>NC_082665.1:121352811-122732311 GCF_025265405.1 Mesoplodon densirostris
TAAAAAGGCAATGCATTGAGGTAATCACTCATTAGATGTTAGAGCTGTGGCAGCGGTCCCCAACCTTTTTGGCACCAGGGACTGGTTTCGTGGAAGACAATTTTTCCACGGACGGGATGGGGGTGGGGTGGGGTGGGGTTTGGCTCAGGCGGTAATGCGAGCGATGGGGAGCGGCTGATGAAGCTTTGCTTGCCCGCCTGCCGCTCACCTCCTGCTGTGTGGCCCGGTTCCTAACAGGCCGGGGGTTGGAGACCCCTGAGCTGTAGTATTCCAGGTTGGATTTTGGTTAATAGCCTGCAGTTCTTCTGTGGGTGGCCCCTGTGGGGCTCCTGGTCCCAGGTTCACCAGGAAGCCTGTGTGCATATACTGTTCCCCAACCACCTTCTATAAAGGCTTTACCATCTTCTAATAAGTTTTGTCTAAATCAAGTCATTACACTGGCGATGAAAGAAGCCGTTCTATTGATGGATAGGGTGATCGGGACTGAAATGGTTTAAGCAACACGGGGGATGGGGGGATTAAATGGCAAAATTTTAAGCAGGCAAAGATTAGAAGCCACCTGTCATACCATTTCAGAGTAAGATCCTCATGCTAGTGCCAAAACACTTTCCACAGCTGTGAAACCAAAAATTCCTTTGCTGAGAAACAAGGACTTTTGTTCTTATCGGCAACCTAGCTCTTTAAAATGCAAATATTAAGTAAATTTTCTATTGAATTCAACAGCTTTCAAAGCACTTTCAAATGCATCATTTCATAACCACCCTGGAAAATCTACCACCCTGGAAGGTAGATATTCCCTGTTTACCAATAAGGAAACTCAGAGCCCTTGATGACTTCCCCAGGATCACACAGTAAGAAGCTGAGCGGGATTTTTTTTTAATAAGTGCTTTATTGAGAAATAATTCACATACCATAAAATTCACCTTTATAAAGGTTATAAAATTATAACTCAGTAGTTTTTACTATATTCATAAAGTTCTGCAACTATCACCACTAATTCCAGAGCATTGCCATCATTCCCAGAAGAAGCCCCATACCTTTCAGTAGTCACTCCTCATTCCCTGTTCCCCACAGCTCCTAGCAACCTCAAATCTACTTCCTGCTTCTATGAATGAGCCTGTTCTGGACATTTTGTATAAATGGAATCATACACTATGTGGCCTTTTGAGATTGGCTTCTTTCACTTAGCATATTTCAAGGTTTGTTCACGATGTACTATCTGACAGTGCTTTATTCCTTTTTATGGCCAAGTAATAGTCCATCGTGTAGATATACCACATTTTGTTTCTTCCTTCATTAGTTGACGGATATTTGGGTAGTTTCCACTTTCAGGCTGTTATTAATAATACTGCTATGAACATTTGTGTACAAGGTTTTGTATGGACTTGTGTTTTCTGTTCTCTTGGGTATGTACCTAAGAGTATAATTGTTGGGTCATATTTTGAGGAACTGCAAAGCTGTTTTCCAAAGCAGCTGCACTATTTTACATTCCCACCAGCAGTGTACAAGGGTTCCAATTTCTCTACATCCTCACTAGCACTTGTTATTATCTGACTTTTTGATTATAGCCATCCTGGTGGCTGCGAAGTGGTTGCTTTTGTTTTTGGTTTGCATTTCCCTGATGACTGTTGATGTCAAATATCTTTTCACGTGCTTGTTGTACATTTGTGTAGATCCTTTGGAGAAATCTCTATTCATAGTATTTGTGGGCTTTTTTTTGTTTTGTTTTGTTTTTGGCCTCTCCTCGTGGCTTGTGTGATCTCAGTTCCCTGACCGGGCCATGGCAGTGAAAGCCTGGAATCCTAACCACTAGGCCACCAGGGAACTCCGTGTTTGTCCATTTTTTAATTGGGTTATTTGTCTTTTCTTGTTGAGTCGTAAGAGTTTTGCGTATATTCTGGTTATAAGACCCTTATTAGATATATGGTTTACAACAATTTTATCCCATTCTGTGGGTTGTCTTTTCATTTTCCTTTTCATAATCATTTTTAATTTATGGTAAAATATACATAATATAAATTTTTTATTTTAACTATTTTTAAGTTTACAGTAGAGTGGCATTAGGTACATTCATATTATTGTGCAACCATTACCACTATCCATCTCCAGGACTTTTTTATCTTTCCAAACTGAAACTTTATACTCATTAAACAACAACTTCCCATTCTGCCCTCTTCCCTGGCAACCACCATTCTTCTTTCTGTCTCTATGAATTTGACTGCTCTGGGTACCTCAAAAAAGTGGAGTCACTTTTTTGTTTATCCACTCATCCATAGCTGGACACTAGAGTTGCTTTAAACTTTTGGCTATTGAAAATAATACTGCTATAAACATGAGTGTGCCAATATCTGTATAAGTCCCTGCTTTCTATTCTTTTGGGTATATACTCAGAAATGGAATTGCTGGATCATATGATAATTCTATGTTTAATTTTTTAAGGAATCGTCATACTGTTTTCCACAGCAACTATATCATTTTACATAACTACCAGCAACAAACAAAGGTCCCAGTTTCTCCACATCCTCACCAACACCTTTTTTACTTTCTTGATGGTGTTATTTGAAGGAAAATTTTTCAAAATTTTGATGAAGTCCAACTTATCTGTTTTTTCCTTTTTGCTTGTGCTTTTGGTGTCATATCTAAGAAACCATTGCCTAATCCAGTCACAAAGATTTACTTATATATTTTCTTTCAAGAGTTTTATAGTTTTAGCTCCTACATTTAGGTTTCTGATCCATTTCAAGTCAATTTTTATATATGGTGTGAGGTAAGCTCCAAATTCTTTTGCACGTGGAGATACAGTTGTCTTAGCGCCATTTGTTGAAAAGACTCTTCTTTCCCCATTCAATTTTCTTGGCTACCTTGTCAAAATCAATCAATCATAAAAGTAAGGGTTTATTTCTGGACTCTCACTCTATTCCATTGATCTCTATGTCTATTAAAGCAATATTTTAATCCAAGCTTATGTTCTCCAAATCACACATATCTTTTCTTCTGCCATGTTAGAGGGTTCAGTCAGAGTGCCTCCTTTATTACCCCAGAAGGAAGTGTTTTTTCAGAAGAATGCCACAGACTTGATGATCCATGAACACATCTGAGAGGCACCCCTGCTGGGGACATGGAGGTCCAAGGTCTACACCACTCAGCCTAGAGCCTGAAGGGCTTTTAGGCCTCTGCCACTGCTGCATTCCTTCTCTGTGGTCCCTTCTTTCCCTCTGCTGAATAGGAAGTGGCCTTGTTGGAAGGATGGAGGAGGATTTGGGGTGGAAAGATATACTGCTTCCCTACATGCATGCCCAGCCCAAAGCCCAAGACTGAGGGGGTAAGCAGGGCACTTTCTTGGTGTCAAGAACTATGAGGGTCTGAGATTTGGTTTTACCCTAATTACAAGCTAATAAATTAGCTTGTTGCTCTTTCATAGATGCTGGCAGACGTCACGAGACTGCTGGGTCAGAGACAAGAGACTTTATTACTCACAGCATAGCAAGCAGCACAAGCATCAGCATATTTGTGTTGGTTTCCCAAAGTCCCATGGGGGCAACCTGATGGGCCCATGTAGACGTCCTGCACGTAGTGAGTTTGGGTCACAGCTGAGGAACACTGGACCAAGGGCCCGGCACTTGCTGGCCTTAAACATTGTAGCACACAAGCCAGTCCTCTCCACACTGGGACTGAGCAGTCACACCGTGGTCCCACTCTGTCCCCTTGCCTACTTAGCTGTCTGTGTGACCAGCTACAGAAACGCTCTGTATCAGAGGGTGGATAAACCTTGCAGTCTGGCACACTCAGCCAGAATGTGCCGGTGTGCTCAGGGGTCACACAGGAAAAACCACGCCTAGAACCCAGGCCTCCAGGCTCTGGTGAGTGCTTTTTCCAACACCTTCATCTGCCCTTAGGGGTTTCCAAAGGACGCATGGCATGCTTGCAGATCAGCCTTACCAGGAGGCATTAAGGTAGGTAGGATGGGGAAGCACGAATCCACTACTTCACTTTTCTGAGGTCTGTCGACTTCTTTTTTAGTCAGGTTGCTTGGGAGATGAAGAGCACATGGGGGCCAAGGCCAAGTGTATCAGATTTGGTAGACCCAATCACTTAATTACCAAAACCGCAATGGGTCTTGAGTGGACATACAGTTTGTCTAGCTGAAGGAAATGTAGGGAGGATTAGGGGAGGGAAATGGCAGACCCACGGGCATCCTGCTGAGGAAAAGCTCGCTTCATTCCCGTGACTGGGGCCCCGCTGTCCGCTCACACGCCACTCTGCTCCCTTCTCACGTGCCCGCCCCTTTCCTCCAGACCCCAGGTTCTCTCCAAGCCCTCAGACCCACAGCTCCCTGCTTCTTCCCCAAAGCCTTCTGACCCTTCTGGAAACGTTCTGGGCACCTCCATGTCTCCTTCACTCCCACCTCCTGCCCCTCCCTGATTGTAACTCCAAGCGGCCCAGCATTCACACAGCGGGTACATGTGCTTTTTTCTCTGCTTCCCCGTTGGGGTGAAGGTAGCATCTTTCCTTTCGTCCTACCTCTCTTACCTGTGAGCTCCCCAGGTGGACCCCCTTCTAGCCAGCTGCAGAATCTGCGCTGTGGTTGGCCTGGAAGCAGGGGTGCAATGGTGCGAGGCTGGAGGCTCGCCCACAGGGAGGGGGTCAGGAAAGCCCCTGTGGTTCTGTTGGCGAGAGACAAAGGTGGGGAGGGTGTCCACCGAGCTCCTCTGTGGCAGTGTGCGGAGTCCACTGAATTCTGTTCCATCTCTGTCCTCCCTCTGCCCCGCGACAGCTCTTCCCGGCCCCGCTGCAGAGGCTCTCCAGGAAGATCGTGCGGTCCAAGATGAACAGCACCCTGGTGGGCGTGTTCACCATCACCTTGGTGTTCCTGTCGGCTTTTGTCAACATGGTGGGTGGCTCCACCTCCCCAGCGCTTCCTCAGCCCATTGGGTGAAACCCAGTGGAGCCCTGTACCTCACAAGCATGGGCTGGGAGGAGACTTTCCCCCAGGCCCTGGCGTTCTCCGCCCTGGAAGTTCTTATTTGGGTCTCACCTTGGGTCTGGGATCACATTTAGCTCCTAAAGCCTCTTACACAGCCTTTAGTCCTCACTCTCGAGGCTGGAGGAGCGAGAAAGACTCAGGGAAGTATGCCCCAAGGGAGGTTTACAAGCCCTGCCCTGGGTAGCTGGGCAAATCTTGCCCATTCCTCGGCCTCTTCCAGGCTCCTCTCCTGTCCCGGCCAGTGTCAGGCTGCACCTGAGGCAAGGCGGGATGGGCACCTGCTGCTTGTGGAGATGAGCTACCCTGGCCTGGTCCCCACAGGCTGACCCTCTCCTCCCCCACCAGTTCACGTGCAACTCCAAGGACCTGTTTGGCTGCCTGGCGGGCGAACACAACATCAGTGCCAGCCAGGTCAGCGCATGCCACGTGATGGAGTCAGCCGGCAACTACAGCCTGGGTGATGAGCGGGGCTTCTGCGGCAGCCCCTGGCCCAACTGCAACTTCCCCGAGGTACTGGGCAGGGAGGGACTGGACACAGATGGGGACCTGCCACCCCAGCCCTCTCTGCCCTTGGCTACTCTGATGAACAGTCAGGGGCCCTCAAGCTCACTGCCATTACAGAGACCTCCTTCCCCCTCAGTCTCTCTCACTCTTTGTGCCAGACACCAGTGAACAAGGCCTGCCTCCTCAGTATAGCAGTAACAACAATAATAGCATAGCTATTGTTTATATGGTATTTACCATGTGCCAGACACTGTGCTAAGGGCTTCACATTTACTCATTTAATCCTCACAGCAACCCTATGACAAGGATACTATTTTATACAGATGACATTGAGGCACAGAGAGGTTAAGTAACTTGCCTAAGGTCACACAGCTAGTAAATGGCAGAGCCAGAGCTCCCACCCAGGTCACCTAGCTTCAGAATTCTTGCTCTTAACCTGAAGGCAGAGCTGTTTCTCAACGCTCAGCCTCAGCAGCATTCCTGATATGGCCTCAGGAGGACCTGTCTGACCCCTCTGCCGTGGGTCAGAGAGCAGAGGGGAGCAAAGGGAACCTAATCCCAAACCAGTACTACCAGCAAGTTCACCCATTCAAAGTATAATTCAGTAGCTTTTAGTATATTCACAAACTTGTGCAGCCATCATCATAATCTAATCTTAGAACATTTTCGTCACCCCAAAAAGAAATCATGTACCTACAGGTTATTGGGTTTAAAAAATGGCGAGAACCTTTCGAGAGCAGCGTGCATTAAGCGCCTATGGTATGCGAGGTGCTTCGTTCACCCTGCCGTGCTTCCTCAGGGAGCCGTTTTGCAGCGAGCAGCAGGGCCAGGCTTCCAGCCCAGGGTGTTTGCTCCAAGCATTGGGTGATTCCCATAACCCGGCTCCCTGATGGGGCTCACGTGAAACCTGTAAGATGATGGCAGTTTTTGCCCTTTTCTGGGGACAAAGCCCGTGCTTTCATCCAATTCCCAAAGGGCCCATGACTCATAACAAGGGTTCAGAACTGCAGTGAGGGGCCCGTGGGCTGTCACAGTGCTGGCCTCCCTCCCCCGCCCCAGGGAATGAAACTGATCCTACTGCCCTGTACACATGGGCAAGGGAAACTCAGTGAGGGGTAGGGCTCACCCTCACCGGTGCTCACCTAGACCAGTTGTCCCTGGGCCCCCGCCAAGCCCTCCCTCTGCCCAGGCAGCCATGCTCCAGCACCCGCCCTCTGCTCCCCACCTCTCTTCCCTCTCACATCTAGCCGACAGCCCACAGGAGCTGCTGCCTGAGGGCTGTTTGCTGAGAAGCAGAGGCTGCTTTTGGTCTTGCACGTGCCCCTTGGTGGTTGCTCCATGGGAGAATGGGGGAACAAAGCAGTGGTGTCAGGGCCTGTTCTGGTTCCTTGTTTGTGGCAGATGGTTGGTTGGTCACAGACTTCAGCTCTTACCAGCCCGACCAATTTCAGGCCCTCAGATCCCAGGCCCTACCAGCTACAGACCCCTCGGGCTGACCCCATCCCACAAGTGTTGTTCTGATTCAGCAACTCCTCACAGACCCTGAGGTGGACCTCAGTATTAAGCCTTGGCCTCCTGGATGTCTGGGCCCAGGGTCTGAATAGGAATCCAGGCTGGCGCTTGGGTTCCCCTCCCCATCCCCCAAGGACAGGACTATTATCCTTGGGGCTGATGTATCGGGTTGTGCCTTCCCTACTCCTTCCTCTGCCCCTTTCCTGCTGGTGACTTGAGGCTGGTCCCTCCCCCTTCCAACCGCCAGGGGCCTCTGCAGTCCCTCTCTGGGTTCCTGAAGGCCTAGGCAGAAGGGACTGCCCCACTGCCAGCCACCAAATTTGGCCTCCAGCCCAAGGCAGAGGCAGCGAACAGTGAGTCGCTCTGCCTGATGCAGAAATAACAATGGTAAATCTAAAAGAGAAAAATAATAGTTGCTGACATGACTAGGACTAGTGTCAGGGGACAACAGAGCAGAAGTCGACCTCTGAGATCACCTGGTTTGGCCCCTGAGAAAGAAACTGAGGCTCAGAGACCAGGATTTCCCCAAAGTACAGGAAAGAGCACAATCCCTCATCTGAAACCTTTTGGGTTAGATATGTCCTGGACTTGGGAATTTTTCAGGTTTTAAAATGTTACCTCACACCCCAGTGCAGTATGGGCAGCACCTGATAATGAAACACAGAAATGCTTCTGCAGCAAAATGTATGAATAGTCACAGGAAGCAGGATAAAGGTGATAATTCGCACCACATCAGTAGGTCAGTTTGGCCACCAAATAAGGTCAGTTCAGATGTTGCCACCACATGTTATGTTGCAGATCAGGGGCTGAAGCCTGTGCTCCCACAGTAATGGAGGGCACCACGCACTGTGCCAGGGGCTTCATATTGTGTAATCATCACAGTAAGCCCGTGAGATAGAAGGTTTTGCATATGGGGAAACTGAGGCTTAGGTTGAATAAATGGCTTAAGCCACACAAACAGTCCACGATGAATCAGGGCTGAAACTCAAGTCTGCCTGAGCCTGGAGCGCTGCTCTAACCGTTGGGCAACACTGCTGATAGTGGTCCTCCTCAGCCTGGAGCCCCACCTCCTGGTTCCTACCCAGGGCCACTCACACCACAGTACAAGTTTGCATGAGCAGAAACATCCCCAGACCCCCGGTTTCACCTGAGGCCAGCTCAGACTGGAGGAAGGCTGGGGGGCGGGGCCAGGGGTGGGGCCGGGGCGGGGCCGGGGTGGGTGGGGCCTGGGGCGCTGAAGCCGTTGCCCTTTCTCCACAGTACTTCACCTATAGCGTGCTGCTCAGCCTGCTGGCCTGTTCCGTGTTCCTGCAGATCAGCTGCATCGGGAAGCTGGTGCTCATGCTGGCCATTGAGCTCATCTACGTGCTTGTCGTTGAGGTGCCTGGTGTCACGCTCTTTGACAATGCCGACCTACTGGTCACAGCCAACGCCATGTAGGTGGCACCCGCCTCGCGCTCTGCACGGGGTCTGGGGCATTGCAGAGAGGAAGGAAGAGCGGGAGGCTGGGTTCCTGGGCCAAGGGGGGCTTGCCAGGGGAGTGTTCTGTTGCTCCCAGCTCTGACCATGGGACAAAGCAACACAGTGTCTTGTTTCTTTCCCTCCATCCCTCCCCCAGTGGTGAGGGTGGCCTCAGAGCTATTAGGTCCCCTGTCCCTCTGCCTCCAGCCTCCTACTCAGGCCTGACCTCAGGCTTCAGTGAATTTTTCCTCATCTGTCCAGGGCAGCCTTTGATGACCTATTTTCACCTAACTGCCCTTGCACCTCAGGCCCAGAGGGGTCAAGGTCCAACAGAGCTGGAAAGCAAGGTGTGTGCAAGCAAAGGAACAGCCTTTGCTGTTCGTGGGCACTTGTCCTGCCTCAAACCAGTTGGACATACGTTATCCCTTTTATCCTCATAGCAACTTAGCAAAGTAGGCAGGGCCACCCTGGACAGTTGGGTAGTTTGTGCACTGCTCAAATGCTCCTGGCTGTGATGGTGAGCAGTTAAATCCTACAGCCGAGAGGTGGCAAGTATGGGGGTTGTGCCCCAGGCTATCTAGCTGGCAGTCAGCCTGGTCATATAGTGACATTTGTCAGATTTCCAGGGGAGGTAGCTCCGTGAGGGGAAAGAGCTCTGATTTGGGGTCAAATTGAGTTTGAATCTTAGCCTCAGACACACATTTGGCTATTTTTCCTGAACCTCATTATTTTTTCCCAGTAAAATGGGAATAATAATACCTATAGTAGTAAGAAATATGTAAAGTGCCTGATATGTAGTACCTTTTTCTTCCCATCACCATCCCCCACCACACACATACATCAGGAAGAGCAAAACACGTGAATGACAGGTCTGTGTCCCCTGAGAAAATGCAGCGAACTGTACTTTCTCTGAGTTAGAGGAAGGGATCCATTCATCCATCCATCCATTCACTGAAAAATATTTATTGAGGGCCTACCCTGTTCCAGGCACTGAGCTTGGCAGTGAAGGTACAGTCATGGATAAAATAGGCAATAACTCCAGTGTCGGAAATGTTACCTTCTTGTGCAGAGTGTCGCCTGAGAAAGTGAAGATGTTGTGAAGGATCTAAGTCAGATGCAAGGAAGAACTTCTCCACAGCTGTGCAGAGCTGTGGGCAGATGACAGGGAGACTCTGTAGCATCATGAGCGGTGCAGGCTGCAGTCCCTTGGGGACAGGAGAGGGAGGAGGTCGACCCTTCTCCCTGTGGATCAGGGCGGGAGCTGGGAACTTTGCCTCCTCTTTCTCTCCTGCCCCGCCCCTCCCCAGAGCCCCTCCACTCTTCCTGCTGAAGCAGCCACAGAGAATGGAGGTCCTTTCTGGTTGGGAGACCCTGGTGTGGCTCTAGGGCAGCACTGTCCGCTAGATAAATCATGCAAGCCACAGATGTAATTTAAAATTTTCTAGTAGCTATATTAAAAAGGCAGAACAAGCAGTTAATTTTAATAATGTATTTATTTAACCAATATATTCAGAATATTATTTTCATATATAGTCAGTTTAAAATTATTAATGGAATACTTGACATTTTTCCACACTAAGTCTTCAAAACCTAGTATCTATTTTACACTTACAGGACATTTTAACCTGTACTAGCCACATTTTAAGCTCAGTAGCCACATGTAGCTAGTGGCTACCATTACTGGACAGTGCAGGTGTAGTGTTTCTCCTCCTCTGGGTGGCAGCGACTGGCTGGGGTGGGAGAGGGGACAGGCTTCTGCCCAGGTGGATGTGCTGGGAGGGCCCCAGGGTCCCAGGTGAGGGCTGGGTGATTTGTGGTCATGGTGACCAGATGCTAATTGGGGCTGGCCTTTCTGCAAGCCTCCCATCCTGAAAGTGACCTTGGATTGGGAAGAGGGGTGCTGGGGGAGGTGGCAAAGGAGCAGCAGTGGTGGGGGCAGAAGCAGGAGGCGTGGGGAAGCAGAGCTGGGTGTAGAGGGGCACAGCGGGTGGGGGTGGCCAGCAGAGCAGGCATGGAGGCTGCTGATGCAGGGAGCAGCCCTGAACAGCCCTCCCCAACTCCTGTTCACAGAGACTTCAACAACAACGGGACCTCCCAGTGGTGAGTTGAAGCTGTTTCTCCGAGTTCCCTGATACAACCCCTGCCTGCCCTTGGCACCGAGCAGCCAGAGGCCACCAGCTCAGGCCACCAGCCCAGCAGAGGAGGCAGCGGTACCCAGGTGGGAGGGGGCCTTGGCGGCAAGGTGGGTGATGAAGGAGGGGGCCCTCCCCTCCCTAGGTACCAAGGGGGCCTCACTGGGTAGGTGCCCTTCTTTTATGATCTCTCTACCACCCCAAGGTGATTTATAGACTCAGTGACCAAGGCCATCAGGATCCACAGGTCATTCCACAGGCCTCAAGCTCTCCCCAGGGGCGTGCATGAGATCCTGGGTGCAGGAGAACAGGTGCCCCTTCTGCCCCCAGAGGAGAGGAGCTGAGGAGAGGCCTGCAGGGCGTGTAGGTTAGGCCCTGCCTCGGGGCTGCTCCTGGGCAGGGAGTCTACACAGCCTTCAAGGTTTGGGCTCTTTGCTGGGACGGGAGCAGGGTCAGGGACAGCTGTTTTTATTGGGAGTATTAATAATGTTAACAGAAATATAGTCAGACAATAATAGCTACCAGTTTTGGATTTTCTACTGTTTGTCAGACACTGTACAAGGAGTTTGCATACAGTGTCTGTAATTCTTGCTACAATCTTGAAATATGGGTGTTATCCCATTTTACAGATTAGGAAACTAAGGTTCAGAGAAGTTAAGAGGACTTGCCCAAGGTTGCCCAGAGATGGTCAGTATGGCCTGCCTGGCTCCCCTGTTACAACCCCCGTCTTGTCAACTGAGAAAGCCCTGAGATGTACACGCTGCCTTTTACAAGGGCCTCGTTCATCCCCTGATGTAACCAGAGGGAAGCGCCCCAGTGACGGGGGAGAGGGAGCCATCAGGAGAAGAGTGCTGGCTGCTGAGCTGCAGGCTGAGCCGGGGCTGAGCAGGGGCTGCCCACTGAGAAGGCTTCCTGGAGGAGGCACACCTCAGGCAGTTAGAGGAGGAGGGTGAGGATAGGGGGGCTGGAGTGGGAGGTAGAAAAAAAGGCCTGAGGGGCCTCAGAGGCCGGCATGAAGTGCCAGGACATCTACCTCCCGCCTGCAGCCCTGAGCACGCGACCAAGGTAGCGCTGAAGGTGGTGACGCCCATCATCATCTCGGTCTTTGTGCTGGCCCTGTACCTGCACGCCCAGCAGGTGGAGTCCACCGCCCGCCTCGACTTCCTCTGGAAACTGCAGGTGGGTGGCCCCGGGCTGGGGGGGTCGGGGGTGGGGTTGGAAGGGTGGGGCGGGACCCCCAGGCCTCATGGCACTTGGTGAGTGAGCAGTACATCCGCTGGGCTGGGCTGGGCTGGGCCTGGGTTCTGCACTGACAAGGTGTCCTGCTCACCAGCTGACCGGTGCCCCGCGTCCCAGCGAGTCTGCTCCCTGCTCTCTGGGGTCAAGAGGCAAAACCCTGGAGCTCCAGACAAACCCACCCTTGACAGGGCCTGGGAGAGAGCCTCTTCAGTCACAAAGACCGTGGGCATCCAGATGCTGGGACAGAGGGGAGGCATGGGCAGGCCCAGTTTGTGGCAGAGGCAGCAAGGAGTCAGGAGGGCAGGGGGAAAACAGTGGCAGGAGGAGAGGAGAGAAGTAGGGGGAGTGCAGTCCTGGGGCCGCGGAGGCCTTAGTGCAGGAGTTGGTGCCAGAGGCTTCTGAGCAGGGCTCGATGTGACCTAAGCTGGGCTTGAAGACCCCTCCAGGGGAAGATGGCTGGAAGGGGCATCAAAGATCGTTGACAGGAAGTCCAACCAGGTGGCTGTGCCCTGGCCTTGATGAGAGGTGGCTCAGGCAGGGGCAGAGGTGCTGGGTGCTGGGTGCCCCGGTGGGGCTGGAATCCAGCCAGCACTCTGCCCTCCAGGCTCTGTGCCCTGCGCCCTGATTGCGTCCACCTGCGGGAGGGGTGCTGCTGGGCCATGCACAGCGTACTCCAGGTGCTACAGCAGTAGCCCCTGTGGCCCCTTCCGACCTGCTGGACCACCTCAAAAGATGCAGGAGAGGGCACACAAGGGCCCATGAGAAAGCCTGATCTTGCCTTTTTTAAAAATATATAAATTTATTTTATTTTATTTATTTTTGGCTGTGTTGGGTCTCCGTTGCTATGCGCGGGCTTTCTCTAGTTGCAGCGAGCGGGGGCCACTCTTCGTTACGGTGCGCGGGCTTCTCATCGCGGTGGCTTCTCTTGTTGCGGAGCACGGGCTCTGGGTATGTGGGCTTCAGTAGTTGTGGCTTGTGGGCTCTAGAGCGCAGGCTCAGTAGTTGTGGCTCACGGGCTTAGTTGCTCCGTGGCATGTGGGATCTTCCCGGACCAGGGCTCGAACCCGTGTACCCTGCATTGGCAGGCAGATTCTTAACCACTGCGCCACCAGGGAAGCCCCAAGAGAAAGCCTGGTCTTAGATGGGAGTGAAGGTGGGGTTCAGACCCGTTATTCCAGCCCAGCCGCCTGCAAGGCATAGCTTAGCCTGTCTTTTTTTGCCTCCCCTGGCCTGGCCCCTGTGTGCAGACCACTTCTTCAGCTCACCTGCAACTCACTTAGGCCTCCTCCATCCTCCGCTTCCTAGTAACGTTGAGATTAAAGTCTTCGGGCCGGGGCAGGAGGCCCTGGATTTTCACTGGATTCTGAGTGAAGACGGGGGCATCTGACTGCCCCTGCTATTGGGTGTCTCTGGTGGGGGTGCCCTGAGGCTGGGGGAGCATGTTTTCCATGCGGAATGCCCTGGGTTGGGAGGGGCCTCGGGGGTACCCAGTGTGAGGCTGCTCCTTCTCTTCTCGGAGAGCAGCCTCCCAGCCTCCTCCCGACTTGCTCATGCCTCTCTTCTTGGGGAAGTTCCCAGGAGGTCCCCAAGTCTCTCCTGGGGGCTGACCAGGCTTTGTGGGGTCCAGGGCCAATGCCCCTCCACTCCTCTGCTCAACCCGCCCTCCCCCAGGAGCCCCCAGGGAGCCCCTCCCAAGGTGGTTGCTGTTGGGTGACCCTGTTGTGTTACAAAGGACCCGAGAAAGGGGCGGAGGCCAGGGACGGTGAGCCTGCCACTCCGCATCTTTGTGACCAGCTGCCCCTTGACCCGCATCCCGGGGCCTTGTCCAGCTCCTGAGGGCACAGGGTCAAACCGAGGCCGCCTGCCTGCTGAGCAGAGTAGCCTGGAGCTTCCCAGGAGCCCCTACCTCTGGCTCCCCAGTGCCCAGGCAACAGCAGCTTTCTCGTAGCCCCGGAAGACCTGAAGGAGCCATGAGGCAGTGTGCCTGTCTCTCCCAGAGAGCTGAAGCCTTCCAGCTTTCAGCCAGGGTGAACCTCCCCGAACCAAAACAGCCAGGGAAAAAGGGGTGTGTTGTGGACAAGACTTCCTCCAGTCCCCTTGGTCTGAGGCCCCAACATCTGCCCAAAGCACTCCCATTGCCTCCTGCATCCCCGGCTGCAGCCCGCCCCCATCCATTCCCCTGCCGACCCCAGCTGTGCTGAGGGTTTAGGGAGGTTTGGAGACCCAGTCGATGTCAGGCACTTGTATTGTTAGTGTTTCTTTCCACATGTGGCTGCAGAAACAGGTCATTTCCACTCTTTATCTTTCCTCCCTGACTTCCTACCCCACACCCATGCACCGCCCCCCCATTTTTATCTTCTTTTAAGGGAGGAAGTTTTAAAAAATAACTTTAAACTTACAGAATAGTTAAAAGAACAGTATAAAGAACTCCACCAGTCCCTTCATCAGATTCCCCAGCCATTTGTCTACATTTGCTCCGTCACCCCCTCTCTCTCTTTTCTGAAACAATACCCCATCACCCCCCTAAATTCTCCAGTGTCTACCTCCCAAAAGCAGGGACACTCTCTGCGTTATCCCCGTGCGAACTCCCAGTCAGGAAATCAACACTGTGCACCCACAATACCATCCCACCCACAGAGCTGTTCACGTGGTGTCAGCTGTCCCAGTTCTGGCCCTGGATCCCATCTGGTGTACCCTATGCATTTAGTTGTCATGTCTCCTGTCTTTCTTTTCCTCTCATGTTTGCCAGTCTTAAAGAGGTCCTTATTCTGTGACCCTCAGTCTAGAGCCCTTGATGTTTCCCATGTCCAGACTCAGGCCATGCCTTCTTGGAGGAAAACCGTGGAAATGACACTGTGCACTTCTCAGAGCATCACCCTGGGGACTCCTCTATGTTGGCCTGTCCCACCCCTTGTGACATTTACCTTGATCACCCACTCAAGTGGGTGTCTGCCAGATTTCTCCACTGTCAGGTCCCCATCTTCCCCTTTGTACTCAATTAGCATTTTGTGGAAAGATACTCTGGTATTACGCCAATATTCTGATCTCCAGCAAACCTCACCCACCAGCCTCAGCATCCATTGCTGACTCCTGCCTGCCAGGTAGTGATGACCTATGTCTGTCATTCCTTCTGCATTTGTTAATCGGCATTCTCCTGTAAGGCAGAGCTCTCCTTCTCCCCCTCTCATTTACTTGGTCATTCATTTATCTACATCAGCATAGACTCCCAGATTCCTGTCGAATTCAATGGGCTTTACTCTGCTCCTCTCATCATTTATTTTAATGCTTTAATTGTCCTGGCTTTGGCTGGTGTGTCTTCCGTTGGCTCCATCATTCTTTGAGCATCTTCTTACTTTCTGGCACAAGAAGATGTCTGGGGCTCATCATGTACTTTCCCTTCAAAGTGCCCCAATTCTTTTTAGTGGAGAATGGTATTTAGAAACCCAGATCAGGGCACTCAGTGTGCTCACTGTTCTAGGTCCTCTCTGTGGACAAAGCCAGGAAATGTATGTAGGTATATAGGAACATAGAAACAAACATTCACATACACACATACATATAGATGGATACTACTCCAATATCTGTCTGTTGATATTTAAAACCATGAGTTTATAGCAGCGCCCCCACTGCCAATGCGACACCTCAGGCTTCTTTCTAGCCTTCTCCCTTCTATGCATGCAAACATCATCTCTGGCAGTGAGAACCTCCCCTTCCATATATTTACTCATTTGCTCGACGGAACCCACCTCCCACCCACCCCAGCCCCCTTCTCTGCCCTACCATGCCCTCTCCCCCTCACTGCCCTGCTTCCTTGCACACTGGACATACCGCACGTGGCACCCCTTCCTCTGATCACTTCCTTCTTCAGGCACCAAGGGCTCTGCACAAGGGCAGGAAGGAAGGGAAAATTGGAGGGGAAGCGGCTGACCACTTCCCGTTTTGAAAACAATTAAGAAGGCCATGCACACTGTGTGTGTGTCTGCGGGCGGGTGGTGAGCGTGTCTCTACCTGCTAGGTGTGTTAGCCTCTCTCCACTCAAGCTCTCTGACAGGCTCATGATGCGCCCACCTCCCTCCATCTCCCCTTGTGCTCCAGGGCTTTGGGGCGGGATAAACAATAACCTGAATGCAGGTCCTTGGGATGGGTGAGTGATGGTCCATTCCGCACGCCCAGTCTTATGCAGCAGCCCATTTAGCTGTCGGGTCTGTGGTCATGATGGGTGGGTGCGGTGCTGACGGGGAGGTGGGGAGCCTGGGGTTCTTAGCTTCCCCGAAGCACCTGCATGAGGAACACACCCTCACCCGCAAGGCTCCCTCCACTTGGCCTCAGCTCTCGGGAGAGCCCATTCTTGTCCCCTCCCACAGCATTGAACTTACTAGGACCAGCAAGCGTCTGTGGACCCCTAAGCTATCCTTCCTGGGCAGAGCCCAGCCCTAGAAGCAGCTGGCTGTGCTGGCAGCTGCCAGCATGTCTTGGGCAGAGTTCCCCAGATGCGGCAGCCATACCTGGCCAGGGCCTCTGCGCTTGGCGTGCGTTCCCAGCCGCGTCTCTGCTCCCTGAGTCCCCACGCACAGCCTCCACAGCCACCCTGCCCGCCATGTTGGGCAGGGGCGCTCTGGGAAGGCACGTGTCACATTTCTGCCACCTGCAGGCTGATCCGAGGAGCTGAGGCGCTCCAGGGTCCCCAGGCATGTGGGGAGCAGGAGTGGGGGCAGTTGGGTGCATTTTCAGAGGCAGATGGACCAGCTGGGGCTCCTCCATGGGACAGCGGGCGAGAAGTACAGGGATTCCCACTCCAGCCTTCTCCCTCTGGCACACCCGTTCCCGAGTAGGAGCAGGTGGCGCTTATTTATGGGGAGGGGGGTGGTCAAACTGTCCCACTTCATAGGAGCAGAGGTCACCTGGCAGGAAGACGGCACATGCCCGCTGGACCGCCCCCGGGCACCTGAGGGTCCAGGAGCTTCCTCGGGTGTGATCCCCATCCTTGTGGCCACGTTTCCAGTGGCTCCAGGAAGGAAGTGGGTCCTCTCACCTCAGAGGCAAGGCTTAGACCCTGAGCCTTAGGGTCCCTGAGCTTTCTCCTTCCTTGCTGGACCCAGTCCTGCAGCCTTGGTGGGTGTGCCAGCTCCTTCCCTGTAGGCAGCCACCGCCTACCGGGAGAGCCGGGGCCCTGAGAAATAGTCCTGGCCCTTTTGGATGTTCTAGTTGCAGTGAATAGAAAGGCCTCCATGTGTAGTTAGGGAAGGCCCAGGCAGGCTGGCTAGATCCTTTAAACAGCCCTGCCAATGACTCTTTGCCTGCCTGCCTGCCTGCCTTACCAACACGGTCACCCCCAGTTCAGGGGGCCATTTTGTATGCCATTGAGGGGAGGAAGCCAGCAGACTCCAGTCTGTACCCCCGTGTCCCTTGAACACTCTGGTCAGCTGGCTCGTCGCATGCCGAGGTGCAGGACTACCTCTGTGCTTCAGCCTGTGGGCCACTGTTGGCCTCTTGATCCGAGGCTCTGCACTGCCTCTTTATCATGGCGAGTGAGCTTGTCCCAGACCCAGGACCCAAGCTAGGGGAGAACCAAAGTCATCAGTGATGTCCTTGTCCCGCCCAGGTGGGAACCTCTGGGTACCTGCACCTCCTGGCCCTGCGGGTTGCGTCTGGCCCTGGGGTGAGTCAGCTCTCAGAGAACCAGGGAGAACGGGCAGCGCTTCGAGCCCTTTTCTCTGTGGTCAGTCTGCTAAAGTGATTTTTCTCAAACCGCCTTTCCGATCGCATTCCCCGGTATGAAGGGGAAAATGGAAAGTCGAGGAGCCTTTGGGTGGCTGGAGGGCCATTTGGGTGTGGTTTTGGACCATCCCTTTACCCTCCTGCCATCTCCTCCTCTGGGGCAGACAGGATCCTTCCGGCCTCTCCTCCGGGACCTGTGTTCACTCAGGGTTCCCTCCTTCAGGATCAATGCCCTCATAGGCGTCGCTTGCCAAGAGGCAGGCGGGAAGAGTTAGCTACCTACAGATCTCTCTTTTCTGTTGGTCAAAGTAAGAGATGCTCTTTATAGAAAACCAGGAAGTAGAGACAGCAGGGAGGATGCAAAGTCAGCACTTGCTGAACTCTTGGGCCTGCGCTGGCACGTGGGCGGATCGCACTGCCTTTTTCCGAGCAGCACAATGCTTGCCCTCCCTCTGACCGAGTCCTTTGTCCCAGGCCACCGAGGAGAAGGAGGAGATGGAGGAGCTGCAGGCCTACAACCGGCGGCTGCTGCACAACATCCTGCCCAAGGACGTAGCCGCGCACTTCCTGGCCCGCGAGCGGCGCAATGATGAGCTCTACTATCAGTCGTGTGAGTGCGTGGCCGTCATGTTCGCCTCCATCGCCAACTTCTCTGAGTTCTACGTGGAGCTGGAGGCCAACAACGAGGGTGTCGAGTGCCTGCGGCTGCTCAACGAGATCATCGCCGACTTTGACGAGGTGCGGCTGGGCCCCGACTCCCCTTTTCCCATCACCAGATGTGAGCAGAGGCGTCAGGCGCTCTGACTGTGTCCCAGGCACTGTCACAGGCATCTGCATACATTTCCTCCCCATCACCATGTCACGATGGGGAGGACGAGGCCCCCGCACGTTAAGCGTCCTGCCTTGGGTCACTGCCTGCAAGTGGCAGAGCTGGGGTTTCAGCCCAGCTGTTTGAATTCGCAGTCTGCATGTTGGCTGCCCCATCGAAGCCCCGCCTGGCTGACTCACCCCCACTGCCCGCCATTCCTCTCATGCCACCTAGGACTGGATGGGGCTCAGGCTGGGACTCAGCATTTGAGAGAGTCTGAGGGAGGAGGAGTTCCCAGGCTAAAGGAGGAGGCAGGACAAAGATGCAAAGCCCTGAACAGCAGAGGCAGAAACAAAGACATTTTCTTCTTGGTTTATTACTCCCTTGTTGAGCACCCAGTGTGTGCCAGGCCCTGGGGATGCTGTGACCAGTAGAGCAGTCCCGGGGCTGGGAGCTCACCGCGTAGTGAGCGTGAGAGGGACGAGCCCGGCGGGAATACAGGGGCTGGGGCATGGAGGTGGGTCCAGGCAGTGTCAGAAGCAGGCCTCAAGACTCCCGGGCGGTGGGGTAACTGGAGTTGGCTGCAATGGGTGTGGACAGGCTTTCGGCAGGTCCTGGAGACAGAAGAGCGTCCTGCTGGACAATGATGAGGAGGTCTCCCTGGGAGGGATGGAGACCTGAGCCAGCAAAGGGGAAAGTGGCTGCCAATCCCTGTCGGAGGACAGAGCCCCAGAGGTGACTAGTGACCTGGCCCCAGGGGCTCTTGTATGGGGCTGGGCTCGTAGCCCACAGCCACTAGACAGCCACAGGGTAAGTGCTGGAGAAGGCCTGACTGTTGGGGAGCACCAGGGCTTTGCACTGAGTTGGTGATGGAAATGGGCCCCCCTGTGTGAACTGGGGAGACAAGAGGGGGCCGTGCTGCTGCACTTCCCTGCAGACCTCAGTGCCCAACTTGGGGGTGACCTAGTTTGTCCTCCATCTGTCCAGATCATCAGTGAGGATCGGTTCAGGCAGCTGGAAAAGATCAAGACCATCGGCAGCACCTACATGGCCGCCTCGGGCCTCAACGACTCCACCTATGACAAGGTGGGCAAGACCCATATCAAAGCGCTCGCTGACTTCGCCATGAAGCTGATGGACCAAATGAAGTACATCAACGAGCACTCCTTCAACAACTTCCAGATGAAGATTGGTGAGCCCGGCCCGGAGTCCGGAGGGCTTGTTGGGACTCCCACCCACCATCCCCCATGCCGCCACCATGACCCGGTCCAAGCAGAGGCTAACATTGCAGTGTGTCCCTGCCCGAGGGGTGGGGGTAGGCCCCCATCACACAGCAGAGTTCTCCCAGGGCCTGGAGGTGCCTCCTCTGCATGGTGGTAAGCACTGGACACCCTCTTTCTGAGTTCCTGCCTCTCCCACTCACTGTGCCTGCCAGAAAGGCTTTGTGGGGGGATGCTGTGTGCCAAGGGCAGAGGGGCCCCCGGTGGGAGAGGTGGGAACTCAGAGACAGAGAGAGGTTATCGCTGAGTTCCAAGTGGTTTCTGTGCACACGTGAGCAAGATCTTCTAGGTGCTGTGAAAGCTCTTCTGGTCTACGCAAACTGGGGAAAGAAACGGTGAGGATGTGGAGATAAGTCCACATATCTTCCCTGGATCCCTTCTTTGTCAAATGCCTTGGCCCTCGCTGGGTGGCTTTGAGGAGCTTCGTAGATGCTGTGGTGTCCTGGAGGCAGGGCCGCTACGGGAGAGAGTGGGGAGCTCTGAGCAGAGGCCCTGGGTCAGTTTCAAAACAGGCAGAGCCATACTCTACTTGTTCAGAAAACCTTTGAACCAAAACCCTATATAATTTTTTTCATTTTTTGTATTAATTTTATTATTTTATTTCTTAATTGAAGTATAGTTGATTTACAATATTATATTAGTTGCGGGTGTACAACATAGCGATTCAATATTTTTATAGATTATACTCCATTTAAAGTTATTATAAAATATTGGCTATATTCCCTGTGCCTACACCTTCTGGTATTCAATTTTGTTGTTTTATTACCCCAACCTTTTATTCTGACACGTTTCAACTCTACAGAAGAGCTGAAAGAATAGCGCAGGGAAAACCCACGTACATCAGCACACTTGCCTGTTCGCTCCCCTACTATATCCACAAAATGATCTCAGAATCACAACTCTGACTGTGTTGCTTGATAAGGTTCAAGGTGTCTCAGCAGTTTGTTTTTTTAGCATGTATCTTGCCAAGGATGCCCAGGCTTTCAGAGTAAGAGTTCCTTTTTCAGAAGAAACTGCTTTGTTGAGCATTGCTCTCTCCTCCTTCTGAGGATGGTGGAGGTAAAGAATGCTTTCCAGAAGAGCAGGCCTTTGTTCTTGTCAAAATTTTAATGTATGATCGACGCCCCCCCAAGAAATATCTCAGGCCAAAAATTATTCAGATTTCAAATTTTGTAAAAAAAGGAACAGAGATTCACCAACAAAAATACTGGTATTTCAGTTCGAAAAATTAGCACATTAGACTGAAATATTGGATTCCTAAAAATCAATATTGTGATCATGAATGTCCTCAGGAGACCTTTCGTTCTGGCCCGAGTCTTGGGAACTGGGCTTTCCCTGAGGAGCTGGCCGTGTGGGCCCGTGGACACATGCCTATGGACTGGACCAGGTTTTCGTTTTGCATCGGCTGCTGGAAAGCCAGACCAGAGCCAGCTGGGGGCCTGCTTTAACTGAGGGGCAGCCTGTGCTTCTGTGTTAATGTCACTCTTGGTTTCCTGTGATGTTGCCATTCTTATTTTCCTTTCACCCCATCTCCCTCACCCGCACTGCTCTGCACTTTTCTCCCAGCGTGTACTTATTTCTGTGAGCTGCCCCAGCTCCTTTATTGGACCAGGACTGGGGACTGAGTGGCAGGCAGATAAGTAGCTGGGCAGGCAGTTGGGAGCCTTGTGTGGCAGATCCCGTCCTACAGACTCAGGAACGTCTTCCTTGGGGAGCGTGGCTTTTGGCCAGTGAGGGCGACAGTCCAGCCTGGGAATAGCACGTGAGGTAAAAAGCTACATGTGGTTTGATGGGACCAAAGAGGAGGGTCGTGGTTTTGAAAACCAGTTTTGAAAACTGATGACATTTCTGACTTAGGGAGTGGCCAAGGGGTGTATGTGGGAGCTTTTGCTGTGTTTGTGGTCCTGCCACTCACACACAAGAAATAGTTAAGCAACAGTGAGGCTTAATAAGGCCCAGTGTGAGAGACAGTTTATGTAATAGGAGGGAGCACCCTGGGGCTTGGAGATGGGGCAGGAAATGTCTAGCGAATGCCGGTTGAGACAGATGTGTTCAGAAAGGACTTTGCCAGGGGAGAAGGAGGAAGGACACTTGAGGTGGAGACCAGCACAGCAGAGGCTCAGGGGCATGGTTGCTCAGTGTTGTCCTGGGCGGGACTGGGAAGGTGGACAGACCGGAGCAGAAGCGTAGGAGAGAGATGGAGAGGGAGAGCCCATGTGGACGGTGCTGCGGCATCACCGACCTGGCTCGGAGGCCTGAGGGAGGATTACCTGGAGAGAGGAGACTCTGGGGTCAGGGAGGCGGGTTAGGAAGTAGGCTCTAAGAACGAGAATGGTGGCACCCCTGAAACAAACAGAGGAGCAAGGAAGAAGAAAATGGCGAGTCTGGTATATTGAGTCTGAATTGAAGGTGAAAACCTAAATGCCACCAAGAGAGGGGGAATTAAGGAAAGGCAATCAGACAACGCAAGAGGTTACTGGACACTTTGAAGAGGGCAGTCTAGCGGTGGGTTTGCAGGAGCTGAACGTTGCCTGGGTGGCGAGGACACAGGAGCAGCAGCTATGTGAATGGGTTCCTGTGGTCTCAAGTTAGCAAGTGTGCAGTCGGAGCAGAGCGGTGGCAGCTGTGGGGTCAGGCACAGCCTCGGGGCGGGAGGACCCTGGGTGTCTTAAGGCCAAGAGCCAGGGGGAGAATCTGCCGAGTGTGGAGGGAGGAACGGTAGTGAGGGCAGGCAGGGCAAGCGTCAGTCTGAACCCTGATGAGCTTTCTGACTTCTGTCCCTGCAGGGCTCAATATCGGCCCCGTAGTGGCTGGGGTGATTGGGGCCCGCAAACCTCAGTACGACATCTGGGGCAATACAGTGAACGTGGCCAGCCGCATGGACAGCACCGGCGTGCCCGACCGCATCCAGGTGAGTGCAGGAGCACCCATGTGGGGACCTCTGTGTGATGCTAAGTGGTCTTCCGGCAGGCCGCCCGCTGGTCCCAGTCAGAATTCCTGCAGCCAAATTTGAGGGTGATGGGGCAGTTGGCGCTGGTATCTTGGAAGCTTGGAGAACACAATTGTGTTTTGGTCCGTCGGTACCTTGGACAGATCTTCTACCCTCTGCAAGCCCTCTACTGGCCACAGAAGGAACTGGGGGGGATGAGGGCAGCCAGCTGCAGATGCCAAGCCACCAGGCACGCAGAGCAGACACGAGGCGGCCGCAACGAGCAGGGTCTTGCCAAATGGAGCCCACAGCACTCAGGGTCTAGCTCTGAGAACCAGACGAGGCCAATGGTCCCGGGATGGTGCTCTCACCAGCCTCAACAGCCAAGGAGCCTGGCCAGAGACCTGGAGACTTTCTCCTCTCTTCATCCTTTGCATCTGGTACTTGTGATTCCCAGGCCTGCTGCTCTTCAGCTGCTTTTCTTTTTTTTTCTCAGGGCTTCCTTGATTCTTTCTGCTCCAATCTGACACAGAGAGGCCCTGGACTGGGCTCTAGTCCGGCACCCCCGGGTCCCTGTGAGGCTGTGGCTGGTCATTTAGCCTCCCCGGCCTCAGTTTTCCCAAGTGAAAACTGGGCCATTGTTAAGGTCCTTGCTCACACTGACGCTGCTTAACTGGCCCCTAACTTCTCTCCCCTGGGGGGCCTCTGAACAAAGGGGCTGACCCCAGCACAGCCCTGGCTGGCCTGCGGGTGCTGCCTAAGGGCCCTGGCCAGATGGCCTTCTCTCACTTCTATCCCTGTGCCAAAGCGGGGTGGGGTGGGGTGGGGGAAGGGACAGCAGGATGGGAGTGGGGGTCCTCAAGGGAGATGGGGAGACGGGATGAGTGTTTACAGAGCCTGCAACCCCGCCCACAGACAGGTGTGAGGGGCTCAGTCAGTAAGCACATGACAACCCAGCACCTCGCCTTTGCACGGGGCTTACCTTTCACGGACTATGCTGCCCTCTCCTCCCTGGTCCGACAGCAGGCGTGTGATGGGGGCGCTGGCGGGGGCCGGGTGCTGGCTATGCTCGGAAATGGCTCTTGGATCACCTTGTGGTGCGGCATTCGTCGTCCTGCTGCTCCTGTGCCCCCTGCTCTGGCCCTTCGCCCTGCAGTAGTGCTGTGTCATTACTGAAGCCACCTGTGAGTTCTCCTGTTTATTCCAAAAGCCAAAGCAGAGACAGGCAGTACCATGTGAAGTGAATCCGGGCTCTAGCATTTATTAGCTACATAACATCAGGCAAGTGACTTAGATTTTATGAGCCTGAGATCATAGTTCTTACCTCACAGAAGGATGAAATGAGATCAGCAGTGGTTCTCCAACTGTCTGTGGTGAAAAAACGGTTTCTAGAACTTTCTGATCACTCAGGAGTTAGACTTTGGTAAACCCTTGGGCACTGATTGTGGGGAGTCAGACGGCTGTGAGCTCCTGAGCGCCTCCCCTCAGTGTCTGCATTTCTCCCACTGTGGACGATGACAGGCAGTTTGTGGGCTACAGGCACACGTGAGGTGCTCGCCACACCACGCAGCAGGGGTGGGTGCTGCCGTCCTTCCGGCTTCTGAGGCCCTTCATTGGACGAGCCGCCCCGCAGGGGCACGCCGCCCACCCTTCCGAGTCGGTGGCAGTCAGGGCTCAGGTCATGAATGGCCTGTCCTCTCTCCTCGTTTGCCTCCTAGGTCACCACAGACATGTACCAGGTGCTGGCCGCCAACACGTACCAGCTGGAGTGCCGGGGTGTGGTCAAGGTCAAGGGCAAAGGCGAGATGATGACATACTTCCTCAACGGAGGGCCCCCACCCAGTTAGCAGCCGCCGCGGACGCCAGGCAGCCTGGCCTCCAGAGAAACGGCAGAAGCCTCGCTCCAGCCCACGAGGCCGCCCTGAGATTTTCCACTTTGACTCCAGAAGCAGCTTCTGCCTTGGCGGGCGGGCGGTCTCCGTCCC
Organism: Mesoplodon densirostris; assembly: GCF_025265405.1. NCBI lineage: Eukaryota > Metazoa > Chordata > Mammalia > Artiodactyla > Ziphiidae > Mesoplodon > Mesoplodon densirostris. The sequence goes on from NC_082665.1 coordinate 121,377,364, forward strand.
AGGCCCCGGGGTGCCAGCGTCCTGCGAGCACCAAGCTGACCAAAGATGTCTCCCCCTGTAGTAGACGCCGCCAGACTCGGTCGGAATCTCGTTTTCTACCGGGTGCTGCGGCGCGTGCGCGGGCGGAGAGGCGCCGCTGGAGGGGCCTGGGCGCGCGGCATCCCCGTGTGCGGGGCTGCGGGAGCATGGCCTCGGCGGGCGGGAGGCGGCGCCACCTGGCCCCGGGCCCTGGGGCTGCTTTTCTATGTGAGCCTTTAAACTTCAGACCGAGGCCGCGGCCCTGCTCCGTGGTGGAGGGGGCCCTGGGTAGGAGTGCTGGCTTTGGAGGGACCTTTTCCTCGCGGGCTCCTCCCACACCCACACCCACAGCCGGTGCCCCTGGAGGGGGCAGAACTGTGAGGGGGAGGCCAGAGGCCTCGGAGCAAGGAGTGGCGGTTCTGAGAAAAAGAAAATATTTATTAAATAAAACAAAACACGTTTCTGTGCCCTTCTTTAGACTATGCTAGTTGTATGCGTGTAAGAAACCCACAGGCAAAGCAGGATGCCACTGGGGAGGGAGGGCGGGGATCCCAACTTGTCTTTTTGTATTTTTTACTTTGTATTATTGAAAACCTTGGAGATCTAACAAATATACCAAATTCTATATTTTGTAAATTCTCTATATTAGAAAACAGCTGTGCACAGCAGGGCATTTGTGCTCATTTGTACTGTACGTATGTCAATGTACTTGAGTGTGTGTGTTTATGCTGCGGAACTGGTCTCATTCAGGACACCTGTTTCCCTCACTTCAGATTTCCCCAGGTCCAACCAGAACGCTGAGCATGTCCTTTCGGGGTACCATAGGTAGGAAGATGCATGCACACATTATCCCACCTCTCTCTCCTCTCTCTCTCTCTCTCTCTCTCTCTCTCTCTCTCACACACACACACACACGCACACACACACACACACATCACTTCCCCTAAGTAAACTGCAAACAAAATGAAAAGAAAACAAAAGCTTCTTTCCCATCTCAGGCCAAGTTGGAATCAAGGGAAGCAGCCTCAACCTGCGGTAGACAGCTCGGCCACCTTCCACCCTTCCACTCCCTGAGATGTCAGCGTTTGCTGCCTGCAGAGAGGCAACTCCTGCAGCTCTGAGAGCTCAGCCGGTGTTGCGGGTGTGAGGAAACCGCGCCTGCCTGGCTCCTCTGTTGGCCGACGTGCAGGTGGCTCTCTAGGGAGGTGATCCCTCAGACTTGGGCATGTAATGTGCAGCTCTCAGGCAAGGAAAGGGCGGTGGCCTTGCTCTCCACCTGCAAACCAGACAGAGGAAAGAGTAGGGGCCAGCTTCAGAGTCCATGGGGCAAAGCTAGTAGAAATCTCGTTTGGTCTGATTTTTGTTTTGGGGGGAGGGAGCAGTCAAATATACCAAGAAAAAGCTCTATTTTTTAATACCCTATGAGGGAGGCATTTGGGAAGTGATATACTATTATAGAGACATATTCAAACAGAATCCTTTGGTCCTGTGCCCAGATCTTCTCGTTGCTTCTCAGGGCAGCATTATTCTTGCCTCCAACATGGGCTTGAAGGAGGTGAGGAGGCAGCTATATGCCAGCTGCAAAATGTTACTTTGATGCCCACCTGCCCCACCTCTCACTGGACACTAACCACCCTCCCCTTTCCACACACTGTCTCCCACCCCAGTTTGAACACAGCTCTGAGAAGCAAAGCTTATGGACCTAAAACTGGCAGCCCTAGTCTCTCTCTGCTTTTGCTGCTCCAGCCTCTGAACTCTGCATCACGCCTCTTGCATCTGTCACGAGGGGCCGGCTCTCTCCATGGTGTTGTATTCAAGTCCCTGACCCCTCCATATGGCCCGCCAGTGGTGCTGGGTTTTCATTTTGCTCCCAACCTGAGTAATGTGTGTGCTGAGTTTCTCCTGTGTTTCCCCTGTTGGTCATGGCCTCCCTGGCCTTGTGGGGACCCATCCTCCCCATCCTGGCAGTGACTGGTGACAACGTGTAGTGTTAGCTCTTCATTCCCTCCAAGGGGTGTGCACACTTTTTATCCCTGCTCTTGCAAAAATGAATACAATTATGATTTCCCATGGAAATTGAAGAGTCTATTTAACTAATTTAACTATTAAACACTTTCACTGGTAACTTGTCCTGGTCTGATTTACATCTTGGGCCGTGGGCCTGGCTCCAGCTGGAAGAACAGTGCACTCAGCACAGGAGAGGCACTGCGGAGGGAGCCTCAGAGGGTGGAGAGCGCCCCTGAGTGGGCACAGCGCACTGCTGTGGCGAGAATGTCAGCTGAAGACTGCAGTCATTGTAGCAGCAGGTGGGAGAACGCTGGTGACCTTGGACTGGTGACCTTTGACATGCCAGAGTGCAGGAGGCTGAGGGATGGAGAGAGGAGGAGAGGGACCAGGGGTGAAGGGGACAAGGGATGGAGGATGGAACCAGAAAAGATCCAGGGTCAAGGGGAGGATGTCTTAAAACAGGTGAGCCAAACATGTTTCTTTGCTAAGGGAATGAAAATGGAAAATACAAGAGGGAGCACAGATCATCAAAAGGACCCAAGTAGGTGGCAGGGGGGGAGATGTAGGCAGGAGGTGAACTGACTTGACCTGGATAGCTAAGAACAAGGGTTACCATTTATTAGGCATTCTGTGTGCCAGAGCATGGGATAAGCACCCTACAAACATGACTTCATTTAATCATCCTGGCCACTGCATTTCACTGATGAAGAAACAGAGAGGTTGAGTTACTTGCCTAAGTCCACACAGCTGGTAATTAACAGATGAGATTAAACCGGGCCTGTCTGCTAAGCCCACGCAGGGAAGTAAGTTCACGTGTGTCCAGGACTCCTCCCCTGAGAGGAAGGGAAAGGGGGTAGGAAGCCAGGGGACACTTTTCAGCAATTCCCAGCTGCTGCACCCATCAAATGCAGGGTTATATTTGGGTTCAGGAAATAAAACCAGAGGGGCTTGGTCAAATTAAATTGAACACAAGTGAAAATGAAGGAACCGTTGAAAGACACTTCACTGGGATTCATCGCAACAATGGCCACATGGGGACACACATGTGGTAGTCCTGGTCCTAGGCAGGTCTCCTGCCCCAAAGAGAATAGACATCATTAGGAATTCAAATGTGCGTGGTGAAGGATGTAATTGCATAGACCTAAAGTTTAATTCGAAGATCTTTTCAGGCTGCAGTGAAACGGTGGGTAATTGTTAGTCAATTCCATTTCACCTGTAACCTGCCTTCACTAATCAAGGTCATTTTAATTGTTCCTGCAAAAGACTTGCGTGTCGTCCAATCTGCACGTAGCCGAAACAATAACGTATTAGCCCGAGTTGTTTTCCAGAAACTTAGAGTCAACTGCTTCTGGTTCAAGCTGAGCTGGTTAAGACTCTTAACCACCAACCGTTCAACTAGGCATGCGCAAGTGACCTTTTGACCGAGCAGAGGCCTGTAGCTTAGTTACGCTTGCGCAGAACAACGATTTTTGCACCTTTTTCCAATCACCTTTCCCCACCCTCCCCGGTCCTCAAACCGCCCTGCTTCTTTATTGGTTATCCTATATAAATACCCCGAGCCCGTTGCCTTGGGGAGGTGGATTTGAGTTGTGTTCTCCCGTCTCCTCTCTTAGCTGCCTTGCAAATAAACCCTCTGTTTGCTGCAAACCTTGGCGTCTCAGCGTTTTGGCTTGCTGTGCTTCGGGGAGCATGAACCTGGTTCCGTAACAGGTTTGGTGAGCCAGCCAGAAGGTAAGTCCAAACGGAGTTTTGCCCATGGCTCATCAGCCCCTTGCCAGTATTGAGAGCCTGTAGACAAGTCCAAGTAGCTGCCTGGGCCATTTGTTCTGGGGACGACCTCTCCCACCCGCTACCCAGCCCCGGATTTCACCAGGGAGGTGCCGCTGACCTCCGGCGCTTAGTTTCGTTTTGGAGCGAAGGAACGGTTTGGAAGAGAAACCTTGTTAAAGAAACATACCTGTGCAAGCCTGACCAGATCATGGGCTGGAGGCCCACCTGGCGGGATTGTGGCAAATGAGGTAAAAGATTACAGCTGCTGAGGGACCCTGTACCTGGGTTAAAGGCTTGGGACTCCCGGTTTTGTTTTGGTTTGCTTTGGTTTTGTCTTGGTCTTGTTTGTCCATGTCTGTGTTGGGTTGTCTTACTTATTAAGAACTGGCTGTTGGGGATTGAGCTTCTTGGTGACCATAGCAAGGACTGGCAGAAAGATTTTGTTGCTGTGAGCACCTGGCAGTAAAGCCCCTTCAAAATCGGAAATGTTAATTCAGTTCCCTCTTGCAGCCTTCTAGGCTGCATTCTCCAAAACTGGGGAGATCTCAGTTATAAATCCATGGAAAAGAAAAAGATGCTATTTTTTGGTAACACTGCATGTCTTTAGGCCTAAGACCAAAACGGCCTGAAAATGGATCCTTAAATTACGATACAATTTTTTTTTGCTTTTGAATTTTATTTTATTTATTTTTTTATACAACAGGTTCTTATTAGTCATCCATTTTACACACATCATTGTATACATGTCAATCCCAATCGCCCAATTCATCACTGACCCCTAACTTGACCATGTCCTAAGAGTTTAATAATAGGTCTGGCATTCTGTGTGCCCCCTCAGGATATGTCTTTTGTCTACACTTTCATTACCAATCTAGGGCCTTTGAATGCCTTGACAGCTGGCACATAGGTGGCATTTGATTACTGGGATTGTGGAAGGGGAATGTTGCCTGCCATTCCAGTTCAAAAATCAAGCTACCAGTTATGACAGCTACTGCCCGTTGCTCCCATGGTGTGCACTGAGGGGAATTCAGTATGGAAAAACAGGATGCATGTTGTGCTTTGGATGATGGCCTTATATAGTAAAGATGCGTATCTAAGGAATAATTTGAATGAGCCCAAACTCAAAAGACCCCAAATAGCCAAAACAATTTTTATTTATTTTTATTATTTTTTTGAATTTTTGAATTTTATTTTATTTATTTTTATACAGCCGGTTCTTATTATCCATTTTATACATATTAGTGTATACATGGCAATCCCAATCTCCCAATTCACCTCACCACCCCACCCCCACCCTCCTGCCACTTTCCCCACCTTGGTGTCCATACGTTTGTTCTCTACATCTGTGTCTCAATTTCTGCCCTGCAAACTGGTTCATCTGTACCATTTTTCTAAGTTCCACATATATGCATGAATACACAAAATTTGTTTTTCTCTTTCTGACTCACTTCACTCTGTATGATAGTCTCTAGATCCATCCACGTCTCTACAAATGACCCAATTCCGTACCTTTTTATGGCTGAGTAATATTCCATTGTATATATGCACCACATCTTCTTTATCCATTTGTCTGTCGATGGGCATTTAGGTTGCTTCCATGTCCTGGCTATTGTAAATACTGCTGCAATGAACACTGAGGTGCATGTGTCTTTTTGAATTATGGCTTTCTCTGGGTATATGCCCAGTAGTGGGATTGCTGGGTCATATGGTAATTCTATTTTTTGCTTTTTAAGGAACCTCCATCCTGTTCTCCATAGTGGCTGTATCAATTTACATTCCCATCAACAGTGCAAGAGGGTTCACTTTTCTCCACACCCTCTCCAGCATTTGATGTTTGTAGGTTTTCTGATGATGCCCACTCTAACTGGTGTGAGGTGATACCTCATTGTAGTTTTGGTTTGCATTTCTCTAATAATTAATGATGTTGAGCAGCTTTTCATGTGCTTCTTGGCCATCTGTATGTCTTCTTTGGAAAATGTCTATTTAGGTCTTCTGCCTATTTTTTGATTGGGTTGTTTGTTTTTTTTAATATTGAGCTGCATGAGCTGTTTATATATTCTGGAGATTAATCTTTTGGTCTGTTGATTCGTTTGCTAATATTTTCTCCCATTCTGAGGGTTGTCTTTTTCATCTTGTTTGTGATTTCCTTTGCTGTGCAAAAGCTTTTAAGTTTCATTAGGTCCCATTTATTTATTTTTGTTTTTATTTCCATTACTCTAGGAGGTGGATCAAAAAAGATACTGCTGTGATTTATGACAAAGAGTGTTCTTCCTATGTTTTCCTCTAAGAGTTTTATAGTGTCCAGTCTTACATTTAGGTCTCTAATCCATTTTGAGTTTATTTTTGTGTGTGGTGTTAGGGAGTGTTCTAATTTCATTCTTTTACATGTAGCTGTCTGGTTTTCCCAGCACCACTTATTGAAGAGACTGTCTTTTCTCCATTGTATATCCTTGCCTCCTTTGTCATAGATTAGTTGACCAAAGCTGCGTGGGTTTATCTCTGGGCTTTCTATCCTGTTCCATTAATCTATATTTCTGTTTTTGTGTCAGTACCATATTGTCTTGATTACTGTATCTTTTTAGTATAGTCTGAAGTCAGGGAGTCTGATTCCTCCAGCTCTGTTTTTCTCCCTCAAGACCACTTTGGCTATTTGGGGTCTTTTGTGCCTCCATACAAATTTTAAGATTTTTTGTTCTAGTTATGTAAAAAAAAATGCCATTGGTAATTTGATAGGGATTGCATTGAATCTGTAGATTGCTTTGGGTAGTATAATCATTTTCACAATATTGATTCTTCTAATCCAAGAACATGGTATATCTCTCCATCTGTTGATATCATCTTTAATTTCTTTCTTCACTGTCTTATAGTTTTCTGCATACAGGTCTTTAGTATCCCTAGGTAGGTTTATGCCTAGGTATTTTATTCTTTTTGTTGCAGTGATAAATGGGAGTGTTTCCTTAATTTCTCTTTCAGATTTTTCATCATTAGTGTATAGGAATGCAAGAGATTTCTGTGTATTAATTTTGTATCCTGCTCCTTTACCAAATTCATTGATTAGCTCTAGTAGTTTTCTGGTGGCATCTTTAGGATTCTTTGTATAGTATCATGTCACCTGCAAACAGTGACAGTTTTACTTCTTCTTTTCCAATTTGTATTCCTTTTATTTCTTTTTCTTCTCTGATTACCATGGTTAGGACTTCCAAAGCTATGTTGAATAATAGTGATGAGAGTGGACATCCTTGTCTTGTTCCTGATCTTAGAGGAAATGCTTTCAGTTTTTCACCATTGAGAGTGATGTTTGCTGTGGGTTTGTCGTGTATGGCCTTTATTATGTTGAGGTAGTTTCCCTCTATGCCCACCTTCTGGAGAGTTTTTATCATAAATGGGTGTTGAATTTTGTCAAAAGCTTTTTCCTGAATCTATTGAGATGATCTTATGGTTTTTATCCTTCAATTTGTTAATATGGTGTATCACATTGATTGATTTGCGTATATTAAAGAATCTTTTCATCCCTGGGATAAATCCCACTTGATCATGGTGTATGATCCTTTTAATGTGTTGTTGGATTCTGTTTGCTAGTATTTTGTTGAGGATTTTTGCATCTATGTTCATCAGTGATATTGGTCTGTAGTTTTCTTTTTTTGTAGTATCTTTGTCTGGTTTTGGTATCAGGGTGATGGTGGCCTCATAGAATGAGTTTGGGAGTGTTCCTTCCTCTGCAATTTTTTGGAAGAGTTTGAGAAGGATGGGTGTTAGCTCTTCTCTAAATGTTTGATAGAATTCACCTGTGAAGCCATCTGGTCCTGGACTTTTGCTTGTTGGAAGATTTTAAATCACAGTTTCAATTTCATTACTTGTGATTGGTCTGTTTATATTTTCTATTTCTTCCTGGTTCAGTCTTGGAAGGTTCTACCTTTCTAAGAATTTGTCCATTTCTTCCTGGTTGTCCATTTCATTGGCACAAAGTTGCTTGTAGTAGTCTCTTAGGATGCTTTGTATTTCTGCATTGTCTGTTGTAACTTCTCCTTTTTCCTTTCTAATTTTATTGATTTGAGTCTTCTCCCTCTTGATGAGTCTGGCTAATGGTTTATCAATTTTGTTTGTCTTCGCAAAGAACCAGCTTTTAGATTTATTGATCTTTGCTATTGTTTTCTTTGTTCCTATTTCAATTATTTCTGCTCTGATCTTTATGATTTCTTTCCTTCTACTAATTTTGGGTTTTGTTTGTTCTTCTTTCTCTAGTTCCTTTAGGTGTAAGGTTAGATTGTTTGAGATGTTTGTTGTTTCTTGAGGTAGGATTGTATTGCTATAAACTTCCCTCTTAAAACTGCTTTTGCTGCATCCCATAGGTTTTGGGTCATCGTGTTTTCATTGTCATTTGTCTCTAGGTATTTTATTTCCTCTGATTTCTTCAGTGATCTCTTGGTTATTTAGTAACGTATTGTACCCTCCATGTGTTTGTGTTTTTTACGTTTTTCTCCCTGTAATTGATTTCTAATCTCATAGAGTTGTGGTCAGAAAAGATGCTTGATATGATTTCAATTTTATTAAATTTACTGAGGCTTGATTTGTGACCGAAGATGTGATCTATCCTGGAGAATGTTCCGTGCACACTTGAGAAGAAAGTGTAATCTGCTGTTTTTGGATGGAATGTCTTATAAATATCAATTAAATCTGTCTGGTCTATTGTGTCATTTAAAGCTTGTGTTTCCTTACTAATTTTCTGTTTGGATGATGTGTCCATTGGTGTAAGTGAGGTGTTAAAGTCCCCCACTATTATTGTGTTACTGTCAATTTCCTCTTTTATAGCTGTTAGCAGTTGCCTTATGTATTGAGGTGCTCCTATGTTGGGTGCATATATATTTATAATAGTTATATCATCTTCTTGAATTGATTCCTTGATCATTACGTAGTGTCCTTTCTTGTCTCTTGTAACATTCTTTATTTTAAAGTCTGTTTTATCTGATATGAGTATTGCTACTCCAGCTTTCTTGTGAGTTCCATTTGCATGGAATATCTTTTTCCATCCTGTCACTTTCATTCTGTATGTGTCCCTAGGTCTGAAATGGGTCTCTTGTAGACAGCATATATATGGGTGTTGTTTTGTATCCATTCAGTGAGCCTGTGTCTTTTGGTTGGAGCCTTTAATCCATTCACATTTAAGGTAATTATCAATATGTATGTTCCTATTACCATTTTCTTAATTGTTTTGGGTTTGTTTTTGTACGTCCTTTTCTTCTCTTGTGTTTCCCACTTAGAGAAGTTCCTTTAGCATTTGTTGTAGAGCTGGTTTGGTGGTTCTGAATTCTCTTAGCTTTTGCTTGTCTGTAAAGCTTTTGACTTCTCCATCGGATCTGACTGAGATCCTTGCTGGGTAGAGTAATCTTAGTTGTAGCTTCTTCCCTTTCCTCACTTTAAATATGTCATGCCACTCCCTTCTGGCTTGTAGAGTTTCTGCTGAGAAATCAGCTGTTAACCTTACGGGAGTTCCCTTGTACATTGTTTTTCCCTTGCTGCTTTCAATAATTTTTCTTTGTCTTTAACTTTTGCCAGTTTGATTACTGTGCTTCTTGGCGTGTTTCTCCTTGGCTTTAACCTGTATTGGACTTTCTGCACTTCCTGGACTTGGGTGACTATTTCCTTTTCCGTGTTAGGGAAATTTTCGACTATAATCTCTTCAAATATTTTTTTGGGTCCTTTCTCTCTCTCTTCTCCTTATGGGACCCCTATAATGAGAATGTTTTTATGTTTAATGTTGTCCCAAAGGTCTGTTAGGCTGTCTTCATTCCTTTTCATTCTTTTTTCTTTATTCTGCTCCACAGCAGTGAAATCCACCATTCTGTCTTCCAGGTCACTTATCTGGTCTTCCGTCCCAGTTATTCTGCTATTGATTCCTTCTAGTATATTTTTCATTTCAGTTATTGTATTGTTCATCTCTGTTTGTTCTTTAATTCTTCTAGGTCTTTGTTAAACATTTGTTGCATCTTCTCAATCTTTGCCTCCATTCTTTTTCTGAGGTCCTGGATCATCTTCACTATCGTTATTCTGAATTCTTTTTCTGGAAGGTTGCCTATCTCCACTTCATTTAGTTGTTTTTCTGGGGTTTTATCTTGTTCCTTCATCTGGTACATAACCCTCTGCCTTTTCATCTTGGCTATCTTTCTGTCTAAATTATGATACAATTTTGCAGCTAGATTTATTTTGTAAATATGAAGAAAAGTGGGATGAAATACCTATGTACAGTCTTTTATGTCATTGTATCAGAGTAAACCTGTGCAAAGAAAATAAGATTACAATCCAATAGGAAGGGAAGGCAAAGAAGCCTGTTTTACTTGATCCTAATGAAAAGGAGGACGACTTGCTGTTAACTCAGTGGAACACTCTGCCTGCTCCTCCTCCACCCCCATATGATGAGGCTGCTGCTCCTTCCCTGCCAGCACCTGAGCCATAGTCTCAGGCCCCCCTCCCCCATCTCTGAGGATCAAGAAATAGGAATGGTCTCCCCCTCTCATATCCACCAGGAAGCTACCAAACTCAGGTAGGGCAATCCTACTGTCAAGGCAAATCCTCATTGGGGGTATAAATGCTGAGACTGAGCAGCCGATGACATTGATCTGGGTCCACACCCCCTTTTCAACTTCAGATTTAATCAGTTAGAAGAACAATATGCCAGGACTTCCCTGGCGGTCCAGTGGTTAAGACCCCGCTTCCACTGCAGGGGCCCGGGTTCGATCCCTGGTCAGGAAACTAAGATCCCGCATGCCGCACAGCACAGCCAAAACAAAACAAAAACAACAATATGCCAGTTTATAGAGATGACCCCCAGAAAATGGAAAGTGTCTTTCTGATTTCTGAAACCCACAACCCGGGCTGTTGTTGAAAGTTTATTAAATTCCCTCCACACTTCAGAAGAACATAGAATGGTGCTGGATAAAACTAGGGAGGAAGTAGATGGGCTTCATACAGAAGCCCCTGGTAACCCAGTACAGGCTGCTGCAAGCGTAGCTAGCTGTACCAACAACGGACCCTAATTGGGACGAGAATGCTGAACTTTATCAAGATTGCATTCTTGCAGGATTGCGAAGAGGGTGCCAAAACAAAGAAGCCTTAATAGAGTATGGGAGGTAAAACAGAAACCGAATGAGGACCCTTCAGAATTTCTAGAAAGGGTCTATAAAGCCTATAGGCAACATGCAGATATAGACCCTAAGACCCAGGTGGGATTGCCCTACCTGAGTTTGGGTAGCTCCCTGGTGGATATGAGAATTTAAAAGATGTTTAATGACTTTTGGCGAGAGCAACCCCGATATACAGAAGAAACTGCAGAAGGAGGAAGGGGCTCTAGGGCTGCCTGTGTCTCATCTTGTTGAAATTGCCTTCAAAGTTTTTCATGGCAAAAACCAGGTTCAGGAGAAAAGGGAACAGTGGAGAGCAAAATAGGCCTCTGCCTTAACACAGGGGAGAGCTAGATCAAATCGAGGACCCTCACAAGGGACTCGGCAAAAGGTAGGAGGCCTCAAGCCCTGAACTCCCACTCGAATGGGGCACTCAACAGTGGGACCCTGGCAATGTGCATATTATAAACAGGAGGGACACTGGAAAAGAGACTGTCACATCCTAAATAAGACTCTTGAAGGTAAACAGGAGGCACATCAGATGTGAGAATGCCAGTGACTGAGAGTGACAGGGACCAGGGGCTCCTTTACATCCTGCATCCATCAATACAGAACCCCAGGTGGGAAGTCAACTTTTGGACTTTCTAATGGATACCGAGGCCACTTAAGTCTTAAATACCCGGCTTTGTAAACTGTCTTCTGAGGCTAGGTATCCGGAGAGACCTTGAAAAAGCCTTTTCTCCAGATGCTAGACAGTCAGATGGGGGACACCCATCTAAAGCATGGCTTTTTATACATGCCTGAAGGCCCCATCCCCTTCTGGGGTGAGATTTACTAAGTTAAATGCCAAAGGTACCTTTGCACCTAGATGAATGGACATTAAAATACCACCAGAGCAGGCTTACACATTGCAGGCTCTATTGCTCTGACCCTGAAGAGAACATCCAGCAACTGTCCGAGGAGAGATATGGCAGAAGGTAGGAGGCCCAGAGGTGTGGATGGATGTGAGACCAGGGAGAACAAAGACGGTTATACTATACAGGTTAGGCTTTGCCCTGGGGCAAAAATTTCAAACTTAAAAGCACTACCCATTAAAGAAACAGTGAAAGCATGGAATTCAACCCCTGCTAATGGCCTTCCTTGAATATGATTTAATACACCCCTGCCTGTCACCTTCTAGTACTCTTAATTTTACCAGTCAGAAACCAGACACAGATGAATATTGGTTTGTGCACAAACCAAAAACAATCAAACTGTGGAAGATATTCATCTAGTGCCTAACCCATACATTCTGCTCACTACTTTGTCTGGAGATTTTTGTTGGTTTACCATTTTGGATTTGAAAGATGCCATTTTTTGGTGTACCCTTGAGTTTTGAATCACAAGAGTTGTCTGCTTTCGAATGGGAAGATCTAGATACAAAAGTTAAACAGTACTGCTGGACAATACTTCCTCATTAAACCGTACAACTTGTCTTGGGACTCAGTAGAGCACAAGTTGCTGAAAACTCAGAACTCATCTCAGGGCTTAATGAAGCACAGGTTCTTTTGTCTTGGCGCAGAAAGAATCCAGCGAGAGGCAAAGGGACAGGCAAGATGTGATTTATTAGTATAAGACGCTTGTGAGAGATACAAACAGGCAGGCAAGAGAGTGCCACCCCGAGAACTTAGTGGGCTATAGGTTTATCATCAGAGGAAAAGTGGGGAGGGGGAGAAGACCACCTTCTTCCTCATTCTGGAGTAGACGTCAAACTTCCAGCATCAGCTCCTCCTCCACGTCGGACAGAGGAGTTTTTTTGTCCCTACATAGGCAAACTGGCACTGTCACAGCGCTAAGGAAATGAGCAAAAAGGCGGTAACATATATGAAAACATGGTAAATCATCTCAGGTTTCAGTATAATGTCACCTTTCACTTATATTTCTCCTCTTAGTACATGCAGAAAAAGCGCCTTCTCAACATTCATTAACTTGCTGACTTCACTGGGTAGGATGTGGGTCTCATTCCACCATTGTTTTGTTTGGGGGCATGTCTTGTGTTTCTGTTGCTTGGTTTAGTTGTTAAGCAGGCTTCCTTTCTTGAGTGATCATTAACTCACAGGGGTCTCCCATACTTTTTTCTCTACCTACAGTCCCCTAATGGAATTAACTATTTGATCACCTACTCTGTCCCTATCACTCAGGGATTAAAAAATCCCCATGATATTTGGAGAAATCTTGGCAAAAGACTTGAGGGACTCTCAGTTAAATGAGGGAGCCCTGCTCCAGTGTGTAGATAATAGTCTGTTTTCTTATAAGACAAAGGACACCTCAGACCAAAATACAGTTTTAACTTTGAACTTCTTGGTTGAACGAGGTTATGAGGTGTTTAATAAAAAGGCACAGATTCTCAGCCTTCTGTTAAATATTTGGGTTTTGAACTTTCACAAGGACAGAGACTTAATCTTTGACAGAAGGGAAGATCTCGCCAGGGTTGCAGTTCACTAACAAGAGACAATTGTGGGGATTTCTAGAAATGGCCGGGTTCTGCATTTGGATCCCTAACTTTGCACTCATAGCAAAACCTTTTTATGAAGCTCTTAAAGGAGTAGACAGTGAACCTCTAAACTGGACTGGGGATGCCACAAGGCATTCCAGGTCAAGAAACTGCTAACTGTCCTGGCTGTAGGTCTTCCAGATATCATAAAGCCCTTTGACTTATTACTGAGAAACAAGGAATCAGCCTTGGAGTCCTAACTCAGAAACTGGGCAGCATAAGGAGGCCTGTTGCATATTTCTCAAAGCATTTAGATACAGTCACTAAGGGATGGCCAGTTTGCCTTCTGGCCACAGCAGCTACCTATGATCTTATATAAGAAGCAGAGAATTTTACACTAGGAGAACTTACCACTGTGCATGCCCCTCACTGTGTACTTCCCCTCGTAGAACAGAAGGGAGAATACTGGTTAACTTCAGGAAGATGGGGAAAATATCAGGCCATATTATTGGGTAATCCTAATGTTTCTCTGAAAGCAGTCTCTACTCTGGACACAGAATGTCACCTGCCATATCAGCAAACAAAGAATGTTGCAGCCCTCAGCCACTGCAGCGGCCCCTGACAGTGCACCCTGAGGGGATTCAGGATGGAGAAAAATGGGATAGGTTGTTATGGTGCATATCAAAGGAATGATTTCAGTGAGCCCAGACTCTTGCATCTTCCCATACAAAGAAAAGCGCTAAATTCATTAACTTGAGATGTCTGTTGCTTTAATTAGCAGTAATGTTCGACTACCTGTTTTGTTTTTGTTTTTTTCTGAAAAAACTCCTCTATATCCTAGCTCCTCCATTACCTCTTCAGTACAGTCCCTCAGAGCTATCCAAGAGGCTGTATCCTGGGCTTATATCCTCAGTAATGCCCCAAATAAGACATAATTCTCAACTTTCAGGTTGTGGATTTTTAAGTTGACAAGATGTTCACAGATGGAAGCAGCTTTAGGGACCAGGGCCAACGCAAGGCTGTGTATGTGGTACTGACTCATCAAAAGACACTGGAAGCTGAAGCCCTTCCCCAGGCACCTCTGCACAAAAGGTGGAACTTAACAGCCCTGATGAGAGTCTTCCACCTAGGTAAGGATGAAAGAATAACTATTTTCACTGATTTCAAATATGCTTTCTTGGTGGTCCATGCCTATGGGGCTGTTTGGAAAAGAACTGTTAACTTCAGAAAAGAAGGAAACTAAACATGCCAAGAAACTTTAAACTTATTAGAAGTTGTCATGGAGCCAAAAGAATTGGCTATTGTCCGCTGTGCAGGACATCAGAAATCTGGTTGTCTGACTGCTTGAGGGAATAATCTAGCAGATCAGGTGGCAAAGCTAACAGTCAGGACTAAAACACCTGGGTTCCCAGTTTGGCCCTTACCTCTGATATGGATTTGACAAAATGCTATCCAAAGTAGTCTTCTGATGACTTAGAAAGGGCCAGTGAATGGGGATTTGACTGGAGTCCTGTCCATTCTCAGGAGGCTGACTGTATAGTTACACCAAGGAAGGGTAGGTTTAGAATAGACAAGGCAAGGTGCTTGTACCTGAGTACCTTATGGAAGATCTAATAAATTATATACAGGGATTTTACATAAAATCCCTGCAGTGGATTCAGAAATTCACTGTAGGACCAAACATGCAAAGGACAATTCAAAAGGTGAAACAGAAATATATGGTATGTGCTAAAAATAACGCTAAACCTGGGCTACCACCGATCAAAGGTGTTGAGACTGTAGGTGCTAGACCCCGAGATTGGTAGACTGACTTCACTGTGATGCCAAGAGCCACTGGAAACCTTAGGTACTTACTAGTATTTGTGGACACTTTTACTGGCTGGTGAGAAGCATTTCCCTGTTGGTCTGAAAAAGCTTCTGAGGTTGTAAAAGCCCTACTAAAAGAAATAACTCCTAGGTTTGGGTTAACTGTCCATTCATAGTGACAGTGGCGGGGCCTTTATAGTAACTCAAGCATCTAGAGCTTGAAACCTTCATTGGGGTTGCCATGAAGCATGTAATTTCTAATCTACTGGCAAAACAAAAGATAAATCATAAACTTAAAAAGACTAGTCTCTTGACAGATTTTAGCTATAATCCCCTGGAATAAGGGCCTACCATTTGCCCTGCTTTGAGTGAGGGTAACCCCTAGAAGCAAGCTCTGAGTGAGCCTTTATGGAATGTTGTATGGGAGACCCTTCCTATTTTTCAGAAATGGTTTAGGAGACCAGGAGGGAACTTGAATCAAGAAACCAGACACTGTTGGATAGGTACAATCATTGGGAGCTACTCTGCCATACATGTTTCGCCTAGCAGGTTATGTTTCCCATGGCTATTCCCCTGCACCCCACTTCTGTCCTGGAGGTTGAGTCCTGCTGAAATCTCAGAAAATAAACAAGTTCCATCCTTATTGGACCAGACCTTATGAGGTGCTACTCGATGAAGTTGAAGGGAATTAAGACATGGATCCATCACACTCACTTTAAGCTGGTCCTGCAGAGATCAACGGAGCCACCATATCCTGTTTACAGGAAAGCAATGGGAAATGGAAACCATGCTGCAGAAGAGAACCATGACCAAGATCATACAAACCTTGGCTGGTTCTGTACCCCTGACACTGGCTTCTCCAAGAGGGCAAGGGAACCCCTAACAGATCTTAAGTTCGTTTTCAGAAGGAAGCCAAGAGAAATTGAGGTGCAATGGATTGCTGCAATGGTAAATTTGTAAAGCAAAACTCTTCAGAAGGCAACTTTAATAACTTGTTAGGTTACCAGAATGATTTTTCCCCCCTTTTGTTAGAAACAGAAAGCCTAATCTCCCAGTCTTGGAAGAACAACTCAGTGATGAGGAGTTCCCAGACTTTGGCAAAAGCAGGTAATCTCTCTAGCTGTTGGATATGTCATTTGAAACCATTTTCTGTATTTGACCATGCTGACCCCTTGGCTGTGCCTGTCAATTTTGTGACTATCCCTGACATCACTGTGACTTAGGATAAAAAGCCCTCAGATATAACCAGGTTAGGCTAATCAACAATTTCCTGCCCCCTGTTTTTTTCTTGACTAAGCCAAAATTTGGTCCTCTCCTGTCCTAAAAACAAACAAACAAAAACAAACTAAAAAAAACAACCCCCCAAAAAACAAACAAAACCCTGGTGTCTACCTTTGTCAAAATTCTACTTTGTCAGAATATTGTAGAAACAGGATGGTTTTTCCCAGTCTGTGTCCCTTCCATATATAATATCCAAGTGTTTCACCCAAACTGATAATAAAGACATTTCAATATATAAAAGGTAAAACAAGAAAAAACATACTCTCAAGTGCTGCACACACCTCTGCCTATTTGCTAATTAAATGATTCCTCGTGGATGTTGCCTTATACGGATCCCTAGCTTGACTGTCCTAGATAAAATTCCTAAAAATAGCATAAATTTTAACAATATATCTGGCATTCTGTGTCCCTTAGGCTACATCTTTGTCTGTGGTTTCGATTGCTAATCTTAGGCCTATGAATGCCTTGACAGCTGGTACATAGGTAGTATTTGTTTATTGGGATACTTAGTCACCTCCTTTCTGTCCACAATCCAAATGAGACCTAACATTGGACCAGGTCTTTAAAATTGTTCTCTAGAATAAAAAGGACCACCTACTTGCTTGGGTATCAAGAAGATGAATTGCTCGATAGAGCAATTTTGCCATGTTGGGGAGTCTCATCACATGATCAGAAACCTTACCCCTAGGGTAGCTGAAACAGCAAATGGAAATGCTTTAGCTATGACTGGCCTACAAAGAGAAATTGACTCATTAGCCAAAGTAATCCTAGAGAACTGCATAGCTCTAGATTATATTCTGGCTCAACAGAGTAGGATTTATGCTATTGGTGATACCTCCTGTGTATAAATTAATGATTCTGCTGAAACAGAAAACAGTATAGACAATTCAGCAACTGGCTATAAGTATCCCCAGAAGTATTGGGTCCAGACTGTTTTTCAGGACTATTTTCCTGGATTCCCCAAGAGATTAGATCTGTATGTCAGAGACTATTAAAACTTGGTTTATTTATACTTCTCATCCTTTTATTTGGGTATTTAGCTATAAACTGTACTCTTAAATGCTGTACCAAGACTTGTTAAGCTTGAAGCCAGGAACAAGAGTATTTTCAATGAATGCTAAACAGTTTCATTCCTAAAGCCCTTGTTAGGGCTATGCTACTTAGCAGGAAGTAGCCCAGAGTGGTCATAACCCCTCTTCCCTCAAGATTGAAAAATAATCAAAAGATTCAGGGAACTGAAACAGTGGGTAAACATTAGTTAATTCCATTTCGCCTGTAATCTGCCTTTGTTAATCAAGGTCATTCTAATTGTTGCTACAAGACTTGCATATCCTCCAAGCCTCATGTAGCCTAAACAGTAAGATGTTTGCCCGAGTTTTCCAGGAACTTGAGTTGGCTGTGTCTAGTTCAGCTGAGCCAGAGTTAGCTGTGTCTAGATAGAGCTGAGCTGGTTAAGACTGGAGGGGACCACTAACCCTTCAACTGGGCATGTGCGAGCATCTTCTCAGTGACCTTTTGACATGAGGGCTAAAGCTGCACCCTCTGAACATGCAGAGGCCTGTAGCCTAGTTATACCTGCACAGAACGTGGATTACCACGCCTTATTCCAATCACCTTTCCCCACACTCCCCATGCTTCAGACTGCCCTGCTTCTTTATTCTTCATCCCATAAATACCCTGAACCCCTTGCCTTCTTGGAGGAAGATTTGAGATTTGTTCTCCCATCACCTCTCCTGACTGCCTTGTGAATAAACAAGGTTTGCAGTAAACAGTTCTCAGCATTTTGGCTTGCTGTGTGACAGGCAAAACAAACCTAGTTTGGTAACAAATTTGGCAAGCCAGCCAGGTTACCTCCAGATGGAGCTTTTGCCCATGGTTTGTTGGCCCCTTGCTGGTATTGAGAACCTGTGGACAAGTCTCAGCAGTTCCCTGATTCTAGGGACCATCCCGTGGAATTCCCCAGGGAGGCACTGCAGACTTCTGGCACTTAATTTTCTTTTGCAGTGAAAAAAGTTTGGGGTTTGGGTTGGAAGGTGTCTTTTGAGTGAGTGACCTCATTAAAGAAATGTCCCTGTGCCAAGATTGTTTGGCAGTCCTGTCCAGGTCCTGGGTTGGAGGTCCACCTGGTGAGAATTTGGCAGACAATATTAAAGATTACAGCTGCTGAGGTACTCAGTACCTGGGTTAAAGGCTCGGGCCTCTGGATTGTTTTTTTTGTTTGTTTTGGTCTTGTTCATGTCCAACTGTGTCAGATTGTCTTAGTTGTTAATAGCTGTATTGGGGCTTCCCTCGTTGCACAGTGGTTGAGAGTCCGCCTGCCGATGCAGGGGACATGGGTTCGTGCCCCGGTCCGGGAAGATCCCACATGCCGTGGAGTGGCTGGGCCCATGAGCCATGGCCGCTGAGCCTGCGCGTCCAGGGCCTGTGCTCCTCAACGGGAGAGGCCACAGCCGTGAGAGGCCCGCATACTGCAAAAAAAAAAAAAACAAAAAAGAGAAACGTTTAATTCGATTTTTCCCCTTGGAGCATTCTCCACAATTGGGTGACTTTCAAAGGAAAAACTTTCTTGTAACACTGCATGGCCACAATACTCCTTAGACTCCAGAGAAAAAGCCCAAGACGGGGCTCCTTTGACATTCCAAAACTGGTTTTGTATATGTGTTAGAGAAAGCTGCCTTGATTAAAACATTTTCAAAATTCTGACCCTAAGGAAACAAGTCTTTTTAGGAAGAACTTGCATTTCTATCCCTGTGCCTTTGAGATGTCAGTGTTCAACCAGGACTCTCAGGGACTCCTATCTTACTCTTACTTAGACTATCTCCAAGTCCTGAGATGAGAGGAGAAAAAGAGGCCTTTTTAAACTCAAGGAGGAAAACTGAGATCTGTGTGTGTCTATAGGGATGTATGTATGTCTATATGTACAGTTATAAATATGTCTCTACCTCTGGATTTTACCAAAATTAACTTGTAAATGAGCTCTATTTAATTGGCTTAAAGGAAATTAAAGTTTATATGAATCCTAAAACACAACAGAAACTAAGCTAAATTTTTAAAAGGATCACACGATCTAGGATTTCTTCAATGAATAGCAAGTTTAAGTTGTTGATTTAATACAGACATATCTTTAGAGTCATTAAGTATAATACTTTCACTGTACCTAGATATACTATGTCAAGTTCATATCTGTTACAAAATGTTTTAACAAGAAAATTAACTTGGTATGACAAAACTTAAGTAAATTAAATGTAAATGAGAAGAGGTTTTTAGGTGAACTCTTTAGGAATAACTATGTTTTTGGAATGTCTAAAAGTAGTCTACAGATTTTGGAAACTTGAAGCTTCAGAGTTTTGCTAAATTAAGTTAAATAAATTCATTAAATATCCAGATTATTTCAAATAAGATACCGTTAGAACATTAATTGCTAAACAAGGCTAAGTTTACTTTTTGTCCTCATACTAGAGAGGAACTCAAGGTGTTTGGGTTTACTAGACACACCTCTTATACCACATTGAGGAAAGAAATTATGCTGTGAGAAAATGTTTCTAGAGGCTATAGAATATGTTCATAAGTTGGTTAATCAGGAAATTCTGGTATGACAGACAGTTCACAATTACTTCTTGGTTTTTGCTGGAGATGAAGGTTTTAAAGGGTTAAATTGTAACTAAAGCTACTAGAAATATGGGAAATAGTTCAGTATGCAAGAAAAGTAGTATGTATGTGTTCAGTAAAAAGGTATGAGGAATAAAAATCTGTTGTGTTAAGGGAAAAGAAAGTAATTTTATCCTAAAGCTCGTTATTTCAAAATAGGAAAGAAAATAAGGGATTAACTAACAGATACAGAAATTTACGGAAAGTTTGTAGAAAAGGAACCTTGATGAGTTTTGTGCATGGTCAGGGCTGGTTAGATTGGATTGAATACAATGGTGAATGAATTTTTATTAAAAACCGATGAGACTGGAGTTTGATTTCTCTCTCAGGAGAACAAAGTTTTTTTTGGAATACTGAGCTGCTATTGATAACAGATTTGACGTTTCTTTACCTTTTTAAAGTGATATACTGTATAGTCTTGCCTTCTTTTTTCATAGATTAATTGATCATGGGTTTATTTCTGGGCTTTCTATCCTGTTCCATTGATCTATATTCCATTCATCTATATTTGTTGTGCCAGTGCCACACTGTTTTGATGACTGTAGCTTTGTAGTATAATCTGAAGTCAGGGATCCTGATTCCTCCAGCTCCATTTTCTTTCTCAGGATTGCTTTGGCTATTCAGAGTCTTTTGTGTTTCCATACTTTTTTTTTTTTTTTTTTTTTGCGGTATGCGGGCCTCTCACTGCTGTGGCCTTTCCCGTTGCAGAGCACAGGCTCCGGACGTGCAGGCTCAGTGGCCATGGCTCATGGGCCCAGCCACTCCGTGGCATGTGGGATCTTCCCGGACCGGGGCATGAACCTGCGTCCCCTGCATCGGCAGGCGGACTCTCAACCACTGCGCCACCAGGGAAGCCCTCCATACAAATTTTAAAATTTATTGTAGTTCTGTGAAAAATGCCTTTGGCAATTTGATAGGGATTGCATTGAACCTGTAGATTGCCTTGGGTAGTCTAGGATGGTCATTTTAACAATACTGATTCTTCCAATCCAAGAACACAGTGTATCTTTCCATTTGTTTGTGTCTTCTTCAATTTCTTTCATCAATGTCTTATAGTTTTTGGAGCACAGGTCTTTTGCTTCCTTAGGTAGGTTTATTCCTAGGCATTTTATTCTTTTTGAAGTGATGGTGAATGGGATTGTTTCCCTAATTTCTCTTTCTGATCTTTTGTTGTTAGTGTATAGGAATGCAAGAGATTTCTGTGTATTAATTTTGTATCCTGCAACTTTACCAAATTCATTGATGAGCTCTAGTAGTTTTCAGGTAGCACCTTTAGGATTCTTTATGTTTAGTATCATGTCATCTGCAAACAGTGACAGTTTTACTTCTTTTCCAATTTGGATTCCTTTTCTTTTTCTTCTGTAATTGCTGAGGCTAGGACTTCCAAAACTATGTTGGATAAAAGTGGCAAGAGTGGACATCCTTGTCATGTTCCTGACCTTAGAGGGATGCTTTCAGCTTTTCACCATTAAGTATGATGTTAGCTGTGAGTGTGTCATATATGGCCTTTATTATGTTGAGTTAGTTTCCCTCTATGTCCACGATCTGGAGAGGTTTTTTTTTAAATCATAATTGGTGTTGAATTTCATCAAAAGCTTTTTCTGCATCTATTAAGATGATCTTATGGTTTTTATTCTTCAGTTTGTTACTGTGGAATATCACATTGATTGATATGCAAATATTGAAAAATCCTTGCATCCCTGGGATAAATCCCTCTTGATCATGGTGTATGATCCTTTTAATGTATTGTTGGATTTCGTTTGCTAGTATTTTCTTGAGGATTTTTATGTCTATGTTCATCACTGATGTTGGCCTGTCATTTTCTCTTTTTGTGGTATCTTTGTCTGGTTTTGCTGTCAGCGTGATGGTGGCCTCATAGAATGAGTTGGGGGGTGTTCTTTCCTCTGCAGTTTTTTGGAAGAGTTTCAGAAGGTTAGGTGTTAACTCTTCCTTAAATGTTTGATAGAATTCGCCCGTGAAGCCATCTGGTCCTGGACTTTTGTTTGTTGGAAGTTTCCTAATCACAGTTTCAATTTCAGTACTTGTGATAGGTCTGTTCATATTTTCTGTTTCTTCTTAGTTCAGTCTTGGAAGATTGTACCTTTCTAAGAATTTGTCCATTTCTTCTAGGTTGTCCATTTTATTGGCATATAGTTGCTTGCAGTCATCTCTTATGATCCTTTGTATTTCTGTGGTGTCAGTTATAACTTCTTTTTCATTTCTAATTTTATTGATTTGAGTTCTCTCTTTTTTTTCTTGATGAGTCAGCTGAAGGTTTATCAATTTTGTTTATCTTTTCAAAGAACCAGCTCTTAGTTTAATTGACCTTTTCAATTTTCTTCATCTGTCATTTATTAATATTTCTGCTCTGATCTTTTTTTTTTTTTTTTCGGTATGCGGGCCTCCCACTGCTGTGGCCTCCCCCGTTGCGGAGCACAGGCTCCGGACGCGCAGGCTCCGGACGCGCAGGCTCAGCGGCCATGGCTCACGGGCCCAGCCGCTCCGCGGCACATGGGATCCTCCCAGACCGGGGCACGAACCCGCATCCCCCGCATCGGCAGGCGGACTCTCAACCACTTGCGCCACCAGGGAGGCCCCTGCTCTGATCTTTATGATTTCTTTTCTTCTACTAACTTAAGGTTTTGTTTGTTGTTCTTTCTCTAGTTGCTTTAGGTGAAAGGTTAGGTTGTTGACAGGAGATTTTTCTTGTTTCCTGAGTTAAGGTTGTATTGCTGTAAACCTCCCTCTTAGAACTGCTTTTGCTGCATCCCATAGGTTTTGGATCATTGTGTTTTTGTTTTCCTTTTAATAAACTTTTAAAATTCAAATATAACATGTATTCCAAAAAGCATACAAATCATGAATGTACAAAGAACTTATACAAAGTTAACATACTCATGTAACTACCATCCTAATCAAGTACAAGAAAACTCCAGAAATTGACCTCATATACCATCCCATCAACTAATCTCCCTCCCTAAAGGTAGCCACTCTACTGACTCCTTACTCATATATTAGTTTTGCTTGTTTTTTTATTGGAGTATAGTTGATTTACAATGTTGTGTTACTTTCAGGTGTACAGTAAAGTGATTCAGTTATACATATTACATATATTCATTTGTTTTCAGATTTTCTCATATAGGTTATCACAGAATATTGAGTAGAATTCCCTGTGCTATAAAGTAGGGCCTTGCTGGTTATCTTATATATAGTAGTGTGTGTATGTTTATCCCAAGCTCCTGATTTATCCCTCGCCCCTCCATGGTTCCCCTTTTGTAACCATAAGTTTGTTCTTGATATCTGTAAGGCTATTTCTCTTTTGTAAATAAGTTCATTTGTATCATTTTAAAAAAATTAGATTCCACATATGAGTGATATCATATGGTATTTGTCTTTCTCTGTCTGCCTTACTTCACTTTAAATATATCGTGCCACTCCCTTCTGGCCTGCAGAGTTTCTGTGGAAAAATCAGCTCATATCCTTATGGGGATTCCTTTGTATATGATTTGTTGCTTTTCCCTTGTTGCTTTTAATATTTTCTCTTTGTCTTTAATTTTTGTCAATTTGATTAACATGGCCTCAGTGTGGTCCTCCTTCAGTTTATCCTTTATGGGACTCTCTGTGCTTCCTGGACCCGTTCCATATTTGCTGGATTGGACCTTATGAGGTGCTACTTGTGACCCATTCCTCAGTGAAGCAGAAGGGAATTAAGACATGGATTCATCACACTCACAGTAAGCTCATCTTGCAGAGATCAACAGAGCCACACATCTGTCTACAGGAAATGGAAACCATGTGGAAGGAGAGAACCTTGACAGATCATCCAAAACATGGCTGGTTCCAGACCCTGACACTGGCTTCTCCAAGTGGCAAGTGAACCTCTAACAGTTCTTAAGATGCTTTTCAGAAGGAAGCTGCAAGAAAGAAATTGAGGTGAACAGAATTGCTGCAGTGGTAACTTTGTAAAGTAAAACTTTCAGAAGGCAATTTAAATATCAATAGCTTGTTAGGTTACCAGAATGATTGTTTTCTCTTATTATGCTTCTGCTTTGTTTCTAACTTCCCAAGCTTGGAAGAACAATTCAATAATGAGGATTTCTCAGACTTTGGCAAAAGCAGGTAATCTCTCTAACTGTTGGATATGTCATCCAAAACTATTTTCTGCATTTGACATGCTGAACCCTGGGTTGTGCCTCTCATGAATTTTCAACCATCCCTAACGTCACTGTGACTTACAAAAAAAGTCCTCGGTTGTAACATATCAGGTTAGGCTAATCAACAGAATTTCCTGTCCCCTGTTTTTTTGACTAAGTTGAAATTTGGCCCTCAGATTTAAAAACAAAAAAAGACCTTTGTGTACCTATATTTCCCAGCATATGTCACTTCCATATTTAATATCAAAGTGTTTGAGCCAAACTAAGAATGACTGAGAAAGTCCAATTTGTAAAGGTATGACACTGATCCCTAGCTTGACCATGTCCTAAAAGTTTAATAATAGGTCTGGCATTCTGTGTGCCCCCTCAGGATATGTCTTTTGTCTACATTTGGATTAGCAGTCTTGGGCCTATGAATATCTTGACAGCTGGCACATAGGTGGTATTTGATTACTGGGATTGGGGAAGGGAACGTTGCCTGCCATTCCAGTTCAGGAATCAAGCTACCAGTCACGAGAGCCACTGCCCGTTGCTCCCATGGTGTGCGCTGAGGGGAATTCAGTATGGAAAAACAGGATGCATGTTGTGCTTTGGATGATGGCCCTATATAGTAAAGATGCATATCTAAGGAATAATGTGAATGAGCCCAAACTCAAAAGACCCCAAATAGCCAAAACAATTTTTATTATTTTTTTTTTGAATTTTTGAATTTTATTTTTTTTATACAGCAGCTTCTTATTAGTTATGCATTTTATACATATTAGTGTATATATGTTAATCCCAATCTCCCAATTCATCACACCACTACCACCCCCCCTGCCACTTTCCCCCCTTGGTGTCCATACGTTTGTTCTCTACATCTGTGTCTCAATTTCGGAAAACCGGTTCATCTGTACCATTTTTCTAAGTTCCACATATATGTGTGAATATACAATATTTATTTTTCTCTTTCTGACTCACTTCACTCTGTATGATAGTCTCTAGATCCATCCACGTCTCTACAAATGACCCAATTCCGTACCTTTTTATGGCTGAGTAATATTCCATTGTATATATGCACCACATCTTCTTTATCCATTTGTCTGTCGATGGGCATTTAGGTTGCTTCCATGTCCTGGCTATTGTAAATACTGCTGCAATGAACACTGAGGTGCATGTGTCTTTTTGAATTATAGCTTTCTCTGGGTATATGCCCAATAGTGGGATTGCTGGGTCATATGGTAATTCTATTTTTTGCTTTTTAAGGAACCTCCATCCTGTTCTCCATAGTGGCTGTATCAATTTACATTCCCACCAACAGTGCAAGAGGGTTCACTTTTCTCCACACCCTCTCCAGCATTTGCTGTTTGTGGATTTTCTGATGATTCCCATTCTAACTGGTGTGAGGTGATACCTCATTGTAGTTTTGGTTTGCATTTCTCTCATAATTAGTGATGTTGAGCAGCTTTTCATGTGCTTCTTGGCCATCTGTATGTCTTCTTTGGAAAATGTCTATTTAGGTCTTCTGCCCATTTTTGGATTGGGTTGTTTGTTTGTTTGTTTGTTTTTTTCTTTTTGCGGTATGCGGGCCTCTCACTGTTGTGGCCTCTCCTGTTGCGGAGCACAGGCTCCGGATGCGCAGGCCCAGCGGCCATGGCTCACGGGCCCAGCCGCTCTGCGGCATATGGGATCCTCCCAGACCGGGGCACGAACCCGTATCCCCTGCATCGGCAGGCGGACTCTTAACCACTGCGCCACCAGGGAGGCCCGGGTTGTTTGTTTTTTTAATATTGAGCTGCATGAGCTGTTTATATATTTTGGAGATTAATCCTTTGTCCGTTGATTCATTTGCAAATATTTTCTCCCATTCTGAGGGTTGTCTTTTTCGTCTTGTTTGTGATTTCCTTTGCTGTGCAAAAGCTTTTAAGTTTCATTAGGTCCCATTTGTTTATTTTTGTTTTTATTTCCATTTCTCTAGGAGGTGGGTCAAGAAAGATATTGCTGTGATTTATGACAAAGAGTGTTCTTCCTATGTTTTCCTCTAAGAGTTTTATAGTGTCGAGTCTTACATTTAGGTCTCTAATCCATTTTGAGTTTATTTTTGTGTGTGGTGTTAGGGAGTGTTCTAATTTCATTCTTTTACATGTAGCTGTCCAGTTTTCCCAGCACCACTTACTGAAGAGACTGTTTTTTATCCATTGTATACCCTTGCCTCCTTTGTCATAGATGAGTTAGCCATAGGTACATAGGTTTATCTCTGGGCTTTCTTTCCTGTTCTGTTGATCTATATTTCTCTTTTTGTGCCAGTACCATATAATCTTGGTTACTGTAGCTTTGTAGTATAGTCTGAAGTCAGGAAGTCTGATTCCTACAGCTCTTTTAATTTCCCTCAAGACCACTTTGGCTATTTGGGGTCTTTTGTGTCTCCATACAAATTTTAAGATATTTTTCTTCTAGTTCTGTAGAAAATGCCACTGGTAATTTGATAGGCATTTCATTGAATCTGTAGATTGCTTTGTGTAGTATAGTCATTTTCACAATATTTATTCTTCTAATCCAAGAACATGGTTTATACCTCCATCTGTTTATATCATCTTTGATTTCTTTCAGCAGTGTCTTATAGTTTTCTGAGTACAGGTCTTTTACCTCCTTAGGTAGGTTCATTCCTACGTATTTTATTCTTTTTGTTGCAGTGGTGAATGGGATTGTTTCCTTAATTTCCCTTTCTGATCTTTCATTGTTAGTGTATAGGAATGTAAGGGATTTCTGTTCATTAATTTTGTATCCTGCAACTTTACCAAATTCATTGATTAGCTCTAGTAGTTTACTGGTGTCATCTTTAGGATTCACTACGTATAGTATCATGTCATTTCCAAACAGTGACAATTGTACTTCTTCTTTTCCAATCTGTATTCCTTTTCTTTTTCTCCTCTGATTTCTATGTCTAGGACTTCCAAAACTATGTTGAATAATAGTGGAGAGAGTGGACATCCTTGTCTTTTTCCTGATCTTAGAGGAAATGCTTTAATTTTTCACCATTGAGAATGACATTTGCTGTGGGTTTGTCATATATGGCCTTTATTATGTTGAGGTAGATTCCTTCTATGCCCACGTTCTGGAGACTTTTTTTTTTATCATTAATGGGTGTTTAATTTTGTCAAACGCTTTTCCTGCATCTATTGAGATGATATTTTTATTCTACAATTTGTTAATATGGTGTATCACATTGATTGATTTGTGTATATTGAATAATCCTTGCATCCCTGGGGTAAACCCCATGTGATCATGGTGTATGATCCTTTTAATGTGTTGTTCAATTCTGTTTGCTAGTATTTTGTTGAGGATTTTTACATCTATATTCATCAGTGATATTGGTCTATAATTTTCTTTTTTTGTAGTATCATTGTCTGGTTTTGGTATCAGGGTGATGGTGGACTCATAGAATGAGGTTGGGAGTGTTCCTTCCCCTGCAAATTTCTGAGAAGTTTGAGAAGGTTTGGTGTCACCTTTTGTCTAAATGTTTGATAGAATTCACCTCTGATGCCATCTGGTTCTGTACTTTGTTTGTTGGAAGATTTTTAATCACAGTTTCAAGTTCATTACTTGTGATTGGTCTGTTCATATTTTCTATTTCTTCCTGGTTCAGTCTTGGAAGGTTATACCTTTCTACGAATTTACCCATTTCTTCCAGGTTGTCCATTTTATTGGCATAGAGTTGCTTGTAGTAGTCTCTTAGGATGCTTTGTATTTCTGTGGTATTTGTTGCAACTTCTCCCTTTTCACTTCTGATTTTTTTTTGATTTGAGTCCTCTCCCTCTTTTTCTTGAGTCTGGCTAAATGTTTATCATTTTTGTTTATCTTCTCAAAGAACCAGCTTTTAGATTTATTGATCTTTGCTATTGTTTTCTTTGTTTCTATTTCATTTATTTCTGCTCTGATCTTTATGATTTCTTTCCTTCTGCTAACTTTGGGTTTTGTTCTTCTTTCTCTAGTTCCTTTAGGTGTAAGGTTAGATTGTTTAATTGAGATTTTTCTAGTTTCTTGAGGTAGGCTTGTATTGCTATAAACTTCCCTCTTAAAACTGCTTTTGCTGCATCCCATAGGTTTTGGATCATCATGTTTTTGTTGTCATTTGTCTCTAAGCAGCTTTTGATTTTTTCTTTTATTTCTTCAGTGATCTCTTGGTTATTTAGTAACGTATTGTTAAGCCTCCATGTGTTTGTGTTTTTTATGTTTTTTCCCCTGTAATTGATTTCCAATCTCATAGCCTTGTGGTCAGAACAGATGCTTGATATGATTTCAGTTTTCTTAAATTTACTGAGGCTTTATTTGTGACCCAAGATGTGATCTATCCTGGAGAATGTTCTGTGTGCAGTTGAGAAGAATGTGTAATCTGCAGTTTTTGGATGGAATGTCCTATAACTATCAATTAAATCTATTTGGTCTATTGTGTCATTTAAAGCTTGTGTTTCCTTATTAATTTTCTGTCTGGATGATCTCCATTGGTTTAAGTAAAGTGTTAAAGTCCCCTGTTATTATTGTGTTACTGTCGATTTCCTTTTTACAGCTGTTAGCAGTTGCCTTATGTATTGAGGTGCTCCTATGTTGGGTGCATATATATTTATAATTGTTATATCTTCTTCTTGGATTGATCCCTTATTCATTATGTAGTGTCCTTCCTTGTCTCTTGTAACATTCTTTATTTTAATGTCTATTTTATCTGATATGAGTATTGCTACTCCAGCTTTCTTTTGATTTTCATTTGCATGGAATATCCTTTTCCACCCCTTCACGTTCAGTCTGTATGTGTCCCTAGGTCTGAAATGGGTCTCTTATAGACAACATATATATGGATCTTGTTTTTGTATCTGTTCAGCAAGCCTGTGTCTTTTGGTTGGAACATTTAATCCATTCACATTTAAGGTAAATATTGATACATATGTTCCTATTACTATTTTCTTAATTGTTATGGGTTTGTTTTTGTAGATCCTTTTCTTCTCTTGTGTTTCCCACTTAGAGAGTTTCCTTTAGCATTTGTTGTAGAGCTGGTTTGGTGGTACTGAGTTCTCTTAGCTTTTGCTTGTCTGTAAAGCTTTTGATTTTTCCATCAAATTTGAATGAGATCCTTGCTGGGTAGAGTTCTCTTGGTTGTAGGTTCTTCCCTTTCATCACTTTAAATATATCATGCCACTTCCCTCTGGTTTGTAGAGTTTCTGCTGAGAAATCAGCTGTCAACCTTACGGGAGTTCCCTTGTATGTTGTCATTTTTCCCTTGTTGCTTTCAATTATTTTTTCTTTGTCTTTAATTTTTGTCAATTTGGTTACTATGTGTCTTGGCATTTTTCTCCTTGGGTTTATCCTGCCTGGGACTCTCTGTGCTTCCTAGACTTGGGTGGCTATTTCCTTTCCCATGCTAGGGAAGTTTTTGACTATAATCTCTTCAAATATTTTCTCGGGTCCTTTCTCTCTCTCTTCTCCTTCTGGAGCCCCTATAATGCGAATGTTGTTGCGTTTAATGTTATCCCAGAGGTCTCTTAGGCTGTCTTCATTTATTTTCATTCTTTTTTCTTTATTCTGTTTCTGCAGCAGTGAATTCCACCTTTCTGTGTTCCAGGTCACTTATCTGTTCTTCTGCCTCAGTTATTCTGCTATTGATTCCTTCTTGTGTAGTTTTCATTTCAGTTAATGTGTTGTTCCTCTCTGTTTGTTTTTTCTTTAATTCTTCTAGGTCTTTTTAAAGCATTTCTTGTGTCTTATTGACCTTTGCCTCCGTTCTTTCTCTAAGGTCTTGGATCATCTTCACTATCATTATTCTGAATTCTTTTTCTGGAATGTTGCCTATCTCCACCTCATTTAGTTGTTTTTCTGGGGTTTTATCTTGTTCCTTCATCTGGTACAAATTCTTCTGCCTTTTCATTTTGTCTATCTTTCTGAATGTGGTTTTCCTTCCATAGGCTGCAGAATTGTAGTTCTTCTTGCTTCTGCTGTCTGCCCTCTAGTGGTGAGTCTATCTTAGAGGCTTGTGCAACCTTCCTGATGTGAGGGACTGGTCGTGGGTAGAGCTGGGTGTTGCTCTGGTGGGCAGAGCTCAATAAAACGTTAATCCGCTTGTCTGCTGATGCATGGGGCTGAGTTCCCTCTCTGTTGGTTGTTAGGCCTGAGGCGACCCAGCACTGCAGCCTACGTGGCTCTTTGGTGGGGCTAATGGCGGACTCTGGGAGGGATCATGCCAAGGAGGACTTCCCAGAACTTCTGCTGCCAGTGTCCTTGTCCCCACGGTGAGCCACAGTCACCCCCCACCTCTGCAGGAGACCCTCTAAAATTAGCAGGTAGGTCTGGTCAGTCTCCTATGGGGTCACTGCTCCTTTCCTTGGGTCCTGATGTGCACACTACTGTTGTGTGCCCTACAAGAGTGGAGTCTCTGTTGTGACTCTACGTCTCTGAGTGGAGTTGAGACTCTGAGTGGAATCTCACAGATTCTGGGTCCTGTGAAGCTTCAATTCTTCGTGGTTCTAGAAATCCTATAGGAGATGGTCCACAGCAGGTGAAATTAGTGCTGTCAGTAGAGGTGGTGAAGCCAAAGATCTGCAGGTCAGACTAAAGGTGCCGATGTACATACAGGACAAATCCATTTCATGTGAATGTCGTTCAGGTACATTTAACATAAATAGAGTCAGGTTAATGCCTAACATCTTCTATCTGTGCCTCCCCTCAGGGACCACCTCCTCAGTTCCTGAGGCTCCTGTAACTCATGTACAGTGGAATGGAGAGTGGGCTCTGTCCAGTCTGAGCCCTGAGTTACCCAGTGTGTATCGTAGGATACTTTGTATTTCTGTGGTGTCTGTTGTAACATCATCGTTTTCATTTCTGATTTATTTGGACCCTCTCTTAAAAAATACTACTATTGTCTTTTATTCTTTACAGAAGCTTAATAAATATATGACCTACTACCCTTACTCTATGTATACTTTTTGCAGTGAGATTTTTACTTTTGTTTGTTTTCTTCTTACTATCAATAATTAGTGAAACTTCTTTTAATCTTAAGTAAATTCCTTCAACATTGTGTATAAGGCTGGTTTATTAGTGATGAACTCTTTTAGCTTTTGCTAGTCTGGGAAACCCTTGATCTCTCCTTCAATTCTTTTCTTCCCCATAAATTTATTTATTTATTTATTTTTGGCTGTGTTAGGTCTTCATTGCAGTGCATGGGCTTTTCTCTTGTTGTGGCAGTTGGAGGCTACTCTTCGTTGTGGTGCACAGGCTTCTCATTGTGGTGGCTCTTCTTGTTGCAGAACATGGGTTTGAGGTGCTCAGGCTTCAGTAGTTGTGGCTCACAGGCTCAGTAGTTGTGGCTCATTGGCTCTAGAGCACAGGTTCAGTAGTTGTGGCACACAGGTTTAGTTGCTCTGTGGCATGTGGGATCTTCCTTGATCATGGCTTGAACCTGTGTCCCCTGCATTGGCAGGCAGATTCTCAACCACTGTGCCATCAGGGAAGCACTCTCTTTCAAATCTGAATCATAATCTTGCTGGTAGAGTATTCCTGTTGTAGACTTTTTCTTTTTAGCCCATTGATTTTATCCTATCATTACTTCCTAGTCTGAAAATTGTGCTGAGAATTCATCTGACAGTCTTATGGGAGTACCTTGAACATAACTAGACCCATTTATTTCACTGCTTCTGTGATCCCTCTTTAATTTTTTAAATTTTGGCGCTTTATAATATGTCTTGGTGTGGACCTGTTTGTGTCCATCTTGTTTAGCACTCTGTGTTTCCTGGACCTGGATGTGTGTTTCCTTCCCCAGGTTAGGAAAGTTATCAGTTATTATATCCTCTAATAATTTCTCTGCCCTTTTCTCTCTTCTCCTCATTCTGGAACCCCTGTAATGCTCATGTTAATATTCTTGATGTTGTATCAGAGGTCCCTTTACCTATAGTCCTAATTCAGGACCTATATTAGGACCTATAGTCCTAATTCAGTTTGGGTGATTTTCACTACTCTGTTTTCCATTTCACTGATCTGTTCTTCTGTATCATATAATATAATGTGGCTTCTCTCGTGTGTGTGTGTGTGTGTGTGTGTGTGTGTGTGTGTTTTAATCTCTTTTATTGTTTTGTTCACTGTTTGGCTCTTTTGGACATGTTATTACTCTTTGTTGAAATTCTCACTATGTCCATCTATCCTTCTCCTGACTTGGGTGAGCATCTTTATAATCATTACTGTGAACACTTTTTTTTTTTATCAGGTAGAATGCTTCTCGCTATTTTATTCAGTTCTTTTTCTGAGGTCGTGTCTTGTTACTTCATTTGTAACATATTCCTCTATTTCCTTATGTTTCCTATTTCTCTGTGCATTTCTGTTCATTAGGTTCAGGTTGTTACATTCCCGGGTCTCAGAGAAGTGGCCTTCTATAGGAGATGACTGATAGGGCCCAGCAGCACACTGTCCTCTGGCCAGCAGAGCCACATGCTCCAGAGGTGTCCCCTGTGTGGGCTGCACACACCTTTCTCTTATGGCAGGGGCAACTGCTGTAGACAAGCTGGTAGGTGGTGTTGGACCCTGGCCTAAATGGCTGTGAGCCCCTGCAGTAGGTGATTGCCATGGGAGTGCTGATAGCCAAGGCAGCCCTCCATTATGGGTGGCTGTGTGGTGCTCCAGGTGCACAGGCAGACAGGGTAGGCCCCCAATGTGTCTGGTTGTGAGGCCTTCTGGTGCAGGAGTGCCATGGGCATGGTGGTATATGGGGCAGGCCCCTGATTCTAATCAGATCCAGGGAAGACTCTAAAATGTTGCTTGCCAATGTCTCAGTTCCTAGTGAGAGTCCCAGCTGCCTCTTGCCTTTCCAAGAAGCTCTCCAAGATTAGCAAGTGGGTCTGACACATGTATCTTTCACACCATTGGCTCTGCACAGGGACTGAGAACATGTGAGTGTGCCCTATGAGAGTGAATTCTCAGTTTTCTTTAGGCTTCAGCTTTCCTGAAAATAAGCCCTGCAGGTTTTCATAGCCAGACCTGCTGTGTTCTTCTCTTCCAGTGCAGGAACCCTGGGCTGAGCAGCCTGATGCCAGGCTCAGACCCTTCCCTCCATGTGGAGGACCTATACAATTGTGATATCTTCCAGCTGTGGGTCACTGTGCTCCACTTGTGGGTTCCAGTTAGACTGTGTTTCCAGTCCTCCTACCTGCCTTGTGGTTTCTGCTTCCTTATATCTTTAGTTGTGGAAAACGTTCCCTGCTAGTCTTCAGAGAAAATTTCCGTGTAAGTTGTAATTTGGGTGTGTCCATGGCAGGAGGGGAGCTCAGTATCTTCCTACTCTATCATCTTGATTCCCCTCTCAAGAATTCTTTGAAAATATATGCATTTAGTACTGTAAACATAACTCTTTGAATTGCAGTCTTGTTCCTGTATTCCATAAATTTAGGTACTTTGTGTTTCCAATTTTGTTTGCTTTAAGATTTATTTTAAATTTCCCTTTTGATTTATTCCTGTATGCATTGGCTATTCAGGAGCTTATTGTTCAATTTCTAAGTGTTCTTGAATTTTCAATTATTCTTTTTAATATTGAATTTCAGTTTCAGACCATTGTGGTTGGAAATGATCCTTGATATGATTTCAATATTCTTGGATTTTTGAAGACTTGTTTTGTGGCTTAACATAGGGTCTACCCTAGGCAGTGTTCTATGTGTACTTAAGAACAATGGAAAGTTTGCTGCTGTTGAGTGGAATATACTGTAGATGTATGTTAGGTACATTTGATATCAAGTGTGTGTTCAAGTTCAGTGTTTCCTGATTGATATTCTGTCTAGATGATCTATACAGTGTTGAAAGTTGTGTAGCGATGTTTCTTACCATTATTTTATTTCTGCACATTTTCCCCTTCACGTGGGTTAATATATTCTTTATATGTTGAGAGGTTCCAAAGCTGGATACATACATATTTATAATTCTCATGATTTCTTGATGAATTAATCCATTTATCATTATATGATAACCTTCTTTCCTTTGAGAAGTTTGACTTCAAGACTTTTTTACCTCATAATAGACTAGTCAGGCAAGTATCATTTTCATGGAGTATTTTTTCCAGTCATTCAATTTTATGCTATATATGGATTAGAAGTTAACATGAATCTCTTGTACACAGTATAATTGAACTTTCTTTAATCCATTCAGCCACCCTATGGATTATTTAAATTGAAGTATAGTTGATTTACAATATTACATTAGTCTCAGGGGTACAACATATGGATTGGATATATTTATAGATCATGCTCCACTAAAGTGATTAAAAAATAATGGCTATATTTCCCTGTGTTGTACTATATATCCTTGTTTGTTTATTTCATACATAGGGATACTGGATTTAGATAAACAATCTACTGTCTTTCCCTCCCCACTTCACTCGCCCCACCAGTAACCACTAATTTGTTCTCTGTGAGTCTATTTCTGTTTTGTTATATACATTCCTTTCTTGCATTTTTAGATTCTACAGAGAAGTGAGAACATAGAGTATTTGTCTTTCTCTAACTTATTTAAGTAGGTATAAATATTCTAGGCCTATCCACGTTGTTGCAAATGGCAGAATTTGATCCTTTTTAATGGCTGAGTAATAGTCTATTGTGTATACATACCACATCTTCTTTATCCACTCATTTGTTGATGGGCATTTAGTTTGCTTCCTTATGTTGGCAATTGTAAATAATGCTGCTATGAACATTGGGATGCATGTATCTTGTCAAATTGGTGTCTTCATTTTCTTTGGACCTATACCAAGCAGTGGAATTGTTGGCTAATATAATAGTTCTACTTGTATCTTTTCTCAGGACCTCCATATTCTTTTCATAGTGGGTGTACCAATTTGCAATCCCACCAACAATGTACTAGGATTCCCTTCTCCATGTCATGAACAACATTTCATATTTGTAGACTTTGGAATAATAGGCACGTTGAGAGGTGTGACTTGACGTCTCATTATGGGTTTTCTTGTGGGTCATTCATTAAATTTAATTTACAAAAGAAGGTGATAGGCCTGATGTGATCTCCAGGTTTAGTTTGCTAATGCCTGGTGTAGGTTAATTTGGGGAGAATTAATACCTTTACAATGCTATTTATTTATTTATTTATTTATTTATATTTATTTCTGCGGTATGTGGGCCTCTCTCTGCTGTGGCCTCTCCCATTGCGGAGCACAGGCTTTGGTTGCGCAGGCTCAGCGGCCATGTCTCATGGACCCAGCCGCTCCGCGGCACATGGGATCTTCCCTGAACCAGACATGAACCCATGTCCCCTGCATTGGCAGGCGGACTCTCAACCACTGCGCCACCAGGGAAGCACCCCACAGGATATTTTTTGAGGGCAGGTGTCATTTAAAGCCCTGCAGTCCTTTTGAATATTAAATGAACAATAGCACTGAGATTAAAGTTGCTGTTGCGGGAAATGGCCACAAGGCGGCAGATTACTACATTCCCAGCTTTGGTTACAAGGGCAGGAGAGCCTTCCTGGAAGTTGTGTTCGTAGGTTGCAAGTTGTAGTGGAATGTTCCAGGATAAACTCCCAAAAGCTTATGTCTCCTACTTATGTTTGTTTTTTTTAAATTTATTTTATGTTTTTTATTGGAGTAAACTTCTTTTAAACTAGATCCTTACTCCATCTACAATTTCCCCTTTCTTCTTTGCTTTTAATATTTATTGATTTTTTATTGGCTGTGTTAGGTCTTCATTTCTGTGTGAGGGCTTTCTCTAGTTGCAGCAAGTGGGGGGCACTCTCCATTGCAGTGTGCGGGCCTCTCACTATCGCAGCCTCTCTTGTTGCGGAGCACAGGCTCCAGATGTGCAGGCTCAGTAGTTGTGGCTCACGGGCCTAGTTGCTCCACAGCATGTGGGATCCTCCCAGACCAGGGCTCGAACCCGTGTCCCCTGCATTGGCAGGCAGATTCTCAACTGCTGTGCCACCAGGGAAGCCCCTATCAGAGTCAATTTTAGTAGAGTGTTGTGATTCTCTGGATGTACCGATTCTGATCAAATTTTCATACATATATCTGTACATCTTTGGATCCTGTTACCATGTAGGTTATTAGAGAGTGTTGAGTAGACCTCCCTTGGTATTTGGTAGGTGTTTGGTGATTATATAACTTATATGTATTAGTGATGATATAATTTATATATTTTATATATTATAAGTTTATGTACATATAACATACATTATTGTATGTATATTAACCCCATAATCCTAATTTATCCATCCTCCCACCTTTCATTTTGGTTAACCATTAGTTTGTTTTATACACCTCTGAGAGTCTTTTCCTTTGGAAATATGTTCATTGGTAGGAATCTTAAGATAACACCTATAAATTATATCATAGGATATATATCATACACTTTTGACTTAACGTAATATGATTATCTCTAGACTCACCTGTAGTAATGAAAACGGCATTGTTCATCTTTTTCGAAAGCTAATATTCCATTAGGTACATGTACCACTTCTTCTTTGTCCATTCATCTGTTGATTGACATTTTGGCTGCTTCCATGTCTTGGTTATTTTGAATATTGCTTCAGTACAGCTTTGTCAGCCTGTGTCTTCTCAATTCGGCTCTTAGGTGATAGGCCCAGTGGTGGGCATGCTGGATCAAATGGCATCTCAATTTTCACTTTTTTTTTTTTGTGGTACACGGGCCTCTCACTGTTGTGGCCTCTCCCGTTGTAGAGCACAGGCTCCGGACGCGCAGGCTCAGCAGCATGGCTCACGGGCCCAGCCGCTCTGAGGCACATGGGATCTTCCTGGACCAGGGCACGAACCCGTGTCCCCTGCATCGTCAGGCGGACTCTCAACCACTGCGTCACCAGGGAAGCCCCTCAATTTTTACTTTTAAACACAGCTCCTTTCTGTTCTCATTACTGGATCTTACCACTTTACATCTCAACAGCAGCTAGAGGGTACACAGTTCTCTAAAGCCCCTTCAGCATTTATTCTTTGTAGATATTTTGATGATGGTCATTCAACTGATGTGAGTTGAAACCTTTTCATAGATTAGATTTGCATGAGTCTACTAATTCCTGATGCTGAGCTTTTATCCATTTTCCTATTTCTAAAAAAAGAGTGTGTAAAATTTACCTCATCATACTATCTTTTTGAAAAATTTGGGAGTTGTGAATTTTTTTGGCCATTCCCTACCTCAGGACATTCTTTTTTTTTTTTCTTTTTTTTCTTTTTGCTGTATGCGGGCCTCTCACTGTTGTGGCCTCTCCCATTGCGGAGCACAGGCTCCGGATGCGCAGGCCCAGCGGCCATGGCTCACGGGCCCAGCCGCTCCGCGGCATATGGGATCCTCCCAGACCGGGGCACGAACCCGTATCCCCTGCATCGGCAGGCGGACTCTTAACCACTGCGCCACCAGGGAGGCCCTCAGGACATTCTTTGAGGGCAGGTGTGCTTTACAGTCCTGAGTCCTTGTGAATGTTAAGTGACCGTTAGCTGTGGGTTTAAAGCCGCTCTTGTGGGAAACGGCCACAAGGAGGCAGCATTTCTACATATCCAACTCTGGGTTTGCGGGCAACAGAGCCTTCCTGGAAATCGTGTTAGTAAGCTGCAATTTAGAGTGGAATGTGCCAGGACAAACCCCCAAGAGCTTATATCTCCTTACTTCTTGTTTGTTTTTTAAATTTATTTTTTATTTATTGTTAGAGCAAATTTGATAAAAATGTTGTTTGTTTTAGGTGTACAGAATCTGATTCATTATATCTATGTATCTAACTATTCACCTTGGATCCTTTCCCGTGTACCCTATTACAAAGTGTTGAGTACACCTCTCTTGGTATTCTATAGTTATTTTGTGGTATATATTTCATACGTGTTAGTACATGTCTGTTAACCCCCATATCCTAATTCATCCATTCCTTACACTTTTCTATTTGGTTAAACATAATTTTGTTTTCTTAATCCATGCATGTCCTTCTCTTGGAAATAATTTCATGGGTATCAATTTTTAGGTAACACCTATAAGTGATGTCATAGGATATCTGTTTTTTGGTTACTTCATTACTTCAAATTGGATGTTTATATGTAGGTCCTTCTACGGTGGTGCAAATGGCACTGTTTCATTCTTTTCCATGGCTAATATTCCATATGTACATGGACCAGTTATTCATTGAGCATTTTTCTGTTGATGGACATTTTGGTTTCTTCCAAGTCTTGGCTATGTTAAATGTTGCTGTAGTGCAGGATTGCCAGCCTATGTCTTTTTGATTCTGGTCTGCTCAGGTGATAGGCGCATCAAAGGGCCTACCAGATAAAATGGTAGCTCCATTTTTTACCTATAAACGCACCTCCATTATGTTCTCACTACTGGCTGTTACAGTTTACATCCCTCCAGAAGCTAGAGGGTACACAGTTCTCTAAAACCCCTTCAGCATTTTTTCTTTGTAGACTTTTTGCTGATGATCTTTCTGACAGCTGTGAAGTGAATGTTTCTGTAGATTGGATTTGCATGGATTTATTAATTCCTGATGTTCAGCATTTTTTCATACCCTCTTTTTAAAAAAAATAAAAAAGAAGAAGGAAAAGACAAACTGTGCATAAAATATGCCTCTTGAAATTGTGTTCTTGAAATGTGGAGGTCTTTTGAATTTCCTGGTCGATTTACAACCCCAGAATTTGTTTTGAGGGCAGGTGTCATTTACAGGCCTGCAATTATTTTGCATATCAAGTGACCATTAGTGCTGGGTTTAAAGCTGATGTTTGGAGAAACTGCCACAAGGCGGCAGCATTTCTCCTTTGCCAAATCTCGTTACTAGGGCAACAGAGGCTTTCTGGAAGTCATGCCCTAGCTTGTAAATTAGAATGGAAAATGCCAGGAAAACCCCCCATAAATTAATGTCACATTACTTCTTGTTTGTTGTTTTAATTTTTATAATCGGGTTAATGATTAGAATATTGTTTGTCCTAGGAGTACACAATCTGGTTCATTTGTACATTATATATATATATATATGTATGTATATATATATATATATATATATATATATATACATACATATATATATACATACATACATACACACATATATATATGTTCATGTACAGATCCTCTTCCCATGTAAATTATTGCACTGTGTTCCATAGAGCTCCATTGCTGTATGGTCGGGCTTTATGATATATTTATATAATATGTATTTGTATACGCATGGTAACCCTAATATTAATATATCCAACCCCCACTTTTCCTTTTAGATAAGCATAGTTTGTTTTCTAAGTCTGTGAGTGTCTTTTTCTGTGGAGATATATTCATTTGTGTCAGTTGTTAGATAACGCCTATAAGTGATAAAATAGGATATATGTCATTTACTTTCCGACTTACCTCATGTTCTGTGAATATGTCTAGGCTCATCTATGGTGCCTCAAAGAGCAGTGTTTCATTGTTTTCCATGGCTAATATTCCATTGTGTACATGGACCTCTTCTTCTTTATCCATTCGTCTGTTGATGGACATTTTGGTGGCTTCCGTGTATTGGCTATTATCAAAATGGCTGTGGTGCAGCTGTTGCATGCTGTATCTTCTCGACTCTGGTCTTCTCAGGTGAGAGGCTCAGCAGTGGCCCTGCTGGATGGAATGGTGGCTCAATTTTTACTTATAAACGCAGCTCCTTTCTGTTCTCATTATTGTCTGTTACCACTTTACATCTCACCAGCAGCTGGAGGGTACACAGTTCTCTAATACCCCTTCAGCATTTATTGTTTGTAGACTTTTTGCTGATGGTAGTTGACTTGTGTGAGATGAAACCATTTTGTAGATTAAATTTGCATGAGTCTAATAATTCCTGATGTTGAGATTTTATCCATTTTACATTTTTTTTGGAAAAACAATGAGTAAAACTTACTTCTTCATACTATCTCCTTGAAACATTTGCCTGTTTTGAATTTTTTTGGTCATTCCCTAGCTCAGGACATTTTTTGAAGGCAGGTGTCCTTTACAGCCCTTAGTCCTTGTGAATGTTAAGTGACCGTTAGCTATGGGTTTAAGTCCGCTCTTGCTGGAAACAGCCACAAGGTGGTAGATTTTTTTCTACATTTCCAACCCTGGGTTTTTGGGCAACACAGCCTTCCTGGAAATCATGTTAGTAGGCTGCAGATTAGAGTGGAATGTGCCAGGACCAACCCCCAAGAGCTTATGTCTCCTTACTTCTTGTTCGTTTTTTAATTTAATTTTTATTTATTATCAGAGCAAATTTGATAAAAATGTTGTGTGTGTTCTAGGTGTACAGAATCTGGTTCATTATATGTATGTATCGATCTATTCATCTTTGGATCCTTTCCCGTGTAGGTTATTACAGAGTGTTGAGTAGACCTCTCTTGGTATTTCATAGGTATTTTGTGATTATATATTTCATATGTATTAGTACACATCTGTCAACCCCCATATACTAATTCATATATTCCTTACACCTCTCCATTTTGCTAAATGTAAATTCGTTTTCTGAATGCATGCTTGTCCTTCTCTTGGAAATAATTTCATGCATATTAATTTTTGATAATACCTATAAGTGATGTCATAGGATATCTGTCTTTTGGTTTCTTTCTTACTTCAATTTGGGTGATTCTCTCTAGATCATACTATGGTGGTTCCAAAAGCACTGTTTCATTCTTTTACATGGCTAATATTCCATTGTGTGCATGGACCACTTCTTCTTGGTGCATTTTTCTCTTGATTGACATTATGGTTTCTTACAAGTCTTGGCTATGGCAAATGTTGCTTCAGTGCAGGATTGCCAGGCTGTCTTTTTTATTCTGGTCTACTCAGGTGATAGGCCCATCAGTGGGGCTACCAGATCACATGGTGGCTCAATTTTTACCTTTATATGCACCTCCATTCTGTTCTCAGTACTGGCTGTTACCAGGTTACATCCCACCAGCAGCCAGAGGGAATTCAGTCCTTGAAAACGCATTCTGCATTCGTTCTTTGTATACTTTATTGCTGATGATCATTCTGACGGCTGTGAGGTGAAAGTCTTTGTACACTGGATTTGCATGGCTTTATTAATTCCTGATGTTGAGCATTTTTCCAGGCCCTTTTTTTAACAAAAGAAAAAGATAGAAAGAAAAATAGAAGACAAAATGTGCATAAAATATGCCTCTTGAAATTGTCATTTAGAAATGTGCTCATCTTTTGAGTTTTGCTCGACATACAACCCACGGATTTGTTTTGAGGGCCGGTGTCATTTACAGGCCTGCAGTTATTATGAATATCAAGTAACCATTAGCGCTGGGCTTAGAGCTGCTTTTCTGTGAAACGGCCACAAGGCAGCAGCATTTCTCCTTTACCAAATCTGGATACTAGGACAACAGAGCCTCAATGGAAGTCGTGTTCTAGGTTGTAAATTAGAATGGAACTTGCCAGGAAAAAGCCCCTTATGTTTATGTCTCACTACTTCTTGTTCGTTTTTTTAATTTAATTTTTATCTTTTATCACAGCAACTTTGATTACAATGTTTTGCTTGTTCTAGGTGTGCGAGATGTGGTTCTTTTACATATATAGATGTGTCTTCTTCGGAGCCTTTTCCCATGTAGGTTATGACACAATGTTGACTAGTCTTCTCTTGGTATTCTGTAGGTCTTTGGTGTTTATATACTTCACCTTATTTGTGTATCTCTATTAACCACAATATCCAATTGTATCCAATCCTCACACTTTTCCATTGGTGAAACATAAGTTTGTTTAATGAATCTGTGATTGCCTTTCTCTCTGGAAATATCTGCACTGGTATCAATTTCTAGGTAACACCTATAAGTGATAATATAGGATATGTGTCTTTCGCTTTCTGACTTATTACAAGTTGCGTGATTGCCTCTGAACTCATCTATGGTGCTGCAAATGGCATTGTGTCATTTTTTCCATGGATAATATTCCACCTGTATATGTACCAGTTCTTCTTTGTCCACTCATCTGTTGATGGACTTTTCAGTTGCTTCTATGTCTTGGCTATTGAAATACTGCTGCAATGCACATTGGCCTGCCTGTGGCTATCCAATTCTGTCTTCTTAGGTTATAGGCCAAGGAGTGGGACTGCTGGATCATATGGAAGCAAAATGCTTACATTGTAAAGGCACCTCCATTCTGTTCTCATTAGTGGCTCTTACCAGGTTATGTCCCCCTTAAAGTTGAGGGTATGCACTGCTCCACAACCCCTTCAGCATTTATTGTTTGTAGTTTTTTGCTAATGGTCATTCTGACTCGTGGGAGCTGATAGCTCTCTGTGGTTGGATATGAATGCACCTCAAAATCCCTTGAAATTCAGCTTTCAAGCATGTCATTATTTTCTTCAAACTGTGAGTACAGCTTACCTCTTCAAATTGTTTTCTTGAAGTATGTGCCACATTTTGAAACAGTTTGGCAATTACCGCACTCAAAACATTTTGAGGGCAGGTTTCATTTACAGCCCTCCTGTACTTGTGCATATGAGGTGACAATTAGTACAGGTTTTAAATCTGCTGTTGCAGGTAAAGGCCAGAGAGTGTCAGCATTTCTGCTTTCCCCAATCTGGTAACTCGGGAAAGAGACCTTCCTGTAAGTGGTGTTCCTCAGTTATAAATTAGATTGGAATGTGCCCAGATAAACCCCAAAAGCTGATGTCTCTTTATTTATATTTGTTTTTAAGTTGAATTTATATTCTTTATTGGAGTAATATTCCATTGGGGACTTGGACCACTTCTTCTTTGTGCATAACTCTGTTGACGGACATTTTCATTACTTCCAAGTGGTGGCTATGGTAAATAATGCTGGAGTGCAGGATAGCCCGCCTGTGTATTTTTAATTCTCATCCTCACAGGTGATAGGCCCAGAAGTGGGTATACTTGATTGAATGGTAGCTCAATATTTACCTTTTCAAGGCACCTTTTTTGTTTTCATTACTGGCCCTTACGATGACCCACATTGAACCGAGGGTACACATTTCTCCACAACCCCTTCAGCATTTATTGTTTGCAGAATTTTTGCTGATGGCCATTCTGACTGGTGAGAGCTGATAGGCTTTAGTAATTTGGATTTGCATGTCTTTAATAATTCCTAATGTTCAGCATTTTTCCATGCCTTTTTATTATGTTAAACAAAAACAGAAAAAAAACTGTGAGTACAGTATACCTCTTGTAACTGTCTTCTGGGAAGGTTGCCCTGTTTTGAATTTTTTCCTCGATTTTCGACCCCAGCATGATTTTTGAATGCAGGTGTCATTTACAAGCCAGCAATGAGGGAGAATATTTAGTGTCCATTAGGACTAGGTTTAAAGCTGCTGTTGTGGGAAACGGCCACAAGGCAGCAGCATTTCTCCATTCCCATATCTGGTTACTAGGGCAGCAGAGGCTTTCTGGAAGACTTGTTCCCAGGTTGTCAATTAGAATGGAATGTGCCAGGGAAAACGCCCATAAATTTATGTCACATTATTTCTTGTTCGTTGTTTTAATTTTTAAATCAGGGTGATGATTAGAATATTGTTTGTCCTAGGTTTACACAATCTGGATCATTTGTACATTACATACATATATATATATATATATATATATATATATATATATATATATATATTAATGAACAGATCCTCTTCCCATGTAGATTATTGCAGAGTGTTCCATAGACCTCCCTTGCTATATAGTCGGGCTTTTTGATATATGTATTTAATATGTATTTGTATACGTATGGTAGCCCTAATCTTAATTTATCCATTACCCCACTTTTCCTTTTAGATAAGCATAGTTTGTTTTCGAAGTCTGTGAGTGTCTTTCTCTGTGGAAATATGTTCATTTGCGTCAGTTGTTAGATAACGCCTATAAGTGATATCATGGGATATATGTCTTTTGCTTTCCAAGTTACCTCATGTTCTGTTAATATCTCTAGGCTCATCTATGGTGCTCAAAGAGCAGTGTTTCATTGTTTTCCATGGCTAATAATCCATGTGTACATGGACCTGTTCTTCTTTATCC
Source organism: Mesoplodon densirostris (assembly GCF_025265405.1). NCBI lineage: Eukaryota > Metazoa > Chordata > Mammalia > Artiodactyla > Ziphiidae > Mesoplodon > Mesoplodon densirostris. Next base: position 121,421,581 of record NC_082665.1, read on the forward strand.
ATTCATCTGTTGATGGACGTTTTGTTTGCTTCCTTGTCTTGGCTATTGTAGAAATGATTGCAGTGCAGCTGTTGTATCCTATGTCTTCTCAACTCTGGTCTTCTCAGGTGAGAGGCTCAGCAGTGGCCCTGCTGGATGGAATGTTGCCTCAATGTTTACTTATAAACACAGCTCCTTTCTGTTCTAATTATTGGTAGTTACCACTTTACATCTCAACAGCAGCTAGAGGATACAGTGTACTCTAATAACCCTTCGGCATTTATTGATTGTAGAATTTTTGCAGATGGTAGTTGACTTGTGTGTGATGAAACCTTTTGTAGATTACATTTGCATGAGTCTAACAATTCCTGATGTTGAGCTTTTATCCATTTTAATTTTTTTAGTAAAAGACTGAGTAAAACTTACCTCTTCATACTATCTCCTTGAAACCTTTGCCAGTTTAAAATTTTTTTTGGCCATTCCCTAGCGCAGGACATTTTTTGAGGGCAGGTGTCCTTTACAGCCCTGAATCCTTGTGAATGTTAAGTGACCGTTAGCTGTGGGTTTAAAGCCACTCTTGCGGGAAACAGCCACAAGGCAGCAGCATTTCTACATTTCCAACCCTAAGTTTTTGGGCAACAGAGCCTTCGTGGAAATTGTGTTAGTGGGCTGCAAATTAGAGTGGAATGTGCCAGGACAAACCTCCAAGGACTTATATCTCCTTACTTCTTGTTTGTTTTTAAAATTAATTTCTATTTGTTACCAGAGCAAATTTGATAAAAACGTTGTGTGTGTTCTAGGTGTACAGAATCTGGTTCTTTATATCTATGTATGGATCTACTCATCTTTGGATCATTACCCTTGTAGTTTATTACAGAGTATTGAGTAGACCTCTCTTGGTATTCCATAGGTATTTTGTGATTATATATTTCATATGTATTAGTACATGTCTGTTAACCCCCATATCCTAATTTATGTATTCCTTACACCTCTCCATTTTGCTAAATGTAATTTGGTGTTCTGAATGCATGCGTATCCTTCTCTTGGAAATAATTTCATGTGTATCACTTTTTGATAACACCTATGAGTGATGTCATAGGATATCTGTCTTTTGGTTTCTTTCTTACTTTAATTTGGGGGATTATCTGTAGCTCCTTCTATGGTGGTGCCAAAAGCACTGTTTCATTCTTTTCCATGGCTAATATTCCATTGTGTACTGGTACCACTTCTTCCTGGTGCATTTTTCTCTTGATGGACATTTTGGTTTCTTCCAAGTCTTGGCTATGGCTCATGTTGCTTCAGTGCAGGATTGCCATCCTGTGTCTTTTTGATTCTGGTCTACTCAGGTGATAGGCCAATAGTCGGCCTACCCTATCACATTGTGGCTCAATTTTAATGTTTAAACGAACCTCCCTTCTGTTCTCAGTACTGGGTGTTCCTGGTAACATCCCACCAGCAACTAGAGAGTATGCAGTCCTCTAAAATCCCTTCTATGTTTATTCTTTGTAGACCTTTTTTTGCTGATGATCATTCTGTGGCTCTGTTGAGGAAATGTTTGTACACTGGATTTGCATGGCTTTATTAATTCCTGGTGTCGAGCATTTTCCATGCCCTTTTTTTAACAAAAAAATTAAGAAAGAAAAAGAAAGAGAAGACAAGGTGTGCATAAAATATGACTCTTGATGTCGTCGTTTGGAAAATGCTCATCTTTTGTTTTTTGCTCGACGTACAACCCAGGGATTTGTTTTGAGGGCGGGTGTCATTTACAGGCCTGCAATTATTTTGTATATCAAGTGACCATTAGCACTGGGTTTAAAGCTGCTGTTTTGAGAAATGGCCACAAGGTGGCAGCATTTCTCCTTTACCAAATCTGGTTACTAGGGCAACAGAGTCTCAATGGAATTCGTTTTCTAGGTTTTAAACTAGAATGGAATGTGCCAGGAAAAGCCCCTTAAGTTTATGTCTCACTACTTATTGTTTGTTTTTTAAATTTAATTTTTATTTTTTATCACAGCAACTTTGATTACCATTTTTGCTTGTACTAGGTGTGCGAGATGTGGTTCTTTTACACATATGCATATATCTATTCTTCTTCAGAGCCTTTTCCCATGTAGGTTATGACAAAATGTTGATTAGTCTTCTCCTGGTAATCTGTAGGGTTTGGTGATTATATACTTCACCTGTGTTTGTATATCTCTCTTAACCTGAATATCCTAATGTATACTGTCCTCATACCTTTCCATTGGTGAACCTTAAGTTTGTTTAATGAATCTGTTATTGCCTTTCTCTGTGGAAATATCTTCCCACGTATCAATTTCTAGGTAACACCAATAAGTGATAATATAGGATATGTGTCTTTCGCTTTCTGACTTACTACAAGTTGCATGAGTGCCTCTGGACTCATCTATGGTTCTGCAAATGGCATTGTTTCATTTGTTTCCTTGGAGAATATTCTACCTGTATATGTGCCAGTTCTTCTTTGTCCACTCATCTGTTGATGCACCTTTTGATTGCTTCCATGTCTTGGCTATTGTAATACCGGTGAAATGCACATTTGCCTGCCTATGTCTATCCAATACTGTCTTCTTAGGTTATAGGCCTGGGATTGGGCCAGCTGGATCATATGGTAGCAAAATGCTTACCTTGTAAAGGCACCTCCATTCTGTTCTCATTAGTGGCTCTTACCAGGTAATGTCCCACTTAAAGTTGAGTGTATGCACTTCTCCACAACCAATTCAGCATTTATTGTTTGTAGGTTTTTGATGATGGTCATTCTGACTAGTGTGAGCTGATAGATCCTTGTGGTTGGAAATGGATGCATCTCATAATCCCTTGACTTTGAGCTTTCAGGCATGTCCCTTTTTTCTTCAATCTGTGAGTACAGCTTACCTCTTCAAATAGGTTTCTTGAAGTATGTGCCACATTTTGAAATAGTTTGGCCATTATCTCCCTCAAGACATTTTGAGGGCAGGTTTCTTTTACAGCCCTCAGTTCTTGTGCATATGACGTAACCATTAGTACAGGTTTTAAAGCTGCTGCTGCAGGTACCGCCCAGAGGGCACAGCATTTCTGCTTTACCCCATCAGGAAACAGACCTTCCTTCCAGTGGTGTTCCTCGGTTATAATTAAATTGGAATGTGCCCGGGTAAACCCCCAAAACCAGATGTCCCCTTACTTATGATTTTTTAAGTTGAATTTATATTCTTTACTGGAATAATATTCCATTGTGTACATGTACCACTCCTCTTTGTGCCTCCCTCTTTTGATGGATATTTTCATTACTTCCAAGTGGTGGTTATGGTAAATATTGCTGGAGTTCAGGATTGCCCACCTGTGTATTTTTTTTTTTTTTTTTTGCTGTACGCGGGCGTCTGACTGCCATGGCCTCTCCCGTTGTGGAGCACAGACTCCGGACATGCAGGCCCAGTGGCCACGGCTCATGGGACCAGCCACTCCACGGCATGTGGGATCCTTGCGCACCGGGGCACGAACCCGTGTCCCCTGCATCGGCAGGCAGACTCTCAATGACTGTGCCACCAGGGAAGCTTGGCGCCTGTGTATTTTTAATTCTCATCCTCACAGGTGATATGCCCAGCTGTGGGTACGCTTGATTGAATGGTAGCTCAATATTTACCTTTTCATGGCACCTCATTTTGTTTTCATTACTGGCCCTTATGATGACCCACTTTGAACCGAGGGTACACATTTCTCGACAACTCCTTCAGCATTTATTGTATGTAGAATTTTTGCTGATGGCCAATCTGACTGGTGAGAGCTGATAGGTTTTAGTAATTTGGATTTGCATGTCTTTAATAATTCCTAATCAGCATTTTTCCACGTCTATTTTTTTTTGTTAAAAAAACAGAAAAAAACTGTGATTACAATAAACCTCTTGTAATTATCTTCTTGGAAGATTGCCCTCTTTTGAAATTTTTCGTTGATTTTCGACCCAAGGATGTTTTTTGAGGGCAGGTGTCATTTACAGGCCTGCAATGTCATCTACAGACCTGCAATGAGGGACAATATTTAGTGACCATTAGCACTGGGATTAAAGCTGCTGTTGTGGAAAACGGCCACAAGGCGGCAGCATTTATCCATTCCCATATATGGTTACTAGGGCGGGAGAGGCTTTCCGAAAGTCTTGTTCCCAGGTTATAAATTAGAATGGAATGTGCCAGGAAAAACGCCCATAAATTAATATCACATAATCTGTTGTTCATTGTTTTCATGTTCTTAATCGGGGTGCTGATTAGAATACTGTTTTTCCTAGGTTTACGCAATCTAGTTCATTTGTACATTACATATATATATAGATCCTCTTCCCATGGAAATTTTTGAAGAGTGTTCCGTAGACCTCCTTGTATATGGTCGGGCCTTTTGTTATATGTATTTAACATGTATTAATATACGTACGGTAAACCTAATCTTAATTTATCCATTCCCCCCACTTTTCCTTTTAGATAAGCATAGTTTGTTTCCTAAGTCTGTGAGTGTCTTTTTCTGTGGATATATATTCATTTGTGTCAGTTGTTAGATAACGCCTATAAGTGATAAAATAGGATATATGTCATTTGCTTTCCGACTTACCTCATGTTCTGTGGATATCTCTAGGCTCCTCTACGGTGCCTCAAAGAGCAGTGTTTCATTGTTTTCCGTGGCTAATAATCCATTGTGTACATGGACCTGTTCTTCTTTATCCATTCATCTGTTGATGGACGTTTTGTTTGCTTCCTTGTCTTGGCTATTGTAGAAATGACTGTGGTGCAGCTGTTGTATCGTATGTCTTCTCAACTCTGGTCTTCTCAGGTGAGAGGCTCAGCAGTGGCCCTGCTGGATGGAATGGTGGCTCAATTTTTACTTATAAACGCAGCTCCTTTCTGTTCTCATTATTGGCAGTTACCACTTTACAACTCAACAGAAGCTAGAGGGTACACAGTACTCTAATAACCCTTCAGCATTTATTGATTGTAGACAGTTTGCTGATGGTAGTTGACTTGTGTGAGATGAAACCTTTCTGTAGAATAGATTTCCATGAGTCTAACAATTCCTGATGTTGAGCTTGTATCCATTTTAGTTTTTTTTGGAAAAACACTGAGTAAAACTTACCTCTTCATAGTATCTCCTTGAAACCTTTGCCAGTTTAAAAATTTTTTTGGCCATTCCCTAGCGCAGGACATTTTTTGAGGGCAGGTGTCCTTTACAGCCCTGAATCCTTGTGAATGTTAAGGGACCGTTAGCTGTGGGTTTAAAGCCGCTCTTGCGGGAAACGGCCACAAGGCGGCAGCATTTCTACATTTCCAACCCTGGGTCTTTGGGCAACAGAGCCTTTGTGGAAATTGTGTTAGTGGGCTGCAAATTAGAGTGGAATGTGCCAGGACAAACCTCCAAGGGCTTATTTCTCCTTACTTCTTGTTTGTTTTTTAAATTAAATTTTTATTTATTATCAGAGCAAATGTGATAAAAATGTTGTGTGTCTTCTAGGTGTACAGAAACTGGTTCATTATATCTATGTATCGATCTGTTCATCTTTGGATCGTTTCCCTTTTTGTTTATTACAGAGTGTTGAGTAGACCTCTCTTGGTATTCCATAGAGATTATATATTTCATATGTATTAGTACATGTCTGTTAACCCCCATATCCTAATTCATGTATTCCTTTCACCTCTCCATTTTGCTAAATGTCATTTGGTGTTCTGAATGTATTCGTATCCTTCTCTTGGAAATAATTTCATGGGTATCAAGTTTTGATAACTCCTATAAGTGATGTCACAGGATATCTGTCTTTTGGTTTCTTTCTTGCTTCAAGTTGGGGGATTATCTCTAGCTGCTTCGATGGTGGTGCCAAAAGCACTGTTTCATTCGTTTCCGTGGCTAATATTCCATTGTGTACAGGGACCACTTCTTCTTGGTGTATTTTTCTCTCGATGGACATTTTGGTTTCTTCCAAGTCTTGGCTATGGTACATGTTGTTTCAGTGCAGGATTGCCAGCCTGTGTCTTTTTCATTCTGGTCTACTCAGGTGATAGACCCATAGTGGGCCTACCCTATCACACCGTGGCTCAATTTTTACCTTTAAACGCACCTTCATTCTGTTCTCAGTACTGGGTGTTGCCAGGTTACATCCCACCAGCAGCTAGAGGGTACGCAGTCCTCTAAAATCCCTTCTATATTTATTCTTTGTAGACTTTTTTTGCTGATGATCATTCTGACGGCTGTGAGGAGGAACTCTTTGTACACTGGATTTGCATGGCTTTATTAATTCCTGATGTTGAGCATTTTCCATGCCCTTTTTTTTAACAAGAAAAAGAAAGAAAGGCAAAGAAAGAGAAGACAAAATGTGCATAAAATATGCCCCTTGAAATCGTTGTTTGGAAAATGCTCGTCTTTTGAGTTTTTTGCTCGACATACAACCCAGGGATTTGTTTTGAGGGTGGGTGTCACTTACAGGCCTGCAATTATTTTGAATATCAAGTGACCATTAGCACTGGGTTTAAAGCTGCTGTTTTGAGAAACGGCCACAGGGTGGCAGCAGTTCTCCTTTACCAAATCTGGTTACTAGGGCAAAAGAGCCTCAGTGGAAATCCTTTTCTAGGTTGTAAACTAGAATGGAATGTGCCAGGAAAAAGCCCCTTAAGTTTATGTCTCACTACGTATTGTTCGTGTTTTTAATTCAATTTTTATTTTTTATCACAGCAACTTTGATTACCATTTTTGAATCTTCTAGGTGGGCGAGATGTGGTTCTTTTACACATATACATATATCTATCCTTCTTCAGAGCCTTTTCCCATGTAGGTTATGACACAATGTTGATTAGTCTTCTCTTGGTAATCTGAAGGTTTTTGGTGATTATGTACGTCACCTGTGTTTGTATATCTCTGTTATCCCCAATATCCTGATGTATACGGTCCTCACACCTTTCCATTGGTGAACCTTAAGTCTCTTTAATGAATCTGTTATTGCCTTTCTCTGTGGAAATATCTTCACTGGTATCAATTTTTAGGTAACACCTGTAAGTGATAATATAGGATATGTGTCTTTCGCTTTCTGACTTACTACAAGTTGCGTGAGTGCCTCTGGACTCATCTATGGTGCTGCAAATGGCATTGTGTCATTTTTTTCCTTGGATAATATTCCACCTGTATACGTACCAGTTCTTCTTTGTCCACTCATCTGTTGATGGAGTTTTTGGTTGCTTCCATGTCTTGGTTATTGTAATACCGCTGCAATGCACATTGGCCTGCCTGTGTCTATCCAATTCTGTCTTCTTAACTTATAGGCCCGGGAGTGTGCCAGCTGGATCATATGGTAGCAAAATGCTTACCTTGTAGAGGCACCTCCATTCTGTTCTCATTAGTGGCTCTTACCATGTAATGTCCCACTTAAAATTGAGGGTATGCACTTCTCCACAACCCCTTCAGCATTTATTGTTTGTAGTTTTTGACGATGGTCATTCTGACTGGTGTGAGCTGATAGCTCTTTGTGGTTGGAAATGGATGCATCTCATAATCCCTTGAAATTGAGCTTTCAGGCGTGTCCTTTTTCTCTTCAATCTGTGAGTACAGCTTACCTCTTCAAATAGTTTTCTTGAAGTATGTGCCACATTCTGAAGTATTTTGGCCATTACCTCCTTCAAGACATTTTGAGGGCAGGTTTCTTTTACAGCCCTCCTGTACGTGTGCATATGAGGTGACCATTAGTACAGGTTTTAAAGCTGCTGTTGCAGGTAACGCCCAGAGGGCGGCAGCATTTCTGCTTTTCCCAATCTCGTAACTCAGGAAACAGACCTTCCTTCCAGTGGTGTTCCTCGGTTATAATTAAATTGGAATGTGCCCGGGTAAACCCCCAGAAGCTGATGTCTCCTTACTTATGTTTGTTTTCAAGTTGAAGTTATGTTCTTTATTGGAGTAATATTCCATTGTGTACATGGACCACTTCTTCTTTGTGCATACCTCTGTTGATGGATATTTTCGTTACTTCCAAGTGGTGGCTATGGTAAATATTGCTGGAGTGCAGGATTGCCCACCTGTGTATTTTTAATTCTCATCCTCACAGGTGAAATGCCCAGCTGTGGGTATGATTGATTGAACGGTAGCTCAATTTTTACCTTTTCAAGTCACCTCTTTTTGTTTTCATTACTGGCCCTTACGATGACCCACATTGAACCGAGGGTACACATTGCTCCAAAACCCCTTCAGCACTTATTGTTTGCAGAATTTTTGCTGATGGCCATTCTGACTGGTGAGAGCTGATAGGGTTTAGTAATTTGGACTTCCACGTCTTTAATAATTCCTAGTGTTCAGCATTTTTCCACGTCTTTTTTATTTCTGTTAAACAAAAACAGAAAAAAAACTGTGAGTACAATATACCTCTTGTAACTGTCTTCTGGGAAGGTTGCCCTGTTTTGAATTTTTTCGTCAATTTTCGACCCCAGGATATTTTTTGAGGGCAGGTGTCATTTACAGGCCTGCAATGAGGGAGAATAATTAGTGACCATTGGCACTGGGTTTAAAGCTGCTGTTGTGGAAAACGGCCACAAGGCGGCAGCATTTCTCAATTCACATATCTGGTTACTAGGGCAGCAGAGGCTTTCTGCAAGTCTTGTTCCCAAGTTGTACATTAGAATGGAATGTGCCAGGAAAAACACCCATAGATTTATGTCACATAATTTCTTGTTCGTTGTTTTAATTTTTTTAATCGGGTGGATGATTAGAATATTGTTTGTCGTAGGTTTACACAATCTGGTTCATTTGTACACTACATATGTATATATGTATGTGTGTGTATATATATATATATATATATATATATATATATACATAAAATATATTCATGTACAGTTCCTCTTCCCATGTAAATTATTGCAGAGTGTTCTGTAGACTGCGCTTGTATATGGTCGGGCTTTTTGAAACATATATTTAACATGCATTTGTATACGTATGGTAATCCTAATCTTAATTTATCCAACCCCCCACTTTTACTTTTAGATAAGCATAGTTTGTTTTCTAAGTCTGTGAGTGTCTTTTTCTGTGGAGATATATTCATTTGTGTCAGTTGTTAGATAACGCCTATAAGTGATAAAATAGGATATATGTCATTTGCTTTCCGACTTACCTCATGTTCTGTGGATATCTCTAGGCTCCTCTACGGTGCCTCAAAGAGCAGTGTTTCATTGTTTTCCGTGGCTAATAATCCATTGTGTACATGGACCTGTTCTTCTTTATCCATTCATCTGTTGATGGACGTTTTGTTTGCTTCCTTGTCTTGGCTATTGTAGAAATGACTGTGGTGCAGCTGTTGTATCGTATGTCTTCTCAACTCTGGTCTTCTCAGGTGAGAGGCTCAGCAGTGGCCCTGCTGGATGGAATGGTGGCTCAATTTTTACTTATAAACGCAGCTCCTTTCTGTTCTCATTATTGGCAGTTACCACTTTACAACTCAACAGAAGCTAGAGGGTACACAGTACTCTAATAACCCTTCAGCATTTATTGATTGTAGACAGTTTGCTGATGGTAGTTGACTTGTGTGAGATGAAACCTTTCTGTAGAATAGATTTCCATGAGTCTAACAATTCCTGATGTTGAGCTTGTATCCATTTTAGTTTTTTTTGGAAAAACACTGAGTAAAACTTACCTCTTCATAGTATCTCCTTGAAACCTTTGCCAGTTTAAAAATTTTTTTGGCCATTCCCTAGCGCAGGACATTTTTTGAGGGCAGGTGTCCTTTACAGCCCTGAATCCTTGTGAATGTTAAGGGACCGTTAGCTGTGGGTTTAAAGCCGCTCTTGCGGGAAACGGCCACAAGGCGGCAGCATTTCTACATTTCCAACCCTGGGTCTTTGGGCAACAGAGCCTTTGTGGAAATTGTGTTAGTGGGCTGCAAATTAGAGTGGAATGTGCCAGGACAAACCTCCAAGGGCTTATTTCTCCTTACTTCTTGTTTGTTTTTTAAATTAAATTTTTATTTATTATCAGAGCAAATGTGATAAAAATGTTGTGTGTCTTCTAGGTGTACAGAAACTGGTTCATTATATCTATGTATCGATCTGTTCATCTTTGGATCGTTTCCCTTTTTGTTTATTACAGAGTGTTGAGTAGACCTCTCTTGGTATTCCATAGAGATTATATATTTCATATGTATTAGTACATGTCTGTTAACCCCCATATCCTAATTCATGTATTCCTTTCACCTCTCCATTTTGCTAAATGTCATTTGGTGTTCTGAATGTATTCGTATCCTTCTCTTGGAAATAATTTCATGGGTATCAAGTTTTGATAACTCCTATAAGTGATGTCACAGGATATCTGTCTTTTGGTTTCTTTCTTGCTTCAAGTTGGGGGATTATCTCTAGCTGCTTCGATGGTGGTGCCAAAAGCACTGTTTCATTCGTTTCCGTGGCTAATATTCCATTGTGTACAGGGACCACTTCTTCTTGGTGTATTTTTCTCTCGATGGACATTTTGGTTTCTTCCAAGTCTTGGCTATGGTACATGTTGTTTCAGTGCAGGATTGCCAGCCTGTGTCTTTTTCATTCTGGTCTACTCAGGTGATAGACCCATAGTGGGCCTACCCTATCACACCGTGGCTCAATTTTTACCTTTAAACGCACCTTCATTCTGTTCTCAGTACTGGGTGTTGCCAGGTTACATCCCACCAGCAGCTAGAGGGTACGCAGTCCTCTAAAATCCCCTCTATATTTATTCTTTGTAGACTTTTTTTGCTGATGATCATTCTGACGGCTGTGAGGAGGAACTCTTTGTACACTGGATTTGCATGGCTTTATTAATTCCTGATGTTGAGCATTTTCCATGCCCTTTTTTTTAACAAGAAAAAGAAAGAAAGGCAAAGAAAGAGAAGACAAAATGTGCATAAAATATGCCCCTTGAAATCGTCGTTTGGAAAATGCTCGTCTTTTGAGTTTTTTGCTCGACATACAACCCAGGGATTTGTTTTGAGGGCGGGTGTCACTTACAGGCCTGCAATTATTTTGAATATCAAGTGACCATTAGCACTGGGTTTAAAGCTGCTGTTTTGAGAAACGGCCACAGGGTGGCAGCAGTTCTCCTTTACCAAATCTGGTTACTAGGGCAAAAGAGCCTCAGTGGAAATCCTTTTCTAGGTTGTAAACTAGAATGGAATGTGCCAGGGAAAAGCCCCTTAAGTTTATGTCTCACTGCGTATTGTTCGTGTTTTTAATTCAATTTTTATTTTTTATCACAGCAACTTTGATTACCATTTTTGAATCTTCTAGGTGGGCGAGATGTGGTTCTTTTACACATATACATATATCTATCCTTCTTCAGAGCCTTTTCCCATGTAGGTTATGACACAATGTTGATTAGTCTTCTCTTGGTAATCTGAAGGTTTTTGGTGATTATGTACGTCACCTGTGTTTGTATATCTCTGTTATCCCCAATATCCTGATGTATACGGTCCTCACACCTTTCCATTGGTGAACCTTAAGTCTCTTTAATGAATCTGTTATTGCCTTTCTCTGTGGAAATATCTTCACTGGTATCAATTTTTAGGTAACACCTGTAAGTGATAATATAGGATATGTGTCTTTCGCTTTCTGACTTACTACAAGTTGCGTGAGTGCCTCTGGACTCATCTATGGTGCTGCAAATGGCATTGTGTCATTTTTTTCCTTGGATAATATTCCACCTGTATACGTACCAGTTCTTCTTTGTCCACTCATCTGTTGATGGAGTTTTTGGTTGCTTCCATGTCTTGGTTATTGTAATACCGCTGCAATGCACATTGGCCTGCCTGTGTCTATCCAATTCTGTCTTCTTAACTTATAGGCCCGGGAGTGTGCCAGCTGGATCATATGGTAGCAAAATGCTTACCTTGTAGAGGCACCTCCATTCTGTTCTCATTAGTGGCTCTTACCATGTAATGTCCCACTTAAAATTGAGGGTATGCACTTCTCCACAACCCCTTCAGCATTTATTGTTTGTAGTTTTTGACGATGGTCATTCTGACTGGTGTGAGCTGATAGCTCTTTGTGGTTGGAAATGGATGCATCTCATAATCCCTTGAAATTGAGCTTTCAGGCGTGTCCTTTTTCTCTTCAATCTGTGAGTACAGCTTACCTCTTCAAATAGTTTTCTTGAAGTATGTGCCACATTCTGAAGTATTTTTGCCATTACCTCCTTCAAGACATTTTGAGGGCAGGTTTCTTTTACAGCCCTCCTGTACGTGTGCATATGAGGTGACCATTAGTACAGGTTTTAAAGCTGCTGTTGCAGGTAACACCCAGAGGGCGGCAGCATTTCTGCTTTTCCCAATCTCGTAACTCAGGAAACAGACCTTCCTTCCAGTGGTGTTCCTCGGTTATAATTAAATTGGAATGTGCCCGGGTAAACCCCCAGAAGCTGATGTCTCCTTACTTATGTTTGTTTTCAAGTTGAATTTATGTTCTTTATTGGAGTAATATTCCATTGTGTACATGGACCACTTCTTCTTTGTGCATACCTCTGTTGATGGATATTTTTGTTACTTCCAAGTGGTGGCTATGGTAAATATTGCTGGAGTGCAGGATTGCCCACCTGTGTATTTTTAATTCTCATCCTCACAGGTGAAATGCCCAGCTGTGGGTATGATTGATTGAACGGTAGCTCAATTTTTACCTTTTCAAGTCACCTCTTTTTGTTTTCATTACTGGCCCTTACGATGACCCACATTGAACCGAGGGTACACATTGCTCCAAAACCCCTTCAGCACTTATTGTTTGCAGAATTTTTGCTGATGGCCATTCTGACTGGTGAGAGCTGATAGGGTTTAGTAATTTGGACTTCCACGTCTTTAATAATTCCTAGTGTTCAGCATTTTTCCACGTCTTTTTTATTTCTGTTAAACAAAAACAGAAAAAAACTGTGAGTACAATATACCTCTTGTAACTGTCTTCTGGGAAGGTTGCCCTGTTTTGAATTTTTTCGTCAATTTTCGACCCCAGGATATTTTTTGAGGGCAGGTGTCATTTACAGGCCTGCAATGAGGGAGAATAATTAGTGACCATTGGCACTGGGTTTAAAGCTGCTGTTGTGGAAAACGGCCACAAGGCGGCAGCATTTCTCAATTCACATATCTGGTTACTAGGGCAGCAGAGGCTTTCTGCAAGTCTTGTTCCCAAGTTGTACATTAGAATGGAATGTGCCAGGAAAAACACCCATAGATTTATGTCACATAATTTCTTGTTCGTTGTTTTAATTTTTTTAATCGGGTGGATGATTAGAATATTGTTTGTCGTAGGTTTACACAATCTGGTTCATTTGTACACTACATATGTATATATGTATGTATGTGTGTGTATATATATATATATATATATATACATAAAATATATTCATGTACAGTTCCTCTTCCCATGTAAATTATTGCAGAGTGTTCTGTAGACTGCGCTTGTATATGGTCGGGCTTTTTGAAACATATATTTAACATGCATTTGTATACGTATGGTAATCCTAATCTTAATTTATCCAACCCCCCACTTTTACTTTTAGATAAGCATAGTTTGTTTTCTAAGTCTGTGAGTGTCTTTTTCTGTGGAGATATATTCATTTGTGTCAGTTGTTAGATAACGCCTATAAGTGATAAAATAGGATATATGTCATTTGCTTTCCGACTTACCTCATGTTCTGTGGATATCTCTAGGCTCCTCTACGGTGCCTCAAAGAGCAGTGTTTCATTGTTTTCCGTGGCTAATAATCCATTGTGTACATGGACCTGTTCTTCTTTATCCATTCATCTGTTGATGGACGTTTTGTTTGCTTCCTTGTCTTGGCTATTGTAGAAATGACTGTGGTGCAGCTGTTGTATCGTATGTCTTCTCAACTCTGGTCTTCTCAGGTGAGAGGCTCAGCAGTGGCCCTGCTGGATGGAATGGTGGCTCAATTTTTACTTATAAACGCAGCTCCTTTCTGTTCTCATTATTGGCAGTTACCACTTTACAACTCAACAGAAGCTAGAGGGTACACAGTACTCTAATAACCCTTCAGCATTTATTGATTGTAGACAGTTTGCTGATGGTAGTTGACTTGTGTGAGATGAAACCTTTCTGTAGAATAGATTTCCATGAGTCTAACAATTCCTGATGTTGAGCTTGTATCCATTTTAGTTTTTTTTGGAAAAACACTGAGTAAAACTTACCTCTTCATAGTATCTCCTTGAAACCTTTGCCAGTTTAAAATTTTTTTTGGCCATTCCCTAGCGCAGGACATTTTTTGAGGGCAGGTGTCCTTTACAGCCCTGAATCCTTGTGAATGTTAAGGGACCGTTAGCTGTGGGTTTAAAGCCGCTCTTGCGGGAAACGGCCACAAGGCGGCAGCATTTCTACATTTCCAACCCTGGGTCTTTGGGCAACAGAGCCTTTGTGGAAATTGTGTTAGTGGGCTGCAAATTAGAGTGGAATGTGCCAGGACAAACCTCCAAGGGCTTATTTCTCCTTACTTCTTGTTTGTTTTTTAAATTAAATTTTTATTTATTATCAGAGCAAATGTGATAAAAATGTTGTGTGTCTTCTAGGTGTACAGATACTGGTTCATTATATCTATGTATCGATCTGTTCATCTTTGGATCGTTTCCCTTTTTGTTTATTACAGAGTGTTGAGTAGACCTCTCTTGGTATTCCATAGAGATTATATATTTCATATGTATTAGTACATGTCTGTTAACCCCCATATCCTAATTCATGTATTCCTTTCACCTCTCCATTTTGCTAAATGTCATTTGGTGTTCTGAATGTATTCGTATCCTTCTCTTGGAAATAATTTCATGGGTATCAAGTTTTGGTAACTCCTATAAGTGATGTCACAGGATATCTGTCTTTTGGTTTCTTTCTTGCTTCAAGTTGGGGGATTATCTCTAGCTGCTTCGATGGTGGTGCCAAAAGCACTGTTTCATTCGTTTCCGTGGCTAATATTCCATTGTGTACAGGGACCACTTCTTCTTGGTGTATTTTTCTCTCGATGGACATTTTGGTTTCTTCCAAGTCTTGGCTATGGTACATGTTGTTTCAGTGCAGGATTGCCAGCCTGTGTCTTTTTCATTCTGGTCTACTCAGGTGATAGACCCATAGTGGGCCTACCCTATCACACCGTGGCTCAATTTTTACCTTTAAACGCACCTTCATTCTGTTCTCAGTACTGGGTGTTGCCAGGTTACATCCCACCAGCAGCTAGAGGGTACGCAGTCCTCTAAAATCCCCTCTATATTTATTCTTTGTAGACTTTTTTTTGCTGATGATCATTCTGACGGCTGTGAGGAGGAACTCTTTGTACACTGGATTTGCATGGCTTTATTAATTCCTGATGTTGAGCACTTTCCATGCCCTTTTTTTTTAACAAGAAAAAGAAAGAAAGGCAAAGAAAGAGAAGACAAAATGTGCATAAAATATGCCCCTTGAAATCGTCGTTTGGAAAATGCTCGTCTTTTGAGTTTTTTGCTCGACATACAACCCAGGGATTTGTTTTGAGGGCGGGTGTCACTTACAGGCCTGCAATTATTTTGAATATCAAGTGACCATTAGCACTGGGTTTAAAGCTGCTGTTTTGAGAAACGGCCACAGGGTGGCAGCAGTTCTCCTTTACCAAATCTGGTTACTAGGGCAAAAGAGCCTCAGTGGAAATCCTTTTCTAGGTTGTAAACTAGAATGGAATGTGCCAGGAAAAAGCCCCTTAAGTTTATGTCTCACTACGTATTGTTCGTGTTTTTAATTCAATTTTTATTTTTTATCACAGCAACTTTGATTACCATTTTTGAATCTTCTAGGTGGGCGAGATGTGGTTCTTTTACACATATACATATATCTATCCTTCTTCAGAGCCTTTTCCCATGTAGGTTATGACACAATGTTGATTAGTCTTCTCTTGGTAATCTGAAGGTTTTTGGTGATTATGTACGTCACCTGTGTTTGTATATCTCTGTTATCCCCAATATCCTGATGTATACGGTCCTCACACCTTTCCATTGGTGAACCTTAAGTCTGTTTAATGAATCTGTTATTGCCTTTCTCTGTGGAAATATCTTCACTGGTATCAATTTTTAGGTAACACCTGTAAGTGATAATATAGGATATGTGTCTTTCGCTTTCTGACTTACTACAAGTTGCGTGAGTGCCTCTGGACTCATCTATGGTGCTGCAAATGGCATTGTGTCATTTTTTTCCTTGGATAATATTCCACCTGTATACGTACCAGTTCTTCTTTGTCCACTCATCTGTTGATGGAGTTTTTGGTTGCTTCCATGTCTTGGTTATTGTAATACCGCTGCAATGCACATTGGCCTGCCTGTGTCTATCCAATTCTGTCTTCTTAACTTATAGGCCCGGGAGTGTGCCAGCTGGATCATATGGTAGCAAAATGCTTACCTTGTAGAGGCACCTCCATTCTGTTCTCATTAGTGGCTCTTACCATGTAATGTCCCACTTAAAATTGAGGGTATGCACTTCTCCACAACCCCTTCAGCATTTATTGTTTGTAGTTTTTGACGATGGTCATTCTGACTGGTGTGAGCTGATAGCTCTTTGTGGTTGGAAATGGATGCATCTCATAACCCCTTGAAATTGAGCTTTCAGGCGTGTCCTTTTTCTCTTCAATCTGTGAGTACAGCTTACCTCTTCAAATAGTTTTCTTGAAGTATGTGCCACATTCTGAAGTATTTTGGCCATTACCTCCTTCAAGACATTTTGAGGGCAGGTTTCTTTTACAGCCCTCCTGTACGTGTGCATATGAGGTGACCATTAGTACAGGTTTTAAAGCTGCTGTTGCAGGTAACGCCCAGAGGGCGGCAGCATTTCTGCTTTTCCCAATCTCGTAACTCAGGAAACAGACCTTCCTTCCAGTGGTGTTCCTCGGTTATAATTAAATTGGAATGTGCCCGGGTAAACCCCCAGAAGCTGATGTCTCCTTACTTATGTTTGTTTTCAAGTTGAAGTTATGTTCTTTATTGGAGTAATATTCCATTGTGTACATGGACCACTTCTTCTTTGTGCATACCTCTGTTGATGGATATTTTCGTTACTTCCAAGTGGTGGCTATGGTAAATATTGCTGGAGTGCAGGATTGCCCACCTGTGTATTTTTAATTCTCATCCTCACAGGTGAAATGCCCAGCTGTGGGTATGATTGATTGAACGGTAGCTCAATTTTTACCTTTTCAAGTCACCTCTTTTTGTTTTCATTACTGGCCCTTACGATGACCCACATTGAACCGAGGGTACACATTGCTCCAAAACCCCTTCAGCACTTATTGTTTGCAGAATTTTTGCTGATGGCCATTCTGACTGGTGAGAGCTGATAGGGTTTAGTAATTTGGACTTCCACGTCTTTAATAATTCCTAGTGTTCAGCATTTTTCCACGTCTTTTTTATTTCTGTTAAACAAAAACAGAAAAAAAACTGTGAGTACAATATACCTCTTGTAACTGTCTTCTGGGAAGGTTGCCCTGTTTTGAATTTTTTCGTCAATTTTCGACCCCAGGATATTTTTTGAGGGCAGGTGTCATTTACAGGCCTGCAATGAGGGAGAATAATTAGTGACCATTGGCACTGGGTTTAAAGCTGCTGTTGTGGAAAACGGCCACAAGGCGGCAGCATTTCTCAATTCACATATCTGGTTACTAGGGCAGCAGAGGCTTTCTGCAAGTCTTGTTCCCAAGTTGTACATTAGAATGGAATGTGCCAGGAAAAACACCCATAGATTTATGTCACATAATTTCTTGTTCGTTGTTTTAATTTTTTTAATCGGGTGGATGATTAGAATATTGTTTGTCGTAGGTTTACACAATCTGGTTCATTTGTACACTACATATGTATATATGTATGTATGTGTGTATATATATATATATATATATATATATACATAAAATATATTCATGTACAGTTCCTCTTCCCATGTAAATTATTGCAGAGTGTTCTGTAGACTGCGCTTGTATATGGTCGGGCTTTTTGAAACATATATTTAACATGCATTTGTATACGTATGGTAATCCTAATCTTAATTTATCCAACCCCCCACTTTTACTTTTAGATAAGCATAGTTTGTTTTCTAAGTCTGTGAGTGTCTTTTTCTGTGGAGATATATTCATTTGTGCCAGTTGTTAGATAACGCCTATAAGTGATAAAATAGGATATATGTCATTTGCTTTCCGACTTACCTCATGTTCTGTGGATATCTCTAGGCTCCTCTACGGTGCCTCAAAGAGCAGTGTTTCATTGTTTTCCGTGGCTAATAATCCATTGTGTACATGGACCTGTTCTTCTTTATCCATTCATCTGTTGATGGACGTTTTGTTTGCTTCCTTGTCTTGGCTATTGTAGAAATGACTGTGGTGCAGCTGTTGTATCGTATGTCTTCTCAACTCTGGTCTTCTCAGGTGAGAGGCTCAGCAGTGGCCCTGCTGGATGGAATGGTGGCTCAATTTTTACTTATAAACGCAGCTCCTTTCTGTTCTCATTATTGGCAGTTACCACTTTACAACTCAACAGAAGCTAGAGGGTACACAGTACTCTAATAACCCTTCAGCATTTATTGATTGTAGACAGTTTGCTGATGGTAGTTGACTTGTGTGAGATGAAACCTTTCTGTAGAATAGATTTCCATGAGTCTAACAATTCCTGATGTTGAGCTTGTATCCATTTTAGTTTTTTTTGGAAAAACACTGAGTAAAACTTACCTCTTCATAGTATCTCCTTGAAACCTTTGCCAGTTTAAAAATTTTTTTTGGCCATTCCCTAGCGCAGGACATTTTTTGAGGGCAGGTGTCCTTTACAGCCCTGAATCCTTGTGAATGTTAAGGGACCGTTAGCTGTGGGTTTAAAGCCGCTCTTGCGGGAAACGGCCACAAGGCGGCAGCATTTCTACATTTCCAACCCTGGGTCTTTGGGCAACAGAGCCTTTGTGGAAATTGTGTTAGTGGGCTGCAAATTAGAGTGGAATGTGCCAGGACAAACCTCCAAGGGCTTATTTCTCCTTACTTCTTGTTTGTTTTTTAAATTAAATTTTTATTTATTATCAGAGCAAATGTGATAAAAATGTTGTGTGTCTTCTAGGTGTACAGAAACTGGTTCATTATATCTATGTATCGATCTGTTCATCTTTGGATCGTTTCCCTTTTTGTTTATTACAGAGTGTTGAGTAGACCTCTCTTGGTATTCCATAGAGATTATATATTTCATATGTATTAGTACATGTCTGTTAACCCCCATATCCTAATTCATGTATTCCTTTCACCTCTCCATTTTGCTAAATGTCATTTGGTGTTCTGAATGTATTCGTATCCTTCTCTTGGAAATAATTTCATGGGTATCAAGTTTTGATAACTCCTATAAGTGATGTCACAGGATATCTGTCTTTTGGTTTCTTTCTTGCTTCAAGTTGGGGGATTATCTCTAGCTGCTTCGATGGTGGTGCCAAAAGCACTGTTTCATTCGTTTCCGTGGCTAATATTCCATTGTGTACAGGGACCACTTCTTCTTGGTGTATTTTTCTCTCGATGGACATTTTGGTTTCTTCCAAGTCTTGGCTATGGTACATGTTGTTTCAGTGCAGGATTGCCAGCCTGTGTCTTTTTCATTCTGGTCTACTCAGGTGATAGACCCATAGTGGGCCTACCCTATCACACCGTGGCTCAATTTTTACCTTTAAACGCACCTTCATTCTGTTCTCAGTACTGGGTGTTGCCAGGTTACATCCCACCAGCAGCTAGAGGGTACACAGTCCTCTAAAATCCCCTCTATATTTATTCTTTGTAGACTTTTTTTGCTGATGATCATTCTGACGGCTGTGAGGAGGAACTCTTTGTACACTGGATTTGCATGGCTTTATTAATTCCTGATGTTGAGCATTTTCCATGCCCTTTTTTTTAACAAGAAAAAGAAAGAAAGGCAAAGAAAGAGAAGACAAAATGTGCATAAAATATGCCCCTTGAAATCGTCGTTTGGAAAATGCTCGTCTTTTGAGTTTTTTGCTCGACATACAACCCAGGGATTTGTTTTGAGGGCGGGTGTCACTTACAGGCCTGCAATTATTTTGAATATCAAGTGACCATTAGCACTGGGTTTAAAGCTGCTGTTTTGAGAAACGGCCACAGGGTGGCAGCAGTTCTCCTTTACCAAATCTGGTTACTAGGGCAAAAGAGCCTCAGTGGAAATCCTTTTCTAGGTTGTAAACTAGAATGGAATGTGCCAGGGAAAAGCCCCTTAAGTTTATGTCTCACTGCGTATTGTTCGTGTTTTTAATTCAATTTTTATTTTTTATCACAGCAACTTTGATTACCATTTTTGAATCTTCTAGGTGGGCGAGATGTGGTTCTTTTACACATATACATATATCTATCCTTCTTCAGAGCCTTTTCCCATGTAGGTTATGACACAATGTTGATTAGTCTTCTCTTGGTAATCTGAAGGTTTTTGGTGATTATGTACGTCACCTGTGTTTGTATATCTCTGTTATCCCCAATATCCTGATGTATACGGTCCTCACACCTTTCCATTGGTGAACCTTAAGTCTGTTTAATGAATCTGTTATTGCCTTTCTCTGTGGAAATATCTTCACTGGTATCAATTTTTAGGTAACACCTGTAAGTGATAATATAGGATATGTGTCTTTCGCTTTCTGACTTACTACAAGTTGCGTGAGTGCCTCTGGACTCATCTATGGTGCTGCAAATGGCATTGTGTCATTTTTTTCCTTGGATAATATTCCACCTGTATACGTACCAGTTCTTCTTTGTCCACTCATCTGTTGATGGAGTTTTTGGTTGCTTCCATGTCTTGGTTATTGTAATACCGCTGCAATGCACATTGGCCTGCCTGTGTCTATCCAATTCTGTCTTCTTAACTTATAGGCCCGGGAGTGTGCCAGCTGGATCATATGGTAGCAAAATGCTTACCTTGTAGAGGCACCTCCATTCTGTTCTCATTAGTGGCTCTTACCATGTAATGTCCCACTTAAAATTGAGGGTATGCACTTCTCCACAACCCCTTCAGCATTTATTGTTTGTAGTTTTTGACGATGGTCATTCTGACTGGTGTGAGCTGATAGCTCTTTGTGGTTGGAAATGGATGCATCTCATAACCCCTTGAAATTGAGCTTTCAGGCGTGTCCTTTTTCTCTTCAATCTGTGAGTACAGCTTACCTCTTCAAATAGTTTTCTTGAAGTATGTGCCACATTCTGAAGTATTTTGGCCATTACCTCCTTCAAGACATTTTGAGGGCAGGTTTCTTTTACAGCCCTCCTGTACGTGTGCATATGAGGTGACCATTAGTACAGGTTTTAAAGCTGCTGTTGCAGGTAACGCCCAGAGGGCGGCAGCATTTCTGCTTTTCCCAATCTCGTAACTCAGGAAACAGACCTTCCTTCCAGTGGTGTTCCTCGGTTATAATTAAATTGGAATGTGCCCGGGTAAACCCCCAGAAGCTGATGTCTCCTTACTTATGTTTGTTTTCAAGTTGAAGTTATGTTCTTTATTGGAGTAATATTCCATTGTGTACATGGACCACTTCTTCTTTGTGCATACCTCTGTTGATGGATATTTTCGTTACTTCCAAGTGGTGGCTATGGTAAATATTGCTGGAGTGCAGGATTGCCCACCTGTGTATTTTTAATTCTCATCCTCACAGGTGAAATGCCCAGCTGTGGGTATGATTGATTGAACGGTAGCTCAATTTTTACCTTTTCAAGTCACCTCTTTTTGTTTTCATTACTGGCCCTTACGATGACCCACATTGAACCGAGGGTACACATTGCTCCAAAACCCCTTCAGCACTTATTGTTTGCAGAATTTTTGCTGATGGCCATTCTGACTGGTGAGAGCTGATAGGGTTTAGTAATTTGGACTTCCACGTCTTTAATAATTCCTAGTGTTCAGCATTTTTCCACGTCTTTTTTATTTCTGTTAAACAAAAACAGAAAAAAAACTGTGAGTACAATATACCTCTTGTAACTGTCTTCTGGGAAGGTTGCCCTGTTTTGAATTTTTTCGTCAATTTTCGACCCCAGGATATTTTTTGAGGGCAGGTGTCATTTACAGGCCTGCAATGAGGGAGAATAATTAGTGACCATTGGCACTGGGTTTAAAGCTGCTGTTGTGGAAAACGGCCACAAGGCGGCAGCATTTCTCAATTCACATATCTGGTTACTAGGGCAGCAGAGGCTTTCTGCAAGTCTTGTTCCCAAGTTGTACATTAGAATGGAATGTGCCAGGAAAAACACCCATAGATTTATGTCACATAATTTCTTGTTCGTTGTTTTAATTTTTTTAATCGGGTGGATGATTAGAATATTGTTTGTCGTAGGTTTACACAATCTGGTTCATTTGTACACTACATATGTATATATGTATGTATGTGTGTGTATATATATATATATATATATATATACATAAAATATATTCATGTACAGTTCCTCTTCCCATGTAAATTATTGCAGAGTGTTCTGTAGACTGCGCTTGTATATGGTCGGGCTTTTTGAAACATATATTTAACATGCATTTGTATACGTATGGTAATCCTAATCTTAATTTATCCAACCCCCCACTTTTACTTTTAGATAAGCATAGTTTGTTTTCTAAGTCTGTGAGTGTCTTTTTCTGTGGAGATATATTCATTTGTGCCAGTTGTTAGATAACGCCTATAAGTGATAAAATAGGATATATGTCATTTGCTTTCCGACTTACCTCATGTTCTGTGGATATCTCTAGGCTCCTCTACGGTGCCTCAAAGAGCAGTGTTTCATTGTTTTCCGTGGCTAATAATCCATTGTGTACATGGACCTGTTCTTCTTTATCCATTCATCTGTTGATGGACGTTTTGTTTGCTTCCTTGTCTTGGCTATTGTAGAAATGACTGTGGTGCAGCTGTTGTATCGTATGTCTTCTCAACTCTGGTCTTCTCAGGTGAGAGGCTCAGCAGTGGCCCTGCTGGATGGAATGGTGGCTCAATTTTTACTTATAAACGCAGCTCCTTTCTGTTCTCATTATTGGCAGTTACCACTTTACAACTCAACAGAAGCTAGAGGGTACACAGTACTCTAATAACCCTTCAGCATTTATTGATTGTAGACAGTTTGCTGATGGTAGTTGACTTGTGTGAGATGAAACCTTTCTGTAGAATAGATTTCCATGAGTCTAACAATTCCTGATGTTGAGCTTGTATCCATTTTAGTTTTTTTTGGAAAAACACTGAGTAAAACTTACCTCTTCATAGTATCTCCTTGAAACCTTTGCCAGTTTAAAAATTTTTTTGGCCATTCCCTAGCGCAGGACATTTTTTGAGGGCAGGTGTCCTTTACAGCCCTGAATCCTTGTGAATGTTAAGGGACCGTTAGCTGTGGGTTTAAAGCCGCTCTTGCGGGAAACGGCCACAAGGCGGCAGCATTTCTACATTTCCAACCCTGGGTCTTTGGGCAACAGAGCCTTTGTGGAAATTGTGTTAGTGGGCTGCAAATTAGAGTGGAATGTGCCAGGACAAACCTCCAAGGGCTTATTTCTCCTTACTTCTTGTTTGTTTTTTAAATTAAATTTTTATTTATTATCAGAGCAAATGTGATAAAAATGTTGTGTGTCTTCTAGGTGTACAGAAACTGGTTCATTATATCTATGTATCGATCTGTTCATCTTTGGATCGTTTCCCTTTTTGTTTATTACAGAGTGTTGAGTAGACCTCTCTTGGTATTCCATAGAGATTATATATTTCATATGTATTAGTACATGTCTGTTAACCCCCATATCCTAATTCATGTATTCCTTTCACCTCTCCATTTTGCTAAATGTCATTTGGTGTTCTGAATGTATTCGTATCCTTCTCTTGGAAATAATTTCATGGGTATCAAGTTTTGGTAACTCCTATAAGTGATGTCACAGGATATCTGTCTTTTGGTTTCTTTCTTGCTTCAAGTTGGGGGATTATCTCTAGCTGCTTCGATGGTGGTGCCAAAAGCACTGTTTCATTCGTTTCCGTGGCTAATATTCCATTGTGTACAGGGACCACTTCTTCTTGGTGTATTTTTCTCTCGATGGACATTTTGGTTTCTTCCAAGTCTTGGCTATGGTACATGTTGTTTCAGTGCAGGATTGCCAGCCTGTGTCTTTTTCATTCTGGTCTACTCAGGTGATAGACCCATAGTGGGCCTACCCTATCACACCGTGGCTCAATTTTTACCTTTAAACGCACCTTCATTCTGTTCTCAGTACTGGGTGTTGCCAGGTTACATCCCACCAGCAGCTAGAGGGTACGCAGTCCTCTAAAATCCCCTCTATATTTATTCTTTGTAGACTTTTTTTTGCTGATGATCATTCTGACGGCTGTGAGGAGGAACTCTTTGTACACTGGATTTGCATGGCTTTATTAATTCCTGATGTTGAGCACTTTCCATGCCCTTTTTTTTAACAAGAAAAAGAAAGAAAGGCAAAGAAAGAGAAGACAAAATGTGCATAAAATATGCCCCTTGAAATCGTCGTTTGGAAAATGCTCGTCTTTTGAGTTTTTTGCTCGACATACAACCCAGGGATTTGTTTTGAGGGCGGGTGTCACTTACAGGCCTGCAATTATTTTGAATATCAAGTGACCATTAGCACTGGGTTTAAAGCTGCTGTTTTGAGAAACGGCCACAGGGTGGCAGCAGTTCTCCTTTACCAAATCTGGTTACTAGGGCAAAAGAGCCTCAGTGGAAATCCTTTTCTAGGTTGTAAACTAGAATGGAATGTGCCAGGAAAAAGCCCCTTAAGTTTATGTCTCACTACGTATTGTTCGTGTTTTTAATTCAATTTTTATTTTTTATCACAGCAACTTTGATTACCATTTTTGAATCTTCTAGGTGGGCGAGATGTGGTTCTTTTACACATATACATATATCTATCCTTCTTCAGAGCCTTTTCCCATGTAGGTTATGACACAATGTTGATTAGTCTTCTCTTGGTAATCTGAAGGTTTTTGGTGATTATGTACGTCACCTGTGTTTGTATATCTCTGTTATCCCCAATATCCTGATGTATACGGTCCTCACACCTTTCCATTGGTGAACCTTAAGTCTGTTTAATGAATCTGTTATTGCCTTTCTCTGTGGAAATATCTTCACTGGTATCAATTTTTAGGTAACACCTGTAAGTGATAATATAGGATATGTGTCTTTCGCTTTCTGACTTACTACAAGTTGCGTGAGTGCCTCTGGACTCATCTATGGTGCTGCAAATGGCATTGTGTCATTTTTTTCCTTGGATAATATTCCACCTGTATACGTACCAGTTCTTCTTTGTCCACTCATCTGTTGATGGAGTTTTTGGTTGCTTCCATGTCTTGGTTATTGTAATACCGCTGCAATGCACATTGGCCTGCCTGTGTCTATCCAATTCTGTCTTCTTAACTTATAGGCCCGGGAGTGTGCCAGCTGGATCATATGGTAGCAAAATGCTTACCTTGTAGAGGCACCTCCATTCTGTTCTCATTAGTGGCTCTTACCATGTAATGTCCCACTTAAAATTGAGGGTATGCACTTCTCCACAACCCCTTCAGCATTTATTGTTTGTAGTTTTTGACGATGGTCATTCTGACTGGTGTGAGCTGATAGCTCTTTGTGGTTGGAAATGGATGCATCTCATAACCCCTTGAAATTGAGCTTTCAGGCGTGTCCTTTTTCTCTTCAATCTGTGAGTACAGCTTACCTCTTCAAATAGTTTTCTTGAAGTATGTGCCACATTCTGAAGTATTTTGGCCATTACCTCCTTCAAGACATTTTGAGGGCAGGTTTCTTTTACAGCCCTCCTGTACGTGTGCATATGAGGTGACCATTAGTACAGGTTTTAAAGCTGCTGTTGCAGGTAACGCCCAGAGGGCGGCAGCATTTCTGCTTTTCCCAATCTCGTAACTCAGGAAACAGACCTTCCTTCCAGTGGTGTTCCTCGGTTATAATTAAATTGGAATGTGCCCGGGTAAACCCCCAGAAGCTGATGTCTCCTTACTTATGTTTGTTTTCAAGTTGAAGTTATGTTCTTTATTGGAGTAATATTCCATTGTGTACATGGACCACTTCTTCTTTGTGCATACCTCTGTTGATGGATATTTTCGTTACTTCCAAGTGGTGGCTATGGTAAATATTGCTGGAGTGCAGGATTGCCCACCTGTGTATTTTTAATTCTCATCCTCACAGGTGAAATGCCCAGCTGTGGGTATGATTGATTGAACGGTAGCTCAATTTTTACCTTTTCAAGTCACCTCTTTTTGTTTTCATTACTGGCCCTTACGATGACCCACATTGAACCGAGGGTACACATTGCTCCAAAACCCCTTCAGCACTTATTGTTTGCAGAATTTTTGCTGATGGCCATTCTGACTGGTGAGAGCTGATAGGGTTTAGTAATTTGGACTTCCACGTCTTTAATAATTCCTAGTGTTCAGCATTTTTCCACGTCTTTTTTATTTCTGTTAAACAAAAACAGAAAAAAAACTGTGAGTACAATATACCTCTTGTAACTGTCTTCTGGGAAGGTTGCCCTGTTTTGAATTTTTTCGTCAATTTTCGACCCCAGGATATTTTTTGAGGGCAGGTGTCATTTACAGGCCTGCAATGAGGGAGAATAATTAGTGACCATTGGCACTGGGTTTAAAGCTGCTGTTGTGGAAAACGGCCACAAGGCGGCAGCATTTCTCAATTCACATATCTGGTTACTAGGGCAGCAGAGGCTTTCTGCAAGTCTTGTTCCCAAGTTGTACATTAGAATGGAATGTGCCAGGAAAAACACCCATAGATTTATGTCACATAATTTCTTGTTCGTTGTTTTAATTTTTTTAATCGGGTGGATGATTAGAATATTGTTTGTCGTAGGTTTACACAATCTGGTTCATTTGTACACTACATATGTATATATGTATGTATGTGTGTATATATATATATATATATATATATATACATAAAATATATTCATGTACAGTTCCTCTTCCCATGTAAATTATTGCAGAGTGTTCTGTAGACTGCGCTTGTATATGGTCGGGCTTTTTGAAACATATATTTAACATGCATTTGTATACGTATGGTAATCCTAATCTTAATTTATCCAACCCCCCACTTTTACTTTTAGATAAGCATAGTTTGTTTTCTAAGTCTGTGAGTGTCTTTTTCTGTGGAGATATATTCATTTGTGCCAGTTGTTAGATAACGCCTATAAGTGATAAAATAGGATATATGTCATTTGCTTTCCGACTTACCTCATGTTCTGTGGATATCTCTAGGCTCCTCTACGGTGCCTCAAAGAGCAGTGTTTCATTGTTTTCCGTGGCTAATAATCCATTGTGTACATGGACCTGTTCTTCTTTATCCATTCATCTGTTGATGGACGTTTTGTTTGCTTCCTTGTCTTGGCTATTGTAGAAATGA
The DNA here is from genome assembly GCF_025265405.1 of Mesoplodon densirostris. Taxonomy (NCBI): domain Eukaryota; kingdom Metazoa; phylum Chordata; class Mammalia; order Artiodactyla; family Ziphiidae; genus Mesoplodon; species Mesoplodon densirostris. The sequence continues at coordinate 121,448,926 of NC_082665.1, forward strand.
CTGTGGTGCAGCTGTTGTATCGTATGTCTTCTCAACTCTGGTCTTCTCAGGTGAGAGGCTCAGCAGTGGCCCTGCTGGATGGAATGGTGGCTCAATTTTTACTTATAAACGCAGCTCCTTTCTGTTCTCATTATTGGCAGTTACCACTTTACAACTCAACAGAAGCTAGAGGGTACACAGTACTCTAATAACCCTTCAGCATTTATTGATTGTAGACAGTTTGCTGATGGTAGTTGACTTGTGTGAGATGAAACCTTTCTGTAGAATAGATTTCCATGAGTCTAACAATTCCTGATGTTGAGCTTGTATCCATTTTAGTTTTTTTTGGAAAAACACTGAGTAAAACTTACCTCTTCATAGTATCTCCTTGAAACCTTTGCCAGTTTAAAAATTTTTTTTGGCCATTCCCTAGCGCAGGACATTTTTTGAGGGCAGGTGTCCTTTACAGCCCTGAATCCTTGTGAATGTTAAGGGACCGTTAGCTGTGGGTTTAAAGCCGCTCTTGCGGGAAACGGCCACAAGGCGGCAGCATTTCTACATTTCCAACCCTGGGTCTTTGGGCAACAGAGCCTTTGTGGAAATTGTGTTAGTGGGCTGCAAATTAGAGTGGAATGTGCCAGGACAAACCTCCAAGGGCTTATTTCTCCTTACTTCTTGTTTGTTTTTTAAATTAAATTTTTATTTATTATCAGAGCAAATGTGATAAAAATGTTGTGTGTCTTCTAGGTGTACAGAAACTGGTTCATTATATCTATGTATCGATCTGTTCATCTTTGGATCGTTTCCCTTTTTGTTTATTACAGAGTGTTGAGTAGACCTCTCTTGGTATTCCATAGAGATTATATATTTCATATGTATTAGTACATGTCTGTTAACCCCCATATCCTAATTCATGTATTCCTTTCACCTCTCCATTTTGCTAAATGTCATTTGGTGTTCTGAATGTATTCGTATCCTTCTCTTGGAAATAATTTCATGGGTATCAAGTTTTGATAACTCCTATAAGTGATGTCACAGGATATCTGTCTTTTGGTTTCTTTCTTGCTTCAAGTTGGGGGATTATCTCTAGCTGCTTCGATGGTGGTGCCAAAAGCACTGTTTCATTCGTTTCCGTGGCTAATATTCCATTGTGTACAGGGACCACTTCTTCTTGGTGTATTTTTCTCTCGATGGACATTTTGGTTTCTTCCAAGTCTTGGCTATGGTACATGTTGTTTCAGTGCAGGATTGCCAGCCTGTGTCTTTTTCATTCTGGTCTACTCAGGTGATAGACCCATAGTGGGCCTACCCTATCACACCGTGGCTCAATTTTTACCTTTAAACGCACCTTCATTCTGTTCTCAGTACTGGGTGTTGCCAGGTTACATCCCACCAGCAGCTAGAGGGTACACAGTCCTCTAAAATCCCCTCTATATTTATTCTTTGTAGACTTTTTTTGCTGATGATCATTCTGACGGCTGTGAGGAGGAACTCTTTGTACACTGGATTTGCATGGCTTTATTAATTCCTGATGTTGAGCATTTTCCATGCCCTTTTTTTTAACAAGAAAAAGAAAGAAAGGCAAAGAAAGAGAAGACAAAATGTGCATAAAATATGCCCCTTGAAATCGTCGTTTGGAAAATGCTCGTCTTTTGAGTTTTTTGCTCGACATACAACCCAGGGATTTGTTTTGAGGGCGGGTGTCACTTACAGGCCTGCAATTATTTTGAATATCAAGTGACCATTAGCACTGGGTTTAAAGCTGCTGTTTTGAGAAACGGCCACAGGGTGGCAGCAGTTCTCCTTTACCAAATCTGGTTACTAGGGCAAAAGAGCCTCAGTGGAAATCCTTTTCTAGGTTGTAAACTAGAATGGAATGTGCCAGGGAAAAGCCCCTTAAGTTTATGTCTCACTGCGTATTGTTCGTGTTTTTAATTCAATTTTTATTTTTTATCACAGCAACTTTGATTACCATTTTTGAATCTTCTAGGTGGGCGAGATGTGGTTCTTTTACACATATACATATATCTATCCTTCTTCAGAGCCTTTTCCCATGTAGGTTATGACACAATGTTGATTAGTCTTCTCTTGGTAATCTGAAGGTTTTTGGTGATTATGTACGTCACCTGTGTTTGTATATCTCTGTTATCCCCAATATCCTGATGTATACGGTCCTCACACCTTTCCATTGGTGAACCTTAAGTCTGTTTAATGAATCTGTTATTGCCTTTCTCTGTGGAAATATCTTCACTGGTATCAATTTTTAGGTAACACCTGTAAGTGATAATATAGGATATGTGTCTTTCGCTTTCTGACTTACTACAAGTTGCGTGAGTGCCTCTGGACTCATCTATGGTGCTGCAAATGGCATTGTGTCATTTTTTTCCTTGGATAATATTCCACCTGTATACGTACCAGTTCTTCTTTGTCCACTCATCTGTTGATGGAGTTTTTGGTTGCTTCCATGTCTTGGTTATTGTAATACCGCTGCAATGCACATTGGCCTGCCTGTGTCTATCCAATTCTGTCTTCTTAACTTATAGGCCCGGGAGTGTGCCAGCTGGATCATATGGTAGCAAAATGCTTACCTTGTAGAGGCACCTCCATTCTGTTCTCATTAGTGGCTCTTACCATGTAATGTCCCACTTAAAATTGAGGGTATGCACTTCTCCACAACCCCTTCAGCATTTATTGTTTGTAGTTTTTGACGATGGTCATTCTGACTGGTGTGAGCTGATAGCTCTTTGTGGTTGGAAATGGATGCATCTCATAACCCCTTGAAATTGAGCTTTCAGGCGTGTCCTTTTTCTCTTCAATCTGTGAGTACAGCTTACCTCTTCAAATAGTTTTCTTGAAGTATGTGCCACATTCTGAAGTATTTTGGCCATTACCTCCTTCAAGACATTTTGAGGGCAGGTTTCTTTTACAGCCCTCCTGTACGTGTGCATATGAGGTGACCATTAGTACAGGTTTTAAAGCTGCTGTTGCAGGTAACGCCCAGAGGGCGGCAGCATTTCTGCTTTTCCCAATCTCGTAACTCAGGAAACAGACCTTCCTTCCAGTGGTGTTCCTCGGTTATAATTAAATTGGAATGTGCCCGGGTAAACCCCCAGAAGCTGATGTCTCCTTACTTATGTTTGTTTTCAAGTTGAATTTATGTTCTTTATTGGAGTAATATTCCATTGTGTACATGGACCACTTCTTCTTTGTGCATACCTCTGTTGATGGATATTTTTGTTACTTCCAAGTGGTGGCTATGGTAAATATTGCTGGAGTGCAGGATTGCCCACCTGTGTATTTTTAATTCTCATCCTCACAGGTGAAATGCCCAGCTGTGGGTATGATTGATTGAACGGTAGCTCAATTTTTACCTTTTCAAGTCACCTCTTTTTGTTTTCATTACTGGCCCTTACGATGACCCACATTGAACCGAGGGTACACATTGCTCCAAAACCCCTTCAGCACTTATTGTTTGCAGAATTTTTGCTGATGGCCATTCTGACTGGTGAGAGCTGATAGGGTTTAGTAATTTGGACTTCCACGTCTTTAATAATTCCTAGTGTTCAGCATTTTTCCACGTCTTTTTTATTTCTGTTAAACAAAAACAGAAAAAAAACTGTGAGTACAATATACCTCTTGTAACTGTCTTCTGGGAAGGTTGCCCTGTTTTGAATTTTTTCGTCAATTTTCGACCCCAGGATATTTTTTGAGGGCAGGTGTCATTTACAGGCCTGCAATGAGGGAGAATAATTAGTGACCATTGGCACTGGGTTTAAAGCTGCTGTTGTGGAAAACGGCCACAAGGCGGCAGCATTTCTCAATTCACATATCTGGTTACTAGGGCAGCAGAGGCTTTCTGCAAGTCTTGTTCCCAAGTTGTACATTAGAATGGAATGTGCCAGGAAAAACACCCATAGATTTATGTCACATAATTTCTTGTTCGTTGTTTTAATTTTTTTAATCGGGTGGATGATTAGAATATTGTTTGTCGTAGGTTTACACAATCTGGTTCATTTGTACACTACATATGTATATATGTATGTATGTGTGTGTATATATATATATATATATATATACATAAAATATATTCATGTACAGTTCCTCTTCCCATGTAAATTATTGCAGAGTGTTCTGTAGACTGCGCTTGTATATGGTCGGGCTTTTTGAAACATATATTTAACATGCATTTGTATACGTATGGTAATCCTAATCTTAATTTATCCAACCCCCCACTTTTACTTTTAGATAAGCATAGTTTGTTTTCTAAGTCTGTGAGTGTCTTTTTCTGTGGAGATATATTCATTTGTGTCAGTTGTTAGATAACGCCTATAAGTGATAAAATAGGATATATGTCATTTGCTTTCCGACTTACCTCATGTTCTGTGGATATCTCTAGGCTCCTCTACGGTGCCTCAAAGAGCAGTGTTTCATTGTTTTCCGTGGCTAATAATCCATTGTGTACATGGACCTGTTCTTCTTTATCCATTCATCTGTTGATGGACGTTTTGTTTGCTTCCTTGTCTTGGCTATTGTAGAAATGACTGTGGTGCAGCTGTTGTATCGTATGTCTTCTCAACTCTGGTCTTCTCAGGTGAGAGGCTCAGCAGTGGCCCTGCTGGATGGAATGGTGGCTCAATTTTTACTTATAAACGCAGCTCCTTTCTGTTCTCATTATTGGCAGTTACCACTTTACAACTCAACAGAAGCTAGAGGGTACACAGTACTCTAATAACCCTTCAGCATTTATTGATTGTAGACAGTTTGCTGATGGTAGTTGACTTGTGTGAGATGAAACCTTTCTGTAGAATAGATTTCCATGAGTCTAACAATTCCTGATGTTGAGCTTGTATCCATTTTAGTTTTTTTTGGAAAAACACTGAGTAAAACTTACCTCTTCATAGTATCTCCTTGAAACCTTTGCCAGTTTAAAAATTTTTTTGGCCATTCCCTAGCGCAGGACATTTTTTGAGGGCAGGTGTCCTTTACAGCCCTGAATCCTTGTGAATGTTAAGGGACCGTTAGCTGTGGGTTTAAAGCCGCTCTTGCGGGAAACGGCCACAAGGCGGCAGCATTTCTACATTTCCAACCCTGGGTCTTTGGGCAACAGAGCCTTTGTGGAAATTGTGTTAGTGGGCTGCAAATTAGAGTGGAATGTGCCAGGACAAACCTCCAAGGGCTTATTTCTCCTTACTTCTTGTTTGTTTTTTAAATTAAATTTTTATTTATTATCAGAGCAAATGTGATAAAAATGTTGTGTGTCTTCTAGGTGTACAGAAACTGGTTCATTATATCTATGTATCGATCTGTTCATCTTTGGATCGTTTCCCTTTTTGTTTATTACAGAGTGTTGAGTAGACCTCTCTTGGTATTCCATAGAGATTATATATTTCATATGTATTAGTACATGTCTGTTAACCCCCATATCCTAATTCATGTATTCCTTTCACCTCTCCATTTTGCTAAATGTCATTTGGTGTTCTGAATGTATTCGTATCCTTCTCTTGGAAATAATTTCATGGGTATCAAGTTTTGATAACTCCTATAAGTGATGTCACAGGATATCTGTCTTTTGGTTTCTTTCTTGCTTCAAGTTGGGGGATTATCTCTAGCTGCTTCGATGGTGGTGCCAAAAGCACTGTTTCATTCGTTTCCGTGGCTAATATTCCATTGTGTACAGGGACCACTTCTTCTTGGTGTATTTTTCTCTCGATGGACATTTTGGTTTCTTCCAAGTCTTGGCTATGGTACATGTTGTTTCAGTGCAGGATTGCCAGCCTGTGTCTTTTTCATTCTGGTCTACTCAGGTGATAGACCCATAGTGGGCCTACCCTATCACACCGTGGCTCAATTTTTACCTTTAAACGCACCTTCATTCTGTTCTCAGTACTGGGTGTTGCCAGGTTACATCCCACCAGCAGCTAGAGGGTACGCAGTCCTCTAAAATCCCCTCTATATTTATTCTTTGTAGACTTTTTTTTGCTGATGATCATTCTGACGGCTGTGAGGAGGAACTCTTTGTACACTGGATTTGCATGGCTTTATTAATTCCTGATGTTGAGCACTTTCCATGCCCTTTTTTTTAACAAGAAAAAGAAAGAAAGGCAAAGAAAGAGAAGACAAAATGTGCATAAAATATGCCCCTTGAAATCGTCGTTTGGAAAATGCTCGTCTTTTGAGTTTTTTGCTCGACATACAACCCAGGGATTTGTTTTGAGGGCGGGTGTCACTTACAGGCCTGCAATTATTTTGAATATCAAGTGACCATTAGCACTGGGTTTAAAGCTGCTGTTTTGAGAAACGGCCACAGGGTGGCAGCAGTTCTCCTTTACCAAATCTGGTTACTAGGGCAAAAGAGCCTCAGTGGAAATCCTTTTCTAGGTTGTAAACTAGAATGGAATGTGCCAGGGAAAAGCCCCTTAAGTTTATGTCTCACTGCGTATTGTTCGTGTTTTTAATTCAATTTTTATTTTTTATCACAGCAACTTTGATTACCATTTTTGAATCTTCTAGGTGGGCGAGATGTGGTTCTTTTACACATATACATATATCTATCCTTCTTCAGAGCCTTTTCCCATGTAGGTTATGACACAATGTTTATTAGTCTTCTCTTGGTAATCTGAAGGTTTTTGGTGATTATGTACGTCACCTGTGTTTGTATATCTCTGTTATCCCCAATATCCTGATGTATACGGTCCTCACACCTTTCCATTGGTGAACCTTAAGTCTGTTTAATGAATCTGTTATTGCCTTTCTCTGTGGAAATATCTTCACTGGTATCAATTTTTAGGTAACACCTGTAAGTGATAATATAGGATATGTGTCTTTCGCTTTCTGACTTACTACAAGTTGCGTGAGTGCCTCTGGACTCATCTATGGTGCTGCAAATGGCATTGTGTCATTTTTTTCCTTGGATAATATTCCACCTGTATACGTACCAGTTCTTCTTTGTCCACTCATCTGTTGATGGAGTTTTTGGTTGCTTCCATGTCTTGGTTATTGTAATACCGCTGCAATGCACATTGGCCTGCCTGTGTCTATCCAATTCTGTCTTCTTAACTTATAGGCCCGGGAGTGTGCCAGCTGGATCATATGGTAGCAAAATGCTTACCTTGTAGAGGCACCTCCATTCTGTTCTCATTAGTGGCTCTTACCATGTAATGTCCCACTTAAAATTGAGGGTATGCACTTCTCCACAACCCCTTCAGCATTTATTGTTTGTAGTTTTTGACGATGGTCATTCTGACTGGTGTGAGCTGATAGCTCTTTGTGGTTGGAAATGGATGCATCTCATAACCCCTTGAAATTGAGCTTTCAGGCGTGTCCTTTTTCTCTTCAATCTGTGAGTACAGCTTACCTCTTCAAATAGTTTTCTTGAAGTATGTGCCACATTCTGAAGTATTTTGGCCATTACCTCCTTCAAGACATTTTGAGGGCAGGTTTCTTTTACAGCCCTCCTGTACGTGTGCATATGAGGTGACCATTAGTACAGGTTTTAAAGCTGCTGTTGCAGGTAACGCCCAGAGGGCGGCAGCATTTCTGCTTTTCCCAATCTCGTAACTCAGGAAACAGACCTTCCTTCCAGTGGTGTTCCTCGGTTATAATTAAATTGGAATGTGCCCGGGTAAACCCCCAGAAGCTGATGTCTCCTTACTTATGTTTGTTTTCAAGTTGAATTTATGTTCTTTATTGGAGTAATATTCCATTGTGTACATGGACCACTTCTTCTTTGTGCATACCTCTGTTGATGGATATTTTCGTTACTTCCAAGTGGTGGCTATGGTAAATATTGCTGGAGTGCAGGATTGCCCACCTGTGTATTTTTAATTCTCATCCTCACAGGTGAAATGCCCAGCTGTGGGTATGATTGATTGAACGGTAGCTCAATTTTTACCTTTTCAAGTCACCTCTTTTTGTTTTCATTACTGGCCCTTACGATGACCCACATTGAACCGAGGGTACACATTGCTCCAAAACCCCTTCAGCACTTATTGTTTGCAGAATTTTTGCTGATGGCCATTCTGACTGGTGAGAGCTGATAGGGTTTAGTAATTTGGACTTCCACGTCTTTAATAATTCCTAGTGTTCAGCATTTTTCCACGTCTTTTTTATTTCTGTTAAACAAAAACAGAAAAAAAACTGTGAGTACAATATACCTCTTGTAACTGTCTTCTGGGAAGGTTGCCCTGTTTTGAATTTTTTCGTCAATTTTCGACCCCAGGATATTTTTTGAGGGCAGGTGTCATTTACAGGCCTGCAATGAGGGAGAATAATTAGTGACCATTGGCACTGGGTTTAAAGCTGCTGTTGTGGAAAACGGCCACAAGGCGGCAGCATTTCTCAATTCACATATCTGGTTACTAGGGCAGCAGAGGCTTTCTGCAAGTCTTGTTCCCAAGTTGTACATTAGAATGGAATGTGCCAGGAAAAACACCCATAGATTTATGTCACATAATTTCTTGTTCGTTGTTTTAATTTTTTTAATCGGGTGGATGATTAGAATATTGTTTGTCGTAGGTTTACACAATCTGGTTCATTTGTACACTACATATGTATATATGTATGTATGTGTGTGTATATATATATATATATATATATATATACATAAAATATATTCATGTACAGTTCCTCTTCCCATGTAAATTATTGCAGAGTGTTCTGTAGACTGCGCTTGTATATGGTCGGGCTTTTTGAAACATATATTTAACATGCATTTGTATACGTATGGTAATCCTAATCTTAATTTATCCAACCCCCCACTTTTACTTTTAGATAAGCATAGTTTGTTTTCTAAGTCTGTGAGTGTCTTTTTCTGTGGAGATATATTCATTTGTGTCAGTTGTTAGATAACGCCTATAAGTGATAAAATAGGATATATGTCATTTGCTTTCCGACTTACCTCATGTTCTGTGGATATCTCTAGGCTCCTCTACGGTGCCTCAAAGAGCAGTGTTTCATTGTTTTCCGTGGCTAATAATCCATTGTGTACATGGACCTGTTCTTCTTTATCCATTCATCTGTTGATGGACGTTTTGTTTGCTTCCTTGTCTTGGCTATTGTAGAAATGACTGTGGTGCAGCTGTTGTATCGTATGTCTTCTCAACTCTGGTCTTCTCAGGTGAGAGGCTCAGCAGTGGCCCTGCTGGATGGAATGGTGGCTCAATTTTTACTTATAAACGCAGCTCCTTTCTGTTCTCATTATTGGCAGTTACCACTTTACAACTCAACAGAAGCTAGAGGGTACACAGTACTCTAATAACCCTTCAGCATTTATTGATTGTAGACAGTTTGCTGATGGTAGTTGACTTGTGTGAGATGAAACCTTTCTGTAGAATAGATTTCCATGAGTCTAACAATTCCTGATGTTGAGCTTGTATCCATTTTAGTTTTTTTTGGAAAAACACTGAGTAAAACTTACCTCTTCATAGTATCTCCTTGAAACCTTTGCCAGTTTAAAAATTTTTTTGGCCATTCCCTAGCGCAGGACATTTTTTGAGGGCAGGTGTCCTTTACAGCCCTGAATCCTTGTGAATGTTAAGGGACCGTTAGCTGTGGGTTTAAAGCCGCTCTTGCGGGAAACGGCCACAAGGCGGCAGCATTTCTACATTTCCAACCCTGGGTCTTTGGGCAACAGAGCCTTTGTGGAAATTGTGTTAGTGGGCTGCAAATTAGAGTGGAATGTGCCAGGACAAACCTCCAAGGGCTTATTTCTCCTTACTTCTTGTTTGTTTTTTAAATTAAATTTTTATTTATTATCAGAGCAAATGTGATAAAAATGTTGTGTGTCTTCTAGGTGTACAGAAACTGGTTCATTATATCTATGTATCGATCTGTTCATCTTTGGATCGTTTCCCTTTTTGTTTATTACAGAGTGTTGAGTAGACCTCTCTTGGTATTCCATAGAGATTATATATTTCATATGTATTAGTACATGTCTGTTAACCCCCATATCCTAATTCATGTATTCCTTTCACCTCTCCATTTTGCTAAATGTCATTTGGTGTTCTGAATGTATTCGTATCCTTCTCTTGGAAATAATTTCATGGGTATCAAGTTTTGATAACTCCTATAAGTGATGTCACAGGATATCTGTCTTTTGGTTTCTTTCTTGCTTCAAGTTGGGGGATTATCTCTAGCTGCTTCGATGGTGGTGCCAAAAGCACTGTTTCATTCGTTTCCGTGGCTAATATTCCATTGTGTACAGGGACCACTTCTTCTTGGTGTATTTTTCTCTCGATGGACATTTTGGTTTCTTCCAAGTCTTGGCTATGGTACATGTTGTTTCAGTGCAGGATTGCCAGCCTGTGTCTTTTTCATTCTGGTCTACTCAGGTGATAGACCCATAGTGGGCCTACCCTATCACACCGTGGCTCAATTTTTACCTTTAAACGCACCTTCATTCTGTTCTCAGTACTGGGTGTTGCCAGGTTACATCCCACCAGCAGCTAGAGGGTACGCAGTCCTCTAAAATCCCCTCTATATTTATTCTTTGTAGACTTTTTTTTGCTGATGATCATTCTGACGGCTGTGAGGAGGAACTCTTTGTACACTGGATTTGCATGGCTTTATTAATTCCTGATGTTGAGCACTTTCCATGCCCTTTTTTTTAACAAGAAAAAGAAAGAAAGGCAAAGAAAGAGAAGACAAAATGTGCATAAAATATGCCCCTTGAAATCGTCGTTTGGAAAATGCTCGTCTTTTGAGTTTTTTGCTCGACATACAACCCAGGGATTTGTTTTGAGGGCGGGTGTCACTTACAGGCCTGCAATTATTTTGAATATCAAGTGACCATTAGCACTGGGTTTAAAGCTGCTGTTTTGAGAAACGGCCACAGGGTGGCAGCAGTTCTCCTTTACCAAATCTGGTTACTAGGGCAAAAGAGCCTCAGTGGAAATCCTTTTCTAGGTTGTAAACTAGAATGGAATGTGCCAGGAAAAAGCCCCTTAAGTTTATGTCTCACTGCGTATTGTTCGTGTTTTTAATTCAATTTTTATTTTTTATCACAGCAACTTTGATTACCATTTTTGAATCTTCTAGGTGGGCGAGATGTGGTTCTTTTACACATATACATATATCTATCCTTCTTCAGAGCCTTTTCCCATGTAGGTTATGACACAATGTTGATTAGTCTTCTCTTGGTAATCTGAAGGTTTTTGGTGATTATGTACGTCACCTGTGTTTGTATATCTCTGTTATCCCCAATATCCTGATGTATACGGTCCTCACACCTTTCCATTGGTGAACCTTAAGTCTCTTTAATGAATCTGTTATTGCCTTTCTCTGTGGAAATATCTTCACTGGTATCAATTTTTAGGTAACACCTGTAAGTGATAATATAGGATATGTGTCTTTCGCTTTCTGACTTACTACAAGTTGCGTGAGTGCCTCTGGACTCATCTATGGTGCTGCAAATGGCATTGTGTCATTTTTTTCCTTGGATAATATTCCACCTGTATACGTACCAGTTCTTCTTTGTCCACTCATCTGTTGATGGAGTTTTTGGTTGCTTCCATGTCTTGGTTATTGTAATACCGCTGCAATGCACATTGGCCTGCCTGTGTCTATCCAATTCTGTCTTCTTAACTTATAGGCCCGGGAGTGTGCCAGCTGGATCATATGGTAGCAAAATGCTTACCTTGTAGAGGCACCTCCATTCTGTTCTCATTAGTGGCTCTTACCATGTAATGTCCCACTTAAAATTGAGGGTATGCACTTCTCCACAACCCCTTCAGCATTTATTGTTTGTAGTTTTTGACGATGGTCATTCTGACTGGTGTGAGCTGATAGCTCTTTGTGGTTGGAAATGGATGCATCTCATAACCCCTTGAAATTGAGCTTTCAGGCGTGTCCTTTTTCTCTTCAATCTGTGAGTACAGCTTACCTCTTCAAATAGTTTTCTTGAAGTATGTGCCACATTCTGAAGTATTTTGGCCATTACCTCCTTCAAGACATTTTGAGGGCAGGTTTCTTTTACAGCCCTCCTGTACGTGTGCATATGAGGTGACCATTAGTACAGGTTTTAAAGCTGCTGTTGCAGGTAACGCCCAGAGGGCGGCAGCATTTCTGCTTTTCCCAATCTCGTAACTCAGGAAACAGACCTTCCTTCCAGTGGTGTTCCTCGGTTATAATTAAATTGGAATGTGCCCGGGTAAACCCCCAGAAGCTGATGTCTCCTTACTTATGTTTGTTTTCAAGTTGAAGTTATGTTCTTTATTGGAGTAATATTCCATTGTGTACATGGACCACTTCTTCTTTGTGCATACCTCTGTTGATGGATATTTTCGTTACTTCCAAGTGGTGGCTATGGTAAATATTGCTGGAGTGCAGGATTGCCCACCTGTGTATTTTTAATTCTCATCCTCACAGGTGAAATGCCCAGCTGTGGGTATGATTGATTGAACGGTAGCTCAATTTTTACCTTTTCAAGTCACCTCTTTTTGTTTTCATTACTGGCCCTTACGATGACCCACATTGAACCGAGGGTACACATTGCTCCAAAACCCCTTCAGCACTTATTGTTTGCAGAATTTTTGCTGATGGCCATTCTGACTGGTGAGAGCTGATAGGGTTTAGTAATTTGGACTTCCACGTCTTTAATAATTCCTAGTGTTCAGCATTTTTCCACGTCTTTTTTATTTCTGTTAAACAAAAACAGAAAAAATACTGTGAGTACAATATACCTCTTGTAACTGTCTTCTGGGAAGGTTGCCCTGTTTTGAATTTTTTCGTCAATTTTCGACCCCAGGATATTTTTTGAGGGCAGGTGTCATTTACAGGCCTGCAATGAGGGAGAATAATTAGTGACCATTGGCACTGGGTTTAAAGCTGCTGTTGTGGAAAACGGCCACAAGGCGGCAGCATTTCTCAATTCACATATCTGGTTACTAGGGCAGCAGAGGCTTTCTGCAAGTCTTGTTCCCAAGTTGTACATTAGAATGGAATGTGCCAGGAAAAACACCCATAGATTTATGTCACATAATTTCTTGTTCGTTGTTTTAATTTTTTTAATCGGGTGGATGATTAGAATATTGTTTGTCGTAGGTTTACACAATCTGGTTCATTTGTACACTACATATGTATATATGTATGTATGTGTGTGTATATATATATATATATATATATATATACATAAAATATATTCATGTACAGTTCCTCTTCCCATGTAAATTATTGCAGAGTGTTCTGTAGACTGCGCTTGTATATGGTCGGGCTTTTTGAAACATATATTTAACATGCATTTGTATACGTATGGTAATCCTAATCTTAATTTATCCAACCCCCCACTTTTACTTTTAGATAAGCATAGTTTGTTTTCTAAGTCTGTGAGTGTCTTTTTCTGTGGAGATATATTCATTTGTGTCAGTTGTTAGATAACGCCTATAAGTGATAAAATAGGATATATGTCATTTGCTTTCCGACTTACCTCATGTTCTGTGGATATCTCTAGGCTCCTCTACGGTGCCTCAAAGAGCAGTGTTTCATTGTTTTCCGTGGCTAATAATCCATTGTGTACATGGACCTGTTCTTCTTTATCCATTCATCTGTTGATGGACGTTTTGTTTGCTTCCTTGTCTTGGCTATTGTAGAAATGACTGTGGTGCAGCTGTTGTATCGTATGTCTTCTCAACTCTGGTCTTCTCAGGTGAGAGGCTCAGCAGTGGCCCTGCTGGATGGAATGGTGGCTCAATTTTTACTTATAAACGCAGCTCCTTTCTGTTCTCATTATTGGCAGTTACCACTTTACAACTCAACAGAAGCTAGAGGGTACACAGTACTCTAATAACCCTTCAGCATTTATTGATTGTAGACAGTTTGCTGATGGTAGTTGACTTGTGTGAGATGAAACCTTTCTGTAGAATAGATTTCCATGAGTCTAACAATTCCTGATGTTGAGCTTGTATCCATTTTAGTTTTTTTTGGAAAAACACTGAGTAAAACTTACCTCTTCATAGTATCTCCTTGAAACCTTTGCCAGTTTAAAAATTTTTTTGGCCATTCCCTAGCGCAGGACATTTTTTGAGGGCAGGTGTCCTTTACAGCCCTGAATCCTTGTGAATGTTAAGGGACCGTTAGCTGTGGGTTTAAAGCCGCTCTTGCGGGAAACGGCCACAAGGCGGCAGCATTTCTACATTTCCAACCCTGGGTCTTTGGGCAACAGAGCCTTTGTGGAAATTGTGTTAGTGGGCTGCAAATTAGAGTGGAATGTGCCAGGACAAACCTCCAAGGGCTTATTTCTCCTTACTTCTTGTTTGTTTTTTAAATTAAATTTTTATTTATTATCAGAGCAAATGTGATAAAAATGTTGTGTGTCTTCTAGGTGTACAGAAACTGGTTCATTATATCTATGTATCGATCTGTTCATCTTTGGATCGTTTCCCTTTTTGTTTATTACAGAGTGTTGAGTAGACCTCTCTTGGTATTCCATAGAGATTATATATTTCATATGTATTAGTACATGTCTGTTAACCCCCATATCCTAATTCATGTATTCCTTTCACCTCTCCATTTTGCTAAATGTCATTTGGTGTTCTGAATGTATTCGTATCCTTCTCTTGGAAATAATTTCATGGGTATCAAGTTTTGATAACTCCTATAAGTGATGTCACAGGATATCTGTCTTTTGGTTTCTTTCTTGCTTCAAGTTGGGGGATTATCTCTAGCTGCTTCGATGGTGGTGCCAAAAGCACTGTTTCATTCGTTTCCGTGGCTAATATTCCATTGTGTACAGGGACCACTTCTTCTTGGTGTATTTTTCTCTCGATGGACATTTTGGTTTCTTCCAAGTCTTGGCTATGGTACATGTTGTTTCAGTGCAGGATTGCCAGCCTGTGTCTTTTTCATTCTGGTCTACTCAGGTGATAGACCCATAGTGGGCCTACCCTATCACACCGTGGCTCAATTTTTACCTTTAAACGCACCTTCATTCTGTTCTCAGTACTGGGTGTTGCCAGGTTACATCCCACCAGCAGCTAGAGGGTACGCAGTCCTCTAAAATCCCCTCTATATTTATTCTTTGTAGACTTTTTTTTGCTGATGATCATTCTGACGGCTGTGAGGAGGAACTCTTTGTACACTGGATTTGCATGGCTTTATTAATTCCTGATGTTGAGCACTTTCCATGCCCTTTTTTTTAACAAGAAAAAGAAAGAAAGGCAAAGAAAGAGAAGACAAAATGTGCATAAAATATGCCCCTTGAAATCGTCGTTTGGAAAATGCTCGTCTTTTGAGTTTTTTGCTCGACATACAACCCAGGGATTTGTTTTGAGGGCGGGTGTCACTTACAGGCCTGCAATTATTTTGAATATCAAGTGACCATTAGCACTGGGTTTAAAGCTGCTGTTTTGAGAAACGGCCACAGGGTGGCAGCAGTTCTCCTTTACCAAATCTGGTTACTAGGGCAAAAGAGCCTCAGTGGAAATCCTTTTCTAGGTTGTAAACTAGAATGGAATGTGCCAGGAAAAAGCCCCTTAAGTTTATGTCTCACTGCGTATTGTTCGTGTTTTTAATTCAATTTTTATTTTTTATCACAGCAACTTTGATTACCATTTTTGAATCTTCTAGGTGGGCGAGATGTGGTTCTTTTACACATATACATATATCTATCCTTCTTCAGAGCCTTTTCCCATGTAGGTTATGACACAATGTTGATTAGTCTTCTCTTGGTAATCTGAAGGTTTTTGGTGATTATGTACGTCACCTGTGTTTGTATATCTCTGTTATCCCCAATATCCTGATGTATACGGTCCTCACACCTTTCCATTGGTGAACCTTAAGTCTCTTTAATGAATCTGTTATTGCCTTTCTCTGTGGAAATATCTTCACTGGTATCAATTTTTAGGTAACACCTGTAAGTGATAATATAGGATATGTGTCTTTCGCTTTCTGACTTACTACAAGTTGCGTGAGTGCCTCTGGACTCATCTATGGTGCTGCAAATGGCATTGTGTCATTTTTTTCCTTGGATAATATTCCACCTGTATACGTACCAGTTCTTCTTTGTCCACTCATCTGTTGATGGAGTTTTTGGTTGCTTCCATGTCTTGGTTATTGTAATACCGCTGCAATGCACATTGGCCTGCCTGTGTCTATCCAATTCTGTCTTCTTAACTTATAGGCCCGGGAGTGTGCCAGCTGGATCATATGGTAGCAAAATGCTTACCTTGTAGAGGCACCTCCATTCTGTTCTCATTAGTGGCTCTTACCATGTAATGTCCCACTTAAAATTGAGGGTATGCACTTCTCCACAACCCCTTCAGCATTTATTGTTTGTAGTTTTTGACGATGGTCATTCTGACTGGTGTGAGCTGATAGCTCTTTGTGGTTGGAAATGGATGCATCTCATAACCCCTTGAAATTGAGCTTTCAGGCGTGTCCTTTTTCTCTTCAATCTGTGAGTACAGCTTACCTCTTCAAATAGTTTTCTTGAAGTATGTGCCACATTCTGAAGTATTTTGGCCATTACCTCCTTCAAGACATTTTGAGGGCAGGTTTCTTTTACAGCCCTCCTGTACGTGTGCATATGAGGTGACCATTAGTACAGGTTTTAAAGCTGCTGTTGCAGGTAACGCCCAGAGGGCGGCAGCATTTCTGCTTTTCCCAATCTCGTAACTCAGGAAACAGACCTTCCTTCCAGTGGTGTTCCTCGGTTATAATTAAATTGGAATGTGCCCGGGTAAACCCCCAGAAGCTGATGTCTCCTTACTTATGTTTGTTTTCAAGTTGAAGTTATGTTCTTTATTGGAGTAATATTCCATTGTGTACATGGACCACTTCTTCTTTGTGCATACCTCTGTTGATGGATATTTTCGTTACTTCCAAGTGGTGGCTATGGTAAATATTGCTGGAGTGCAGGATTGCCCACCTGTGTATTTTTAATTCTCATCCTCACAGGTGAAATGCCCAGCTGTGGGTATGATTGATTGAACGGTAGCTCAATTTTTACCTTTTCAAGTCACCTCTTTTTGTTTTCATTACTGGCCCTTACGATGACCCACATTGAACCGAGGGTACACATTGCTCCAAAACCCCTTCAGCACTTATTGTTTGCAGAATTTTTGCTGATGGCCATTCTGACTGGTGAGAGCTGATAGGGTTTAGTAATTTGGACTTCCACGTCTTTAATAATTCCTAGTGTTCAGCATTTTTCCACGTCTTTTTTATTTCTGTTAAACAAAAACAGAAAAAAAACTGTGAGTACAATATACCTCTTGTAACTGTCTTCTGGGAAGGTTGCCCTGTTTTGAATTTTTTCGTCAATTTTCGACCCCAGGATATTTTTTGAGGGCAGGTGTCATTTACAGGCCTGCAATGAGGGAGAATAATTAGTGACCATTGGCACTGGGTTTAAAGCTGCTGTTGTGGAAAACGGCCACAAGGCGGCAGCATTTCTCAATTCACATATCTGGTTACTAGGGCAGCAGAGGCTTTCTGCAAGTCTTGTTCCCAAGTTGTACATTAGAATGGAATGTGCCAGGAAAAACACCCATAGATTTATGTCACATAATTTCTTGTTCGTTGTTTTAATTTTTTTAATCGGGTGGATGATTAGAATATTGTTTGTCGTAGGTTTACACAATCTGGTTCATTTGTACACTACATATGTATATATGTATGTATGTGTGTGTATATATATATATATATATATACATAAAATATATTCATGTACAGTTCCTCTTCCCATGTAAATTATTGCAGAGTGTTCTGTAGACTGCGCTTGTATATGGTCGGGCTTTTTGAAACATATATTTAACATGCATTTGTATACGTATGGTAATCCTAATCTTAATTTATCCAACCCCCCACTTTTACTTTTAGATAAGCATAGTTTGTTTTCTAAGTCTGTGAGTGTCTTTTTCTGTGGAGATATATTCATTTGTGCCAGTTGTTAGATAACGCCTATAAGTGATAAAATAGGATATATGTCATTTGCTTTCCGACTTACCTCATGTTCTGTGGATATCTCTAGGCTCCTCTACGGTGCCTCAAAGAGCAGTGTTTCATTGTTTTCCGTGGCTAATAATCCATTGTGTACATGGACCTGTTCTTCTTTATCCATTCATCTGTTGATGGACGTTTTGTTTGCTTCCTTGTCTTGGCTATTGTAGAAATGACTGTGGTGCAGCTGTTGTATCGTATGTCTTCTCAACTCTGGTCTTCTCAGGTGAGAGGCTCAGCAGTGGCCCTGCTGGATGGAATGGTGGCTCAATTTTTACTTATAAACGCAGCTCCTTTCTGTTCTCATTATTGGCAGTTACCACTTTACAACTCAACAGAAGCTAGAGGGTACACAGTACTCTAATAACCCTTCAGCATTTATTGATTGTAGACAGTTTGCTGATGGTAGTTGACTTGTGTGAGATGAAACCTTTCTGTAGAATAGATTTCCATGAGTCTAACAATTCCTGATGTTGAGCTTGTATCCATTTTAGTTTTTTTTGGAAAAACACTGAGTAAAACTTACCTCTTCATAGTATCTCCTTGAAACCTTTGCCAGTTTAAAAATTTTTTTGGCCATTCCCTAGCGCAGGACATTTTTTGAGGGCAGGTGTCCTTTACAGCCCTGAATCCTTGTGAATGTTAAGGGACCGTTAGCTGTGGGTTTAAAGCCGCTCTTGCGGGAAACGGCCACAAGGCGGCAGCATTTCTACATTTCCAACCCTGGGTCTTTGGGCAACAGAGCCTTTGTGGAAATTGTGTTAGTGGGCTGCAAATTAGAGTGGAATGTGCCAGGACAAACCTCCAAGGGCTTATTTCTCCTTACTTCTTGTTTGTTTTTTAAATTAAATTTTTATTTATTATCAGAGCAAATGTGATAAAAATGTTGTGTGTCTTCTAGGTGTACAGAAACTGGTTCATTATATCTATGTATCGATCTGTTCATCTTTGGATCGTTTCCCTTTTTGTTTATTACAGAGTGTTGAGTAGACCTCTCTTGGTATTCCATAGAGATTATATATTTCATATGTATTAGTACATGTCTGTTAACCCCCATATCCTAATTCATGTATTCCTTTCACCTCTCCATTTTGCTAAATGTCATTTGGTGTTCTGAATGTATTCGTATCCTTCTCTTGGAAATAATTTCATGGGTATCAAGTTTTGATAACTCCTATAAGTGATGTCACAGGATATCTGTCTTTTGGTTTCTTTCTTGCTTCAAGTTGGGGGATTATCTCTAGCTGCTTCGATGGTGGTGCCAAAAGCACTGTTTCATTCGTTTCCGTGGCTAATATTCCATTGTGTACAGGGACCACTTCTTCTTGGTGTATTTTTCTCTCGATGGACATTTTGGTTTCTTCCAAGTCTTGGCTATGGTACATGTTGTTTCAGTGCAGGATTGCCAGCCTGTGTCTTTTTCATTCTGGTCTACTCAGGTGATAGACCCATAGTGGGCCTACCCTATCACACCGTGGCTCAATTTTTACCTTTAAACGCACCTTCATTCTGTTCTCAGTACTGGGTGTTGCCAGGTTACATCCCACCAGCAGCTAGAGGGTACGCAGTCCTCTAAAATCCCTTCTATATTTATTCTTTGTAGACTTTTTTTGCTGATGATCATTCTGACGGCTGTGAGGAGGAACTCTTTGTACACTGGATTTGCATGGCTTTATTAATTCCTGATGTTGAGCATTTTCCATGCCCTTTTTTTTAACAAGAAAAAGAAAGAAAGGCAAAGAAAGAGAAGACAAAATGTGCATAAAATATGCCCCTTGAAATCGTTGTTTGGAAAATGCTCGTCTTTTGAGTTTTTTGCTCGACATACAACCCAGGGATTTGTTTTGAGGGTGGGTGTCACTTACAGGCCTGCAATTATTTTGAATATCAAGTGACCATTAGCACTGGGTTTAAAGCTGCTGTTTTGAGAAACGGCCACAGGGTGGCAGCAGTTCTCCTTTACCAAATCTGGTTACTAGGGCAAAAGAGCCTCAGTGGAAATCCTTTTCTAGGTTGTAAACTAGAATGGAATGTGCCAGGAAAAAGCCCCTTAAGTTTATGTCTCACTACGTATTGTTCGTGTTTTTAATTCAATTTTTATTTTTTATCACAGCAACTTTGATTACCATTTTTGAATCTTCTAGGTGGGCGAGATGTGGTTCTTTTACACATATACATATATCTATCCTTCTTCAGAGCCTTTTCCCATGTAGGTTATGACACAATGTTGATTAGTCTTCTCTTGGTAATCTGAAGGTTTTTGGTGATTATGTACGTCACCTGTGTTTGTATATCTCTGTTATCCCCAATATCCTGATGTATACGGTCCTCACACCTTTCCATTGGTGAACCTTAAGTCTCTTTAATGAATCTGTTATTGCCTTTCTCTGTGGAAATATCTTCACTGGTATCAATTTTTAGGTAACACCTGTAAGTGATAATATAGGATATGTGTCTTTCGCTTTCTGACTTACTACAAGTTGCGTGAGTGCCTCTGGACTCATCTATGGTGCTGCAAATGGCATTGTGTCATTTTTTTCCTTGGATAATATTCCACCTGTATACGTACCAGTTCTTCTTTGTCCACTCATCTGTTGATGGAGTTTTTGGTTGCTTCCATGTCTTGGTTATTGTAATACCGCTGCAATGCACATTGGCCTGCCTGTGTCTATCCAATTCTGTCTTCTTAACTTATAGGCCCGGGAGTGTGCCAGCTGGATCATATGGTAGCAAAATGCTTACCTTGTAGAGGCACCTCCATTCTGTTCTCATTAGTGGCTCTTACCATGTAATGTCCCACTTAAAATTGAGGGTATGCACTTCTCCACAACCCCTTCAGCATTTATTGTTTGTAGTTTTTGACGATGGTCATTCTGACTGGTGTGAGCTGATAGCTCTTTGTGGTTGGAAATGGATGCATCTCATAATCCCTTGAAATTGAGCTTTCAGGCGTGTCCTTTTTCTCTTCAATCTGTGAGTACAGCTTACCTCTTCAAATAGTTTTCTTGAAGTATGTGCCACATTCTGAAGTATTTTGGCCATTACCTCCTTCAAGACATTTTGAGGGCAGGTTTCTTTTACAGCCCTCCTGTACGTGTGCATATGAGGTGACCATTAGTACAGGTTTTAAAGCTGCTGTTGCAGGTAACGCCCAGAGGGCGGCAGCATTTCTGCTTTTCCCAATCTCGTAACTCAGGAAACAGACCTTCCTTCCAGTGGTGTTCCTCGGTTATAATTAAATTGGAATGTGCCCGGGTAAACCCCCAGAAGCTGATGTCTCCTTACTTATGTTTGTTTTCAAGTTGAAGTTATGTTCTTTATTGGAGTAATATTCCATTGTGTACATGGACCACTTCTTCTTTGTGCATACCTCTGTTGATGGATATTTTCGTTACTTCCAAGTGGTGGCTATGGTAAATATTGCTGGAGTGCAGGATTGCCCACCTGTGTATTTTTAATTCTCATCCTCACAGGTGAAATGCCCAGCTGTGGGTATGATTGATTGAACGGTAGCTCAATTTTTACCTTTTCAAGTCACCTCTTTTTGTTTTCATTACTGGCCCTTACGATGACCCACATTGAACCGAGGGTACACATTGCTCCAAAACCCCTTCAGCACTTATTGTTTGCAGAATTTTTGCTGATGGCCATTCTGACTGGTGAGAGCTGATAGGGTTTAGTAATTTGGACTTCCACGTCTTTAATAATTCCTAGTGTTCAGCATTTTTCCACGTCTTTTTTATTTCTGTTAAACAAAAACAGAAAAAAAACTGTGAGTACAATATACCTCTTGTAACTGTCTTCTGGGAAGGTTGCCCTGTTTTGAATTTTTTCGTCAATTTTCGACCCCAGGATATTTTTTGAGGGCAGGTGTCATTTACAGGCCTGCAATGAGGGAGAATAATTAGTGACCATTGGCACTGGGTTTAAAGCTGCTGTTGTGGAAAACGGCCACAAGGCGGCAGCATTTCTCAATTCACATATCTGGTTACTAGGGCAGCAGAGGCTTTCTGCAAGTCTTGTTCCCAAGTTGTACATTAGAATGGAATGTGCCAGGAAAAACACCCATAGATTTATGTCACATAATTTCTTGTTCGTTGTTTTAATTTTTTTAATCGGGTGGATGATTAGAATATTGTTTGTCGTAGGTTTACACAATCTGGTTCATTTGTACACTACATATGTATATATGTATGTATGTGTGTGTATATATATATATATATATATATATATACATAAAATATATTCATGTACAGTTCCTCTTCCCATGTAAATTATTGCAGAGTGTTCTGTAGACTGCGCTTGTATATGGTCGGGCTTTTTGAAACATATATTTAACATGCATTTGTATACGTATGGTAATCCTAATCTTAATTTATCCAACCCCCCACTTTTACTTTTAGATAAGCATAGTTTGTTTTCTAAGTCTGTGAGTGTCTTTTTCTGTGGAGATATATTCATTTGTGTCAGTTGTTAGATAACGCCTATAAGTGATAAAATAGGATATATGTCATTTGCTTTCCGACTTACCTCATGTTCTGTGGATATCTCTAGGCTCCTCTACGGTGCCTCAAAGAGCAGTGTTTCATTGTTTTCCGTGGCTAATAATCCATTGTGTACATGGACCTGTTCTTCTTTATCCATTCATCTGTTGATGGACGTTTTGTTTGCTTCCTTGTCTTGGCTATTGTAGAAATGACTGTGGTGCAGCTGTTGTATCGTATGTCTTCTCAACTCTGGTCTTCTCAGGTGAGAGGCTCAGCAGTGGCCCTGCTGGATGGAATGGTGGCTCAATTTT
Source organism: Mesoplodon densirostris (assembly GCF_025265405.1). Classification (NCBI taxonomy): domain Eukaryota; kingdom Metazoa; phylum Chordata; class Mammalia; order Artiodactyla; family Ziphiidae; genus Mesoplodon; species Mesoplodon densirostris. Next base: position 121,471,634 of record NC_082665.1, read on the forward strand.
TACTTATAAACGCAGCTCCTTTCTGTTCTCATTATTGGCAGTTACCACTTTACAACTCAACAGAAGCTAGAGGGTACACAGTACTCTAATAACCCTTCAGCATTTATTGATTGTAGACAGTTTGCTGATGGTAGTTGACTTGTGTGAGATGAAACCTTTCTGTAGAATAGATTTCCATGAGTCTAACAATTCCTGATGTTGAGCTTGTATCCATTTTAGTTTTTTTTGGAAAAACACTGAGTAAAACTTACCTCTTCATAGTATCTCCTTGAAACCTTTGCCAGTTTAAAAATTTTTTTGGCCATTCCCTAGCGCAGGACATTTTTTGAGGGCAGGTGTCCTTTACAGCCCTGAATCCTTGTGAATGTTAAGGGACCGTTAGCTGTGGGTTTAAAGCCGCTCTTGCGGGAAACGGCCACAAGGCGGCAGCATTTCTACATTTCCAACCCTGGGTCTTTGGGCAACAGAGCCTTTGTGGAAATTGTGTTAGTGGGCTGCAAATTAGAGTGGAATGTGCCAGGACAAACCTCCAAGGGCTTATTTCTCCTTACTTCTTGTTTGTTTTTTAAATTAAATTTTTATTTATTATCAGAGCAAATGTGATAAAAATGTTGTGTGTCTTCTAGGTGTACAGAAACTGGTTCATTATATCTATGTATCGATCTGTTCATCTTTGGATCGTTTCCCTTTTTGTTTATTACAGAGTGTTGAGTAGACCTCTCTTGGTATTCCATAGAGATTATATATTTCATATGTATTAGTACATGTCTGTTAACCCCCATATCCTAATTCATGTATTCCTTTCACCTCTCCATTTTGCTAAATGTCATTTGGTGTTCTGAATGTATTCGTATCCTTCTCTTGGAAATAATTTCATGGGTATCAAGTTTTGATAACTCCTATAAGTGATGTCACAGGATATCTGTCTTTTGGTTTCTTTCTTGCTTCAAGTTGGGGGATTATCTCTAGCTGCTTCGATGGTGGTGCCAAAAGCACTGTTTCATTCGTTTCCGTGGCTAATATTCCATTGTGTACAGGGACCACTTCTTCTTGGTGTATTTTTCTCTCGATGGACATTTTGGTTTCTTCCAAGTCTTGGCTATGGTACATGTTGTTTCAGTGCAGGATTGCCAGCCTGTGTCTTTTTCATTCTGGTCTACTCAGGTGATAGACCCATAGTGGGCCTACCCTATCACACCGTGGCTCAATTTTTACCTTTAAACGCACCTTCATTCTGTTCTCAGTACTGGGTGTTGCCAGGTTACATCCCACCAGCAGCTAGAGGGTACGCAGTCCTCTAAAATCCCCTCTATATTTATTCTTTGTAGACTTTTTTTGCTGATGATCATTCTGACGGCTGTGAGGAGGAACTCTTTGTACACTGGATTTGCATGGCTTTATTAATTCCTGATGTTGAGCATTTTCCATGCCCTTTTTTTTAACAAGAAAAAGAAAGAAAGGCAAAGAAAGAGAAGACAAAATGTGCATAAAATATGCCCCTTGAAATCGTCGTTTGGAAAATGCTCGTCTTTTGAGTTTTTTGCTCGACATACAACCCAGGGATTTGTTTTGAGGGCGGGTGTCACTTACAGGCCTGCAATTATTTTGAATATCAAGTGACCATTAGCACTGGGTTTAAAGCTGCTGTTTTGAGAAACGGCCACAGGGTGGCAGCAGTTCTCCTTTACCAAATCTGGTTACTAGGGCAAAAGAGCCTCAGTGGAAATCCTTTTCTAGGTTGTAAACTAGAATGGAATGTGCCAGGAAAAAGCCCCTTAAGTTTATGTCTCACTGCGTATTGTTCGTGTTTTTAATTCAATTTTTATTTTTTATCACAGCAACTTTGATTACCATTTTTGAATCTTCTAGGTGGGCGAGATGTGGTTCTTTTACACATATACATATATCTATCCTTCTTCAGAGCCTTTTCCCATGTAGGTTATGACACAATGTTGATTAGTCTTCTCTTGGTAATCTGAAGGTTTTTGGTGATTATGTACGTCACCTGTGTTTGTATATCTCTGTTATCCCCAATATCCTGATGTATACGGTCCTCACACCTTTCCATTGGTGAACCTTAAGTCTCTTTAATGAATCTGTTATTGCCTTTCTCTGTGGAAATATCTTCACTGGTATCAATTTTTAGGTAACACCTGTAAGTGATAATATAGGATATGTGTCTTTCGCTTTCTGACTTACTACAAGTTGCGTGAGTGCCTCTGGACTCATCTATGGTGCTGCAAATGGCATTGTGTCATTTTTTTCCTTGGATAATATTCCACCTGTATACGTACCAGTTCTTCTTTGTCCACTCATCTGTTGATGGAGTTTTTGGTTGCTTCCATGTCTTGGTTATTGTAATACCGCTGCAATGCACATTGGCCTGCCTGTGTCTATCCAATTCTGTCTTCTTAACTTATAGGCCCGGGAGTGTGCCAGCTGGATCATATGGTAGCAAAATGCTTACCTTGTAGAGGCACCTCCATTCTGTTCTCATTAGTGGCTCTTACCATGTAATGTCCCACTTAAAATTGAGGGTATGCACTTCTCCACAACCCCTTCAGCATTTATTGTTTGTAGTTTTTGACGATGGTCATTCTGACTGGTGTGAGCTGATAGCTCTTTGTGGTTGGAAATGGATGCATCTCATAATCCCTTGAAATTGAGCTTTCAGGCGTGTCCTTTTTCTCTTCAATCTGTGAGTACAGCTTACCTCTTCAAATAGTTTTCTTGAAGTATGTGCCACATTCTGAAGTATTTTTGCCATTACCTCCTTCAAGACATTTTGAGGGCAGGTTTCTTTTACAGCCCTCCTGTACGTGTGCATATGAGGTGACCATTAGTACAGGTTTTAAAGCTGCTGTTGCAGGTAACACCCAGAGGGCGGCAGCATTTCTGCTTTTCCCAATCTCGTAACTCAGGAAACAGACCTTCCTTCCAGTGGTGTTCCTCGGTTATAATTAAATTGGAATGTGCCCGGGTAAACCCCCAGAAGCTGATGTCTCCTTACTTATGTTTGTTTTCAAGTTGAATTTATGTTCTTTATTGGAGTAATATTCCATTGTGTACATGGACCACTTCTTCTTTGTGCATACCTCTGTTGATGGATATTTTTGTTACTTCCAAGTGGTGGCTATGGTAAATATTGCTGGAGTGCAGGATTGCCCACCTGTGTATTTTTAATTCTCATCCTCACAGGTGAAATGCCCAGCTGTGGGTATGATTGATTGAACGGTAGCTCAATTTTTACCTTTTCAAGTCACCTCTTTTTGTTTTCATTACTGGCCCTTACGATGACCCACATTGAACCGAGGGTACACATTGCTCCAAAACCCCTTCAGCACTTATTGTTTGCAGAATTTTTGCTGATGGCCATTCTGACTGGTGAGAGCTGATAGGGTTTAGTAATTTGGACTTCCACGTCTTTAATAATTCCTAGTGTTCAGCATTTTTCCACGTCTTTTTTATTTCTGTTAAACAAAAACAGAAAAAAACTGTGAGTACAATATACCTCTTGTAACTGTCTTCTGGGAAGGTTGCCCTGTTTTGAATTTTTTCGTCAATTTTCGACCCCAGGATATTTTTTGAGGGCAGGTGTCATTTACAGGCCTGCAATGAGGGAGAATAATTAGTGACCATTGGCACTGGGTTTAAAGCTGCTGTTGTGGAAAACGGCCACAAGGCGGCAGCATTTCTCAATTCACATATCTGGTTACTAGGGCAGCAGAGGCTTTCTGCAAGTCTTGTTCCCAAGTTGTACATTAGAATGGAATGTGCCAGGAAAAACACCCATAGATTTATGTCACATAATTTCTTGTTCGTTGTTTTAATTTTTTTAATCGGGTGGATGATTAGAATATTGTTTGTCGTAGGTTTACACAATCTGGTTCATTTGTACACTACATATGTATATATGTATGTATGTGTGTGTATATATATATATATATATATATACATAAAATATATTCATGTACAGTTCCTCTTCCCATGTAAATTATTGCAGAGTGTTCTGTAGACTGCGCTTGTATATGGTCGGGCTTTTTGAAACATATATTTAACATGCATTTGTATACGTATGGTAATCCTAATCTTAATTTATCCAACCCCCCACTTTTACTTTTAGATAAGCATAGTTTGTTTTCTAAGTCTGTGAGTGTCTTTTTCTGTGGAGATATATTCATTTGTGTCAGTTGTTAGATAACGCCTATAAGTGATAAAATAGGATATATGTCATTTGCTTTCCGACTTACCTCATGTTCTGTGGATATCTCTAGGCTCCTCTACGGTGCCTCAAAGAGCAGTGTTTCATTGTTTTCCGTGGCTAATAATCCATTGTGTACATGGACCTGTTCTTCTTTATCCATTCATCTGTTGATGGACGTTTTGTTTGCTTCCTTGTCTTGGCTATTGTAGAAATGACTGTGGTGCAGCTGTTGTATCGTATGTCTTCTCAACTCTGGTCTTCTCAGGTGAGAGGCTCAGCAGTGGCCCTGCTGGATGGAATGGTGGCTCAATTTTTACTTATAAACGCAGCTCCTTTCTGTTCTCATTATTGGCAGTTACCACTTTACAACTCAACAGAAGCTAGAGGGTACACAGTACTCTAATAACCCTTCAGCATTTATTGATTGTAGACAGTTTGCTGATGGTAGTTGACTTGTGTGAGATGAAACCTTTCTGTAGAATAGATTTCCATGAGTCTAACAATTCCTGATGTTGAGCTTGTATCCATTTTAGTTTTTTTTGGAAAAACACTGAGTAAAACTTACCTCTTCATAGTATCTCCTTGAAACCTTTGCCAGTTTAAAATTTTTTTTGGCCATTCCCTAGCGCAGGACATTTTTTGAGGGCAGGTGTCCTTTACAGCCCTGAATCCTTGTGAATGTTAAGGGACCGTTAGCTGTGGGTTTAAAGCCGCTCTTGCGGGAAACGGCCACAAGGCGGCAGCATTTCTACATTTCCAACCCTGGGTCTTTGGGCAACAGAGCCTTTGTGGAAATTGTGTTAGTGGGCTGCAAATTAGAGTGGAATGTGCCAGGACAAACCTCCAAGGGCTTATTTCTCCTTACTTCTTGTTTGTTTTTTAAATTAAATTTTTATTTATTATCAGAGCAAATGTGATAAAAATGTTGTGTGTCTTCTAGGTGTACAGATACTGGTTCATTATATCTATGTATCGATCTGTTCATCTTTGGATCGTTTCCCTTTTTGTTTATTACAGAGTGTTGAGTAGACCTCTCTTGGTATTCCATAGAGATTATATATTTCATATGTATTAGTACATGTCTGTTAACCCCCATATCCTAATTCATGTATTCCTTTCACCTCTCCATTTTGCTAAATGTCATTTGGTGTTCTGAATGTATTCGTATCCTTCTCTTGGAAATAATTTCATGGGTATCAAGTTTTGGTAACTCCTATAAGTGATGTCACAGGATATCTGTCTTTTGGTTTCTTTCTTGCTTCAAGTTGGGGGATTATCTCTAGCTGCTTCGATGGTGGTGCCAAAAGCACTGTTTCATTCGTTTCCGTGGCTAATATTCCATTGTGTACAGGGACCACTTCTTCTTGGTGTATTTTTCTCTCGATGGACATTTTGGTTTCTTCCAAGTCTTGGCTATGGTACATGTTGTTTCAGTGCAGGATTGCCAGCCTGTGTCTTTTTCATTCTGGTCTACTCAGGTGATAGACCCATAGTGGGCCTACCCTATCACACCGTGGCTCAATTTTTACCTTTAAACGCACCTTCATTCTGTTCTCAGTACTGGGTGTTGCCAGGTTACATCCCACCAGCAGCTAGAGGGTACGCAGTCCTCTAAAATCCCCTCTATATTTATTCTTTGTAGACTTTTTTTTGCTGATGATCATTCTGACGGCTGTGAGGAGGAACTCTTTGTACACTGGATTTGCATGGCTTTATTAATTCCTGATGTTGAGCACTTTCCATGCCCTTTTTTTTTAACAAGAAAAAGAAAGAAAGGCAAAGAAAGAGAAGACAAAATGTGCATAAAATATGCCCCTTGAAATCGTCGTTTGGAAAATGCTCGTCTTTTGAGTTTTTTGCTCGACATACAACCCAGGGATTTGTTTTGAGGGCGGGTGTCACTTACAGGCCTGCAATTATTTTGAATATCAAGTGACCATTAGCACTGGGTTTAAAGCTGCTGTTTTGAGAAACGGCCACAGGGTGGCAGCAGTTCTCCTTTACCAAATCTGGTTACTAGGGCAAAAGAGCCTCAGTGGAAATCCTTTTCTAGGTTGTAAACTAGAATGGAATGTGCCAGGAAAAAGCCCCTTAAGTTTATGTCTCACTACGTATTGTTCGTGTTTTTAATTCAATTTTTATTTTTTATCACAGCAACTTTGATTACCATTTTTGAATCTTCTAGGTGGGCGAGATGTGGTTCTTTTACACATATACATATATCTATCCTTCTTCAGAGCCTTTTCCCATGTAGGTTATGACACAATGTTGATTAGTCTTCTCTTGGTAATCTGAAGGTTTTTGGTGATTATGTACGTCACCTGTGTTTGTATATCTCTGTTATCCCCAATATCCTGATGTATACGGTCCTCACACCTTTCCATTGGTGAACCTTAAGTCTGTTTAATGAATCTGTTATTGCCTTTCTCTGTGGAAATATCTTCACTGGTATCAATTTTTAGGTAACACCTGTAAGTGATAATATAGGATATGTGTCTTTCGCTTTCTGACTTACTACAAGTTGCGTGAGTGCCTCTGGACTCATCTATGGTGCTGCAAATGGCATTGTGTCATTTTTTTCCTTGGATAATATTCCACCTGTATACGTACCAGTTCTTCTTTGTCCACTCATCTGTTGATGGAGTTTTTGGTTGCTTCCATGTCTTGGTTATTGTAATACCGCTGCAATGCACATTGGCCTGCCTGTGTCTATCCAATTCTGTCTTCTTAACTTATAGGCCCGGGAGTGTGCCAGCTGGATCATATGGTAGCAAAATGCTTACCTTGTAGAGGCACCTCCATTCTGTTCTCATTAGTGGCTCTTACCATGTAATGTCCCACTTAAAATTGAGGGTATGCACTTCTCCACAACCCCTTCAGCATTTATTGTTTGTAGTTTTTGACGATGGTCATTCTGACTGGTGTGAGCTGATAGCTCTTTGTGGTTGGAAATGGATGCATCTCATAACCCCTTGAAATTGAGCTTTCAGGCGTGTCCTTTTTCTCTTCAATCTGTGAGTACAGCTTACCTCTTCAAATAGTTTTCTTGAAGTATGTGCCACATTCTGAAGTATTTTGGCCATTACCTCCTTCAAGACATTTTGAGGGCAGGTTTCTTTTACAGCCCTCCTGTACGTGTGCATATGAGGTGACCATTAGTACAGGTTTTAAAGCTGCTGTTGCAGGTAACGCCCAGAGGGCGGCAGCATTTCTGCTTTTCCCAATCTCGTAACTCAGGAAACAGACCTTCCTTCCAGTGGTGTTCCTCGGTTATAATTAAATTGGAATGTGCCCGGGTAAACCCCCAGAAGCTGATGTCTCCTTACTTATGTTTGTTTTCAAGTTGAAGTTATGTTCTTTATTGGAGTAATATTCCATTGTGTACATGGACCACTTCTTCTTTGTGCATACCTCTGTTGATGGATATTTTCGTTACTTCCAAGTGGTGGCTATGGTAAATATTGCTGGAGTGCAGGATTGCCCACCTGTGTATTTTTAATTCTCATCCTCACAGGTGAAATGCCCAGCTGTGGGTATGATTGATTGAACGGTAGCTCAATTTTTACCTTTTCAAGTCACCTCTTTTTGTTTTCATTACTGGCCCTTACGATGACCCACATTGAACCGAGGGTACACATTGCTCCAAAACCCCTTCAGCACTTATTGTTTGCAGAATTTTTGCTGATGGCCATTCTGACTGGTGAGAGCTGATAGGGTTTAGTAATTTGGACTTCCACGTCTTTAATAATTCCTAGTGTTCAGCATTTTTCCACGTCTTTTTTATTTCTGTTAAACAAAAACAGAAAAAAAACTGTGAGTACAATATACCTCTTGTAACTGTCTTCTGGGAAGGTTGCCCTGTTTTGAATTTTTTCGTCAATTTTCGACCCCAGGATATTTTTTGAGGGCAGGTGTCATTTACAGGCCTGCAATGAGGGAGAATAATTAGTGACCATTGGCACTGGGTTTAAAGCTGCTGTTGTGGAAAACGGCCACAAGGCGGCAGCATTTCTCAATTCACATATCTGGTTACTAGGGCAGCAGAGGCTTTCTGCAAGTCTTGTTCCCAAGTTGTACATTAGAATGGAATGTGCCAGGAAAAACACCCATAGATTTATGTCACATAATTTCTTGTTCGTTGTTTTAATTTTTTTAATCGGGTGGATGATTAGAATATTGTTTGTCGTAGGTTTACACAATCTGGTTCATTTGTACACTACATATGTATATATGTATGTATGTGTGTATATATATATATATATATATATATATACATAAAATATATTCATGTACAGTTCCTCTTCCCATGTAAATTATTGCAGAGTGTTCTGTAGACTGCGCTTGTATATGGTCGGGCTTTTTGAAACATATATTTAACATGCATTTGTATACGTATGGTAATCCTAATCTTAATTTATCCAACCCCCCACTTTTACTTTTAGATAAGCATAGTTTGTTTTCTAAGTCTGTGAGTGTCTTTTTCTGTGGAGATATATTCATTTGTGCCAGTTGTTAGATAACGCCTATAAGTGATAAAATAGGATATATGTCATTTGCTTTCCGACTTACCTCATGTTCTGTGGATATCTCTAGGCTCCTCTACGGTGCCTCAAAGAGCAGTGTTTCATTGTTTTCCGTGGCTAATAATCCATTGTGTACATGGACCTGTTCTTCTTTATCCATTCATCTGTTGATGGACGTTTTGTTTGCTTCCTTGTCTTGGCTATTGTAGAAATGACTGTGGTGCAGCTGTTGTATCGTATGTCTTCTCAACTCTGGTCTTCTCAGGTGAGAGGCTCAGCAGTGGCCCTGCTGGATGGAATGGTGGCTCAATTTTTACTTATAAACGCAGCTCCTTTCTGTTCTCATTATTGGCAGTTACCACTTTACAACTCAACAGAAGCTAGAGGGTACACAGTACTCTAATAACCCTTCAGCATTTATTGATTGTAGACAGTTTGCTGATGGTAGTTGACTTGTGTGAGATGAAACCTTTCTGTAGAATAGATTTCCATGAGTCTAACAATTCCTGATGTTGAGCTTGTATCCATTTTAGTTTTTTTTGGAAAAACACTGAGTAAAACTTACCTCTTCATAGTATCTCCTTGAAACCTTTGCCAGTTTAAAAATTTTTTTTGGCCATTCCCTAGCGCAGGACATTTTTTGAGGGCAGGTGTCCTTTACAGCCCTGAATCCTTGTGAATGTTAAGGGACCGTTAGCTGTGGGTTTAAAGCCGCTCTTGCGGGAAACGGCCACAAGGCGGCAGCATTTCTACATTTCCAACCCTGGGTCTTTGGGCAACAGAGCCTTTGTGGAAATTGTGTTAGTGGGCTGCAAATTAGAGTGGAATGTGCCAGGACAAACCTCCAAGGGCTTATTTCTCCTTACTTCTTGTTTGTTTTTTAAATTAAATTTTTATTTATTATCAGAGCAAATGTGATAAAAATGTTGTGTGTCTTCTAGGTGTACAGAAACTGGTTCATTATATCTATGTATCGATCTGTTCATCTTTGGATCGTTTCCCTTTTTGTTTATTACAGAGTGTTGAGTAGACCTCTCTTGGTATTCCATAGAGATTATATATTTCATATGTATTAGTACATGTCTGTTAACCCCCATATCCTAATTCATGTATTCCTTTCACCTCTCCATTTTGCTAAATGTCATTTGGTGTTCTGAATGTATTCGTATCCTTCTCTTGGAAATAATTTCATGGGTATCAAGTTTTGATAACTCCTATAAGTGATGTCACAGGATATCTGTCTTTTGGTTTCTTTCTTGCTTCAAGTTGGGGGATTATCTCTAGCTGCTTCGATGGTGGTGCCAAAAGCACTGTTTCATTCGTTTCCGTGGCTAATATTCCATTGTGTACAGGGACCACTTCTTCTTGGTGTATTTTTCTCTCGATGGACATTTTGGTTTCTTCCAAGTCTTGGCTATGGTACATGTTGTTTCAGTGCAGGATTGCCAGCCTGTGTCTTTTTCATTCTGGTCTACTCAGGTGATAGACCCATAGTGGGCCTACCCTATCACACCGTGGCTCAATTTTTACCTTTAAACGCACCTTCATTCTGTTCTCAGTACTGGGTGTTGCCAGGTTACATCCCACCAGCAGCTAGAGGGTACACAGTCCTCTAAAATCCCCTCTATATTTATTCTTTGTAGACTTTTTTTGCTGATGATCATTCTGACGGCTGTGAGGAGGAACTCTTTGTACACTGGATTTGCATGGCTTTATTAATTCCTGATGTTGAGCATTTTCCATGCCCTTTTTTTTAACAAGAAAAAGAAAGAAAGGCAAAGAAAGAGAAGACAAAATGTGCATAAAATATGCCCCTTGAAATCGTCGTTTGGAAAATGCTCGTCTTTTGAGTTTTTTGCTCGACATACAACCCAGGGATTTGTTTTGAGGGCGGGTGTCACTTACAGGCCTGCAATTATTTTGAATATCAAGTGACCATTAGCACTGGGTTTAAAGCTGCTGTTTTGAGAAACGGCCACAGGGTGGCAGCAGTTCTCCTTTACCAAATCTGGTTACTAGGGCAAAAGAGCCTCAGTGGAAATCCTTTTCTAGGTTGTAAACTAGAATGGAATGTGCCAGGGAAAAGCCCCTTAAGTTTATGTCTCACTGCGTATTGTTCGTGTTTTTAATTCAATTTTTATTTTTTATCACAGCAACTTTGATTACCATTTTTGAATCTTCTAGGTGGGCGAGATGTGGTTCTTTTACACATATACATATATCTATCCTTCTTCAGAGCCTTTTCCCATGTAGGTTATGACACAATGTTGATTAGTCTTCTCTTGGTAATCTGAAGGTTTTTGGTGATTATGTACGTCACCTGTGTTTGTATATCTCTGTTATCCCCAATATCCTGATGTATACGGTCCTCACACCTTTCCATTGGTGAACCTTAAGTCTGTTTAATGAATCTGTTATTGCCTTTCTCTGTGGAAATATCTTCACTGGTATCAATTTTTAGGTAACACCTGTAAGTGATAATATAGGATATGTGTCTTTCGCTTTCTGACTTACTACAAGTTGCGTGAGTGCCTCTGGACTCATCTATGGTGCTGCAAATGGCATTGTGTCATTTTTTTCCTTGGATAATATTCCACCTGTATACGTACCAGTTCTTCTTTGTCCACTCATCTGTTGATGGAGTTTTTGGTTGCTTCCATGTCTTGGTTATTGTAATACCGCTGCAATGCACATTGGCCTGCCTGTGTCTATCCAATTCTGTCTTCTTAACTTATAGGCCCGGGAGTGTGCCAGCTGGATCATATGGTAGCAAAATGCTTACCTTGTAGAGGCACCTCCATTCTGTTCTCATTAGTGGCTCTTACCATGTAATGTCCCACTTAAAATTGAGGGTATGCACTTCTCCACAACCCCTTCAGCATTTATTGTTTGTAGTTTTTGACGATGGTCATTCTGACTGGTGTGAGCTGATAGCTCTTTGTGGTTGGAAATGGATGCATCTCATAACCCCTTGAAATTGAGCTTTCAGGCGTGTCCTTTTTCTCTTCAATCTGTGAGTACAGCTTACCTCTTCAAATAGTTTTCTTGAAGTATGTGCCACATTCTGAAGTATTTTGGCCATTACCTCCTTCAAGACATTTTGAGGGCAGGTTTCTTTTACAGCCCTCCTGTACGTGTGCATATGAGGTGACCATTAGTACAGGTTTTAAAGCTGCTGTTGCAGGTAACGCCCAGAGGGCGGCAGCATTTCTGCTTTTCCCAATCTCGTAACTCAGGAAACAGACCTTCCTTCCAGTGGTGTTCCTCGGTTATAATTAAATTGGAATGTGCCCGGGTAAACCCCCAGAAGCTGATGTCTCCTTACTTATGTTTGTTTTCAAGTTGAAGTTATGTTCTTTATTGGAGTAATATTCCATTGTGTACATGGACCACTTCTTCTTTGTGCATACCTCTGTTGATGGATATTTTCGTTACTTCCAAGTGGTGGCTATGGTAAATATTGCTGGAGTGCAGGATTGCCCACCTGTGTATTTTTAATTCTCATCCTCACAGGTGAAATGCCCAGCTGTGGGTATGATTGATTGAACGGTAGCTCAATTTTTACCTTTTCAAGTCACCTCTTTTTGTTTTCATTACTGGCCCTTACGATGACCCACATTGAACCGAGGGTACACATTGCTCCAAAACCCCTTCAGCACTTATTGTTTGCAGAATTTTTGCTGATGGCCATTCTGACTGGTGAGAGCTGATAGGGTTTAGTAATTTGGACTTCCACGTCTTTAATAATTCCTAGTGTTCAGCATTTTTCCACGTCTTTTTTATTTCTGTTAAACAAAAACAGAAAAAAAACTGTGAGTACAATATACCTCTTGTAACTGTCTTCTGGGAAGGTTGCCCTGTTTTGAATTTTTTCGTCAATTTTCGACCCCAGGATATTTTTTGAGGGCAGGTGTCATTTACAGGCCTGCAATGAGGGAGAATAATTAGTGACCATTGGCACTGGGTTTAAAGCTGCTGTTGTGGAAAACGGCCACAAGGCGGCAGCATTTCTCAATTCACATATCTGGTTACTAGGGCAGCAGAGGCTTTCTGCAAGTCTTGTTCCCAAGTTGTACATTAGAATGGAATGTGCCAGGAAAAACACCCATAGATTTATGTCACATAATTTCTTGTTCGTTGTTTTAATTTTTTTAATCGGGTGGATGATTAGAATATTGTTTGTCGTAGGTTTACACAATCTGGTTCATTTGTACACTACATATGTATATATGTATGTATGTGTGTGTATATATATATATATATATATATATACATAAAATATATTCATGTACAGTTCCTCTTCCCATGTAAATTATTGCAGAGTGTTCTGTAGACTGCGCTTGTATATGGTCGGGCTTTTTGAAACATATATTTAACATGCATTTGTATACGTATGGTAATCCTAATCTTAATTTATCCAACCCCCCACTTTTACTTTTAGATAAGCATAGTTTGTTTTCTAAGTCTGTGAGTGTCTTTTTCTGTGGAGATATATTCATTTGTGCCAGTTGTTAGATAACGCCTATAAGTGATAAAATAGGATATATGTCATTTGCTTTCCGACTTACCTCATGTTCTGTGGATATCTCTAGGCTCCTCTACGGTGCCTCAAAGAGCAGTGTTTCATTGTTTTCCGTGGCTAATAATCCATTGTGTACATGGACCTGTTCTTCTTTATCCATTCATCTGTTGATGGACGTTTTGTTTGCTTCCTTGTCTTGGCTATTGTAGAAATGACTGTGGTGCAGCTGTTGTATCGTATGTCTTCTCAACTCTGGTCTTCTCAGGTGAGAGGCTCAGCAGTGGCCCTGCTGGATGGAATGGTGGCTCAATTTTTACTTATAAACGCAGCTCCTTTCTGTTCTCATTATTGGCAGTTACCACTTTACAACTCAACAGAAGCTAGAGGGTACACAGTACTCTAATAACCCTTCAGCATTTATTGATTGTAGACAGTTTGCTGATGGTAGTTGACTTGTGTGAGATGAAACCTTTCTGTAGAATAGATTTCCATGAGTCTAACAATTCCTGATGTTGAGCTTGTATCCATTTTAGTTTTTTTTGGAAAAACACTGAGTAAAACTTACCTCTTCATAGTATCTCCTTGAAACCTTTGCCAGTTTAAAAATTTTTTTGGCCATTCCCTAGCGCAGGACATTTTTTGAGGGCAGGTGTCCTTTACAGCCCTGAATCCTTGTGAATGTTAAGGGACCGTTAGCTGTGGGTTTAAAGCCGCTCTTGCGGGAAACGGCCACAAGGCGGCAGCATTTCTACATTTCCAACCCTGGGTCTTTGGGCAACAGAGCCTTTGTGGAAATTGTGTTAGTGGGCTGCAAATTAGAGTGGAATGTGCCAGGACAAACCTCCAAGGGCTTATTTCTCCTTACTTCTTGTTTGTTTTTTAAATTAAATTTTTATTTATTATCAGAGCAAATGTGATAAAAATGTTGTGTGTCTTCTAGGTGTACAGAAACTGGTTCATTATATCTATGTATCGATCTGTTCATCTTTGGATCGTTTCCCTTTTTGTTTATTACAGAGTGTTGAGTAGACCTCTCTTGGTATTCCATAGAGATTATATATTTCATATGTATTAGTACATGTCTGTTAACCCCCATATCCTAATTCATGTATTCCTTTCACCTCTCCATTTTGCTAAATGTCATTTGGTGTTCTGAATGTATTCGTATCCTTCTCTTGGAAATAATTTCATGGGTATCAAGTTTTGGTAACTCCTATAAGTGATGTCACAGGATATCTGTCTTTTGGTTTCTTTCTTGCTTCAAGTTGGGGGATTATCTCTAGCTGCTTCGATGGTGGTGCCAAAAGCACTGTTTCATTCGTTTCCGTGGCTAATATTCCATTGTGTACAGGGACCACTTCTTCTTGGTGTATTTTTCTCTCGATGGACATTTTGGTTTCTTCCAAGTCTTGGCTATGGTACATGTTGTTTCAGTGCAGGATTGCCAGCCTGTGTCTTTTTCATTCTGGTCTACTCAGGTGATAGACCCATAGTGGGCCTACCCTATCACACCGTGGCTCAATTTTTACCTTTAAACGCACCTTCATTCTGTTCTCAGTACTGGGTGTTGCCAGGTTACATCCCACCAGCAGCTAGAGGGTACGCAGTCCTCTAAAATCCCCTCTATATTTATTCTTTGTAGACTTTTTTTTGCTGATGATCATTCTGACGGCTGTGAGGAGGAACTCTTTGTACACTGGATTTGCATGGCTTTATTAATTCCTGATGTTGAGCACTTTCCATGCCCTTTTTTTTAACAAGAAAAAGAAAGAAAGGCAAAGAAAGAGAAGACAAAATGTGCATAAAATATGCCCCTTGAAATCGTCGTTTGGAAAATGCTCGTCTTTTGAGTTTTTTGCTCGACATACAACCCAGGGATTTGTTTTGAGGGCGGGTGTCACTTACAGGCCTGCAATTATTTTGAATATCAAGTGACCATTAGCACTGGGTTTAAAGCTGCTGTTTTGAGAAACGGCCACAGGGTGGCAGCAGTTCTCCTTTACCAAATCTGGTTACTAGGGCAAAAGAGCCTCAGTGGAAATCCTTTTCTAGGTTGTAAACTAGAATGGAATGTGCCAGGAAAAAGCCCCTTAAGTTTATGTCTCACTACGTATTGTTCGTGTTTTTAATTCAATTTTTATTTTTTATCACAGCAACTTTGATTACCATTTTTGAATCTTCTAGGTGGGCGAGATGTGGTTCTTTTACACATATACATATATCTATCCTTCTTCAGAGCCTTTTCCCATGTAGGTTATGACACAATGTTGATTAGTCTTCTCTTGGTAATCTGAAGGTTTTTGGTGATTATGTACGTCACCTGTGTTTGTATATCTCTGTTATCCCCAATATCCTGATGTATACGGTCCTCACACCTTTCCATTGGTGAACCTTAAGTCTGTTTAATGAATCTGTTATTGCCTTTCTCTGTGGAAATATCTTCACTGGTATCAATTTTTAGGTAACACCTGTAAGTGATAATATAGGATATGTGTCTTTCGCTTTCTGACTTACTACAAGTTGCGTGAGTGCCTCTGGACTCATCTATGGTGCTGCAAATGGCATTGTGTCATTTTTTTCCTTGGATAATATTCCACCTGTATACGTACCAGTTCTTCTTTGTCCACTCATCTGTTGATGGAGTTTTTGGTTGCTTCCATGTCTTGGTTATTGTAATACCGCTGCAATGCACATTGGCCTGCCTGTGTCTATCCAATTCTGTCTTCTTAACTTATAGGCCCGGGAGTGTGCCAGCTGGATCATATGGTAGCAAAATGCTTACCTTGTAGAGGCACCTCCATTCTGTTCTCATTAGTGGCTCTTACCATGTAATGTCCCACTTAAAATTGAGGGTATGCACTTCTCCACAACCCCTTCAGCATTTATTGTTTGTAGTTTTTGACGATGGTCATTCTGACTGGTGTGAGCTGATAGCTCTTTGTGGTTGGAAATGGATGCATCTCATAACCCCTTGAAATTGAGCTTTCAGGCGTGTCCTTTTTCTCTTCAATCTGTGAGTACAGCTTACCTCTTCAAATAGTTTTCTTGAAGTATGTGCCACATTCTGAAGTATTTTGGCCATTACCTCCTTCAAGACATTTTGAGGGCAGGTTTCTTTTACAGCCCTCCTGTACGTGTGCATATGAGGTGACCATTAGTACAGGTTTTAAAGCTGCTGTTGCAGGTAACGCCCAGAGGGCGGCAGCATTTCTGCTTTTCCCAATCTCGTAACTCAGGAAACAGACCTTCCTTCCAGTGGTGTTCCTCGGTTATAATTAAATTGGAATGTGCCCGGGTAAACCCCCAGAAGCTGATGTCTCCTTACTTATGTTTGTTTTCAAGTTGAAGTTATGTTCTTTATTGGAGTAATATTCCATTGTGTACATGGACCACTTCTTCTTTGTGCATACCTCTGTTGATGGATATTTTCGTTACTTCCAAGTGGTGGCTATGGTAAATATTGCTGGAGTGCAGGATTGCCCACCTGTGTATTTTTAATTCTCATCCTCACAGGTGAAATGCCCAGCTGTGGGTATGATTGATTGAACGGTAGCTCAATTTTTACCTTTTCAAGTCACCTCTTTTTGTTTTCATTACTGGCCCTTACGATGACCCACATTGAACCGAGGGTACACATTGCTCCAAAACCCCTTCAGCACTTATTGTTTGCAGAATTTTTGCTGATGGCCATTCTGACTGGTGAGAGCTGATAGGGTTTAGTAATTTGGACTTCCACGTCTTTAATAATTCCTAGTGTTCAGCATTTTTCCACGTCTTTTTTATTTCTGTTAAACAAAAACAGAAAAAAAACTGTGAGTACAATATACCTCTTGTAACTGTCTTCTGGGAAGGTTGCCCTGTTTTGAATTTTTTCGTCAATTTTCGACCCCAGGATATTTTTTGAGGGCAGGTGTCATTTACAGGCCTGCAATGAGGGAGAATAATTAGTGACCATTGGCACTGGGTTTAAAGCTGCTGTTGTGGAAAACGGCCACAAGGCGGCAGCATTTCTCAATTCACATATCTGGTTACTAGGGCAGCAGAGGCTTTCTGCAAGTCTTGTTCCCAAGTTGTACATTAGAATGGAATGTGCCAGGAAAAACACCCATAGATTTATGTCACATAATTTCTTGTTCGTTGTTTTAATTTTTTTAATCGGGTGGATGATTAGAATATTGTTTGTCGTAGGTTTACACAATCTGGTTCATTTGTACACTACATATGTATATATGTATGTATGTGTGTATATATATATATATATATATATATATACATAAAATATATTCATGTACAGTTCCTCTTCCCATGTAAATTATTGCAGAGTGTTCTGTAGACTGCGCTTGTATATGGTCGGGCTTTTTGAAACATATATTTAACATGCATTTGTATACGTATGGTAATCCTAATCTTAATTTATCCAACCCCCCACTTTTACTTTTAGATAAGCATAGTTTGTTTTCTAAGTCTGTGAGTGTCTTTTTCTGTGGAGATATATTCATTTGTGCCAGTTGTTAGATAACGCCTATAAGTGATAAAATAGGATATATGTCATTTGCTTTCCGACTTACCTCATGTTCTGTGGATATCTCTAGGCTCCTCTACGGTGCCTCAAAGAGCAGTGTTTCATTGTTTTCCGTGGCTAATAATCCATTGTGTACATGGACCTGTTCTTCTTTATCCATTCATCTGTTGATGGACGTTTTGTTTGCTTCCTTGTCTTGGCTATTGTAGAAATGACTGTGGTGCAGCTGTTGTATCGTATGTCTTCTCAACTCTGGTCTTCTCAGGTGAGAGGCTCAGCAGTGGCCCTGCTGGATGGAATGGTGGCTCAATTTTTACTTATAAACGCAGCTCCTTTCTGTTCTCATTATTGGCAGTTACCACTTTACAACTCAACAGAAGCTAGAGGGTACACAGTACTCTAATAACCCTTCAGCATTTATTGATTGTAGACAGTTTGCTGATGGTAGTTGACTTGTGTGAGATGAAACCTTTCTGTAGAATAGATTTCCATGAGTCTAACAATTCCTGATGTTGAGCTTGTATCCATTTTAGTTTTTTTTGGAAAAACACTGAGTAAAACTTACCTCTTCATAGTATCTCCTTGAAACCTTTGCCAGTTTAAAAATTTTTTTTGGCCATTCCCTAGCGCAGGACATTTTTTGAGGGCAGGTGTCCTTTACAGCCCTGAATCCTTGTGAATGTTAAGGGACCGTTAGCTGTGGGTTTAAAGCCGCTCTTGCGGGAAACGGCCACAAGGCGGCAGCATTTCTACATTTCCAACCCTGGGTCTTTGGGCAACAGAGCCTTTGTGGAAATTGTGTTAGTGGGCTGCAAATTAGAGTGGAATGTGCCAGGACAAACCTCCAAGGGCTTATTTCTCCTTACTTCTTGTTTGTTTTTTAAATTAAATTTTTATTTATTATCAGAGCAAATGTGATAAAAATGTTGTGTGTCTTCTAGGTGTACAGAAACTGGTTCATTATATCTATGTATCGATCTGTTCATCTTTGGATCGTTTCCCTTTTTGTTTATTACAGAGTGTTGAGTAGACCTCTCTTGGTATTCCATAGAGATTATATATTTCATATGTATTAGTACATGTCTGTTAACCCCCATATCCTAATTCATGTATTCCTTTCACCTCTCCATTTTGCTAAATGTCATTTGGTGTTCTGAATGTATTCGTATCCTTCTCTTGGAAATAATTTCATGGGTATCAAGTTTTGATAACTCCTATAAGTGATGTCACAGGATATCTGTCTTTTGGTTTCTTTCTTGCTTCAAGTTGGGGGATTATCTCTAGCTGCTTCGATGGTGGTGCCAAAAGCACTGTTTCATTCGTTTCCGTGGCTAATATTCCATTGTGTACAGGGACCACTTCTTCTTGGTGTATTTTTCTCTCGATGGACATTTTGGTTTCTTCCAAGTCTTGGCTATGGTACATGTTGTTTCAGTGCAGGATTGCCAGCCTGTGTCTTTTTCATTCTGGTCTACTCAGGTGATAGACCCATAGTGGGCCTACCCTATCACACCGTGGCTCAATTTTTACCTTTAAACGCACCTTCATTCTGTTCTCAGTACTGGGTGTTGCCAGGTTACATCCCACCAGCAGCTAGAGGGTACACAGTCCTCTAAAATCCCCTCTATATTTATTCTTTGTAGACTTTTTTTGCTGATGATCATTCTGACGGCTGTGAGGAGGAACTCTTTGTACACTGGATTTGCATGGCTTTATTAATTCCTGATGTTGAGCATTTTCCATGCCCTTTTTTTTAACAAGAAAAAGAAAGAAAGGCAAAGAAAGAGAAGACAAAATGTGCATAAAATATGCCCCTTGAAATCGTCGTTTGGAAAATGCTCGTCTTTTGAGTTTTTTGCTCGACATACAACCCAGGGATTTGTTTTGAGGGCGGGTGTCACTTACAGGCCTGCAATTATTTTGAATATCAAGTGACCATTAGCACTGGGTTTAAAGCTGCTGTTTTGAGAAACGGCCACAGGGTGGCAGCAGTTCTCCTTTACCAAATCTGGTTACTAGGGCAAAAGAGCCTCAGTGGAAATCCTTTTCTAGGTTGTAAACTAGAATGGAATGTGCCAGGGAAAAGCCCCTTAAGTTTATGTCTCACTGCGTATTGTTCGTGTTTTTAATTCAATTTTTATTTTTTATCACAGCAACTTTGATTACCATTTTTGAATCTTCTAGGTGGGCGAGATGTGGTTCTTTTACACATATACATATATCTATCCTTCTTCAGAGCCTTTTCCCATGTAGGTTATGACACAATGTTGATTAGTCTTCTCTTGGTAATCTGAAGGTTTTTGGTGATTATGTACGTCACCTGTGTTTGTATATCTCTGTTATCCCCAATATCCTGATGTATACGGTCCTCACACCTTTCCATTGGTGAACCTTAAGTCTGTTTAATGAATCTGTTATTGCCTTTCTCTGTGGAAATATCTTCACTGGTATCAATTTTTAGGTAACACCTGTAAGTGATAATATAGGATATGTGTCTTTCGCTTTCTGACTTACTACAAGTTGCGTGAGTGCCTCTGGACTCATCTATGGTGCTGCAAATGGCATTGTGTCATTTTTTTCCTTGGATAATATTCCACCTGTATACGTACCAGTTCTTCTTTGTCCACTCATCTGTTGATGGAGTTTTTGGTTGCTTCCATGTCTTGGTTATTGTAATACCGCTGCAATGCACATTGGCCTGCCTGTGTCTATCCAATTCTGTCTTCTTAACTTATAGGCCCGGGAGTGTGCCAGCTGGATCATATGGTAGCAAAATGCTTACCTTGTAGAGGCACCTCCATTCTGTTCTCATTAGTGGCTCTTACCATGTAATGTCCCACTTAAAATTGAGGGTATGCACTTCTCCACAACCCCTTCAGCATTTATTGTTTGTAGTTTTTGACGATGGTCATTCTGACTGGTGTGAGCTGATAGCTCTTTGTGGTTGGAAATGGATGCATCTCATAACCCCTTGAAATTGAGCTTTCAGGCGTGTCCTTTTTCTCTTCAATCTGTGAGTACAGCTTACCTCTTCAAATAGTTTTCTTGAAGTATGTGCCACATTCTGAAGTATTTTGGCCATTACCTCCTTCAAGACATTTTGAGGGCAGGTTTCTTTTACAGCCCTCCTGTACGTGTGCATATGAGGTGACCATTAGTACAGGTTTTAAAGCTGCTGTTGCAGGTAACGCCCAGAGGGCGGCAGCATTTCTGCTTTTCCCAATCTCGTAACTCAGGAAACAGACCTTCCTTCCAGTGGTGTTCCTCGGTTATAATTAAATTGGAATGTGCCCGGGTAAACCCCCAGAAGCTGATGTCTCCTTACTTATGTTTGTTTTCAAGTTGAATTTATGTTCTTTATTGGAGTAATATTCCATTGTGTACATGGACCACTTCTTCTTTGTGCATACCTCTGTTGATGGATATTTTTGTTACTTCCAAGTGGTGGCTATGGTAAATATTGCTGGAGTGCAGGATTGCCCACCTGTGTATTTTTAATTCTCATCCTCACAGGTGAAATGCCCAGCTGTGGGTATGATTGATTGAACGGTAGCTCAATTTTTACCTTTTCAAGTCACCTCTTTTTGTTTTCATTACTGGCCCTTACGATGACCCACATTGAACCGAGGGTACACATTGCTCCAAAACCCCTTCAGCACTTATTGTTTGCAGAATTTTTGCTGATGGCCATTCTGACTGGTGAGAGCTGATAGGGTTTAGTAATTTGGACTTCCACGTCTTTAATAATTCCTAGTGTTCAGCATTTTTCCACGTCTTTTTTATTTCTGTTAAACAAAAACAGAAAAAAAACTGTGAGTACAATATACCTCTTGTAACTGTCTTCTGGGAAGGTTGCCCTGTTTTGAATTTTTTCGTCAATTTTCGACCCCAGGATATTTTTTGAGGGCAGGTGTCATTTACAGGCCTGCAATGAGGGAGAATAATTAGTGACCATTGGCACTGGGTTTAAAGCTGCTGTTGTGGAAAACGGCCACAAGGCGGCAGCATTTCTCAATTCACATATCTGGTTACTAGGGCAGCAGAGGCTTTCTGCAAGTCTTGTTCCCAAGTTGTACATTAGAATGGAATGTGCCAGGAAAAACACCCATAGATTTATGTCACATAATTTCTTGTTCGTTGTTTTAATTTTTTTAATCGGGTGGATGATTAGAATATTGTTTGTCGTAGGTTTACACAATCTGGTTCATTTGTACACTACATATGTATATATGTATGTATGTGTGTGTATATATATATATATATATATATACATAAAATATATTCATGTACAGTTCCTCTTCCCATGTAAATTATTGCAGAGTGTTCTGTAGACTGCGCTTGTATATGGTCGGGCTTTTTGAAACATATATTTAACATGCATTTGTATACGTATGGTAATCCTAATCTTAATTTATCCAACCCCCCACTTTTACTTTTAGATAAGCATAGTTTGTTTTCTAAGTCTGTGAGTGTCTTTTTCTGTGGAGATATATTCATTTGTGTCAGTTGTTAGATAACGCCTATAAGTGATAAAATAGGATATATGTCATTTGCTTTCCGACTTACCTCATGTTCTGTGGATATCTCTAGGCTCCTCTACGGTGCCTCAAAGAGCAGTGTTTCATTGTTTTCCGTGGCTAATAATCCATTGTGTACATGGACCTGTTCTTCTTTATCCATTCATCTGTTGATGGACGTTTTGTTTGCTTCCTTGTCTTGGCTATTGTAGAAATGACTGTGGTGCAGCTGTTGTATCGTATGTCTTCTCAACTCTGGTCTTCTCAGGTGAGAGGCTCAGCAGTGGCCCTGCTGGATGGAATGGTGGCTCAATTTTTACTTATAAACGCAGCTCCTTTCTGTTCTCATTATTGGCAGTTACCACTTTACAACTCAACAGAAGCTAGAGGGTACACAGTACTCTAATAACCCTTCAGCATTTATTGATTGTAGACAGTTTGCTGATGGTAGTTGACTTGTGTGAGATGAAACCTTTCTGTAGAATAGATTTCCATGAGTCTAACAATTCCTGATGTTGAGCTTGTATCCATTTTAGTTTTTTTTGGAAAAACACTGAGTAAAACTTACCTCTTCATAGTATCTCCTTGAAACCTTTGCCAGTTTAAAAATTTTTTTGGCCATTCCCTAGCGCAGGACATTTTTTGAGGGCAGGTGTCCTTTACAGCCCTGAATCCTTGTGAATGTTAAGGGACCGTTAGCTGTGGGTTTAAAGCCGCTCTTGCGGGAAACGGCCACAAGGCGGCAGCATTTCTACATTTCCAACCCTGGGTCTTTGGGCAACAGAGCCTTTGTGGAAATTGTGTTAGTGGGCTGCAAATTAGAGTGGAATGTGCCAGGACAAACCTCCAAGGGCTTATTTCTCCTTACTTCTTGTTTGTTTTTTAAATTAAATTTTTATTTATTATCAGAGCAAATGTGATAAAAATGTTGTGTGTCTTCTAGGTGTACAGAAACTGGTTCATTATATCTATGTATCGATCTGTTCATCTTTGGATCGTTTCCCTTTTTGTTTATTACAGAGTGTTGAGTAGACCTCTCTTGGTATTCCATAGAGATTATATATTTCATATGTATTAGTACATGTCTGTTAACCCCCATATCCTAATTCATGTATTCCTTTCACCTCTCCATTTTGCTAAATGTCATTTGGTGTTCTGAATGTATTCGTATCCTTCTCTTGGAAATAATTTCATGGGTATCAAGTTTTGATAACTCCTATAAGTGATGTCACAGGATATCTGTCTTTTGGTTTCTTTCTTGCTTCAAGTTGGGGGATTATCTCTAGCTGCTTCGATGGTGGTGCCAAAAGCACTGTTTCATTCGTTTCCGTGGCTAATATTCCATTGTGTACAGGGACCACTTCTTCTTGGTGTATTTTTCTCTCGATGGACATTTTGGTTTCTTCCAAGTCTTGGCTATGGTACATGTTGTTTCAGTGCAGGATTGCCAGCCTGTGTCTTTTTCATTCTGGTCTACTCAGGTGATAGACCCATAGTGGGCCTACCCTATCACACCGTGGCTCAATTTTTACCTTTAAACGCACCTTCATTCTGTTCTCAGTACTGGGTGTTGCCAGGTTACATCCCACCAGCAGCTAGAGGGTACGCAGTCCTCTAAAATCCCCTCTATATTTATTCTTTGTAGACTTTTTTTTGCTGATGATCATTCTGACGGCTGTGAGGAGGAACTCTTTGTACACTGGATTTGCATGGCTTTATTAATTCCTGATGTTGAGCACTTTCCATGCCCTTTTTTTTAACAAGAAAAAGAAAGAAAGGCAAAGAAAGAGAAGACAAAATGTGCATAAAATATGCCCCTTGAAATCGTCGTTTGGAAAATGCTCGTCTTTTGAGTTTTTTGCTCGACATACAACCCAGGGATTTGTTTTGAGGGCGGGTGTCACTTACAGGCCTGCAATTATTTTGAATATCAAGTGACCATTAGCACTGGGTTTAAAGCTGCTGTTTTGAGAAACGGCCACAGGGTGGCAGCAGTTCTCCTTTACCAAATCTGGTTACTAGGGCAAAAGAGCCTCAGTGGAAATCCTTTTCTAGGTTGTAAACTAGAATGGAATGTGCCAGGGAAAAGCCCCTTAAGTTTATGTCTCACTGCGTATTGTTCGTGTTTTTAATTCAATTTTTATTTTTTATCACAGCAACTTTGATTACCATTTTTGAATCTTCTAGGTGGGCGAGATGTGGTTCTTTTACACATATACATATATCTATCCTTCTTCAGAGCCTTTTCCCATGTAGGTTATGACACAATGTTTATTAGTCTTCTCTTGGTAATCTGAAGGTTTTTGGTGATTATGTACGTCACCTGTGTTTGTATATCTCTGTTATCCCCAATATCCTGATGTATACGGTCCTCACACCTTTCCATTGGTGAACCTTAAGTCTGTTTAATGAATCTGTTATTGCCTTTCTCTGTGGAAATATCTTCACTGGTATCAATTTTTAGGTAACACCTGTAAGTGATAATATAGGATATGTGTCTTTCGCTTTCTGACTTACTACAAGTTGCGTGAGTGCCTCTGGACTCATCTATGGTGCTGCAAATGGCATTGTGTCATTTTTTTCCTTGGATAATATTCCACCTGTATACGTACCAGTTCTTCTTTGTCCACTCATCTGTTGATGGAGTTTTTGGTTGCTTCCATGTCTTGGTTATTGTAATACCGCTGCAATGCACATTGGCCTGCCTGTGTCTATCCAATTCTGTCTTCTTAACTTATAGGCCCGGGAGTGTGCCAGCTGGATCATATGGTAGCAAAATGCTTACCTTGTAGAGGCACCTCCATTCTGTTCTCATTAGTGGCTCTTACCATGTAATGTCCCACTTAAAATTGAGGGTATGCACTTCTCCACAACCCCTTCAGCATTTATTGTTTGTAGTTTTTGACGATGGTCATTCTGACTGGTGTGAGCTGATAGCTCTTTGTGGTTGGAAATGGATGCATCTCATAACCCCTTGAAATTGAGCTTTCAGGCGTGTCCTTTTTCTCTTCAATCTGTGAGTACAGCTTACCTCTTCAAATAGTTTTCTTGAAGTATGTGCCACATTCTGAAGTATTTTGGCCATTACCTCCTTCAAGACATTTTGAGGGCAGGTTTCTTTTACAGCCCTCCTGTACGTGTGCATATGAGGTGACCATTAGTACAGGTTTTAAAGCTGCTGTTGCAGGTAACGCCCAGAGGGCGGCAGCATTTCTGCTTTTCCCAATCTCGTAACTCAGGAAACAGACCTTCCTTCCAGTGGTGTTCCTCGGTTATAATTAAATTGGAATGTGCCCGGGTAAACCCCCAGAAGCTGATGTCTCCTTACTTATGTTTGTTTTCAAGTTGAATTTATGTTCTTTATTGGAGTAATATTCCATTGTGTACATGGACCACTTCTTCTTTGTGCATACCTCTGTTGATGGATATTTTCGTTACTTCCAAGTGGTGGCTATGGTAAATATTGCTGGAGTGCAGGATTGCCCACCTGTGTATTTTTAATTCTCATCCTCACAGGTGAAATGCCCAGCTGTGGGTATGATTGATTGAACGGTAGCTCAATTTTTACCTTTTCAAGTCACCTCTTTTTGTTTTCATTACTGGCCCTTACGATGACCCACATTGAACCGAGGGTACACATTGCTCCAAAACCCCTTCAGCACTTATTGTTTGCAGAATTTTTGCTGATGGCCATTCTGACTGGTGAGAGCTGATAGGGTTTAGTAATTTGGACTTCCACGTCTTTAATAATTCCTAGTGTTCAGCATTTTTCCACGTCTTTTTTATTTCTGTTAAACAAAAACAGAAAAAAAACTGTGAGTACAATATACCTCTTGTAACTGTCTTCTGGGAAGGTTGCCCTGTTTTGAATTTTTTCGTCAATTTTCGACCCCAGGATATTTTTTGAGGGCAGGTGTCATTTACAGGCCTGCAATGAGGGAGAATAATTAGTGACCATTGGCACTGGGTTTAAAGCTGCTGTTGTGGAAAACGGCCACAAGGCGGCAGCATTTCTCAATTCACATATCTGGTTACTAGGGCAGCAGAGGCTTTCTGCAAGTCTTGTTCCCAAGTTGTACATTAGAATGGAATGTGCCAGGAAAAACACCCATAGATTTATGTCACATAATTTCTTGTTCGTTGTTTTAATTTTTTTAATCGGGTGGATGATTAGAATATTGTTTGTCGTAGGTTTACACAATCTGGTTCAT
Source organism: Mesoplodon densirostris (assembly GCF_025265405.1). Classification (NCBI taxonomy): domain Eukaryota; kingdom Metazoa; phylum Chordata; class Mammalia; order Artiodactyla; family Ziphiidae; genus Mesoplodon; species Mesoplodon densirostris. Next base: position 121,498,133 of record NC_082665.1, read on the forward strand.
TTGTACACTACATATGTATATATGTATGTATGTGTGTGTATATATATATATATATATATATATATACATAAAATATATTCATGTACAGTTCCTCTTCCCATGTAAATTATTGCAGAGTGTTCTGTAGACTGCGCTTGTATATGGTCGGGCTTTTTGAAACATATATTTAACATGCATTTGTATACGTATGGTAATCCTAATCTTAATTTATCCAACCCCCCACTTTTACTTTTAGATAAGCATAGTTTGTTTTCTAAGTCTGTGAGTGTCTTTTTCTGTGGAGATATATTCATTTGTGTCAGTTGTTAGATAACGCCTATAAGTGATAAAATAGGATATATGTCATTTGCTTTCCGACTTACCTCATGTTCTGTGGATATCTCTAGGCTCCTCTACGGTGCCTCAAAGAGCAGTGTTTCATTGTTTTCCGTGGCTAATAATCCATTGTGTACATGGACCTGTTCTTCTTTATCCATTCATCTGTTGATGGACGTTTTGTTTGCTTCCTTGTCTTGGCTATTGTAGAAATGACTGTGGTGCAGCTGTTGTATCGTATGTCTTCTCAACTCTGGTCTTCTCAGGTGAGAGGCTCAGCAGTGGCCCTGCTGGATGGAATGGTGGCTCAATTTTTACTTATAAACGCAGCTCCTTTCTGTTCTCATTATTGGCAGTTACCACTTTACAACTCAACAGAAGCTAGAGGGTACACAGTACTCTAATAACCCTTCAGCATTTATTGATTGTAGACAGTTTGCTGATGGTAGTTGACTTGTGTGAGATGAAACCTTTCTGTAGAATAGATTTCCATGAGTCTAACAATTCCTGATGTTGAGCTTGTATCCATTTTAGTTTTTTTTGGAAAAACACTGAGTAAAACTTACCTCTTCATAGTATCTCCTTGAAACCTTTGCCAGTTTAAAAATTTTTTTGGCCATTCCCTAGCGCAGGACATTTTTTGAGGGCAGGTGTCCTTTACAGCCCTGAATCCTTGTGAATGTTAAGGGACCGTTAGCTGTGGGTTTAAAGCCGCTCTTGCGGGAAACGGCCACAAGGCGGCAGCATTTCTACATTTCCAACCCTGGGTCTTTGGGCAACAGAGCCTTTGTGGAAATTGTGTTAGTGGGCTGCAAATTAGAGTGGAATGTGCCAGGACAAACCTCCAAGGGCTTATTTCTCCTTACTTCTTGTTTGTTTTTTAAATTAAATTTTTATTTATTATCAGAGCAAATGTGATAAAAATGTTGTGTGTCTTCTAGGTGTACAGAAACTGGTTCATTATATCTATGTATCGATCTGTTCATCTTTGGATCGTTTCCCTTTTTGTTTATTACAGAGTGTTGAGTAGACCTCTCTTGGTATTCCATAGAGATTATATATTTCATATGTATTAGTACATGTCTGTTAACCCCCATATCCTAATTCATGTATTCCTTTCACCTCTCCATTTTGCTAAATGTCATTTGGTGTTCTGAATGTATTCGTATCCTTCTCTTGGAAATAATTTCATGGGTATCAAGTTTTGATAACTCCTATAAGTGATGTCACAGGATATCTGTCTTTTGGTTTCTTTCTTGCTTCAAGTTGGGGGATTATCTCTAGCTGCTTCGATGGTGGTGCCAAAAGCACTGTTTCATTCGTTTCCGTGGCTAATATTCCATTGTGTACAGGGACCACTTCTTCTTGGTGTATTTTTCTCTCGATGGACATTTTGGTTTCTTCCAAGTCTTGGCTATGGTACATGTTGTTTCAGTGCAGGATTGCCAGCCTGTGTCTTTTTCATTCTGGTCTACTCAGGTGATAGACCCATAGTGGGCCTACCCTATCACACCGTGGCTCAATTTTTACCTTTAAACGCACCTTCATTCTGTTCTCAGTACTGGGTGTTGCCAGGTTACATCCCACCAGCAGCTAGAGGGTACGCAGTCCTCTAAAATCCCCTCTATATTTATTCTTTGTAGACTTTTTTTTGCTGATGATCATTCTGACGGCTGTGAGGAGGAACTCTTTGTACACTGGATTTGCATGGCTTTATTAATTCCTGATGTTGAGCACTTTCCATGCCCTTTTTTTTAACAAGAAAAAGAAAGAAAGGCAAAGAAAGAGAAGACAAAATGTGCATAAAATATGCCCCTTGAAATCGTCATTTGGAAAATGCTCGTCTTTTGAGTTTTTTGCTCGACATACAACCCAGGGATTTGTTTTGAGGGCGGGTGTCACTTACAGGCCTGCAATTATTTTGAATATCAAGTGACCATTAGCACTGGGTTTAAAGCTGCTGTTTTGAGAAACGGCCACAGGGTGGCAGCAGTTCTCCTTTACCAAATCTGGTTACTAGGGCAAAAGAGCCTCAGTGGAAATCCTTTTCTAGGTTGTAAACTAGAATGGAATGTGCCAGGAAAAAGCCCCTTAAGTTTATGTCTCACTGCGTATTGTTCGTGTTTTTAATTCAATTTTTATTTTTTATCACAGCAACTTTGATTACCATTTTTGAATCTTCTAGGTGGGCGAGATGTGGTTCTTTTACACATATACATATATCTATCCTTCTTCAGAGCCTTTTCCCATGTAGGTTATGACACAATGTTGATTAGTCTTCTCTTGGTAATCTGAAGGTTTTTGGTGATTATGTACGTCACCTGTGTTTGTATATCTCTGTTATCCCCAATATCCTGATGTATACGGTCCTCACACCTTTCCATTGGTGAACCTTAAGTCTCTTTAATGAATCTGTTATTGCCTTTCTCTGTGGAAATATCTTCACTGGTATCAATTTTTAGGTAACACCTGTAAGTGATAATATAGGATATGTGTCTTTCGCTTTCTGACTTACTACAAGTTGCGTGAGTGCCTCTGGACTCATCTATGGTGCTGCAAATGGCATTGTGTCATTTTTTTCCTTGGATAATATTCCACCTGTATACGTACCAGTTCTTCTTTGTCCACTCATCTGTTGATGGAGTTTTTGGTTGCTTCCATGTCTTGGTTATTGTAATACCGCTGCAATGCACATTGGCCTGCCTGTGTCTATCCAATTCTGTCTTCTTAACTTATAGGCCCGGGAGTGTGCCAGCTGGATCATATGGTAGCAAAATGCTTACCTTGTAGAGGCACCTCCATTCTGTTCTCATTAGTGGCTCTTACCATGTAATGTCCCACTTAAAATTGAGGGTATGCACTTCTCCACAACCCCTTCAGCATTTATTGTTTGTAGTTTTTGACGATGGTCATTCTGACTGGTGTGAGCTGATAGCTCTTTGTGGTTGGAAATGGATGCATCTCATAACCCCTTGAAATTGAGCTTTCAGGCGTGTCCTTTTTCTCTTCAATCTGTGAGTACAGCTTACCTCTTCAAATAGTTTTCTTGAAGTATGTGCCACATTCTGAAGTATTTTGGCCATTACCTCCTTCAAGACATTTTGAGGGCAGGTTTCTTTTACAGCCCTCCTGTACGTGTGCATATGAGGTGACCATTAGTACAGGTTTTAAAGCTGCTGTTGCAGGTAACGCCCAGAGGGCGGCAGCATTTCTGCTTTTCCCAATCTCGTAACTCAGGAAACAGACCTTCCTTCCAGTGGTGTTCCTCGGTTATAATTAAATTGGAATGTGCCCGGGTAAACCCCCAGAAGCTGATGTCTCCTTACTTATGTTTGTTTTCAAGTTGAAGTTATGTTCTTTATTGGAGTAATATTCCATTGTGTACATGGACCACTTCTTCTTTGTGCATACCTCTGTTGATGGATATTTTCGTTACTTCCAAGTGGTGGCTATGGTAAATATTGCTGGAGTGCAGGATTGCCCACCTGTGTATTTTTAATTCTCATCCTCACAGGTGAAATGCCCAGCTGTGGGTATGATTGATTGAACGGTAGCTCAATTTTTACCTTTTCAAGTCACCTCTTTTTGTTTTCATTACTGGCCCTTACGATGACCCACATTGAACCGAGGGTACACATTGCTCCAAAACCCCTTCAGCACTTATTGTTTGCAGAATTTTTGCTGATGGCCATTCTGACTGGTGAGAGCTGATAGGGTTTAGTAATTTGGACTTCCACGTCTTTAATAATTCCTAGTGTTCAGCATTTTTCCACGTCTTTTTTATTTCTGTTAAACAAAAACAGAAAAAATACTGTGAGTACAATATACCTCTTGTAACTGTCTTCTGGGAAGGTTGCCCTGTTTTGAATTTTTTCGTCAATTTTCGACCCCAGGATATTTTTTGAGGGCAGGTGTCATTTACAGGCCTGCAATGAGGGAGAATAATTAGTGACCATTGGCACTGGGTTTAAAGCTGCTGTTGTGGAAAACGGCCACAAGGCGGCAGCATTTCTCAATTCACATATCTGGTTACTAGGGCAGCAGAGGCTTTCTGCAAGTCTTGTTCCCAAGTTGTACATTAGAATGGAATGTGCCAGGAAAAACACCCATAGATTTATGTCACATAATTTCTTGTTCGTTGTTTTAATTTTTTTAATCGGGTGGATGATTAGAATATTGTTTGTCGTAGGTTTACACAATCTGGTTCATTTGTACACTACATATGTATATATGTATGTATGTGTGTGTATATATATATATATATATATATATATATACATAAAATATATTCATGTACAGTTCCTCTTCCCATGTAAATTATTGCAGAGTGTTCTGTAGACTGCGCTTGTATATGGTCGGGCTTTTTGAAACATATATTTAACATGCATTTGTATACGTATGGTAATCCTAATCTTAATTTATCCAACCCCCCACTTTTACTTTTAGATAAGCATAGTTTGTTTTCTAAGTCTGTGAGTGTCTTTTTCTGTGGAGATATATTCATTTGTGTCAGTTGTTAGATAACGCCTATAAGTGATAAAATAGGATATATGTCATTTGCTTTCCGACTTACCTCATGTTCTGTGGATATCTCTAGGCTCCTCTACGGTGCCTCAAAGAGCAGTGTTTCATTGTTTTCCGTGGCTAATAATCCATTGTGTACATGGACCTGTTCTTCTTTATCCATTCATCTGTTGATGGACGTTTTGTTTGCTTCCTTGTCTTGGCTATTGTAGAAATGACTGTGGTGCAGCTGTTGTATCGTATGTCTTCTCAACTCTGGTCTTCTCAGGTGAGAGGCTCAGCAGTGGCCCTGCTGGATGGAATGGTGGCTCAATTTTTACTTATAAACGCAGCTCCTTTCTGTTCTCATTATTGGCAGTTACCACTTTACAACTCAACAGAAGCTAGAGGGTACACAGTACTCTAATAACCCTTCAGCATTTATTGATTGTAGACAGTTTGCTGATGGTAGTTGACTTGTGTGAGATGAAACCTTTCTGTAGAATAGATTTCCATGAGTCTAACAATTCCTGATGTTGAGCTTGTATCCATTTTAGTTTTTTTTGGAAAAACACTGAGTAAAACTTACCTCTTCATAGTATCTCCTTGAAACCTTTGCCAGTTTAAAAATTTTTTTGGCCATTCCCTAGCGCAGGACATTTTTTGAGGGCAGGTGTCCTTTACAGCCCTGAATCCTTGTGAATGTTAAGGGACCGTTAGCTGTGGGTTTAAAGCCGCTCTTGCGGGAAACGGCCACAAGGCGGCAGCATTTCTACATTTCCAACCCTGGGTCTTTGGGCAACAGAGCCTTTGTGGAAATTGTGTTAGTGGGCTGCAAATTAGAGTGGAATGTGCCAGGACAAACCTCCAAGGGCTTATTTCTCCTTACTTCTTGTTTGTTTTTTAAATTAAATTTTTATTTATTATCAGAGCAAATGTGATAAAAATGTTGTGTGTCTTCTAGGTGTACAGAAACTGGTTCATTATATCTATGTATCGATCTGTTCATCTTTGGATCGTTTCCCTTTTTGTTTATTACAGAGTGTTGAGTAGACCTCTCTTGGTATTCCATAGAGATTATATATTTCATATGTATTAGTACATGTCTGTTAACCCCCATATCCTAATTCATGTATTCCTTTCACCTCTCCATTTTGCTAAATGTCATTTGGTGTTCTGAATGTATTCGTATCCTTCTCTTGGAAATAATTTCATGGGTATCAAGTTTTGATAACTCCTATAAGTGATGTCACAGGATATCTGTCTTTTGGTTTCTTTCTTGCTTCAAGTTGGGGGATTATCTCTAGCTGCTTCGATGGTGGTGCCAAAAGCACTGTTTCATTCGTTTCCGTGGCTAATATTCCATTGTGTACAGGGACCACTTCTTCTTGGTGTATTTTTCTCTCGATGGACATTTTGGTTTCTTCCAAGTCTTGGCTATGGTACATGTTGTTTCAGTGCAGGATTGCCAGCCTGTGTCTTTTTCATTCTGGTCTACTCAGGTGATAGACCCATAGTGGGCCTACCCTATCACACCGTGGCTCAATTTTTACCTTTAAACGCACCTTCATTCTGTTCTCAGTACTGGGTGTTGCCAGGTTACATCCCACCAGCAGCTAGAGGGTACGCAGTCCTCTAAAATCCCCTCTATATTTATTCTTTGTAGACTTTTTTTTGCTGATGATCATTCTGACGGCTGTGAGGAGGAACTCTTTGTACACTGGATTTGCATGGCTTTATTAATTCCTGATGTTGAGCACTTTCCATGCCCTTTTTTTTAACAAGAAAAAGAAAGAAAGGCAAAGAAAGAGAAGACAAAATGTGCATAAAATATGCCCCTTGAAATCGTCGTTTGGAAAATGCTCGTCTTTTGAGTTTTTTGCTCGACATACAACCCAGGGATTTGTTTTGAGGGCGGGTGTCACTTACAGGCCTGCAATTATTTTGAATATCAAGTGACCATTAGCACTGGGTTTAAAGCTGCTGTTTTGAGAAACGGCCACAGGGTGGCAGCAGTTCTCCTTTACCAAATCTGGTTACTAGGGCAAAAGAGCCTCAGTGGAAATCCTTTTCTAGGTTGTAAACTAGAATGGAATGTGCCAGGAAAAAGCCCCTTAAGTTTATGTCTCACTGCGTATTGTTCGTGTTTTTAATTCAATTTTTATTTTTTATCACAGCAACTTTGATTACCATTTTTGAATCTTCTAGGTGGGCGAGATGTGGTTCTTTTACACATATACATATATCTATCCTTCTTCAGAGCCTTTTCCCATGTAGGTTATGACACAATGTTGATTAGTCTTCTCTTGGTAATCTGAAGGTTTTTGGTGATTATGTACGTCACCTGTGTTTGTATATCTCTGTTATCCCCAATATCCTGATGTATACGGTCCTCACACCTTTCCATTGGTGAACCTTAAGTCTCTTTAATGAATCTGTTATTGCCTTTCTCTGTGGAAATATCTTCACTGGTATCAATTTTTAGGTAACACCTGTAAGTGATAATATAGGATATGTGTCTTTCGCTTTCTGACTTACTACAAGTTGCGTGAGTGCCTCTGGACTCATCTATGGTGCTGCAAATGGCATTGTGTCATTTTTTTCCTTGGATAATATTCCACCTGTATACGTACCAGTTCTTCTTTGTCCACTCATCTGTTGATGGAGTTTTTGGTTGCTTCCATGTCTTGGTTATTGTAATACCGCTGCAATGCACATTGGCCTGCCTGTGTCTATCCAATTCTGTCTTCTTAACTTATAGGCCCGGGAGTGTGCCAGCTGGATCATATGGTAGCAAAATGCTTACCTTGTAGAGGCACCTCCATTCTGTTCTCATTAGTGGCTCTTACCATGTAATGTCCCACTTAAAATTGAGGGTATGCACTTCTCCACAACCCCTTCAGCATTTATTGTTTGTAGTTTTTGACGATGGTCATTCTGACTGGTGTGAGCTGATAGCTCTTTGTGGTTGGAAATGGATGCATCTCATAACCCCTTGAAATTGAGCTTTCAGGCGTGTCCTTTTTCTCTTCAATCTGTGAGTACAGCTTACCTCTTCAAATAGTTTTCTTGAAGTATGTGCCACATTCTGAAGTATTTTGGCCATTACCTCCTTCAAGACATTTTGAGGGCAGGTTTCTTTTACAGCCCTCCTGTACGTGTGCATATGAGGTGACCATTAGTACAGGTTTTAAAGCTGCTGTTGCAGGTAACGCCCAGAGGGCGGCAGCATTTCTGCTTTTCCCAATCTCGTAACTCAGGAAACAGACCTTCCTTCCAGTGGTGTTCCTCGGTTATAATTAAATTGGAATGTGCCCGGGTAAACCCCCAGAAGCTGATGTCTCCTTACTTATGTTTGTTTTCAAGTTGAAGTTATGTTCTTTATTGGAGTAATATTCCATTGTGTACATGGACCACTTCTTCTTTGTGCATACCTCTGTTGATGGATATTTTCGTTACTTCCAAGTGGTGGCTATGGTAAATATTGCTGGAGTGCAGGATTGCCCACCTGTGTATTTTTAATTCTCATCCTCACAGGTGAAATGCCCAGCTGTGGGTATGATTGATTGAACGGTAGCTCAATTTTTACCTTTTCAAGTCACCTCTTTTTGTTTTCATTACTGGCCCTTACGATGACCCACATTGAACCGAGGGTACACATTGCTCCAAAACCCCTTCAGCACTTATTGTTTGCAGAATTTTTGCTGATGGCCATTCTGACTGGTGAGAGCTGATAGGGTTTAGTAATTTGGACTTCCACGTCTTTAATAATTCCTAGTGTTCAGCATTTTTCCACGTCTTTTTTATTTCTGTTAAACAAAAACAGAAAAAAAACTGTGAGTACAATATACCTCTTGTAACTGTCTTCTGGGAAGGTTGCCCTGTTTTGAATTTTTTCGTCAATTTTCGACCCCAGGATATTTTTTGAGGGCAGGTGTCATTTACAGGCCTGCAATGAGGGAGAATAATTAGTGACCATTGGCACTGGGTTTAAAGCTGCTGTTGTGGAAAACGGCCACAAGGCGGCAGCATTTCTCAATTCACATATCTGGTTACTAGGGCAGCAGAGGCTTTCTGCAAGTCTTGTTCCCAAGTTGTACATTAGAATGGAATGTGCCAGGAAAAACACCCATAGATTTATGTCACATAATTTCTTGTTCGTTGTTTTAATTTTTTTAATCGGGTGGATGATTAGAATATTGTTTGTCGTAGGTTTACACAATCTGGTTCATTTGTACACTACATATGTATATATGTATGTATGTGTGTGTATATATATATATATATATATACATAAAATATATTCATGTACAGTTCCTCTTCCCATGTAAATTATTGCAGAGTGTTCTGTAGACTGCGCTTGTATATGGTCGGGCTTTTTGAAACATATATTTAACATGCATTTGTATACGTATGGTAATCCTAATCTTAATTTATCCAACCCCCCACTTTTACTTTTAGATAAGCATAGTTTGTTTTCTAAGTCTGTGAGTGTCTTTTTCTGTGGAGATATATTCATTTGTGCCAGTTGTTAGATAACGCCTATAAGTGATAAAATAGGATATATGTCATTTGCTTTCCGACTTACCTCATGTTCTGTGGATATCTCTAGGCTCCTCTACGGTGCCTCAAAGAGCAGTGTTTCATTGTTTTCCGTGGCTAATAATCCATTGTGTACATGGACCTGTTCTTCTTTATCCATTCATCTGTTGATGGACGTTTTGTTTGCTTCCTTGTCTTGGCTATTGTAGAAATGACTGTGGTGCAGCTGTTGTATCGTATGTCTTCTCAACTCTGGTCTTCTCAGGTGAGAGGCTCAGCAGTGGCCCTGCTGGATGGAATGGTGGCTCAATTTTTACTTATAAACGCAGCTCCTTTCTGTTCTCATTATTGGCAGTTACCACTTTACAACTCAACAGAAGCTAGAGGGTACACAGTACTCTAATAACCCTTCAGCATTTATTGATTGTAGACAGTTTGCTGATGGTAGTTGACTTGTGTGAGATGAAACCTTTCTGTAGAATAGATTTCCATGAGTCTAACAATTCCTGATGTTGAGCTTGTATCCATTTTAGTTTTTTTTGGAAAAACACTGAGTAAAACTTACCTCTTCATAGTATCTCCTTGAAACCTTTGCCAGTTTAAAAATTTTTTTGGCCATTCCCTAGCGCAGGACATTTTTTGAGGGCAGGTGTCCTTTACAGCCCTGAATCCTTGTGAATGTTAAGGGACCGTTAGCTGTGGGTTTAAAGCCGCTCTTGCGGGAAACGGCCACAAGGCGGCAGCATTTCTACATTTCCAACCCTGGGTCTTTGGGCAACAGAGCCTTTGTGGAAATTGTGTTAGTGGGCTGCAAATTAGAGTGGAATGTGCCAGGACAAACCTCCAAGGGCTTATTTCTCCTTACTTCTTGTTTGTTTTTTAAATTAAATTTTTATTTATTATCAGAGCAAATGTGATAAAAATGTTGTGTGTCTTCTAGGTGTACAGAAACTGGTTCATTATATCTATGTATCGATCTGTTCATCTTTGGATCGTTTCCCTTTTTGTTTATTACAGAGTGTTGAGTAGACCTCTCTTGGTATTCCATAGAGATTATATATTTCATATGTATTAGTACATGTCTGTTAACCCCCATATCCTAATTCATGTATTCCTTTCACCTCTCCATTTTGCTAAATGTCATTTGGTGTTCTGAATGTATTCGTATCCTTCTCTTGGAAATAATTTCATGGGTATCAAGTTTTGATAACTCCTATAAGTGATGTCACAGGATATCTGTCTTTTGGTTTCTTTCTTGCTTCAAGTTGGGGGATTATCTCTAGCTGCTTCGATGGTGGTGCCAAAAGCACTGTTTCATTCGTTTCCGTGGCTAATATTCCATTGTGTACAGGGACCACTTCTTCTTGGTGTATTTTTCTCTCGATGGACATTTTGGTTTCTTCCAAGTCTTGGCTATGGTACATGTTGTTTCAGTGCAGGATTGCCAGCCTGTGTCTTTTTCATTCTGGTCTACTCAGGTGATAGACCCATAGTGGGCCTACCCTATCACACCGTGGCTCAATTTTTACCTTTAAACGCACCTTCATTCTGTTCTCAGTACTGGGTGTTGCCAGGTTACATCCCACCAGCAGCTAGAGGGTACGCAGTCCTCTAAAATCCCTTCTATATTTATTCTTTGTAGACTTTTTTTGCTGATGATCATTCTGACGGCTGTGAGGAGGAACTCTTTGTACACTGGATTTGCATGGCTTTATTAATTCCTGATGTTGAGCATTTTCCATGCCCTTTTTTTTAACAAGAAAAAGAAAGAAAGGCAAAGAAAGAGAAGACAAAATGTGCATAAAATATGCCCCTTGAAATCGTTGTTTGGAAAATGCTCGTCTTTTGAGTTTTTTGCTCGACATACAACCCAGGGATTTGTTTTGAGGGTGGGTGTCACTTACAGGCCTGCAATTATTTTGAATATCAAGTGACCATTAGCACTGGGTTTAAAGCTGCTGTTTTGAGAAACGGCCACAGGGTGGCAGCAGTTCTCCTTTACCAAATCTGGTTACTAGGGCAAAAGAGCCTCAGTGGAAATCCTTTTCTAGGTTGTAAACTAGAATGGAATGTGCCAGGAAAAAGCCCCTTAAGTTTATGTCTCACTACGTATTGTTCGTGTTTTTAATTCAATTTTTATTTTTTATCACAGCAACTTTGATTACCATTTTTGAATCTTCTAGGTGGGCGAGATGTGGTTCTTTTACACATATACATATATCTATCCTTCTTCAGAGCCTTTTCCCATGTAGGTTATGACACAATGTTGATTAGTCTTCTCTTGGTAATCTGAAGGTTTTTGGTGATTATGTACGTCACCTGTGTTTGTATATCTCTGTTATCCCCAATATCCTGATGTATACGGTCCTCACACCTTTCCATTGGTGAACCTTAAGTCTCTTTAATGAATCTGTTATTGCCTTTCTCTGTGGAAATATCTTCACTGGTATCAATTTTTAGGTAACACCTGTAAGTGATAATATAGGATATGTGTCTTTCGCTTTCTGACTTACTACAAGTTGCGTGAGTGCCTCTGGACTCATCTATGGTGCTGCAAATGGCATTGTGTCATTTTTTTCCTTGGATAATATTCCACCTGTATACGTACCAGTTCTTCTTTGTCCACTCATCTGTTGATGGAGTTTTTGGTTGCTTCCATGTCTTGGTTATTGTAATACCGCTGCAATGCACATTGGCCTGCCTGTGTCTATCCAATTCTGTCTTCTTAACTTATAGGCCCGGGAGTGTGCCAGCTGGATCATATGGTAGCAAAATGCTTACCTTGTAGAGGCACCTCCATTCTGTTCTCATTAGTGGCTCTTACCATGTAATGTCCCACTTAAAATTGAGGGTATGCACTTCTCCACAACCCCTTCAGCATTTATTGTTTGTAGTTTTTGACGATGGTCATTCTGACTGGTGTGAGCTGATAGCTCTTTGTGGTTGGAAATGGATGCATCTCATAATCCCTTGAAATTGAGCTTTCAGGCGTGTCCTTTTTCTCTTCAATCTGTGAGTACAGCTTACCTCTTCAAATAGTTTTCTTGAAGTATGTGCCACATTCTGAAGTATTTTGGCCATTACCTCCTTCAAGACATTTTGAGGGCAGGTTTCTTTTACAGCCCTCCTGTACGTGTGCATATGAGGTGACCATTAGTACAGGTTTTAAAGCTGCTGTTGCAGGTAACGCCCAGAGGGCGGCAGCATTTCTGCTTTTCCCAATCTCGTAACTCAGGAAACAGACCTTCCTTCCAGTGGTGTTCCTCGGTTATAATTAAATTGGAATGTGCCCGGGTAAACCCCCAGAAGCTGATGTCTCCTTACTTATGTTTGTTTTCAAGTTGAAGTTATGTTCTTTATTGGAGTAATATTCCATTGTGTACATGGACCACTTCTTCTTTGTGCATACCTCTGTTGATGGATATTTTCGTTACTTCCAAGTGGTGGCTATGGTAAATATTGCTGGAGTGCAGGATTGCCCACCTGTGTATTTTTAATTCTCATCCTCACAGGTGAAATGCCCAGCTGTGGGTATGATTGATTGAACGGTAGCTCAATTTTTACCTTTTCAAGTCACCTCTTTTTGTTTTCATTACTGGCCCTTACGATGACCCACATTGAACCGAGGGTACACATTGCTCCAAAACCCCTTCAGCACTTATTGTTTGCAGAATTTTTGCTGATGGCCATTCTGACTGGTGAGAGCTGATAGGGTTTAGTAATTTGGACTTCCACGTCTTTAATAATTCCTAGTGTTCAGCATTTTTCCACGTCTTTTTTATTTCTGTTAAACAAAAACAGAAAAAAAACTGTGAGTACAATATACCTCTTGTAACTGTCTTCTGGGAAGGTTGCCCTGTTTTGAATTTTTTCGTCAATTTTCGACCCCAGGATATTTTTTGAGGGCAGGTGTCATTTACAGGCCTGCAATGAGGGAGAATAATTAGTGACCATTGGCACTGGGTTTAAAGCTGCTGTTGTGGAAAACGGCCACAAGGCGGCAGCATTTCTCAATTCACATATCTGGTTACTAGGGCAGCAGAGGCTTTCTGCAAGTCTTGTTCCCAAGTTGTACATTAGAATGGAATGTGCCAGGAAAAACACCCATAGATTTATGTCACATAATTTCTTGTTCGTTGTTTTAATTTTTTTAATCGGGTGGATGATTAGAATATTGTTTGTCGTAGGTTTACACAATCTGGTTCATTTGTACACTACATATGTATATATGTATGTATGTGTGTGTATATATATATATATATATATATATATACATAAAATATATTCATGTACAGTTCCTCTTCCCATGTAAATTATTGCAGAGTGTTCTGTAGACTGCGCTTGTATATGGTCGGGCTTTTTGAAACATATATTTAACATGCATTTGTATACGTATGGTAATCCTAATCTTAATTTATCCAACCCCCCACTTTTACTTTTAGATAAGCATAGTTTGTTTTCTAAGTCTGTGAGTGTCTTTTTCTGTGGAGATATATTCATTTGTGTCAGTTGTTAGATAACGCCTATAAGTGATAAAATAGGATATATGTCATTTGCTTTCCGACTTACCTCATGTTCTGTGGATATCTCTAGGCTCCTCTACGGTGCCTCAAAGAGCAGTGTTTCATTGTTTTCCGTGGCTAATAATCCATTGTGTACATGGACCTGTTCTTCTTTATCCATTCATCTGTTGATGGACGTTTTGTTTGCTTCCTTGTCTTGGCTATTGTAGAAATGACTGTGGTGCAGCTGTTGTATCGTATGTCTTCTCAACTCTGGTCTTCTCAGGTGAGAGGCTCAGCAGTGGCCCTGCTGGATGGAATGGTGGCTCAATTTTTACTTATAAACGCAGCTCCTTTCTGTTCTCATTATTGGCAGTTACCACTTTACAACTCAACAGAAGCTAGAGGGTACACAGTACTCTAATAACCCTTCAGCATTTATTGATTGTAGACAGTTTGCTGATGGTAGTTGACTTGTGTGAGATGAAACCTTTCTGTAGAATAGATTTCCATGAGTCTAACAATTCCTGATGTTGAGCTTGTATCCATTTTAGTTTTTTTTGGAAAAACACTGAGTAAAACTTACCTCTTCATAGTATCTCCTTGAAACCTTTGCCAGTTTAAAAATTTTTTTGGCCATTCCCTAGCGCAGGACATTTTTTGAGGGCAGGTGTCCTTTACAGCCCTGAATCCTTGTGAATGTTAAGGGACCGTTAGCTGTGGGTTTAAAGCCGCTCTTGCGGGAAACGGCCACAAGGCGGCAGCATTTCTACATTTCCAACCCTGGGTCTTTGGGCAACAGAGCCTTTGTGGAAATTGTGTTAGTGGGCTGCAAATTAGAGTGGAATGTGCCAGGACAAACCTCCAAGGGCTTATTTCTCCTTACTTCTTGTTTGTTTTTTAAATTAAATTTTTATTTATTATCAGAGCAAATGTGATAAAAATGTTGTGTGTCTTCTAGGTGTACAGAAACTGGTTCATTATATCTATGTATCGATCTGTTCATCTTTGGATCGTTTCCCTTTTTGTTTATTACAGAGTGTTGAGTAGACCTCTCTTGGTATTCCATAGAGATTATATATTTCATATGTATTAGTACATGTCTGTTAACCCCCATATCCTAATTCATGTATTCCTTTCACCTCTCCATTTTGCTAAATGTCATTTGGTGTTCTGAATGTATTCGTATCCTTCTCTTGGAAATAATTTCATGGGTATCAAGTTTTGATAACTCCTATAAGTGATGTCACAGGATATCTGTCTTTTGGTTTCTTTCTTGCTTCAAGTTGGGGGATTATCTCTAGCTGCTTCGATGGTGGTGCCAAAAGCACTGTTTCATTCGTTTCCGTGGCTAATATTCCATTGTGTACAGGGACCACTTCTTCTTGGTGTATTTTTCTCTCGATGGACATTTTGGTTTCTTCCAAGTCTTGGCTATGGTACATGTTGTTTCAGTGCAGGATTGCCAGCCTGTGTCTTTTTCATTCTGGTCTACTCAGGTGATAGACCCATAGTGGGCCTACCCTATCACACCGTGGCTCAATTTTTACCTTTAAACGCACCTTCATTCTGTTCTCAGTACTGGGTGTTGCCAGGTTACATCCCACCAGCAGCTAGAGGGTACGCAGTCCTCTAAAATCCCCTCTATATTTATTCTTTGTAGACTTTTTTTGCTGATGATCATTCTGACGGCTGTGAGGAGGAACTCTTTGTACACTGGATTTGCATGGCTTTATTAATTCCTGATGTTGAGCATTTTCCATGCCCTTTTTTTTAACAAGAAAAAGAAAGAAAGGCAAAGAAAGAGAAGACAAAATGTGCATAAAATATGCCCCTTGAAATCGTCGTTTGGAAAATGCTCGTCTTTTGAGTTTTTTGCTCGACATACAACCCAGGGATTTGTTTTGAGGGCGGGTGTCACTTACAGGCCTGCAATTATTTTGAATATCAAGTGACCATTAGCACTGGGTTTAAAGCTGCTGTTTTGAGAAACGGCCACAGGGTGGCAGCAGTTCTCCTTTACCAAATCTGGTTACTAGGGCAAAAGAGCCTCAGTGGAAATCCTTTTCTAGGTTGTAAACTAGAATGGAATGTGCCAGGAAAAAGCCCCTTAAGTTTATGTCTCACTGCGTATTGTTCGTGTTTTTAATTCAATTTTTATTTTTTATCACAGCAACTTTGATTACCATTTTTGAATCTTCTAGGTGGGCGAGATGTGGTTCTTTTACACATATACATATATCTATCCTTCTTCAGAGCCTTTTCCCATGTAGGTTATGACACAATGTTGATTAGTCTTCTCTTGGTAATCTGAAGGTTTTTGGTGATTATGTACGTCACCTGTGTTTGTATATCTCTGTTATCCCCAATATCCTGATGTATACGGTCCTCACACCTTTCCATTGGTGAACCTTAAGTCTGTTTAATGAATCTGTTATTGCCTTTCTCTGTGGAAATATCTTCACTGGTATCAATTTTTAGGTAACACCTGTAAGTGATAATATAGGATATGTGTCTTTCGCTTTCTGACTTACTACAAGTTGCGTGAGTGCCTCTGGACTCATCTATGGTGCTGCAAATGGCATTGTGTCATTTTTTTCCTTGGATAATATTCCACCTGTATACGTACCAGTTCTTCTTTGTCCACTCATCTGTTGATGGAGTTTTTGGTTGCTTCCATGTCTTGGTTATTGTAATACCGCTGCAATGCACATTGGCCTGCCTGTGTCTATCCAATTCTGTCTTCTTAACTTATAGGCCCGGGAGTGTGCCAGCTGGATCATATGGTAGCAAAATGCTTACCTTGTAGAGGCACCTCCATTCTGTTCTCATTAGTGGCTCTTACCATGTAATGTCCCACTTAAAATTGAGGGTATGCACTTCTCCACAACCCCTTCAGCATTTATTGTTTGTAGTTTTTGACGATGGTCATTCTGACTGGTGTGAGCTGATAGCTCTTTGTGGTTGGAAATGGATGCATCTCATAATCCCTTGAAATTGAGCTTTCAGGCGTGTCCTTTTTCTCTTCAATCTGTGAGTACAGCTTACCTCTTCAAATAGTTTTCTTGAAGTATGTGCCACATTCTGAAGTATTTTTGCCATTACCTCCTTCAAGACATTTTGAGGGCAGGTTTCTTTTACAGCCCTCCTGTACGTGTGCATATGAGGTGACCATTAGTACAGGTTTTAAAGCTGCTGTTGCAGGTAACACCCAGAGGGCGGCAGCATTTCTGCTTTTCCCAATCTCGTAACTCAGGAAACAGACCTTCCTTCCAGTGGTGTTCCTCGGTTATAATTAAATTGGAATGTGCCCGGGTAAACCCCCAGAAGCTGATGTCTCCTTACTTATGTTTGTTTTCAAGTTGAATTTATGTTCTTTATTGGAGTAATATTCCATTGTGTACATGGACCACTTCTTCTTTGTGCATACCTCTGTTGATGGATATTTTTGTTACTTCCAAGTGGTGGCTATGGTAAATATTGCTGGAGTGCAGGATTGCCCACCTGTGTATTTTTAATTCTCATCCTCACAGGTGAAATGCCCAGCTGTGGGTATGATTGATTGAACGGTAGCTCAATTTTTACCTTTTCAAGTCACCTCTTTTTGTTTTCATTACTGGCCCTTACGATGACCCACATTGAACCGAGGGTACACATTGCTCCAAAACCCCTTCAGCACTTATTGTTTGCAGAATTTTTGCTGATGGCCATTCTGACTGGTGAGAGCTGATAGGGTTTAGTAATTTGGACTTCCACGTCTTTAATAATTCCTAGTGTTCAGCATTTTTCCACGTCTTTTTTATTTCTGTTAAACAAAAACAGAAAAAAACTGTGAGTACAATATACCTCTTGTAACTGTCTTCTGGGAAGGTTGCCCTGTTTTGAATTTTTTCGTCAATTTTCGACCCCAGGATATTTTTTGAGGGCAGGTGTCATTTACAGGCCTGCAATGAGGGAGAATAATTAGTGACCATTGGCACTGGGTTTAAAGCTGCTGTTGTGGAAAACGGCCACAAGGCGGCAGCATTTCTCAATTCACATATCTGGTTACTAGGGCAGCAGAGGCTTTCTGCAAGTCTTGTTCCCAAGTTGTACATTAGAATGGAATGTGCCAGGAAAAACACCCATAGATTTATGTCACATAATTTCTTGTTCGTTGTTTTAATTTTTTTAATCGGGTGGATGATTAGAATATTGTTTGTCGTAGGTTTACACAATCTGGTTCATTTGTACACTACATATGTATATATGTATGTATGTGTGTGTATATATATATATATATATATACATAAAATATATTCATGTACAGTTCCTCTTCCCATGTAAATTATTGCAGAGTGTTCTGTAGACTGCGCTTGTATATGGTCGGGCTTTTTGAAACATATATTTAACATGCATTTGTATACGTATGGTAATCCTAATCTTAATTTATCCAACCCCCCACTTTTACTTTTAGATAAGCATAGTTTGTTTTCTAAGTCTGTGAGTGTCTTTTTCTGTGGAGATATATTCATTTGTGTCAGTTGTTAGATAACGCCTATAAGTGATAAAATAGGATATATGTCATTTGCTTTCCGACTTACCTCATGTTCTGTGGATATCTCTAGGCTCCTCTACGGTGCCTCAAAGAGCAGTGTTTCATTGTTTTCCGTGGCTAATAATCCATTGTGTACATGGACCTGTTCTTCTTTATCCATTCATCTGTTGATGGACGTTTTGTTTGCTTCCTTGTCTTGGCTATTGTAGAAATGACTGTGGTGCAGCTGTTGTATCGTATGTCTTCTCAACTCTGGTCTTCTCAGGTGAGAGGCTCAGCAGTGGCCCTGCTGGATGGAATGGTGGCTCAATTTTTACTTATAAACGCAGCTCCTTTCTGTTCTCATTATTGGCAGTTACCACTTTACAACTCAACAGAAGCTAGAGGGTACACAGTACTCTAATAACCCTTCAGCATTTATTGATTGTAGACAGTTTGCTGATGGTAGTTGACTTGTGTGAGATGAAACCTTTCTGTAGAATAGATTTCCATGAGTCTAACAATTCCTGATGTTGAGCTTGTATCCATTTTAGTTTTTTTTGGAAAAACACTGAGTAAAACTTACCTCTTCATAGTATCTCCTTGAAACCTTTGCCAGTTTAAAAATTTTTTTGGCCATTCCCTAGCGCAGGACATTTTTTGAGGGCAGGTGTCCTTTACAGCCCTGAATCCTTGTGAATGTTAAGGGACCGTTAGCTGTGGGTTTAAAGCCGCTCTTGCGGGAAACGGCCACAAGGCGGCAGCATTTCTACATTTCCAACCCTGGGTCTTTGGGCAACAGAGCCTTTGTGGAAATTGTGTTAGTGGGCTGCAAATTAGAGTGGAATGTGCCAGGACAAACCTCCAAGGGCTTATTTCTCCTTACTTCTTGTTTGTTTTTTAAATTAAATTTTTATTTATTATCAGAGCAAATGTGATAAAAATGTTGTGTGTCTTCTAGGTGTACAGATACTGGTTCATTATATCTATGTATCGATCTGTTCATCTTTGGATCGTTTCCCTTTTTGTTTATTACAGAGTGTTGAGTAGACCTCTCTTGGTATTCCATAGAGATTATATATTTCATATGTATTAGTACATGTCTGTTAACCCCCATATCCTAATTCATGTATTCCTTTCACCTCTCCATTTTGCTAAATGTCATTTGGTGTTCTGAATGTATTCGTATCCTTCTCTTGGAAATAATTTCATGGGTATCAAGTTTTGGTAACTCCTATAAGTGATGTCACAGGATATCTGTCTTTTGGTTTCTTTCTTGCTTCAAGTTGGGGGATTATCTCTAGCTGCTTCGATGGTGGTGCCAAAAGCACTGTTTCATTCGTTTCCGTGGCTAATATTCCATTGTGTACAGGGACCACTTCTTCTTGGTGTATTTTTCTCTCGATGGACATTTTGGTTTCTTCCAAGTCTTGGCTATGGTACATGTTGTTTCAGTGCAGGATTGCCAGCCTGTGTCTTTTTCATTCTGGTCTACTCAGGTGATAGACCCATAGTGGGCCTACCCTATCACACCGTGGCTCAATTTTTACCTTTAAACGCACCTTCATTCTGTTCTCAGTACTGGGTGTTGCCAGGTTACATCCCACCAGCAGCTAGAGGGTACGCAGTCCTCTAAAATCCCCTCTATATTTATTCTTTGTAGACTTTTTTTTGCTGATGATCATTCTGACGGCTGTGAGGAGGAACTCTTTGTACACTGGATTTGCATGGCTTTATTAATTCCTGATGTTGAGCACTTTCCATGCCCTTTTTTTTTAACAAGAAAAAGAAAGAAAGGCAAAGAAAGAGAAGACAAAATGTGCATAAAATATGCCCCTTGAAATCGTCGTTTGGAAAATGCTCGTCTTTTGAGTTTTTTGCTCGACATACAACCCAGGGATTTGTTTTGAGGGCGGGTGTCACTTACAGGCCTGCAATTATTTTGAATATCAAGTGACCATTAGCACTGGGTTTAAAGCTGCTGTTTTGAGAAACGGCCACAGGGTGGCAGCAGTTCTCCTTTACCAAATCTGGTTACTAGGGCAAAAGAGCCTCAGTGGAAATCCTTTTCTAGGTTGTAAACTAGAATGGAATGTGCCAGGAAAAAGCCCCTTAAGTTTATGTCTCACTACGTATTGTTCGTGTTTTTAATTCAATTTTTATTTTTTATCACAGCAACTTTGATTACCATTTTTGAATCTTCTAGGTGGGCGAGATGTGGTTCTTTTACACATATACATATATCTATCCTTCTTCAGAGCCTTTTCCCATGTAGGTTATGACACAATGTTGATTAGTCTTCTCTTGGTAATCTGAAGGTTTTTGGTGATTATGTACGTCACCTGTGTTTGTATATCTCTGTTATCCCCAATATCCTGATGTATACGGTCCTCACACCTTTCCATTGGTGAACCTTAAGTCTGTTTAATGAATCTGTTATTGCCTTTCTCTGTGGAAATATCTTCACTGGTATCAATTTTTAGGTAACACCTGTAAGTGATAATATAGGATATGTGTCTTTCGCTTTCTGACTTACTACAAGTTGCGTGAGTGCCTCTGGACTCATCTATGGTGCTGCAAATGGCATTGTGTCATTTTTTTCCTTGGATAATATTCCACCTGTATACGTACCAGTTCTTCTTTGTCCACTCATCTGTTGATGGAGTTTTTGGTTGCTTCCATGTCTTGGTTATTGTAATACCGCTGCAATGCACATTGGCCTGCCTGTGTCTATCCAATTCTGTCTTCTTAACTTATAGGCCCGGGAGTGTGCCAGCTGGATCATATGGTAGCAAAATGCTTACCTTGTAGAGGCACCTCCATTCTGTTCTCATTAGTGGCTCTTACCATGTAATGTCCCACTTAAAATTGAGGGTATGCACTTCTCCACAACCCCTTCAGCATTTATTGTTTGTAGTTTTTGACGATGGTCATTCTGACTGGTGTGAGCTGATAGCTCTTTGTGGTTGGAAATGGATGCATCTCATAACCCCTTGAAATTGAGCTTTCAGGCGTGTCCTTTTTCTCTTCAATCTGTGAGTACAGCTTACCTCTTCAAATAGTTTTCTTGAAGTATGTGCCACATTCTGAAGTATTTTGGCCATTACCTCCTTCAAGACATTTTGAGGGCAGGTTTCTTTTACAGCCCTCCTGTACGTGTGCATATGAGGTGACCATTAGTACAGGTTTTAAAGCTGCTGTTGCAGGTAACGCCCAGAGGGCGGCAGCATTTCTGCTTTTCCCAATCTCGTAACTCAGGAAACAGACCTTCCTTCCAGTGGTGTTCCTCGGTTATAATTAAATTGGAATGTGCCCGGGTAAACCCCCAGAAGCTGATGTCTCCTTACTTATGTTTGTTTTCAAGTTGAAGTTATGTTCTTTATTGGAGTAATATTCCATTGTGTACATGGACCACTTCTTCTTTGTGCATACCTCTGTTGATGAATATTTTCGTTACTTCCAAGTGGTGGCTATGGTAAATATTGCTGGAGTGCAGGATTGCCCACCTGTGTATTTTTAATTCTCATCCTCACAGGTGAAATGCCCAGCTGTGGGTATGATTGATTGAACGGTAGCTCAATTTTTACCTTTTCAAGTCACCTCTTTTTGTTTTCATTACTGGCCCTTACGATGACCCACATTGAACCGAGGGTACACATTGCTCCAAAACCCCTTCAGCACTTATTGTTTGCAGAATTTTTGCTGATGGCCATTCTGACTGGTGAGAGCTGATAGGGTTTAGTAATTTGGACTTCCACGTCTTTAATAATTCCTAGTGTTCAGCATTTTTCCACGTCTTTTTTATTTCTGTTAAACAAAAACAGAAAAAAAACTGTGAGTACAATATACCTCTTGTAACTGTCTTCTGGGAAGGTTGCCCTGTTTTGAATTTTTTCGTCAATTTTCGACCCCAGGATATTTTTTGAGGGCAGGTGTCATTTACAGGCCTGCAATGAGGGAGAATAATTAGTGACCATTGGCACTGGGTTTAAAGCTGCTGTTGTGGAAAACGGCCACAAGGCGGCAGCATTTCTCAATTCACATATCTGGTTACTAGGGCAGCAGAGGCTTTCTGCAAGTCTTGTTCCCAAGTTGTACATTAGAATGGAATGTGCCAGGAAAAACACCCATAGATTTATGTCACATAATTTCTTGTTCGTTGTTTTAATTTTTTTAATCGGGTGGATGATTAGAATATTGTTTGTCGTAGGTTTACACAATCTGGTTCATTTGTACACTACATATGTATATATGTATGTATGTGTGTATATATATATATATATATATATATATACATAAAATATATTCATGTACAGTTCCTCTTCCCATGTAAATTATTGCAGAGTGTTCTGTAGACTGCGCTTGTATATGGTCGGGCTTTTTGAAACATATATTTAACATGCATTTGTATACGTATGGTAATCCTAATCTTAATTTATCCAACCCCCCACTTTTACTTTTAGATAAGCATAGTTTGTTTTCTAAGTCTGTGAGTGTCTTTTTCTGTGGAGATATATTCATTTGTGCCAGTTGTTAGATAACGCCTATAAGTGATAAAATAGGATATATGTCATTTGCTTTCCGACTTACCTCATGTTCTGTGGATATCTCTAGGCTCCTCTACGGTGCCTCAAAGAGCAGTGTTTCATTGTTTTCCGTGGCTAATAATCCATTGTGTACATGGACCTGTTCTTCTTTATCCATTCATCTGTTGATGGACGTTTTGTTTGCTTCCTTGTCTTGGCTATTGTAGAAATGACTGTGGTGCAGCTGTTGTATCGTATGTCTTCTCAACTCTGGTCTTCTCAGGTGAGAGGCTCAGCAGTGGCCCTGCTGGATGGAATGGTGGCTCAATTTTTACTTATAAACGCAGCTCCTTTCTGTTCTCATTATTGGCAGTTACCACTTTACAACTCAACAGAAGCTAGAGGGTACACAGTACTCTAATAACCCTTCAGCATTTATTGATTGTAGACAGTTTGCTGATGGTAGTTGACTTGTGTGAGATGAAACCTTTCTGTAGAATAGATTTCCATGAGTCTAACAATTCCTGATGTTGAGCTTGTATCCATTTTAGTTTTTTTTGGAAAAACACTGAGTAAAACTTACCTCTTCATAGTATCTCCTTGAAACCTTTGCCAGTTTAAAAATTTTTTTTGGCCATTCCCTAGCGCAGGACATTTTTTGAGGGCAGGTGTCCTTTACAGCCCTGAATCCTTGTGAATGTTAAGGGACCGTTAGCTGTGGGTTTAAAGCCGCTCTTGCGGGAAACGGCCACAAGGCGGCAGCATTTCTACATTTCCAACCCTGGGTCTTTGGGCAACAGAGCCTTTGTGGAAATTGTGTTAGTGGGCTGCAAATTAGAGTGGAATGTGCCAGGACAAACCTCCAAGGGCTTATTTCTCCTTACTTCTTGTTTGTTTTTTAAATTAAATTTTTATTTATTATCAGAGCAAATGTGATAAAAATGTTGTGTGTCTTCTAGGTGTACAGAAACTGGTTCATTATATCTATGTATCGATCTGTTCATCTTTGGATCGTTTCCCTTTTTGTTTATTACAGAGTGTTGAGTAGACCTCTCTTGGTATTCCATAGAGATTATATATTTCATATGTATTAGTACATGTCTGTTAACCCCCATATCCTAATTCATGTATTCCTTTCACCTCTCCATTTTGCTAAATGTCATTTGGTGTTCTGAATGTATTCGTATCCTTCTCTTGGAAATAATTTCATGGGTATCAAGTTTTGATAACTCCTATAAGTGATGTCACAGGATATCTGTCTTTTGGTTTCTTTCTTGCTTCAAGTTGGGGGATTATCTCTAGCTGCTTCGATGGTGGTGCCAAAAGCACTGTTTCATTCGTTTCCGTGGCTAATATTCCATTGTGTACAGGGACCACTTCTTCTTGGTGTATTTTTCTCTCGATGGACATTTTGGTTTCTTCCAAGTCTTGGCTATGGTACATGTTGTTTCAGTGCAGGATTGCCAGCCTGTGTCTTTTTCATTCTGGTCTACTCAGGTGATAGACCCATAGTGGGCCTACCCTATCACACCGTGGCTCAATTTTTACCTTTAAACGCACCTTCATTCTGTTCTCAGTACTGGGTGTTGCCAGGTTACATCCCACCAGCAGCTAGAGGGTACACAGTCCTCTAAAATCCCCTCTATATTTATTCTTTGTAGACTTTTTTTGCTGATGATCATTCTGACGGCTGTGAGGAGGAACTCTTTGTACACTGGATTTGCATGGCTTTATTAATTCCTGATGTTGAGCATTTTCCATGCCCTTTTTTTTAACAAGAAAAAGAAAGAAAGGCAAAGAAAGAGAAGACAAAATGTGCATAAAATATGCCCCTTGAAATCGTCGTTTGGAAAATGCTCGTCTTTTGAGTTTTTTGCTCGACATACAACCCAGGGATTTGTTTTGAGGGCGGGTGTCACTTACAGGCCTGCAATTATTTTGAATATCAAGTGACCATTAGCACTGGGTTTAAAGCTGCTGTTTTGAGAAACGGCCACAGGGTGGCAGCAGTTCTCCTTTACCAAATCTGGTTACTAGGGCAAAAGAGCCTCAGTGGAAATCCTTTTCTAGGTTGTAAACTAGAATGGAATGTGCCAGGGAAAAGCCCCTTAAGTTTATGTCTCACTGCGTATTGTTCGTGTTTTTAATTCAATTTTTATTTTTTATCACAGCAACTTTGATTACCATTTTTGAATCTTCTAGGTGGGCGAGATGTGGTTCTTTTACACATATACATATATCTATCCTTCTTCAGAGCCTTTTCCCATGTAGGTTATGACACAATGTTGATTAGTCTTCTCTTGGTAATCTGAAGGTTTTTGGTGATTATGTACGTCACCTGTGTTTGTATATCTCTGTTATCCCCAATATCCTGATGTATACGGTCCTCACACCTTTCCATTGGTGAACCTTAAGTCTGTTTAATGAATCTGTTATTGCCTTTCTCTGTGGAAATATCTTCACTGGTATCAATTTTTAGGTAACACCTGTAAGTGATAATATAGGATATGTGTCTTTCGCTTTCTGACTTACTACAAGTTGCGTGAGTGCCTCTGGACTCATCTATGGTGCTGCAAATGGCATTGTGTCATTTTTTTCCTTGGATAATATTCCACCTGTATACGTACCAGTTCTTCTTTGTCCACTCATCTGTTGATGGAGTTTTTGGTTGCTTCCATGTCTTGGTTATTGTAATACCGCTGCAATGCACATTGGCCTGCCTGTGTCTATCCAATTCTGTCTTCTTAACTTATAGGCCCGGGAGTGTGCCAGCTGGATCATATGGTAGCAAAATGCTTACCTTGTAGAGGCACCTCCATTCTGTTCTCATTAGTGGCTCTTACCATGTAATGTCCCACTTAAAATTGAGGGTATGCACTTCTCCACAACCCCTTCAGCATTTATTGTTTGTAGTTTTTGACGATGGTCATTCTGACTGGTGTGAGCTGATAGCTCTTTGTGGTTGGAAATGGATGCATCTCATAACCCCTTGAAATTGAGCTTTCAGGCGTGTCCTTTTTCTCTTCAATCTGTGAGTACAGCTTACCTCTTCAAATAGTTTTCTTGAAGTATGTGCCACATTCTGAAGTATTTTGGCCATTACCTCCTTCAAGACATTTTGAGGGCAGGTTTCTTTTACAGCCCTCCTGTACGTGTGCATATGAGGTGACCATTAGTACAGGTTTTAAAGCTGCTGTTGCAGGTAACGCCCAGAGGGCGGCAGCATTTCTGCTTTTCCCAATCTCGTAACTCAGGAAACAGACCTTCCTTCCAGTGGTGTTCCTCGGTTATAATTAAATTGGAATGTGCCCGGGTAAACCCCCAGAAGCTGATGTCTCCTTACTTATGTTTGTTTTCAAGTTGAATTTATGTTCTTTATTGGAGTAATATTCCATTGTGTACATGGACCACTTCTTCTTTGTGCATACCTCTGTTGATGGATATTTTTGTTACTTCCAAGTGGTGGCTATGGTAAATATTGCTGGAGTGCAGGATTGCCCACCTGTGTATTTTTAATTCTCATCCTCACAGGTGAAATGCCCAGCTGTGGGTATGATTGATTGAACGGTAGCTCAATTTTTACCTTTTCAAGTCACCTCTTTTTGTTTTCATTACTGGCCCTTACGATGACCCACATTGAACCGAGGGTACACATTGCTCCAAAACCCCTTCAGCACTTATTGTTTGCAGAATTTTTGCTGATGGCCATTCTGACTGGTGAGAGCTGATAGGGTTTAGTAATTTGGACTTCCACGTCTTTAATAATTCCTAGTGTTCAGCATTTTTCCACGTCTTTTTTATTTCTGTTAAACAAAAACAGAAAAAAAACTGTGAGTACAATATACCTCTTGTAACTGTCTTCTGGGAAGGTTGCCCTGTTTTGAATTTTTTCGTCAATTTTCGACCCCAGGATATTTTTTTAGGGCAGGTGTCATTTACAGGCCTGCAATGAGGGAGAATAATTAGTGACCATTGGCACTGGGTTTAAAGCTGCTGTTGTGGAAAACGGCCACAAGGCGGCAGCATTTCTCAATTCACATATCTGGTTACTAGGGCAGCAGAGGCTTTCTGCAAGTCTTGTTCCCAAGTTGTACATTAGAATGGAATGTGCCAGGAAAAACACCCATAGATTTATGTCACATAATTTCTTGTTCGTTGTTTTAATTTTTTTAATCGGGTGGATGATTAGAATATTGTTTGTCGTAGGTTTACACAATCTGGTTCATTTGTACACTACATATGTATATATGTATGTATGTGTGTGTATATATATATATATATATATATATACATAAAATATATTCATGTACAGTTCCTCTTCCCATGTAAATTATTGCAGAGTGTTCTGTAGACTGCGCTTGTATATGGTCGGGCTTTTTGAAACATATATTTAACATGCATTTGTATACGTATGGTAATCCTAATCTTAATTTATCCAACCCCCCACTTTTACTTTTAGATAAGCATAGTTTGTTTTCTAAGTCTGTGAGTGTCTTTTTCTGTGGAGATATATTCATTTGTGTCAGTTGTTAGATAACGCCTATAAGTGATAAAATAGGATATATGTCATTTGCTTTCCGACTTACCTCATGTTCTGTGGATATCTCTAGGCTCCTCTACGGTGCCTCAAAGAGCAGTGTTTCATTGTTTTCCGTGGCTAATAATCCATTGTGTACATGGACCTGTTCTTCTTTATCCATTCATCTGTTGATGGACGTTTTGTTTGCTTCCTTGTCTTGGCTATTGTAGAAATGACTGTGGTGCAGCTGTTGTATCGTATGTCTTCTCAACTCTGGTCTTCTCAGGTGAGAGGCTCAGCAGTGGCCCTGCTGGATGGAATGGTGGCTCAATTTTTACTTATAAACGCAGCTCCTTTCTGTTCTCATTATTGGCAGTTACCACTTTACAACTCAACAGAAGCTAGAGGGTACACAGTACTCTAATAACCCTTCAGCATTTATTGATTGTA
The DNA here is from genome assembly GCF_025265405.1 of Mesoplodon densirostris. Lineage (NCBI taxonomy): Eukaryota > Metazoa > Chordata > Mammalia > Artiodactyla > Ziphiidae > Mesoplodon > Mesoplodon densirostris. The sequence goes on from NC_082665.1 coordinate 121,526,006, forward strand.
GACAGTTTGCTGATGGTAGTTGACTTGTGTGAGATGAAACCTTTCTGTAGAATAGATTTCCATGAGTCTAACAATTCCTGATGTTGAGCTTGTATCCATTTTAGTTTTTTTTGGAAAAACACTGAGTAAAACTTACCTCTTCATAGTATCTCCTTGAAACCTTTGCCAGTTTAAAATTTTTTTTGGCCATTCCCTAGCGCAGGACATTTTTTGAGGGCAGGTGTCCTTTACAGCCCTGAATCCTTGTGAATGTTAAGGGACCGTTAGCTGTGGGTTTAAAGCCGCTCTTGCGGGAAACGGCCACAAGGCGGCAGCATTTCTACATTTCCAACCCTGGGTCTTTGGGCAACAGAGCCTTTGTGGAAATTGTGTTAGTGGGCTGCAAATTAGAGTGGAATGTGCCAGGACAAACCTCCAAGGGCTTATTTCTCCTTACTTCTTGTTTGTTTTTTAAATTAAATTTTTATTTATTATCAGAGCAAATGTGATAAAAATGTTGTGTGTCTTCTAGGTGTACAGAAACTGGTTCATTATATCTATGTATCGATCTGTTCATCTTTGGATCGTTTCCCTTTTTGTTTATTACAGAGTGTTGAGTAGACCTCTCTTGGTATTCCATAGAGATTATATATTTCATATGTATTAGTACATGTCTGTTAACCCCCATATCCTAATTCATGTATTCCTTTCACCTCTCCATTTTGCTAAATGTCATTTGGTGTTCTGAATGTATTCGTATCCTTCTCTTGGAAATAATTTCATGGGTATCAAGTTTTGGTAACTCCTATAAGTGATGTCACAGGATATCTGTCTTTTGGTTTCTTTCTTGCTTCAAGTTGGGGGATTATCTCTAGCTGCTTCGATGGTGGTGCCAAAAGCACTGTTTCATTCGTTTCCGTGGCTAATATTCCATTGTGTACAGGGACCACTTCTTCTTGGTGTATTTTTCTCTCGATGGACATTTTGGTTTCTTCCAAGTCTTGGCTATGGTACATGTTGTTTCAGTGCAGGATTGCCAGCCTGTGTCTTTTTCATTCTGGTCTACTCAGGTGATAGACCCATAGTGGGCCTACCCTATCACACCGTGGCTCAATTTTTACCTTTAAACGCACCTTCATTCTGTTCTCAGTACTGGGTGTTGCCAGGTTACATCCCACCAGCAGCTAGAGGGTACGCAGTCCTCTAAAATCCCCTCTATATTTATTCTTTGTAGACTTTTTTTTGCTGATGATCATTCTGACGGCTGTGAGGAGGAACTCTTTGTACACTGGATTTGCATGGCTTTATTAATTCCTGATGTTGAGCACTTTCCATGCCCTTTTTTTTAACAAGAAAAAGAAAGAAAGGCAAAGAAAGAGAAGACAAAATGTGCATAAAATATGCCCCTTGAAATCGTCGTTTGGAAAATGCTCGTCTTTTGAGTTTTTTGCTCGACATACAACCCAGGGATTTGTTTTGAGGGCGGGTGTCACAGGCCTGCAATTATTTTGAATATCAAGTGACCATTAGCACTGGGTTTAAAGCTGCTGTTTTGAGAAACGGCCACAGGGTGGCAGCAGTTCTCCTTTACCAAATCTGGTTACTAGGGCAAAAGAGCCTCAGTGGAAATCCTTTTCTAGGTTGTAAACTAGAATGGAATGTGCCAGGAAAAAGCCCCTTAAGTTTATGTCTCACTACGTATTGTTCGTGTTTTTAATTCAATTTTTATTTTTTATCACAGCAACTTTGATTACCATTTTTGAATCTTCTAGGTGGGCGAGATGTGGTTCTTTTACACATATACATATATCTATCCTTCTTCAGAGCCTTTTCCCATGTAGGTTATGACACAATGTTGATTAGTCTTCTCTTGGTAATCTGAAGGTTTTTGGTGATTATGTACGTCACCTGTGTTTGTATATCTCTGTTATCCCCAATATCCTGATGTATACGGTCCTCACACCTTTCCATTGGTGAACCTTAAGTCTGTTTAATGAATCTGTTATTGCCTTTCTCTGTGGAAATATCTTCACTGGTATCAATTTTTAGGTAACACCTGTAAGTGATAATATAGGATATGTGTCTTTCGCTTTCTGACTTACTACAAGTTGCGTGAGTGCCTCTGGACTCATCTATGGTGCTGCAAATGGCATTGTGTCATTTTTTTCCTTGGATAATATTCCACCTGTATACGTACCAGTTCTTCTTTGTCCACTCATCTGTTGATGGAGTTTTTGGTTGCTTCCATGTCTTGGTTATTGTAATACCGCTGCAATGCACATTGGCCTGCCTGTGTCTATCCAATTCTGTCTTCTTAACTTATAGGCCCGGGAGTGTGCCAGCTGGATCATATGGTAGCAAAATGCTTACCTTGTAGAGGCACCTCCATTCTGTTCTCATTAGTGGCTCTTACCATGTAATGTCCCACTTAAAATTGAGGGTATGCACTTCTCCACAACCCCTTCAGCATTTATTGTTTGTAGTTTTTGACGATGGTCATTCTGACTGGTGTGAGCTGATAGCTCTTTGTGGTTGGAAATGGATGCATCTCATAATCCCTTGAAATTGAGCTTTCAGGCGTGTCCTTTTTCTCTTCAATCTGTGAGTACAGCTTACCTCTTCAAATAGTTTTCTTGAAGTATGTGCCACATTCTGAAGTATTTTGGCCATTACCTCCTTCAAGACATTTTGAGGGCAGGTTTCTTTTACAGCCCTCCTGTACGTGTGCATATGAGGTGACCATTAGTACAGGTTTTAAAGCTGCTGTTGCAGGTAACGCCCAGAGGGCGGCAGCATTTCTGCTTTTCCCAATCTCGTAACTCAGGAAACAGACCTTCCTTCCAGTGGTGTTCCTCGGTTATAATTAAATTGGAATGTGCCCGGGTAAACCCCCAGAAGCTGATGTCTCCTTACTTATGTTTGTTTTCAAGTTGAAGTTATGTTCTTTATTGGAGTAATATTCCATTGTGTACATGGACCACTTCTTCTTTGTGCATACCTCTGTTGATGGATATTTTCGTTACTTCCAAGTGGTGGCTATGGTAAATATTGCTGGAGTGCAGGATTGCCCACCTGTGTATTTTTAATTCTCATCCTCACAGGTGAAATGCCCAGCTGTGGGTATGATTGATTGAACGGTAGCTCAATTTTTACCTTTTCAAGTCACCTCTTTTTGTTTTCATTACTGGCCCTTACGATGACCCACATTGAACCGAGGGTACACATTGCTCCAAAACCCCTTCAGCACTTATTGTTTGCAGAATTTTTGCTGATGGCCATTCTGACTGGTGAGAGCTGATAGGGTTTAGTAATTTGGACTTCCACGTCTTTAATAATTCCTAGTGTTCAGCATTTTTCCACGTCTTTTTTATTTCTGTTAAACAAAAACAGAAAAAAAACTGTGAGTACAATATACCTCTTGTAACTGTCTTCTGGGAAGGTTGCCCTGTTTTGAATTTTTTCGTCAATTTTCGACCCCAGGATATTTTTTGAGGGCAGGTGTCATTTACAGGCCTGCAATGAGGGAGAATAATTAGTGACCATTGGCACTGGGTTTAAAGCTGCTGTTGTGGAAAACGGCCACAAGGCGGCAGCATTTCTCAATTCACATATCTGGTTACTAGGGCAGCAGAGGCTTTCTGCAAGTCTTGTTCCCAAGTTGTACATTAGAATGGAATGTGCCAGGAAAAACACCCATAGATTTATGTCACATAATTTCTTGTTCGTTGTTTTAATTTTTTTAATCGGGTGGATGATTAGAATATTGTTTGTCGTAGGTTTACACAATCTGGTTCATTTGTACACTACATATGTATATATGTATGTATGTGTGTGTATATATATATATATATATATATACATAAAATATATTCATGTACAGTTCCTCTTCCCATGTAAATTATTGCAGAGTGTTCTGTAGACTGCGCTTGTATATGGTCGGGCTTTTTGAAACATATATTTAACATGCATTTGTATACGTATGGTAATCCTAATCTTAATTTATCCAACCCCCCACTTTTACTTTTAGATAAGCATAGTTTGTTTTCTAAGTCTGTGAGTGTCTTTTTCTGTGGAGATATATTCATTTGTGCCAGTTGTTAGATAACGCCTATAAGTGATAAAATAGGATATATGTCATTTGCTTTCCGACTTACCTCATGTTCTGTGGATATCTCTAGGCTCCTCTACGGTGCCTCAAAGAGCAGTGTTTCATTGTTTTCCGTGGCTAATAATCCATTGTGTACATGGACCTGTTCTTCTTTATCCATTCATCTGTTGATGGACGTTTTGTTTGCTTCCTTGTCTTGGCTATTGTAGAAATGACTGTGGTGCAGCTGTTGTATCGTATGTCTTCTCAACTCTGGTCTTCTCAGGTGAGAGGCTCAGCAGTGGCCCTGCTGGATGGAATGGTGGCTCAATTTTTACTTATAAACGCAGCTCCTTTCTGTTCTCATTATTGGCAGTTACCACTTTACAACTCAACAGAAGCTAGAGGGTACACAGTACTCTAATAACCCTTCAGCATTTATTGATTGTAGACAGTTTGCTGATGGTAGTTGACTTGTGTGAGATGAAACCTTTCTGTAGAATAGATTTCCATGAGTCTAACAATTCCTGATGTTGAGCTTGTATCCATTTTAGTTTTTTTTGGAAAAACACTGAGTAAAACTTACCTCTTCATAGTATCTCCTTGAAACCTTTGCCAGTTTAAAAATTTTTTTTGGCCATTCCCTAGCGCAGGACATTTTTTGAGGGCAGGTGTCCTTTACAGCCCTGAATCCTTGTGAATGTTAAGGGACCGTTAGCTGTGGGTTTAAAGCCGCTCTTGCGGGAAACGGCCACAAGGCGGCAGCATTTCTACATTTCCAACCCTGGGTCTTTGGGCAACAGAGCCTTTGTGGAAATTGTGTTAGTGGGCTGCAAATTAGAGTGGAATGTGCCAGGACAAACCTCCAAGGGCTTATTTCTCCTTACTTCTTGTTTGTTTTTTAAATTAAATTTTTATTTATTATCAGAGCAAATGTGATAAAAATGTTGTGTGTCTTCTAGGTGTACAGAAACTGGTTCATTATATCTATGTATCGATCTGTTCATCTTTGGATCGTTTCCCTTTTTGTTTATTACAGAGTGTTGAGTAGACCTCTCTTGGTATTCCATAGAGATTATATATTTCATATGTATTAGTACATGTCTGTTAACCCCCATATCCTAATTCATGTATTCCTTTCACCTCTCCATTTTGCTAAATGTCATTTGGTGTTCTGAATGTATTCGTATCCTTCTCTTGGAAATAATTTCATGGGTATCAAGTTTTGATAACTCCTATAAGTGATGTCACAGGATATCTGTCTTTTGGTTTCTTTCTTGCTTCAAGTTGGGGGATTATCTCTAGCTGCTTCGATGGTGGTGCCAAAAGCACTGTTTCATTCGTTTCCGTGGCTAATATTCCATTGTGTACAGGGACCACTTCTTCTTGGTGTATTTTTCTCTCGATGGACATTTTGGTTTCTTCCAAGTCTTGGCTATGGTACATGTTGTTTCAGTGCAGGATTGCCAGCCTGTGTCTTTTTCATTCTGGTCTACTCAGGTGATAGACCCATAGTGGGCCTACCCTATCACACCGTGGCTCAATTTTTACCTTTAAACGCACCTTCATTCTGTTCTCAGTACTGGGTGTTGCCAGGTTACATCCCACCAGCAGCTAGAGGGTACACAGTCCTCTAAAATCCCCTCTATATTTATTCTTTGTAGACTTTTTTTGCTGATGATCATTCTGACGGCTGTGAGGAGGAACTCTTTGTACACTGGATTTGCATGGCTTTATTAATTCCTGATGTTGAGCATTTTCCATGCCCTTTTTTTTAACAAGAAAAAGAAAGAAAGGCAAAGAAAGAGAAGACAAAATGTGCATAAAATATGCCCCTTGAAATCGTCGTTTGGAAAATGCTCGTCTTTTGAGTTTTTTGCTCGACATACAACCCAGGGATTTGTTTTGAGGGCGGGTGTCACTTACAGGCCTGCAATTATTTTGAATATCAAGTGACCATTAGCACTGGGTTTAAAGCTGCTGTTTTGAGAAACGGCCACAGGGTGGCAGCAGTTCTCCTTTACCAAATCTGGTTACTAGGGCAAAAGAGCCTCAGTGGAAATCCTTTTCTAGGTTGTAAACTAGAATGGAATGTGCCAGGGAAAAGCCCCTTAAGTTTATGTCTCACTGCGTATTGTTCGTGTTTTTAATTCAATTTTTATTTTTTATCACAGCAACTTTGATTACCATTTTTGAATCTTCTAGGTGGGCGAGATGTGGTTCTTTTACACATATACATATATCTATCCTTCTTCAGAGCCTTTTCCCATGTAGGTTATGACACAATGTTGATTAGTCTTCTCTTGGTAATCTGAAGGTTTTTGGTGATTATGTACGTCACCTGTGTTTGTATATCTCTGTTATCCCCAATATCCTGATGTATACGGTCCTCACACCTTTCCATTGGTGAACCTTAAGTCTCTTTAATGAATCTGTTATTGCCTTTCTCTGTGGAAATATCTTCACTGGTATCAATTTTTAGGTAACACCTGTAAGTGATAATATAGGATATGTGTCTTTCGCTTTCTGACTTACTACAAGTTGCGTGAGTGCCTCTGGACTCATCTATGGTGCTGCAAATGGCATTGTGTCATTTTTTTCCTTGGATAATATTCCACCTGTATACGTACCAGTTCTTCTTTGTCCACTCATCTGTTGATGGAGTTTTTGGTTGCTTCCATGTCTTGGTTATTGTAATACCGCTGCAATGCACATTGGCCTGCCTGTGTCTATCCAATTCTGTCTTCTTAACTTATAGGCCCGGGAGTGTGCCAGCTGGATCATATGGTAGCAAAATGCTTACCTTGTAGAGGCACCTCCATTCTGTTCTCATTAGTGGCTCTTACCATGTAATGTCCCACTTAAAATTGAGGGTATGCACTTCTCCACAACCCCTTCAGCATTTATTGTTTGTAGTTTTTGACGATGGTCATTCTGACTGGTGTGAGCTGATAGCTCTTTGTGGTTGGAAATGGATGCATCTCATAACCCCTTGAAATTGAGCTTTCAGGCGTGTCCTTTTTCTCTTCAATCTGTGAGTACAGCTTACCTCTTCAAATAGTTTTCTTGAAGTATGTGCCACATTCTGAAGTATTTTGGCCATTACCTCCTTCAAGACATTTTGAGGGCAGGTTTCTTTTACAGCCCTCCTGTACGTGTGCATATGAGGTGACCATTAGTACAGGTTTTAAAGCTGCTGTTGCAGGTAACGCCCAGAGGGCGGCAGCATTTCTGCTTTTCCCAATCTCGTAACTCAGGAAACAGACCTTCCTTCCAGTGGTGTTCCTCGGTTATAATTAAATTGGAATGTGCCCGGGTAAACCCCCAGAAGCTGATGTCTCCTTACTTATGTTTGTTTTCAAGTTGAATTTATGTTCTTTATTGGAGTAATATTCCATTGTGTACATGGACCACTTCTTCTTTGTGCATACCTCTGTTGATGGATATTTTTGTTACTTCCAAGTGGTGGCTATGGTAAATATTGCTGGAGTGCAGGATTGCCCACCTGTGTATTTTTAATTCTCATCCTCACAGGTGAAATGCCCAGCTGTGGGTATGATTGATTGAACGGTAGCTCAATTTTTACCTTTTCAAGTCACCTCTTTTTGTTTTCATTACTGGCCCTTACGATGACCCACATTGAACCGAGGGTACACATTGCTCCAAAACCCCTTCAGCACTTATTGTTTGCAGAATTTTTGCTGATGGCCATTCTGACTGGTGAGAGCTGATAGGGTTTAGTAATTTGGACTTCCACGTCTTTAATAATTCCTAGTGTTCAGCATTTTTCCACGTCTTTTTTATTTCTGTTAAACAAAAACAGAAAAAAAACTGTGAGTACAATATACCTCTTGTAACTGTCTTCTGGGAAGGTTGCCCTGTTTTGAATTTTTTCGTCAATTTTCGACCCCAGGATATTTTTTGAGGGCAGGTGTCATTTACAGGCCTGCAATGAGGGAGAATAATTAGTGACCATTGGCACTGGGTTTAAAGCTGCTGTTGTGGAAAACGGCCACAAGGCGGCAGCATTTCTCAATTCACATATCTGGTTACTAGGGCAGCAGAGGCTTTCTGCAAGTCTTGTTCCCAAGTTGTACATTAGAATGGAATGTGCCAGGAAAAACACCCATAGATTTATGTCACATAATTTCTTGTTCGTTGTTTTAATTTTTTTAATCGGGTGGATGATTAGAATATTGTTTGTCGTAGGTTTACACAATCTGGTTCATTTGTACACTACATATGTATATATGTATGTATGTATGTGTGTGTATATATATATATATATATATATATACATAAAATATATTCATGTACAGTTCCTCTTCCCATGTAAATTATTGCAGAGTGTTCTGTAGACTGCGCTTGTATATGGTCGGGCTTTTTGAAACATATATTTAACATGCATTTGTATACGTATGGTAATCCTAATCTTAATTTATCCAACCCCCCACTTTTACTTTTAGATAAGCATAGTTTGTTTTCTAAGTCTGTGAGTGTCTTTTTCTGTGGAGATATATTCATTTGTGTCAGTTGTTAGATAACGCCTATAAGTGATAAAATAGGATATATGTCATTTGCTTTCCGACTTACCTCATGTTCTGTGGATATCTCTAGGCTCCTCTACGGTGCCTCAAAGAGCAGTGTTTCATTGTTTTCCGTGGCTAATAATCCATTGTGTACATGGACCTGTTCTTCTTTATCCATTCATCTGTTGATGGACGTTTTGTTTGCTTCCTTGTCTTGGCTATTGTAGAAATGACTGTGGTGCAGCTGTTGTATCGTATGTCTTCTCAACTCTGGTCTTCTCAGGTGAGAGGCTCAGCAGTGGCCCTGCTGGATGGAATGGTGGCTCAATTTTTACTTATAAACGCAGCTCCTTTCTGTTCTCATTATTGGCAGTTACCACTTTACAACTCAACAGAAGCTAGAGGGTACACAGTACTCTAATAACCCTTCAGCATTTATTGATTGTAGACAGTTTGCTGATGGTAGTTGACTTGTGTGAGATGAAACCTTTCTGTAGAATAGATTTCCATGAGTCTAACAATTCCTGATGTTGAGCTTGTATCCATTTTAGTTTTTTTTGGAAAAACACTGAGTAAAACTTACCTCTTCATAGTATCTCCTTGAAACCTTTGCCAGTTTAAAAATTTTTTTGGCCATTCCCTAGCGCAGGACATTTTTTGAGGGCAGGTGTCCTTTACAGCCCTGAATCCTTGTGAATGTTAAGGGACCGTTAGCTGTGGGTTTAAAGCCGCTCTTGCGGGAAACGGCCACAAGGCGGCAGCATTTCTACATTTCCAACCCTGGGTCTTTGGGCAACAGAGCCTTTGTGGAAATTGTGTTAGTGGGCTGCAAATTAGAGTGGAATGTGCCAGGACAAACCTCCAAGGGCTTATTTCTCCTTACTTCTTGTTTGTTTTTTAAATTAAATTTTTATTTATTATCAGAGCAAATGTGATAAAAATGTTGTGTGTCTTCTAGGTGTACAGAAACTGGTTCATTATATCTATGTATCGATCTGTTCATCTTTGGATCGTTTCCCTTTTTGTTTATTACAGAGTGTTGAGTAGACCTCTCTTGGTATTCCATAGAGATTATATATTTCATATGTATTAGTACATGTCTGTTAACCCCCATATCCTAATTCATGTATTCCTTTCACCTCTCCATTTTGCTAAATGTCATTTGGTGTTCTGAATGTATTCGTATCCTTCTCTTGGAAATAATTTCATGGGTATCAAGTTTTGGTAACTCCTATAAGTGATGTCACAGGATATCTGTCTTTTGGTTTCTTTCTTGCTTCAAGTTGGGGGATTATCTCTAGCTGCTTCGATGGTGGTGCCAAAAGCACTGTTTCATTCGTTTCCGTGGCTAATATTCCATTGTGTACAGGGACCACTTCTTCTTGGTGTATTTTTCTCTCGATGGACATTTTGGTTTCTTCCAAGTCTTGGCTATGGTACATGTTGTTTCAGTGCAGGATTGCCAGCCTGTGTCTTTTTCATTCTGGTCTACTCAGGTGATAGACCCATAGTGGGCCTACCCTATCACACCGTGGCTCAATTTTTACCTTTAAACGCACCTTCATTCTGTTCTCAGTACTGGGTGTTGCCAGGTTACATCCCACCAGCAGCTAGAGGGTACGCAGTCCTCTAAAATCCCCTCTATATTTATTCTTTGTAGACTTTTTTTTGCTGATGATCATTCTGACGGCTGTGAGGAGGAACTCTTTGTACACTGGATTTGCATGGCTTTATTAATTCCTGATGTTGAGCACTTTCCATGCCCTTTTTTTTAACAAGAAAAAGAAAGAAAGGCAAAGAAAGAGAAGACAAAATGTGCATAAAATATGCCCCTTGAAATCGTCGTTTGGAAAATGCTCGTCTTTTGAGTTTTTTGCTCGACATACAACCCAGGGATTTGTTTTGAGGGCGGGTGTCACTTACAGGCCTGCAATTATTTTGAATATCAAGTGACCATTAGCACTGGGTTTAAAGCTGCTGTTTTGAGAAACGGCCACAGGGTGGCAGCAGTTCTCCTTTACCAAATCTGGTTACTAGGGCAAAAGAGCCTCAGTGGAAATCCTTTTCTAGGTTGTAAACTAGAATGGAATGTGCCAGGGAAAAGCCCCTTAAGTTTATGTCTCACTGCGTATTGTTCGTGTTTTTAATTCAATTTTTATTTTTTATCACAGCAACTTTGATTACCATTTTTGAATCTTCTAGGTGGGCGAGATGTGGTTCTTTTACACATATACATATATCTATCCTTCTTCAGAGCCTTTTCCCATGTAGGTTATGACACAATGTTGATTAGTCTTCTCTTGGTAATCTGAAGGTTTTTGGTGATTATGTACGTCACCTGTGTTTGTATATCTCTGTTATCCCCAATATCCTGATGTATACGGTCCTCACACCTTTCCATTGGTGAACCTTAAGTCTGTTTAATGAATCTGTTATTGCCTTTCTCTGTGGAAATATCTTCACTGGTATCAATTTTTAGGTAACACCTGTAAGTGATAATATAGGATATGTGTCTTTCGCTTTCTGACTTACTACAAGTTGCGTGAGTGCCTCTGGACTCATCTATGGTGCTGCAAATGGCATTGTGTCATTTTTTTCCTTGGATAATATTCCACCTGTATACGTACCAGTTCTTCTTTGTCCACTCATCTGTTGATGGAGTTTTTGGTTGCTTCCATGTCTTGGTTATTGTAATACCGCTGCAATGCACATTGGCCTGCCTGTGTCTATCCAATTCTGTCTTCTTAACTTATAGGCCCGGGAGTGTGCCAGCTGGATCATATGGTAGCAAAATGCTTACCTTGTAGAGGCACCTCCATTCTGTTCTCATTAGTGGCTCTTACCATGTAATGTCCCACTTAAAATTGAGGGTATGCACTTCTCCACAACCCCTTCAGCATTTATTGTTTGTAGTTTTTGACGATGGTCATTCTGACTGGTGTGAGCTGATAGCTCTTTGTGGTTGGAAATGGATGCATCTCATAATCCCTTGAAATTGAGCTTTCAGGCGTGTCCTTTTTCTCTTCAATCTGTGAGTACAGCTTACCTCTTCAAATAGTTTTCTTGAAGTATGTGCCACATTCTGAAGTATTTTGGCCATTACCTCCTTCAAGACATTTTGAGGGCAGGTTTCTTTTACAGCCCTCCTGTACGTGTGCATATGAGGTGACCATTAGTACAGGTTTTAAAGCTGCTGTTGCAGGTAACGCCCAGAGGGCGGCAGCATTTCTGCTTTTCCCAATCTCGTAACTCAGGAAACAGACCTTCCTTCCAGTGGTGTTCCTCGGTTATAATTAAATTGGAATGTGCCCGGGTAAACCCCCAGAAGCTGATGTCTCCTTACTTATGTTTGTTTTCAAGTTGAAGTTATGTTCTTTATTGGAGTAATATTCCATTGTGTACATGGACCACTTCTTCTTTGTGCATACCTCTGTTGATGGATATTTTCGTTACTTCCAAGTGGTGGCTATGGTAAATATTGCTGGAGTGCAGGATTGCCCACCTGTGTATTTTTAATTCTCATCCTCACAGGTGAAATGCCCAGCTGTGGGTATGATTGATTGAACGGTAGCTCAATTTTTACCTTTTCAAGTCACCTCTTTTTGTTTTCATTACTGGCCCTTACGATGACCCACATTGAACCGAGGGTACACATTGCTCCAAAACCCCTTCAGCACTTATTGTTTGCAGAATTTTTGCTGATGGCCATTCTGACTGGTGAGAGCTGATAGGGTTTAGTAATTTGGACTTCCACGTCTTTAATAATTCCTAGTGTTCAGCATTTTTCCACGTCTTTTTTATTTCTGTTAAACAAAAACAGAAAAAAAACTGTGAGTACAATATACCTCTTGTAACTGTCTTCTGGGAAGGTTGCCCTGTTTTGAATTTTTTCGTCAATTTTCGACCCCAGGATATTTTTTGAGGGCAGGTGTCATTTACAGGCCTGCAATGAGGGAGAATAATTAGTGACCATTGGCACTGGGTTTAAAGCTGCTGTTGTGGAAAACGGCCACAAGGCGGCAGCATTTCTCAATTCACATATCTGGTTACTAGGGCAGCAGAGGCTTTCTGCAAGTCTTGTTCCCAAGTTGTACATTAGAATGGAATGTGCCAGGAAAAACACCCATAGATTTATGTCACATAATTTCTTGTTCGTTGTTTTAATTTTTTTAATCGGGTGGATGATTAGAATATTGTTTGTCGTAGGTTTACACAATCTGGTTCATTTGTACACTACATATGTATATATGTATGTATGTGTGTATATATATATATATATATATATATACATAAAATATATTCATGTACAGTTCCTCTTCCCATGTAAATTATTGCAGAGTGTTCTGTAGACTGCGCTTGTATATGGTCGGGCTTTTTGAAACATATATTTAACATGCATTTGTATACGTATGGTAATCCTAATCTTAATTTATCCAACCCCCCACTTTTACTTTTAGATAAGCATAGTTTGTTTTCTAAGTCTGTGAGTGTCTTTTTCTGTGGAGATATATTCATTTGTGCCAGTTGTTAGATAACGCCTATAAGTGATAAAATAGGATATATGTCATTTGCTTTCCGACTTACCTCATGTTCTGTGGATATCTCTAGGCTCCTCTACGGTGCCTCAAAGAGCAGTGTTTCATTGTTTTCCGTGGCTAATAATCCATTGTGTACATGGACCTGTTCTTCTTTATCCATTCATCTGTTGATGGACGTTTTGTTTGCTTCCTTGTCTTGGCTATTGTAGAAATGACTGTGGTGCAGCTGTTGTATCGTATGTCTTCTCAACTCTGGTCTTCTCAGGTGAGAGGCTCAGCAGTGGCCCTGCTGGATGGAATGGTGGCTCAATTTTTACTTATAAACGCAGCTCCTTTCTGTTCTCATTATTGGCAGTTACCACTTTACAACTCAACAGAAGCTAGAGGGTACACAGTACTCTAATAACCCTTCAGCATTTATTGATTGTAGACAGTTTGCTGATGGTAGTTGACTTGTGTGAGATGAAACCTTTCTGTAGAATAGATTTCCATGAGTCTAACAATTCCTGATGTTGAGCTTGTATCCATTTTAGTTTTTTTTGGAAAAACACTGAGTAAAACTTACCTCTTCATAGTATCTCCTTGAAACCTTTGCCAGTTTAAAAATTTTTTTTGGCCATTCCCTAGCGCAGGACATTTTTTGAGGGCAGGTGTCCTTTACAGCCCTGAATCCTTGTGAATGTTAAGGGACCGTTAGCTGTGGGTTTAAAGCCGCTCTTGCGGGAAACGGCCACAAGGCGGCAGCATTTCTACATTTCCAACCCTGGGTCTTTGGGCAACAGAGCCTTTGTGGAAATTGTGTTAGTGGGCTGCAAATTAGAGTGGAATGTGCCAGGACAAACCTCCAAGGGCTTATTTCTCCTTACTTCTTGTTTGTTTTTTAAATTAAATTTTTATTTATTATCAGAGCAAATGTGATAAAAATGTTGTGTGTCTTCTAGGTGTACAGAAACTGGTTCATTATATCTATGTATCGATCTGTTCATCTTTGGATCGTTTCCCTTTTTGTTTATTACAGAGTGTTGAGTAGACCTCTCTTGGTATTCCATAGAGATTATATATTTCATATGTATTAGTACATGTCTGTTAACCCCCATATCCTAATTCATGTATTCCTTTCACCTCTCCATTTTGCTAAATGTCATTTGGTGTTCTGAATGTATTCGTATCCTTCTCTTGGAAATAATTTCATGGGTATCAAGTTTTGATAACTCCTATAAGTGATGTCACAGGATATCTGTCTTTTGGTTTCTTTCTTGCTTCAAGTTGGGGGATTATCTCTAGCTGCTTCGATGGTGGTGCCAAAAGCACTGTTTCATTCGTTTCCGTGGCTAATATTCCATTGTGTACAGGGACCACTTCTTCTTGGTGTATTTTTCTCTCGATGGACATTTTGGTTTCTTCCAAGTCTTGGCTATGGTACATGTTGTTTCAGTGCAGGATTGCCAGCCTGTGTCTTTTTCATTCTGGTCTACTCAGGTGATAGACCCATAGTGGGCCTACCCTATCACACCGTGGCTCAATTTTTACCTTTAAACGCACCTTCATTCTGTTCTCAGTACTGGGTGTTGCCAGGTTACATCCCACCAGCAGCTAGAGGGTACACAGTCCTCTAAAATCCCCTCTATATTTATTCTTTGTAGACTTTTTTTGCTGATGATCATTCTGACGGCTGTGAGGAGGAACTCTTTGTACACTGGATTTGCATGGCTTTATTAATTCCTGATGTTGAGCATTTTCCATGCCCTTTTTTTTAACAAGAAAAAGAAAGAAAGGCAAAGAAAGAGAAGACAAAATGTGCATAAAATATGCCCCTTGAAATCGTCGTTTGGAAAATGCTCGTCTTTTGAGTTTTTTGCTCGACATACAACCCAGGGATTTGTTTTGAGGGCGGGTGTCACTTACAGGCCTGCAATTATTTTGAATATCAAGTGACCATTAGCACTGGGTTTAAAGCTGCTGTTTTGAGAAACGGCCACAGGGTGGCAGCAGTTCTCCTTTACCAAATCTGGTTACTAGGGCAAAAGAGCCTCAGTGGAAATCCTTTTCTAGGTTGTAAACTAGAATGGAATGTGCCAGGGAAAAGCCCCTTAAGTTTATGTCTCACTGCGTATTGTTCGTGTTTTTAATTCAATTTTTATTTTTTATCACAGCAACTTTGATTACCATTTTTGAATCTTCTAGGTGGGCGAGATGTGGTTCTTTTACACATATACATATATCTATCCTTCTTCAGAGCCTTTTCCCATGTAGGTTATGACACAATGTTGATTAGTCTTCTCTTGGTAATCTGAAGGTTTTTGGTGATTATGTACGTCACCTGTGTTTGTATATCTCTGTTATCCCCAATATCCTGATGTATACGGTCCTCACACCTTTCCATTGGTGAACCTTAAGTCTCTTTAATGAATCTGTTATTGCCTTTCTCTGTGGAAATATCTTCACTGGTATCAATTTTTAGGTAACACCTGTAAGTGATAATATAGGATATGTGTCTTTCGCTTTCTGACTTACTACAAGTTGCGTGAGTGCCTCTGGACTCATCTATGGTGCTGCAAATGGCATTGTGTCATTTTTTTCCTTGGATAATATTCCACCTGTATACGTACCAGTTCTTCTTTGTCCACTCATCTGTTGATGGAGTTTTTGGTTGCTTCCATGTCTTGGTTATTGTAATACCGCTGCAATGCACATTGGCCTGCCTGTGTCTATCCAATTCTGTCTTCTTAACTTATAGGCCCGGGAGTGTGCCAGCTGGATCATATGGTAGCAAAATGCTTACCTTGTAGAGGCACCTCCATTCTGTTCTCATTAGTGGCTCTTACCATGTAATGTCCCACTTAAAATTGAGGGTATGCACTTCTCCACAACCCCTTCAGCATTTATTGTTTGTAGTTTTTGACGATGGTCATTCTGACTGGTGTGAGCTGATAGCTCTTTGTGGTTGGAAATGGATGCATCTCATAACCCCTTGAAATTGAGCTTTCAGGCGTGTCCTTTTTCTCTTCAATCTGTGAGTACAGCTTACCTCTTCAAATAGTTTTCTTGAAGTATGTGCCACATTCTGAAGTATTTTGGCCATTACCTCCTTCAAGACATTTTGAGGGCAGGTTTCTTTTACAGCCCTCCTGTACGTGTGCATATGAGGTGACCATTAGTACAGGTTTTAAAGCTGCTGTTGCAGGTAACGCCCAGAGGGCGGCAGCATTTCTGCTTTTCCCAATCTCGTAACTCAGGAAACAGACCTTCCTTCCAGTGGTGTTCCTCGGTTATAATTAAATTGGAATGTGCCCGGGTAAACCCCCAGAAGCTGATGTCTCCTTACTTATGTTTGTTTTCAAGTTGAAGTTATGTTCTTTATTGGAGTAATATTCCATTGTGTACATGGACCACTTCTTCTTTGTGCATACCTCTGTTGATGGATATTTTCGTTACTTCCAAGTGGTGGCTATGGTAAATATTGCTGGAGTGCAGGATTGCCCACCTGTGTATTTTTAATTCTCATCCTCACAGGTGAAATGCCCAGCTGTGGGTATGATTGATTGAACGGTAGCTCAATTTTTACCTTTTCAAGTCACCTCTTTTTGTTTTCATTACTGGCCCTTACGATGACCCACATTGAACCGAGGGTACACATTGCTCCAAAACCCCTTCAGCACTTATTGTTTGCAGAATTTTTGCTGATGGCCATTCTGACTGGTGAGAGCTGATAGGGTTTAGTAATTTGGACTTCCACGTCTTTAATAATTCCTAGTGTTCAGCATTTTTCCACGTCTTTTTTATTTCTGTTAAACAAAAACAGAAAAAATACTGTGAGTACAATATACCTCTTGTAACTGTCTTCTGGGAAGGTTGCCCTGTTTTGAATTTTTTCGTCAATTTTCGACCCCAGGATATTTTTTGAGGGCAGGTGTCATTTACAGGCCTGCAATGAGGGAGAATAATTAGTGACCATTGGCACTGGGTTTAAAGCTGCTGTTGTGGAAAACGGCCACAAGGCGGCAGCATTTCTCAATTCACATATCTGGTTACTAGGGCAGCAGAGGCTTTCTGCAAGTCTTGTTCCCAAGTTGTACATTAGAATGGAATGTGCCAGGAAAAACACCCATAGATTTATGTCACATAATTTCTTGTTCGTTGTTTTAATTTTTTTAATCGGGTGGATGATTAGAATATTGTTTGTCGTAGGTTTACACAATCTGGTTCATTTGTACACTACATATGTATATATGTATGTATGTGTGTGTATATATATATATATATATATATATACATAAAATATATTCATGTACAGTTCCTCTTCCCATGTAAATTATTGCAGAGTGTTCTGTAGACTGCGCTTGTATATGGTCGGGCTTTTTGAAACATATATTTAACATGCATTTGTATACGTATGGTAATCCTAATCTTAATTTATCCAACCCCCCACTTTTACTTTTAGATAAGCATAGTTTGTTTTCTAAGTCTGTGAGTGTCTTTTTCTGTGGAGATATATTCATTTGTGCCAGTTGTTAGATAACGCCTATAAGTGATAAAATAGGATATATGTCATTTGCTTTCCGACTTACCTCATGTTCTGTGGATATCTCTAGGCTCCTCTACGGTGCCTCAAAGAGCAGTGTTTCATTGTTTTCCGTGGCTAATAATCCATTGTGTACATGGACCTGTTCTTCTTTATCCATTCATCTGTTGATGGACGTTTTGTTTGCTTCCTTGTCTTGGCTATTGTAGAAATGACTGTGGTGCAGCTGTTGTATCGTATGTCTTCTCAACTCTGGTCTTCTCAGGTGAGAGGCTCAGCAGTGGCCCTGCTGGATGGAATGGTGGCTCAATTTTTACTTATAAACGCAGCTCCTTTCTGTTCTCATTATTGGCAGTTACCACTTTACAACTCAACAGAAGCTAGAGGGTACACAGTACTCTAATAACCCTTCAGCATTTATTGATTGTAGACAGTTTGCTGATGGTAGTTGACTTGTGTGAGATGAAACCTTTCTGTAGAATAGATTTCCATGAGTCTAACAATTCCTGATGTTGAGCTTGTATCCATTTTAGTTTTTTTTGGAAAAACACTGAGTAAAACTTACCTCTTCATAGTATCTCCTTGAAACCTTTGCCAGTTTAAAATTTTTTTTGGCCATTCCCTAGCGCAGGACATTTTTTGAGGGCAGGTGTCCTTTACAGCCCTGAATCCTTGTGAATGTTAAGGGACCGTTAGCTGTGGGTTTAAAGCCGCTCTTGCGGGAAACGGCCACAAGGCGGCAGCATTTCTACATTTCCAACCCTGGGTCTTTGGGCAACAGAGCCTTTGTGGAAATTGTGTTAGTGGGCTGCAAATTAGAGTGGAATGTGCCAGGACAAACCTCCAAGGGCTTATTTCTCCTTACTTCTTGTTTGTTTTTTAAATTAAATTTTTATTTATTATCAGAGCAAATGTGATAAAAATGTTGTGTGTCTTCTAGGTGTACAGAAACTGGTTCATTATATCTATGTATCGATCTGTTCATCTTTGGATCGTTTCCCTTTTTGTTTATTACAGAGTGTTGAGTAGACCTCTCTTGGTATTCCATAGAGATTATATATTTCATATGTATTAGTACATGTCTGTTAACCCCCATATCCTAATTCATGTATTCCTTTCACCTCTCCATTTTGCTAAATGTCATTTGGTGTTCTGAATGTATTCGTATCCTTCTCTTGGAAATAATTTCATGGGTATCAAGTTTTGATAACTCCTATAAGTGATGTCACAGGATATCTGTCTTTTGGTTTCTTTCTTGCTTCAAGTTGGGGGATTATCTCTAGCTGCTTCGATGGTGGTGCCAAAAGCACTGTTTCATTCGTTTCCGTGGCTAATATTCCATTGTGTACAGGGACCACTTCTTCTTGGTGTATTTTTCTCTCGATGGACATTTTGGTTTCTTCCAAGTCTTGGCTATGGTACATGTTGTTTCAGTGCAGGATTGCCAGCCTGTGTCTTTTTCATTCTGGTCTACTCAGGTGATAGACCCATAGTGGGCCTACCCTATCACACCGTGGCTCAATTTTTACCTTTAAACGCACCTTCATTCTGTTCTCAGTACTGGGTGTTGCCAGGTTACATCCCACCAGCAGCTAGAGGGTACACAGTCCTCTAAAATCCCCTCTATATTTATTCTTTGTAGACTTTTTTTTGCTGATGATCATTCTGACGGCTGTGAGGAGGAACTCTTTGTACACTGGATTTGCATGGCTTTATTAATTCCTGATGTTGAGCACTTTCCATGCCCTTTTTTTTAACAAGAAAAAGAAAGAAAGGCAAAGAAAGAGAAGACAAAATGTGCATAAAATATGCCCCTTGAAATCGTCGTTTGGAAAATGCTCGTCTTTTGAGTTTTTTGCTCGACATACAACCCAGGGATTTGTTTTGAGGGCGGGTGTCACTTACAGGCCTGCAATTATTTTGAATATCAAGTGACCATTAGCACTGGGTTTAAAGCTGCTGTTTTGAGAAACGGCCACAGGGTGGCAGCAGTTCTCCTTTACCAAATCTGGTTACTAGGGCAAAAGAGCCTCAGTGGAAATCCTTTTCTAGGTTGTAAACTAGAATGGAATGTGCCAGGAAAAAGCCCCTTAAGTTTATGTCTCACTGCGTATTGTTCGTGTTTTTAATTCAATTTTTATTTTTTATCACAGCAACTTTGATTACCATTTTTGAATCTTCTAGGTGGGCGAGATGTGGTTCTTTTACACATATACATATATCTATCCTTCTTCAGAGCCTTTTCCCATGTAGGTTATGACACAATGTTGATTAGTCTTCTCTTGGTAATCTGAAGGTTTTTGGTGATTATGTACGTCACCTGTGTTTGTATATCTCTGTTATCCCCAATATCCTGATGTATACGGTCCTCACACCTTTCCATTGGTGAACCTTAAGTCTCTTTAATGAATCTGTTATTGCCTTTCTCTGTGGAAATATCTTCACTGGTATCAATTTTTAGGTAACACCTGTAAGTGATAATATAGGATATGTGTCTTTCGCTTTCTGACTTACTACAAGTTGCGTGAGTGCCTCTGGACTCATCTATGGTGCTGCAAATGGCATTGTGTCATTTTTTTCCTTGGATAATATTCCACCTGTATACGTACCAGTTCTTCTTTGTCCACTCATCTGTTGATGGAGTTTTTGGTTGCTTCCATGTCTTGGTTATTGTAATACCGCTGCAATGCACATTGGCCTGCCTGTGTCTATCCAATTCTGTCTTCTTAACTTATAGGCCCGGGAGTGTGCCAGCTGGATCATATGGTAGCAAAATGCTTACCTTGTAGAGGCACCTCCATTCTGTTCTCATTAGTGGCTCTTACCATGTAATGTCCCACTTAAAATTGAGGGTATGCACTTCTCCACAACCCCTTCAGCATTTATTGTTTGTAGTTTTTGACGATGGTCATTCTGACTGGTGTGAGCTGATAGCTCTTTGTGGTTGGAAATGGATGCATCTCATAACCCCTTGAAATTGAGCTTTCAGGCGTGTCCTTTTTCTCTTCAATCTGTGAGTACAGCTTACCTCTTCAAATAGTTTTCTTGAAGTATGTGCCACATTCTGAAGTATTTTGGCCATTACCTCCTTCAAGACATTTTGAGGGCAGGTTTCTTTTACAGCCCTCCTGTACGTGTGCATATGAGGTGACCATTAGTACAGGTTTTAAAGCTGCTGTTGCAGGTAACGCCCAGAGGGCGGCAGCATTTCTGCTTTTCCCAATCTCGTAACTCAGGAAACAGACCTTCCTTCCAGTGGTGTTCCTCGGTTATAATTAAATTGGAATGTGCCCGGGTAAACCCCCAGAAGCTGATGTCTCCTTACTTATGTTTGTTTTCAAGTTGAAGTTATGTTCTTTATTGGAGTAATATTCCATTGTGTACATGGACCACTTCTTCTTTGTGCATACCTCTGTTGATGGATATTTTCGTTACTTCCAAGTGGTGGCTATGGTAAATATTGCTGGAGTGCAGGATTGCCCACCTGTGTATTTTTAATTCTCATCCTCACAGGTGAAATGCCCAGCTGTGGGTATGATTGATTGAACGGTAGCTCAATTTTTACCTTTTCAAGTCACCTCTTTTTGTTTTCATTACTGGCCCTTACGATGACCCACATTGAACCGAGGGTACACATTGCTCCAAAACCCCTTCAGCACTTATTGTTTGCAGAATTTTTGCTGATGGCCATTCTGACTGGTGAGAGCTGATAGGGTTTAGTAATTTGGACTTCCACGTCTTTAATAATTCCTAGTGTTCAGCATTTTTCCACGTCTTTTTTATTTCTGTTAAACAAAAACAGAAAAAAAACTGTGAGTACAATATACCTCTTGTAACTGTCTTCTGGGAAGGTTGCCCTGTTTTGAATTTTTTCGTCAATTTTCGACCCCAGGATATTTTTTGAGGGCAGGTGTCATTTACAGGCCTGCAATGAGGGAGAATAATTAGTGACCATTGGCACTGGGTTTAAAGCTGCTGTTGTGGAAAACGGCCACAAGGCGGCAGCATTTCTCAATTCACATATCTGGTTACTAGGGCAGCAGAGGCTTTCTGCAAGTCTTGTTCCCAAGTTGTACATTAGAATGGAATGTGCCAGGAAAAACACCCATAGATTTATGTCACATAATTTCTTGTTCGTTGTTTTAATTTTTTTAATCGGGTGGATGATTAGAATATTGTTTGTCGTAGGTTTACACAATCTGGTTCATTTGTACACTACATATGTATATATGTATGTATGTGTGTGTATATATATATATATATATATACATAAAATATATTCATGTACAGTTCCTCTTCCCATGTAAATTATTGCAGAGTGTTCTGTAGACTGCGCTTGTATATGGTCGGGCTTTTTGAAACATATATTTAACATGCATTTGTATACGTATGGTAATCCTAATCTTAATTTATCCAACCCCCCACTTTTACTTTTAGATAAGCATAGTTTGTTTTCTAAGTCTGTGAGTGTCTTTTTCTGTGGAGATATATTCATTTGTGCCAGTTGTTAGATAACGCCTATAAGTGATAAAATAGGATATATGTCATTTGCTTTCCGACTTACCTCATGTTCTGTGGATATCTCTAGGCTCCTCTACGGTGCCTCAAAGAGCAGTGTTTCATTGTTTTCCGTGGCTAATAATCCATTGTGTACATGGACCTGTTCTTCTTTATCCATTCATCTGTTGATGGACGTTTTGTTTGCTTCCTTGTCTTGGCTATTGTAGAAATGACTGTGGTGCAGCTGTTGTATCGTATGTCTTCTCAACTCTGGTCTTCTCAGGTGAGAGGCTCAGCAGTGGCCCTGCTGGATGGAATGGTGGCTCAATTTTTACTTATAAACGCAGCTCCTTTCTGTTCTCATTATTGGCAGTTACCACTTTACAACTCAACAGAAGCTAGAGGGTACACAGTACTCTAATAACCCTTCAGCATTTATTGATTGTAGACAGTTTGCTGATGGTAGTTGACTTGTGTGAGATGAAACCTTTCTGTAGAATAGATTTCCATGAGTCTAACAATTCCTGATGTTGAGCTTGTATCCATTTTAGTTTTTTTTGGAAAAACACTGAGTAAAACTTACCTCTTCATAGTATCTCCTTGAAACCTTTGCCAGTTTAAAATTTTTTTTGGCCATTCCCTAGCGCAGGACATTTTTTGAGGGCAGGTGTCCTTTACAGCCCTGAATCCTTGTGAATGTTAAGGGACCGTTAGCTGTGGGTTTAAAGCCGCTCTTGCGGGAAACGGCCACAAGGCGGCAGCATTTCTACATTTCCAACCCTGGGTCTTTGGGCAACAGAGCCTTTGTGGAAATTGTGTTAGTGGGCTGCAAATTAGAGTGGAATGTGCCAGGACAAACCTCCAAGGGCTTATTTCTCCTTACTTCTTGTTTGTTTTTTAAATTAAATTTTTATTTATTATCAGAGCAAATGTGATAAAAATGTTGTGTGTCTTCTAGGTGTACAGAAACTGGTTCATTATATCTATGTATCGATCTGTTCATCTTTGGATCGTTTCCCTTTTTGTTTATTACAGAGTGTTGAGTAGACCTCTCTTGGTATTCCATAGAGATTATATATTTCATATGTATTAGTACATGTCTGTTAACCCCCATATCCTAATTCATGTATTCCTTTCACCTCTCCATTTTGCTAAATGTCATTTGGTGTTCTGAATGTATTCGTATCCTTCTCTTGGAAATAATTTCATGGGTATCAAGTTTTGATAACTCCTATAAGTGATGTCACAGGATATCTGTCTTTTGGTTTCTTTCTTGCTTCAAGTTGGGGGATTATCTCTAGCTGCTTCGATGGTGGTGCCAAAAGCACTGTTTCATTCGTTTCCGTGGCTAATATTCCATTGTGTACAGGGACCACTTCTTCTTGGTGTATTTTTCTCTCGATGGACATTTTGGTTTCTTCCAAGTCTTGGCTATGGTACATGTTGTTTCAGTGCAGGATTGCCAGCCTGTGTCTTTTTCATTCTGGTCTACTCAGGTGATAGACCCATAGTGGGCCTACCCTATCACACCGTGGCTCAATTTTTACCTTTAAACGCACCTTCATTCTGTTCTCAGTACTGGGTGTTGCCAGGTTACATCCCACCAGCAGCTAGAGGGTACGCAGTCCTCTAAAATCCCCTCTATATTTATTCTTTGTAGACTTTTTTTTGCTGATGATCATTCTGACGGCTGTGAGGAGGAACTCTTTGTACACTGGATTTGCATGGCTTTATTAATTCCTGATGTTGAGCACTTTCCATGCCCTTTTTTTTAACAAGAAAAAGAAAGAAAGGCAAAGAAAGAGAAGACAAAATGTGCATAAAATATGCCCCTTGAAATCGTCGTTTGGAAAATGCTCGTCTTTTGAGTTTTTTGCTCGACATACAACCCAGGGATTTGTTTTGAGGGCGGGTGTCACTTACAGGCCTGCAATTATTTTGAATATCAAGTGACCATTAGCACTGGGTTTAAAGCTGCTGTTTTGAGAAACGGCCACAGGGTGGCAGCAGTTCTCCTTTACCAAATCTGGTTACTAGGGCAAAAGAGCCTCAGTGGAAATCCTTTTCTAGGTTGTAAACTAGAATGGAATGTGCCAGGAAAAAGCCCCTTAAGTTTATGTCTCACTGCGTATTGTTCGTGTTTTTAATTCAATTTTTATTTTTTATCACAGCAACTTTGATTACCATTTTTGAATCTTCTAGGTGGGCGAGATGTGGTTCTTTTACACATATACATATATCTATCCTTCTTCAGAGCCTTTTCCCATGTAGGTTATGACACAATGTTGATTAGTCTTCTCTTGGTAATCTGAAGGTTTTTGGTGATTATGTACGTCACCTGTGTTTGTATATCTCTGTTATCCCCAATATCCTGATGTATACGGTCCTCACACCTTTCCATTGGTGAACCTTAAGTCTGTTTAATGAATCTGTTATTGCCTTTCTCTGTGGAAATATCTTCACTGGTATCAATTTTTAGGTAACACCTGTAAGTGATAATATAGGATATGTGTCTTTCGCTTTCTGACTTACTACAAGTTGCGTGAGTGCCTCTGGACTCATCTATGGTGCTGCAAATGGCATTGTGTCATTTTTTTCCTTGGATAATATTCCACCTGTATACGTACCAGTTCTTCTTTGTCCACTCATCTGTTGATGGAGTTTTTGGTTGCTTCCATGTCTTGGTTATTGTAATACCGCTGCAATGCACATTGGCCTGCCTGTGTCTATCCAATTCTGTCTTCTTAACTTATAGGCCCGGGAGTGTGCCAGCTGGATCATATGGTAGCAAAATGCTTACCTTGTAGAGGCACCTCCATTCTGTTCTCATTAGTGGCTCTTACCATGTAATGTCCCACTTAAAATTGAGGGTATGCACTTCTCCACAACCCCTTCAGCATTTATTGTTTGTAGTTTTTGACGATGGTCATTCTGACTGGTGTGAGCTGATAGCTCTTTGTGGTTGGAAATGGATGCATCTCATAACCCCTTGAAATTGAGCTTTCAGGCGTGTCCTTTTTCTCTTCAATCTGTGAGTACAGCTTACCTCTTCAAATAGTTTTCTTGAAGTATGTGCCACATTCTGAAGTATTTTGGCCATTACCTCCTTCAAGACATTTTGAGGGCAGGTTTCTTTTACAGCCCTCCTGTACGTGTGCATATGAGGTGACCATTAGTACAGGTTTTAAAGCTGCTGTTGCAGGTAACGCCCAGAGGGCGGCAGCATTTCTGCTTTTCCCAATCTCGTAACTCAGGAAACAGACCTTCCTTCCAGTGGTGTTCCTCGGTTATAATTAAATTGGAATGTGCCCGGGTAAACCCCCAGAAGCTGATGTCTCCTTACTTATGTTTGTTTTCAAGTTGAAGTTATGTTCTTTATTGGAGTAATATTCCATTGTGTACATGGACCACTTCTTCTTTGTGCATACCTCTGTTGATGGATATTTTCGTTACTTCCAAGTGGTGGCTATGGTAAATATTGCTGGAGTGCAGGATTGCCCACCTGTGTATTTTTAATTCTCATCCTCACAGGTGAAATGCCCAGCTGTGGGTATGATTGATTGAACGGTAGCTCAATTTTTACCTTTTCAAGTCACCTCTTTTTGTTTTCATTACTGGCCCTTACGATGACCCACATTGAACCGAGGGTACACATTGCTCCAAAACCCCTTCAGCACTTATTGTTTGCAGAATTTTTGCTGATGGCCATTCTGACTGGTGAGAGCTGATAGGGTTTAGTAATTTGGACTTCCACGTCTTTAATAATTCCTAGTGTTCAGCATTTTTCCACGTCTTTTTTATTTCTGTTAAACAAAAACAGAAAAAAAACTGTGAGTACAATATACCTCTTGTAACTGTCTTCTGGGAAGGTTGCCCTGTTTTGAATTTTTTCGTCAATTTTCGACCCCAGGATATTTTTTGAGGGCAGGTGTCATTTACAGGCCTGCAATGAGGGAGAATAATTAGTGACCATTGGCACTGGGTTTAAAGCTGCTGTTGTGGAAAACGGCCACAAGGCGGCAGCATTTCTCAATTCACATATCTGGTTACTAGGGCAGCAGAGGCTTTCTGCAAGTCTTGTTCCCAAGTTGTACATTAGAATGGAATGTGCCAGGAAAAACACCCATAGATTTATGTCACATAATTTCTTGTTCGTTGTTTTAATTTTTTTAATCGGGTGGATGATTAGAATATTGTTTGTCGTAGGTTTACACAATCTGGTTCATTTGTACACTACATATGTATATATGTATGTATGTGTGTGTATATATATATATATATATATACATAAAATATATTCATGTACAGTTCCTCTTCCCATGTAAATTATTGCAGAGTGTTCTGTAGACTGCGCTTGTATATGGTCGGGCTTTTTGAAACATATATTTAACATGCATTTGTATACGTATGGTAATCCTAATCTTAATTTATCCAACCCCCCACTTTTACTTTTAGATAAGCATAGTTTGTTTTCTAAGTCTGTGAGTGTCTTTTTCTGTGGAGATATATTCATTTGTGCCAGTTGTTAGATAACGCCTATAAGTGATAAAATAGGATATATGTCATTTGCTTTCCGACTTACCTCATGTTCTGTGGATATCTCTAGGCTCCTCTACGGTGCCTCAAAGAGCAGTGTTTCATTGTTTTCCGTGGCTAATAATCCATTGTGTACATGGACCTGTTCTTCTTTATCCATTCATCTGTTGATGGACGTTTTGTTTGCTTCCTTGTCTTGGCTATTGTAGAAATGACTGTGGTGCAGCTGTTGTATCGTATGTCTTCTCAACTCTGGTCTTCTCAGGTGAGAGGCTCAGCAGTGGCCCTGCTGGATGGAATGGTGGCTCAATTTTTACTTATAAACGCAGCTCCTTTCTGTTCTCATTATTGGCAGTTACCACTTTACAACTCAACAGAAGCTAGAGGGTACACAGTACTCTAATAACCCTTCAGCATTTATTGATTGTAGACAGTTTGCTGATGGTAGTTGACTTGTGTGAGATGAAACCTTTCTGTAGAATAGATTTCCATGAGTCTAACAATTCCTGATGTTGAGCTTGTATCCATTTTAGTTTTTTTTGGAAAAACACTGAGTAAAACTTACCTCTTCATAGTATCTCCTTGAAACCTTTGCCAGTTTAAAATTTTTTTTGGCCATTCCCTAGCGCAGGACATTTTTTGAGGGCAGGTGTCCTTTACAGCCCTGAATCCTTGTGAATGTTAAGGGACCGTTAGCTGTGGGTTTAAAGCCGCTCTTGCGGGAAACGGCCACAAGGCGGCAGCATTTCTACATTTCCAACCCTGGGTCTTTGGGCAACAGAGCCTTTGTGGAAATTGTGTTAGTGGGCTGCAAATTAGAGTGGAATGTGCCAGGACAAACCTCCAAGGGCTTATTTCTCCTTACTTCTTGTTTGTTTTTTAAATTAAATTTTTATTTATTATCAGAGCAAATGTGATAAAAATGTTGTGTGTCTTCTAGGTGTACAGAAACTGGTTCATTATATCTATGTATCGATCTGTTCATCTTTGGATCGTTTCCCTTTTTGTTTATTACAGAGTGTTGAGTAGACCTCTCTTGGTATTCCATAGAGATTATATATTTCATATGTATTAGTACATGTCTGTTAACCCCCATATCCTAATTCATGTATTCCTTTCACCTCTCCATTTTGCTAAATGTCATTTGGTGTTCTGAATGTATTCGTATCCTTCTCTTGGAAATAATTTCATGGGTATCAAGTTTTGATAACTCCTATAAGTGATGTCACAGGATATCTGTCTTTTGGTTTCTTTCTTGCTTCAAGTTGGGGGATTATCTCTAGCTGCTTCGATGGTGGTGCCAAAAGCACTGTTTCATTCGTTTCCGTGGCTAATATTCCATTGTGTACAGGGACCACTTCTTCTTGGTGTATTTTTCTCTCGATGGACATTTTGGTTTCTTCCAAGTCTTGGCTATGGTACATGTTGTTTCAGTGCAGGATTGCCAGCCTGTGTCTTTTTCATTCTGGTCTACTCAGGTGATAGACCCATAGTGGGCCTACCCTATCACACCGTGGCTCAATTTTTACCTTTAAACGCACCTTCATTCTGTTCTCAGTACTGGGTGTTGCCAGGTTACATCCCACCAGCAGCTAGAGGGTACACAGTCCTCTAAAATCCCCTCTATATTTATTCTTTGTAGACTTTTTTTGCTGATGATCATTCTGACGGCTGTGAGGAGGAACTCTTTGTACACTGGATTTGCATGGCTTTATTAATTCCTGATGTTGAGCATTTTCCATGCCCTTTTTTTTAACAAGAAAAAGAAAGAAAGGCAAAGAAAGAGAAGACAAAATGTGCATAAAATATGCCCCTTGAAATCGTCGTTTGGAAAATGCTCGTCTTTTGAGTTTTTTGCTCGACATACAACCCAGGGATTTGTTTTGAGGGCGGGTGTCACTTACAGGCCTGCAATTATTTTGAATATCAAGTGACCATTAGCACTGGGTTTAAAGCTGCTGTTTTGAGAAACGGCCACAGGGTGGCAGCAGTTCTCCTTTACCAAATCTGGTTACTAGGGCAAAAGAGCCTCAGTGGAAATCCTTTTCTAGGTTGTAAACTAGAATGGAATGTGCCAGGGAAAAGCCCCTTAAGTTTATGTCTCACTGCGTATTGTTCGTGTTTTTAATTCAATTTTTATTTTTTATCACAGCAACTTTGATTACCATTTTTGAATCTTCTAGGTGGGCGAGATGTGGTTCTTTTACACATATACATATATCTATCCTTCTTCAGAGCCTTTTCCCATGTAGGTTATGACACAATGTTGATTAGTCTTCTCTTGGTAATCTGAAGGTTTTTGGTGATTATGTACGTCACCTGTGTTTGTATATCTCTGTTATCCCCAATATCCTGATGTATACGGTCCTCACACCTTTCCATTGGTGAACCTTAAGTCTGTTTAATGAATCTGTTATTGCCTTTCTCTGTGGAAATATCTTCACTGGTATCAATTTTTAGGTAACACCTGTAAGTGATAATATAGGATATGTGTCTTTCGCTTTCTGACTTACTACAAGTTGCGTGAGTGCCTCTGGACTCATCTATGGTGCTGCAAATGGCATTGTGTCATTTTTTTCCTTGGATAATATTCCACCTGTATACGTACCAGTTCTTCTTTGTCCACTCATCTGTTGATGGAGTTTTTGGTTGCTTCCATGTCTTGGTTATTGTAATACCGCTGCAATGCACATTGGCCTGCCTGTGTCTATCCAATTCTGTCTTCTTAACTTATAGGCCCGGGAGTGTGCCAGCTGGATCATATGGTAGCAAAATGCTTACCTTGTAGAGGCACCTCCATTCTGTTCTCATTAGTGGCTCTTACCATGTAATGTCCCACTTAAAATTGAGGGTATGCACTTCTCCACAACCCCTTCAGCATTTATTGTTTGTAGTTTTTGACGATGGTCATTCTGACTGGTGTGAGCTGATAGCTCTTTGTGGTTGGAAATGGATGCATCTCATAACCCCTTGAAATTGAGCTTTCAGGCGTGTCCTTTTTCTCTTCAATCTGTGAGTACAGCTTACCTCTTCAAATAGTTTTCTTGAAGTATGTGCCACATTCTGAAGTATTTTGGCCATTACCTCCTTCAAGACATTTTGAGGGCAGGTTTCTTTTACAGCCCTCCTGTACGTGTGCATATGAGGTGACCATTAGTACAGGTTTTAAAGCTGCTGTTGCAGGTAACGCCCAGAGGGCGGCAGCATTTCTGCTTTTCCCAATCTCGTAACTCAGGAAACAGACCTTCCTTCCAGTGGTGTTCCTCGGTTATAATTAAATTGGAATGTGCCCGGGTAAACCCCCAGAAGCTGATGTCTCCTTACTTATGTTTGTTTTCAAGTTGAAGTTATGTTCTTTATTGGAGTAATATTCCATTGTGTACATGGACCACTTCTTCTTTGTGCATACCTCTGTTGATGGATATTTTCGTTACTTCCAAGTGGTGGCTATGGTAAATATTGCTGGAGTGCAGGATTGCCCACCTGTGTATTTTTAATTCTCATCCTCACAGGTGAAATGCCCAGCTGTGGGTATGATTGATTGAACGGTAGCTCAATTTTTACCTTTTCAAGTCACCTCTTTTTGTTTTCATTACTGGCCCTTACGATGACCCACATTGAACCGAGGGTACACATTGCTCCAAAACCCCTTCAGCACTTATTGTTTGCAGAATTTTTGCTGATGGCCATTCTGACTGGTGAGAGCTGATAGGGTTTAGTAATTTGGACTTCCACGTCTTTAATAATTCCTAGTGTTCAGCATTTTTCCACGTCTTTTTTATTTCTGTTAAACAAAAACAGAAAAAAAACTGTGAGTACAATATACCTCTTGTAACTGTCTTCTGGGAAGGTTGCCCTGTTTTGAATTTTTTCGTCAATTTTCGACCCCAGGATATTTTTTGAGGGCAGGTGTCATTTACAGGCCTGCAATGAGGGAGAATAATTAGTGACCATTGGCACTGGGTTTAAAGCTGCTGTTGTGGAAAACGGCCACAAGGCGGCAGCATTTCTCAATTCACATATCTGGTTACTAGGGCAGCAGAGGCTTTCTGCAAGTCTTGTTCCCAAGTTGTACATTAGAATGGAATGTGCCAGGAAAAACACCCATAGATTTATGTCACATAATTTCTTGTTCGTTGTTTTAATTTTTTTAATCGGGTGGATGATTAGAATATTGTTTGTCGTAGGTTTACACAATCTGGTTCATTTGTACACTACATATGTATATATGTATGTATGTGTGTATATATATATATATATACATAAAATATATTCATGTACAGTTCCTCTTCCCATGTAAATTATTGCAGAGTGTTCTGTAGACTGCGCTTGTATATGGTCGGGCTTTTTGAAACATATTTAACATGCATTTGTATACGTATGGTAATCCTAATCTTAATTTATCCAACCCCCCACTTTTACTTTTAGATAAGCATAGTTTGTTTTCTAAGTCTGTGAGTGTCTTTTTCTGTGGAGATATATTCATTTGTGCCAGTTGTTAGATAACGCCTATAAGTGATAAAATAGGATATATGTCATTTGCTTTCCGACTTACCTCATGTTCTGTGGATATCTCTAGGCTCCTCTACGGTGCCTCAAAGAGCAGTGTTTCATTGTTTTCCGTGGCTAATAATCCATTGTGTACATGGACCTGTTCTTCTTTATCCATTCATCTGTTGATGGACGTTTTGTTTGCTTCCTTGTCTTGGCTATTGTAGAAATGACTGTGGTGCAGCTGTTGTATCGTATGTCTTCTCAACTCTGGTCTTCTCAGGTGAGAGGCTCAGCAGTGGCCCTGCTGGATGGAATGGTGGCTCAATTTTTACTTATAAACGCAGCTCCTTTCTGTTCTCATTATTGGCAGTTACCACTTTACAACTCAACAGAAGCTAGAGGGTACACAGTACTCTAATAACCCTTCAGCATTTATTGATTGTAGACAGTTTGCTGATGGTAGTTGACTTGTGTGAGATGAAACCTTTCTGTAGAATAGATTTCCATGAGTCTAACAATTCCTGATGTTGAGCTTGTATCCATTTTAGTTTTTTTTGGAAAAACACTGAGTAAAACTTACCTCTTCATAGTATCTCCTTGAAACCTTTGCCAGTTTAAAAATTTTTTTGGCCATTCCCTAGCGCAGGACATTTTTTGAGGGCAGGTGTCCTTTACAGCCCTGAATCCTTGTGAATGTTAAGGGACCGTTAGCTGTGGGTTTAAAGCCGCTCTTGCGGGAAACGGCCACAAGGCGGCAGCATTTCTACATTTCCAACCCTGGGTCTTTGGGCAACAGAGCCTTTGTGGAAATTGTGTTAGTGGGCTGCAAATTAGAGTGGAATGTGCCAGGACAAACCTCCAAGGGCTTATTTCTCCTTACTTCTTGTTTGTTTTTTAAATTAAATTTTTATTTATTATCAGAGCAAATGTGATAAAAATGTTGTGTGTCTTCTAGGTGTACAGAAACTGGTTCATTATATCTATGTATCGATCTGTTCATCTTTGGATCGTTTCCCTTTTTGTTTATTACAGAGTGTTGAGTAGACCTCTCTTGGTATTCCATAGAGATTATATATTTCATATGTATTAGTACATGTCTGTTAACCCCCATATCCTAATTCATGTATTCCTTTCACCTCTCCATTTTGCTAAATGTCATTTGGTGTTCTGAATGTATTCGTATCCTTCTCTTGGAAATAATTTCATGGGTATCAAGTTTTGATAACTCCTATAAGTGATGTCACAGGATATCTGTCTTTTGGTTTCTTTCTTGCTTCAAGTTGGGGGATTATCTCTAGCTGCTTCGATGGTGGTGCCAAAAGCACTGTTTCATTCGTTTCCGTGGCTAATATTCCATTGTGTACAGGGACCACTTCTTCTTGGTGTATTTTTCTCTCGATGGACATTTTGGTTTCTTCCAAGTCTTGGCTATGGTACATGTTGTTTCAGTGCAGGATTGCCAGCCTGTGTCTTTTTCATTCTGGTCTACTCAGGTGATAGACCCATAGTGGGCCTACCCTATCACACCGTGGCTCAATTTTTACCTTTAAACGCACCTTCATTCTGTTCTCAGTACTGGGTGTTGCCAGGTTACATCCCACCAGCAGCTAGAGGGTACGCAGTCCTCTAAAATCCCCTCTATATTTATTCTTTGTAGACTTTTTTTGCTGATGATCATTCTGACGGCTGTGAGGAGGAACTCTTTGTACACTGGATTTGCATGGCTTTATTAATTCCTGATGTTGAGCATTTTCCATGCCCTTTTTTTTAACAAGAAAAAGAAAGAAAGGCAAAGAAAGAGAAGACAAAATGTGCATAAAATATGCCCCTTGAAATCGTCGTTTGGAAAATGCTCGTCTTTTGAGTTTTTTGCTCGACATACAACCCAGGGATTTGTTTTGAGGGCGGGTGTCACTTACAGGCCTGCAATTATTTTGAATATCAAGTGACCATTAGCACTGGGTTTAAAGCTGCTGTTTTGAGAAACGGCCACAGGGTGGCAGCAGTTCTCCTTTACCAAATCTGGTTACTAGGGCAAAAGAGCCTCAGTGGAAATCCTTTTCTAGGTTGTAAACTAGAATGGAATGTGCCAGGGAAAAGCCCCTTAAGTTTATGTCTCACTACGTATTGTTCGTGTTTTTAATTCAATTTTTATTTTTTATCACAGCAACTTTGATTACCATTTTTGAATCTTCTAGGTGGGCGAGATGTGGTTCTTTTACACATATACATATATCTATCCTTCTTCAGAGCCTTTTCCCATGTAGGTTATGACACAATGTTGATTAGTCTTCTCTTGGTAATCTGAAGGTTTTTGGTGATTATGTACGTCACCTGTGTTTGTATATCTCTGTTATCCCCAATATCCTGATGTATACGGTCCTCACACCTTTCCATTGGTGAACCTTAAGTCTGTTTAATGAATCTGTTATTGCCTTTCTCTGTGGAAATATCTTCACTGGTATCAATTTTTAGGTAACACCTGTAAGTGATAATATAGGATATGTGTCTTTCGCTTTCTGACTTACTACAAGTTGCGTGAGTGCCTCTGGACTCATCTATGGTGCTGCAAATGGCATTGTGTCATTTTTTTCCTTGGATAATATTCCACCTGTATACGTACCAGTTCTTCTTTGTCCACTCATCTGTTGATGGAGTTTTTGGTTGCTTCCATGTCTTGGTTATTGTAATACCGCTGCAATGCACATTGGCCTGCCTGTGTCTATCCAATTCTGTCTTCTTAACTTATAGGCCCGGGAGTGTGCCAGCTGGATCATATGGTAGCAAAATGCTTACCTTGTAGAGGCACCTCCATTCTGTTCTCATTAGTGGCTCTTACCATGTAATGTCCCACTTAAAATTGAGGGTATGCACTTCTCCACAACCCCTTCAGCATTTATTGTTTGTAGTTTTTGACGATGGTCATTCTGACTGGTGTGAGCTGATAGCTCTTTGTGGTTGGAAATGGATGCATCTCATAACCCCTTGAAATTGAGCTTTCAGGCGTGTCCTTTTTCTCTTCAATCTGTGAGTACAGCTTACCTCTTCAAATAGTTTTCTTGAAGTATGTGCCACATTCTGAAGTATTTTGGCCATTACCTCCTTCAAGACATTTTGAGGGCAGGTTTCTTTTACAGCCCTCCTGTACGTGTGCATATGAGGTGACCATTAGTACAGGTTTTAAAGCTGCTGTTGCAGGTAACGCCCAGAGGGCGGCAGCATTTCTGCTTTTCCCAATCTCGTAACTCAGGAAACAGACCTTCCTTCCAGTGGTGTTCCTCGGTTATAATTAAATTGGAATGTGCCCGGGTAAACCCCCAGAAGCTGATGTCTCCTTACTTATGTTTGTTTTCAAGTTGAAGTTATGTTCTTTATTGGAGTAATATTCCATTGTGTACATGGACCACTTCTTCTTTGTGCATACCTCTGTTGATGGATATTTTCGTTACTTCCAAGTGGTGGCTATGGTAAATATTGCTGGAGTGCAGGATTGCCCACCTGTGTATTTTTAATTCTCATCCTCACAGGTGAAATGCCCAGCTGTGGGTATGATTGATTGAACGGTAGCTCAATTTTTACCTTTTCAAGTCACCTCTTTTTGTTTTCATTACTGGCCCTTACGATGACCCACATTGAACCGAGGGTACACATTGCTCCAAAACCCCTTCAGCACTTATTGTTTGCAGAATTTTTGCTGATGGCCATTCTGACTGGTGAGAGCTGATAGGGTTTAGTAATTTGGACTTCCACGTCTTTAATAATTCCTAGTGTTCAGCATTTTTCCACGTCTTTTTTATTTCTGTTAAACAAAAACAGAAAAAAAACTGTGAGTACAATATACCTCTTGTAACTGTCTTCTGGGAAGGTTGCCCTGTTTTGAATTTTTTCGTCAATTTTCGACCCCAGGATATTTTTTGAGGGCAGGTGTCATTTACAGGCCTGCAATGAGGGAGAATAATTAGTGACCATTGGCACTGGGTTTAAAGCTGCTGTTGTGGAAAACGGCCACAAGGCGGCAGCATTTCTCAATTCACATATCTGGTTACTAGGGCAGCAGAGGCTTTCTGCAAGTCTTGTTCCCAAGTTGTACATTAGAATGGAATGTGCCAGGAAAAACACCCATAGATTTATGTCACATAATTTCTTGTTCGTTGTTTTAATTTTTTTAATCGGGTGGATGATTAGAATATTGTTTGTCATAGGTTTACACAATCTGGTTCATTTGTACACTACATATGTATATATGTATGTATGTGTGTATATATATATATATATATATATATATATATATATATATATATATATACATAAAATATATTCATGTACAGTTCCTCTTCCCATGTAAATTATTGCAGAGTGTTCTGTAGACTGCGCTTGTATATGGTCGGGCTTTTTGAAACATATATTTAACATGCATTTGTATACGTATGGTAATCCTAATCTTAATTTATCCAACCCCCCACTTTTACTTTTAGATAAGCATAGTTTGTTTTCTAAGTCTGTGAGTGTCTTTTTCTGTGGAGATATATTCATTTGTGTCAGTTGTTAGATAACGCCTATAAGTGATAAAATAGGATATATGTCATTTGCTTTCCGACTTACCTCATGTTCTGTGGATATCTCTAGGCTCCTCTACGGTGCCTCAAAGAGCAGTGTTTCATTGTTTTCCGTGGCTAATAATCCATTGTGTACATGGACCTGTTCTTCTTTATCCATTCATCTGTTGATGGACGTTTTGTTTGCTTCCTTGTCTTGGCTATTGTAGAAATGACTGTGGTGCAGCTGTTGTATCGTATGTCTTCTCAACTCTGGTCTTCTCAGGTGAGAGGCTCAGCAGTGGCCCTGCTGGATGGAATGGTGGCTCAATTTTTACTTATAAACGCAGCTCCTTTCTGTTCTCATTATTGGCAGTTACCACTTTACAACTCAACAGAAGCTAGAGGGTACACAGTACTCTAATAACCCTTCAGCATTTATTGATTGTAGACAGTTTGCTGATGGTAGTTGACTTGTGTGAGATGAAACCTTTCTGTAGAATAGATTTCCATGAGTCTAACAATTCCTGATGTTGAGCTTGTATCCATTTTAGTTTTTTTTGGAAAAACACTGAGTAAAACTTACCTCTTCATAGTATCTCCTTGAAACCTTTGCCAGTTTAAAATTTTTTTTGGCCATTCCCTAGCGCAGGACATTTTTTGAGGGCAGGTGTCCTTTACAGCCCTGAATCCTTGTGAATGTTAAGGGACCGTTAGCTGTGGGTTTAAAGCCGCTCTTGCGGGAAACGGCCACAAGGCGGCAGCATTTCTACATTTCCAACCCTGGGTCTTTGGGCAACAGAGCCTTTGTGGAAATTGTGTTAGTGGGCTGCAAATTAGAGTGGAATGTGCCAGGACAAACCTCCAAGGGCTTATTTCTCCTTACTTCTTGTTTGTTTTTTAAATTAAATTTTTATTTATTATCAGAGCAAATGTGATAAAAATGTTGTGTGTCTTCTAGGTGTACAGAAACTGGTTCATTATATCTATGTATCGATCTGTTCATCTTTGGATCGTTTCCCTTTTTGTTTATTACAGAGTGTTGAGTAGACCTCTCTTGGTATTCCATAGAGATTATATATTTCATATGTATTAGTACATGTCTGTTAACCCCCATATCCTAATTCATGTATTCCTTTCACCTCTCCATTTTGCTAAATGTCATTTGGTGTTCTGAATGTATTCGTATCCTTCTCTTGGAAATAATTTCATGGGTATCAAGTTTTGATAACTCCTATAAGTGATGTCACAGGATATCTGTCTTTTGGTTTCTTTCTTGCTTCAAGTTGGGGGATTATCTCTAGCTGCTTCGATGGTGGTGCCAAAAGCACTGTTTCATTCGTTTCCGTGGCTAATATTCCATTGTGTACAGGGACCACTTCTTCTTGGTGTATTTTTCTCTCGATGGACATTTTGGTTTCTTCCAAGTCTTGGCTATGGTACATGTTGTTTCAGTGCAGGATTGCCAGCCTGTGTCTTTTTCATTCTGGTCTACTCAGGTGATAGACCCATAGTGGGCCTACCCTATCACACCGTGGCTCAATTTTTACCTTTAAACGCACCTTCATTCTGTTCTCAGTACTGGGTGTTGCCAGGTTACATCCCACCAGCAGCTAGAGGGTACGCAGTCCTCTAAAATCCCCTCTATATTTATTCTTTGTAGACTTTTTTTGCTGATGATCATTCTGACGGCTGTGAGGAGGAACTCTTTGTACACTGGATTTGCATGGCTTTATTAATTCCTGATGTTGAGCATTTTCCATGCCCTTTTTTTTAACAAGAAAAAGAAAGAAAGGCAAAGAAAGAGAAGACAAAATGTGCATAAAATATGCCCCTTGAAATCGTCGTTTGGAAAATGCTCGTCTTTTGAGTTTTTTGCTCGACATACAACCCAGGGATTTGTTTTGAGGGCGGGTGTCACTTACAGGCCTGCAATTATTTTGAATATCAAGTGACCATTAGCACTGGGTTTAAAGCTGCTGTTTTGAGAAACGGCCACAGGGTGGCAGCAGTTCTCCTTTACCAAATCTGGTTACTAGGGCAAAAGAGCCTCAGTGGAAATCCTTTTCTAGGTTGTAAACTAGAATGGAATGTGCCAGGGAAAAGCCCCTTAAGTTTATGTCTCACTACGTATTGTTCGTGTTTTTAATTCAATTTTTATTTTTTATCACAGCAACTTTGATTACCATTTTTGAATCTTCTAGGTGGGCGAGATGTGGTTCTTTTACACATATACATATATCTATCCTTCTTCAGAGCCTTTTCCCATGTAGGTTATGACACAATGTTGATTAGTCTTCTCTTGGTAATCTGAAGGTTTTTGGTGATTATGTACGTCACCTGTGTTTGTATATCTCTGTTATCCCCAATATCCTGATGTATACGGTCCTCACACCTTTCCATTGGTGAACCTTAAGTCTGTTTAATGAATCTGTTATTGCCTTTCTCTGTGGAAATATCTTCACTGGTATCAATTTTTAGGTAACACCTGTAAGTGATAATATAGGATATGTGTCTTTCGCTTTCTGACTTACTACAAGTTGCGTGAGTGCCTCTGGACTCATCTATGGTGCTGCAAATGGCATTGTGTCATTTTTTTCCTTGGATAATATTCCACCTGTATACGTACCAGTTCTTCTTTGTCCACTCATCTGTTGATGGAGTTTTTGGTTGCTTCCATGTCTTGGTTATTGTAATACCGCTGCAATGCACATTGGCCTGCCTGTGTCTATCCAATTCTGTCTTCTTAACTTATAGGCCCGGGAGTGTGCCAGCTGGATCATATGGTAGCAAAATGCTTACCTTGTAGAGGCACCTCCATTCTGTTCTCATTAGTGGCTCTTACCATGTAATGTCCCACTTAAAATTGAGGGTATGCACTTCTCCACAACCCCTTCAGCATTTATTGTTTGTAGTTTTTGACGATGGTCATTCTGACTGGTGTGAGCTGATAGCTCTTTGTGGTTGGAAATGGATGCATCTCATAACCCCTTGAAATTGAGCTTTCAGGCGTGTCCTTTTTCTCTTCAATCTGTGAGTACAGCTTACCTCTTCAAATAGTTTTCTTGAAGTATGTGCCACATTCTGAAGTATTTTGGCCATTACCTCCTTCAAGACATTTTGAGGGCAGGTTTCTTTTACAGCCCTCCTGTACGTGTGCATATGAGGTGACCATTAGTACAGGTTTTAAAGCTGCTGTTGCAGGTAACGCCCAGAGGGCGGCAGCATTTCTGCTTTTCCCAATCTCGTAACTCAGGAAACAGACCTTCCTTCCAGTGGTGTTCCTCGGTTATAATTAAATTGGAATGTGCCCGGGTAAACCCCCAGAAGCTGATGTCTCCTTACTTATGTTTGTTTTCAAGTTGAAGTTATGTTCTTTATTGGAGTAATATTCCATTGTGTACATGGACCACTTCTTCTTTGTGCATACCTCTGTTGATGGATATTTTCGTTACTTCCAAGTGGTGGCTATGGTAAATATTGCTGGAGTGCAGGATTGCCCACCTGTGTATTTTTAATTCTCATCCTCACAGGTGAAATGCCCAGCTGTGGGTATGATTGATTGAACGGTAGCTCAATTTTTACCTTTTCAAGTCACCTCTTTTTGTTTTCATTACTGGCCCTTACGATGACCCACATTGAACCGAGGGTACACATTGCTCCAAAACCCCTTCAGCACTTATTGTTTGCAGAATTTTTGCTGATGGCCATTCTGACTGGTGAGAGCTGATAGGGTTTAGTAATTTGGACTTCCACGTCTTTAATAATTCCTAGTGTTCAGCATTTTTCCACGTCTTTTTTATTTCTGTTAAACAAAAACAGAAAAAAAACTGTGAGTACAATATACCTCTTGTAACTGTCTTCTGGGAAGGTTGCCCTGTTTTGAATTTTTTCGTCAATTTTCGACCCCAGGATATTTTTTGAGGGCAGGTGTCATTTACAGGCCTGCAATGAGGGAGAATAATTAGTGACCATTGGCACTGGGTTTAAAGCTGCTGTTGTGGAAAACGGCCACAAGGCGGCAGCATTTCTCAATTCACATATCTGGTTACTAGGGCAGCAGAGGCTTTCTGCAAGTCTTGTTCCCAAGTTGTACATTAGAATGGAATGTGCCAGGAAAAACACCCATAGATTTATGTCACATAATTTCTTGTTCGTTGTTTTAATTTTTTTAATCGGGTGGATGATTAGAATATTGTTTGTCATAGGTTTACACAATCTGGTTCATTTGTACACTACATATGTATATATGTATGTATGTGTGTATATATATATATATATATATATATATATATATATATATATACATAAAATATATTCATGTACAGTTCCTCTTCCCATGTAAATTATTGCAGAGTGTTCTGTAGACTGCGCTTGTATATGGTCGGGCTTTTTGAAACATATATTTAACATGCATTTGTATACGTATGGTAATCCTAATCTTAATTTATCCAACCCCCCACTTTTACTTTTAGATAAGCATAGTTTGTTTTCTAAGTCTGTGAGTGTCTTTTTCTGTGGAGATATATTCATTTGTGTCAGTTGTTAGATAACGCCTATAAGTGATAAAATAGGATATATGTCATTTGCTTTCCGACTTACCTCATGTTCTGTGGATATCTCTAGGCTCCTCTACGGTGCCTCAAAGAGCAGTGTTTCATTGTTTTCCGTGGCTAATAATCCATTGTGTACATGGACCTGTTCTTCTTTATCCATTCATCTGTTGATGGACGTTTTGTTTGCTTCCTTGTCTTGGCTATTGTAGAAATGACTGTGGTGCAGCTGTTGTATCGTATGTCTTCTCAACTCTGGTCTTCTCAGGTGAGAGGCTCAGCAGTGGCCCTGCTGGATGGAATGGTGGCTCAATTTTTACTTATAAACGCAGCTCCTTTCTGTTCTCATTATTGGCAGTTACCACTTTACAACTCAACAGAAGCTAGAGGGTACACAGTACTCTAATAACCCTTCAGCATTTATTGATTGTAGACAGTTTGCTGATGGTAGTTGACTTGTGTGAGATGAAACCTTTCTGTAGAATAGATTTCCATGAGTCTAACAATTCCTGATGTTGAGCTTGTATCCATTTTAGTTTTTTTTTCGAAAAACACTGAGTAAAACTTACCTCTTCATAGTATCTCCTTGAAACCTTTGCCAGTTTAAAATTTTTTTTGGCCATTCCCTAGCGCAGGACATTTTTTGAGGGCAGGTGTCCTTTACAGCCCTGAATCCTTGTGAATGTTAAGGGACCGTTAGCTGTGGGTTTAAAGCCGCTCTTGCGGGAAACGGCCACAAGGCGGCAGCATTTCTACATTTCCAACCCTGGGTCTTTGGGCAACAGAGCCTTTGTGGAAATTGTGTTAGTGGGCTGCAAATTAGAGTGGAATGTGCCAGGACAAACCTCCAAGGGCTTATTTCTCCTTACTTCTTGTTTGTTTTTTAAATTAAATTTTTATTTATTATCAGAGCAAATGTGATAAAAATGTTGTGTGTCTTCTAGGTGTACAGAAACTGGTTCATTATATCTATGTATCGATCTGTTCATCTTTGGATCGTTTCCCTTTTTGTTTATTACAGAGTGTTGAGTAGACCTCTCTTGGTATTCCATAGAGATTATATATTTCATATGTATTAGTACATGTCTGTTAACCCCCATATCCTAATTCATGTATTCCTTTCACCTCTCCATTTTGCTAAATGTCATTTGGTGTTCTGAATGTATTCGTATCCTTCTCTTGGAAATAATTTCATGGGTATCAAGTTTTGATAACTCCTATAAGTGATGTCACAGGATATCTGTCTTTTGGTTTCTTTCTTGCTTCAAGTTGGGGGATTATCTCTAGCTGCTTCGATGGTGGTGCCAAAAGCACTGTTTCATTCGTTTCCGTGGCTAATATTCCATTGTGTACAGGGACCACTTCTTCTTGGTGTATTTTTCTCTCGATGGACATTTTGGTTTCTTCCAAGTCTTGGCTATGGTACATGTTGTTTCAGTGCAGGATTGCCAGCCTGTGTCTTTTTCATTCTGGTCTACTCAGGTGATAGACCCATAGTGGGCCTACCCTATCACACCGTGGCTCAATTTTTACCTTTAAACGCACCTTCATTCTGTTCTCAGTACTGGGTGTTGCCAGGTTACATCCCACCAGCAGCTAGAGGGTACGCAGTCCTCTAAAATCCCCTCTATATTTATTCTTTGTAGACTTTTTTTGCTGATGATCATTCTGACGGCTGTGAGGAGGAACTCTTTGTACACTGGATTTGCATGGCTTTATTAATTCCTGATGTTGAGCATTTTCCATGCCCTTTTTTTAACAAGAAAAAGAAAGAAAGGCAAAGAAAGAGAAGACAAAATGTGCATAAAATATGCCCCTTGAAATCGTCGTTTGGAAAATGCTCGTCTTTTGAGTTTTTTGCTCGACATACAACCCAGGGATTTGTTTTGAGGGCGGGTGTCACTTACAGGCCTGCAATTATTTTGAATATCAAGTGACCATTAGCACTGGGTTTAAAGCTGCTGTTTTGAGAAACGGCCACAGGGTGGCAGCAGTTCTCCTTTACCAAATCTGGTTACTAGGGCAAAAGAGCCTCAGTGGAAATCCTTTTCTAGGTTGTAAACTAGAATGGAATGTGCCAGGGAAAAGCCCCTTAAGTTTATGTCTCACTACGTATTGTTCGTGTTTTTAATTCAATTTTTATTTTTTATCACAGCAACTTTGATTACCATTTTTGAATCTTCTAGGTGGGCGAGATGTGGTTCTTTTACACATATACATATATCTATCCTTCTTCAGAGCCTTTTCCCATGTAGGTTATGACACAATGTTGATTAGTCTTCTCTTGGTAATCTGAAGGTTTTTGGTGATTATGTACGTCACCTGTGTTTGTATATCTCTGTTATCCCCAATATCCTGATGTATACGGTCCTCACACCTTTCCATTGGTGAACCTTAAGTCTCTTTAATGAATCTGTTATTGCCTTTCTCTGTGGAAATATCTTCACTGGTATCAATTTTTAGGTAACACCTGTAAGTGATAATATAGGATATGTGTCTTTCGCTTTCTGACTTACTACAAGTTGCGTGAGTGCCTCTGGACTCATCTATGGTGCTGCAAATGGCATTGTGTCATTTTTTTCCTTGGATAATATTCCACCTGTATACGTACCAGTTCTTCTTTGTCCACTCATCTGTTGATGGAGTTTTTGGTTGCTTCCATGTCTTGGTTATTGTAATACCGCTGCAATGCACATTGGCCTGCCTGTGTCTATCCAATTCTGTCTTCTTAACTTATAGGCCCGGGAGTGTGCCAGCTGGATCATATGGTAGCAAAATGCTTACCTTGTAGAGGCACCTCCATTCTGTTCTCATTAGTGGCTCTTACCATGTAATGTCCCACTTAAAATTGAGGGTATGCACTTCTCCACAACCCCTTCAGCATTTATTGTTTGTAGTTTTTGACGATGGTCATTCTGACTGGTGTGAGCTGATAGCTCTTTGTGGTTGGAAATGGATGCATCTCATAACCCCTTGAAATTGAGCTTTCAGGCGTGTCCTTTTTCTCTTCAATCTGTGAGTACAGCTTACCTCTTCAAATAGTTTTCTTGAAGTATGTGCCACATTCTGAAGTATTTTGGCCATTACCTCCTTCAAGACATTTTGAGGGCAGGTTTCTTTTACAGCCCTCCTGTACGTGTGCATATGAGGTGACCATTAGTACAGGTTTTAAAGCTGCTGTTGCAGGTAACGCCCAGAGGGCGGCAGCATTTCTGCTTTTCCCAATCTCGTAACTCAGGAAACAGACCTTCCTTCCAGTGGTGTTCCTCGGTTATAATTAAATTGGAATGTGCCCGGGTAAACCCCCAGAAGCTGATGTCTCCTTACTTATGTTTGTTTTCAAGTTGAATTTATGTTCTTTATTGGAGTAATATTCCATTGTGTACATGGACCACTTCTTCTTTGTGCATACCTCTGTTGATGGATATTTTCGTTACTTCCAAGTGGTGGCTA
This sequence comes from Mesoplodon densirostris, assembly GCF_025265405.1. Classification (NCBI taxonomy): domain Eukaryota; kingdom Metazoa; phylum Chordata; class Mammalia; order Artiodactyla; family Ziphiidae; genus Mesoplodon; species Mesoplodon densirostris. Next base: position 121,569,732 of record NC_082665.1, read on the forward strand.
TGGTAAATATTGCTGGAGTGCAGGATTGCCCACCTGTGTATTTTTAATTCTCATCCTCACAGGTGAAATGCCCAGCTGTGGGTATGATTGATTGAACGGTAGCTCAATTTTTACCTTTTCAAGTCACCTCTTTTTGTTTTCATTACTGGCCCTTACGATGACCCACATTGAACCGAGGGTACACATTGCTCCAAAACCCCTTCAGCACTTATTGTTTGCAGAATTTTTGCTGATGGCCATTCTGACTGGTGAGAGCTGATAGGGTTTAGTAATTTGGACTTCCACGTCTTTAATAATTCCTAGTGTTCAGCATTTTTCCACGTCTTTTTTATTTCTGTTAAACAAAAACAGAAAAAAAACTGTGAGTACAATATACCTCTTGTAACTGTCTTCTGGGAAGGTTGCCCTGTTTTGAATTTTTTCATCAATTTTCGACCCCAGGATATTTTTTGAGGGCAGGTGTCATTTACAGGCCTGCAATGAGGGAGAATAATTAGTGACCATTGGCACTGGGTTTAAAGCTGCTGTTGTGGAAAACGGCCACAAGGCGGCAGCATTTCTCAATTCACATATCTGGTTACTAGGGCAGCAGAGGCTTTCTGCAAGTCTTGTTCCCAAGTTGTACATTAGAATGGAATGTGCCAGGAAAAACACCCATAGATTTATGTCACATAATTTCTTGTTCGTTGTTTTAATTTTTTTAATCGGGTGGATGATTAGAATATTGTTTGTCGTAGGTTTACACAATCTGGTTCATTTGTACACTACATATGTATATATGTATGTATGTGTGTGTATATATATATATATATATATACATAAAATATATTCATGTACAGTTCCTCTTCCCATGTAAATTATTGCAGAGTGTTCTGTAGACTGCGCTTGTATATGGTCGGGCTTTTTGAAACATATATTTAACATGCATTTGTATACGTATGGTAATCCTAATCTTAATTTATCCAACCCCCCACTTTTACTTTTAGATAAGCATAGTTTGTTTTCTAAGTCTGTGAGTGTCTTTTTCTGTGGAGATATATTCATTTGTGCCAGTTGTTAGATAACGCCTATAAGTGATAAAATAGGATATATGTCATTTGCTTTCCGACTTACCTCATGTTCTGTGGATATCTCTAGGCTCCTCTACGGTGCCTCAAAGAGCAGTGTTTCATTGTTTTCCGTGGCTAATAATCCATTGTGTACATGGACCTGTTCTTCTTTATCCATTCATCTGTTGATGGACGTTTTGTTTGCTTCCTTGTCTTGGCTATTGTAGAAATGACTGTGGTGCAGCTGTTGTATCGTATGTCTTCTCAACTCTGGTCTTCTCAGGTGAGAGGCTCAGCAGTGGCCCTGCTGGATGGAATGGTGGCTCAATTTTTACTTATAAACGCAGCTCCTTTCTGTTCTCATTATTGGCAGTTACCACTTTACAACTCAACAGAAGCTAGAGGGTACACAGTACTCTAATAACCCTTCAGCATTTATTGATTGTAGACAGTTTGCTGATGGTAGTTGACTTGTGTGAGATGAAACCTTTCTGTAGAATAGATTTCCATGAGTCTAACAATTCCTGATGTTGAGCTTGTATCCATTTTAGTTTTTTTTTGGAAAAACACTGAGTAAAACTTACCTCTTCATAGTATCTCCTTGAAACCTTTGCCAGTTTAAAATTTTTTTTGGCCATTCCCTAGCGCAGGACATTTTTTGAGGGCAGGTGTCCTTTACAGCCCTGAATCCTTGTGAATGTTAAGGGACCGTTAGCTGTGGGTTTAAAGCCGCTCTTGCGGGAAACGGCCACAAGGCGGCAGCATTTCTACATTTCCAACCCTGGGTCTTTGGGCACAGAGCCTTTGTGGAAATTGTGTTAGTGGGCTGCAAATTAGAGTGGAATGTGCCAGGACAAACCTCCAAGGGCTTATTTCTCCTTACTTCTTGTTTGTTTTTTAAATTAAATTTTTATTTATTATCAGAGCAAATGTGATAAAAATGTTGTGTGTCTTCTAGGTGTACAGAAACTGGTTCATTATATCTATGTATCGATCTGTTCATCTTTGGATCGTTTCCCTTTTTGTTTATTACAGAGTGTTGAGTAGACCTCTCTTGGTATTCCATAGAGATTATATATTTCATATGTATTAGTACATGTCTGTTAACCCCCATATCCTAATTCATGTATTCCTTTCACCTCTCCATTTTGCTAAATGTCATTTGGTGTTCTGAATGTATTCGTATCCTTCTCTTGGAAATAATTTCATGGGTATCAAGTTTTGATAACTCCTATAAGTGATGTCACAGGATATCTGTCTTTTGGTTTCTTTCTTGCTTCAAGTTGGGGGATTATCTCTAGCTGCTTCGATGGTGGTGCCAAAAGCACTGTTTCATTCGTTTCCGTGGCTAATATTCCATTGTGTACAGGGACCACTTCTTCTTGGTGTATTTTTCTCTCGATGGACATTTTGGTTTCTTCCAAGTCTTGGCTATGGTACATGTTGTTTCAGTGCAGGATTGCCAGCCTGTGTCTTTTTCATTCTGGTCTACTCAGGTGATAGACCCATAGTGGGCCTACCCTATCACACCGTGGCTCAATTTTTACCTTTAAACGCACCTTCATTCTGTTCTCAGTACTGGGTGTTGCCAGGTTACATCCCACCAGCAGCTAGAGGGTACGCAGTCCTCTAAAATCCCCTCTATATTTATTCTTTGTAGACTTTTTTTGCTGATGATCATTCTGACGGCTGTGAGGAGGAACTCTTTGTACACTGGATTTGCATGGCTTTATTAATTCCTGATGTTGAGCATTTTCCATGCCCTTTTTTTTAACAAGAAAAAGAAAGAAAGGCAAAGAAAGAGAAGACAAAATGTGCATAAAATATGCCCCTTGAAATCGTCGTTTGGAAAATGCTCGTCTTTTGAGTTTTTTGCTCGACATACAACCCAGGGATTTGTTTTGAGGGCGGGTGTCACTTACAGGCCTGCAATTATTTTGAATATCAAGTGACCATTAGCACTGGGTTTAAAGCTGCTGTTTTGAGAAACGGCCACAGGGTGGCAGCAGTTCTCCTTTACCAAATCTGGTTACTAGGGCAAAAGAGCCTCAGTGGAAATCCTTTTCTAGGTTGTAAACTAGAATGGAATGTGCCAGGAAAAAGCCCCTTAAGTTTATGTCTCACTACGTATTGTTCGTGTTTTTAATTCAATTTTTATTTTTTATCACAGCAACTTTGATTACCATTTTTGAATCTTCTAGGTGGGCGAGATGTGGTTCTTTTACACATATACATATATCTATCCTTCTTCAGAGCCTTTTCCCATGTAGGTTATGACACAATGTTGATTAGTCTTCTCTTGGTAATCTGAAGGTTTTTGGTGATTATGTACGTCACCTGTGTTTGTATATCTCTGTTATCCCCAATATCCTGATGTATACGGTCCTCACACCTTTCCATTGGTGAACCTTAAGTCTCTTTAATGAATCTGTTATTGCCTTTCTCTGTGGAAATATCTTCACTGGTATCAATTTTTAGGTAACACCTGTAAGTGATAATATAGGATATGTGTCTTTCGCTTTCTGACTTACTACAAGTTGCGTGAGTGCCTCTGGACTCATCTATGGTGCTGCAAATGGCATTGTGTCATTTTTTTCCTTGGATAATATTCCACCTGTATACGTACCAGTTCTTCTTTGTCCACTCATCTGTTGATGGAGTTTTTGGTTGCTTCCATGTCTTGGTTATTGTAATACCGCTGCAATGCACATTGGCCTGCCTGTGTCTATCCAATTCTGTCTTCTTAACTTATAGGCCCGGGAGTGTGCCAGCTGGATCATATGGTAGCAAAATGCTTACCTTGTAGAGGCACCTCCATTCTGTTCTCATTAGTGGCTCTTACCATGTAATGTCCCACTTAAAATTGAGGGTATGCACTTCTCCACAACCCCTTCAGCATTTATTGTTTGTAGTTTTTGACGATGGTCATTCTGACTGGTGTGAGCTGATAGCTCTTTGTGGTTGGAAATGGATGCATCTCATAATCCCTTGAAATTGAGCTTTCAGGCGTGTCCTTTTTCTCTTCAATCTGTGAGTACAGCTTACCTCTTCAAATAGTTTTCTTGAAGTATGTGCCACATTCTGAAGTATTTTGGCCATTACCTCCTTCAAGACATTTTGAGGGCAGGTTTCTTTTACAGCCCTCCTGTACGTGTGCATATGAGGTGACCATTAGTACAGGTTTTAAAGCTGCTGTTGCAGGTAACGCCCAGAGGGCGGCAGCATTTCTGCTTTTCCCAATCTCGTAACTCAGGAAACAGACCTTCCTTCCAGTGGTGTTCCTCGGTTATAATTAAATTGGAATGTGCCCGGGTAAACCCCCAGAAGCTGATGTCTCCTTACTTATGTTTGTTTTCAAGTTGAATTTATGTTCTTTATTGGAGTAATATTCCATTGTGTACATGGACCACTTCTTCTTTGTGCATACCTCTGTTGATGGATATTTTCGTTACTTCCAAGTGGTGGCTATGGTAAATATTGCTGGAGTGCAGGATTGCCCACCTGTGTATTTTTAATTCTCATCCTCACAGGTGAAATGCCCAGCTGTGGGTATGATTGATTGAACGGTAGCTCAATTTTTACCTTTTCAAGTCACCTCTTTTTGTTTTCATTACTGGCCCTTACGATGACCCACATTGAACCGAGGGTACACATTGCTCCAAAACCCCTTCAGCACTTATTGTTTGCAGAATTTTTGCTGATGGCCATTCTGACTGGTGAGAGCTGATAGGGTTTAGTAATTTGGACTTCCACGTCTTTAATAATTCCTAGTGTTCAGCATTTTTCCACGTCTTTTTTATTTCTGTTAAACAAAAACAGAAAAAAAACTGTGAGTACAATATACCTCTTGTAACTGTCTTCTGGGAAGGTTGCCCTGTTTTGAATTTTTTCGTCAATTTTCGACCCCAGGATATTTTTTGAGGGCAGGTGTCATTTACAGGCCTGCAATGAGGGAGAATAATTAGTGACCATTGGCACTGGGTTTAAAGCTGCTGTTGTGGAAAACGGCCACAAGGCGGCAGCATTTCTCAATTCACATATCTGGTTACTAGGGCAGCAGAGGCTTTCTGCAAGTCTTGTTCCCAAGTTGTACATTAGAATGGAATGTGCCAGGAAAAACACCCATAGATTTATGTCACATAATTTCTTGTTCGTTGTTTTAATTTTTTTAATCGGGTGGATGATTAGAATATTGTTTGTCGTAGGTTTACACAATCTGGTTCATTTGTACACTACATATGTATATATGTATGTATGTGTGTATATATATATATATATATATATATATATACATAAAATATATTCATGTACAGTTCCTCTTCCCATGTAAATTATTGCAGAGTGTTCTGTAGACTGCGCTTGTATATGGTCGGGCTTTTTGAAACATATATTTAACATGCATTTGTATACGTATGGTAATCCTAATCTTAATTTATCCAACCCCCCACTTTTACTTTTAGATAAGCATAGTTTGTTTTCTAAGTCTGTGAGTGTCTTTTTCTGTGGAGATATATTCATTTGTGTCAGTTGTTAGATAACGCCTATAAGTGATAAAATAGGATATATGTCATTTGCTTTCCGACTTACCTCATGTTCTGTGGATATCTCTAGGCTCCTCTACGGTGCCTCAAAGAGCAGTGTTTCATTGTTTTCCGTGGCTAATAATCCATTGTGTACATGGACCTGTTCTTCTTTATCCATTCATCTGTTGATGGACGTTTTGTTTGCTTCCTTGTCTTGGCTATTGTAGAAATGACTGTGGTGCAGCTGTTGTATCGTATGTCTTCTCAACTCTGGTCTTCTCAGGTGAGAGGCTCAGCAGTGGCCCTGCTGGATGGAATGGTGGCTCAATTTTTACTTATAAACGCAGCTCCTTTCTGTTCTCATTATTGGCAGTTACCACTTTACAACTCAACAGAAGCTAGAGGGTACACAGTACTCTAATAACCCTTCAGCATTTATTGATTGTAGACAGTTTGCTGATGGTAGTTGACTTGTGTGAGATGAAACCTTTCTGTAGAATAGATTTCCATGAGTCTAACAATTCCTGATGTTGAGCTTGTATCCATTTTAGTTTTTTTTGGAAAAACACTGAGTAAAACTTACCTCTTCATAGTATCTCCTTGAAACCTTTGCCAGTTTAAAATTTTTTTTGGCCATTCCCTAGCGCAGGACATTTTTTGAGGGCAGGTGTCCTTTACAGCCCTGAATCCTTGTGAATGTTAAGGGACCGTTAGCTGTGGGTTTAAAGCCGCTCTTGCGGGAAACGGCCACAAGGCGGCAGCATTTCTACATTTCCAACCCTGGGTCTTTGGGCAACAGAGCCTTTGTGGAAATTGTGTTAGTGGGCTGCAAATTAGAGTGGAATGTGCCAGGACAAACCTCCAAGGGCTTATTTCTCCTTACTTCTTGTTTGTTTTTTAAATTAAATTTTTATTTATTATCAGAGCAAATGTGATAAAAATGTTGTGTGTCTTCTAGGTGTACAGAAACTGGTTCATTATATCTATGTATCGATCTGTTCATCTTTGGATCGTTTCCCTTTTTGTTTATTACAGAGTGTTGAGTAGACCTCTCTTGGTATTCCATAGAGATTATATATTTCATATGTATTAGTACATGTCTGTTAACCCCCATATCCTAATTCATGTATTCCTTTCACCTCTCCATTTTGCTAAATGTCATTTGGTGTTCTGAATGTATTCGTATCCTTCTCTTGGAAATAATTTCATGGGTATCAAGTTTTGATAACTCCTATAAGTGATGTCACAGGATATCTGTCTTTTGGTTTCTTTCTTGCTTCAAGTTGGGGGATTATCTCTAGCTGCTTCGATGGTGGTGCCAAAAGCACTGTTTCATTCGTTTCCATGGCTAATATTCCATTGTGTACAGGGACCACTTCTTCTTGGTGTATTTTTCTCTCGATGGACATTTTGGTTTCTTCCAAGTCTTGGCTATGGTACATGTTGTTTCAGTGCAGGATTGCCAGCCTGTGTCTTTTTCATTCTGGTCTACTCAGGTGATAGACCCATAGTGGGCCTACCCTATCACACCGTGGCTCAATTTTTACCTTTAAACGCACCTTCATTCTGTTCTCAGTACTGGGTGTTGCCAGGTTACATCCCACCAGCAGCTAGAGGGTACGCAGTCCTCTAAAATCCCCTCTATATTTATTCTTTGTAGACTTTTTTTGCTGATGATCATTCTGACGGCTGTGAGGAGGAACTCTTTGTACACTGGATTTGCATGGCTTTATTAATTCCTGATGTTGAGCACTTTCCATGCCCTTTTTTTTAACAAGAAAAAGAAAGAAAGGCAAAGAAAGAGAAGACAAAATGTGCATAAAATATGCCCCTTGAAATCGTCGTTTGGAAAATGCTCGTCTTTTGAGTTTTTTGCTCGACATACAACCCAGGGATTTGTTTTGAGGGCGGGTGTCACTTACAGGCCTGCAATTATTTTGAATATCAAGTGACCATTAGCACTGGGTTTAAAGCTGCTGTTTTGAGAAACGGCCACAGGGTGGCAGCAGTTCTCCTTTACCAAATCTGGTTACTAGGGCAAAAGAGCCTCAGTGGAAATCCTTTTCTAGGTTGTAAACTAGAATGGAATGTGCCAGGAAAAAGCCCCTTAAGTTTATGTCTCACTGCGTATTGTTCGTGTTTTTAATTCAATTTTTATTTTTTATCACAGCAACTTTGATTACCATTTTTGAATCTTCTAGGTGGGCGAGATGTGGTTCTTTTACACATATACATATATCTATCCTTCTTCAGAGCCTTTTCCCATGTAGGTTATGACACAATGTTGATTAGTCTTCTCTTGGTAATCTGAAGGTTTTTGGTGATTATGTACGTCACCTGTGTTTGTATATCTCTGTTATCCCCAATATCCTGATGTATACGGTCCTCACACCTTTCCATTGGTGAACCTTAAGTCTCTTTAATGAATCTGTTATTGCCTTTCTCTGTGGAAATATCTTCACTGGTATCAATTTTTAGGTAACACCTGTAAGTGATAATATAGGATATGTGTCTTTCGCTTTCTGACTTACTACAAGTTGCGTGAGTGCCTCTGGACTCATCTATGGTGCTGCAAATGGCATTGTGTCATTTTTTTCCTTGGATAATATTCCACCTGTATACGTACCAGTTCTTCTTTGTCCACTCATCTGTTGATGGAGTTTTTGGTTGCTTCCATGTCTTGGTTATTGTAATACCGCTGCAATGCACATTGGCCTGCCTGTGTCTATCCAATTCTGTCTTCTTAACTTATAGGCCCGGGAGTGTGCCAGCTGGATCATATGGTAGCAAAATGCTTACCTTGTAGAGGCACCTCCATTCTGTTCTCATTAGTGGCTCTTACCATGTAATGTCCCACTTAAAATTGAGGGTATGCACTTCTCCACAACCCCTTCAGCATTTATTGTTTGTAGTTTTTGACGATGGTCATTCTGACTGGTGTGAGCTGATAGCTCTTTGTGGTTGGAAATGGATGCATCTCATAATCCCTTGAAATTGAGCTTTCAGGCGTGTCCTTTTTCTCTTCAATCTGTGAGTACAGCTTACCTCTTCAAATAGTTTTCTTGAAGTATGTGCCACATTCTGAAGTATTTTGGCCATTACCTCCTTCAAGACATTTTGAGGGCAGGTTTCTTTTACAGCCCTCCTGTACGTGTGCATATGAGGTGACCATTAGTACAGGTTTTAAAGCTGCTGTTGCAGGTAACGCCCAGAGGGCGGCAGCATTTCTGCTTTTCCCAATCTCGTAACTCAGGAAACAGACCTTCCTTCCAGTGGTGTTCCTCGGTTATAATTAAATTGGAATGTGCCCGGGTAAACCCCCAGAAGCTGATGTCTCCTTACTTATGTTTGTTTTCAAGTTGAATTTATGTTCTTTATTGGAGTAATATTCCATTGTGTACATGGACCACTTCTTCTTTGTGCATACCTCTGTTGATGGATATTTTCGTTACTTCCAAGTGGTGGCTATGGTAAATATTGCTGGAGTGCAGGATTGCCCACCTGTGTATTTTTAATTCTCATCCTCACAGGTGAAATGCCCAGCTGTGGGTATGATTGATTGAACGGTAGCTCAATTTTTACCTTTTCAAGTCACCTCTTTTTGTTTTCATTACTGGCCCTTACGATGACCCACATTGAACCGAGGGTACACATTGCTCCAAAACCCCTTCAGCACTTATTGTTTGCAGAATTTTTGCTGATGGCCATTCTGACTGGTGAGAGCTGATAGGGTTTAGTAATTTGGACTTCCACGTCTTTAATAATTCCTAGTGTTCAGCATTTTTCCACGTCTTTTTTATTTCTGTTAAACAAAAACAGAAAAAAAACTGTGAGTACAATATACCTCTTGTAACTGTCTTCTGGGAAGGTTGCCCTGTTTTGAATTTTTTCGTCAATTTTCGACCCCAGGATATTTTTTGAGGGCAGGTGTCATTTACAGGCCTGCAATGAGGGAGAATAATTAGTGACCATTGGCACTGGGTTTAAAGCTGCTGTTGTGGAAAACGGCCACAAGGCGGCAGCATTTCTCAATTCACATATCTGGTTACTAGGGCAGCAGAGGCTTTCTGCAAGTCTTGTTCCCAAGTTGTACATTAGAATGGAATGTGCCAGGAAAAACACCCATAGATTTATGTCACATAATTTCTTGTTCGTTGTTTTAATTTTTTTAATCGGGTGGATGATTAGAATATTGTTTGTCGTAGGTTTACACAATCTGGTTCATTTGTACACTACATATGTATATATGTATGTGTGTGTCTATATATATATATATACATAAAATATATTCATGTACAGTTCCTCTTCCCATGTAAATTATTGCAGAGTGTTCTGTAGACTGCGCTTGTATATGGTCGGGCTTTTTGAAACATATATTTAACATGCATTTGTATACGTATGGTAATCCTAATCTTAATTTATCCAACCCCCCACTTTTACTTTTAGATAAGCATAGTTTGTTTTCTAAGTCTGTGAGTGTCTTTTTCTGTGGAGATATATTCATTTGTGTCAGTTGTTAGATAACGCCTATAAGTGATAAAATAGGATATATGTCATTTGCTTTCCGACTTACCTCATGTTCTGTGGATATCTCTAGGCTCCTCTACGGTGCCTCAAAGAGCAGTGTTTCATTGTTTTCCGTGGCTAATAATCCATTGTGTACATGGACCTGTTCTTCTTTATCCATTCATCTGTTGATGGACGTTTTGTTTGCTTCCTTGTCTTGGCTATTGTAGAAATGACTGTGGTGCAGCTGTTGTATCGTATGTCTTCTCAACTCTGGTCTTCTCAGGTGAGAGGCTCAGCAGTGGCCCTGCTGGATGGAATGGTGGCTCAATTTTTACTTATAAACGCAGCTCCTTTCTGTTCTCATTATTGGCAGTTACCACTTTACAACTCAACAGAAGCTAGAGGGTACACAGTACTCTAATAACCCTTCAGCATTTATTGATTGTAGACAGTTTGCTGATGGTAGTTGACTTGTGTGAGATGAAACCTTTCTGTAGAATAGATTTCCATGAGTCTAACAATTCCTGATGTTGAGCTTGTATCCATTTTAGTTTTTTTTTGGAAAAACACTGAGTAAAACTTACCTCTTCATAGTATCTCCTTGAAACCTTTGCCAGTTTAAAATTTTTTTTGGCCATTCCCTAGCGCAGGACATTTTTTGAGGGCAGGTGTCCTTTACAGCCCTGAATCCTTGTGAATGTTAAGGGACCGTTAGCTGTGGGTTTAAAGCCGCTCTTGTGGGAAACGGCCACAAGGCGGCAGCATTTCTACATTTCCAACCCTGGGTCTTTGGGCAACAGAGCCTTTGTGGAAATTGTGTTAGTGGGCTGCAAATTAGAGTGGAATGTGCCAGGACAAACCTCCAAGGGCTTATTTCTCCTTACTTCTTGTTTGTTTTTTAAATTAAATTTTTATTTATTATCAGAGCAAATGTGATAAAAATGTTGTGTGTCTTCTAGGTGTACAGAAACTGGTTCATTATATCTATGTATCGATCTGTTCATCTTTGGATCGTTTCCCTTTTTGTTTATTACAGAGTGTTGAGTAGACCTCTCTTGGTATTCCATAGAGATTATATATTTCATATGTATTAGTACATGTCTGTTAACCCCCATATCCTAATTCATGTATTCCTTTCACCTCTCCATTTTGCTAAATGTCATTTGGTGTTCTGAATGTATTCGTATCCTTCTCTTGGAAATAATTTCATGGGTATCAAGTTTTGATAACTCCTATAAGTGATGTCACAGGATATCTGTCTTTTGGTTTCTTTCTTGCTTCAAGTTGGGGGATTATCTCTAGCTGCTTCGATGGTGGTGCCAAAAGCACTGTTTCATTCGTTTCCGTGGCTAATATTCCATTGTGTACAGGGACCACTTCTTCTTGGTGTATTTTTCTCTCGATGGACATTTTGGTTTCTTCCAAGTCTTGGCTATGGTACATGTTGTTTCAGTGCAGGATTGCCAGCCTGTGTCTTTTTCATTCTGGTCTACTCAGGTGATAGACCCATAGTGGGCCTACCCTATCACACCGTGGCTCAATTTTTACCTTTAAACGCACCTTCATTCTGTTCTCAGTACTGGGTGTTGCCAGGTTACATCCCACCAGCAGCTAGAGGGTACGCAGTCCTCTAAAATCCCCTCTATATTTATTCTTTGTAGACTTTTTTTTGCTGATGATCATTCTGACGGCTGTGAGGAGGAACTCTTTGTACACTGGATTTGCATGGCTTTATTAATTCCTGATGTTGAGCACTTTCCATGCCCTTTTTTTTAACAAGAAAAAGAAAGAAAGGCAAAGAAAGAGAAGACAAAATGTGCATAAAATATGCCCCTTGAAATCGTCGTTTGGAAAATGCTCGTCTTTTGAGTTTTTTGCTCGACATACAACCCAGGGATTTGTTTTGAGGGCGGGTGTCACTTACAGGCCTGCAATTATTTTGAATATCAAGTGACCATTAGCACTGGGTTTAAAGCTGCTGTTTTGAGAAACGGCCACAGGGTGGCAGCAGTTCTCCTTTACCAAATCTGGTTACTAGGGCAAAAGAGCCTCAGTGGAAATCCTTTTCTAGGTTGTAAACTAGAATGGAATGTGCCAGGAAAAAGCCCCTTAAGTTTATGTCTCACTGCGTATTGTTCGTGTTTTTAATTCAATTTTTATTTTTTATCACAGCAACTTTGATTACCATTTTTGAATCTTCTAGGTGGGCGAGATGTGGTTCTTTTACACATATACATATATCTATCCTTCTTCAGAGCCTTTTCCCATGTAGGTTATGACACAATGTTGATTAGTCTTCTCTTGGTAATCTGAAGGTTTTTGGTGATTATGTACGTCACCTGTGTTTGTATATCTCTGTTATCCCCAATATCCTGATGTATACGGTCCTCACACCTTTCCATTGGTGAACCTTAAGTCTCTTTAATGAATCTGTTATTGCCTTTCTCTGTGGAAATATCTTCACTGGTATCAATTTTTAGGTAACACCTGTAAGTGATAATATAGGATATGTGTCTTTCGCTTTCTGACTTACTACAAGTTGCGTGAGTGCCTCTGGACTCATCTATGGTGCTGCAAATGGCATTGTGTCATTTTTTTCCTTGGATAATATTCCACCTGTATACGTACCAGTTCTTCTTTGTCCACTCATCTGTTGATGGAGTTTTTGGTTGCTTCCATGTCTTGGTTATTGTAATACCGCTGCAATGCACATTGGCCTGCCTGTGTCTATCCAATTCTGTCTTCTTAACTTATAGGCCCGGGAGTGTGCCAGCTGGATCATATGGTAGCAAAATGCTTACCTTGTAGAGGCACCTCCATTCTGTTCTCATTAGTGGCTCTTACCATGTAATGTCCCACTTAAAATTGAGGGTATGCACTTCTCCACAACCCCTTCAGCATTTATTGTTTGTAGTTTTTGACGATGGTCATTCTGACTGGTGTGAGCTGATAGCTCTTTGTGGTTGGAAATGGATGCATCTCATAATCCCTTGAAATTGAGCTTTCAGGCGTGTCCTTTTTCTCTTCAATCTGTGAGTACAGCTTACCTCTTCAAATAGTTTTCTTGAAGTATGTGCCACATTCTGAAGTATTTTGGCCATTACCTCCTTCAAGACATTTTGAGGGCAGGTTTCTTTTACAGCCCTCCTGTACGTGTGCATATGAGGTGACCATTAGTACAGGTTTTAAAGCTGCTGTTGCAGGTAACGCCCAGAGGGCGGCAGCATTTCTGCTTTTCCCAATCTCGTAACTCAGGAAACAGACCTTCCTTCCAGTGGTGTTCCTCGGTTATAATTAAATTGGAATGTGCCCGGGTAAACCCCCAGAAGCTGATGTCTCCTTACTTATGTTTGTTTTCAAGTTGAATTTATGTTCTTTATTGGAGTAATATTCCATTGTGTACATGGACCACTTCTTCTTTGTGCATACCTCTGTTGATGGATATTTTCGTTACTTCCAAGTGGTGGCTATGGTAAATATTGCTGGAGTGCAGGATTGCCCACCTGTGTATTTTTAATTCTCATCCTCACAGGTGAAATGCCCAGCTGTGGGTATGATTGATTGAACGGTAGCTCAATTTTTACCTTTTCAAGTCACCTCTTTTTGTTTTCATTACTGGCCCTTACGATGACCCACATTGAACCGAGGGTACACATTGCTCCAAAACCCCTTCAGCACTTATTGTTTGCAGAATTTTTGCTGATGGCCATTCTGACTGGTGAGAGCTGATAGGGTTTAGTAATTTGGACTTCCACGTCTTTAATAATTCCTAGTGTTCAGCATTTTTCCACGTCTTTTTTATTTCTGTTAAACAAAAACAGAAAAAAAACTGTGAGTACAATATACCTCTTGTAACTGTCTTCTGGGAAGGTTGCCCTGTTTTGAATTTTTTCGTCAATTTTCGACCCCAGGATATTTTTTGAGGGCAGGTGTCATTTACAGGCCTGCAATGAGGGAGAATAATTAGTGACCATTGGCACTGGGTTTAAAGCTGCTGTTGTGGAAAACGGCCACAAGGCGGCAGCATTTCTCAATTCACATATCTGGTTACTAGGGCAGCAGAGGCTTTCTGCAAGTCTTGTTCCCAAGTTGTACATTAGAATGGAATGTGCCAGGAAAAACACCCATAGATTTATGTCACATAATTTCTTGTTCGTTGTTTTAATTTTTTTAATCGGGTGGATGATTAGAATATTGTTTGTCGTAGGTTTACACAATCTGGTTCATTTGTACACTACATATGTATATATGTATGTATGTGTGTGTATATATATATATATACATAAAATATATTCATGTACAGTTCCTCTTCCCATGTAAATTATTGCAGAGTGTTCTGTAGACTGCGCTTGTATATGGTCGGGCTTTTTGAAACATATATTTAACATGCATTTGTATACGTATGGTAATCCTAATCTTAATTTATCCAACCCCCCACTTTTACTTTTAGATAAGCATAGTTTGTTTTCTAAGTCTGTGAGTGTCTTTTTCTGTGGAGATATATTCATTTGTGTCAGTTGTTAGATAACGCCTATAAGTGATAAAATAGGATATATGTCATTTGCTTTCCGACTTACCTCATGTTCTGTGGATATCTCTAGGCTCCTCTACGGTGCCTCAAAGAGCAGTGTTTCATTGTTTTCCGTGGCTAATAATCCATTGTGTACATGGACCTGTTCTTCTTTATCCATTCATCTGTTGATGGACGTTTTGTTTGCTTCCTTGTCTTGGCTATTGTAGAAATGACTGTGGTGCAGCTGTTGTATCGTATGTCTTCTCAACTCTGGTCTTCTCAGGTGAGAGGCTCAGCAGTGGCCCTGCTGGATGGAATGGTGGCTCAATTTTTACTTATAAACGCAGCTCCTTTCTGTTCTCATTATTGGCAGTTACCACTTTACAACTCAACAGAAGCTAGAGGGTACACAGTACTCTAATAACCCTTCAGCATTTATTGATTGTAGACAGTTTGCTGATGGTAGTTGACTTGTGTGAGATGAAACCTTTCTGTAGAATAGATTTCCATGAGTCTAACAATTCCTGATGTTGAGCTTGTATCCATTTTAGTTTTTTTTTGGAAAAACACTGAGTAAAACTTACCTCTTCATAGTATCTCCTTGAAACCTTTGCCAGTTTAAAATTTTTTTTGGCCATTCCCTAGCGCAGGACATTTTTTGAGGGCAGGTGTCCTTTACAGCCCTGAATCCTTGTGAATGTTAAGGGACCGTTAGCTGTGGGTTTAAAGCCGCTCTTGCGGGAAACGGCCACAAGGCGGCAGCATTTCTACATTTCCAACCCTGGGTCTTTGGGCAACAGAGCCTTTGTGGAAATTGTGTTAGTGGGCTGCAAATTAGAGTGGAATGTGCCAGGACAAACCTCCAAGGGCTTATTTCTCCTTACTTCTTGTTTGTTTTTTAAATTAAATTTTTATTTATTATCAGAGCAAATGTGATAAAAATGTTGTGTGTCTTCTAGGTGTACAGAAACTGGTTCATTATATCTATGTATCGATCTGTTCATCTTTGGATCGTTTCCCTTTTTGTTTATTACAGAGTGTTGAGTAGACCTCTCTTGGTATTCCATAGAGATTATATATTTCATATGTATTAGTACATGTCTGTTAACCCCCATATCCTAATTCATGTATTCCTTTCACCTCTCCATTTTGCTAAATGTCATTTGGTGTTCTGAATGTATTCGTATCCTTCTCTTGGAAATAATTTCATGGGTATCAAGTTTTGATAACTCCTATAAGTGATGTCACAGGATATCTGTCTTTTGGTTTCTTTCTTGCTTCAAGTTGGGGGATTATCTCTAGCTGCTTCGATGGTGGTGCCAAAAGCACTGTTTCATTCGTTTCCGTGGCTAATATTCCATTGTGTACAGGGACCACTTCTTCTTGGTGTATTTTTCTCTCGATGGACATTTTGGTTTCTTCCAAGTCTTGGCTATGGTACATGTTGTTTCAGTGCAGGATTGCCAGCCTGTGTCTTTTTCATTCTGGTCTACTCAGGTGATAGACCCATAGTGGGCCTACCCTATCACACCGTGGCTCAATTTTTACCTTTAAACGCACCTTCATTCTGTTCTCAGTACTGGGTGTTGCCAGGTTACATCCCACCAGCAGCTAGAGGGTACGCAGTCCTCTAAAATCCCCTCTATATTTATTCTTTGTAGACTTTTTTTTGCTGATGATCATTCTGACGGCTGTGAGGAGGAACTCTTTGTACACTGGATTTGCATGGCTTTATTAATTCCTGATGTTGAGCACTTTCCATGCCCTTTTTTTTAACAAGAAAAAGAAAGAAAGGCAAAGAAAGAGAAGACAAAATGTGCATAAAATATGCCCCTTGAAATCGTCGTTTGGAAAATGCTCGTCTTTTGAGTTTTTTGCTCGACATACAACCCAGGGATTTGTTTTGAGGGCGGGTGTCACTTACAGGCCTGCAATTATTTTGAATATCAAGTGACCATTAGCACTGGGTTTAAAGCTGCTGTTTTGAGAAACGGCCACAGGGTGGCAGCAGTTCTCCTTTACCAAATCTGGTTACTAGGGCAAAAGAGCCTCAGTGGAAATCCTTTTCTAGGTTGTAAACTAGAATGGAATGTGCCAGGAAAAAGCCCCTTAAGTTTATGTCTCACTGCGTATTGTTCGTGTTTTTAATTCAATTTTTATTTTTTATCACAGCAACTTTGATTACCATTTTTGAATCTTCTAGGTGGGCGAGATGTGGTTCTTTTACACATATACATATATCTATCCTTCTTCAGAGCCTTTTCCCATGTAGGTTATGACACAATGTTGATTAGTCTTCTCTTGGTAATCTGAAGGTTTTTGGTGATTATGTACGTCACCTGTGTTTGTATATCTCTGTTATCCCCAATATCCTGATGTATACGGTCCTCACACCTTTCCATTGGTGAACCTTAAGTCTCTTTAATGAATCTGTTATTGCCTTTCTCTGTGGAAATATCTTCACTGGTATCAATTTTTAGGTAACACCTGTAAGTGATAATATAGGATATGTGTCTTTCGCTTTCTGACTTACTACAAGTTGCGTGAGTGCCTCTGGACTCATCTATGGTGCTGCAAATGGCATTGTGTCATTTTTTTCCTTGGATAATATTCCACCTGTATACGTACCAGTTCTTCTTTGTCCACTCATCTGTTGATGGAGTTTTTGGTTGCTTCCATGTCTTGGTTATTGTAATACCGCTGCAATGCACATTGGCCTGCCTGTGTCTATCCAATTCTGTCTTCTTAACTTATAGGCCCGGGAGTGTGCCAGCTGGATCATATGGTAGCAAAATGCTTACCTTGTAGAGGCACCTCCATTCTGTTCTCATTAGTGGCTCTTACCATGTAATGTCCCACTTAAAATTGAGGGTATGCACTTCTCCACAACCCCTTCAGCATTTATTGTTTGTAGTTTTTGACGATGGTCATTCTGACTGGTGTGAGCTGATAGCTCTTTGTGGTTGGAAATGGATGCATCTCATAATCCCTTGAAATTGAGCTTTCAGGCGTGTCCTTTTTCTCTTCAATCTGTGAGTACAGCTTACCTCTTCAAATAGTTTTCTTGAAGTATGTGCCACATTCTGAAGTATTTTGGCCATTACCTCCTTCAAGACATTTTGAGGGCAGGTTTCTTTTACAGCCCTCCTGTACGTGTGCATATGAGGTGACCATTAGTACAGGTTTTAAAGCTGCTGTTGCAGGTAACGCCCAGAGGGCGGCAGCATTTCTGCTTTTCCCAATCTCGTAACTCAGGAAACAGACCTTCCTTCCAGTGGTGTTCCTCGGTTATAATTAAATTGGAATGTGCCCGGGTAAACCCCCAGAAGCTGATGTCTCCTTACTTATGTTTGTTTTCAAGTTGAATTTATGTTCTTTATTGGAGTAATATTCCATTGTGTACATGGACCACTTCTTCTTTGTGCATACCTCTGTTGATGGATATTTTCGTTACTTCCAAGTGGTGGCTATGGTAAATATTGCTGGAGTGCAGGATTGCCCACCTGTGTATTTTTAATTCTCATCCTCACAGGTGAAATGCCCAGCTGTGGGTATGATTGATTGAACGGTAGCTCAATTTTTACCTTTTCAAGTCACCTCTTTTTGTTTTCATTACTGGCCCTTACGATGACCCACATTGAACCGAGGGTACACATTGCTCCAAAACCCCTTCAGCACTTATTGTTTGCAGAATTTTTGCTGATGGCCATTCTGACTGGTGAGAGCTGATAGGGTTTAGTAATTTGGACTTCCACGTCTTTAATAATTCCTAGTGTTCAGCATTTTTCCACGTCTTTTTTATTTCTGTTAAACAAAAACAGAAAAAAAACTGTGAGTACAATATACCTCTTGTAACTGTCTTCTGGGAAGGTTGCCCTGTTTTGAATTTTTTCGTCAATTTTCGACCCCAGGATATTTTTTGAGGGCAGGTGTCATTTACAGGCCTGCAATGAGGGAGAATAATTAGTGACCATTGGCACTGGGTTTAAAGCTGCTGTTGTGGAAAACGGCCACAAGGCGGCAGCATTTCTCAATTCACATATCTGGTTACTAGGGCAGCAGAGGCTTTCTGCAAGTCTTGTTCCCAAGTTGTACATTAGAATGGAATGTGCCAGGAAAAACACCCATAGATTTATGTCACATAATTTCTTGTTCGTTGTTTTAATTTTTTTAATCGGGTGGATGATTAGAATATTGTTTGTCGTAGGTTTACACAATCTGGTTCATTTGTACACTACATATGTATATATGTATGTATGTGTGTGTATATATATATATATACATAAAATATATTCATGTACAGTTCCTCTTCCCATGTAAATTATTGCAGAGTGTTCTGTAGACTGCGCTTGTATATGGTCGGGCTTTTTGAAACATATATTTAACATGCATTTGTATACGTATGGTAATCCTAATCTTAATTTATCCAACCCCCCACTTTTACTTTTAGATAAGCATAGTTTGTTTTCTAAGTCTGTGAGTGTCTTTTTCTGTGGAGATATATTCATTTGTGTCAGTTGTTAGATAACGCCTATAAGTGATAAAATAGGATATATGTCATTTGCTTTCCGACTTACCTCATGTTCTGTGGATATCTCTAGGCTCCTCTACGGTGCCTCAAAGAGCAGTGTTTCATTGTTTTCCGTGGCTAATAATCCATTGTGTACATGGACCTGTTCTTCTTTATCCATTCATCTGTTGATGGACGTTTTGTTTGCTTCCTTGTCTTGGCTATTGTAGAAATGACTGTGGTGCAGCTGTTGTATCGTATGTCTTCTCAACTCTGGTCTTCTCAGGTGAGAGGCTCAGCAGTGGCCCTGCTGGATGGAATGGTGGCTCAATTTTTACTTATAAACGCAGCTCCTTTCTGTTCTCATTATTGGCAGTTACCACTTTACAACTCAACAGAAGCTAGAGGGTACACAGTACTCTAATAACCCTTCAGCATTTATTGATTGTAGACAGTTTGCTGATGGTAGTTGACTTGTGTGAGATGAAACCTTTCTGTAGAATAGATTTCCATGAGTCTAACAATTCCTGATGTTGAGCTTGTATCCATTTTAGTTTTTTTTTGGAAAAACACTGAGTAAAACTTACCTCTTCATAGTATCTCCTTGAAACCTTTGCCAGTTTAAAATTTTTTTTGGCCATTCCCTAGCGCAGGACATTTTTTGAGGGCAGGTGTCCTTTACAGCCCTGAATCCTTGTGAATGTTAAGGGACCGTTAGCTGTGGGTTTAAAGCCGCTCTTGCGGGAAACGGCCACAAGGCGGCAGCATTTCTACATTTCCAACCCTGGGTCTTTGGGCAACAGAGCCTTTGTGGAAATTGTGTTAGTGGGCTGCAAATTAGAGTGGAATGTGCCAGGACAAACCTCCAAGGGCTTATTTCTCCTTACTTCTTGTTTGTTTTTTAAATTAAATTTTTATTTATTATCAGAGCAAATGTGATAAAAATGTTGTGTGTCTTCTAGGTGTACAGAAACTGGTTCATTATATCTATGTATCGATCTGTTCATCTTTGGATCGTTTCCCTTTTTGTTTATTACAGAGTGTTGAGTAGACCTCTCTTGGTATTCCATAGAGATTATATATTTCATATGTATTAGTACATGTCTGTTAACCCCCATATCCTAATTCATGTATTCCTTTCACCTCTCCATTTTGCTAAATGTCATTTGGTGTTCTGAATGTATTCGTATCCTTCTCTTGGAAATAATTTCATGGGTATCAAGTTTTGATAACTCCTATAAGTGATGTCACAGGATATCTGTCTTTTGGTTTCTTTCTTGCTTCAAGTTGGGGGATTATCTCTAGCTGCTTCGATGGTGGTGCCAAAAGCACTGTTTCATTCGTTTCCGTGGCTAATATTCCATTGTGTACAGGGACCACTTCTTCTTGGTGTATTTTTCTCTCGATGGACATTTTGGTTTCTTCCAAGTCTTGGCTATGGTACATGTTGTTTCAGTGCAGGATTGCCAGCCTGTGTCTTTTTCATTCTGGTCTACTCAGGTGATAGACCCATAGTGGGCCTACCCTATCACACCGTGGCTCAATTTTTACCTTTAAACGCACCTTCATTCTGTTCTCAGTACTGGGTGTTGCCAGGTTACATCCCACCAGCAGCTAGAGGGTACGCAGTCCTCTAAAATCCCCTCTATATTTATTCTTTGTAGACTTTTTTTTGCTGATGATCATTCTGACGGCTGTGAGGAGGAACTCTTTGTACACTGGATTTGCATGGCTTTATTAATTCCTGATGTTGAGCACTTTCCATGCCCTTTTTTTTAACAAGAAAAAGAAAGAAAGGCAAAGAAAGAGAAGACAAAATGTGCATAAAATATGCCCCTTGAAATCGTCGTTTGGAAAATGCTCGTCTTTTGAGTTTTTTGCTCGACATACAACCCAGGGATTTGTTTTGAGGGCGGGTGTCACTTACAGGCCTGCAATTATTTTGAATATCAAGTGACCATTAGCACTGGGTTTAAAGCTGCTGTTTTGAGAAACGGCCACAGGGTGGCAGCAGTTCTCCTTTACCAAATCTGGTTACTAGGGCAAAAGAGCCTCAGTGGAAATCCTTTTCTAGGTTGTAAACTAGAATGGAATGTGCCAGGAAAAAGCCCCTTAAGTTTATGTCTCACTGCGTATTGTTCGTGTTTTTAATTCAATTTTTATTTTTTATCACAGCAACTTTGATTACCATTTTTGAATCTTCTAGGTGGGCGAGATGTGGTTCTTTTACACATATACATATATCTATCCTTCTTCAGAGCCTTTTCCCATGTAGGTTATGACACAATGTTGATTAGTCTTCTCTTGGTAATCTGAAGGTTTTTGGTGATTATGTACGTCACCTGTGTTTGTATATCTCTGTTATCCCCAATATCCTGATGTATACGGTCCTCACACCTTTCCATTGGTGAACCTTAAGTCTCTTTAATGAATCTGTTATTGCCTTTCTCTGTGGAAATATCTTCACTGGTATCAATTTTTAGGTAACACCTGTAAGTGATAATATAGGATATGTGTCTTTCGCTTTCTGACTTACTACAAGTTGCGTGAGTGCCTCTGGACTCATCTATGGTGCTGCAAATGGCATTGTGTCATTTTTTTCCTTGGATAATATTCCACCTGTATACGTACCAGTTCTTCTTTGTCCACTCATCTGTTGATGGAGTTTTTGGTTGCTTCCATGTCTTGGTTATTGTAATACCGCTGCAATGCACATTGGCCTGCCTGTGTCTATCCAATTCTGTCTTCTTAACTTATAGGCCCGGGAGTGTGCCAGCTGGATCATATGGTAGCAAAATGCTTACCTTGTAGAGGCACCTCCATTCTGTTCTCATTAGTGGCTCTTACCATGTAATGTCCCACTTAAAATTGAGGGTATGCACTTCTCCACAACCCCTTCAGCATTTATTGTTTGTAGTTTTTGACGATGGTCATTCTGACTGGTGTGAGCTGATAGCTCTTTGTGGTTGGAAATGGATGCATCTCATAATCCCTTGAAATTGAGCTTTCAGGCGTGTCCTTTTTCTCTTCAATCTGTGAGTACAGCTTACCTCTTCAAATAGTTTTCTTGAAGTATGTGCCACATTCTGAAGTATTTTGGCCATTACCTCCTTCAAGACATTTTGAGGGCAGGTTTCTTTTACAGCCCTCCTGTACGTGTGCATATGAGGTGACCATTAGTACAGGTTTTAAAGCTGCTGTTGCAGGTAACGCCCAGAGGGCGGCAGCATTTCTGCTTTTCCCAATCTCGTAACTCAGGAAACAGACCTTCCTTCCAGTGGTGTTCCTCGGTTATAATTAAATTGGAATGTGCCCGGGTAAACCCCCAGAAGCTGATGTCTCCTTACTTATGTTTGTTTTCAAGTTGAATTTATGTTCTTTATTGGAGTAATATTCCATTGTGTACATGGACCACTTCTTCTTTGTGCATACCTCTGTTGATGGATATTTTCGTTACTTCCAAGTGGTGGCTATGGTAAATATTGCTGGAGTGCAGGATTGCCCACCTGTGTATTTTTAATTCTCATCCTCACAGGTGAAATGCCCAGCTGTGGGTATGATTGATTGAACGGTAGCTCAATTTTTACCTTTTCAAGTCACCTCTTTTTGTTTTCATTACTGGCCCTTACGATGACCCACATTGAACCGAGGGTACACATTGCTCCAAAACCCCTTCAGCACTTATTGTTTGCAGAATTTTTGCTGATGGCCATTCTGACTGGTGAGAGCTGATAGGGTTTAGTAATTTGGACTTCCACGTCTTTAATAATTCCTAGTGTTCAGCATTTTTCCACGTCTTTTTTATTTCTGTTAAACAAAAACAGAAAAAAAACTGTGAGTACAATATACCTCTTGTAACTGTCTTCTGGGAAGGTTGCCCTGTTTTGAATTTTTTCGTCAATTTTCGACCCCAGGATATTTTTTGAGGGCAGGTGTCATTTACAGGCCTGCAATGAGGGAGAATAATTAGTGACCATTGGCACTGGGTTTAAAGCTGCTGTTGTGGAAAACGGCCACAAGGCGGCAGCATTTCTCAATTCACATATCTGGTTACTAGGGCAGCAGAGGCTTTCTGCAAGTCTTGTTCCCAAGTTGTACATTAGAATGGAATGTGCCAGGAAAAACACCCATAGATTTATGTCACATAATTTCTTGTTCGTTGTTTTAATTTTTTTAATCGGGTGGATGATTAGAATATTGTTTGTCGTAGGTTTACACAATCTGGTTCATTTGTACACTACATATGTATATATGTATGTATGTGTGTGTATATATATATATATACATAAAATATATTCATGTACAGTTCCTCTTCCCATGTAAATTATTGCAGAGTGTTCTGTAGACTGCGCTTGTATATGGTCGGGCTTTTTGAAACATATATTTAACATGCATTTGTATACGTATGGTAATCCTAATCTTAATTTATCCAACCCCCCACTTTTACTTTTAGATAAGCATAGTTTGTTTTCTAAGTCTGTGAGTGTCTTTTTCTGTGGAGATATATTCATTTGTGTCAGTTGTTAGATAACGCCTATAAGTGATAAAATAGGATATATGTCATTTGCTTTCCGACTTACCTCATGTTCTGTGGATATCTCTAGGCTCCTCTACGGTGCCTCAAAGAGCAGTGTTTCATTGTTTTCCGTGGCTAATAATCCATTGTGTACATGGACCTGTTCTTCTTTATCCATTCATCTGTTGATGGACGTTTTGTTTGCTTCCTTGTCTTGGCTATTGTAGAAATGACTGTGGTGCAGCTGTTGTATCGTATGTCTTCTCAACTCTGGTCTTCTCAGGTGAGAGGCTCAGCAGTGGCCCTGCTGGATGGAATGGTGGCTCAATTTTTACTTATAAACGCAGCTCCTTTCTGTTCTCATTATTGGCAGTTACCACTTTACAACTCAACAGAAGCTAGAGGGTACACAGTACTCTAATAACCCTTCAGCATTTATTGATTGTAGACAGTTTGCTGATGGTAGTTGACTTGTGTGAGATGAAACCTTTCTGTAGAATAGATTTCCATGAGTCTAACAATTCCTGATGTTGAGCTTGTATCCATTTTAGTTTTTTTTTGGAAAAACACTGAGTAAAACTTACCTCTTCATAGTATCTCCTTGAAACCTTTGCCAGTTTAAAATTTTTTTTGGCCATTCCCTAGCGCAGGACATTTTTTGAGGGCAGGTGTCCTTTACAGCCCTGAATCCTTGTGAATGTTAAGGGACCGTTAGCTGTGGGTTTAAAGCCGCTCTTGCGGGAAACGGCCACAAGGCGGCAGCATTTCTACATTTCCAACCCTGGGTCTTTGGGCAACAGAGCCTTTGTGGAAATTGTGTTAGTGGGCTGCAAATTAGAGTGGAATGTGCCAGGACAAACCTCCAAGGGCTTATTTCTCCTTACTTCTTGTTTGTTTTTTAAATTAAATTTTTATTTATTATCAGAGCAAATGTGATAAAAATGTTGTGTGTCTTCTAGGTGTACAGAAACTGGTTCATTATATCTATGTATCGATCTGTTCATCTTTGGATCGTTTCCCTTTTTGTTTATTACAGAGTGTTGAGTAGACCTCTCTTGGTATTCCATAGAGATTATATATTTCATATGTATTAGTACATGTCTGTTAACCCCCATATCCTAATTCATGTATTCCTTTCACCTCTCCATTTTGCTAAATGTCATTTGGTGTTCTGAATGTATTCGTATCCTTCTCTTGGAAATAATTTCATGGGTATCAAGTTTTGATAACTCCTATAAGTGATGTCACAGGATATCTGTCTTTTGGTTTCTTTCTTGCTTCAAGTTGGGGGATTATCTCTAGCTGCTTCGATGGTGGTGCCAAAAGCACTGTTTCATTCGTTTCCGTGGCTAATATTCCATTGTGTACAGGGACCACTTCTTCTTGGTGTATTTTTCTCTCGATGGACATTTTGGTTTCTTCCAAGTCTTGGCTATGGTACATGTTGTTTCAGTGCAGGATTGCCAGCCTGTGTCTTTTTCATTCTGGTCTACTCAGGTGATAGACCCATAGTGGGCCTACCCTATCACACCGTGGCTCAATTTTTACCTTTAAACGCACCTTCATTCTGTTCTCAGTACTGGGTGTTGCCAGGTTACATCCCACCAGCAGCTAGAGGGTACGCAGTCCTCTAAAATCCCCTCTATATTTATTCTTTGTAGACTTTTTTTGCTGATGATCATTCTGACGGCTGTGAGGAGGAACTCTTTGTACACTGGATTTGCATGGCTTTATTAATTCCTGATGTTGAGCACTTTCCATGCCCTTTTTTTTAACAAGAAAAAGAAAGAAAGGCAAAGAAAGAGAAGACAAAATGTGCATAAAATATGCCCCTTGAAATCGTCGTTTGGAAAATGCTCGTCTTTTGAGTTTTTTGCTCGACATACAACCCAGGGATTTGTTTTGAGGGCGGGTGTCACTTACAGGCCTGCAATTATTTTGAATATCAAGTGACCATTAGCACTGGGTTTAAAGCTGCTGTTTTGAGAAACGGCCACAGGGTGGCAGCAGTTCTCCTTTACCAAATCTGGTTACTAGGGCAAAAGAGCCTCAGTGGAAATCCTTTTCTAGGTTGTAAACTAGAATGGAATGTGCCAGGAAAAAGCCCCTTAAGTTTATGTCTCACTGCGTATTGTTCGTGTTTTTAATTCAATTTTTATTTTTTATCACAGCAACTTTGATTACCATTTTTGAATCTTCTAGGTGGGCGAGATGTGGTTCTTTTACACATATACATATATCTATCCTTCTTCAGAGCCTTTTCCCATGTAGGTTATGACACAATGTTGATTAGTCTTCTCTTGGTAATCTGAAGGTTTTTGGTGATTATGTACGTCACCTGTGTTTGTATATCTCTGTTATCCCCAATATCCTGATGTATACGGTCCTCACACCTTTCCATTGGTGAACCTTAAGTCTCTTTAATGAATCTGTTATTGCCTTTCTCTGTGGAAATATCTTCACTGGTATCAATTTTTAGGTAACACCTGTAAGTGATAATATAGGATATGTGTCTTTCGCTTTCTGACTTACTACAAGTTGCGTGAGTGCCTCTGGACTCATCTATGGTGCTGCAAATGGCATTGTGTCATTTTTTTCCTTGGATAATATTCCACCTGTATACGTACCAGTTCTTCTTTGTCCACTCATCTGTTGATGGAGTTTTTGGTTGCTTCCATGTCTTGGTTATTGTAATACCGCTGCAATGCACATTGGCCTGCCTGTGTCTATCCAATTCTGTCTTCTTAACTTATAGGCCCGGGAGTGTGCCAGCTGGATCATATGGTAGCAAAATGCTTACCTTGTAGAGGCACCTCCATTCTGTTCTCATTAGTGGCTCTTACCATGTAATGTCCCACTTAAAATTGAGGGTATGCACTTCTCCACAACCCCTTCAGCATTTATTGTTTGTAGTTTTTGACGATGGTCATTCTGACTGGTGTGAGCTGATAGCTCTTTGTGGTTGGAAATGGATGCATCTCATAATCCCTTGAAATTGAGCTTTCAGGCGTGTCCTTTTTCTCTTCAATCTGTGAGTACAGCTTACCTCTTCAAATAGTTTTCTTGAAGTATGTGCCACATTCTGAAGTATTTTGGCCATTACCTCCTTCAAGACATTTTGAGGGCAGGTTTCTTTTACAGCCCTCCTGTACGTGTGCATATGAGGTGACCATTAGTACAGGTTTTAAAGCTGCTGTTGCAGGTAACGCCCAGAGGGCGGCAGCATTTCTGCTTTTCCCAATCTCGTAACTCAGGAAACAGACCTTCCTTCCAGTGGTGTTCCTCGGTTATAATTAAATTGGAATGTGCCCGGGTAAACCCCCAGAAGCTGATGTCTCCTTACTTATGTTTGTTTTCAAGTTGAATTTATGTTCTTTATTGGAGTAATATTCCATTGTGTACATGGACCACTTCTTCTTTGTGCATACCTCTGTTGATGGATATTTTCGTTACTTCCAAGTGGTGGCTATGGTAAATATTGCTGGAGTGCAGGATTGCCCACCTGTGTATTTTTAATTCTCATCCTCACAGGTGAAATGCCCAGCTGTGGGTATGATTGATTGAACGGTAGCTCAATTTTTACCTTTTCAAGTCACCTCTTTTTGTTTTCATTACTGGCCCTTACGATGACCCACATTGAACCGAGGGTACACATTGCTCCAAAACCCCTTCAGCACTTATTGTTTGCAGAATTTTTGCTGATGGCCATTCTGACTGGTGAGAGCTGATAGGGTTTAGTAATTTGGACTTCCACGTCTTTAATAATTCCTAGTGTTCAGCATTTTTCCACGTCTTTTTTATTTCTGTTAAACAAAAACAGAAAAAAAACTGTGAGTACAATATACCTCTTGTAACTGTCTTCTGGGAAGGTTGCCCTGTTTTGAATTTTTTCGTCAATTTTCGACCCCAGGATATTTTTTGAGGGCAGGTGTCATTTACAGGCCTGCAATGAGGGAGAATAATTAGTGACCATTGGCACTGGGTTTAAAGCTGCTGTTGTGGAAAACGGCCACAAGGCGGCAGCATTTCTCAATTCACATATCTGGTTACTAGGGCAGCAGAGGCTTTCTGCAAGTCTTGTTCCCAAGTTGTACATTAGAATGGAATGTGCCAGGAAAAACACCCATAGATTTATGTCACATAATTTCTTGTTCGTTGTTTTAATTTTTTTAATCGGGTGGATGATTAGAATATTGTTTGTCGTAGGTTTACACAATCTGGTTCATTTGTACACTACATATGTATATATGTATGTATGTGTGTGTATATATATATATATACATAAAATATATTCATGTACAGTTCCTCTTCCCATGTAAATTATTGCAGAGTGTTCTGTAGACTGCGCTTGTATATGGTCGGGCTTTTTGAAACATATATTTAACATGCATTTGTATACGTATGGTAATCCTAATCTTAATTTATCCAACCCCCCACTTTTACTTTTAGATAAGCATAGTTTGTTTTCTAAGTCTGTGAGTGTCTTTTTCTGTGGAGATATATTCATTTGTGTCAGTTGTTAGATAACGCCTATAAGTGATAAAATAGGATATATGTCATTTGCTTTCCGACTTACCTCATGTTCTGTGGATATCTCTAGGCTCCTCTACGGTGCCTCAAAGAGCAGTGTTTCATTGTTTTCCGTGGCTAATAATCCATTGTGTACATGGACCTGTTCTTCTTTATCCATTCATCTGTTGATGGACGTTTTGTTTGCTTCCTTGTCTTGGCTATTGTAGAAATGACTGTGGTGCAGCTGTTGTATCGTATGTCTTCTCAACTCTGGTCTTCTCAGGTGAGAGGCTCAGCAGTGGCCCTGCTGGATGGAATGGTGGCTCAATTTTTACTTATAAACGCAGCTCCTTTCTGTTCTCATTATTGGCAGTTACCACTTTACAACTCAACAGAAGCTAGAGGGTACACAGTACTCTAATAACCCTTCAGCATTTATTGATTGTAGACAGTTTGCTGATGGTAGTTGACTTGTGTGAGATGAAACCTTTCTGTAGAATAGATTTCCATGAGTCTAACAATTCCTGATGTTGAGCTTGTATCCATTTTAGGTTTTTTTTGGAAAAACACTGAGTAAAACTTACCTCTTCATAGTATCTCCTTGAAACCTTTGCCAGTTTAAAATTTTTTTTGGCCATTCCCTAGCGCAGGACATTTTTTGAGGGCAGGTGTCCTTTACAGCCCTGAATCCTTGTGAATGTTAAGGGACCGTTAGCTGTGGGTTTAAAGCCGCTCTTGCGGGAAACGGCCACAAGGCGGCAGCATTTCTACATTTCCAACCCTGGGTCTTTGGGCAACAGAGCCTTTGTGGAAATTGTGTTAGTGGGCTGCAAATTAGAGTGGAATGTGCCAGGACAAACCTCCAAGGGCTTATTTCTCCTTACTTCTTGTTTGTTTTTTAAATTAAATTTTTATTTATTATCAGAGCAAATGTGATAAAAATGTTGTGTGTCTTCTAGGTGTACAGAAACTGGTTCATTATATCTATGTATCGATCTGTTCATCTTTGGATCGTTTCCCTTTTTGTTTATTACAGAGTGTTGAGTAGACCTCTCTTGGTATTCCATAGAGATTATATATTTCATATGTATTAGTACATGTCTGTTAACCCCCATATCCTAATTCATGTATTCCTTTCACCTCTCCATTTTGCTAAATGTCATTTGGTGTTCTGAATGTATTCGTATCCTTCTCTTGGAAATAATTTCATGGGTATCAAGTTTTGATAACTCCTATAAGTGATGTCACAGGATATCTGTCTTTTGGTTTCTTTCTTGCTTCAAGTTGGGGGATTATCTCTAGCTGCTTCGATGGTGGTGCCAAAAGCACTGTTTCATTCGTTTCCGTGGCTAATATTCCATTGTGTACAGGGACCACTTCTTCTTGGTGTATTTTTCTCTCGATGGACATTTTGGTTTCTTCCAAGTCTTGGCTATGGTACATGTTGTTTCAGTGCAGGATTGCCAGCCTGTGTCTTTTTCATTCTGGTCTACTCAGGTGATAGACCCATAGTGGGCCTACCCTATCACACCGTGGCTCAATTTTTACCTTTAAACGCACCTTCATTCTGTTCTCAGTACTGGGTGTTGCCAGGTTACATCCCACCAGCAGCTAGAGGGTACGCAGTCCTCTAAAATCCCCTCTATATTTATTCTTTGTAGACTTTTTTTTGCTGATGATCATTCTGACGGCTGTGAGGAGGAACTCTTTGTACACTGGATTTGCATGGCTTTATTAATTCCTGATGTTGAGCACTTTCCATGCCCTTTTTTTTAACAAGAAAAAGAAAGAAAGGCAAAGAAAGAGAAGACAAAATGTGCATAAAATATGCCCCTTGAAATCGTCGTTTGGAAAATGCTCGTCTTTTGAGTTTTTTGCTCGACATACAACCCAGGGATTTGTTTTGAGGGCGGGTGTCACTTACAGGCCTGCAATTATTTTGAATATCAAGTGACCATTAGCACTGGGTTTAAAGCTGCTGTTTTGAGAAACGGCCACAGGGTGGCAGCAGTTCTCCTTTACCAAATCTGGTTACTAGGGCAAAAGAGCCTCAGTGGAAATCCTTTTCTAGGTTGTAAACTAGAATGGAATGTGCCAGGAAAAAGCCCCTTAAGTTTATGTCTCACTGCGTATTGTTCGTGTTTTTAATTCAATTTTTATTTTTTATCACAGCAACTTTGATTACCATTTTTGAATCTTCTAGGTGGGCGAGATGTGGTTCTTTTACACATATACATATATCTATCCTTCTTCAGAGCCTTTTCCCATGTAGGTTATGACACAATGTTGATTAGTCTTCTCTTGGTAATCTGAAGGTTTTTGGTGATTATGTACGTCACCTGTGTTTGTATATCTCTGTTATCCCCAATATCCTGATGTATACGGTCCTCACACCTTTCCATTGGTGAACCTTAAGTCTCTTTAATGAATCTGTTATTGCCTTTCTCTGTGGAAATATCTTCACTGGTATCAATTTTTAGGTAACACCTGTAAGTGATAATATAGGATATGTGTCTTTCGCTTTCTGACTTACTACAAGTTGCGTGAGTGCCTCTGGACTCATCTATGGTGCTGCAAATGGCATTGTGTCATTTTTTTCCTTGGATAATATTCCACCTGTATACGTACCAGTTCTTCTTTGTCCACTCATCTGTTGATGGAGTTTTTGGTTGCTTCCATGTCTTGGTTATTGTAATACCGCTGCAATGCACATTGGCCTGCCTGTGTCTATCCAATTCTGTCTTCTTAACTTATAGGCCCGGGAGTGTGCCAGCTGGATCATATGGTAGCAAAATGCTTACCTTGTAGAGGCACCTCCATTCTGTTCTCATTAGTGGCTCTTACCATGTAATGTCCCACTTAAAATTGAGGGTATGCACTTCTCCACAACCCCTTCAGCATTTATTGTTTGTAGTTTTTGACGATGGTCATTCTGACTGGTGTGAGCTGATAGCTCTTTGTGGTTGGAAATGGATGCATCTCATAACCCCTTGAAATTGAGCTTTCAGGCGTGTCCTTTTTCTCTTCAATCTGTGAGTACAGCTTACCTCTTCAAATAGTTTTCTTGAAGTATGTGCCACATTCTGAAGTATTTTGGCCATTACCTCCTTCAAGACATTTTGAGGGCAGGTTTCTTTTACAGCCCTCCTGTACGTGTGCATATGAGGTGACCATTAGTACAGGTTTTAAAGCTGCTGTTGCAGGTAACGCCCAGAGGGCGGCAGCATTTCTGCTTTTCCCAATCTCGTAACTCAGGAAACAGACCTTCCTTCCAGTGGTGTTCCTCGGTTATAATTAAATTGGAATGTGCCCGGGTAAACCCCCAGAAGCTGATGTCTCCTTACTTATGTTTGTTTTCAAGTTGAATTTATGTTCTTTATTGGAGTAATATTCCATTGTGTACATGGACCACTTCTTCTTTGTGCATACCTCTGTTGATGGATATTTTTGTTACTTCCAAGTGGTGGCTATGGTAAATATTGCTGGAGTGCAGGATTGCCCACCTGTGTATTTTTAATTCTCATCCTCACAGGTGAAATGCCCAGCTGTGGGTATGATTGATTGAACGGTAGCTCAATTTTTACCTTTTCAAGTCACCTCTTTTTGTTTTCATTACTGGCCCTTACGATGACCCACATTGAACCGAGGGTACACATTGCTCCAAAACCCCTTCAGCACTTATTGTTTGCAGAATTTTTGCTGATGGCCATTCTGACTGGTGAGAGCTGATAGGGTTTAGTAATTTGGACTTCCACGTCTTTAATAATTCCTAGTGTTCAGCATTTTTCCACGTCTTTTTTATTTCTGTTAAACAAAAACAGAAAAAAAACTGTGAGTACAATATACCTCTTGTAACTGTCTTCTGGGAAGGTTGCCCTGTTTTGAATTTTTTCGTCAATTTTCGACCCCAGGATATTTTTTGAGGGCAGGTGTCATTTACAGGCCTGCAATGAGGGAGAATAATTAGTGACCATTGGCACTGGGTTTAAAGCTGCTGTTGTGGAAAACGGCCACAAGGCGGCAGCATTTCTCAATTCACATATCTGGTTACTAGGGCAGCAGAGGCTTTCTGCAAGTCTTGTTCCCAAGTTGTACATTAGAATGGAATGTGCCAGGAAAAACACCCATAGATTTATGTCACATAATTTCTTGTTCGTTGTTTTAATTTTTTTAATCGGGTGGATGATTAGAATATTGTTTGTCGTAGGTTTACACAATCTGGTTCATTTGTACACTACATATGTATATATGTATGTATGTGTGTGTATATATATATATATATACATAAAATATATTCATGTACAGTTCCTCTTCCCATGTAAATTATTGCAGAGTGTTCTGTAGACTGCGCTTGTATATGGTCGGGCTTTTTGAAACATATATTTAACATGCATTTGTATACGTATGGTAATCCTAATCTTAATTTATCCAACCCCCCACTTTTACTTTTAGATAAGCATAGTTTGTTTTCTAAGTCTGTGAGTGTCTTTTTCTGTGGAGATATATTCATTTGTGTCAGTTGTTAGATAACGCCTATAAGTGATAAAATAGGATATATGTCATTTGCTTTCCGACTTACCTCATGTTCTGTGGATATCTCTAGGCTCCTCTACGGTGCCTCAAAGAGCAGTGTTTCATTGTTTTCCGTGGCTAATAATCCATTGTGTACATGGACCTGTTCTTCTTTATCCATTCATCTGTTGATGGACGTTTTGTTTGCTTCCTTGTCTTGGCTATTGTAGAAATGACTGTGGTGCAGCTGTTGTATCGTATGTCTTCTCAACTCTGGTCTTCTCAGGTGAGAGGCTCAGCAGTGGCCCTGCTGGATGGAATGGTGGCTCAATTTTTACTTATAAACGCAGCTCCTTTCTGTTCTCATTATTGGCAGTTACCACTTTACAACTCAACAGAAGCTAGAGGGTACACAGTACTCTAATAACCCTTCAGCATTTATTGATTGTAGACAGTTTGCTGATGGTAGTTGACTTGTGTGAGATGAAACCTTTCTGTAGAATAGATTTCCATGAGTCTAACAATTCCTGATGTTGAGCTTGTATCCATTTTAGGTTTTTTTTGGAAAAACACTGAGTAAAACTTACCTCTTCATAGTATCTCCTTGAAACCTTTGCCAGTTTAAAATTTTTTTTGGCCATTCCCTAGCGCAGGACATTTTTTGAGGGCAGGTGTCCTTTACAGCCCTGAATCCTTGTGAATGTTAAGGGACCGTTAGCTGTGGGTTTAAAGCCGCTCTTGCGGGAAACGGCCACAAGGCGGCAGCATTTCTACATTTCCAACCCTGGGTCTTTGGGCAACAGAGCCTTTGTGGAAATTGTGTTAGTGGGCTGCAAATTAGAGTGGAATGTGCCAGGACAAACCTCCAAGGGCTTATTTCTCCTTACTTCTTGTTTGTTTTTTAAATTAAATTTTTATTTATTATCAGAGCAAATGTGATAAAAATGTTGTGTGTCTTCTAGGTGTACAGAAACTGGTTCATTATATCTATGTATCGATCTGTTCATCTTTGGATCGTTTCCCTTTTTGTTTATTACAGAGTGTTGAGTAGACCTCTCTTGGTATTCCATAGAGATTATATATTTCATATGTATTAGTACATGTCTGTTAACCCCCATATCCTAATTCATGTATTCCTTTCACCTCTCCATTTTGCTAAATGTCATTTGGTGTTCTGAATGTATTCGTATCCTTCTCTTGGAAATAATTTCATGGGTATCAAGTTTTGATAACTCCTATAAGTGATGTCACAGGATATCTGTCTTTTGGTTTCTTTCTTGCTTCAAGTTGGGGGATTATCTCTAGCTGCTTCGATGGTGGTGCCAAAAGCACTGTTTCATTCGTTTCCGTGGCTAATATTCCATTGTGTACAGGGACCACTTCTTCTTGGTGTATTTTTCTCTCGATGGACATTTTGGTTTCTTCCAAGTCTTGGCTATGGTACATGTTGTTTCAGTGCAGGATTGCCAGCCTGTGTCTTTTTCATTCTGGTCTACTCAGGTGATAGACCCATAGTGGGCCTACCCTATCACACCGTGGCTCAATTTTTACCTTTAAACGCACCTTCATTCTGTTCTCAGTACTGGGTGTTGCCAGGTTACATCCCACCAGCAGCTAGAGGGTACGCAGTCCTCTAAAATCCCCTCTATATTTATTCTTTGTAGACTTTTTTTTGCTGATGATCATTCTGACGGCTGTGAGGAGGAACTCTTTGTACACTGGATTTGCATGGCTTTATTAATTCCTGATGTTGAGCATTTTCCATGCCCTTTTTTTTAACAAGAAAAAGAAAGAAAGGCAAAGAAAGAGAAGACAAAATGTGCATAAAATATGCCCCTTGAAATCGTCGTTTGGAAAATGCTCGTCTTTTGAGTTTTTTGCTCGACATACAACCCAGGGATTTGTTTTGAGGGCGGGTGTCACTTACAGGCCTGCAATTATTTTGAATATCAAGTGACCATTAGCACTGGGTTTAAAGCTGCTGTTTTGAGAAACGGCCACAGGGTGGCAGCAGTTCTCCTTTACCAAATCTGGTTACTAGGGCAAAAGAGCCTCAGTGGAAATCCTTTTCTAGGTTGTAAACTAGAATGGAATGTGCCAGGAAAAAGCCCCTTAAGTTTATGTCTCACTACGTATTGTTCGTGTTTTTAATTCAATTTTTATTTTTTATCACAGCAACTTTGATTACCATTTTTGAATCTTCTAGGTGGGCGAGATGTGGTTCTTTTACACATATACATATATCTATCCTTCTTCAGAGCCTTTTCCCATGTAGGTTATGACACAATGTTGATTAGTCTTCTCTTGGTAATCTGAAGGTTTTTGGTGATTATGTACGTCACCTGTGTTTGTATATCTCTGTTATCCCCAATATCCTGATGTATACGGTCCTCACACCTTTCCATTGGTGAACCTTAAGTCTCTTTAATGAATCTGTTATTGCCTTTCTCTGTGGAAATATCTTCACTGGTATCAATTTTTAGGTAACACCTGTAAGTGATAATATAGGATATGTGTCTTTCGCTTTCTGACTTACTACAAGTTGCGTGAGTGCCTCTGGACTCATCTATGGTGCTGCAAATGGCATTGTGTCATTTTTTTCCTTGGATAATATTCCACCTGTATACGTACCAGTTCTTCTTTGTCCACTCATCTGTTGATGGAGTTTTTGGTTGCTTCCATGTCTTGGTTATTGTAATACCGCTGCAATGCACATTGGCCTGCCTGTGTCTATCCAATTCTGTCTTCTTAACTTATAGGCCCGGGAGTGTGCCAGCTGGATCATATGGTAGCAAAATGCTTACCTTGTAGAGGCACCTCCATTCTGTTCTCATTAGTGGCTCTTACCATGTAATGTCCCACTTAAAATTGAGGGTATGCACTTCTCCACAACCCCTTCAGCATTTATTGTTTGTAGTTTTTGACGATGGTCATTCTGACTGGTGTGAGCTGATAGCTCTTTGTGGTTGGAAATGGATGCATCTCATAATCCCTTGAAATTGAGCTTTCAGGCGTGTCCTTTTTCTCTTCAATCTGTGAGTACAGCTTACCTCTTCAAATAGTTTTCTTGAAGTATGTGCCACATTCTGAAGTATTTTGGCCATTACCTCCTTCAAGACATTTTGAGGGCAGGTTTCTTTTACAGCCCTCCTGTACGTGTGCATATGAGGTGACCATTAGTACAGGTTTTAAAGCTGCTGTTGCAGGTAACGCCCAGAGGGCGGCAGCATTTCTGCTTTTCCCAATCTCGTAACTCAGGAAACAGACCTTCCTTCCAGTGGTGTTCCTCGGTTATAATTAAATTGGAATGTGCCCGGGTAAACCCCCAGAAGCTGATGTCTCCTTACTTATGTTTGTTTT
The DNA here is from genome assembly GCF_025265405.1 of Mesoplodon densirostris. Taxonomy (NCBI): domain Eukaryota; kingdom Metazoa; phylum Chordata; class Mammalia; order Artiodactyla; family Ziphiidae; genus Mesoplodon; species Mesoplodon densirostris. The sequence goes on from NC_082665.1 coordinate 121,605,736, forward strand.
CAAGTTGAATTTATGTTCTTTATTGGAGTAATATTCCATTGTGTACATGGACCACTTCTTCTTTGTGCATACCTCTGTTGATGGATATTTTCGTTACTTCCAAGTGGTGGCTATGGTAAATATTGCTGGAGTGCAGGATTGCCCACCTGTGTATTTTTAATTCTCATCCTCACAGGTGAAATGCCCAGCTGTGGGTATGATTGATTGAACGGTAGCTCAATTTTTACCTTTTCAAGTCACCTCTTTTTGTTTTCATTACTGGCCCTTACGATGACCCACATTGAACCGAGGGTACACATTGCTCCAAAACCCCTTCAGCACTTATTGTTTGCAGAATTTTTGCTGATGGCCATTCTGACTGGTGAGAGCTGATAGGGTTTAGTAATTTGGACTTCCACGTCTTTAATAATTCCTAGTGTTCAGCATTTTTCCACGTCTTTTTTATTTCTGTTAAACAAAAACAGAAAAAAAACTGTGAGTACAATATACCTCTTGTAACTGTCTTCTGGGAAGGTTGCCCTGTTTTGAATTTTTTCGTCAATTTTCGACCCCAGGATATTTTTTGAGGGCAGGTGTCATTTACAGGCCTGCAATGAGGGAGAATAATTAGTGACCATTGGCACTGGGTTTAAAGCTGCTGTTGTGGAAAACGGCCACAAGGCGGCAGCATTTCTCAATTCACATATCTGGTTACTAGGGCAGCAGAGGCTTTCTGCAAGTCTTGTTCCCAAGTTGTACATTAGAATGGAATGTGCCAGGAAAAACACCCATAGATTTATGTCACATAATTTCTTGTTCGTTGTTTTAATTTTTTTAATCGGGTGGATGATTAGAATATTGTTTGTCGTAGGTTTACACAATCTGGTTCATTTGTACACTACATATGTATATATGTATGTGTGTGTCTATATATATATATATACATAAAATATATTCATGTACAGTTCCTCTTCCCATGTAAATTATTGCAGAGTGTTCTGTAGACTGCGCTTGTATATGGTCGGGCTTTTTGAAACATATATTTAACATGCATTTGTATACGTATGGTAATCCTAATCTTAATTTATCCAACCCCCCACTTTTACTTTTAGATAAGCATAGTTTGTTTTCTAAGTCTGTGAGTGTCTTTTTCTGTGGAGATATATTCATTTGTGTCAGTTGTTAGATAACGCCTATAAGTGATAAAATAGGATATATGTCATTTGCTTTCCGACTTACCTCATGTTCTGTGGATATCTCTAGGCTCCTCTACGGTGCCTCAAAGAGCAGTGTTTCATTGTTTTCCGTGGCTAATAATCCATTGTGTACATGGACCTGTTCTTCTTTATCCATTCATCTGTTGATGGACGTTTTGTTTGCTTCCTTGTCTTGGCTATTGTAGAAATGACTGTGGTGCAGCTGTTGTATCGTATGTCTTCTCAACTCTGGTCTTCTCAGGTGAGAGGCTCAGCAGTGGCCCTGCTGGATGGAATGGTGGCTCAATTTTTACTTATAAACGCAGCTCTTTTCTGTTCTCATTATTGGCAGTTACCACTTTACAACTCAACAGAAGCTAGAGGGTACACAGTACTCTAATAACCCTTCAGCATTTATTGATTGTAGACAGTTTGCTGATGGTAGTTGACTTGTGTGAGATGAAACCTTTCTGTAGAATAGATTTCCATGAGTCTAACAATTCCTGATGTTGAGCTTGTATCCATTTTAGTTTTTTTTTGGAAAAACACTGAGTAAAACTTACCTCTTCATAGTATCTCCTTGAAACCTTTGCCAGTTTAAAATTTTTTTTGGCCATTCCCTAGCGCAGGACATTTTTTGAGGGCAGGTGTCCTTTACAGCCCTGAATCCTTGTGAATGTTAAGGGACCGTTAGCTGTGGGTTTAAAGCCGCTCTTGCGGGAAACGGCCACAAGGCGGCAGCATTTCTACATTTCCAACCCTGGGTCTTTGGGCAACAGAGCCTTTGTGGAAATTGTGTTAGTGGGCTGCAAATTAGAGTGGAATGTGCCAGGACAAACCTCCAAGGGCTTATTTCTCCTTACTTCTTGTTTGTTTTTTAAATTAAATTTTTATTTATTATCAGAGCAAATGTGATAAAAATGTTGTGTGTCTTCTAGGTGTACAGAAACTGGTTCATTATATCTATGTATCGATCTGTTCATCTTTGGATCGTTTCCCTTTTTGTTTATTACAGAGTGTTGAGTAGACCTCTCTTGGTATTCCATAGAGATTATATATTTCATATGTATTAGTACATGTCTGTTAACCCCCATATCCTAATTCATGTATTCCTTTCACCTCTCCATTTTGCTAAATGTCATTTGGTGTTCTGAATGTATTCGTATCCTTCTCTTGGAAATAATTTCATGGGTATCAAGTTTTGATAACTCCTATAAGTGATGTCACAGGATATCTGTCTTTTGGTTTCTTTCTTGCTTCAAGTTGGGGGATTATCTCTAGCTGCTTCGATGGTGGTGCCAAAAGCACTGTTTCATTCGTTTCCGTGGCTAATATTCCATTGTGTACAGGGACCACTTCTTCTTGGTGTATTTTTCTCTCGATGGACATTTTGGTTTCTTCCAAGTCTTGGCTATGGTACATGTTGTTTCAGTGCAGGATTGCCAGCCTGTGTCTTTTTCATTCTGGTCTACTCAGGTGATAGACCCATAGTGGGCCTACCCTATCACACCGTGGCTCAATTTTTACCTTTAAACGCACCTTCATTCTGTTCTCAGTACTGGGTGTTGCCAGGTTACATCCCACCAGCAGCTAGAGGGTACGCAGTCCTCTAAAATCCCCTCTATATTTATTCTTTGTAGACTTTTTTTTGCTGATGATCATTCTGACGGCTGTGAGGAGGAACTCTTTGTACACTGGATTTGCATGGCTTTATTAATTCCTGATGTTGAGCACTTTCCATGCCCTTTTTTTTAACAAGAAAAAGAAAGAAAGGCAAAGAAAGAGAAGACAAAATGTGCATAAAATATGCCCCTTGAAATCGTCGTTTGGAAAATGCTCGTCTTTTGAGTTTTTTGCTCGACATACAACCCAGGGATTTGTTTTGAGGGCGGGTGTCACTTACAGGCCTGCAATTATTTTGAATATCAAGTGACCATTAGCACTGGGTTTAAAGCTGCTGTTTTGAGAAACGGCCACAGGGTGGCAGCAGTTCTCCTTTACCAAATCTGGTTACTAGGGCAAAAGAGCCTCAGTGGAAATCCTTTTCTAGGTTGTAAACTAGAATGGAATGTGCCAGGAAAAAGCCCCTTAAGTTTATGTCTCACTGCGTATTGTTCGTGTTTTTAATTCAATTTTTATTTTTTATCACAGCAACTTTGATTACCATTTTTGAATCTTCTAGGTGGGCGAGATGTGGTTCTTTTACACATATACATATATCTATCCTTCTTCAGAGCCTTTTCCCATGTAGGTTATGACACAATGTTGATTAGTCTTCTCTTGGTAATCTGAAGGTTTTTGGTGATTATGTACGTCACCTGTGTTTGTATATCTCTGTTATCCCCAATATCCTGATGTATACGGTCCTCACACCTTTCCATTGGTGAACCTTAAGTCTCTTTAATGAATCTGTTATTGCCTTTCTCTGTGGAAATATCTTCACTGGTATCAATTTTTAGGTAACACCTGTAAGTGATAATATAGGATATGTGTCTTTCGCTTTCTGACTTACTACAAGTTGCGTGAGTGCCTCTGGACTCATCTATGGTGCTGCAAATGGCATTGTGTCATTTTTTTCCTTGGATAATATTCCACCTGTATACGTACCAGTTCTTCTTTGTCCACTCATCTGTTGATGGAGTTTTTGGTTGCTTCCATGTCTTGGTTATTGTAATACCGCTGCAATGCACATTGGCCTGCCTGTGTCTATCCAATTCTGTCTTCTTAACTTATAGGCCCGGGAGTGTGCCAGCTGGATCATATGGTAGCAAAATGCTTACCTTGTAGAGGCACCTCCATTCTGTTCTCATTAGTGGCTCTTACCATGTAATGTCCCACTTAAAATTGAGGGTATGCACTTCTCCACAACCCCTTCAGCATTTATTGTTTGTAGTTTTTGACGATGGTCATTCTGACTGGTGTGAGCTGATAGCTCTTTGTGGTTGGAAATGGATGCATCTCATAATCCCTTGAAATTGAGCTTTCAGGCGTGTCCTTTTTCTCTTCAATCTGTGAGTACAGCTTACCTCTTCAAATAGTTTTCTTGAAGTATGTGCCACATTCTGAAGTATTTTGGCCATTACCTCCTTCAAGACATTTTGAGGGCAGGTTTCTTTTACAGCCCTCCTGTACGTGTGCATATGAGGTGACCATTAGTACAGGTTTTAAAGCTGCTGTTGCAGGTAACGCCCAGAGGGCGGCAGCATTTCTGCTTTTCCCAATCTCGTAACTCAGGAAACAGACCTTCCTTCCAGTGGTGTTCCTCGGTTATAATTAAATTGGAATGTGCCCGGGTAAACCCCCAGAAGCTGATGTCTCCTTACTTATGTTTGTTTTCAAGTTGAATTTATGTTCTTTATTGGAGTAATATTCCATTGTGTACATGGACCACTTCTTCTTTGTGCATACCTCTGTTGATGGATATTTTCGTTACTTCCAAGTGGTGGCTATGGTAAATATTGCTGGAGTGCAGGATTGCCCACCTGTGTATTTTTAATTCTCATCCTCACAGGTGAAATGCCCAGCTGTGGGTATGATTGATTGAACGGTAGCTCAATTTTTACCTTTTCAAGTCACCTCTTTTTGTTTTCATTACTGGCCCTTACGATGACCCACATTGAACCGAGGGTACACATTGCTCCAAAACCCCTTCAGCACTTATTGTTTGCAGAATTTTTGCTGATGGCCATTCTGACTGGTGAGAGCTGATAGGGTTTAGTAATTTGGACTTCCACGTCTTTAATAATTCCTAGTGTTCAGCATTTTTCCACGTCTTTTTTATTTCTGTTAAACAAAAACAGAAAAAAAACTGTGAGTACAATATACCTCTTGTAACTGTCTTCTGGGAAGGTTGCCCTGTTTTGAATTTTTTCGTCAATTTTCGACCCCAGGATATTTTTTGAGGGCAGGTGTCATTTACAGGCCTGCAATGAGGGAGAATAATTAGTGACCATTGGCACTGGGTTTAAAGCTGCTGTTGTGGAAAACGGCCACAAGGCGGCAGCATTTCTCAATTCACATATCTGGTTACTAGGGCAGCAGAGGCTTTCTGCAAGTCTTGTTCCCAAGTTGTACATTAGAATGGAATGTGCCAGGAAAAACACCCATAGATTTATGTCACATAATTTCTTGTTCGTTGTTTTAATTTTTTTAATCGGGTGGATGATTAGAATATTGTTTGTCGTAGGTTTACACAATCTGGTTCATTTGTACACTACATATGTATATATGTATGTATGTGTGTGTATATATATATATATATACATAAAATATATTCATGTACAGTTCCTCTTCCCATGTAAATTATTGCAGAGTGTTCTGTAGACTGCGCTTGTATATGGTCGGGCTTTTTGAAACATATATTTAACATGCATTTGTATACGTATGGTAATCCTAATCTTAATTTATCCAACCCCCCACTTTTACTTTTAGATAAGCATAGTTTGTTTTCTAAGTCTGTGAGTGTCTTTTTCTGTGGAGATATATTCATTTGTGTCAGTTGTTAGATAACGCCTATAAGTGATAAAATAGGATATATGTCATTTGCTTTCCGACTTACCTCATGTTCTGTGGATATCTCTAGGCTCCTCTACGGTGCCTCAAAGAGCAGTGTTTCATTGTTTTCCGTGGCTAATAATCCATTGTGTACATGGACCTGTTCTTCTTTATCCATTCATCTGTTGATGGACGTTTTGTTTGCTTCCTTGTCTTGGCTATTGTAGAAATGACTGTGGTGCAGCTGTTGTATCGTATGTCTTCTCAACTCTGGTCTTCTCAGGTGAGAGGCTCAGCAGTGGCCCTGCTGGATGGAATGGTGGCTCAATTTTTACTTATAAACGCAGCTCCTTTCTGTTCTCATTATTGGCAGTTACCACTTTACAACTCAACAGAAGCTAGAGGGTACACAGTACTCTAATAACCCTTCAGCATTTATTGATTGTAGACAGTTTGCTGATGGTAGTTGACTTGTGTGAGATGAAACCTTTCTGTAGAATAGATTTCCATGAGTCTAACAATTCCTGATGTTGAGCTTGTATCCATTTTAGTTTTTTTTTGGAAAAACACTGAGTAAAACTTACCTCTTCATAGTATCTCCTTGAAACCTTTGCCAGTTTAAAATTTTTTTTGGCCATTCCCTAGCGCAGGACATTTTTTGAGGGCAGGTGTCCTTTACAGCCCTGAATCCTTGTGAATGTTAAGGGACCGTTAGCTGTGGGTTTAAAGCCGCTCTTGCGGGAAACGGCCACAAGGCGGCAGCATTTCTACATTTCCAACCCTGGGTCTTTGGGCAACAGAGCCTTTGTGGAAATTGTGTTAGTGGGCTGCAAATTAGAGTGGAATGTGCCAGGACAAACCTCCAAGGGCTTATTTCTCCTTACTTCTTGTTTGTTTTTTAAATTAAATTTTTATTTATTATCAGAGCAAATGTGATAAAAATGTTGTGTGTCTTCTAGGTGTACAGAAACTGGTTCATTATATCTATGTATCGATCTGTTCATCTTTGGATCGTTTCCCTTTTTGTTTATTACAGAGTGTTGAGTAGACCTCTCTTGGTATTCCATAGAGATTATATATTTCATATGTATTAGTACATGTCTGTTAACCCCCATATCCTAATTCATGTATTCCTTTCACCTCTCCATTTTGCTAAATGTCATTTGGTGTTCTGAATGTATTCGTATCCTTCTCTTGGAAATAATTTCATGGGTATCAAGTTTTGATAACTCCTATAAGTGATGTCACAGGATATCTGTCTTTTGGTTTCTTTCTTGCTTCAAGTTGGGGGATTATCTCTAGCTGCTTCGATGGTGGTGCCAAAAGCACTGTTTCATTCGTTTCCGTGGCTAATATTCCATTGTGTACAGGGACCACTTCTTCTTGGTGTATTTTTCTCTCGATGGACATTTTGGTTTCTTCCAAGTCTTGGCTATGGTACATGTTGTTTCAGTGCAGGATTGCCAGCCTGTGTCTTTTTCATTCTGGTCTACTCAGGTGATAGACCCATAGTGGGCCTACCCTATCACACCGTGGCTCAATTTTTACCTTTAAACGCACCTTCATTCTGTTCTCAGTACTGGGTGTTGCCAGGTTACATCCCACCAGCAGCTAGAGGGTACGCAGTCCTCTAAAATCCCCTCTATATTTATTCTTTGTAGACTTTTTTTTGCTGATGATCATTCTGACGGCTGTGAGGAGGAACTCTTTGTACACTGGATTTGCATGGCTTTATTAATTCCTGATGTTGAGCACTTTCCATGCCCTTTTTTTTAACAAGAAAAAGAAAGAAAGGCAAAGAAAGAGAAGACAAAATGTGCATAAAATATGCCCCTTGAAATCGTCGTTTGGAAAATGCTCGTCTTTTGAGTTTTTTGCTCGACATACAACCCAGGGATTTGTTTTGAGGGCGGGTGTCACTTACAGGCCTGCAATTATTTTGAATATCAAGTGACCATTAGCACTGGGTTTAAAGCTGCTGTTTTGAGAAACGGCCACAGGGTGGCAGCAGTTCTCCTTTACCAAATCTGGTTACTAGGGCAAAAGAGCCTCAGTGGAAATCCTTTTCTAGGTTGTAAACTAGAATGGAATGTGCCAGGAAAAAGCCCCTTAAGTTTATGTCTCACTGCGTATTGTTCGTGTTTTTAATTCAATTTTTATTTTTTATCACAGCAACTTTGATTACCATTTTTGAATCTTCTAGGTGGGCGAGATGTGGTTCTTTTACACATATACATATATCTATCCTTCTTCAGAGCCTTTTCTCATGTAGGTTATGACACAATGTTGATTAGTCTTCTCTTGGTAATCTGAAGGTTTTTGGTGATTATGTACGTCACCTGTGTTTGTATATCTCTGTTATCCCCAATATCCTGATGTATACGGTCCTCACACCTTTCCATTGGTGAACCTTAAGTCTCTTTAATGAATCTGTTATTGCCTTTCTCTGTGGAAATATCTTCACTGGTATCAATTTTTAGGTAACACCTGTAAGTGATAATATAGGATATGTGTCTTTCGCTTTCTGACTTACTACAAGTTGCGTGAGTGCCTCTGGACTCATCTATGGTGCTGCAAATGGCATTGTGTCATTTTTTTCCTTGGATAATATTCCACCTGTATACGTACCAGTTCTTCTTTGTCCACTCATCTGTTGATGGAGTTTTTGGTTGCTTCCATGTCTTGGTTATTGTAATACCGCTGCAATGCACATTGGCCTGCCTGTGTCTATCCAATTCTGTCTTCTTAACTTATAGGCCCGGGAGTGTGCCAGCTGGATCATATGGTAGCAAAATGCTTACCTTGTAGAGGCACCTCCATTCTGTTCTCATTAGTGGCTCTTACCATGTAATGTCCCACTTAAAATTGAGGGTATGCACTTCTCCACAACCCCTTCAGCATTTATTGTTTGTAGTTTTTGACGATGGTCATTCTGACTGGTGTGAGCTGATAGCTCTTTGTGGTTGGAAATGGATGCATCTCATAATCCCTTGAAATTGAGCTTTCAGGCGTGTCCTTTTACTCTTCAATCTGTGAGTACAGCTTACCTCTTCAAATAGTTTTCTTGAAGTATGTGCCACATTCTGAAGTATTTTGGCCATTACCTCCTTCAAGACATTTTGAGGGCAGGTTTCTTTTACAGCCCTCCTGTACGTGTGCATATGAGGTGACCATTAGTACAGGTTTTAAAGCTGCTGTTGCAGGTAACGCCCAGAGGGCGGCAGCATTTCTGCTTTTCCCAATCTCGTAACTCAGGAAACAGACCTTCCTTCCAGTGGTGTTCCTCGGTTATAATTAAATTGGAATGTGCCCGGGTAAACCCCCAGAAGCTGATGTCTCCTTACTTATGTTTGTTTTCAAGTTGAATTTATGTTCTTTATTGGAGTAATATTCCATTGTGTACATGGACCACTTCTTCTTTGTGCATACCTCTGTTGATGGATATTTTCGTTACTTCCAAGTGGTGGCTATGGTAAATATTGCTGGAGTGCAGGATTGCCCACCTGTGTATTTTTAATTCTCATCCTCACAGGTGAAATGCCCAGCTGTGGGTATGATTGATTGAACGGTAGCTCAATTTTTACCTTTTCAAGTCACCTCTTTTTGTTTTCATTACTGGCCCTTACGATGACCCACATTGAACCGAGGGTACACATTGCTCCAAAACCCCTTCAGCACTTATTGTTTGCAGAATTTTTGCTGATGGCCATTCTGACTGGTGAGAGCTGATAGGGTTTAGTAATTTGGACTTCCACGTCTTTAATAATTCCTAGTGTTCAGCATTTTTCCACGTCTTTTTTATTTCTGTTAAACAAAAACAGAAAAAAAACTGTGAGTACAATATACCTCTTGTAACTGTCTTCTGGGAAGGTTGCCCTGTTTTGAATTTTTTCGTCAATTTTCGACCCCAGGATATTTTTTGAGGGCAGGTGTCATTTACAGGCCTGCAATGAGGGAGAATAATTAGTGACCATTGGCACTGGGTTTAAAGCTGCTGTTGTGGAAAACGGCCACAAGGCGGCAGCATTTCTCAATTCACATATCTGGTTACTAGGGCAGCAGAGGCTTTCTGCAAGTCTTGTTCCCAAGTTGTACATTAGAATGGAATGTGCCAGGAAAAACACCCATAGATTTATGTCACATAATTTCTTGTTCGTTGTTTTAATTTTTTTAATCGGGTGGATGATTAGAATATTGTTTGTCGTAGGTTTACACAATCTGGTTCATTTGTACACTACATATGTATATATGTATGTATGTGTGTATATATATATATATATATACATAAAATATATTCATGTACAGTTCCTCTTCCCATGTAAATTATTGCAGAGTGTTCTGTAGACTGCGCTTGTATATGGTCGGGCTTTTTGAAACATATATTTAACATGCATTTGTATACGTATGGTAATCCTAATCTTAATTTATCCAACCCCCCACTTTTACTTTTAGATAAGCATAGTTTGTTTTCTAAGTCTGTGAGTGTCTTTTTCTGTGGAGATATATTCATTTGTGTCAGTTGTTAGATAACGCCTATAAGTGATAAAATAGGATATATGTCATTTGCTTTCCGACTTACCTCATGTTCTGTGGATATCTCTAGGCTCCTCTACGGTGCCTCAAAGAGCAGTGTTTCATTGTTTTCCGTGGCTAATAATCCATTGTGTACATGGACCTGTTCTTCTTTATCCATTCATCTGTTGATGGACGTTTTGTTTGCTTCCTTGTCTTGGCTATTGTAGAAATGACTGTGGTGCAGCTGTTGTATCGTATGTCTTCTCAACTCTGGTCTTCTCAGGTGAGAGGCTCAGCAGTGGCCCTGCTGGATGGAATGGTGGCTCAATTTTTACTTATAAACGCAGCTCCTTTCTGTTCTCATTATTGGCAGTTACCACTTTACAACTCAACAGAAGCTAGAGGGTACACAGTACTCTAATAACCCTTCAGCATTTATTGATTGTAGACAGTTTGCTGATGGTAGTTGACTTGTGTGAGATGAAACCTTTCTGTAGAATAGATTTCCATGAGTCTAACAATTCCTGATGTTGAGCTTGTATCCATTTTAGTTTTTTTTTGGAAAAACACTGAGTAAAACTTACCTCTTCATAGTATCTCCTTGAAACCTTTGCCAGTTTAAAATTTTTTTTGGCCATTCCCTAGCGCAGGACATTTTTTGAGGGCAGGTGTCCTTTACAGCCCTGAATCCTTGTGAATGTTAAGGGACCGTTAGCTGTGGGTTTAAAGCCGCTCTTGCGGGAAACGGCCACAAGGCGGCAGCATTTCTACATTTCCAACCCTGGGTCTTTGGGCAACAGAGCCTTTGTGGAAATTGTGTTAGTGGGCTGCAAATTAGAGTGGAATGTGCCAGGACAAACCTCCAAGGGCTTATTTCTCCTTACTTCTTGTTTGTTTTTTAAATTAAATTTTTATTTATTATCAGAGCAAATGTGATAAAAATGTTGTGTGTCTTCTAGGTGTACAGAAACTGGTTCATTATATCTATGTATCGATCTGTTCATCTTTGGATCGTTTCCCTTTTTGTTTATTACAGAGTGTTGAGTAGACCTCTCTTGGTATTCCATAGAGATTATATATTTCATATGTATTAGTACATGTCTGTTAACCCCCATATCCTAATTCATGTATTCCTTTCACCTCTCCATTTTGCTAAATGTCATTTGGTGTTCTGAATGTATTCGTATCCTTCTCTTGGAAATAATTTCATGGGTATCAAGTTTTGATAACTCCTATAAGTGATGTCACAGGATATCTGTCTTTTGGTTTCTTTCTTGCTTCAAGTTGGGGGATTATCTCTAGCTGCTTCGATGGTGGTGCCAAAAGCACTGTTTCATTCGTTTCCGTGGCTAATATTCCATTGTGTACAGGGACCACTTCTTCTTGGTGTATTTTTCTCTCGATGGACATTTTGGTTTCTTCCAAGTCTTGGCTATGGTACATGTTGTTTCAGTGCAGGATTGCCAGCCTGTGTCTTTTTCATTCTGGTCTACTCAGGTGATAGACCCATAGTGGGCCTACCCTATCACACCGTGGCTCAATTTTTACCTTTAAACGCACCTTCATTCTGTTCTCAGTACTGGGTGTTGCCAGGTTACATCCCACCAGCAGCTAGAGGGTACGCAGTCCTCTAAAATCCCCTCTATATTTATTCTTTGTAGACTTTTTTTTGCTGATGATCATTCTGACGGCTGTGAGGAGGAACTCTTTGTACACTGGATTTGCATGGCTTTATTAATTCCTGATGTTGAGCATTTTCCATGCCCTTTTTTTTAACAAGAAAAAGAAAGAAAGGCAAAGAAAGAGAAGACAAAATGTGCATAAAATATGCCCCTTGAAATCGTCGTTTGGAAAATGCTCGTCTTTTGAGTTTTTTGCTCGACATACAACCCAGGGATTTGTTTTGAGGGCGGGTGTCACTTACAGGCCTGCAATTATTTTGAATATCAAGTGACCATTAGCACTGGGTTTAAAGCTGCTGTTTTGAGAAACGGCCACAGGGTGGCAGCAGTTCTCCTTTACCAAATCTGGTTACTAGGGCAAAAGAGCCTCAGTGGAAATCCTTTTCTAGGTTGTAAACTAGAATGGAATGTGCCAGGAAAAAGCCCCTTAAGTTTATGTCTCACTACGTATTGTTCGTGTTTTTAATTCAATTTTTATTTTTTATCACAGCAACTTTGATTACCATTTTTGAATCTTCTAGGTGGGCGAGATGTGGTTCTTTTACACATATACATATATCTATCCTTCTTCAGAGCCTTTTCCCATGTAGGTTATGACACAATGTTGATTAGTCTTCTCTTGGTAATCTGAAGGTTTTTGGTGATTATGTACGTCACCTGTGTTTGTATATCTCTGTTATCCCCAATATCCTGATGTATACGGTCCTCACACCTTTCCATTGGTGAACCTTAAGTCTCTTTAATGAATCTGTTATTGCCTTTCTCTGTGGAAATATCTTCACTGGTATCAATTTTTAGGTAACACCTGTAAGTGATAATATAGGATATGTGTCTTTCGCTTTCTGACTTACTACAAGTTGCGTGAGTGCCTCTGGACTCATCTATGGTGCTGCAAATGGCATTGTGTCATTTTTTTCCTTGGATAATATTCCACCTGTATACGTACCAGTTCTTCTTTGTCCACTCATCTGTTGATGGAGTTTTTGGTTGCTTCCATGTCTTGGTTATTGTAATACCGCTGCAATGCACATTGGCCTGCCTGTGTCTATCCAATTCTGTCTTCTTAACTTATAGGCCCGGGAGTGTGCCAGCTGGATCATATGGTAGCAAAATGCTTACCTTGTAGAGGCACCTCCATTCTGTTCTCATTAGTGGCTCTTACCATGTAATGTCCCACTTAAAATTGAGGGTATGCACTTCTCCACAACCCCTTCAGCATTTATTGTTTGTAGTTTTTGACGATGGTCATTCTGACTGGTGTGAGCTGATAGCTCTTTGTGGTTGGAAATGGATGCATCTCATAATCCCTTGAAATTGAGCTTTCAGGCGTGTCCTTTTTCTCTTCAATCTGTGAGTACAGCTTACCTCTTCAAATAGTTTTCTTGAAGTATGTGCCACATTCTGAAGTATTTTGGCCATTACCTCCTTCAAGACATTTTGAGGGCAGGTTTCTTTTACAGCCCTCCTGTACGTGTGCATATGAGGTGACCATTAGTACAGGTTTTAAAGCTGCTGTTGCAGGTAACGCCCAGAGGGCGGCAGCATTTCTGCTTTTCCCAATCTCGTAACTCAGGAAACAGACCTTCCTTCCAGTGGTGTTCCTCGGTTATAATTAAATTGGAATGTGCCCGGGTAAACCCCCAGAAGCTGATGTCTCCTTACTTATGTTTGTTTTCAAGTTGAATTTATGTTCTTTATTGGAGTAATATTCCATTGTGTACATGGACCACTTCTTCTTTGTGCATACCTCTGTTGATGGATATTTTCGTTACTTCCAAGTGGTGGCTATGGTAAATATTGCTGGAGTGCAGGATTGCCCACCTGTGTATTTTTAATTCTCATCCTCACAGGTGAAATGCCCAGCTGTGGGTATGATTGATTGAACGGTAGCTCAATTTTTACCTTTTCAAGTCACCTCTTTTTGTTTTCATTACTGGCCCTTACGATGACCCACATTGAACCGAGGGTACACATTGCTCCAAAACCCCTTCAGCACTTATTGTTTGCAGAATTTTTGCTGATGGCCATTCTGACTGGTGAGAGCTGATAGGGTTTAGTAATTTGGACTTCCACGTCTTTAATAATTCCTAGTGTTCAGCATTTTTCCACGTCTTTTTTATTTCTGTTAAACAAAAACAGAAAAAAAACTGTGAGTACAATATACCTCTTGTAACTGTCTTCTGGGAAGGTTGCCCTGTTTTGAATTTTTTCGTCAATTTTCGACCCCAGGATATTTTTTGAGGGCAGGTGTCATTTACAGGCCTGCAATGAGGGAGAATAATTAGTGACCATTGGCACTGGGTTTAAAGCTGCTGTTGTGGAAAACGGCCACAAGGCGGCAGCATTTCTCAATTCACATATCTGGTTACTAGGGCAGCAGAGGCTTTCTGCAAGTCTTGTTCCCAAGTTGTACATTAGAATGGAATGTGCCAGGAAAAACACCCATAGATTTATGTCACATAATTTCTTGTTCGTTGTTTTAATTTTTTTAATCGGGTGGATGATTAGAATATTGTTTGTCGTAGGTTTACACAATCTGGTTCATTTGTACACTACATATGTATATATGTATGTATGTGTGTATATATATATATATATATATATATATACATAAAATATATTCATGTACAGTTCCTCTTCCCATGTAAATTATTGCAGAGTGTTCTGTAGACTGCGCTTGTATATGGTCGGGCTTTTTGAAACATATATTTAACATGCATTTGTATACGTATGGTAATCCTAATCTTAATTTATCCAACCCCCCACTTTTACTTTTAGATAAGCATAGTTTGTTTTCTAAGTCTGTGAGTGTCTTTTTCTGTGGAGATATATTCATTTGTGTCAGTTGTTAGATAACGCCTATAAGTGATAAAATAGGATATATGTCATTTGCTTTCCGACTTACCTCATGTTCTGTGGATATCTCTAGGCTCCTCTACGGTGCCTCAAAGAGCAGTGTTTCATTGTTTTCCGTGGCTAATAATCCATTGTGTACATGGACCTTTTCTTCTTTATCCATTCATCTGTTGATGGACGTTTTGTTTGCTTCCTTGTCTTGGCTATTGTAGAAATGACTGTGGTGCAGCTGTTGTATCGTATGTCTTCTCAACTCTGGTCTTCTCAGGTGAGAGGCTCAGCAGTGGCCCTGCTGGATGGAATGGTGGCTCAATTTTTACTTATAAACGCAGCTCCTTTCTGTTCTCATTATTGGCAGTTACCACTTTACAACTCAACAGAAGCTAGAGGGTACACAGTACTCTAATAACCCTTCAGCATTTATTGATTGTAGACAGTTTGCTGATGGTAGTTGACTTGTGTGAGATGAAACCTTTCTGTAGAATAGATTTCCATGAGTCTAACAATTCCTGATGTTGAGCTTGTATCCATTTTAGTTTTTTTTTGGAAAAACACTGAGTAAAACTTACCTCTTCATAGTATCTCCTTGAAACCTTTGCCAGTTTAAAATTTTTTTTGGCCATTCCCTAGCGCAGGACATTTTTTGAGGGCAGGTGTCCTTTACAGCCCTGAATCCTTGTGAATGTTAAGGGACCGTTAGCTGTGGGTTTAAAGCCGCTCTTGCGGGAAACGGCCACAAGGCGGCAGCATTTCTACATTTCCAACCCTGGGTCTTTGGGCAACAGAGCCTTTGTGGAAATTGTGTTAGTGGGCTGCAAATTAGAGTGGAATGTGCCAGGACAAACCTCCAAGGGCTTATTTCTCCTTACTTCTTGTTTGTTTTTTAAATTAAATTTTTATTTATTATCAGAGCAAATGTGATAAAAATGTTGTGTGTCTTCTAGGTGTACAGAAACTGGTTCATTATATCTATGTATCGATCTGTTCATCTTTGGATCGTTTCCCTTTTTGTTTATTACAGAGTGTTGAGTAGACCTCTCTTGGTATTCCATAGAGATTATATATTTCATATGTATTAGTACATGTCTGTTAACCCCCATATCCTAATTCATGTATTCCTTTCACCTCTCCATTTTGCTAAATGTCATTTGGTGTTCTGAATGTATTCGTATCCTTCTCTTGGAAATAATTTCATGGGTATCAAGTTTTGATAACTCCTATAAGTGATGTCACAGGATATCTGTCTTTTGGTTTCTTTCTTGCTTCAAGTTGGGGGATTATCTCTAGCTGCTTCGATGGTGGTGCCAAAAGCACTGTTTCATTCGTTTCCGTGGCTAATATTCCATTGTGTACAGGGACCACTTCTTCTTGGTGTATTTTTCTCTCGATGGACATTTTGGTTTCTTCCAAGTCTTGGCTATGGTACATGTTGTTTCAGTGCAGGATTGCCAGCCTGTGTCTTTTTCATTCTGGTCTACTCAGGTGATAGACCCATAGTGGGCCTACCCTATCACACCGTGGCTCAATTTTTACCTTTAAACGCACCTTCATTCTGTTCTCAGTACTGGGTGTTGCCAGGTTACATCCCACCAGCAGCTAGAGGGTACGCAGTCCTCTAAAATCCCCTCTATATTTATTCTTTGTAGACTTTTTTTTGCTGATGATCATTCTGACGGCTGTGAGGAGGAACTCTTTGTACACTGGATTTGCATGGCTTTATTAATTCCTGATGTTGAGCACTTTCCATGCCCTTTTTTTTAACAAGAAAAAGAAAGAAAGGCAAAGAAAGAGAAGACAAAATGTGCATAAAATATGCCCCTTGAAATCGTCGTTTGGAAAATGCTCGTCTTTTGAGTTTTTTGCTCGACATACAACCCAGGGATTTGTTTTGAGGGCGGGTGTCACTTACAGGCCTGCAATTATTTTGAATATCAAGTGACCATTAGCACTGGGTTTAAAGCTGCTGTTTTGAGAAACGGCCACAGGGTGGCAGCAGTTCTCCTTTACCAAATCTGGTTACTAGGGCAAAAGAGCCTCAGTGGAAATCCTTTTCTAGGTTGTAAACTAGAATGGAATGTGCCAGGAAAAAGCCCCTTAAGTTTATGTCTCACTGCGTATTGTTCGTGTTTTTAATTCAATTTTTATTTTTTATCACAGCAACTTTGATTACCATTTTTGAATCTTCTAGGTGGGCGAGATGTGGTTCTTTTACACATATACATATATCTATCCTTCTTCAGAGCCTTTTCCCATGTAGGTTATGACACAATGTTGATTAGTCTTCTCTTGGTAATCTGAAGGTTTTTGGTGATTATGTACGTCACCTGTGTTTGTATATCTCTGTTATCCCCAATATCCTGATGTATACGGTCCTCACACCTTTCCATTGGTGAACCTTAAGTCTCTTTAATGAATCTGTTATTGCCTTTCTCTGTGGAAATATCTTCACTGGTATCAATTTTTAGGTAACACCTGTAAGTGATAATATAGGATATGTGTCTTTCGCTTTCTGACTTACTACAAGTTGCGTGAGTGCCTCTGGACTCATCTATGGTGCTGCAAATGGCATTGTGTCATTTTTTTCCTTGGATAATATTCCACCTGTATACGTACCAGTTCTTCTTTGTCCACTCATCTGTTGATGGAGTTTTTGGTTGCTTCCATGTCTTGGTTATTGTAATACCGCTGCAATGCACATTGGCCTGCCTGTGTCTATCCAATTCTGTCTTCTTAACTTATAGGCCCGGGAGTGTGCCAGCTGGATCATATGGTAGCAAAATGCTTACCTTGTAGAGGCACCTCCATTCTGTTCTCATTAGTGGCTCTTACCATGTAATGTCCCACTTAAAATTGAGGGTATGCACTTCTCCACAACCCCTTCAGCATTTATTGTTTGTAGTTTTTGACGATGGTCATTCTGACTGGTGTGAGCTGATAGCTCTTTGTGGTTGGAAATGGATGCATCTCATAATCCCTTGAAATTGAGCTTTCAGGCGTGTCCTTTTTCTCTTCAATCTGTGAGTACAGCTTACCTCTTCAAATAGTTTTCTTGAAGTATGTGCCACATTCTGAAGTATTTTGGCCATTACCTCCTTCAAGACATTTTGAGGGCAGGTTTCTTTTACAGCCCTCCTGTACGTGTGCATATGAGGTGACCATTAGTACAGGTTTTAAAGCTGCTGTTGCAGGTAACGCCCAGAGGGCGGCAGCATTTCTGCTTTTCCCAATCTCGTAACTCAGGAAACAGACCTTCCTTCCAGTGGTGTTCCTCGGTTATAATTAAATTGGAATGTGCCCGGGTAAACCCCCAGAAGCTGATGTCTCCTTACTTATGTTTGTTTTCAAGTTGAATTTATGTTCTTTATTGGAGTAATATTCCATTGTGTACATGGACCACTTCTTCTTTGTGCATACCTCTGTTGATGGATATTTTCGTTACTTCCAAGTGGTGGCTATGGTAAATATTGCTGGAGTGCAGGATTGCCCACCTGTGTATTTTTAATTCTCATCCTCACAGGTGAAATGCCCAGCTGTGGGTATGATTGATTGAACGGTAGCTCAATTTTTACCTTTTCAAGTCACCTCTTTTTGTTTTCATTACTGGCCCTTACGATGACCCACATTGAACCGAGGGTACACATTGCTCCAAAACCCCTTCAGCACTTATTGTTTGCAGAATTTTTGCTGATGGCCATTCTGACTGGTGAGAGCTGATAGGGTTTAGTAATTTGGACTTCCACGTCTTTAATAATTCCTAGTGTTCAGCATTTTTCCACGTCTTTTTTATTTCTGTTAAACAAAAACAGAAAAAAAACTGTGAGTACAATATACCTCTTGTAACTGTCTTCTGGGAAGGTTGCCCTGTTTTGAATTTTTTCGTCAATTTTCGACCCCAGGATATTTTTTGAGGGCAGGTGTCATTTACAGGCCTGCAATGAGGGAGAATAATTAGTGACCATTGGCACTGGGTTTAAAGCTGCTGTTGTGGAAAACGGCCACAAGGCGGCAGCATTTCTCAATTCACATATCTGGTTACTAGGGCAGCAGAGGCTTTCTGCAAGTCTTGTTCCCAAGTTGTACATTAGAATGGAATGTGCCAGGAAAAACACCCATAGATTTATGTCACATAATTTCTTGTTCGTTGTTTTAATTTTTTTAATCGGGTGGATGATTAGAATATTGTTTGTCGTAGGTTTACACAATCTGGTTCATTTGTACACTACATATGTATATATGTATGTATGTGTGTATATATATATATATATATATATATATATATATACATAAAATATATTCATGTACAGTTCCTCTTCCCATGTAAATTATTGCAGAGTGTTCTGTAGACTGCGCTTGTATATGGTCGGGCTTTTTGAAACATATATTTAACATGCATTTGTATACGTATGGTAATCCTAATCTTAATTTATCCAACCCCCCACTTTTACTTTTAGATAAGCATAGTTTGTTTTCTAAGTCTGTGAGTGTCTTTTTCTGTGGAGATATATTCATTTGTGTCAGTTGTTAGATAACGCCTATAAGTGATAAAATAGGATATATGTCATTTGCTTTCCGACTTACCTCATGTTCTGTGGATATCTCTAGGCTCCTCTACGGTGCCACAAAGAGCAGTGTTTCATTGTTTTCCGTGGCTAATAATCCATTGTGTACATGGACCTGTTCTTCTTTATCCATTCATCTGTTGATGGACGTTTTGTTTGCTTCCTTGTCTTGGCTATTGTAGAAATGACTGTGGTGCAGCTGTTGTATCGTATGTCTTCTCAACTCTGGTCTTCTCAGGTGAGAGGCTCAGCAGTGGCCCTGCTGGATGGAATGGTGGCTCAATTTTTACTTATAAACGCAGCTCCTTTCTGTTCTCATTATTGGCAGTTACCACTTTACAACTCAACAGAAGCTAGAGGGTACACAGTACTCTAATAACCCTTCAGCATTTATTGATTGTAGACAGTTTGCTGATGGTAGTTGACTTGTGTGAGATGAAACCTTTCTGTAGAATAGATTTCCATGAGTCTAACAATTCCTGATGTTGAGCTTGTATCCATTTTAGTTTTTTTTGGAAAAACACTGAGTAAAACTTACCTCTTCATAGTATCTCCTTGAAACCTTTGCCAGTTAAAAATTTTTTTTGGCCATTCCCTAGCGCAGGACACTTTTTGAGGGCAGGTGTCCTTTACAGCCCTGAATCCTTGTGAATGTTAAGGGACCGTTAGCTGTGGGTTTAAAGCCGCTCTTGCGGGAAACGGCCACAAGGCGGCAGCATTTCTACATTTCCAACCCTGGGTCTTTGGGCAACAGAGCCTTTGTGGAAATTGTGTTAGTGGGCTGCAAATTAGAGTGGAATGTGCCAGGACAAACCTCCAAGGGCTTATTTCTCCTTACTTCTTGTTTGTTTTTTAAATTAAATTTTTATTTATTATCAGAGCAAATGTGATAAAAATGTTGTGTGTCTTCTAGGTGTACAGAAACTGGTTCATTATATCTATGTATCGATCTGTTCATCTTTGGATCGTTTCCCTTTTTGTTTATTACAGAGTGTTGAGTAGACCTCTCTTGGTATTCCATAGAGATTATATATTTCATATGTATTAGTACATGTCTGTTAACCCCCATATCCTAATTCATGTATTCCTTTCACCTCTCCATTTTGCTAAATGTCATTTGGTGTTCTGAATGTATTCGTATCCTTCTCTTGGAAATAATTTCATGGGTATCAAGTTTTGATAACTCCTATAAGTGATGTCACAGGATATCTGTCTTTTGGTTTCTTTCTTGCTTCAAGTTGGGGGATTATCTCTAGCTGCTTCGATGGTGGTGCCAAAAGCACTGTTTCATTCGTTTCCGTGGCTAATATTCCATTGTGTACAGGGACCACTTCTTCTTGGTGTATTTTTCTCTCGATGGACATTTTGGTTTCTTCCAAGTCTTGGCTATGGTACATGTTGTTTCAGTGCAGGATTGCCAGCCTGTGTCTTTTTCATTCTGGTCTACTCAGGTGATAGACCCATAGTGGGCCTACCCTATCACACCGTGGCTCAATTTTTACCTTTAAACGCACCTTCATTCTGTTCTCAGTACTGGGTGTTGCCAGGTTACATCCCACCAGCAGCTAGAGGGTACGCAGTCCTCTAAAATCCCCTCTATATTTATTCTTTGTAGACTTTTTTTGCTGATGATCATTCTGACGGCTGTGAGGAGGAACTCTTTGTACACTGGATTTGCATGGCTTTATTAATTCCTGATGTTGAGCATTTTACATGCCCTTTTTTTTAACAAGAAAAAGAAAGAAAGGCAAAGAAAGAGAGGACAAAATGTGCATAAAATATGCCCCTTGAAATCGTCGTTTGGAAAATGCTCGTCTTTTGAGTTTTTTGCTCGACATACAACCCAGGGATTTGTTTTGAGGGCGGGTGTCACTTACAGGCCTGCAATTATTTTGAATATCAAGTGACCATTAGCACTGGGTTTAAAGCTGCTGTTTTGAGAAACGGCCACAGGGTGGCAGCAGTTCTCCTTTACCAAATCTGGTTACTAGGGCAAAAGAGCCTCAGTGGAAATCCTTTTCTAGGTTGTAAACTAGAATGGAATGTGCCAGGAAAAAGCCCCTTAAGTTTATGTCTCACTACGTATTGTTCGTGTTTTTAATTCAATTTTTATTTTTTATCACAGCAACTTTGATTACCATTTTTGAATCTTCTAGGTGGGCGAGATGTGGTTCTTTTACACATATACATATATCTATCCTTCTTCAGAGCCTTTTCCCATGTAGGTTATGACACAATGTTGATTAGTCTTCTCTTGGTAATCTGAAGGTTTTGGTGATTATGTACGTCACCTGTGTTTGTATATCTCTGTTATCCCCAATATCCTGATGTATACGGTCCTCACACCTTTCCATTGGTGAACCTTAAGTCTCTTTAATGAATCTGTTATTGCCTTTCTCTGTGGAAATATCTTCACTGGTATCAATTTTTAGGTAACACCTGTAAGTGATAATATAGGATATGTGTCTTTCGCTTTCTGACTTACTACAAGTTGCGTGAGTGCCTCTGGACTCATCTATGGTGCTGCAAATGGCATTGTGTCATTTTTTTCCTTGGATAATATCCCACCTGTATACGTACCAGTTCTTCTTTGTCCACTCATCTGTTGATGGAGTTTTTGGTTGCTTCCATGTCTTGGTTATTGTAATACCGCTGCAATGCACATTGGCCTGCCTGTGTCTATCCAATTCTGTCTTCTTAACTTATAGGCCCGGGAGTGTGCCAGCTGGATCATATGGTAGCAAAATGCTTACCTTGTAGAGGCACCTCCATTCTGTTCTCATTAGTGGCTCTTACCATGTAATGTCCCACTTAAAATTGAGGGTATGCACTTCTCCACAACCCCTTCAGCATTTATTGTTTGTAGTTTTTGACGATGGTCATTCTGACTGGTGTGAGCTGATAGCTCTTTGTGGTTGGAAATGGATGCATCTCATAATCCCTTGAAATTGAGCTTTCAGGCGTGTCCTTTTTCTCTTCAATCTGTGAGTACAGCTTACCTCTTCAAATAGTTTTCTTGAAGTATGTGCCACATTCTGAAGTATTTTGGCCATTACCTCCTTCAAGACATTTTGAGGGCAGGTTTCTTTTACAGCCCTCCTGTACGTGTGCATATGAGGTGACCATTAGTACAGGTTTTAAAGCTGCTGTTGCAGGTAACGCCCAGAGGGCGGCAGCATTTCTGCTTTTCCCAATCTCGTAACTCAGGAAACAGACCTTCCTTCCAGTGGTGTTCCTCGGTTATAATTAAATTGGAATGTGCCCGGGTAAACCCCCAGAAGCTGATGTCTCCTTACTTATGTTTGTTTTCAAGTTGAAGTTATGTTCTTTATTGGAGTAATATTCCATTGTGTACATGGACCACTTCTTCTTTGTGCATACCTCTGTTGATGGATATTTTCGTTACTTCCAAGTGGTGGCTATGGTAAATATTGCTGGAGTGCAGGATTGCCCACCTGTGTATTTTTAATTCTCATCCTCACAGGTGAAATGCCCAGCTGTGGGTATGATTGATTGAACGGTAGCTCAATTTTTACCTTTTCAAGTCACCTCTTTTTGTTTTCATTACTGGCCCTTACGATGACCCACATTGAACCGAGGGTACACATTGCTCCAAAACCCCTTCAGCACTTATTGTTTGCAGAATTTTTGCTGATGGCCATTCTGACTGGTGAGAGCTGATAGGGTTTAGTAATTTGGACTTCCACGTCTTTAATAATTCCTAGTGTTCAGCATTTTTCCACGTCTTTTTTATTTCTGTTAAACAAAAACAGAAAAAAACTGTGAGTACAATATACCTCTTGTAACTGTCTTCTGGGAAGGTTGCCCTGTTTTGAATTTTTTCGTCAATTTTCGACCCCAGGATATTTTTTGAGGGCAGGTGTCATTTACAGGCCTGCAATGAGGGAGAATAATTAGTGACCATTGGCACTGGGTTTAAAGCTGCTGTTGTGGAAAACGGCCACAAGGCGGCAGCATTTCTCAATTCACATATCTGGTTACTAGGGCAGCAGAGGCTTTCTGCAAGTCTTGTTCCCAAGTTGTACATTAGAATGGAATGTGCCAGGAAAAACACCCATAGATTTATGTCACATAATTTCTTGTTCGTTGTTTTAATTTTTTTAATCGGGTGGATGATTAGAATATTGTTTGTCGTAGGTTTACACAATCTGGTTCATTTGTACACTACATATGTATATATGTATGTATGTGTGTATATATATATATATATATATATATATATATACATAAAATATATTCATGTACAGTTCCTCTTCCCATGTAAATTATTGCAGAGTGTTCTGTAGACTGCGCTTGTATATGGTCGGGCTTTTTGAAACATATATTTAACATGCATTTGTATACGTATGGTAATCCTAATCTTAATTTATCCAACCCCCCACTTTTACTTTTAGATAAGCATAGTTTGTTTTCTAAGTCTGTGAGTGTCTTTTTCTGTGGAGATATATTCATTTGTGTCAGTTGTTAGATAACGCCTATAAGTGATAAAATAGGATATATGTCATTTGCTTTCCGACTTACCTCATGTTCTGTGGATATCTCTAGGCTCCTCTACGGTGCCTCAAAGAGCAGTGTTTCATTGTTTTCCGTGGCTAATAATCCATTGTGTACATGGACCTGTTCTTCTTTATCCATTCATCTGTTGATGGACGTTTTGTTTGCTTCCTTGTCTTGGCTATTGTAGAAATGACTGTGGTGCAGCTGTTGTATCGTATGTCTTCTCAACACTGGTCTTCTCAGGTGAGAGGCTCAGCAGTGGCCCTGCTGGATGGAATGGTGGCTCAATTTTTACTTATAAACGCAGCTCCTTTCTGTTCTCATTATTGGCAGTTACCACTTTACAACTCAACAGAAGCTAGAGGGTACACAGTACTCTAATAACCCTTCAGCATTTATTGATTGTAGACAGTTTGCTGATGGTAGTTGACTTGTGTGAGATGAAACCTTTCTGTAGAATAGATTTCCATGAGTCTAACAATTCCTGATGTTGAGCTTGTATCCATTTTAGTTTTTTTTTGGAAAAACACTGAGTAAAACTTACCTCTTCATAGTATCTCCTTGAAACCTTTGCCAGTTTAAAATTTTTTTTGGCCATTCCCTAGCGCAGGACATTTTTTGAGGGCAGGTGTCCTTTACAGCCCTGAATCCTTGTGAATGTTAAGGGACCGTTAGCTGTGGGTTTAAAGCCGCTCTTGCGGGAAACGGCCACAAGGCGGCAGCATTTCTACATTTCCAACCCTGGGTCTTTGGGCAACAGAGCCTTTGTGGAAATTGTGTTAGTGGGCTGCAAATTAGAGTGGAATGTGCCAGGACAAACCTCCAAGGGCTTATTTCTCCTTACTTCTTGTTTGTTTTTTAAATTAAATTTTTATTTATTATCAGAGCAAATGTGATAAAAATGTTGTGTGTCTTCTAGGTGTACAGAAACTGGTTCATTATATCTATGTATCGATCTGTTCATCTTTGGATCGTTTCCCTTTTTGTTTATTACAGAGTGTTGAGTAGACCTCTCTTGGTATTCCATAGAGATTATATATTTCATATGTATTAGTACATGTCTGTTAACCCCCATATCCTAATTCATGTATTCCTTTCACCTCTCCATTTTGCTAAATGTCATTTGGTGTTCTGAATGTATTCGTATCCTTCTCTTGGAAATAATTTCATGGGTATCAAGTTTTGATAACTCCTATAAGTGATGTCACAGGATATCTGTCTTTTGGTTTCTTTCTTGCTTCAAGTTGGGGGATTATCTCTAGCTGCTTCGATGGTGGTGCCAAAAGCACTGTTTCATTCGTTTCCGTGGCTAATATTCCATTGTGTACAGGGACCACTTCTTCTTGGTGTATTTTTCTCTCGATGGACATTTTGGTTTCTTCCAAGTCTTGGCTATGGTACATGTTGTTTCAGTGCAGGATTGCCAGCCTGTGTCTTTTTCATTCTGGTCTACTCAGGTGATAGACCCATAGTGGGCCTACCCTATCACACCGTGGCTCAATTTTTACCTTTAAACGCACCTTCATTCTGTTCTCAGTACTGGGTGTTGCCAGGTTACATCCCACCAGCAGCTAGAGGGTACGCAGTCCTCTAAAATCCCCTCTATATTTATTCTTTGTAGACTTTTTTTGCTGATGATCATTCTGACGGCTGTGAGGAGGAACTCTTTGTACACTGGATTTGCATGGCTTTATTAATTCCTGATGTTGAGCATTTTCCATGCCCTTTTTTTAACAAGAAAAAGAAAGAAAGGCAAAGAAAGAGAGGACAAAATGTGCATAAAATATGCCCCTTGAAATCGTCGTTTGGAAAATGCTCGTCTTTTGAGTTTTTTGCTCGACATACAACCCAGGGATTTGTTTTGAGGGCGGGTGTCACTTACAGGCCTGCAATTATTTTGAATATCAAGTGACCATTAGCACTGGGTTTAAAGCTGCTGTTTTGAGAAACGGCCACAGGGTGGCAGCAGTTCTCCTTTACCAAATCTGGTTACTAGGGCAAAAGAGCCTCAGTGGAAATCCTTTTCTAGGTTGTAAACTAGAATGGAATGTGCCAGGAAAAAGCCCCTTAAGTTTATGTCTCACTACGTATTGTTCGTGTTTTTAATTCAATTTTTATTTTTTATCACAGCAACTTTGATTACCATTTTTGAATCTTCTAGGTGGGCGAGATGTGGTTCTTTTACACATATACATATATCTATCCTTCTTCAGAGCCTTTTCCCATGTAGGTTATGACACAATGTTGATTAGTCTTCTCTTGGTAATCTGAAGGTTTTTGGTGATTATGTACGTCACCTGTGTTTGTATATCTCTGTTATCCCCAATATCCTGATGTATACGGTCCTCACACCTTTCCATTGGTGAACCTTAAGTCTCTTTAATGAATCTGTTATTGCCTTTCTCTGTGGAAATATCTTCACTGGTATCAATTTTTAGGTAACACCTGTAAGTGATAATATAGGATATGTGTCTTTCGCTTTCTGACTTACTACAAGTTGCGTGAGTGCCTCTGGACTCATCTATGGTGCTGAAAATGGCATTGTGTCATTTTTTTCCTTGGATAATATTCCACCTGTATACGTACCAGTTCTTCTTTGTCCACTCATCTGTTGATGGAGTTTTTGGTTGCTTCCATGTCTTGGTTATTGTAATACCGCTGCAATGCACATTGGCCTGCCTGTGTCTATCCAATTCTGTCTTCTTAACTTATAGGCCCGGGAGTGTGCCAGCTGGATCATATGGTAGCAAAATGCTTACCTTGTAGAGGCACCTCCATTCTGTTCTCATTAGTGGCTCTTACCATGTAATGTCCCACTTAAAATTGAGGGTATGCACTTCTCCACAACCCCTTCAGCATTTATTGTTTGTAGTTTTTGACGATGGTCATTCTGACTGGTGTGAGCTGATAGCTCTTTGTGGTTGGAAATGGATGCATCTCATAACCCCTTGAAATTGAGCTTTCAGGCCTGTCCGTTTTCTCTTCAATCTGTGAGTACAGCTTACCTCTTCAAATAGTTTTCTTGAAGTATGTGCCACATTCTGAAGTATTTTGGCCATTACCTCCTTCAAGACATTTTGAGGGCAGGTTTCTTTTACAGCCCTCCTGTACGTGTGCATATGAGGTGACCATTAGTACAGGTTTTAAAGCTGCTGTTGCAGGTAATGCCCAGAGGGCGGCAGCATTTCTGCTTTTCCCAATCTCGTAACTCAGGAAACATACCTTCCTTCCAGTGGTGTTCCTCGGTTATAATTAAATTGGAATGTGCCCGGGTAAACCCCCAGAAGCTGATGTCTCCTTACTTATGTTTGTTTTCAAGTTGAATTTATGTTCTTTATTGGAGTAATATTCCATTGTGTACATGGACCACTTCTTCTTTGTGCATACCTCTGTTGATGGATATTTTCGTTACTTCCAAGTGGTGGCTATGGTAAATATTGCTGGAGTGCAGGATTGCCCGCCTGTGTATTTTTAATTCTCATCCTCACAGGTGAAATGCCCAGCTGTGGGTATGATTGATTGAACGGTAGCTCAATTTTTACCTTTTCAAGTCACCTCTTTTTGTTTTCATTACTGGCCCTTACGATGACCCACATTGAACCGAGGGTACACATTGCTCCAAAACCCCTTCAGCACTTATTGTTTGCAGAATTTTTGCTGATGGCCATTCTGACTGGTGAGAGCTGATAGGGTTTAGTAATTTGGACTTCCACGTCTTTAATAATTCCTAGTGTTCAGCATTTTTCCACGTCTTTTTTATTTCTGTTAAACAAAAACAGAAAAAAAACTGTGAGTACAATATACCTCTTGTAACTGTCTTCTGGGAAGGTTGCCCTGTTTTGAATTTTTTCGTCAATTTTCGACCCCAGGATATTTTTTGAGGGCAGGTGTCATTTACAGGCCTGCAATGAGGGAGAATAATTAGTGACCATTGGCACTGGGTTTAAAGCTGCTGTTGTGGAAAACGGCCACAAGGCGGCAGCATTTCTCAATTCACATATCTGGTTACTAGGGCAGCAGAGGCTTTCTGCAAGTCTTGTTCCCAAGTTGTACATTAGAATGGAATGTGCCAGGAAAAACACCCATAGATTTATGTCACATAATTTCTTGTTCGTTGTTTTAATTTTTTTAATCGGGTGGATGATTAGAATATTGTTTGTCGTAGGTTTACACAATCTGGTTCATTTGTACACTACATATGTATATATGTATGTGTGTGTCTATATATATATATATACATAAAATATATTCATGTACAGTTCCTCTTCCCATGTAAATTATTGCAGAGTGTTCTGTAGACTGCGCTTGTATATGGTCGGGCTTTTTGAAACATATATTTAACATGCATTTGTATACGTATGGTAATCCTAATCTTAATTTATCCAACCCCCCACTTTTACTTTTAGATAAGCATAGTTTGTTTTCTAAGTCTGTGAGTGTCTTTTTCTGTGGAGATATATTCATTTGTGTCAGTTGTTAGATAACGCCTATAAGTGATAAAATAGGATATATGTCATTTGCTTTCCGACTTACCTCATGTTCTGTGGATATCTCTAGGCTCCTCTACGGTGCCTCAAAGAGCAGTGTTTCATTGTTTTCCGTGGCTAATAATCCATTGTGTACATGGACCTGTTCTTCTTTATCCATTCATCTGTTGATGGACGTTTTGTTTGCTTCCTTGTCTTGGCTATTGTAGAAATGACTGTGGTGCAGCTGTTGTATCGTATGTCTTCTCAACTCTGGTCTTCTCAGGTGAGAGGCTCAGCAGTGGCCCTGCTGGATGGAATGGTGGCTCAATTTTTACTTATAAACGCAGCTCCTTTCTGTTCTCATTATTGGCAGTTACCACTTTACAACTCAACAGAAGCTAGAGGGTACACAGTACTCTAATAACCCTTCAGCATTTATTGATTGTAGACAGTTTGCTGATGGTAGTTGACTTGTGTGAGATGAAACCTTTCTGTAGAATAGATTTCCATGAGTCTAACAATTCCTGATGTTGAGCTTGTATCCATTTTAGTTTTTTTTGGAAAAACACTGAGTAAAACTTACCTCTTCATAGTATCTCCTTGAAACCTTTGCCAGTTTAAAATTTTTTTTGGCCATTCCCTAGCGCAGGACATTTTTTGAGGGCAGGTGTCCTTTACAGCCCTGAATCCTTGTGAATGTTAAGGGACCGTTAGCTGTGGGTTTAAAGCCGCTCTTGCGGGAAACGGCCACAAGGCGGCAGCATTTCTACATTTCCAACCCTGGGTCTTTGGGCAACAGAGCCTTTGTGGAAATTGTGTTAGTGGGCTGCAAATTAGAGTGGAATGTGCCAGGACAAACCTCCAAGGGCTTATTTCTCCTTACTTCTTGTTTGTTTTTTAAATTAAATTTTTATTTATTATCAGAGCAAATGTGATAAAAATGTTGTGTGTCTTCTAGGTGTACAGAAACTGGTTCATTATATCTATGTATCGATCTGTTCATCTTTGGATCGTTTCCCTTTTTGTTTATTACAGAGTGTTGAGTAGACCTCTCTTGGTATTCCATAGAGATTATATATTTCATATGTATTAGTACATGTCTGTTAACCCCCATATCCTAATTCATGTATTCCTTTCACCTCTCCATTTTGCTAAATGTCATTTGGTGTTCTGAATGTATTCGTATCCTTCTCTTGGAAATAATTTCATGGGTATCAAGTTTTGATAACTCCTATAAGTGATGTCACAGGATATCTGTCTTTTGGTTTCTTTCTTGCTTCAAGTTGGGGGATTATCTCTAGCTGCTTCGATGGTGGTGCCAAAAGCACTGTTTCATTCGTTTCCGTGGCTAATATTCCATTGTGTACAGGGACCACTTCTTCTTGGTGTATTTTTCTCTCGATGGACATTTTGGTTTCTTCCAAGTCTTGGCTATGGTACATGTTGTTTCAGTGCAGGATTGCCAGCCTGTGTCTTTTTCATTCTGGTCTACTCAGGTGATAGACCCATAGTGGGCCTACCCTATCACACCGTGGCTCAATTTTTACCTTTAAACGCACCTTCATTCTGTTCTCAGTACTGGGTGTTGCCAGGTTACATCCCACCAGCAGCTAGAGGGTACGCAGTCCTCTAAAATCCCCTCTATATTTATTCTTTGTAGACTTTTTTTGCTGATGATCATTCTGACGGCTGTGAGGAGGAACTCTTTGTACACTGGATTTGCATGGCTTTATTAATTCCTGATGTTGAGCATTTTACATGCCCTTTTTTTTAACAAGAAAAAGAAAGAAAGGCAAAGAAAGAGAGGACAAAATGTGCATAAAATATGCCCCTTGAAATCGTCGTTTGGAAAATGCTCGTCTTTTGAGTTTTTTGCTCGACATACAACCCAGGGATTTGTTTTGAGGGCGGGTGTCACTTACAGGCCTGCAATTATTTTGAATATCAAGTGACCATTAGCACTGGGTTTAAAGCTGCTGTTTTGAGAAACGGCCACAGGGTGGCAGCAGTTCTCCTTTACCAAATCTTGTTACTAGGGCAAAAGAGCCTCAGTGGAAATCCTTTTCTAGGTTGTAAACTAGAATGGAATGTGCCAGGAAAAAGCCCCTTAAGTTTATGTCTCACTACGTATTGTTCGTGTTTTTAATTCAATTTTTATTTTTTATCACAGCAACTTTGATTACCATTTTTGAATCTTCTAGGTGGGCGAGATGTGGTTCTTTTACACATATACATATATCTATCCTTCTTCAGAGCCTTTTCCCATGTAGGTTATGACACAATGTTGATTAGTCTTCTCTTGGTAATCTGAAGGTTTTGGTGATTATGTACGTCACCTGTGTTTGTATATCTCTGTTATCCCCAATATCCTGATGTATACGGTCCTCACACCTTTCCATTGGTGAACCTTAAGTCTCTTTAATGAATCTGTTATTGCCTTTCTCTGTGGAAATATCTTCACTGGTATCAATTTTTAGGTAACACCTGTAAGTGATAATATAGGATATGTGTCTTTCGCTTTCTGACTTACTACAAGTTGCGTGAGTGCCTCTGGACTCATCTATGGTGCTGAAAATGGCATTGTGTCATTTTTTTCCTTGGATAATATCCCACCTGTATACGTACCAGT
This sequence comes from Mesoplodon densirostris, assembly GCF_025265405.1. NCBI lineage: Eukaryota > Metazoa > Chordata > Mammalia > Artiodactyla > Ziphiidae > Mesoplodon > Mesoplodon densirostris. The sequence continues at coordinate 121,636,633 of NC_082665.1, forward strand.
TCTTCTTTGTCCACTCATCTGTTGATGGAGTTTTTGGTTGCTTCCATGTCTTGGTTATTGTAATACCGCTGCAATGCACATTGGCCTGCCTGTGTCTATCCAATTCTGTCTTCTTAACTTATAGGCCCGGGAGTGTGCCAGCTGGATCATATGGTAGCAAAATGCTTACCTTGTAGAGGCACCTCCATTCTGTTCTCATTAGTGGCTCTTACCATGTAATGTCCCACTTAAAATTGAGGGTATGCACTTCTCCACAACCCCTTCAGCATTTATTGTTTGTAGTTTTTGACGATGGTCATTCTGACTGGTGTGAGCTGATAGCTCTTTGTGGTTGGAAATGGATGCATCTCATAATCCCTTGAAATTGAGCTTTCAGGCATGTCCTTTTTCTCTTCAATCTGTGAGTACAGCTTACCTCTTCAAATAGTTTTCTTGAAGTATGTGCCACATTCTGAAGTATTTTGGCCATTACCTCCTTCAAGACATTTTGAGGGCAGGTTTCTTTTACAGCCCTCCTGTACGTGTGCATATGAGGTGACCATTAGTACAGGTTTTAAAGCTGCTGTTGCAGGTAACGCCCAGAGGGCGGCAGCATTTCTGCTTTTCCCAATCTCGTAACTCAGGAAACAGACCTTCCTTCCAGTGGTGTTCCTCGGTTATAATTAAATTGGAATGTGCCCGGGTAAACCCCCAGAAGCTGATGTCTCCTTACTTATGTTTGTTTTCAAGTTGAAGTTATGTTCTTTATTGGAGTAATATTCCATTGTGTACATGGACCACTTCTTCTTTGTGCATACCTCTGTTGATGGATATTTTCGTTACTTCCAAGTGGTGGCTATGGTAAATATTGCTGGAGTGCAGGATTGCCCACCTGTGTATTTTTAATTCTCATCCTCACAGGTGAAATGCCCAGCTGTGGGTATGATTGATTGAACGGTAGCTCAATTTTTACCTTTTCAAGTCACCTCTTTTTGTTTTCATTACTGGCCCTTACGATGACCCACATTGAACCGAGGGTACACATTGCTCCAAAACCCCTTCAGCACTTATTGTTTGCAGAATTTTTGCTGATGGCCATTCTGACTGGTGAGAGCTGATAGGGTTTAGTAATTTGGACTTCCACGTCTTTAATAATTCCTAGTGTTCAGCATTTTTCCACGTCTTTTTTATTTCTGTTAAACAAAAACAGAAAAAAAACTGTGAGTACAATATACCTCTTGTAACTGTCTTCTGGGAAGGTTGCCCTGTTTTGAATTTTTTCGTCAATTTTCGACCCCAGGATATTTTTTGAGGGCAGGTGTCATTTACAGGCCTGCAATGAGGGAGAATAATTAGTGACCATTGGCACTGGGTTTAAAGCTGCTGTTGTGGAAAACGGCCACAAGGCGGCAGCATTTCTCAATTCACATATCTGGTTACTAGGGCAGCAGAGGCTTTCTGCAAGTCTTGTTCCCAAGTTGTACATTAGAATGGAATGTGCCAGGAAAAACACCCATAGATTTATGTCACATAATTTCTTGTTCGTTGTTTTAATTTTTTTAATCGGGTGGATGATTAGAATATTGTTTGTCGTAGGTTTACACAATCTGGTTCATTTGTACACTACATATGTATATATGTATGTATGTGTGTATATATATATATATATATATATATATATATACATAAAATATATTCATGTACAGTTCCTCTTCCCATGTAAATTATTGCAGAGTGTTCTGTAGACTGCGCTTGTATATGGTCGGGCTTTTTGAAACATATATTTAACATGCATTTGTATACGTATGGTAATCCTAATCTTAATTTATCCAACCCCCCACTTTTACTTTTAGATAAGCATAGTTTGTTTTCTAAGTCTGTGAGTGTCTTTTTCTGTGGAGATATATTCATTTGTGTCAGTTGTTAGATAACGCCTATAAGTGATAAAATAGGATATATGTCATTTGCTTTCCGACTTACCTCATGTTCTGTGGATATCTCTAGGCTCCTCTACGGTGCCTCAAAGAGCAGTGTTTCATTGTTTTCCGTGGCTAATAATCCATTGTGTACATGGACCTGTTCTTCTTTATCCATTCATCTGTTGATGGACGTTTTGTTTGCTTCCTTGTCTTGGCTATTGTAGAAATGACTGTGGTGCAGCTGTTGTATCGTATGTCTTCTCAACACTGGTCTTCTCAGGTGAGAGGCTCAGCAGTGGCCCTGCTGGATGGAATGGTGGCTCAATTTTTACTTATAAACGCAGCTCCTTTCTGTTCTCATTATTGGCAGTTACCACTTTACAACTCAACAGAAGCTAGAGGGTACACAGTACTCTAATAACCCTTCAGCATTTATTGATTGTAGACAGTTTGCTGATGGTAGTTGACTTGTGTGAGATGAAACCTTTCTGTAGAATAGATTTCCATGAGTCTAACAATTCCTGATGTTGAGCTTGTATCCATTTTAGTTTTTTTTTGGAAAAACACTGAGTAAAACTTACCTCTTCATAGTATCTCCTTGAAACCTTTGCCAGTTTAAAATTTTTTTTGGCCATTCCCTAGCGCAGGACATTTTTTGAGGGCAGGTGTCCTTTACAGCCCTGAATCCTTGTGAATGTTAAGGGACCGTTAGCTGTGGGTTTAAAGCCGCTCTTGCGGGAAACGGCCACAAGGCGGCAGCATTTCTACATTTCCAACCCTGGGTCTTTGGGCAACAGAGCCTTTGTGGAAATTGTGTTAGTGGGCTGCAAATTAGAGTGGAATGTGCCAGGACAAACCTCCAAGGGCTTATTTCTCCTTACTTCTTGTTTGTTTTTTAAATTAAATTTTTATTTATTATCAGAGCAAATGTGATAAAAATGTTGTGTGTCTTCTAGGTGTACAGAAACTGGTTCATTATATCTATGTATCGATCTGTTCATCTTTGGATCGTTTCCCTTTTTGTTTATTACAGAGTGTTGAGTAGACCTCTCTTGGTATTCCATAGAGATTATATATTTCATATGTATTAGTACATGTCTGTTAACCCCCATATCCTAATTCATGTATTCCTTTCACCTCTCCATTTTGCTAAATGTCATTTGGTGTTCTGAATGTATTCGTATCCTTCTCTTGGAAATAATTTCATGGGTATCAAGTTTTGATAACTCCTATAAGTGATGTCACAGGATATCTGTCTTTTGGTTTCTTTCTTGCTTCAAGTTGGGGGATTATCTCTAGCTGCTTCGATGGTGGTGCCAAAAGCACTGTTTCATTCGTTTCCATGGCTAATATTCCATTGTGTACAGGGACCACTTCTTCTTGGTGTATTTTTCTCTCGATGGACATTTTGGTTTCTTCCAAGTCTTGGCTATGGTACATGTTGTTTCAGTGCAGGATTGCCAGCCTGTGTCTTTTTCATTCTGGTCTACTCAGGTGATAGACCCATAGTGGGCCTACCCTATCACACCGTGGCTCAATTTTTACCTTTAAACGCACCTTCATTCTGTTCTCAGTACTGGGTGTTGCCAGGTTACATCCCACCAGCAGCTAGAGGGTACGCAGTCCTCTAAAATCCCCTCTATATTTATTCTTTGTAGACTTTTTTTGCTGATGATCATTCTGACGGCTGTGAGGAGGAACTCTTTGTACACTGGATTTGCATGGCTTTATTAATTCCTGATGTTGAGCATTTTCCATGCCCTTTTTTTAACAAGAAAAAGAAAGAAAGGCAAAGAAAGAGAGGACAAAATGTGCATAAAATATGCCCCTTGAAATCGTCGTTTGGAAAATGCTCGTCTTTTGAGTTTTTTGCTCGACATACAACCCAGGGATTTGTTTTGAGGGCGGGTGTCACTTACAGGCCTGCAATTATTTTGAATATCAAGTGACCATTAGCACTGGGTTTAAAGCTGCTGTTTTGAGAAACGGCCACAGGGTGGCAGCAGTTCTCCTTTACCAAATCTGGTTACTAGGGCAAAAGAGCCTCAGTGGAAATCCTTTTCTAGGTTGTAAACTAGAATGGAATGTGCCAGGAAAAAGCCCCTTAAGTTTATGTCTCACTGCGTATTGTTCGTGTTTTTAATTCAATTTTTATTTTTTATCACAGCAACTTTGATTACCATTTTTGAATCTTCTAGGTGGGCGAGATGTGGTTCTTTTACACATATACATATATCTATCCTTCTTCAGAGCCTTTTCCCATGTAGGTTATGACACAATGTTGATTAGTCTTCTCTTGGTAATCTGAAGGTTTTTGGTGATTATGTACGTCACCTGTGTTTGTATATCTCTGTTATCCCCAATATCCTGATGTATACGGTCCTCACACCTTTCCATTGGTGAACCTTAAGTCTCTTTAATGAATCTGTTATTGCCTTTCTCTGTGGAAATATCTTCACTGGTATCAATTTTTAGGTAACACCTGTAAGTGATAATATAGGATATGTGTCTTTCGCTTTCTGACTTACTACAAGTTGCGTGAGTGCCTCTGGACTCATCTATGGTGCTGAAAATGGCATTGTGTCATTTTTTTCCTTGGATAATATTCCACCTGTATACGTACCAGTTCTTCTTTGTCCACTCATCTGTTGATGGAGTTTTTGGTTGCTTCCATGTCTTGGTTATTGTAATACCGCTGCAATGCACATTGGCCTGCCTGTGTCTATCCAATTCTGTCTTCTTAACTTATAGGCCCGGGAGTGTGCCAGCTGGATCATATGGTAGCAAAATGCTTACCTTGTAGAGGCACCTCCATTCTGTTCTCATTAGTGGCTCTTACCATGTAATGTCCCACTTAAAATTGAGGGTATGCACTTCTCCACAACCCCTTCAGCATTTATTGTTTGTAGTTTTTGACGATGGTCATTCTGACTGGTGTGAGCTGATAGCTCTTTGTGGTTGGAAATGGATGCATCTCATAACCCCTTGAAATTGAGCTTTCAGGCCTGTCCGTTTTCTCTTCAATCTGTGAGTACAGCTTACCTCTTCAAATAGTTTTCTTGAAGTATGTGCCACATTCTGAAGTATTTTGGCCATTACCTCCTTCAAGACATTTTGAGGGCAGGTTTCTTTTACAGCCCTCCTGTACGTGTGCATATGAGGTGACCATTAGTACAGGTTTTAAAGCTGCTGTTGCAGGTAATGCCCAGAGGGCGGCAGCATTTCTGCTTTTCCCAATCTCGTAACTCAGGAAACATACCTTCCTTCCAGTGGTGTTCCTCGGTTATAATTAAATTGGAATGTGCCCGGGTAAACCCCCAGAAGCTGATGTCTCCTTACTTATGTTTGTTTTCAAGTTGAATTTATGTTCTTTATTGGAGTAATATTCCATTGTGTACATGGACCACTTCTTCTTTGTGCATACCTCTGTTGATGGATATTTTCGTTACTTCCAAGTGGTGGCTATGGTAAATATTGCTGGAGTGCAGGATTGCCCGCCTGTGTATTTTTAATTCTCATCCTCACAGGTGAAATGCCCAGCTGTGGGTATGATTGATTGAACGGTAGCTCAATTTTTACCTTTTCAAGTCACCTCTTTTTGTTTTCATTACTGGCCCTTACGATGACCCACATTGAACCGAGGGTACACATTGCTCCAAAACCCCTTCAGCACTTATTGTTTGCAGAATTTTTGCTGATGGCCATTCTGACTGGTGAGAGCTGATAGGGTTTAGTAATTTGGACTTCCACGTCTTTAATAATTCCTAGTGTTCAGCATTTTTCCACGTCTTTTTTATTTCTGTTAAACAAAAACAGAAAAAAAACTGTGAGTACAATATACCTCTTGTAACTGTCTTCTGGGAAGGTTGCCCTGTTTTGAATTTTTTCGTCAATTTTCGACCCCAGGATATTTTTTGAGGGCAGGTGTCATTTACAGGCCTGCAATGAGGGAGAATAATTAGTGACCATTGGCACTGGGTTTAAAGCTGCTGTTGTGGAAAACGGCCACAAGGCGGCAGCATTTCTCAATTCACATATCTGGTTACTAGGGCAGCAGAGGCTTTCTGCAAGTCTTGTTCCCAAGTTGTACATTAGAATGGAATGTGCCAGGAAAAACACCCATAGATTTATGTCACATAATTTCTTGTTCGTTGTTTTAATTTTTTTAATCGGGTGGATGATTAGAATATTGTTTGTCGTAGGTTTACACAATCTGGTTCATTTGTACACTACATATGTATATATGTATGTGTGTGTCTATATATATATATATACATAAAATATATTCATGTACAGTTCCTCTTCCCATGTAAATTATTGCAGAGTGTTCTGTAGACTGCGCTTGTATATGGTCGGGCTTTTTGAAACATATATTTAACATGCATTTGTATACGTATGGTAATCCTAATCTTAATTTATCCAACCCCCCACTTTTACTTTTAGATAAGCATAGTTTGTTTTCTAAGTCTGTGAGTGTCTTTTTCTGTGGAGATATATTCATTTGTGTCAGTTGTTAGATAACGCCTATAAGTGATAAAATAGGATATATGTCATTTGCTTTCCGACTTACCTCATGTTCTGTGGATATCTCTAGGCTCCTCTACGGTGCCTCAAAGAGCAGTGTTTCATTGTTTTCCGTGGCTAATAATCCATTGTGTACATGGACCTGTTCTTCTTTATCCATTCATCTGTTGATGGACGTTTTGTTTGCTTCCTTGTCTTGGCTATTGTAGAAATGACTGTGGTGCAGCTGTTGTATCGTATGTCTTCTCAACTCTGGTCTTCTCAGGTGAGAGGCTCAGCAGTGGCCCTGCTGGATGGAATGGTGGCTCAATTTTTACTTATAAACGCAGCTCCTTTCTGTTCTCATTATTGGCAGTTACCACTTTACAACTCAACAGAAGCTAGAGGGTACACAGTACTCTAATAACCCTTCAGCATTTATTGATTGTAGACAGTTTGCTGATGGTAGTTGACTTGTGTGAGATGAAACCTTTCTGTAGAATAGATTTCCATGAGTCTAACAATTCCTGATGTTGAGCTTGTATCCATTTTAGTTTTTTTTGGAAAAACACTGAGTAAAACTTACCTCTTCATAGTATCTCCTTGAAACCTTTGCCAGTTTAAATTTTTTTTTGGCCATTCCCTAGCGCAGGACATTTTTTGAGGGCAGGTGTCCTTTACAGCCCTGAATCCTTGTGAATGTTAAGGGACCGTTAGCTGTGGGTTTAAAGCCGCTCTTGCGGGAAACGGCCACAAGGCGGCAGCATTTCTACATTTCCAACCCTGGGTCTTTGGGCAACAGAGCCTTTGTGGAAATTGTGTTAGTGGGCTGCAAATTAGAGTGGAATGTGCCAGGACAAACCTCCAAGGGCTTATTTCTCCTTACTTCTTGTTTGTTTTTTAAATTAAATTTTTATTTATTATCAGAGCAAATGTGATAAAAATGTTGTGTGTCTTCTAGGTGTACAGAAACTGGTTCATTATATCTATGTATCGATCTGTTCATCTTTGGATCGTTTCCCTTTTTGTTTATTACAGAGTGTTGAGTAGACCTCTCTTGGTATTCCATAGAGATTATATATTTCATATGTATTAGTACATGTCTGTTAACCCCCATATCCTAATTCATGTATTCCTTTCACCTCTCCATTTTGCTAAATGTCATTTGGTGTTCTGAATGTATTCGTATCCTTCTCTTGGAAATAATTTCATGGGTATCAAGTTTTGATAACTCCTATAAGTGATGTCATAGGATATCTGTCTTTTGGTTTCTTTCTTGCTTCAAGTTGGGGGATTATCTCTAGCTGCTTCGATGGTGGTGCCAAAAGCACTGTTTCATTCGTTTCCGTGGCTAATATTCCATTGTGTACAGGGACCACTTCTTCTTGGTGTATTTTTCTCTCGATGGACATTTTGGTTTCTTCCAAGTCTTGGCTATGGTACATGTTGTTTCAGTGCAGGATTGCCAGCCTGTGTCTTTTTCATTCTGGTCTACTCAGGTGATAGACCCATAGTGGGCCTACCCTATCACACCGTGGCTCAATTTTTACCTTTAAACGCACCTTCATTCTGTTCTCAGTACTGGGTGTTGCCAGGTTACATCCCACCAGCAGCTAGAGGGTATGCAGTCCTCTAAAATCCCTTCTATATTTATTCTTTGTAGACTTTTTTTGCTGATGATCATTCTGACGGCTGTGAGGAGGAACTCTTTGTACACTGGATTTGCATGGCTTTATTAATTCCTGATGTTGAGCATTTTCCATGCCCTTTTTTTTAACAAGAAAAAGAAAGAAAGGCAAAGAAAGAGAGGACAAAATGTGCATAAAATATGCCCCTTGAAATCGTCGTTTGGAAAATGCTCGTCTTTTGAGTTTTTTGCTCGACATACAACCCAGGGATTTGTTTTGAGGGCGGGTGTCACTTACAGGCCTGCAATTATTTTGAATATCAAGTGACCATTAGCACTGGGTTTAAAGCTGCTGTTTTGAGAAACGGCCACAGGGTGGCAGCAGTTCTCCTTTACCAAATCTGGTTACTAGGGCAAAAGAGCCTCAGTGGAAATCCTTTTCTAGGTTGTAAACTAGAATGGAATGTGCCAGGAAAAAGCCCCTTAAGTTTATGTCTCACTGCGTATTGTTCGTGTTTTTAATTCAATTCTTATTTTTTATCACAGCAACTTTGATTACCATTTTTGAATCTTCTAGGTGGGCGAGATGTGGTTCTTTTACACATATACATATATCTATCCTTCTTCAGAGCCTTTTCCCATGTAGGTTATGACACAATGTTGATTAGTCTTCTCTTGGTAATCTGAAGGTTTTTGGTGATTATGTACGTCACCTGTGTTTGTATATCTCTGTTATCCCCAATATCCTGATGTATACGGTCCTCACACCTTTCCATTGGTGAACCTTAAGTCTCTTTAATGAATCTGTTATTGCCTTTCTCTGTGGAAATATCTTCACTGGTATCAATTTTTAGGTAACACCTGTAAGTGATAATATAGGATATGTGTCTTTCGCTTTCTGACTTACTACAAGTTGCGTGAGTGCCTCTGGACTCATCTATGGTGCTGAAAATGGCATTGTGTCATTTTTTTCCTTGGATAATATTCCACCTGTATACGTACCAGTTCTTCTTTGTCCACTCATCTGTTGATGGAGTTTTTGGTTGCTTCCATGTCTTGGTTATTGTAATACCGCTGCAATGCACATTGGCCTGCCTGTGTCTATCCAATTCTGTCTTCTTAACTTATAGGCCCGGGAGTGTGCCAGCTGGATCATATGGTAGCAAAATGCTTACCTTGTAGAGGCACCTCCATTCTGTTCTCATTAGTGGCTCTTACCATGTAATGTCCCACTTAAAATTGAGGGTATGCACTTCTCCACAACCCCTTCAGCATTTATTGTTTGTAGTTTTTGACGATGGTCATTCTGACTGGTGTGAGCTGATAGCTCTTTGTGGTTGGAAATGGATGCATCTCATAACCCCTTGAAATTGAGCTTTCAGGCCTGTCCGTTTTCTCTTCAATCTGTGAGTACAGCTTACCTCTTCAAATAGTTTTCTTGAAGTATGTGCCACATTCTGAAGTATTTTGGCCATTACCTCCTTCAAGACATTTTGAGGGCAGGTTTCTTTTACAGCCCTCCTGTACGTGTGCATATGAGGTGACCATTAGTACAGGTTTTAAAGCTGCTGTTGCAGGTAATGCCCAGAGGGCGGCAGCATTTCTGCTTTTCCCAATCTCGTAACTCAGGAAACATACCTTCCTTCCAGTGGTGTTCCTCGGTTATAATTAAATTGGAATGTGCCCGGGTAAACCCCCAGAAGCTGATGTCTCCTTACTTATGTTTGTTTTCAAGTTGAATTTATGTTCTTTATTGGAGTAATATTCCATTGTGTACATGGACCACTTCTTCTTTGTGCATACCTCTGTTGATGGATATTTTCGTTACTTCCAAGTGGTGGCTATGGTAAATATTGCTGGAGTGCAGGATTGCCCGCCTGTGTATTTTTAATTCTCATCCTCACAGGTGAAATGCCCAGCTGTGGGTATGATTGATTGAACGGTAGCTCAATTTTTACCTTTTCAAGTCACCTCTTTTTGTTTTCATTACTGGCCCTTACGATGACCCACATTGAACCGAGGGTACACATTGCTCCAAAACCCCTTCAGCACTTATTGTTTGCAGAATTTTTGCTGATGGCCATTCTGACTGGTGAGAGCTGATAGGGTTTAGTAATTTGGACTTCCACGTCTTTAATAATTCCTAGTGTTCAGCATTTTTCCACGTCTTTTTTATTTCTGTTAAACAAAAACAGAAAAAAAACTGTGAGTACAATATACCTCTTGTAACTGTCTTCTGGGAAGGTTGCCCTGTTTTGAATTTTTTCGTCAATTTTCGACCCCAGGATATTTTTTGAGGGCAGGTGTCATTTACAGGCCTGCAATGAGGGAGAATAATTAGTGACCATTGGCACTGGGTTTAAAGCTGCTGTTGTGGAAAACGGCCACAAGGCGGCAGCATTTCTCAATTCACATATCTGGTTACTAGGGCAGCAGAGGCTTTCTGCAAGTCTTGTTCCCAAGTTGTACATTAGAATGGAATGTGCCAGGAAAAACACCCATAGATTTATGTCACATAATTTCTTGTTCGTTGTTTTAATTTTTTTAATCGGGTGGATGATTAGAATATTGTTTGTCGTAGGTTTACACAATCTGGTTCATTTGTACACTACATATGTATATATGTATGTGTGTGTCTATATATATATATATACATAAAATATATTCATGTACAGTTCCTCTTCCCATGTAAATTATTGCAGAGTGTTCTGTAGACTGCGCTTGTATATGGTCGGGCTTTTTGAAACATATATTTAACATGCATTTGTATACGTATGGTAATCCTAATCTTAATTTATCCAACCCCCCACTTTTACTTTTAGATAAGCATAGTTTGTTTTCTAAGTCTGTGAGTGTCTTTTTCTGTGGAGATATATTCATTTGTGTCAGTTGTTAGATAACGCCTATAAGTGATAAAATAGGATATATGTCATTTGCTTTCCGACTTACCTCATGTTCTGTGGATATCTCTAGGCTCCTCTACGGTGCCTCAAAGAGCAGTGTTTCATTGTTTTCCGTGGCTAATAATCCATTGTGTACATGGACCTGTTCTTCTTTATCCATTCATCTGTTGATGGACGTTTTGTTTGCTTCCTTGTCTTGGCTATTGTAGAAATGACTGTGGTGCAGCTGTTGTATCGTATGTCTTCTCAACTCTGGTCTTCTCAGGTGAGAGGCTCAGCAGTGGCCCTGCTGGATGGAATGGTGGCTCAATTTTTACTTATAAACGCAGCTCCTTTCTGTTCTCATTATTGGCAGTTACCACTTTACAACTCAACAGAAGCTAGAGGGTACACAGTACTCTAATAACCCTTCAGCATTTATTGATTGTAGACAGTTTGCTGATGGTAGTTGACTTGTGTGAGATGAAACCTTTCTGTAGAATAGATTTCCATGAGTCTAACAATTCCTGATGTTGAGCTTGTATCCATTTTAGTTTTTTTTGGAAAAACACTGAGTAAAACTTACCTCTTCATAGTATCTCCTTGAAACCTTTGCCAGTTTAAATTTTTTTTTGGCCATTCCCTAGCGCAGGACATTTTTTGAGGGCAGGTGTCCTTTACAGCCCTGAATCCTTGTGAATGTTAAGGGACCGTTAGCTGTGGGTTTAAAGCCGCTCTTGCGGGAAACGGCCACAAGGCGGCAGCATTTCTACATTTCCAACCCTGGGTCTTTGGGCAACAGAGCCTTTGTGGAAATTGTGTTAGTGGGCTGCAAATTAGAGTGGAATGTGCCAGGACAAACCTCCAAGGGCTTATTTCTCCTTACTTCTTGTTTGTTTTTTAAATTAAATTTTTATTTATTATCAGAGCAAATGTGATAAAAATGTTGTGTGTCTTCTAGGTGTACAGAAACTGGTTCATTATATCTATGTATCGATCTGTTCATCTTTGGATCGTTTCCCTTTTTGTTTATTACAGAGTGTTGAGTAGACCTCTCTTGGTATTCCATAGAGATTATATATTTCATATGTATTAGTACATGTCTGTTAACCCCCATATCCTAATTCATGTATTCCTTTCACCTCTCCATTTTGCTAAATGTCATTTGGTGTTCTGAATGTATTCGTATCCTTCTCTTGGAAATAATTTCATGGGTATCAAGTTTTGATAACTCCTATAAGTGATGTCATAGGATATCTGTCTTTTGGTTTCTTTCTTGCTTCAAGTTGGGGGATTATCTCTAGCTGCTTCGATGGTGGTGCCAAAAGCACTGTTTCATTCGTTTCCGTGGCTAATATTCCATTGTGTACAGGGACCACTTCTTCTTGGTGTATTTTTCTCTCGATGGACATTTTGGTTTCTTCCAAGTCTTGGCTATGGTACATGTTGTTTCAGTGCAGGATTGCCAGCCTGTGTCTTTTTCATTCTGGTCTACTCAGGTGATAGACCCATAGTGGGCCTACCCTATCACACCGTGGCTCAATTTTTACCTTTAAACGCACCTTCATTCTGTTCTCAGTACTGGGTGTTGCCAGGTTACATCCCACCAGCAGCTAGAGGGTATGCAGTCCTCTAAAATCCCTTCTATATTTATTCTTTGTAGACTTTTTTTGCTGATGATCATTCTGACGGCTGTGAGGAGGAACTCTTTGTACACTGGATTTGCATGGCTTTATTAATTCCTGATGTTGAGCATTTTCCATGCCCTTTTTTTTAACAAGAAAAAGAAAGAAAGGCAAAGAAAGAGAGGACAAAATGTGCATAAAATATGCCCCTTGAAATCGTCGTTTGGAAAATGCTCGTCTTTTGAGTTTTTTGCTCGACATACAACCCAGGGATTTGTTTTGAGGGCGGGTGTCACTTACAGGCCTGCAATTATTTTGAATATCAAGTGACCATTAGCACTGGGTTTAAAGCTGCTGTTTTGAGAAACGGCCACAGGGTGGCAGCAGTTCTCCTTTACCAAATCTGGTTACTAGGGCAAAAGAGCCTCAGTGGAAATCCTTTTCTAGGTTGTAAACTAGAATGGAATGTGCCAGGAAAAAGCCCCTTAAGTTTATGTCTCACTGCGTATTGTTCGTGTTTTTAATTCAATTCTTATTTTTTATCACAGCAACTTTGATTACCATTTTTGAATCTTCTAGGTGGGCGAGATGTGGTTCTTTTACACATATACATATATCTATCCTTCTTCAGAGCCTTTTCCCATGTAGGTTATGACACAATGTTGATTAGTCTTCTCTTGGTAATCTGAAGGTTTTTGGTGATTATGTACGTCACCTGTGTTTGTATATCTCTGTTATCCCCAATATCCTGATGTATACGGTCCTCACACCTTTCCATTGGTGAACCTTAAGTCTCTTTAATGAATCTGTTATTGCCTTTCTCTGTGGAAATATCTTCACTGGTATCAATTTTTAGGTAACACCTGTAAGTGATAATATAGGATATGTGTCTTTCGCTTTCTGACTTACTACAAGTTGCGTGAGTGCCTCTGGACTCATCTATGGTGCTGCAAATGGCATTGTGTCATTTTTTTCCTTGGATAATATTCCACCTGTATACGTACCAGTTCTTCTTTGTCCACTCATCTGTTGCTGGAGTTTTTGGTTGCTTCCATGTCTTGGTTATTGTAATACCACTGCAATGCACATTGGCCTGCCTGTGTCTATCCAATTCTGTCTTCTTAACTTATAGGCCCGGGAGTGTGCCAGCTGGATCATATGGTAGCAAAATGCTTACCTTGTAGAGGCACCTCCATTCTGTTCTCATTAGTGGCTCTTACCATGTAATGTCCCACTTAAAATTGAGGGTATGCACTTCTCCACAACCCCTTCAGCATTTATTGTTTGTAGTTTTTGACGATGGTCATTCTGACTGGTGTGAGCTGATAGCTCTTTGTGGTTGGAAATGGATGCATCTCATAATCCCTTGAAATTGAGCTTTCAGGCGTGTCCTTTTTCTCTTCAATCTGTGAGTACAGCTTACCTCTTCAAATAGTTTTCTTGAAGTATGTGCCACATTCTGAAGTATTTTGGCCATTACCTCCTTCAAGACATTTTGAGGGCAGGTTTCTTTTACAGCCCTCCTGTACGTGTGCATATGAGGTGACCATTAGTACAGGTTTTAAAGCTGCTGTTGCAGGTAACGCCCAGAGGGCGGCAGCATTTCTGCTTTTCCCAATCTCGTAACTCAGGAAACAGACCTTCCTTCCAGTGGTGTTCCTCGGTTATAATTAAATTGGAATGTGCCCGGGTAAACCCCCAGAAGCTGATGTCTCCTTACTTATGTTTGTTTTCAAGTTGAATTTATGTTCTTTATTGGAGTGATATTCCATTGTGTACATGGACCACTTCTTCTTTGTGCATACCTCTGTTGATGGATATTTTCGTTACTTTCAAGTGGTGGCTATGGTAAATATTGCTGGAGTGCAGGATTGCCCGCCTGTGTATTTTTAATTCTCATCCTCACAGGTGAAATGCCCAGCTGTGGGTATGATTGATTGAACGGTAGCTCAATTTTTACCTTTTCAAGTCACCTCTTTTTGTTTTCATTACTGGCCCTTACGATGACCCACATTGAACCGAGGGTACACATTGCTCCAAAACCCCTTCAGCACTTATTGTTTGCAGAATTTTTGCTGATGGCCATTCTGACTGGTGAGAGCTGATAGGGTTTAGTAATTTGGATTTCCACGTCTTTAATAATTCCTAATGTTCAGCATTTTTCCACGTCTTTTTTATTTCTGTTAAACAAAAACAGAAAAAATACTGTGAGTACAATATACCTCTTGTAACTGTCTTCTGGGAAGGTTGCCCTGTTTTGAATTTTTTCGTCAATTTTCGACCCCAGGATATTTTTTGAGGGCAGGTGTCATTTACAGGCCTGCAATGAGGGAGAATAATTAGTGACCATTGGCACTGGGTTTAAAGCTGCTGTTGTGGAAAACGGCCACAAGGCGGCAGCATTTCTCAATTCACATATCTGGTTACTAGGGCAGCAGAGGCTTTCTGCAAGTCTTGTTCCCAGGTTGTACATTAGAATGGAATGTGCCAGGAAAAACACCCATAGATTTATGTCACATAATTTCTTGTTCGTTGTTTTAATTTTTTTAATTGGGTGGATGATTAGAATATTGTTTGTCGTAGGTTTACACAATCTGGTTCATTTGTACACTACATATGTATATATGTATGTGTGTGTCTATATATATATATATATATACATAAAATATATTCATGTACAGTTCCTCTTCCCATGTAAATTATTGCAGAGTGTTCTGTAGACTGCGCTTGTATATGGTCGGGCTTTTTGAAACATATATTTAACATGCATTTGTATACGTATGGTAATCCTAATCTTAATTTATCCAACCCCCCACTTTTACTTTTAGATAAGCATAGTTTGTTTTCTAAGTCTGTGAGTGTCTTTTTCTGTGGAAATATATTCGTTTGTGTCAGTTGTTAGATAACGCCAGTAAGTGATATATAGGATATATGTCATTTGCTTTCCGACTTACCTCATGTTCTGTGAATATCTCTAGGCTCCTCTACGGTGCCTCAAAGAGCAGTGTTTCATTCTTTTCCGTGCCTAATAATCCGTTGTGTACATGGACCACTTCTTGTTTCTCCATTCATCTGTTGATGGACATTATGTTTGCTTATATGTCTTCGCTATTGTGGAAATGGCTGCATTGCAGCTGTTGATTCCTTTGTCTTCTCAACTCTGGTCTTCTCAGGTGAGAGGCTCAGCAGTGGCCCTGCTGGATGAAATCGTTGCTCAATTTTTCCTTATAAACGCAGCTCCTTTGTATTCTCATTATTGGTTGTTACTACTTCATATCTCACCAGCAGCTAGAGGGTACAATAATCTCTAATACCCCTTCAGCATTTAATGTTTGGAGAGTTTTTGCTGATGATAGTTGACTTGTGTGAGATGAAACCTTTTTCTAGATTTGATTTGCATGAGTCTAACAATTGCTGATGTTGAGCTTTTATCCATTTAACTTTTTTGGAAAAAGACCTAGTAAAACTTACCTCTTCATACTATCTTCTTGAAACATTTGCCAGTTTTGAATTTTTTGACCATTCCCTAGCTCAGGACATTTTTTGAGGATAGGTGCCTTTACAGCCCTGAGTCCTTGTGCATGTTACGTGACTGTTAGCTGGGGGTTTAAAGCTGCTCTTGCGGGAAATGGCCACAAGTCGGCAGCATTTCTGCATTTCCAACCCTGGGTTTTTGGGCAAGAGAGCCTTCCGGGAAATAGTGTTACTATGCTGCAAATTAGACTGGAATGTGCCAGGAAAAACCCCAAGAGCTTATATATCCTTACTTCTTGTTTGTTTTTTAAATTTAATTTATATTTATTATCAGGACAAGTTTGATAAAAATGTTCTGTGTGTTCTAGGTGAACAGAATCTGGTTCAATATATCTATGTATCGAACTATTCTTGTTGGATCCTTTCCCATGTAGTTTATTCCAGAGTGTTGAGTAGACCGCACTTGGTTTTCTATAGGTATTTTGAGATTATTGCTGCACTGCAGGAACATTTAACATAGCCAAGACTTGGAAGAAACCAAAAGGTCCATCAACAGAAAAATGCAAAAAGAGGAAGTTGTGAATCTAAACAATCGAATATTAGCCATGGAATATAGTGAAACAGTGCCGTTTGCACCACCATTTAAGGACCTAGAGATAATCACCCAACTTTAAGTAAAAAGAACCTGAAAGACAGGTAATCTATGACATAACTTCTAGGTGTTACCTAAAAATTGATAGACATGAACATATTTCTAAGAGAAGGGAAAGCATGGATTAAGAAAAATATATGTTTAACCAAATAGAAAGGTGTAAGGAATGTAAGAATTTGGATATGGTCGTTAACAGACATGTACTAATACATACGAAATATATAATCACAAAATACCTATGGAATACCAAGAGAAGTCTACTCAAAAGTGTGTAAAAATCTTCACGGGATAGGATGCAAAGATGAATAGACAAATACATTGATATGATGAACCAGGTTCTGTACACCTAATAAAAACAACGTTTTTAAATAAAATTTGCACTGATACCTAATAAAAATTAAAATTAAAAAACAAACAACATGTAAGGATATATAAGTTCAGGGGGTTTGCTCTGGCACATTCTACTCTAATTTGAAGCCTACTAACATGATTTCCAGGAAAGCTCTGTTGCCCAAAAACCCAGAGCTGGAAATGTATAAATGCTCACAACTTGTGGCCATTTCCTGCAAGAGCAGCTTTAAACCCACAGGTAATGGTCACGTAACATTCACAAGGCCTCTGGGCTGTAAAGGACACTGCCCTAAAAATTGTGCTGAGGTTGACAACGACCAAAAAATTTAAAACTTTCTAATTTTTCAAGATGATTGTATGAAGAGATAAGTTTTATTCCCACTCTAAAAAAAGGAAAATGGATAAGAGCTCAACCTCAGGAATTATTACACTCATGGAAATCTAATCTATAAAATTTTCATGTCACATGGGTGCAGTGAACCTCAGCAACATGTCTACAAATAATAAATGCTGAAATGGTTTTTAAATACAGTGTACCCTCTTACTGCTGGTCGATGTAAAGTGGTAAGAGCCAATAGTGAGAACAGAAAGGAGCAGCATTTAAAAGCAAAAATTGAGCTACCATTCGATGCAGCAGGCCCACCACTGTGCCTCCCTCCTGAGAAGACCAGAATCCAGAAAACACAGGCTGCAAAAGCTGCACTGCCGCCTTATTCACAATACCCAAGACATTGAAGCAACCAAAATGTCCATTAACAGATGAAAGGATAAAGAAGTGGTCCATGTACACAATGCAATATTATCCATGGAAAACAATGTAACGCTGCTCTTTGAGGTACCATAGATGAGCCTAGAGATAATCACAGAATATGAGGTAAGTAAGTTGGAAAGCAAAAGACACATATCCTATTATATCACTTATAGGTGTTTCCGAACAACTGACAAAATGGACATATTTCCACAATGAAAGAATCACACAGACTTAGAAAACTAATTATGCATACCTAAAACGTAAGGTGGTGGCAATGGATAAACTGAGATGAAGTTTACCATACATATACAAATACAGTTTAAGTACATATATCAAAAATTCTGAGCACATAGCAAGGGATGTCTACAGAACACTCTGTAATACTTTAAATGAGAAAATGATCTGTACATGAATAGATATGTATGATGTACAAAGTAACCAGATTGTGTATGCCTAAGACAAACTGTATTCTAATCATTACCCCGATTAAAACAATTAAAACAATGAACAAGAAGTAATGAGGCAAAAACCATAGGGGTTTTTCCCAGGCACATTCCATTCTAATTTACAAATTAGTAACAGGACTTACAGAAAGGCTCTGCTGCCCTAGTAACCAGCTTTGTAATGGAGAAATGCTGCCGCCTTGTGGCCGTATTCCACAACACGAGCTCTAAACCTGGTGCTAATGGTCACTAAATATTAATAATCATTGCAGGCATGTAATTGACACATGCTCTCAAAAAATAAAAATCCTGGGTTCGAAATTGACCACAAAATTCAAAACACAGCTAACTTCCAAGAAGATAATTTCAAGAGGTATATTGTACGCACACTATTATATTTTCTACAGAAAAGAGAAAGGTGTGGGAAAATGCTGAATCTTAGGAATTATTAAAGACATGCAAATCCAAATTACAAAAAACCTATCAGCTCACACCAGGCAGAATGGCAAACATGCTGCAAACAATAAATGCTGAAGGGGTTGTGGAAAAATGCTTACCCTCAGGGTTCATTGGGACATGGTAAGAGCCACGAATGAAAACACAATAGAGGTGCTTTGAAAAGGTAACCACTGAGCAACCATTCAATGAATCATCCCCACTGTTGGGCCTATCACCTGAGAAAATGAGAATCAAAAGTCACAGGATGGCAACACTGCACTCCAGCAATATGTACCACAGCCAACACTTTGAAGCAATGAAGATGTCCATCAACAGAGGATTGCACAAACAAGAAGTGGTCCATGTACACAACAGAATATTACTCCTCTAAAAAATATAAATTAACTTTAAAAAACCAACATAACAAAGGAGACATAAGCCTTTGGGGAGTATATCAGGGCACACTGCACTCTAATTTATAACTGAGCCACACCACTGCCAGGAAGGTCCGTTTCCCTAGGTAACAGAGTGGGCAACGTAGAAATGCTGCCACACTCTGGTGGATACCTGCAACGGCAGCTTTGAAATCTGTGCCAATGGGCACTTCCTATGCACAAGTACTACAGGGCTGCAAATGAAAACTGTCCTTCCAATGTCTTGACTCAGGTAAAGGCCAAAAAATTTCAAAATGTGGCACATACTTCAAGAAAAATAATTGAAGAAGTCAGCTGTGATAGCAGATTGGGAAAAAATGGACATGCGTGAGAGCTCAGTTTCAAGGGAGTATGAGACACGTGCAAATCCAACCATAAAGAGGTATCAGCTCGCACCACTGAGAATAACCATCCACAAAAAAATACAAACGATCCATGCTGAAGAGGTTGTGGAGAAATTCATACCCTCAATTTGAAGTGGGACGTAACCTGGTAAGAGCCACTAATGGGAAGAGACTGGAGGGGCCTATAAAAGGTAAACCTTGAGCTACTATATGATCCAGAAGGCCCACTCCTCAGGCAACATCCTAAGAAGACAAAATTGGAAAGACACGGGCAGGCAAATTTGCACTGTAGAAGTATTACAGTAGCCAAGACATGGAAGTAACCAAAACATCCATCAAGAGATGAGTGGACAAAGAAGAATGCATACATTGTACAGATGGAATATTAGCCAAGGACAAAAAATGACACAATGCCATTTGCAGGACCATACAGGACTCTAGGGGTAATCATGCAACTTGTAGTAAGTGAGAAAGCAAAAGACACATATATTATCATATCACTTATGGGTGTTACCTGAAAATTGATACCAATGAAGATATTTCCACAGAGAAATGCAATCACAGATTCATTAAACAAACCTATGGTTCACAAAATGGAAAAGTGTGAGGATTGGATACATTAAGATATGGGGGTAAACACAGATACACAAACAGACGTGAAATATAGAAGCACCGAAAACCTACGGCATACCAAGAGAAGACTACTCAACATTGTGTCCTAACCTGCATGGGAAAAGGATCTGAAGATGAAGAGATATATGTATATGTGTAAAAGTACCACATCTTGCACACCTAGAAAAAACAAAACATTGTCTTGTAATTTGCTGTGATAAGAAATAAATTTAATTAAAAAAACAAACAAGAAGTAATGAGACCTAATCTTAAGGGGCTTTTCCTGGCACATTCCAGTCTAATTTACAACCTACAACACAACTTCCATTATGGATCTGTTGCCCTAGTAACCAGGTTTGGTAAGGAGAAGTGCTGCCGCCTTCTGGCCATTTCACAGAACAGGGCCAATCATCACTTAATATATAAAATACTTGCAGGCCTGTAAATGACACCTGCCATCAAAAAAAAATCCTGGGGTCGTAAATCGACCAGTAAATTCAAAACTCGTCAACATTTCAAGAAGACAATTTCAAGAGGCATACTTTACCCACATTTTGTATTTTCTTTTCCTTTAAAATAAGAGGGAACTGAAAAATGCTCCGCATCAGCAATTAATAAAGCCATGAGAATCCAAATACAGAAATGTTCACCTCACAGCCGTCAGAATGTTCTTCAGCAAAACGTCTACAAAGAATAAACGCTGAAGTGCTTTCAGAGAACTGTGTACCCTCTAGATGCTGGGGGGATGGAAGCTGGTAACACCCGGTAGTGATAACATAACGGAGGTGCGTTTAAGGGTAAAAATTTAGCTACCATGTGATGTGGTCGGTCCTTTGATGCGCCTATCAGCTGAGCAGAGCAGAATGGAAAAGACACAGGCGGGCAATCCTGCACTGCAGAAACATTTAACATAGCCAAGACTTGGAAGAAACGAAAATGTCCATCAACAGAAAAATGCACAAAGAGGAAGTGGTGAGTGTAAACAATGGAATATAAGCCATGGAAAACAATGAAACAGTGCCGTTTGCACCACCTTATAAGGACCTAAAGATAATCACCCAACTTGAAGTAAGAAAGAAACTGAAAGACAGATATCCTATGACACCACTTCTAGGTGTTACCTAAACATTGATACTCATGAACTTATTTCAAGGAGAAGGGAAAACATGGATTAAGAAAAAAAATACTCTGTTTAACCAAATGGCAAGGTGTAAGGAATGTATGAATTACGATCAGGGCGTTAACAGACATGTACTCATACATATGAAATATATAATCACAAAATGCCTATGGAATACCAAGAGAGGTCTACTCATCACTCTGTAATACCCAACACCGGAAAGGATCCAAAGATGAAAACACAGATACATTGATATGATAAACCAGATTCTGACCACCTAGGAGAAACATTTTTTATCAAATTGGTCCTGATACCTAATAAAAATTAAATTTAAAAAACAAACAACAAGTAAGGAGATATAAGCTCTTGGGGGATTGTGCTGTCACATTCCACTCTAATTTGAAGCCTACTAACACGATTTCTGGGTAAGCTCTCTTGCATAAAAAACCAGAGTTGGAAATGTAGATATGCTGACGCCTTCTGGCTGTTTACTGCAAGGGAAGCTTGAAACCCACAGCTAATGGTCACTTAACATTCACAAGGCCTCAGGGCTTTAAAGGACACTGCCCTAAAACAATTGTGCTGAAGTAGGGAATGACCAGAAAAATTCAAAACAGGCAAATTTTTCAAGAAGATAGTATGAAGAAGTAAGTTTTACTCACTGTCCTTCCAAAACAAGGAAAATGGATAAAAGCTCAACCTCAGGAATTATTACACTCATGCAAATCTAATCTACAAAAAGGTTTCAACTCACACAGGTCGACTGAGCCTCAGCAAAATGTCTACAAATAATGAAAGCTTAAGTGGTGTTTGAGAACTGTGTACCCTCTAGCTACTGGTGCCATGTAAAGTGGTCACAGCCAATAATGAGAACAGAAAGGAGCAGCATTTAGCAGTAAAAATTGAGCTACCATTCGATGCAGCAGACCCACCGCTTTGCCTCTCACCTGAGAAGACCAGAATCTAGAAGACACAGGCTGCAAAAGCTGCACTGCACCTTTATTCACAATAGCCAAGACATGCAAGCAACCTAAATGTCCATCTACAGATGAATGGATAAAGAAGGAGTGGTCCATGTAAACAACGGAATACTAGCCATGGATGACAATGAAACACTGCTCTTTGAGGTACCATAGATGAGCCTAGAGATAATCACAAACCATGAGGTAAGTTGGAAAGCAAAAGACATATATCCTATGAATTATCACTTAGAGGTGTCACCTAAGAACTGAGAAAAATGGACATATTTCCATAGAGAAAGACACACACAGACTTGAGAAAGAAACTATGCATATCTAAAAGGAAAGGTGGTGGCAATGGATAAATTAAGATTAGGTTTCCCATACCTATACAAATACAGATTAAGTACATATATCAAAAAGCCCGAGCACATAGCAAGGGACGTCTAGAGAACACTCTGTAATCGTTTACATGGGAAAAGAATCTGTACATGAATAGGTATATATGATGTACAAAAGTACCAGATTGTTGACACCTAGGACAAACTGTATTCTGATCATTACCCCGATTAAAACAATTCAAACAACGAACAAGAAGTAATGAGGCATAAACTACAGGGGCTTTTCCCTGGCACATTCCATTCTAATTTACAAACTAGTAACAGGATTTCAAGAAAGGCTCTGCTCCCCTAGTAACCAGATTTGGGAATGGAGAAATGCTGACACCTTGTGGCCGTTTCCCACAACACCAGTTTTAACCCAGTGCTAATGGTCACTAAATATTCACACTCATTGCAGGCATGTAAATGACACCTGCTCTCAAAAAAAACCTGGAGTCCCAAATGGATCACAAATTCAAAAGAGGGCAACCTTCCAAGAAGTCAATATCAAGAGGTATATTGTACTCACGCAATTATTTTTTCTTAAGAAAGGAGAAATGTGTGGGAAAATGCTGAATCTTAGGAATTATTAAAGACATGCAAATCCAAATTATAAAAAACCTATCAGCTCACACCAGTCAGAACGTCAAACATGCTGCAAACAATAAATGCTGAAGGGGTTGTGGAAAAATGCATACCCTCGGGGTTCATTGGGACGTGGTAAGAGCCACGAATGAAAACACAATAGAGGTGCTTTGAAAAGGTAACCACTGAGCTACCAGTCAATGAATCATCCTCACTCTTGGGGCTATCACCTGAGAACATGAGAATCAAAAGTCACAGGATGGCAACACTGCACTCCAGCAATATGTACCACAGCCAACACTTTGAAGCAATGAAGATGTCCATCAACAGAGGATTGCACAAACAAGAAGTGGTCCATGTACACAATAGAATACTACTCCTCTAAAAAATATAAATTAACTTTAAAAAACCAACATAACAAAGGAGACATAAGCCTTTGGGGAGTATATCAGGGCACACTGCACTCTAATTTATAACTGAGCCACACCACTGGCAGGAAGGTCCGTTTCCCTAGGTAACAGAGTGGGCAACGTAGAAATGCTGCCACACTCTGGCGGATACCTGCAACGGCAGCTTTGAAATCTGTGCCAATGGGCACTTCATATGCACAAGTACTACAGGGCTGCAAATGAAAACTGTCCTTCCAATGTCTTGACGCAGGTAAAGGCCAAAAAATTTCAAAATGTGACACATACTTCAAGAAAAAAATGGAAGAAGTCAGCTGTAATAGCAGATTGGGAAAAAATGGACATGCCTGAAAGCTCAGTTTCAAGGGAGTATGAGACACGTGCAAATCCAACCATAAAGAGGTATCAGCTCGCACCACTGAGAATAACCATCCACAAAAAAATACAAACGATCCATGCTGAAGAGGTTGTGGAGAAATTCATACCCTCAATTTGAAGTGGGACGTAACCTGGTAAGAGCCACTAATGGGAAGAGACTGGAGGGGCCTATAAAAGGTAAACCTTGAGCTACTATATGATCCAGAAGGCCCACTCCTCAGGCAACATCCTAAGAAGACAAAATTGGAAAGACACGGGCAGGCAAATTTGCACTGTAGAAGTATTACAGTAGCCAAGACATGGAAGTAACCAAAACATCCATCAAGAGATGAGTGGACAAAGAAGAACACGTACATGTACAGATGGAATATTAGCCAAGGACAAAAGATGACACAATGCCATTTGCAGGACCATACAGGACTCTAGGGGTAATCATGCAACTTGTAGTAAGTGAGAAAGCAAAAGACACATATATTATCATATCACTTATGGGTGTTACCTGAAAATTGATACCAATGAGGATATTTCCACAGAGAAATGCAATCACAGATTCATTAAACAAACCTATGGTTCACAAAATGGAAAGGTGTGAGGATTGGATACATTAAGATATGGGGGTAAACACAGATACACAAACAGACGTGAAATATAGAAGCACCGAAAACCTACGGCATACCAAGAGAAGACTACTCAACATTGTGTCCTAACCTGCATGGGAAAAGGATCTGAAGATGAAGAGATATATGTATATGTGTAAAAGTACCACATCTTGCACACCTAGAAAAAACAAAACATTGTCTTGTAATTTGCTGTGATAAGAAATAAAAATTAATTAAAAAAACAAACAAGAAGTAATGAGACCTAATCTTAAGGGGCTTTTCCTGGCACATTCCAGTCTAATTTACAACCTACAACACAACTTCCATTATGGATCTGTTGCCCTAGTAACCAGGTTTGGTAAGGAGAAGTGCTGCCGCCTTCTGGCCATTTCACAGAACAGGGCCAATCATCACTTAATATATAAAATACTTGCAGGCCTGTAAATGACACCTGCCATCAAAAAAAAATCCTGGGGTCGTAAATCGACCAGTAAATTCAAAACTCGTCAACATTTCAAGAAGACAATTTCAAGAGGCATACTTTACCCACATTTTGTATTTTCTTTTCCTTTAAAATAAGAGGGAACTGAAAAATGCTCCGCATCGGCAATTAATAAAGCCATGAGAATCCAAATACAGAAATGTTCACCTCACAGCCGTCAGAATGTTCTTCAGCAAAACGTCTACAAAGAATAAACGCTGAAGTGCTTTCAGAGAACTGTGTACCCTCTAGATGCTGGGGGGATGGAAGCTGGTAACACCCGGTAGTGATAACATAACGGAGGTGCGTTTAAGGGTAAAAATTTAGCTACCATGTGATGTGGTCGGTCCTTTGATGCGCCTATCAGCTGAGCAGAGCAGAATGGAAAAGACACAGGCGGGCAATCCTGCACTGCAGAAACATTTAACATAGCCAAGACTTGGAAGAAACGAAAATGTCCATCAACAGAAAAATGCACAAAGAGGAAGTGGTGAGTGTAAACAATGGAATATAAGCCATGGAAAACAATGAAACAGTGCCGTTTGCACCACCTTATAAGGACCTAAAGATAATCACCCAACTTGAAGTAAGAAAGAAACTGAAAGACAGATATCCTATGACACCACTTCTAGGTGTTACCTAAACATTGATACTCATGAACTTATTTCAAGGAGAAGGGAAAACATGGATTAAGAAAAAAAATACTCTGTTTAACCAAATGGCAAGGTGTAAGGAATGTATGAATTACGATCAGGGCGTTAACAGACATGTACTCATACATATGAAATATATAATCACAAAATGCCTATGGAATACCAAGAGAGGTCTACTCATCACTCTGTAATACCCAACACCGGAAAGGATCCAAAGATGAAAACACAGATACATTGATATGATAAACCAGATTCTGTCCACCTAGGAGAAACTTTTTTTATCAAATTGGTCCTGATACCTAATAAAAATTAAATTTAAAAAACAAACAACAAGTAAGGAGATATAAGCTCTTGGGGGTTTGTGCTGTCACATTCCACCCTAATTTGAAGCCTACTAACACGATTTCTGGGTAAGCTCTCTTGCATAAAAAACCAGAGTTGGAAATGTAGATATGCTGACGCCTTCTGGCTGTTTACTGCAAGGGAAGCTTGAAACCCACAGCTAATGGTCACTTAACATTCACAAGGCCTCAGGGCTTTAAAGGACACTGCCCTAAAACAATTGTGCTGAAGTAGGGAATGACCAGAAAAATTCAAAACAGGCAAATTTTTCAAGAAGATAGTATGAAGAAGTAAGTTTTACTCACTGTCCTTCCAAAACAAGGAAAATGGATAAAAGCTCAACCTCAGGAATTATTACACTCATGCAAATCTAATCTACAAAAAGGTTTCAACTCACACAGGTCGACTGAGCCTCAGCAAAATGTCTACAAATAATGAAAGCTTAAGTGGTGTTTGAGAACTGTGTACCCTCTAGCTACTGGTGCCATGTAAAGTGGTCACAGCCAATAATGAGAACAGAAAGGAGCAGCATTTAGCAGTAAAAATTGAGCTACCATTCGAGGCAGCAGACCCACCGCTTTGCCTCTCACCTGAGAAGACCAGAATCTAGAAGACACAGGCTGCAAAAGCTGCACTGCACCTTTATTCACAATAGCCAAGACATGCAAGCAACCTAAATGTCCATCTACAGATGAATGGATAAAGAAGGAGTGGTCCATGTAAACAACGGAATACTAGCCATGGATGACAATGAAACACTGCTCTTTGAGGTACCATAGATGAGCCTAGAGATAATCACAAACCATGAGGTAAGTTGGAAAGCAAAAGACATATATCCTATGAATTATCACTTAGAGGTGTCACCTAAGAACTGAGAAAAATGGACATATTTCCATAGAGAAAGACACACACAGACTTGAGAAAGAAACTATGCATATCTAAAAGGAAAGGTGGTGGCAATGGATAAATTAAGATTAGGTTTCCCATACCTATACAAATACAGATTAAGTACATATATCAAAAAGCCCGAGCACATAGCAAGGGACGTCTAGAGAACACTCTGTAATCGTTTACATGGGAAAAGAATCTGTACATGAATAGGTATATATGATGTACAAAAGTACCAGATTGTTGACACCTAGGACAAACTGTATTCTGATCATTACCCCGATTAAAACAATTCAAACAACGAACAAGAAGTAATGAGGCATAAACTACAGGGGCTTTTCCCTGGCACATTCCATTCTAATTTACAAACTAGTAACAGGATTTCAAGAAAGGCTCTGCTCCCCTAGTAACCAGATTTGGGAATGGAGAAATGCTGACACCTTGTGGCCGTTTCCCACAACACCAGTTTTAACCCAGTGCTAATGGTCACTAAATATTCACACTCATTGCAGGCATGTAAATGACACCTGCTCTCAAAAAAAACCTGGAGTCCCAAATGGATCACAAATTCAAAAGAGGGCAACCTTCCAAGAAGTCAATATCAAGAGGTATATTGTACTCACGCAATTATTTTTTCTTAAGAAAGGAGAAATGTGTGGGAAAATGCTGAATCTTAGGAATTATTAAAGACATGCAAATCCAAATTATAAAAAACCTATCAGCTCACACCAGTCAGAACGTCAAACATGCTGCAAACAATAAATGCTGAAGGGGTTGTGGAAAAATGCATACCCTCGGGGTTCATTGGGACGTGGTAAGAGCCACGAATGAAAACACAATAGAGGTGCTTTGAAAAGGTAACCACTGAGCTACCAGTCAATGAATCATCCTCACTCTTGGGGCTATCACCTGAGAAAATGAGAATCAAAAGTCACAGGATGGCAACACTGCACTCCAGCAATATGTACCACAGCCAACACTTTGAAGCAATGAAGATGTCCATCAACAGAGGATTGCACAAACAAGAAGTGGTCCATGTACACAATAGAATACTACTCCTCTAAAAAATATAAATTAACTTTAAAAAACCAACATAACAAAGGAGACATAAGCCTTTGGGGAGTATATCAGGGCACACTGCACTCTAATTTATAACTGAGCCACACCACTGGCAGGAAGGTCCGTTTCCCTAGGTAACAGAGTGGGCAACGTAGAAATGCTGCCACACTCTGGCGGATACCTGCAACGGCAGCTTTGAAATCTGTGCCAATGGGCACTTCATATGCACAAGTACTACAGGGCTGCAAATGAAAACTGTCCTTCCAATGTCTTGACGCAGGTAAAGGCCAAAAAATTTCAAAATGTGACACATACTTCAAGAAAAAAATGGAAGAAGTCAGCTGTAATAGCAGATTGGGAAAAAATGGACATGCCTGAAAGCTCAGTTTCAAGGGAGTATGAGACACGTGCAAATCCAACCATAAAGAGGTATCAGCTCGCACCACTGAGAATAACCATCCACAAAAAAATACAAACGATCCATGCTGAAGAGGTTGTGGAGAAATTCATACCCTCAATTTGAAGTGGGACGTAACCTGGTAAGAGCCACTAATGGGAAGAGACTGGAGGGGCCTATAAAAGGTAAACCTTGAGCTACTATATGATCCAGAAGGCCCACTCCTCAGGCAACATCCTAAGAAGACAAAATTGGAAAGACACGGGCAGGCAAATTTGCACTGTAGAAGTATTACAGTAGCCAAGACATGGAAGTAACCAAAACATCCATCAAGAGATGAGTGGACAAAGAAGAACACGTACATGTACAGATGGAATATTAGCCAAGGACAAAAGATGACACAATGCCATTTGCAGGACCATACAGGACTCTAGGGGTAATCATGCAACTTGTAGTAAGTGAGAAAGCAAAAGACACATATATTATCATATCACTTATGGGTGTTACCTGAAAATTGATACCAATGAAGATATTTCCACAGAGAAATGCAATCACAGATTCATTAAACAAACCTATGGTTCACAAAATGGAAAGGTGTGAGGATTGGATACATTAAGATATGGGGGTAAACACAGATACACAAACAGACGTGAAATATAGAAGCACCGAAAACCTACGGCATACCAAGAGAAGACTACTCAACATTGTGTCCTAACCTGCATGGGAAAAGGATCTGAAGATGAAGAGATATATGTATATGTGTAAAAGTACCACATCTTGCACACCTAGAAAAAACAAAACATTGTCTTGTAATTTGCTGTGATAAGAAATAAAAATTAATTAAAAAAACAAACAAGAAGTAATGAGACCTAATCTTAAGGGGCTTTTCCTGGCACATTCCAGTCTAATTTACAACCTACAACACAACTTCCATTATGGATCTGTTGCCCTAGTAACCAGGTTTGGTAAGGAGAAGTGCTGCCGCCTTCTGGCCATTTCACAGAACAGGGCCAATCATCACTTAATATATAAAATACTTGCAGGCCTGTAAATGACACCTGCCATCAAAAAAAAATCCTGGGGTCGTAAATCGACCAGTAAATTCAAAACTCGTCAACATTTCAAGAAGACAATTTCAAGAGGCATACTTTACCCACATTTTGTATTTTCTTTTCCTTTAAAATAAGAGGGAACTGAAAAATGCTCCGCATCAGCAATTAATAAAGCCATGAGAATCCAAATACAGAAATGTTCACCTCACAGCCGTCAGAATGTTCTTCAGCAAAACGTCTACAAAGAATAAACGCTGAAGTGCTTTCAGAGAACTGTGTACCCTCTAGATGCTGGGGGGATGGAAGCTGGTAACACCCGGTAGTGATAACATAACGGAGGTGCGTTTAAGGGTAAAAATTTAGCTACCATGTGATGTGGTCGGTCCTTTGATGCACCTATCAGCTGAGCAGAGCAGAATGGAAAAGACACAGGCGGGCAATCCTGCACTGCAGAAACATTTAACATAGCCAAGACTTGGAAGAAACGAAAATGTCCATCAACAGAAAAATGCACAAAGAGGAAGTGGTGAGTGTAAACAATGGAATATAAGCCATGGAAAACAATGAAACAGTGCCGTTTGCACCACCTTATAAGGACCTAAAGATAATCACCCAACTTGAAGTAAGAAAGAAACTGAAAGACAGATATCCTATGACACCACTTCTAGGTGTTACCTAAACATTGATACTCATGAACTTATTTCAAGGAGAAGGGAAAACATGGATTAAGAAAAAAAATACTCTGTTTAACCAAATGGCAAGGTGTAAGGAATGTATGAATTACGATCAGGGCGTTAACAGACATGTACTCATACATATGAAATATATAATCACAAAATGCCTATGGAATACCAAGAGAGGTCTACTCATCACTCTGTAATACCCAACACCGGAAAGGATCCAAAGATGAAAACACAGATACATTGATATGATAAACCAGATTCTGTCCACCTAGGAGAAACTTTTTTTATCAAATTGGTCCTGATACCTAATAAAAATTAAATTTAAAAAACAAACAACAAGTAAGGAGATATAAGCTCTTGGGGGATTGTGCTGTCACATTCCACTCTAATTTGAAGCCTACTAACACGATTTCTGGGAAAGCTCTCTTGCATAAAAAACCAGAGTTGGAAATGTAGATATGCTGACGCCTTCTGGCTGTTTACTGCAAGGGCAGCTTGAAACCCACAGCTAATGGTCACTTAACATTCACAAGGCCTCAGGGCTTTAAAGGACACTGCCCTAAAACAATTGTGCTGAAGTAGGGAATGACCAGAAAAATTCAAAACAGGCAAATTTTTCAAGAAGATAGTATGAAGAAGTAAGTTTTACTCACTGTCCTTCCAAAACAAGGAAAATGGATAAAAGCTCAACCTCAGGAATTATTACACTCATGCAAATCTAATCTACAAAAAGGTTTCAACTCACACAGGTCGACTGAGCCTCAGCAAAATGTCTACAAATAATGAAAGCTTAAGTGGTGTTTGAGAACTGTGTACCCTCTAGCTACTGGTGCCATGTAAAGTGGTCACAGCCAATAATGAGAACAGAAAGGAGCAGCATTTAGCAGTAAAAATTGAGCTACCATTCGATGCAGCAGACCCACCGCTTTGCCTCTCACCTGAGAAGACCAGAATCTAGAAGACACAGGCTGCAAAAGCTGCACTGCACCTTTATTCACAATAGCCAAGACATGCAAGCAACCTAAATGTCCATCTACAGATGAATGGATAAAGAAGGAGTGGTCCATGTAAACAACGGAATACTAGCCATGGATGACAATGAAACACTGCTCTTTGAGGTACCATAGATGAGCCTAGAGATAATCACAAACCATGAGGTAAGTTGGAAAGCAAAAGACATATATCCTATGAATTATCACTTAGAGGTGTCACCTAAGAACTGAGAAAAATGGACATATTTCCATAGAGAAAGACACACACAGACTTGAGAAAGAAACTATGCATATCTAAAAGGAAAGGTGGTGGCAATGGATAAATTAAGATTAGGTTTCCCATACCTATACAAATACAGATTAAGTACATATATCAAAAAGCCCGAGCACATAGCAAGGGACGTCTAGAGAACACTCTGTAATCGTTTACATGGGAAAAGAATCTGTACATGAATAGGTATATATGATGTACAAAAGTACCAGATTGTTGACACCTAGGACAAACTGTATTCTGATCATTACCCCGATTAAAACAATTCAAACAACGAACAAGAAGTAATGAGGCATAAACTACAGGGGCTTTTCCCTGGCACATTCCATTCTAATTTACAAACTAGTAACAGGATTTCAAGAAAGGCTCTGCTCCCCTAGTAACCAGATTTGGGAATGGAGAAATGCTGACACCTTGTGGCCGTTTCCCACAACACCAGTTTTAACCCAGTGCTAATGGTCACTAAATATTCACACTCATTGCAGGCATGTAAATGACACCTGCTCTCAAAAAAAACCTGGAGTCCCAAATGGATCACAAATTCAAAAGAGGGCAACCTTCCAAGAAGTCAATATCAAGAGGTATATTGTACTCACGCAATTATTTTTTCTTAAGAAAGGAGAAATGTGTGGGAAAATGCTGAATCTTAGGAATTATTAAAGACATGCAAATCCAAATTATAAAAAACCTATCAGCTCACACCAGTCAGAACGTCAAACATGCTGCAAACAATAAATGCTGAAGGGGTTGTGGAAAAATTCATACCCTCGGGGTTCATTGGGACGTGGTAAGAGCCACGAATGAAAACACAATAGAGGTGCTTTGAAAAGGTAACCACTGAGCTACCAGTCAATGAATCATCCTCACTCTTGGGGCTATCACCTGAGAAAATGAGAATCAAAAGTCACAGGATGGCAACACTGCACTCCAGCAATATGTACCACAGCCAACACTTTGAAGCAATGAAGATGTCCATCAACAGAGGATTGCACAAACAAGAAGTGGTCCATGTACACAATAGAATACTACTCCTCTAAAAAATATAAATTAACTTTAAAAAACCAACATAACAAAGGAGACATAAGCCTTTGTGGAGTATATCAGGGCACACTGCACTCTAATTTATAACTGAGCCACACCACTGGCAGGAAGGTCCGTTTCCCTAGGTAACAGAGTGGGCAACGTAGAAATGCTGCCACACTCTGGCGGATACCTGCAACGGCAGCTTTGAAATCTGTGCCAATGGGCACTTCATATGCACAAGTACTACAGGGCTGCAAATGAAAACTGTCCTTCCAATGTCTTGACGCAGGTAAAGGCCAAAAAATTTCAAAATGTGACACATACTTCAAGAAAAATAATTGAAGAAGTCAGCTGTAATAGCAGATTGGGAAAAAATGGACATGCCTGAAAGCTCAGTTTCAAGGGAGTATGAGACACGTGCAAATCCAACCATAAAGAGGTATCAGCTCGCACCACTGAGAATAACCATCCACAAAAAAATACAAACGATCCATGCTGAAGAGGTTGTGGAGAAATTCATACCCTCAATTTGAAGTGGGACGTAACCTGGTAAGAGCCACTAATGGGAAGAGACTGGAGGGGCCTATAAAAGGTAAACCTTGAGCTACTATATGATCCAGAAGGCCCACTCCTCAGGCAACATCCTAAGAAGACAAAATTGGAAAGACACGGGCAGGCAAATTTGCACTGTAGAAGTATTACAGTAGCCAAGACATGGAAGTAACCAAAACATCCATCAAGAGATGAGTGGACAAAGAAGAACACGTACATGTACAGATGGAATATAAGCCAAGGACAAAAGATGACACAATGCCATTTGCAGGACCATACAGGAGTCTAGGGGTAATCATGCAACTTGTAGTAAGTGAGAAAGCGAAAGACACATATCTTATCATATCACTTATGGGTGTTACCTGAAAATTGATACCAATGAAGATATTTCCACAGAGAAATGCAATCACAGATTCAGTAAACAAACTTATGGTTCACAAAATGGAAAGGTGTGAGGATTGGATACATTAAGATATTGGGGTAAACACAGATACACAAACAGACGTGAAATATAGAAGCACCGAAAACCTACGGCATACCAAGAGAAGACTACTCAACATTGTGTCCTAACCTGCATGGGAAAAGGATCTGAAGATGAAGAGATATATGTATATGTGTAAAAGTACCACATCTTGCACACCTAGAAAAAACAAAACATTGTCATCTAATTTGCTGTGATAAGAAATAAAAATTAATTAAAAAAACGAACAAGAAGTAATGAGACCTAATCTTAAGGGGCTTTTCCTGGCACATTCCATTCTAATTTACAACCTACAACACAACTTCCATTATGGATCTGTTGCCCTAGTAACCAGGTTTGGTAAGGAGAAGTGCTGCCGCTTTCTGGCCGTTTCACACAACAGGGCCAATCGTCACTTAATATTCAAAATACTTGCAGGCCTGTAAATGACACCTGCCATCAAAAAAAAATCCTGGGGTCGTAAATCGACCAGTAAATTCAAAACTCGTCAACATTTCAAGAAGACAATTTCAAGAGGCATACTTTACCCACATTTTGTATTTTCTTTTCCTTTAAAATAAGAGGGAACTGAAAAATGCTCCACATCAGCAATTAATAAAGCCATGAAAATCCAACTACAGAAATGTTCACCTCACAGCCGTCAGAATGTTCTTCAGCAAAACGTCTACAAAGAATAAACGCTGAAGTGCTTTCAGAGAACTGTGTACCCTCTAGATGCTGGGGGGGGGATGGAAGCTGCTAACACCCGGTAGTGATAACATAACGGAGGTGCGTTTAAGTGTAAAAATTTAGCTACCATGTGATGTGGTAGGTCCTTTGATGCACCTATCACCTGAGCAGAGCAGAATGGAAAAGACACAGGCGGGCAATCCTGCACTGCAGAAACATTTAACATAGCCAAGACTTGGAAGAAACCAAAATGTCCATCAACAGAAAAATGCACAAAGAGGAAGTGGTGAGTGTAAACAATGGAATATAAGCCATGGAAAACAATGAAACAGTGCCGTTTGCACCACCTTATAAGGACCTAAAGATAATCACCCAACTTGAAGTAAGAAAGAAACTGAAAGACAGATATCCTATGACACCACTTCTAGGTGTTACCTAAACAGTGATACTCATGAACTTATTTCAAGGAGAAGGGAAAACATGGATTAAGAAAATAATACTCAGTTTAACCAAATGGCAAGGTGTAAGGAATGTATGAATTACGATCAGGGCGTTAACAGACATGTACTCATACATATGAAATATATAATCACAAAATGCCTATGGAATACCAAGAGAGGTCTACTCATCACTCTGTAATACCCAACACCGGAAAGGATCC
This sequence comes from Mesoplodon densirostris, assembly GCF_025265405.1. NCBI lineage: Eukaryota > Metazoa > Chordata > Mammalia > Artiodactyla > Ziphiidae > Mesoplodon > Mesoplodon densirostris. The sequence continues at coordinate 121,671,299 of NC_082665.1, forward strand.
AAAGATGAAAACACAGATACATTGATATGATAAACCAGATTCTGTCCACCTAGGAGAAACTTTTTTTATCAAATTGGTCCTGATACCTAATAAAAATTAAATTTAAAAAACAAACAACAAGTAAGGAGATATAAGCTCTTGGGGGATTGTGCTGTCACATTCCACTCTAATTTGAAGCCTACTAACACGATTTCCGGGTAAGCTCTCTTGCATAAAAAACCAGAGTTGGAAATGTAGATATGCTGACGCCTTCTGGCTGTTTACTGCAAGGGCAGCTTGAAACCCACAGCTAATGGTCACTTAACATTCACAAGGCCTCAGGGCTTTAAAGGACACTGCCCTAAAACAATTGTGCTGAAGTAGGGAATGACCAGAAAAATTCAAAACAGGCAAATTTTTCAAGAAGATAGTATGAAGAAGTAAGTTTTACTCACTGTCCTTCCAAAATAAGGAAAATGGATAAAAGCTCAACCTCAGGAATTATTACACTCATGCAAATCTAATCTACAAAAAGGTTTCAACTCACACAGGTCGACTGAGCCTCAGCAAAATGTCTACAAATAATGAAAGCTTAAGTGGTGTTTGAGAACTGTGTACCCTCTAGCTGCTGGTGCCATGTAAAGTGGTCACAGCCAATAATGAGAACAGAAAGGAGCAGCATTTAGCAGTAAAAATTGAGCTACCATTCGATGCAGCAGACCCACCGCTTTGCCTCTCACCTGAGAAGATCAGAATCTAGAAGACACAGGCTGCAAAAGCTGCACTGCACCTTTATTCACAATAGCCAAGACATGCAAGCAACCTAAATGTCCATCTACAGATGAATGGATAAAGAAGGAGTGGTCCATGTAAACAACGGAATACTAGCCATGGATGACAATGAAACACTGCTCTTTGAGGTACCATAGATGAGCCTAGAGATAATCACAGACCATGAGGTAAGTTGGAAAGCAAAAGACATATATCCTATGAATTATCACTTAGAGGTGTCACCTAAGAACTGAGAAAAAGGGACATATTTCCATAGAGAAAGACACACACAGACTTGAGAAAGAAACTATGCATATCTAAAAGGAAAGGTGGTGGCAATGGATAAATTAAGATTAGGTTTCCCATACCTATACAAATACAGATTAAGTACATATATCAAAAAGCCCGAGCACATAGCAAGGGACGTCTAGAGAACACTCTGTAATCGTTTACATGGGAAAAGAATCTGTACATGAATAGGTATATATGATGTACAAAAGTACCAGATTGTGGACACCTAGGACAAACTGTATTCTGATCATTACCCCGATTAAAACAATTCAAACAACGAACAAGAAGTAATGAGGCATAAACTACAGGGGCTTTTCCCTGGCACATTTCATTCTAATTTACAAACTAGTAACAGGATTTCAAGAAAGGCTCTGCTCCCCTAGTAACCAGATTTGGGAATGGAGAAATGCTGACACCTTGTGGCCGTTTCCCACAACACCAGTTTTAACCCAGTGCTAATGGTCACTAAATATTCACACTCATTGCAGGCATGTAAATGACACCTGCTCTCAAAAAAAACCTGGAGTCCCAAATGGATCACAAATTCAAAAGAGGGCAACCTTCCAAGAAGTCAATATCAAGAGGTATATTGTACTCACGCAATTATTTTTTCTTAAGAAAGGAGAAATGTGTGGGAAAATGCTGAATCTTAGGAATTATTAAAGACATGCAAATCCAAATTATAAAAAACCTATCAGCTCACACCAGTCAGAACGTCAAACATGCTGCAAACAATAAATGCTGAAGGGGTTGTGGAAAAATGCATACCCTCGGGGTTCATTGGGACGTGGTAAGAGCCACGAATGAAAACACAATAGAGGTGCTTTGAAAAGGTAACCACTGAGCTACCAGTCAATGAATCATCCTCACTCTTGGGGCTATCACCTGAGAACATGAGAATCAAAAGTCACAGGATGGCAACACTGCACTCCAGCAATATGTACCACAGCCAACACTTTGAAGCAATGAAGATGTCCATCAACAGAGGATTGCACAAACAAGAAGTGGTCCATGTACACAATAGAATACTACTCCTCTAAAAAATATAAATTAACTTTAAAAAACCAACATAACAAAGGAGACATAAGCCTTTGTGGAGTATATCAGGGCACACTGCACTCTAATTTATAACTGAGCCACACCACTGGCAGGAAGGTCCGTTTCCCTAGGTAACAGAGTGGGCAACGTAGAAATGCTGCCACACTCTGGCGGATACCTGCAACGGCAGCTTTGAAATCTGTGCCAATGGGCACTTCATATGCACAAGTACTACAGGGCTGCAAATGAAAACTGTCCTTCCAATGTCTTGACGCAGGTAAAGGCCAAAAAATTTCAAAATGTGACACATACTTCAAGAAAAAAATGGAAGAAGTCAGCTGTAATAGCAGATTGGGAAAAAATGGACATGCCTGAAAGCTCAGTTTCAAGGGAGTATGAGACACGTGCAAATCCAACCATAAAGAGGTATCAGCTCGCACCACTGAGAATAACCATCCACAAAAAAATACAAACGATCCATGCTGAAGAGGTTGTGGAGAAATTCATACCCTCAATTTGAAGTGGGACGTAACCTGGTAAGAGCCACTAATGGGAAGAGACTGGAGGGGCCTATAAAAGGTAAACCTTGAGCTACTATATGATCCAGAAGGCCCACTCCTCAGGCAACATCCTAAGAAGACAAAATTGGAAAGACACGGGCAGGCAAATTTGCACTGTAGAAGTATTACAGTAGCCAAGACATGGAAGTAACCAAAACATCCATCAAGAGATGAGTGGACAAAGAAGAACACGTACATGTACAGATGGAATATTAGCCAAGGACAAAAGATGACACAATGCCATTTGCAGGACCATACAGGACTCTAGGGGTAATCATGCAACTTGTAGTAAGTGAGAAAGCAAAAGACACATATATTATCATATCACTTATGGGTGTTACCTGAAAATTGATACCAATGAGGATATTTCCACAGAGAAATGCAATCACAGATTCATTAAACAAACCTATGGTTCACAAAATGGAAAGGTGTGAGGATTGGATACATTAAGATATGGGGGTAAACACAGATACACAAACAGACGTGAAATATAGAAGCACCGAAAACCTACGGCATACCAAGAGAAGACTACTCAACATTGTGTCCTAACCTGCATGGGAAAAGGATCTGAAGATGAAGAGATATATGTATATGTGTAAAAGTACCACATCTTGCACACCTAGAAAAAACAAAACATTGTCTTGTAATTTGCTGTGATAAGAAATAAAAATTAATTAAAAAAACAAACAAGAAGTAATGAGACCTAATCTTAAGGGGCTTTTCCTGGCACATTCCAGTCTAATTTACAACCTACAACACAACTTCCATTATGGATCTGTTGCCCTAGTAACCAGGTTTGGTAAGGAGAAGTGCTGCCGCCTTCTGGCCATTTCACAGAACAGGGCCAATCATCACTTAATATATAAAATACTTGCAGGCCTGTAAATGACACCTGCCATCAAAAAAAAATCCTGGGGTCGTAAATCGACCAGTAAATTCAAAACTCGTCAACATTTCAAGAAGACAATTTCAAGAGGCATACTTTACCCACATTTTGTATTTTCTTTTCCTTTAAAATAAGAGGGAACTGAAAAATGCTCCGCATCGGCAATTAATAAAGCCATGAGAATCCAAATACAGAAATGTTCACCTCACAGCCGTCAGAATGTTCTTCAGCAAAACGTCTACAAAGAATAAACGCTGAAGTGCTTTCAGAGAACTGTGTACCCTCTAGATGCTGGGGGGATGGAAGCTGGTAACACCCGGTAGTGATAACATAACGGAGGTGCGTTTAAGGGTAAAAATTTAGCTACCATGTGATGTGGTCGGTCCTTTGATGCGCCTATCAGCTGAGCAGAGCAGAATGGAAAAGACACAGGCGGGCAATCCTGCACTGCAGAAACATTTAACATAGCCAAGACTTGGAAGAAACGAAAATGTCCATCAACAGAAAAATGCACAAAGAGGAAGTGGTGCGTGTAAACAATGGAATATAAGCCATGGAAAACAATGAAACAGTGCCGTTTGCACCACCTTATAAGGACCTAAAGATAATCACCCAACTTGAAGTAAGAAAGAAACTGAAAGACAGATATCCTATGACACCACTTCTAGGTGTTACCTAAACATTGATACTCATGAACTTATTTCAAGGAGAAGGGAAAACATGGATTAAGAAAAAAAATACTCTGTTTAACCAAATGGCAAGGTGTAAGGAATGTATGAATTACGATCAGGGCGTTAACAGACATGTACTCATACATATGAAATATATAATCACAAAATGCCTATGGAATACCAAGAGAGGTCTACTCATCACTCTGTAATACCCAACACCGGAAAGGATCCAAAGATGAAAACACAGATACATTGATATGATAAACCAGATTCTGTCCACCTAGGAGAAACTTTTTTTATCAAATTGGTCCTGATACCTAATAAAAATTAAATTTAAAAAACAAACAACAAGTAAGGAGATATAAGCTCTTGGGGGTTTGTGCTGTCACATTCCACCCTAATTTGAAGCCTACTAACACGATTTCTGGGTAAGCTCTCTTGCATAAAAAACCAGAGTTGGAAATGTAGATATGCTGACGCCTTCTGGCTGTTTACTGCAAGGGCAGCTTGAAACCCACAGCTAATGGTCACTTAACATTCACAAGGCCTCAGGGCTTTAAAGGACACTGCCCTAAAACAATTGTGCTGAAGTAGGGAATGACCAGAAAAATTCAAAACAGGCAAATTTTTCAAGAAGATAGTATGAAGAAGTAAGTTTTACTCACTGTCCTTCCAAAACAAGGAAAATGGATAAAAGCTCAACCTCAGGAATTATTACACTCATGCAAATCTAATCTACAAAAAGGTTTCAACTCACACAGGTCGACTGAGCCTCAGCAAAATGTCTACAAATAATGAAAGCTTAAGTGGTGTTTGAGAACTGTGTACCCTCTAGCTACTGGTGCCATGTAAAGTGGTCACAGCCAATAATGAGAACAGAAAGGAGCAGCATTTAGCAGTAAAAATTGAGCTACCATTCGATGCAGCAGACCCACCGCTTTGCCTCTCACCTGAGAAGACCAGAATCTAGAAGACACAGGCTGCAAAAGCTGCACTGCACCTTTATTCACAATAGCCAAGACATGCAAGCAACCTAAATGTCCATCTACAGATGAATGGATAAAGAAGGAGTGGTCCATGTAAACAACGGAATACTAGCCATGGATGACAATGAAACACTGCTCTTTGAGGTACCATAGATGAGCCTAGAGATAATCACAAACCATGAGGTAAGTTGGAAAGCAAAAGACATATATCCTATGAATTATCACTTAGAGGTGTCACCTAAGAACTGAGAAAAATGGACATATTTCCATAGAGAAAGACACACACAGACTTGAGAAAGAAACTATGCATATCTAAAAGGAAAGGTGGTGGCAATGGATAAATTAAGATTAGGTTTCCCATACCTATACAAATACAGATTAAGTACATATATCAAAAAGCCCGAGCACATAGCAAGGGACGTCTAGAGAACACTCTGTAATCGTTTACATGGGAAAAGAATCTGTACATGAATAGGTATATATGATGTACAAAAGTACCAGATTGTTGACACCTAGGACAAACTGTATTCTGATCATTACCCCGATTAAAACAATTCAAACAACGAACAAGAAGTAATGAGGCATAAACTACAGGGGCTTTTCCCTGGCACATTCCATTCTAATTTACAAACTAGTAACAGGATTTCAAGAAAGGCTCTGCTCCCCTAGTAACCAGATTTGGGAATGGAGAAATGCTGACACCTTGTGGCCGTTTCCCACAACACCAGTTTTAACCCAGTGCTAATGGTCACTAAATATTCACACTCATTGCAGGCATGTAAATGACACCTGCTCTCAAAAAAAACCTGGAGTCCCAAATGGATCACAAATTCAAAAGAGGGCAACCTTCCAAGAAGTCAATATCAAGAGGTATATTGTACTCACGCAATTATTTTTTCTTAAGAAAGGAGAAATGTGTGGGAAAATGCTGAATCTTAGGAATTATTAAAGACATGCAAATCCAAATTATAAAAAACCTATCAGCTCACACCAGTCAGAACGTCAAACATGCTGCAAACAATAAATGCTGAAGGGGTTGTGGAAAAATGCATACCCTCGGGGTTCATTGGGACGTGGTAAGAGCCACGAATGAAAACACAATAGAGGTGCTTTGAAAAGGTAACCACTGAGCTACCAGTCAATGAATCATCCTCACTCTTGGGGCTATCACCTGAGAACATGAGAATCAAAAGTCACAGGATGGCAACACTGCACTCCAGCAATATGTACCACAGCCAACACTTTGAAGCAATGAAGATGTCCATCAACAGAGGATTGCACAAACAAGAAGTGGTCCATGTACACAATAGAATACTACTCCTCTAAAAAATATAAATTAACTTTAAAAAACCAACATAACAAAGGAGACATAAGCCTTTGGGGAGTATATCAGGGCACACTGCACTCTAATTTATAACTGAGCCACACCACTGGCAGGAAGGTCCGTTTCCCTAGGTAACAGAGTGGGCAACGTAGAAATGCTGCCACACTCTGGCGGATACCTGCAACGGCAGCTTTGAAATCTGTGCCAATGGGCACTTCATATGCACAAGTACTACAGGGCTGCAAATGAAAACTGTCCTTCCAATGTCTTGACGCAGGTAAAGGCCAAAAAATTTCAAAATGTGACACATACTTCAAGAAAAAAATGGAAGAAGTCAGCTGTAATAGCAGATTGGGAAAAAATGGACATGCCTGAAAGCTCAGTTTCAAGGGAGTATGAGACACGTGCAAATCCAACCATAAAGAGGTATCAGCTCGCACCACTGAGAATAACCATCCACAAAAAAATACAAACGATCCATGCTGAAGAGGTTGTGGAGAAATTCATACCCTCAATTTGAAGTGGGACGTAACCTGGTAAGAGCCACTAATGGGAAGAGACTGGAGGGGCCTATAAAAGGTAAACCTTGAGCTACTATATGATCCAGAAGGCCCACTCCTCAGGCAACATCCTAAGAAGACAAAATTGGAAAGACACGGGCAGGCAAATTTGCACTGTAGAAGTATTACAGTAGCCAAGACATGGAAGTAACCAAAACATCCATCAAGAGATGAGTGGACAAAGAAGAACACGTACATGTACAGATGGAATATTAGCCAAGGACAAAAGATGACACAATGCCATTTGCAGGACCATACAGGACTCTAGGGGTAATCATGCAACTTGTAGTAAGTGAGAAAGCAAAAGACACATATATTATCATATCACTTATGGGTGTTACCTGAAAATTGATACCAATGAGGATATTTCCACAGAGAAATGCAATCACAGATTCATTAAACAAACCTATGGTTCACAAAATGGAAAGGTGTGAGGATTGGATACATTAAGATATGGGGGTAAACACAGATACACAAACAGACGTGAAATATAGAAGCACCGAAAACCTACGGCATACCAAGAGAAGACTACTCAACATTGTGTCCTAACCTGCATGGGAAAAGGATCTGAAGATGAAGAGATATATGTATATGTGTAAAAGTACCACATCTTGCACACCTAGAAAAAACAAAACATTGTCTTGTAATTTGCTGTGATAAGAAATAAAAATTAATTAAAAAAACAAACAAGAAGTAATGAGACCTAATCTTAAGGGGCTTTTCCTGGCACATTCCAGTCTAATTTACAACCTACAACACAACTTCCATTATGGATCTGTTGCCCTAGTAACCAGGTTTGGTAAGGAGAAGTGCTGCCGCCTTCTGGCCATTTCACAGAACAGGGCCAATCATCACTTAATATATAAAATACTTGCAGGCCTGTAAATGACACCTGCCATCAAAAAAAAATCCTGGGGTCGTAAATCGACCAGTAAATTCAAAACTCGTCAACATTTCAAGAAGACAATTTCAAGAGGCATACTTTACCCACATTTTGTATTTTCTTTTCCTTTAAAATAAGAGGGAACTGAAAAATGCTCCGCATCGGCAATTAATAAAGCCATGAGAATCCAAATACAGAAATGTTCACCTCACAGCCGTCAGAATGTTCTTCAGCAAAACGTCTACAAAGAATAAACGCTGAAGTGCTTTCAGAGAACTGTGTACCCTCTAGATGCTGGGGGGATGGAAGCTGGTAACACCCGGTAGTGATAACATAACGGAGGTGCGTTTAAGGGTAAAAATTTAGCTACCATGTGATGTGGTCGGTCCTTTGATGCGCCTATCAGCTGAGCAGAGCAGAATGGAAAAGACACAGGCGGGCAATCCTGCACTGCAGAAACATTTAACATAGCCAAGACTTGGAAGAAACGAAAATGTCCATCAACAGAAAAATGCACAAAGAGGAAGTGGTGAGTGTAAACAATGGAATATAAGCCATGGAAAACAATGAAACAGTGCCGTTTGCACCACCTTATAAGGACCTAAAGATAATCACCCAACTTGAAGTAAGAAAGAAACTGAAAGACAGATATCCTATGACACCACTTCTAGGTGTTACCTAAACATTGATACTCATGAACTTATTTCAAGGAGAAGGGAAAACATGGATTAAGAAAAAAAATACTCTGTTTAACCAAATGGCAAGGTGTAAGGAATGTATGAATTACGATCAGGGCGTTAACAGACATGTACTCATACATATGAAATATATAATCACAAAATGCCTATGGAATACCAAGAGAGGTCTACTCATCACTCTGTAATACCCAACACCGGAAAGGATCCAAAGATGAAAACACAGATACATTGATATGATAAACCAGATTCTGTCCACCTAGGAGAAACTTTTTTTATCAAATTGGTCCTGATACCTAATAAAAATTAAATTTAAAAAACAAACAACAAGTAAGGAGATATAAGCTCTTGGGGGTTTGTGCTGTCACATTCCACCCTAATTTGAAGCCTACTAACACGATTTCTGGGTAAGCTCTCTTGCATAAAAAACCAGAGTTGGAAATGTAGATATGCTGACGCCTTCTGGCTGTTTACTGCAAGGGAAGCTTGAAACCCACAGCTAATGGTCACTTAACATTCACAAGGCCTCAGGGCTTTAAAGGACACTGCCCTAAAACAATTGTGCTGAAGTAGGGAATGACCAGAAAAATTCAAAACAGGCAAATTTTTCAAGAAGATAGTATGAAGAAGTAAGTTTTACTCACTGTCCTTCCAAAACAAGGAAAATGGATAAAAGCTCAACCTCAGGAATTATTACACTCATGCAAATCTAATCTACAAAAAGGTTTCAACTCACACAGGTCGACTGAGCCTCAGCAAAATGTCTACAAATAATGAAAGCTTAAGTGGTGTTTGAGAACTGTGTACCCTCTAGCTACTGGTGCCATGTAAAGTGGTCACAGCCAATAATGAGAACAGAAAGGAGCAGCATTTAGCAGTAAAAATTGAGCTACCATTCGAGGCAGCAGACCCACCGCTTTGCCTCTCACCTGAGAAGACCAGAATCTAGAAGACACAGGCTGCAAAAGCTGCACTGCACCTTTATTCACAATAGCCAAGACATGCAAGCAACCTAAATGTCCATCTACAGATGAATGGATAAAGAAGGAGTGGTCCATGTAAACAATGGAATACTAGCCATGGATGACAATGAAACACTGCTCTTTGAGGTACCATAGATGAGCCTAGAGATAATCACAAACCATGAGGTAAGTTGGAAAGCAAAAGACATATATCCTATGAATTATCACTTAGAGGTGTCACCTAAGAACTGAGAAAAATGGACATATTTCCATAGAGAAAGACACACACAGACTTGAGAAAGAAACTATGCATATCTAAAAGGAAAGGTGGTGGCAATGGATAAATTAAGATTAGGTTTCCCATACCTATACAAATACAGATTAAGTACATATATCAAAAAGCCCGAGCACATAGCAAGGGACGTCTAGAGAACACTCTGTAATCGTTTACATGGGAAAAGAATCTGTACATGAATAGGTATATATGATGTACAAAAGTACCAGATTGTTGACACCTAGGACAAACTGTATTCTGATCATTACCCCGATTAAAACAATTCAAACAACGAACAAGAAGTAATGAGGCATAAACTACAGGGGCTTTTCCCTGGCACATTCCATTCTAATTTACAAACTAGTAACAGGATTTCAAGAAAGGCTCTGCTCCCCTAGTAACCAGATTTGGGAATGGAGAAATGCTGACACCTTGTGGCCGTTTCCCACAACACCAGTTTTAACCCAGTGCTAATGGTCACTAAATATTCACACTCATTGCAGGCATGTAAATGACACCTGCTCTCAAAAAAAACCTGGAGTCCCAAATGGATCACAAATTCAAAAGAGGGCAACCTTCCAAGAAGTCAATATCAAGAGGTATATTGTACTCACGCAATTATTTTTTCTTAAGAAAGGAGAAATGTGTGGGAAAATGCTGAATCTTAGGAATTATTAAAGACATGCAAATCCAAATTATAAAAAACCTATCAGCTCACACCAGTCAGAACGTCAAACATGCTGCAAACAATAAATGCTGAAGGGGTTGTGGAAAAATGCATACCCTCGGGGTTCATTGGGACGTGGTAAGAGCCACGAATGAAAACACAATAGAGGTGCTTTGAAAAGGTAACCACTGAGCTACCAGTCAATGAATCATCCTCACTCTTGGGGCTATCACCTGAGAAAATGAGAATCAAAAGTCACAGGATGGCAACACTGCACTCCAGCAATATGTACCACAGCCAACACTTTGAAGCAATGAAGATGTCCATCAACAGAGGATTGCACAAACAAGAAGTGGTCCATGTACACAATAGAATACTACTCCTCTAAAAAATATAAATTAACTTTAAAAAACCAACATAACAAAGGAGACATAAGCCTTTGGGGAGTATATCAGGGCACACTGCACTCTAATTTATAACTGAGCCACACCACTGGCAGGAAGGTCCGTTTCCCTAGGTAACAGAGTGGGCAACGTAGAAATGCTGCCACACTCTGGCGGATACCTGCAACGGCAGCTTTGAAATCTGTGCCAATGGGCACTTCATATGCACAAGTACTACAGGGCTGCAAATGAAAACTGTCCTTCCAATGTCTTGACGCAGGTAAAGGCCAAAAAATTTCAAAATGTGACACATACTTCAAGAAAAATAATTGAAGAAGTCAGCTGTAATAGCAGATTGGGAAAAAATGGACATGCCTGAAAGCTCAGTTTCAAGGGAGTATGAGACACGTGCAAATCCAACCATAAAGAGGTATCAGCTCGCACCACTGAGAATAACCATCCACAAAAAAATACAAACGATCCATGCTGAAGAGGTTGTGGAGAAATTCATACCCTCAATTTGAAGTGGGACGTAACCTGGTAAGAGCCACTAATGGGAAGAGACTGGAGGGGCCTATAAAAGGTAAACCTTGAGCTACTATATGATCCAGAAGGCCCACTCCTCAGGCAACATCCTAAGAAGACAAAATTGGAAAGACACGGGCAGGCAAATTTGCACTGTAGAAGTATTACAGTAGCCAAGACATGGAAGTAACCAAAACATCCATCAAGAGATGAGTGGACAAAGAAGAACACGTACATGTACAGATGGAATATAAGCCAAGGACAAAAGATGACACAATGCCATTTGCAGGACCATACAGGAGTCTAGGGGTAATCATGCAACTTGTAGTAAGTGAGAAAGCGAAAGACACATATCTTATCATATCACTTATGGGTGTTACCTGAAAATTGATACCAATGAAGATATTTCCACAGAGAAATGCAATCACAGATTCAGTAAACAAACTTATGGTTCACAAAATGGAAAGGTGTGAGGATTGGATACATTAAGATATTGGGGTAAACACAGATACACAAACAGACGTGAAATATAGAAGCACCGAAAACCTACGGCATACCAAGAGAAGACTACTCAACATTGTGTCCTAACCTGCATGGGAAAAGGATCTGAAGATGAAGAGATATATGTATATGTGTAAAAGTACCACATCTTGCACACCTAGAAAAAACAAAACATTGTCATCTAATTTGCTGTGATAAGAAATAAAAATTAATTAAAAAAACGAACAAGAAGTAATGAGACCTAATCTTAAGGGGCTTTTCCTGGCACATTCCATTCTAATTTACAACCTACAACACAACTTCCATTATGGATCTGTTGCCCTAGTAACCAGGTTTGGTAAGGAGAAGTGCTGCCGCTTTCTGGCCGTTTCACACAACAGGGCCAATCGTCACTTAATATTCAAAATACTTGCAGGCCTGTAAATGACACCTGCCATCAAAAAAAAATCCTGGGGTCGTAAATCGACCAGTAAATTCAAAACTCGTCAACATTTCAAGAAGACAATTTCAAGAGGCATACTTTACCCACATTTTGTATTTTCTTTTCCTTTAAAATAAGAGGGAACTGAAAAATGCTCCACATCAGCAATTAATAAAGCCATGAAAATCCAACTACAGAAATGTTCACCTCACAGCCGTCAGAATGTTCTTCAGCAAAACGTCTACAAAGAATAAACGCTGAAGTGCTTTCAGAGAACTGTGTACCCTCTAGATGCTGGGGGGGGGATGGAAGCTGCTAACACCCGGTAGTGATAACATAACGGAGGTGCGTTTAAGTGTAAAAATTTAGCTACCATGTGATGTGGTAGGTCCTTTGATGCACCTATCACCTGAGCAGAGCAGAATGGAAAAGACACAGGCGGGCAATCCTGCACTGCAGAAACATTTAACATAGCCAAGACTTGGAAGAAACCAAAATGTCCATCAACAGAAAAATGCACAAAGAGGAAGTGGTGAGTGTAAACAATGGAATATAAGCCATGGAAAACAATGAAACAGTGCCGTTTGCACCACCTTATAAGGACCTAAAGATAATCACCCAACTTGAAGTAAGAAAGAAACTGAAAGACAGATATCCTATGACACCACTTCTAGGTGTTACCTAAACAGTGATACTCATGAACTTATTTCAAGGAGAAGGGAAAACATGGATTAAGAAAATAATACTCAGTTTAACCAAATGGCAAGGTGTAAGGAATGTATGAATTACGATCAGGGCGTTAACAGACATGTACTCATACATATGAAATATATAATCACAAAATGCCTATGGAATACCAAGAGAGGTCTACTCATCACTCTGTAATACCCAACACCGGAAAGGATCCAAAGATGAAAACACAGATACATTGATATGATAAACCAGATTCTGTCCACCTAGGAGAAACTTTTTTTTATCAAATTGGTCCTGATACCTAATAAAAATTAAATTTAAAAAACAAACAACAAGTAAGGAGATATAAGCTCTTGGGGGATTGTGCTGTCACATTCCACTCTAATTTGAAGCCTACTAACACGATTTCCGGGTAAGCTCTCTTGCATAAAAAACCAGAGTTGGAAATGTAGATATGCTGACGCCTTCTGGCTGTTTACTGCAAGGGCAGCTTGAAACCCACAGCTAATGGTCACTTAACATTCACAAGGCCTCAGGGCTTTAAAGGACACTGCCCTAAAACAATTGTGCTGAAGTAGGGAATGACCAGAAAAATTCAAAACAGGCAAATTTTTCAAGAAGATAGTATGAAGAAGTAAGTTTTACTCACTGTCCTTCCAAAATAAGGAAAATGGATAAAAGCTCAACCTCAGGAATTATTACACTCATGCAAATCTAATCTACAAAAAGGTTTCAACTCACACAGGTCGACTGAGCCTCAGCAAAATGTCTACAAATAATGAAAGCTTAAGTGGTGTTTGAGAACTGTGTACCCTCTAGCTGCTGGTGCCATGTAAAGTGGTCACAGCCAATAATGAGAACAGAAAGGAGCAGCATTTAGCAGTAAAAATTGAGCTACCATTCGATGCAGCAGACCCACCGCTTTGCCTCTCACCTGAGAAGATCAGAATCTAGAAGACACAGGCTGCAAAAGCTGCACTGCACCTTTATTCACAATAGCCAAGACATGCAAGCAACCTAAATGTCCATCTACAGATGAATGGATAAAGAAGGAGTGGTCCATGTAAACAACGGAATACTAGCCATGGATGACAATGAAACACTGCTCTTTGAGGTACCATAGATGAGCCTAGAGATAATCACAGACCATGAGGTAAGTTGGAAAGCAAAAGACATATATCCTATGAATTATCACTTAGAGGTGTCACCTAAGAACTGAGAAAAAGGGACATATTTCCATAGAGAAAGACACACACAGACTTGAGAAAGAAACTATGCATATCTAAAAGGAAAGGTGGTGGCAATGGATAAATTAAGATTAGGTTTCCCATACCTATACAAATACAGATTAAGTACATATATCAAAAAGCCCGAGCACATAGCAAGGGACGTCTAGAGAACACTCTGTAATCGTTTACATGGGAAAAGAATCTGTACATGAATAGGTATATATGATGTACAAAAGTACCAGATTGTGGACACCTAGGACAAACTGTATTCTGATCATTACCCCGATTAAAACAATTCAAACAACGAACAAGAAGTAATGAGGCATAAACTACAGGGGCTTTTCCCTGGCACATTTCATTCTAATTTACAAACTAGTAACAGGATTTCAAGAAAGGCTCTGCTCCCCTAGTAACCAGATTTGGGAATGGAGAAATGCTGACACCTTGTGGCCGTTTCCCACAACACCAGTTTTAACCCAGTGCTAATGGTCACTAAATATTCACACTCATTGCAGGCATGTAAATGACACCTGCTCTCAAAAAAAACCTGGAGTCCCAAATGGATCACAAATTCAAAAGAGGGCAACCTTCCAAGAAGTCAATATCAAGAGGTATATTGTACTCACGCAATTATTTTTTCTTAAGAAAGGAGAAATGTGTGGGAAAATGCTGAATCTTAGGAATTATTAAAGACATGCAAATCCAAATTATAAAAAACCTATCAGCTCACACCAGTCAGAACGTCAAACATGCTGCAAACAATAAATGCTGAAGGGGTTGTGGAAAAATGCATACCCTCGGGGTTCATTGGGACGTGGTAAGAGCCACGAATGAAAACACAATAGAGGTGCTTTGAAAAGGTAACCACTGAGCTACCAGTCAATGAATCATCCTCACTCTTGGGGCTATCACCTGAGAACATGAGAATCAAAAGTCACAGGATGGCAACACTGCACTCCAGCAATATGTACCACAGCCAACACTTTGAAGCAATGAAGATGTCCATCAACAGAGGATTGCACAAACAAGAAGTGGTCCATGTACACAATAGAATACTACTCCTCTAAAAAATATAAATTAACTTTAAAAAACCAACATAACAAAGGAGACATAAGCCTTTGTGGAGTATATCAGGGCACACTGCACTCTAATTTATAACTGAGCCACACCACTGGCAGGAAGGTCCGTTTCCCTAGGTAACAGAGTGGGCAACGTAGAAATGCTGCCACACTCTGGCGGATACCTGCAACGGCAGCTTTGAAATCTGTGCCAATGGGCACTTCATATGCACAAGTACTACAGGGCTGCAAATGAAAACTGTCCTTCCAATGTCTTGACGCAGGTAAAGGCCAAAAAATTTCAAAATGTGACACATACTTCAAGAAAAAAATGGAAGAAGTCAGCTGTAATAGCAGATTGGGAAAAAATGGACATGCCTGAAAGCTCAGTTTCAAGGGAGTATGAGACACGTGCAAATCCAACCATAAAGAGGTATCAGCTCGCACCACTGAGAATAACCATCCACAAAAAAATACAAACGATCCATGCTGAAGAGGTTGTGGAGAAATTCATACCCTCAATTTGAAGTGGGACGTAACCTGGTAAGAGCCACTAATGGGAAGAGACTGGAGGGGCCTATAAAAGGTAAACCTTGAGCTACTATATGATCCAGAAGGCCCACTCCTCAGGCAACATCCTAAGAAGACAAAATTGGAAAGACACGGGCAGGCAAATTTGCACTGTAGAAGTATTACAGTAGCCAAGACATGGAAGTAACCAAAACATCCATCAAGAGATGAGTGGACAAAGAAGAACACGTACATGTACAGATGGAATATTAGCCAAGGACAAAAGATGACACAATGCCATTTGCAGGACCATACAGGACTCTAGGGGTAATCATGCAACTTGTAGTAAGTGAGAAAGCAAAAGACACATATATTATCATATCACTTATGGGTGTTACCTGAAAATTGATACCAATGAGGATATTTCCACAGAGAAATGCAATCACAGATTCATTAAACAAACCTATGGTTCACAAAATGGAAAGGTGTGAGGATTGGATACATTAAGATATGGGGGTAAACACAGATACACAAACAGACGTGAAATATAGAAGCACCGAAAACCTACGGCATACCAAGAGAAGACTACTCAACATTGTGTCCTAACCTGCATGGGAAAAGGATCTGAAGATGAAGAGATATATGTATATGTGTAAAAGTACCACATCTTGCACACCTAGAAAAAACAAAACATTGTCTTGTAATTTGCTGTGATAAGAAATAAAAATTAATTAAAAAAACAAACAAGAAGTAATGAGACCTAATCTTAAGGGGCTTTTCCTGGCACATTCCAGTCTAATTTACAACCTACAACACAACTTCCATTATGGATCTGTTGCCCTAGTAACCAGGTTTGGTAAGGAGAAGTGCTGCCGCCTTCTGGCCATTTCACAGAACAGGGCCAATCATCACTTAATATATAAAATACTTGCAGGCCTGTAAATGACACCTGCCATCAAAAAAAAATCCTGGGGTCGTAAATCGACCAGTAAATTCAAAACTCGTCAACATTTCAAGAAGACAATTTCAAGAGGCATACTTTACCCACATTTTGTATTTTCTTTTCCTTTAAAATAAGAGGGAACTGAAAAATGCTCCGCATCGGCAATTAATAAAGCCATGAGAATCCAAATACAGAAATGTTCACCTCACAGCCGTCAGAATGTTCTTCAGCAAAACGTCTACAAAGAATAAACGCTGAAGTGCTTTCAGAGAACTGTGTACCCTCTAGATGCTGGGGGGATGGAAGCTGGTAACACCCGGTAGTGATAACATAACGGAGGTGCGTTTAAGGGTAAAAATTTAGCTACCATGTGATGTGGTCGGTCCTTTGATGCGCCTATCAGCTGAGCAGAGCAGAATGGAAAAGACACAGGCGGGCAATCCTGCACTGCAGAAACATTTAACATAGCCAAGACTTGGAAGAAACGAAAATGTCCATCAACAGAAAAATGCACAAAGAGGAAGTGGTGAGTGTAAACAATGGAATATAAGCCATGGAAAACAATGAAACAGTGCCGTTTGCACCACCTTATAAGGACCTAAAGATAATCACCCAACTTGAAGTAAGAAAGAAACTGAAAGACAGATATCCTATGACACCACTTCTAGGTGTTACCTAAACATTGATACTCATGAACTTATTTCAAGGAGAAGGGAAAACATGGATTAAGAAAAAAAATACTCTGTTTAACCAAATGGCAAGGTGTAAGGAATGTATGAATTACGATCAGGGCGTTAACAGACATGTACTCATACATATGAAATATATAATCACAAAATGCCTATGGAATACCAAGAGAGGTCTACTCATCACTCTGTAATACCCAACACCGGAAAGGATCCAAAGATGAAAACACAGATACATTGATATGATAAACCAGATTCTGTCCACCTAGGAGAAACTTTTTTTATCAAATTGGTCCTGATACCTAATAAAAATTAAATTTAAAAAACAAACAACAAGTAAGGAGATATAAGCTCTTGGGGGTTTGTGCTGTCACATTCCACCCTAATTTGAAGCCTACTAACACGATTTCTGGGTAAGCTCTCTTGCATAAAAAACCAGAGTTGGAAATGTAGATATGCTGACGCCTTCTGGCTGTTTACTGCAAGGGCAGCTTGAAACCCACAGCTAATGGTCACTTAACATTCACAAGGCCTCAGGGCTTTAAAGGACACTGCCCTAAAACAATTGTGCTGAAGTAGGGAATGACCAGAAAAATTCAAAACAGGCAAATTTTTCAAGAAGATAGTATGAAGAAGTAAGTTTTACTCACTGTCCTTCCAAAACAAGGAAAATGGATAAAAGCTCAACCTCAGGAATTATTACACTCATGCAAATCTAATCTACAAAAAGGTTTCAACTCACACAGGTCGACTGAGCCTCAGCAAAATGTCTACAAATAATGAAAGCTTAAGTGGTGTTTGAGAACTGTGTACCCTCTAGCTACTGGTGCCATGTAAAGTGGTCACAGCCAATAATGAGAACAGAAAGGAGCAGCATTTAGCAGTAAAAATTGAGCTACCATTCGAGGCAGCAGACCCACCGCTTTGCCTCTCACCTGAGAAGACCAGAATCTAGAAGACACAGGCTGCAAAAGCTGCACTGCACCTTTATTCACAATAGCCAAGACATGCAAGCAACCTAAATGTCCATCTACAGATGAATGGATAAAGAAGGAGTGGTCCATGTAAACAACGGAATACTAGCCATGGATGACAATGAAACACTGCTCTTTGAGGTACCATAGATGAGCCTAGAGATAATCACAAACCATGAGGTAAGTTGGAAAGCAAAAGACATATATCCTATGAATTATCACTTAGAGGTGTCACCTAAGAACTGAGAAAAATGGACATATTTCCATAGAGAAAGACACACACAGACTTGAGAAAGAAACTATGCATATCTAAAAGGAAAGGTGGTGGCAATGGATAAATTAAGATTAGGTTTCCCATACCTATACAAATACAGATTAAGTACATATATCAAAAAGCCCGAGCACATAGCAAGGGACGTCTAGAGAACACTCTGTAATCGTTTACATGGGAAAAGAATCTGTACATGAATAGGTATATATGATGTACAAAAGTACCAGATTGTTGACACCTAGGACAAACTGTATTCTGATCATTACCCCGATTAAAACAATTCAAACAACGAACAAGAAGTAATGAGGCATAAACTACAGGGGCTTTTCCCTGGCACATTCCATTCTAATTTACAAACTAGTAACAGGATTTCAAGAAAGGCTCTGCTCCCCTAGTAACCAGATTTGGGAATGGAGAAATGCTGACACCTTGTGGCCGTTTCCCACAACACCAGTTTTAACCCAGTGCTAATGGTCACTAAATATTCACACTCATTGCAGGCATGTAAATGACACCTGCTCTCAAAAAAAACCTGGAGTCCCAAATGGATCACAAATTCAAAAGAGGGCAACCTTCCAAGAAGTCAATATCAAGAGGTATATTGTACTCACGCAATTATTTTTTCTTAAGAAAGGAGAAATGTGTGGGAAAATGCTGAATCTTAGGAATTATTAAAGACATGCAAATCCAAATTATAAAAAACCTATCAGCTCACACCAGTCAGAACGTCAAACATGCTGCAAACAATAAATGCTGAAGGGGTTGTGGAAAAATGCATACCCTCGGGGTTCATTGGGACGTGGTAAGAGCCACGAATGAAAACACAATAGAGGTGCTTTGAAAAGGTAACCACTGAGCTACCAGTCAATGAATCATCCTCACTCTTGGGGCTATCACCTGAGAAAATGAGAATCAAAAGTCACAGGATGGCAACACTGCACTCCAGCAATATGTACCACAGCCAACACTTTGAAGCAATGAAGATGTCCATCAACAGAGGATTGCACAAACAAGAAGTGGTCCATGTACACAATAGAATACTACTCCTCTAAAAAATATAAATTAACTTTAAAAAACCAACATAACAAAGGAGACATAAGCCTTTGTGGAGTATATCAGGGCACACTGCACTCTAATTTATAACTGAGCCACACCACTGGCAGGAAGGTCCGTTTCCCTAGGTAACAGAGTGGGCAACGTAGAAATGCTGCCACACTCTGGCGGATACCTGCAACGGCAGCTTTGAAATCTGTGCCAATGGGCACTTCATATGCACAAGTACTACAGGGCTGCAAATGAAAACTGTCCTTCCAATGTCTTGACGCAGGTAAAGGCCAAAAAATTTCAAAATGTGACACATACTTCAAGAAAAATAATTGAAGAAGTCAGCTGTAATAGCAGATTGGGAAAAAATGGACATGCCTGAAAGCTCAGTTTCAAGGGAGTATGAGACACGTGCAAATCCAACCATAAAGAGGTATCAGCTCGCACCACTGAGAATAACCATCCACAAAAAAATACAAACGATCCATGCTGAAGAGGTTGTGGAGAAATTCATACCCTCAATTTGAAGTGGGACGTAACCTGGTAAGAGCCACTAATGGGAAGAGACTGGAGGGGCCTATAAAAGGTAAACCTTGAGCTACTATATGATCCAGAAGGCCCACTCCTCAGGCAACATCCTAAGAAGACAAAATTGGAAAGACACGGGCAGGCAAATTTGCACTGTAGAAGTATTACAGTAGCCAAGACATGGAAGTAACCAAAACATCCATCAAGAGATGAGTGGACAAAGAAGAACACGTACATGTACAGATGGAATATAAGCCAAGGACAAAAGATGACACAATGCCATTTGCAGGACCATACAGGAGTCTAGGGGTAATCATGCAACTTGTAGTAAGTGAGAAAGCGAAAGACACATATCTTATCATATCACTTATGGGTGTTACCTGAAAATTGATACCAATGAAGATATTTCCACAGAGAAATGCAATCACAGATTCAGTAAACAAACTTATGGTTCACAAAATGGAAAGGTGTGAGGATTGGATACATTAAGATATTGGGGTAAACACAGATACACAAACAGACGTGAAATATAGAAGCACCGAAAACCTACGGCATACCAAGAGAAGACTACTCAACATTGTGTCCTAACCTGCATGGGAAAAGGATCTGAAGATGAAGAGATATATGTATATGTGTAAAAGTACCACATCTTGCACACCTAGAAAAAACAAAACATTGTCATCTAATTTGCTGTGATAAGAAATAAAAATTAATTAAAAAAACGAACAAGAAGTAATGAGACCTAATCTTAAGGGGCTTTTCCTGGCACATTCCATTCTAATTTACAACCTACAACACAACTTCCATTATGGATCTGTTGCCCTAGTAACCAGGTTTGGTAAGGAGAAGTGCTGCCGCTTTCTGGCCGTTTCACACAACAGGGCCAATCGTCACTTAATATTCAAAATACTTGCAGGCCTGTAAATGACACCTGCCATCAAAAAAAAATCCTGGGGTCGTAAATCGACCAGTAAATTCAAAACTCGTCAACATTTCAAGAAGACAATTTCAAGAGGCATACTTTACCCACATTTTGTATTTTCTTTTCCTTTAAAATAAGAGGGAACTGAAAAATGCTCCACATCAGCAATTAATAAAGCCATGAAAATCCAACTACAGAAATGTTCACCTCACAGCCGTCAGAATGTTCTTCAGCAAAACGTCTACAAAGAATAAACGCTGAAGTGCTTTCAGAGAACTGTGTACCCTCTAGATGCTGGGGGGGGGATGGAAGCTGCTAACACCCGGTAGTGATAACATAACGGAGGTGCGTTTAAGTGTAAAAATTTAGCTACCATGTGATGTGGTAGGTCCTTTGATGCACCTATCACCTGAGCAGAGCAGAATGGAAAAGACACAGGCGGGCAATCCTGCACTGCAGAAACATTTAACATAGCCAAGACTTGGAAGAAACCAAAATGTCCATCAACAGAAAAATGCACAAAGAGGAAGTGGTGAGTGTAAACAATGGAATATAAGCCATGGAAAACAATGAAACAGTGCCGTTTGCACCACCTTATAAGGACCTAAAGATAATCACCCAACTTGAAGTAAGAAAGAAACTGAAAGACAGATATCCTATGACACCACTTCTAGGTGTTACCTAAACAGTGATACTCATGAACTTATTTCAAGGAGAAGGGAAAACATGGATTAAGAAAATAATACTCAGTTTAACCAAATGGCAAGGTGTAAGGAATGTATGAATTACGATCAGGGCGTTAACAGACATGTACTCATACATATGAAATATATAATCACAAAATGCCTATGGAATACCAAGAGAGGTCTACTCATCACTCTGTAATACCCAACACCGGAAAGGATCCAAAGATGAAAACACAGATACATTGATATGATAAACCAGATTCTGTCCACCTAGGAGAAACTTTTTTTATCAAATTGGTCCTGATACCTAATAAAAATTAAATTTAAAAAACAAACAACAAGTAAGGAGATATAAGCTCTTGGGGGATTGTGCTGTCACATTCCACTCTAATTTGAAGCCTACTAACACGATTTCCGGGTAAGCTCTCTTGCATAAAAAACCAGAGTTGGAAATGTAGATATGCTGACGCCTTCTGGCTGTTTACTGCAAGGGCAGCTTGAAACCCACAGCTAATGGTCACTTAACATTCACAAGGCCTCAGGGCTTTAAAGGACACTGCCCTAAAACAATTGTGCTGAAGTAGGGAATGACCAGAAAAATTCAAAACAGGCAAATTTTTCAAGAAGATAGTATGAAGAAGTAAGTTTTACTCACTGTCCTTCCAAAATAAGGAAAATGGATAAAAGCTCAACCTCAGGAATTATTACACTCATGCAAATCTAATCTACAAAAAGGTTTCAACTCACACAGGTCGACTGAGCCTCAGCAAAATGTCTACAAATAATGAAAGCTTAAGTGGTGTTTGAGAACTGTGTACCCTCTAGCTGCTGGTGCCATGTAAAGTGGTCACAGCCAATAATGAGAACAGAAAGGAGCAGCATTTAGCAGTAAAAATTGAGCTACCATTCGATGCAGCAGACCCACCGCTTTGCCTCTCACCTGAGAAGATCAGAATCTAGAAGACACAGGCTGCAAAAGCTGCACTGCACCTTTATTCACAATAGCCAAGACATGCAAGCAACCTAAATGTCCATCTACAGATGAATGGATAAAGAAGGAGTGGTCCATGTAAACAACGGAATACTAGCCATGGATGACAATGAAACACTGCTCTTTGAGGTACCATAGATGAGCCTAGAGATAATCACAGACCATGAGGTAAGTTGGAAAGCAAAAGACATATATCCTATGAATTATCACTTAGAGGTGTCACCTAAGAACTGAGAAAAAGGGACATATTTCCATAGAGAAAGACACACACAGACTTGAGAAAGAAACTATGCATATCTAAAAGGAAAGGTGGTGGCAATGGATAAATTAAGATTAGGTTTCCCATACCTATACAAATACAGATTAAGTACATATATCAAAAAGCCCGAGCACATAGCAAGGGACGTCTAGAGAACACTCTGTAATCGTTTACATGGGAAAAGAATCTGTACATGAATAGGTATATATGATGTACAAAAGTACCAGATTGTGGACACCTAGGACAAACTGTATTCTGATCATTACCCCGATTAAAACAATTCAAACAACGAACAAGAAGTAATGAGGCATAAACTACAGGGGCTTTTCCCTGGCACATTTCATTCTAATTTACAAACTAGTAACAGGATTTCAAGAAAGGCTCTGCTCCCCTAGTAACCAGATTTGGGAATGGAGAAATGCTGCCACCTTGTGGCCGTTTCCCACAACACCAGTTTTAACCCAGTGCTAATGGTCACTAAATATTCACACTCATTGCAGGCATGTAAATGACACCTGCTCTCAAAAAAACCCTGGAGTCCCAAATGGATCACAAATTCAAAAGAGGGCAACCTTCCAAGAAGTCAATATCAAGAGGTATATTGTACTCACGCAATTATTTTTTCTTAAGAAAGGAGAAATGTGTGGGAAAATGCTGAATCTTAGGAATTATTAAAGACATGCAAATCCAAATTACAAAAAACCTATCAGCTCACACCAGTCAGAACGTCAAACGTGCTGCAAACAATAAATGCTGAAGGGGTTGTGGAAAAATGCATACCCTCGGGGTTCATTGGGACGTGGTAAGAGCCACGAATGAAAACACAATAGAGGTGCTTTGAAAAGGTAACCACTGAGCTACCAGTCAATGAATCATCCTCACTCTTCGGGCTATCACCTGAGAAAATGAGAATCAAAAGTCACAGGATGGCAACACTGCACTCCAGCAATATGTACCACAGCCAACACTTTGAAGCAATGAAGATGTCCATCAACAGAGGATTGCACAAACAAGAAGTGGTCCATGTACACAATAGAATACTACTCCTCTAAAAAATATAAATTAACTTTAAAAAACCAACATAACAAAGGAGACATAAGCCTTTGTGGAGTATATCAGGGCACACTGCACTCTAATTTATAACTGAGCCACACCACTGGCAGGAAGGTCCGTTTCCCTAGGTAACAGAGTGGGCAACGTAGAAATGCTGCCACACTCTGGCGGATACCTGCAACGGCAGCTTTGAAATCTGTGCCAATGGGCACTTCATATGCACAAGTACTACAGGGCTGCAAATGAAAACTGTCCTTCCAATGTCTTGACGCAGGTAAAGGCCAAAAAATTTCAAAATGTGACACATACTTCAAGAAAAATAATTGAAGAAGTCAGCTGTAATAGCAGATTGGGAAAAAATGGACATGCCTGAAAGCTCAGTTTCAAGGGAGTATGAGACACGTGCAAATCCAACCATAAAGAGGTATCAGCTCGCACCACTGAGAATAACCATCCACAAAAAAATACAAACGATCCATGCTGAAGAGGTTGTGGAGAAATTCATACCCTCAATTTGAAGTGGGACGTAACCTGGTAAGAGCCACTAATGGGAAGAGACTGGAGGGGCCTATAAAAGGTAAACCTTGAGCTACTATATGATCCAGAAGGCCCACTCCTCAGGCAACATCCTAAGAAGACAAAATTGGAAAGACACGGGCAGGCAAATTTGCACTGTAGAAGGATTACAGTAGCCAAGACATGGAAGTAACCAAAACATCCATCAAGAGATGAGTGGACAAAGAAGAACGCGTACATGTACAGATGGAATATTAGCCAAGGACAAAAGATGACACAATGCCATTTGCAGGACCATACAGGAGTCTAGGGGTAATCATGCAACTTGTAGTAAGTGAGAAAGCGAAAGACACATATCTTATCATATCACTTATGGGTGTTACCTGAAAATTGATACCAATGAAGATATTTCCACAGAGAAATGCAATCACAGATTCAGTAAACAAACTTATGGTTCACAAAATGGAAAGGTGTGAGGATTGGATACATTAAGATATTGGGGTAAACACAGATACACAAACAGACGTGAAATATAGAAGCACCGAAAACCTACGGCATACCAAGAGAAGACTACTCAACATTGTGTCCTAACCTGCATGGGAAAAGGATCTGAAGATGAAGAGATATATGTATATGTGTAAAAGTACCACATCTTGCACACCTAGAAAAAACAAAACATTGTCATCTAATTTGCTGTGATAAGAAATAAAAATTAATTAAAAAAACGAACAAGAAGTAATGAGACCTAATCTTAAGGGGCTTTTCCTGGCACATTCCATTCTAATTTACAACCTACAACACAACTTCCATTATGGATCTGTTGCCCTAGTAACCAGGTTTGGTAAGGAGAAGTGCTGCCGCTTTCTGGCCGTTTCACACAACAGGGCCAATCGTCACTTAATATTCAAAATACTTGCAGGCCTGTAAATGACACCTGCCATCAAAAAAAAATCCTGGTGTCGTAAATCGACCAGTAAATTCAAAACTTGTCAACATTTCAAGAAGACAATTTCAAGAGGCATACTTTACCCACATTTTGTATTTTCTTTTCTTTTAAAATAAGAGGGAACTGAAAAATGCTCCACATCAGCAATTAATAAAGCCATGAAAATCCAACTACAGAAATGTTCACCTCACAGCCGTCAGAATGTTCTTCAGCAAAACGTCTACAAAGAATAAACGCTGAAGTGCTTTCAGAGAACTGTGTACCCTCTAGATGCTGGGGGGGGATGGAAGCTGCTAACACCCGGTAGTGATAACATAACGGAGGTGCGTTTAAGTGTAAAAATTTACCTACCATGTGATGTGGTAGGTCCTTTGATGCGCCTATCACCTGAGCAGAGCAGAATGGAAAAGACCCAGGCGGGCAATCCTGCACTGCAGAAACATTTAACATAGCCAAGACTTGGAAGAAACCAAAATGTCCATCAACAGAAAAATGCACAAAGAGGAAGTGGTGAGTGTAAACAATGGAATATAAGCCATGGAAAACAATGAAACAGTGCCGTTTGCACCACCTTATAAGGACCTAAAGATAATCACCCAACTTGAAGTAAGAAAGAAACTGAAAGACAGATATCCTATGACACCACTTCTAGGTGTTACCTAAAAATTGATACTCATGAACTTATTTCCAGGAGAAGGGAAAACATGGATTAAGAAAAAAAATACTCAGTTTAACCAAATGGCAAGGTGTAAGGAATGTATGAATTACAATCAGGGCGTTAACAGACATGTACTCATACATATGAAATATATAATCACAAAATGCCTATGGGATACCAAGAGAGGCCTACTCATCACTCTGTAATAACCTACACCAGACAGGATCCAAAGATGAAAACACAGATACATGGATATGATAAACCAGATTCTGTCCACCTAGGAGAAACATTTTTTATCAAATTGGTCCTGATACCTAATAAAAATTAAATTTAAAAAACAAACAACAAGTAAGGAGATATAAGCTCTTGGGGGATTGTGCTGTCACATTCCACTCTAATTTGAAGCCTACTAACACGATTTCCGGGAAAGCTCTCTTGCACAAAAAGCCAGAGTTGGAAATGTAGATATGCTGACGCCTTCTGGCTGTTTACTGCAAGGGCAGCTTGAAACCCACAGCTAATGGTCACTTAACATTCACAAGGCCTCAGGGCTTTAAAGGACACTGCCCTAAAACAATTGTGCTGAAGTAGGGAATGACCAGAAAAATTCAAAACAGGCAAATTTTTCAAGAAGATAGTATGAAGAAGTAAGTTTTACTCACCGTCCTTCCAAAACAAGGAAAATGGATCAAAGCTCAACCTCAGGAATTATTACACTCATGCAAATCTAATCTACAAAAAGGTTTCAACTCACTCAGGTCGACTGAGCCTCAGCAAAATGTCTACAAATAATGAAAGCTTAAGTGGTGTTTGAGAACTGTGTACCCTCTAGCTGCTGGTGCCATGTAAAGTGTTCACAGCCAATAATGAGAACAGAAAGGAGCAGCATTTAGCAGTAAAAATTGAGCTACCATTCGAGGCAGCAGACCCACTGCTTTGCCTCTCACCTGAGAAGACCAGAATCTAGAAGACACAGGCTGCAAAAGCTGCACTGCACCTTTATTCACAATAGCCAAGACATGCAAGCAACCTAAATGTCCATCTACAGATGAATGGATAAAGAAGGAGTGGTCCATGTAAACAATGGAATACTAGCCATGGATGACAATGAAACACTGCTCTTTGAGGCACCATAGATGAGCCTAGAGATAATCACAGACCATGAGGTAAGTTGGAAAGCAAAAGACATATATCCTATGAATTATCACTTAGAGGTGTCACCTAAGAACTGAGAAAAATGGACATATTTCCATAGAGAAAGACACACACAGACTTGAGAAAGAAACTATGCATATCTAAAAGGAAAGGTGGTGGCAATGGATAAATTAAGATTAGGTTTCCCATACCTATACAAATACAGATTAAGTACATATATCAAAAAGCCCGAGCACATAGCAAGGGACGTCTAGAGAACACTCTGTAATCGTTTACATGGGAAAAGAATCTGTACATGAATAGGTATATATGATGTACAAAAGTACCAGATTGTTGACACCTAGGACAAACTGTATTCTGATCATTACCCCGATTAAAACAATTCAAACAACGAACAAGAAGTAATGAGGCATAAACTACAGGGGCTTTTCCCTGGCACATTCCATTCTAATTTACAAACTAGTAACAGGATTTCAAGAAAGGCTCTGCTCCCCTAGTAACCAGATTTGGGAATGGAGAAATGCTGCCACCTTGTGGCCGTTTCCCACAACACCAGTTTTAACCCAGTGCTAATGGTCACTAAATATTCACACTCATTGCAGGCATTTAAATGACACCTGCTCTCAAAAAAAATCCTGGCGTCCCAAATGGACCACAAATTCAAAAGAGGGCAACCTTCCAAGAAGACAATATCAAGAGGTATATTGTACTCACACAATTATTTTTTCTTAAGAAAGGAGAAATGTGTGGGAAAATGCTGAATCTTAGGAATTATTAAAGACATGCAAATCCAAATTACAAAAAACCTATCAGCTCACACCAGGCAGAATGGCAAACATGCTGCAAACAACAAATGCTGAAGGGGTTGTGGAAAAATGCATACCCTCGGGGTTCATTGGGACGTGGTAAGAGCCACGAATGAAAACACAACAGAGGTGCTTTGAAAAGGTAACCACTGAGCTACCAGTCAATGAATCATCCCCACTGTTGGGCCTATCACCTGAGAACATGAGAATCAAAAGTCACAGGATGGCAACACTGCACTCCAGCAATATGTACCACAGCCAACACTTTGAAGCAATGAAGATGTCCATCAACAGAGGATTGCACAAACAAGAAGTGGTCCATGTACACAATAGAATACTACCCCTCTAAAAAATATAAATTAACTTTAAAAAACCAACATAACAAAGGAGACATAAGCCTTTGGGGAGTATATCAGGGCACACTGCACTCTAATTTATAACTGAGCCACACCACTGGCAGGAAGGTCCGTTTCCCTAGGTAACAGAGTGGGCAACGTAGAAATGCTGCCACACTCTGGCGGATACCTGCAACGGCAGCTTTGAAATCTGTGCCAATGGGCACTTCATATGCACAAGTACTACAGGGCTGCAAATGAAAACTGTCCTTCCAATGTCTTGACGCAGGTAAAGGCCAAAAAATTTCAAAATGTGGCACATACTTCAAGAAAAATAATTGAAGAAGTCAGCTGTAATAGCAGATTGGGAAAAAATGGACATGTCTGAGAGCTCAGTTTCAAGGGAGTATGAGACACGTGCAAATCCAACCATAAAGAGGTATCAGCTCGCACCACTGAGAATAACCATCCACAAAAAAATACAAACGATCCATGCTGAAGAGGTTGTGGAGAAATTCATACCCTCAGTTTGAAGTGGGACGTAACCTGGTAAGAGCCACTAATGGGAAGAGACTGGAGGGGCCTATAAAAGGTAAACCTTGAGCTACTATATGATCCAGAAGGCCCACTCCTCAGGCAACATCCTAAGAAGACAAAATTGGAAAGACACAGGCAGGCAAATTTGCACTGTAGAAGTATTACAGTAGCCAAGACATGGAAGTAACCAAAACATCCATCAAGAGATGAGTGGACAAAGAAGAACGCGTACATGTACAGATGGAATATTAGCCAAGGACAAAAGATGACACAATGCCATTTGCAGGACCATACAGGAGTCTAGGGGTAATCATGCAACTTGTAGTAAGTGAGAAAGCGAAAGACACATATCTTATCATATCACTTATGGGTGTTACCTGAAAATTGATACCAATGAAGATATTTCCACAGAGAAATGCAATCACAGATTCACTAAACAAACTTATGGTTCACAAAATGGAAAGGTGTGAGGATTGGATACATTAAGATATGGGGGTAAACACAGATACACAAACAGACGTGAAATATAGAAGCACCGAAAACCTATGGCATACCAAGAGAAGACTACTCAACATTGTGTCCTAACCTGCATGGGAAAAGGATCTGAAGATGAAGAGATATATGTATATGTGTAAAAGTACCACATCTTGCACGCCTAGAAAAAACAAAACATTGTCATCTAATTTGCTGTGATAAGAAATAAAAATTAATTAAAAAAACGAACAAGAAGTAATGAGACCTAATCTTAAGGGGCTTTTCCTGGCACATTCCATTCTAATTTACAACCAACAACACAACTTCCATTATGGATCTGTTGCCCTAGTAACCAGGTTTGGTAAGGAGAAGTGCTGCCGCTTTCTGGCCGTTTCACACAACAGGGCCAATCGTCAATTAATATTCAAAATACTTGCAGGCCTGTAAATGACACCTGCCATCAAAAAAAAAAATCCTGGGGTCGTAAATCGACCAGTAAATTCAAAACTCGTCAACATTTCAAGAAGACAATTTCAAGAGGCATACTTTACCCACATTTTGTATTTTCTTTTCCTTTAAAATAAGAGGGAACTGAAAAATGCTCCACATCAGCAATTAATAAAGCCATGAAAATCCAACTACAGAAATGTTCACCTCACAGCCGTCAGAATGTTCTTCAGCAAAACGTCTACAAAGAATAAACGCTGAAGTGCTTTCAGAGAACTGTGTACCCTCTAGATGCTGGGGGGGGATGGAAGCTGGTAACACCCGGTAGTGATAACATAACGGAGGTGCGTTTAAGTGTAAAAATTTAGCTACCATGTGATGTGGTAGGTCCTTTGATGCGCCTATCACCTGAGCAGAGCAGAATGGAAAAGACCCAGGCGGGCAATCCTGCACTGCAGAAACATTTAACATAGCCAAGACTTGGAAGAAACCAAAATGTCCATCAACAGAAAAATGCACAAAGAGGAAGTGGTGAGTGTAAACAATGGAATATAAGCCATGGAAAACAATGAAACAGTGCCGTTTGCACCACCTTATAAGGACCTAAAGATAATCACCCAACTTGAAGTAAGAAAGAAACTGAAAGACAGATATCCTATGACACCACTTCTAGGTGTTACCTAAAAATTGATACTCATGAACTTACTTCCAGGAGAAGGGAAAACATGGATTAAGAAAAAAAATACTCTGTTTAACCAAATGGCAAGGTGTAAGGAATGTATGAATTACGATCAGGGCGTTAACAGACATGTACTCATACATATGAAATATATAATCACAAAATGCCTATGGGATACCAAGAGAGGCCTACTCATCACTCTGTAATAACCTACACCAGACAGGATCCAAAGATGAAAACACAGATACATGGATATGATAAACCAGATTCTGTCCACCTAGGAGAAACATTTTTTATCAAATTGGTCCTGATACCTAATAAAAATTAAATTTAAAAAAACAAACAACAAGTAAGGAGATATAAGCTCTTGGGGGATTGTGCTGTCACATTCCACTCTAATTTGAAGCCTACTAACACGATTTCCGGGAAAGCTCTCTTGCACAAAAAACCAGAGTTGGAAATGTAGATATGCTGACGCCTTCTGGCTGTTTACTGCAAGGGCAGCTTGAAACCCACAGCTAATGGTCACTTAACATTCACAAGGCCTCAGGGCTTTAAAGGACACTGCCCTAAAAAAATTGTGCTGAAGTAGGGAATGACCAGAAAAATTCAAAACAGGCAAATTTTTCAAGAAGATAGTATGAAGAAGTAAGTTTTACTCACTGTCCTTCCAAAACAAGGAAAATGGATCAAAGCTCAACCTCAGGAATTATTACACTCATGCAAATCTAATCTACAAAAAGGTTTCAACTCACTCAGGTCGACTGAGCCTCAGCAAAATGTCTACAAATAATGAAAGCTTAAGTGGTGTTTGAGAACTCTGTACCCTCTAGCTGCTGGTGCCATGTAAAGTGGTCACAGCCAATAATGAGAACAGAAAGGAGCAGCATTTAGCAGTAAAAATTGAGCTACCATTCGATGCAGCAGACCCACCGCTTTGCCTCTCACCTGAGAAGATCAGAATCTAGAAGACACAGGCTGCAAAAGCTGCACTGCACCTTTATTCACAATAGCCAAGACATGCAAGCAACCTAAATGTCCATCTACAGATGAATGGATAAAGAAGGAGTGGTCCATGTAAACAACGGAATACTAGCCATGGATGACAATGAAACACTGCTCTTTGAGGTACCATAGATGAGCCTAGAGATAATCACAGACCATGAGGTAAGTTGGAAAGCAAAAGACATATATCCTATGAATTATCACTTAGAGGTGTCACCTAAGAACTGAGAAAAATGGACATATTTCCATAGAGAAAGACACACACAGACTTGAGAAAGAAACTATGCATATCTAAAAGGAAAGGTGGTGGCAATGGATAAATTAAGATTAGGTTTCCCATACCTATACAAATACAGATTAAGTACATATATCAAAAAGCCCGAGCACATAGCAAGGGACGTCTAGAGAACACTCTGTAATCGTTTACATGGGAAAAGAATCTGTACATGAATAGATATATATGATGTACACAAGTACCAGATTGTGGCCACCTAGGACAAACTGTATTCTGATCATTACCCCGATTAAAACAATTCAAACAACGAACAAGAAGTAATGAGGCATAAACTACAGGGGCTTTTCCCTGGCACATTCCATTGTAATTTACAAACTAGTAACAGGATTTCAAGAAAGGCTCTGCTCCCCTAGTAACCAGATTTGGGAATGGAGAAATGCTGACACCTTGTGGCCGTTTCCCACAACACCAGTTTTAACCCAGTGCTAATGGTCACTAAATATTCACACTCATTGCAGGCATGTAAATGACACCTGCTCTCAAAAAAAACCTGGAGTCCCAAATGGATCACAAATTCAAAAGAGGGCAACCTTCCAAGAAGTCAATATCAAGAGGTATATTGTACTCACGCAATTATTTTTTCTTAAGAAAGGAGAAATGTGTGGGAAAATGCTGAATCTTAGGAATTATTAAAGACATGCAAATCCAAATTACAAAAAACCTATCAGCTCACACCAGTCAGAACGTCAAACATGCTGCAAACAATAAATGCTGAAGGGGTTGTGGAAAAATGCATACCCTCGGGGTTCATTGGGACGTGGTAAGAGCCACGAATGAAAACACAACAGAGGTGCTTTGAAAAGGTAACCACTGAGCTACCAGTCAATGAATCATCCTCACTCTTCGGGCTATCACCTGAGAAAATGAGAATCAAAAGTCACAGGATGGCAACACTGCACTCCAGCAATATGTACCACAGCCAACACTTTGAAGCAATGAAGATGTCCATCAACAGAGGATTGCACAAACAAGAAGTGGTCCATGTACACAATAGAATACTACTCCTCTAAAAAATATAAATTAACTTTAAAAAACCAACATAACAAAGGAGACATAAGCCTTTGTGGAGTATATCAGGGCACACTGCACTCTAATTTATAACTGAGCCACACCACTGGCAGGAAGGTCCGTTTCCCTAGGTAACAGAGTGGGCAACGTAGAAATGCTGCCACACTCTGGCGGATACCTGCAACGGCAGCTTTGAAATCTGTGCCAATGGGCACTTCATATGCACAAGTACTACAGGGCTGCAAATGAAAACTGTCCTTCCAATGTCTTGACGCAGGTAAAGGCCAAAAAATTTCAAAATGTGACACATACTTCAAGAAAAATAATTGAAGAAGTCAGCTGTAATAGCAGATTGGGAAAAAATGGACATGCCTGAAAGCTCAGTTTCAAGGGAGTATGAGACACGTGCAAATCCAACCATAAAGAGGTATCAGCTCGCACCACTGAGAATAACCATCCACAAAAAAATACAAACGATCCATGCTGAAGAGGTTGTGGAGAAATTCATACCCTCAATTTGAAGTGGGACGTAACCTGGTAAGAGCCACTAATGGGAAGAGACTGGAGGGGCCTATAAAAGGTAAACCTTGAGCTACTATATGATCCAGAAGGCCCACTCCTCAGGCAACATCCTAAGAAGACAAAATTGGAAAGACACGGGCAGGCAAATTTGCACTGTAGAAGGATTACAGTAGCCAAGACATGGAAGTAACCAAAACATCCATCAAGAGATGAGTGGACAAAGAAGAACGCGTACATGTACAGATGGAATATTAGCCAAGGACAAAAGATGACACAATGCCATTTGCAGGACCATACAGGAGTCTAGGGGTAATCATGCAACTTGTAGTAAGTGAGAAAGCGAAAGACACATATCTTATCATATCACTTATGGGTGTTACCTGAAAATTGATACCAATGAAGATATTTCCACAGAGAAATGCAATCACAGATTCAGTAAACAAACTTATGGTTCACAAAATGGAAAGGTGTGAGGATTGGATACATTAAGATATTGGGGTAAACACAGATACACAAACAGACGTGAAATATAGAAGCACCGAAAACCTACGGCATACCAAGAGAAGACTACTCAACATTGTGTCCTAACCTGCATGGGAAAAGGATCTGAAGATGAAGAGATATATGTATATGTGTAAAAGTACCACATCTTGCACACCTAGAAAAAACAAAACATTGTCATCTAATTTGCTGTGATAAGAAATAAAAATTAATTAAAAAAACGAACAAGAAGTAATGAGACCTAATCTTAAGGGGCTTTTCCTGGCACATTCCATTCTAATTTACAACCTACAACACAACTTCCATTATGGATCTGTTGCCCTAGTAACCAGGTTTGGTAAGGAGAAGTGCTGCCGCTTTCTGGCCGTTTCACACAACAGGGCCAATCGTCACTTAATATTCAAAATACTTGCAGGCCTGTAAATGACACCTGCCATCAAAAAAAAATCCTGGTGTCGTAAATCGACCAGTAAATTCAAAACTCGTCAACATTTCAAGAAGACAATTTCAAGAGGCATACTTTACCCACATTTTGTATTTTCTTTTCTTTTAAAATAAGAGGGAACTGAAAAATGCTCCACATCAGCAATTAATAAAGCCATGAAAATCCAACTACAGAAATGTTCACCTCACAGCCGTCAGAATGTTCTTCAGCAAAACGTCTACAAAGAATAAACGCTGAAGTGCTTTCAGAGAACTGTGTACCCTCTAGATGCTGGGGGGGGATGGAAGCTGCTAACACCCGGTAGTGATAACATAACGGAGGTGCGTTTAAGTGTAAAAATTTAGCTACCATGTGATGTGGTAGGTCCTTTGATGCGCCTATCACCTGAGCAGAGCAGAATGGAAATGACCCAGGCGGGCAATCCTGCACTGCAGAAACATTTAACATAGCCAAGACTTGGAAGAAACCAAAATGTCCATCAACAGAAAAATGCACAAAGAGGAAGTGGTGAGTGTAAACAATGGAATATAAGCCATGGAAAACAATGAAACAGTGCCGTTTGCACCACCTTATAAGGACCTAAAGATAATCACCCAACTTGAAGTAAGAAAGAAACTGAAAGACAGATATCCTATGACACCACTTCTAGGTGTTACCTAAAAATTGATACTCATGAACTTATTTCCAGGAGAAGGGAAAACATGGATTAAGAAAAAAAATACTCAGTTTAACCAAATGGCAAGGTGTAAGGAATGTATGAATTACAATCAGGGCGTTAACAGACATGTACTCATACATATGAAATATATAATCACAAAATGCCTATGGGATACCAAGAGAGGCCTACTCATCACTCTGTAATAACCTACACCAGACAGGATCCAAAGATGAAAACACAGATACATGGATATGATAAACCAGATTCTGTCCACCTAGGAGAAACATTTTTTATCAAATTGGTCCTGATACCTAATAAAAATTAAATTTAAAAAACAAACAACAAGTAAGGAGATATAAGCTCTTGGGGGATTGTGCTGTCACATTCCACTCTAATTTGAAGCCTACTAACACGATTTCCGGGAAAGCTCTCTTGCACAAAAAGCCAGAGTTGGAAATGTAGATATGCTGACGCCTTCTGGCTGTTTACTGCAAGGGCAGCTTGAAACCCACAGCTAATGGTCACTTAACATTCACAAGGCCTCAGGGCTTTAAAGGACACTGCCCTAAAAAAATTGTGCTGAAGTAGGGAATGACCAGAAAAATTCAAAACAGGCAAATTTTTCAAGAAGATAGTATGAAGAAGTAAGTTTTACTCACTGTCCTTCCAAAACAAGGAAAATGGATCAAAGCTCAACCTCAGGAATTATTACACTCATGCAAATCTAATCTACAAAAAGGTTTCAACTCACTCAGGTCGACTGAGCCTCAGCAAAATGTCTACAAATAATGAAAGCTTAAGTGGTGTTTGAGAACTCTGTACCCTCTAGCTGCTGGTGCCATGTAAAGTGGTCACAGCCAATAATGAGAACAGAAAGGAGCAGCATTTAGCAGTAAAAATTGAGCTACCATTCGATGCAGCAGACCCACCGCTTTGCCTCTCACCTGAGAAGATCAGAATCTAGAAGACACAGGCTGCAAAAGCTGCACTGCACCTTTATTCACAATAGCCAAGACATGCAAGCAACCTAAATGTCCATCTACAGATGAATGGATAAAGAAGGAGTGGTCCATGTAAACAACGGAATACTAGCCATGGATGACAATGAAACACTGCTCTTTGAGGTACCATAGATGAGCCTAGAGATAATCACAGACCATGAGGTAAGTTGGAAAGCAAAAGACATATATCCTATGAATTATCACTTAGAGGTGTCACCTAAGAACTGAGAAAAATGGACATATTTCCATAGAGAAAGACACACACAGACTTGAGAAAGAAACTATGCATATCTAAAAGGAAAGGTGGTGGCAATGGATAAATTAAGATTAGGTTTCCCATACCTATACAAATACAGATTAAGTACATATATCAAAAAGCCCGAGCACATAGCAAGGGACGTCTAGAGAACACTCTGTAATCGTTTACATGGGAAAAGAATCTGTACATGAATAGATATATATGATGTACACAAGTACCAGATTGTGGCCACCTAGGACAAACTGTATTCTGATCATTACCCCGATTAAAACAATTCAAACAACGAACAAGAAGTAATGAGGCATAAACTACAGGGGCTTTTCCCTGGCACATTCCATTGTAATTTACAAACTAGTAACAGGATTTCAAGAAAGGCTCTGCTCCCCTAGTAACCAGATTTGGGAATGGAGAAATGCTGACACCTTGTGGCCGTTTCCCACAACACCAGTTTTAACCCAGTGCTAATGGTCACTAAATATTCACACTCATTGCAGGCATGTAAATGACACCTGCTCTCAAAAAAAACCTGGAGTCCCAAATGGATCACAAATTCAAAAGAGGGCAACCTTCCAAGAAGTCAATATCAAGAGGTATATTGTACTCACGCAATTATTTTTTCTTAAGAAAGGAGAAATGTGTGGGAAAATGCTGAATCTTAGGAATTATTAAAGACATGCAAATCCAAATTACAAAAAACCTATCAGCTCACACCAGTCAGAACGTCAAACATGCTGCAAACAATAAATGCTGAAGGGGTTGTGGAAAAATGCATACCCTCGGGGTTCATTGGGACGTGGTAAGAGCCACGAATGAAAACACAACAGAGGTGCTTTGAAAAGGTAACCACTGAGCTACCAGTCAATGAATCATCCTCACTCTTCGGGCTATCACCTGAGAAAATGAGAATCAAAAGTCACAGGATGGCAACACTGCACTCCAGCAATATGTACCACAGCCAACACTTTGAAGCAATGAAGATGTCCATCAACAGAGGATTGCACAAACAAGAAGTGGTCCATGTACACAATAGAATACTACTCCTCTAAAAAATATAAATTAACTTTAAAAAACCAACATAACAAAGGAGACATAAGCCTTTGTGGAGTATATCAGGGCACACTGCACTCTAATTTATAACTGAGCCACACCACTGGCAGGAAGGTCCGTTTCCCTAGGTAACAGAGTGGGCAACGTAGAAATGCTGCCACACTCTGGCGGATACCTGCAACGGCAGCTTTGAAATCTGTGCCAATGGGCACTTCATATGCACAAGTACTACAGGGCTGCAAATGAAAACTGTCCTTCCAATGTCTTGACGCAGGTAAAGGCCAAAAAATTTCAAAATGTGACACATACTTCAAGAAAAATAATTGAAGAAGTCAGCTGTAATAGCAGATTGGGAAAAAATGGACATGCCTGAAAGCTCAGTTTCAAGGGAGTATGAGACACGTGCAAATCCAACCATAAAGAGGTATCAGCTCGCACCACTGAGAATAACCATCCACAAAAAAATACAAACGATCCATGCTGAAGAGGTTGTGGAGAAATTCATACCCTCAATTTGAAGTGGGACGTAACCTGGTAAGAGCCACTAATGGGAAGAGACTGGAGGGGCCTATAAAAGGTAAACCTTGAGCTACTATATGATCCAGAAGGCCCACTCCTCAGGCAACATCCTAAGAAGACAAAATTGGAAAGACACGGGCAGGCAAATTTGCACTGTAGAAGGATTACAGTAGCCAAGACATGGAAGTAACCAAAACATCCATCAAGAGATGAGTGGACAAAGAAGAACGCGTACATGTACAGATGGAATATTAGCCAAGGACAAAAGATGACACAATGCCATTTGCAGGACCATACAGGAGTCTAGGGGTAATCATGCAACTTGTAGTAAGTGAGAAAGCGAAAGACACATATCTTATCATATCACTTATGGGTGTTACCTGAAAATTGATACCAATGAAGATATTTCCACAGAGAAATGCAATCACAGATTCAGTAAACAAACTTATGGTTCACAAAATGGAAAGGTGTGAGGATTGGATACATTAAGATATTGGGGTAAACACAGATACACAAACAGACGTGAAATATAGAAGCACCGAAAACCTACGGCATACCAAGAGAAGACTACTCAACATTGTGTCCTAACCTGCATGGGAAAAGGATCTGAAGATGAAGAGATATATGTATATGTGTAAAAGTACCACATCTTGCACACCTAGAAAAAACAAAACATTGTCATCTAATTTGCTGTGATAAGAAATAAAAATTAATTAAAAAAACGAACAAGAAGTAATGAGACCTAATCTTAAGGGGCTTTTCCTGGCACATTCCATTCTAATTTACAACCTACAACACAACTTCCATTATGGATCTGTTGCCCTAGTAACCAGGTTTGGTAAGGAGAAGTGCTGCCGCTTTCTGGCCGTTTCACACAACAGGGCCAATCGTCACTTAATATTCAAAATACTTGCAGGCCTGTAAATGACACCTGCCATCAAAAAAAAATCCTGGTGTCGTAAATCGACCAGTAAATTCAAAACTCGTCAACATTTCAAGAAGACAATTTCAAGAGGCATACTTTACCCACATTTTGTATTTTCTTTTCTTTTAAAATAAGAGGGAACTGAAAAATGCTCCACATCAGCAATTAATAAAGCCATGAAAATCCAACTACAGAAATGTTCACCTCACAGCCGTCAGAATGTTCTTCAGCAAAACGTCTACAAAGAATAAACGCTGAAGTGCTTTCAGAGAACTGTGTACCCTCTAGATGCTGGGGGGGGATGGAAGCTGCTAACACCCGGTAGTGATAACATAACGGAGGTGCGTTTAAGTGTAAAAATTTAGCTACCATGTGATGTGGTAGGTCCTTTGATGCGCCTATCACCTGAGCAGAGCAGAATGGAAAAGACCCAGGCGGGCAATCCTGCACTGCAGAAACATTTAACATAGCCAAGACTTGGAAGAAACCAAAATGTCCATCAACAGAAAAATGCACAAAGAGGAAGTGGTGAGTGTAAACAATGGAATATAAGCCATGGAAAACAATGAAACAGTGCCGTTTGCACCACCTTATAAGGACCTAAAGATAATCACCCAACTTGAAGTAAGAAAGAAACTGAAAGACAGATATCCTATGACACCACTTCTAGGTGTTACCTAAAAATTGATACTCATGAACTTATTTCCAGGAGAAGGGAAAACATGGATTAAGAAAAAAAATACTCAGTTTAACCAAATGGCAAGGTGTAAGGAATGTATGAATTACAATCAGGGCGTTAACAGACATGTACTCATACATATGAAATATATAATCACAAAATGCCTATGGGATACCAAGAGAGGCCTACTCATCACTCTGTAATAACCTACACCAGACAAGATCCAAAGATGAAAACACAGATACATGGATATGATAAACCAGATTCTGTCCACCTAGGAGAAACATTTTTTATCAAATTGGTCCTGATACCTAATAAAAATTAAATTTAAAAAACAAACAACAAGTAAGGAGATATAAGCTCTTGGGGGATTGTGCTGTCACATTCCACTCTAATTTGAAGCCTACTAACACGATTTCCGGGAAAGCTCTCTTGCACAAAAAGCCAGAGTTGGAAATGTAGATATGCTGACGCCTTCTGGCTGTTTACTGCAAGGGCAGCTTGAAACCCACAGCTAATGGTCACTTAACATTCACAAGGCCTCAGGGCTTTAAAGGACACTGCCCTAAAACAATTGTGCTGAAGTAGGGAATGACCAGAAAAATTCAAAACAGGCAAATTTTTCAAGAAGATAGTATGAAGAAGTAAGTTTTACTCACCGTCCTTCCAAAACAAGGAAAATGGATCAAAGCTCAACCTCAGGAATTATTACACTCATGCAAATCTAATCTACAAAAAGGTTTCAACTCACTCAGGTCGACTGAGCCTCAGCAAAATGTCTACAAATAATGAAAGCTTAAGTGGTGTTTGAGAACTGTGTACCCTCTAGCTGCTGGTGCCATGTAAAGTGTTCACAGCCAATAATGAGAACAGAAAGGAGCAGCATTTAGCAGTAAAAATTGAGCTACCATTCGAGGCAGCAGACCCACTGCTTTGCCTCTCACCTGAGAAGACCAGAATCTAGAAGACACAGGCTGCAAAAGCTGCACTGCACCTTTATTCACAATAGCCAAGACATGCAAGCAACCTAAATGTCCATCTACAGATGAATGGATAAAGAAGGAGTGGTCCATGTAAACAATGGAATACTAGCCATGGATGACAATGAAACACTGCTCTTTGAGGTACCATAGATGAGCCTAGAGATAATCACAGACCATGAGGTAAGTTGGAAAGCAAAAGACATATATCCTATGAATTATCACTTAGAGGTGTCACCTAAGAACTGAGAAAAATGGACATATTTCCATAGAGAAAGACACACACAGACTTGAGAAAGAAACTATGCATATCTAAAAGGAAAGGTGGTGGCAATGGATAAATTAAGATTAGGTTTCCCATACCTATACAAATACAGATTAAGTACATATATCAAAAAGCCCGAGCACATAGCAAGGGACGTCTAGAGAACACTCTGTAATCGTTTACATGGGAAAAGAATCTGTACATGAATAGGTATATATGATGTACAAAAGTACCAGATTGTTGACACCTAGGACAAACTGTATTCTGATCATTACCCCGATTAAAACAATTCAAACAACGAACAAGAAGTAATGAGGCATAAACTACAGGGGCTTTTCCCTGGCACATTCCATTCTAATTTACAAACTAGTAACAGGATTTCAAGAAAGGCTCTGCTCCCCTAGTAACCAGATTTGGGAATGGAGAAATGCTGCCACCTTGTGGCCGTTTCCCACAACACCAGTTTTAACCCAGTGCTAATGGTCACTAAATATTCACACTCATTGCAGGCATTTAAATGACACCTGCTCTCAAAAAAAATCCTGGCGTCCCAAATGGACCACAAATTCAAAAGAGGGCAACCTTCCAAGAAGACAATATCAAGAGGTATATTGTACTCACACAATTATTTTTTCTTAAGAAAGGAGAAATGTGTGGGAAAATGCTGAATCTTAGGAATTATTAAAGACATGCAAATCCAAATTACAAAAAACCTATCAGCTCACACCAGGCAGAATGGCAAACATGCTGCAAACAACAAATGCTGAAGGGGTTGTGGAAAAATGCATACCCTCGGGGTTCATTGGGACGTGGTAAGAGCCACGAATGAAAACACAACAGAGGTGCTTTGAAAAGGTAACCACTGAGCTACCAGTCAATGAATCATCCCCACTGTTGGGCCTATCACCTGAGAACATGAGAATCAAAAGTCACAGGATGGCAACACTGCACTCCAGCAATATGTACCACAGCCAACACTTTGAAGCAATGAAGATGTCCATCAACAGAGGATTGCACAAACAAGAAGTGGTCCATGTACACAATAGAATACTACCCCTCTAAAAAATATAAATTAACTTTAAAAAACCAACATAACAAAGGAGACATAAGCCTTTGGGGAGTATATCAGGGCACACTGCACTCTAATTTATAACTGAGCCACACCACTGGCAGGAAGGTCCGTTTCCCTAGGTAACAGAGTGGGCAACGTAGAAATGCTGCCACACTCTGGCGGATACCTGCAACGGCAGCTTTGAAATCTGTGCCAATGGGCACTTCATATGCACAAGTACTACAGGGCTGCAAATGAAAACTGTCCTTCCAATGTCTTGACGCAGGTAAAGGCCAAAAAATTTCAAAATGTGGCACATACTTCAAGAAAAATAATTGAAGAAGTCAGCTGTAATAGCACATTGGGAAAAAATGGACATGTCTGAGAGCTCAGTTTCAAGGGAGTATGAGACACGTGCAAATCCAACCATAAAGAGGTATCAGCTCGCACCACTGAGAATAACCATCCACAAAAAAATACAAACGATCCATGCTGAAGAGGTTGTGGAGAAATTCATACCCTCAGTTTGAAGTGGGACGTAACCTGGTAAGAGCCACTAATGGGAAGAGACTGGAGGGGCCTATAAAAGGTAAACCTTGAGCTACTATATGATCCAGAAGGCCCACTCCTCAGGCAACATCCTAAGAAGACAAAATTGGAAAGACACAGGCAGGCAAATTTGCACTGTAGAAGTATTACAGTAGCCAAGACATGGAAGTAACCAAAACATCCATCAAGAGATGAGTGGACAAAGAAGAACGCGTACATGTACAGATGGAATATTAGCCAAGGACAAAAGATGACACAATGCCATTTGCAGGACCATACAGGAGTCTAGGGGTAATCATGCAACTTGTAGTAAGTGAGAAAGCGAAAGACACATATCTTATCATATCACTTATGGGTGTTACCTGAAAATTGATACCAATGAAGATATTTCCACAGAGAAATGCAATCACAGATTCACTAAACAAACTTATGGTTCACAAAATGGAAAGGTGTGAGGATTGGATACATTAAGATATGGGGGTAAACACAGATACACAAACAGACGTGAAATATAGAAGCACCGAAAACCTATGGCATACCAAGAGAAGACTACTCAACATTGTGTCCTAACCTGCATGGGAAAAGGATCTGAAGATGAAGAGATATATGTATATGTGTAAAAGTACCACATCTTGCACGCCTAGAAAAAACAAAACATTGTCATCTAATTTGCTGTGATAAGAAATAAAAATTAATTAAAAAAACGAACAAGAAGTAATGAGACCTAATCTTAAGGGGCTTTTCCTGGCACATTCCATTCTAATTTACAACCAACAACACAACTTCCATTATGGATCTGTTGCCCTAGTAACCAGGTTTGGTAAGGAGAAGTGCTGCCGCTTTCTGGCCGTTTCACACAACAGGGCCAATCGTCAATTAATATTCAAAATACTTGCAGGCCTGTAAATGACACCTGCCATCAAAAAAAAAAATCCTGGGGTCGTAAATCGACCAGTAAATTCAAAACTCGTCAACATTTCAAGAAGACAATTTCAAGAGGCATACTTTACCCACATTTTGTATTTTCTTTTCCTTTAAAATAAGAGGGAACTGAAAAATGCTCCACATCAGCAATTAATAAAGCCATGAAAATCCAACTACAGAAATGTTCACCTCACAGCCGTCAGAATGTTCTTCAGCAAAACGTCTACAAAGAATAAACGCTGAAGTGCTTTCAGAGAACTGTGTACCCTCTAGATGCTGGGGGGGGATGGAAGCTGGTAACACCCGGTAGTGATAACATAACGGAGGTGCGTTTAAGTGTAAAAATTTAGCTACCATGTGATGTGGTAGGTCCTTTGATGCGCCTATCACCTGAGCAGAGCAGAATGGAAAAGACCCAGGCGGGCAATCCTGCACTGCAGAAACATTTAACATAGCCAAGACTTGGAAGAAACCAAAATGTCCATCAACAGAAAAATGCACAAAGAGGAAGTGGTGAGTGTAAACAATGGAATATAAGCCATGGAAAACAATGAAACAGTGCCGTTTGCACCACCTTATAAGGACCTAAAGATAATCACCCAACTTGAAGTAAGAAAGAAACTGAAAGACAGATATCCTATGACACCACTTCTAGGTGTTACCTAAAAATTGATACTCATGAACTTACTTCCAGGAGAAGGGAAAACATGGATTAAGAAAAAAAATACTCTGTTTAACCAAATGGCAAGGTGTAAGGAATGTATGAATTACGATCAGGGCGTTAACAGACATGTACTCATACATATGAAATATATAATCACAAAATGCCTATGGGATACCAAGAGAGGCCTACTCATCACTCTGTAATAACCTACACCAGACAGGATCCAAAGATGAAAACACAGATACATGGATATGATAAACCAGATTCTGTCCACCTAGGAGAAACATTTTTTATCAAATTGGTCCTGATACCTAATAAAAATTAAATTTAAAAAAACAAACAACAAGTAAGGAGATATAAGCTCTTGGGGGATTGTGCTGTCACATTCCACTCTAATTTGAAGCCTACTAACACGATTTCCGGGAAAGCTCTCTTGCACAAAAAACCAGAGTTGGAAATGTAGATATGCTGACGCCTTCTGGCTGTTTACTGCAAGGGCAGCTTGAAACCCACAGCTAATGGTCACTTAACATTCACAAGGCCTCAGGGCTTTAAAGGACACTGCCCTAAAAAAATTGTGCTGAAGTAGGGAATGACCAGAAA
This sequence comes from Mesoplodon densirostris, assembly GCF_025265405.1. NCBI lineage: Eukaryota > Metazoa > Chordata > Mammalia > Artiodactyla > Ziphiidae > Mesoplodon > Mesoplodon densirostris. The sequence goes on from NC_082665.1 coordinate 121,715,976, forward strand.
AATTCAAAACAGGCAAATTTTTCAAGAAGATAGTATGAAGAAGTAAGTTTTACTCACTGTCCTTCCAAAACAAGGAAAATGGATCAAAGCTCAACCTCAGGAATTATTACACTCATGCAAATCTAATCTACAAAAAGGTTTCAACTCACTCAGGTCGACTGAGCCTCAGCAAAATGTCTACAAATAATGAAAGCTTAAGTGGTGTTTGAGAACTCTGTACCCTCTAGCTGCTGGTGCCATGTAAAGTGGTCACAGCCAATAATGAGAACAGAAAGGAGCAGCATTTAGCAGTAAAAATTGAGCTACCATTCGATGCAGCAGACCCACCGCTTTGCCTCTCACCTGAGAAGATCAGAATCTAGAAGACACAGGCTGCAAAAGCTGCACTGCACCTTTATTCACAATAGCCAAGACATGCAAGCAACCTAAATGTCCATCTACAGATGAATGGATAAAGAAGGAGTGGTCCATGTAAACAACGGAATACTAGCCATGGATGACAATGAAACACTGCTCTTTGAGGTACCATAGATGAGCCTAGAGATAATCACAGACCATGAGGTAAGTTGGAAAGCAAAAGACATATATCCTATGAATTATCACTTAGAGGTGTCACCTAAGAACTGAGAAAAATGGACATATTTCCATAGAGAAAGACACACACAGACTTGAGAAAGAAACTATGCATATCTAAAAGGAAAGGTGGTGGCAATGGATAAATTAAGATTAGGTTTCCCATACCTATACAAATACAGATTAAGTACATATATCAAAAAGCCCGAGCACATAGCAAGGGACGTCTAGAGAACACTCTGTAATCGTTTACATGGGAAAAGAATCTGTACATGAATAGATATATATGATGTACACAAGTACCAGATTGTGGCCACCTAGGACAAACTGTATTCTGATCATTACCCCGATTAAAACAATTCAAACAACGAACAAGAAGTAATGAGGCATAAACTACAGGGGCTTTTCCCTGGCACATTCCATTGTAATTTACAAACTAGTAACAGGATTTCAAGAAAGGCTCTGCTCCCCTAGTAACCAGATTTGGGAATGGAGAAATGCTGACACCTTGTGGCCGTTTCCCACAACACCAGTTTTAACCCAGTGCTAATGGTCACTAAATATTCACACTCATTGCAGGCATGTAAATGACACCTGCTCTCAAAAAAAACCTGGAGTCCCAAATGGATCACAAATTCAAAAGAGGGCAACCTTCCAAGAAGTCAATATCAAGAGGTATATTGTACTCACGCAATTATTTTTTCTTAAGAAAGGAGAAATGTGTGGGAAAATGCTGAATCTTAGGAATTATTAAAGACATGCAAATCCAAATTACAAAAAACCTATCAGCTCACACCAGTCAGAACGTCAAACATGCTGCAAACAATAAATGCTGAAGGGGTTGTGGAAAAATGCATACCCTCGGGGTTCATTGGGACGTGGTAAGAGCCACGAATGAAAACACAACAGAGGTGCTTTGAAAAGGTAACCACTGAGCTACCAGTCAATGAATCATCCTCACTCTTCGGGCTATCACCTGAGAAAATGAGAATCAAAAGTCACAGGATGGCAACACTGCACTCCAGCAATATGTACCACAGCCAACACTTTGAAGCAATGAAGATGTCCATCAACAGAGGATTGCACAAACAAGAAGTGGTCCATGTACACAATAGAATACTACTCCTCTAAAAAATATAAATTAACTTTAAAAAACCAACATAACAAAGGAGACATAAGCCTTTGTGGAGTATATCAGGGCACACTGCACTCTAATTTATAACTGAGCCACACCACTGGCAGGAAGGTCCGTTTCCCTAGGTAACAGAGTGGGCAACGTAGAAATGCTGCCACACTCTGGCGGATACCTGCAACGGCAGCTTTGAAATCTGTGCCAATGGGCACTTCATATGCACAAGTACTACAGGGCTGCAAATGAAAACTGTCCTTCCAATGTCTTGACGCAGGTAAAGGCCAAAAAATTTCAAAATGTGACACATACTTCAAGAAAAATAATTGAAGAAGTCAGCTGTAATAGCAGATTGGGAAAAAATGGACATGCCTGAAAGCTCAGTTTCAAGGGAGTATGAGACACGTGCAAATCCAACCATAAAGAGGTATCAGCTCGCACCACTGAGAATAACCATCCACAAAAAAATACAAACGATCCATGCTGAAGAGGTTGTGGAGAAATTCATACCCTCAATTTGAAGTGGGACGTAACCTGGTAAGAGCCACTAATGGGAAGAGACTGGAGGGGCCTATAAAAGGTAAACCTTGAGCTACTATATGATCCAGAAGGCCCACTCCTCAGGCAACATCCTAAGAAGACAAAATTGGAAAGACACGGGCAGGCAAATTTGCACTGTAGAAGTATTACAGTAGCCAAGACATGGAAGTAACCAAAACATCCATCAAGAGATGAGTGGACAAAGAAGAACACGTACATGTACAGATGGAATATAAGCCAAGGACAAAAGATGACACAATGCCATTTGCAGGACCATACAGGAGTCTAGGGGTAATCATGCAACTTGTAGTAAGTGAGAAAGCGAAAGACACATATCTTATCATATCACTTATGGGTGTTACCTGAAAATTGATACCAATGAAGATATTTCCACAGAGAAATGCAATCACAGATTCAGTAAACAAACTTATGGTTCACAAAATGGAAAGGTGTGAGGATTGGATACATTAAGATATGGGGGTAAACACAGATACACAAACAGACGTGAAATATAGAAGCACCGAAAACCTACGGCATACCAAGAGAAGACTACTCAACATTGTGTCCTAACCTGCATGGGAAAAGGATCTGAAGATGAAGAGATATATGTATATGTGTAAAAGTACCACATCTTGCACGCCTAGAAAAAACAAAACATTGTCATCTAATTTGCTGTGATAAGAAATAAAAATTAATTAAAAAAACGAACAAGAAGTAATGAGACCTAATCTTAAGGGGCTTTTCCTGGCACATTCCATTCTAATTTACAACCTACAACACAACTTCCATTATGGATCTGTTGCCCTAGTAACCAGGTTTGGTAAGGAGAAGTGCTGCCGCTTTCTGGCCATTTCACACAACAGGGCCAATCGTCACTTAATATTGAAAATACTTGCAGGCCTGTAAATGACACCTGCCATCAAAAAAAAATCCTGGGGTCGTAAATCGACCAGTAAATTCAAAACTCGTCAACATTTCAAGAAGACAATTTCAAGAGGCATACTTTACCCACATTTTGTATTTTCTTTTCCTTTAAAATAAGAGGGAACTGAAAAATGCTCCACATCAGCAATTAATAAAGCCATGAAAATCCAACTTCAGAAATGTTCACCTCACAGCCGTCAGAATGTTCTTCAGCAAAACGTCTACAAAGAATAAACGCTGAAGTGCTTTCAGAGAACTGTGTACCCTCTAGATGCTGGGGGGGGAATGGAAGCTGGTAACACCCGGTAGTGATAACATAACGGAGGTGCGTTTAAGTGTAAAAATTTAGCTACCATGTGATGTGGTAGGTCCTTTGATGCGCCTATCACCTGAGCAGAGCAGAATGGAAAAGACACAGGCAGGCAATCCTGCACTGCAGAAACATTTAACATAGCCAAGACTTGGAAGAAACCAAAATGTCCATCAACAGAAAAATGCACAAAGAGGAAGTGGTGAGTGTAAACAATGGAATATAAGCCATGGAAAACAATGAAACAGTGCCGTTTGCACCACCTTATAAGGACCTAAAGATAATCACCCAACTTGAAGTAAGAAAGAAACTGAAAGACAGATATCCTATGACACCACTTCTAGGTGTTACCTAAACATTGATACTCATGAACTTATTTCAAGGACAAGGGAAAACATGGATTAAGAAAAAAATACTCTGTTTAACCAAATGGCAAGGTGTAAGGAATGTATGAATTACGATCAGGGCGTTAACAGACATGTACTCATACATATGAAATATATAATCACAAAATGCCTATGGAATACCAAGAGAGGTCTACTCATCACTCTGTAATTCCCCACACCGGAAAGGATCCAAAGATGAAAAGACAGATACATTGATATGATAAACCAGATTCTGTCCACCTAGGAGAAACATTTTTTATCAAATTGGTCCTGATACCTAATAAAAATTAAATTTAAAAAACAAACAACAAGTAAGGAGATATAAGCTCTTGGGGGATTGTACTGTCACATTCCACTCTAATTTGAAGCCTACTAACACGATTTCTGGGTAAGCTCTCTTGCATAAAAAACCAGCGTTGGAAATGTAGATATGCTGACGCCTTCTGGCTGTTTACTGCAAGGGAAGCTTGAAACCCACAGCTAATGTGCTGAAGTAGGGAATGACCAGAAAAATTCAAAACAGGCAAATTTTTCAAGAAGATAGTATGAAGAAGTAAGTTTTACTCACTGTCCTTCCAAAACAAGGAAAATGGATCAAAGCTCAACCTCAGGAATTATTACACTCATGCAAATCTAATCTACAAAAAGGTTTCAACTCACTCAGGTCGACTGAGCCTCAGCAAAATGTCTACAAATAAGGAAAGCTTAAGTGGTGTTTGAGAACTGTGTACCCTCTAGCTGCTGGTGCCATGTAAAGTGGTCACAGCCAATAATGAGAACAGAAAGGAGCAGCATTTAGCAGTAAAAATTGAGCTACCATTCGAGGCAGCAGACCCACCGCTTTGCCTCTCACCTGAGAAGACCAGAATCTAGAAGACACAGGCTGCAAAAGCTGCACTGCACCTTTATTCACAATAGCCAAGACATGCAAGCAACCTAAATGTCCATCTACAGATGAATGGATAAAGAAGGAGTGGTCCATGTAAACAATGGAATACTAGCCATGGATGACAATGAAACACTGCTCTTTGAGGCACCATAGATGAGCCTAGAGATAATCACAGACCATGAGGTAAGTTGGAAAGCAAAAGACATATATCCTATGAATTATCACTTAGAGGTGTCACCTAAGAACTGAGAAAAATGGACATATTTCCATAGAGAAAGACACACACAGACTTGAGAAAGAAACTATGCATATCTAAAAGGAAAGGTGGTGGCAATGGATAAATTAAGATTAGGTTTCCCATACCTATACAAATACAGATTAAGTACATATATCAAAAAGCCCGAGCACATAGCAAGGGACGTCTAGTGAACACTCTGTAATCGTTTACATGGGAAAAGAATCTGTACATGAATAGGTATATATGATGTACAAAAGTACCAGATTGTTGACACCTAGGACAAACTGTATTCTGATCATTACCCCGATTAAAACAATTCAAACAACGAACAAGAAGTAATGAGGCATAAACTACAGGGGCTTTTCCCTGGCACATTCCATTCTAATTTACAAACTAGTAACAGGATTTCAAGAAAGGCTCTGCTCCCCTAGTAACCAGATTTGGGAATGGAGAAATGCTGCCACCTTGTGGCCGTTTCCCACAACACCAGTTTTAACCCAGTGCTAATGGTCACTAAATATTCACACTCATTGCAGGCATTTAAATGACACCTGCTCTCAAAAAAAATCCTGGGGTCCCAAATGGACCACAAATTCAAAAGAGGGCAACCTTCCAAGAAGACAATATCAAGAGGTATATTGTACTCACACAATTATTTTTTCTTAAGAAAGGAGAAATGTGTGGGAAAATGCTGAATCTTAGGAATTATTAAAGACATGCGAATCCAAATTACAAAAAACCTATCAGCTCACACCAGGCAGAATGGCAAACATGCTGCAAACAACAAATGCTGAAGGGGTTGTGGAAAAATGCATACCCTCGGGGTTCATTGGGACGTGGTAAGAGCCACGAATGAAAACACAACAGAGGTGCTTTGAAAAGGTAACCACTGAGCTACCAGTCAATGAATCATCCCCACTCTTGGGCCTATCACCTGAGAACATGAGAATCAAAAGTCACAGGATGGCAACACTGCACTCCAGCAATATGTACCACAGCCAACACTTTGAAGCAATGAAGATGTCCATCAACAGAGGATTGCACAAACAAGAAGTGGTCCATGTACACAATAGAATACTACCCCTCTAAAAAATATAAATTAACTTTAAAAAACCAACATAACAAAGGAGACATAAGCCTTTGGGGAGTATATCAGGGCACACTGCACTCTAATTTATAACTGAGCCACACCACTGGCAGGAAGGTCCGTTTCCCTAGGTAACAGAGTGGGCAACGTAGAAATGCTGCCACACTCTGGCGGATACCTGCAACGGCAGCTTTGAAATCTGTGCCAATGGGCACTTCATATGCACAAGTACTACAGGGCTGCAAATGAAAACTGTCCTTCCAATGTCTTGACGCAGGTAAAGGCCAAAAAATTTCAAAATGTGGCACATACTTCAAGAAAAAAATGGAAGAAATCAGCTGTAATAGCAGATTGGGAAAAAATGGACATGCCTGAAAGCTCAGTTTCAAGGGAGTATGAGACACGTGCAAATCCAACCATAAAGAGGTATCAGCTCGCACCACTGAGAATAACCATCCACAAAAAAATACAAACGATCCATGCTGAAGAGGTTGTGGAGAAATTCATACCCTCAGTTTGAAGTGGGACGTAACCTGGTAAGAGCCACTAATGGGAAGAGACTGGAGGGGCCTATAAAAGGTAAACCTTGAGCTACTATATGATCCAGAAGGCCCACTCCTCAGGCAACATCCTAAGAAGACAAAATTGGAAAGACACAGGCAGGCAAATTTGCACTGTAGAAGTATTACAGTAGCCAAGACATGGAAGTAACCAAAACATCCATCAAGAGATGAGTGGACAAAGAAGAACGCGTACATGTACAGATGGAATATTAGCCAAGGACAAAAGATGACACAATGCCATTTGCAGGACCATACAGGAGTCTAGGGGTAATCATGCAACTTGTAGTAAGTGAGAAAGCGAAAGACACATATCTTATCATATCACTTATGGGTGTTACCTGAAAATTGATACCAATGAAGATATTTCCACAGAGAAATGCAATCACAGATTCACTAAACAAACTTATGGTTCACAAAATGGAAAGGTGTGAGGATTGGATACATTAAGATATGGGGGTAAACACAGATACACAAACAGACGTGAAATATAGAAGCACCGAAAACCTATGGCATACCAAGAGAAGACTACTCAACATTGTGTCCTAACCTGCATGGGAAAAGGATCTGAAGATGAAGAGATATATGTATATGTGTAAAAGTACCACATCTTGCACGCCTAGAAAAAACAAAACATTGTCATCTAATTTGCTGTGATAAGAAATAAAAATTAATTAAAAAAACGAACAAGAAGTAATGAGACCTAATCTTAAGGGGCTTTTCCTGGCACATTCCATTCTAATTTACAACCAACAACACAACTTCCATTATGGATCTGTTGCCCTAGTAACCAGGTTTGGTAAGGAGAAGTGCTGCCGCTTTCTGGCCGTTTCACACAACAGGGCCAATCGTCAATTAATATTCAAAATACTTGCAGGCCTGTAAATGACACCTGCCATCAAAAAAAAAATCCTGGGGTCGTAAATCGACCAGTAAATTCAAAACTCGTCAACATTTCAAGAAGACAATTTCAAGAGGCATACTTTACCCACATTTTGTATTTTCTTTTCCTTTAAAATAAGAGGGAACTGAAAAATGCTCCACATCAGCAATTAATAAAGCCATGAAAATCCAACTCCAGAAATGTTCACCTCACAGCCGTCAGAATGTTCTTCAGCAAAACGTCTACAAAGAATAAACGCTGAAGTGCTTTCAGAGAACTGTGTACCCTCTAGATGCTGGGGGGGGATGGAAGCTGCTAACACCCGGTAGTGATAACATAACGGAGGTGCGTTTAAGTGTAAAAATTTAGCTACCATGTGATGTGGTAGGTCCTTTGATGCGCCTATCACCTGAGCAGAGCAGAATGGAAAAGACCCAGGCGGGCAATCCTGCACTGCAGAAACATTTAACATAGCCAAGACTTGGAAGAAACCAAAATGTCCATCAACAGAAAAATGCACAAAGAGGAAGTGGTGAGTGTAAACAATGGAATATAAGCCATGGAAAACAATGAAACAGTGCCGTTTGCACCACCTTATAAGGACCTAAAGATAATCACCCAACTTGAAGTAAGAAAGAAACTGAAAGACAGATATCCTATGACACCACTTCTAGGTGTTACCTAAAAATTGATACTCATGAACTTACTTCCAGGAGAAGGGAAAACATGGATTAAGAAAAAAAATACTCTGTTTAACCAAATGGCAAGGTGTAAGGAATGTATGAATTACGATCAGGGCGTTAACAGACATGTACTCATACATATGAAATATATAATCACAAAATGCCTATGGGATACCAAGAGAGGCCTACTCATCACTCTGTAATAACCTACACCAGACAGGATCCAAAGATGAAAACACAGATACATGGATATGATAAACCAGATTCTGTCCACCTAGGAGAAACATTTTTTATCAAATTGGTCCTGATACCTAATAAAAATTAAATTTAAAAAAACAAACAACAAGTAAGGAGATATAAGCTCTTGGGGGATTGTGCTGTCACATTCCACTCTAATTTGAAGCCTACTAACACGATTTCCGGGAAAGCTCTCTTGCACAAAAAACCAGAGTTGGAAATGTAGATATGCTGACGCCTTCTGGCTGTTTACTGCAAGGGCAGCTTGAAACCCACAGCTAATGGTCACTTAACATTCACAAGGCCTCAGGGCTTTAAAGGACACTGCCCTAAAAAAATTGTGCTGAAGTAGGGAATGACCAGAAAAATTCAAAACAGGCAAATTTTTCAAGAAGATAGTATGAAGAAGTAAGTTTTACTCACTGTCCTTCCAAAACAAGGAAAATGGATCAAAGCTCAACCTCAGGAATTATTACACTCATGCAAATCTAATCTACAAAAAGGTTTCAACTCACTCAGGTCGACTGAGCCTCAGCAAAATGTCTACAAATAATGAAAGCTTAAGTGGTGTTTGAGAACTCTGTACCCTCTAGCTGCTGGTGCCATGTAAAGTGGTCACAGCCAATAATGAGAACAGAAAGGAGCAGCATTTAGCAGTAAAAATTGAGCTACCATTCGATGCAGCAGACCCACCGCTTTGCCTCTCACCTGAGAAGATCAGAATCTAGAAGACACAGGCTGCAAAAGCTGCACTGCACCTTTATTCACAATAGCCAAGACATGCAAGCAACCTAAATGTCCATCTACAGATGAATGGATAAAGAAGGAGTGGTCCATGTAAACAACGGAATACTAGCCATGGATGACAATGAAACACTGCTCTTTGAGGTACCATAGATGAGCCTAGAGATAATCACAGACCATGAGGTAAGTTGGAAAGCAAAAGACATATATCCTATGAATTATCACTTAGAGGTGTCACCTAAGAACTGAGAAAAATGGACATATTTCCATAGAGAAAGACACACACAGACTTGAGAAAGAAACTATGCATATCTAAAAGGAAAGGTGGTGGCAATGGATAAATTAAGATTAGGTTTCCCATACCTATACAAATACAGATTAAGTACATATATCAAAAAGCCCGAGCACATAGCAAGGGACGTCTAGAGAACACTCTGTAATCGTTTACATGGGAAAAGAATCTGTACATGAATAGATATATATGATGTACAAAAGTACCAGATTGTGGCCACCTAGGACAAACTGTATTCTGATCATTACCCCGATTAAAACAATTCAAACAACGAACAAGAAGTAATGAGGCATAAACTACAGGGGCTTTTCCCTGGCACATTCCATTCTAATTTACAAACTAGTAACAGGATTTCAAGAAAGGCTCTGCTCCCCTAGTAACCAGATTTGGGAATGGAGAAATGCTGACACCTTGTGGCCGTTTCCCACAACACCAGTTTTAACCCAGTGCTAATGGTCACTAAATATTCACACTCATTGCAGGCATGTAAATGACACCTGCTCTCAAAAAAAACCTGGAGTCCCAAATGGATCACAAATTCAAAAGAGGGCAACCTTCCAAGAAGTCAATATCAAGAGGTATATTGTACTCACGCAATTATTTTTTCTTAAGAAAGGAGAAATGTGTGGGAAAATGCTGAATCTTAGGAATTATTAAAGACATGCAAATCCAAATTACAAAAAACCTATCAGCTCACACCAGTCAGAACGTCAAACATGCTGCAAACAATAAATGCTGAAGGGGTTGTGGAAAAATGCATACCCTCGGGGTTCACTGGGACGTGGTAAGAGCCACGAATGAAAACACAACAGAGGTGCTTTGAAAAGGTAACCACTGAGCTACCAGTCAATGAATCATCCTCACTCTTCGGGCTATCACCTGAGAAAATGAGAATCAAAAGTCACAGGATGGCAACACTGCACTCCAGCAATATGTACCACAGCCAACACTTTGAAGCAATGAAGATGTCCATCAACAGAGGATTGCACAAACAAGAAGTGGTCCATGTACACAATAGAATACTACTCCTCTAAAAAATATAAATTAACTTTAAAAAACCAACATAACAAAGGAGACATAAGCCTTTGGGGAGTATATCAGGGCACACTGCACTCTAATTTATAACTGAGCCACACCACTGGCAGGAAGGTCCGTTTCCCTAGGTAACAGAGTGGGCAACGTAGAAATGCTGCCACACTCTGGCGGATACCTGCAACGGCAGCTTTGAAATCTGTGCCAATGGGCACTTCATATGCACAAGTACTACAGGGCTGCAAATGAAAACTGTCCTTCCAATGTCTTGACGCAGGTAAAGGCCAAAAAATTTCAAAATGTGACACATACTTCAAGAAAAATAATTGAAGAAGTCAGCTGTAATAGCAGATTGGGAAAAAATGGACATGCCTGAAAGCTCAGTTTCAAGGGAGTATGAGACACGTGCAAATCCAACCATAAAGAGGTATCAGCTCGCACCACTGAGAATAACCATCCACAAAAAAATACAAACGATCCATGCTGAAGAGGTTGTGGAGAAATTCATACCCTCAATTTGAAGTGGGACGTAACCTGGTAAGAGCCACTAATGGGAAGAGACTGGAGGGGCCTATAAAAGGTAAACCTTGAGCTACTATATGATCCAGAAGGCCCACTCCTCAGGCAACATCCTAAGAAGACAAAATTGGAAAGACACGGGCAGGCAAATTTGCACTGTAGAAGTATTACAGTAGCCAAGACATGGAAGTAACCAAAACATCCATCAAGAGATGAGTGGACAAAGAAGAACACGTACATGTACAGATGGAATATTAGCCAAGGACAAAAGATGACACAATGCCATTTGCAGGACCATACAGGAGTCTAGGGGTAATCATGCAACTTGTAGTAAGTGAGAAAGCGAAAGACACATATCTTATCATATCACTTATGGGTGTTACCTGAAAATTGATACCAATGAAGATATTTCCACAGAGAAATGCAATCACAGATTCAGTAAACAAACTTATGGTTCACAAAATGGAAAGGTGTGAGGATTGGATACATTAAGATATGGGGGTAAACACAGATACACAAACAGACGTGAAATATAGAAGCACCGAAAACCTACGGCATACCAAGAGAAGACTACTCAACATTGTGTCCTAACCTGCATGGGAAAAGGATCTGAAGATGAAGAGATATATGTATATGTGTAAAAGTACCACATCTTGCACGCCTAGAAAAAACAAAACATTGTCATCTAATTTGCTGTGATAAGAAATAAAAATTAATTAAAAAAACGAACAAGAAGTAATGAGACCTAATCTTAAGGGGCTTTTCCTGGCACATTCCATTCTAATTTACAACCTACAACACAACTTCCATTATGGATCTGTTGCCCTAGTAACCAGGTTTGGTAAGGAGAAGTGCTGCCGCTTTCTGGCCATTTCACACAACAGGGCCAATCGTCACTTAATATTGAAAATACTTGCAGGCCTGTAAATGACACCTGCCATCAAAAAAAAATCCTGGGGTCGTAAATCGACCAGTAAATTCAAAACTCGTCAACATTTCAAGAAGACAATTTCAAGAGGCATACTTTACCCACATTTTGTATTTTCTTTTCCTTTAAAATAAGAGGGAACTGAAAAATGCTCCACATCAGCAATTAATAAAGCCATGAAAATCCAACTTCAGAAATGTTCACCTCACAGCCGTCAGAATGTTCTTCAGCAAAACGTCTACAAAGAATAAACGCTGAAGTGCTTTCAGAGAACTGTGTACCCTCTAGATGCTGGGGGGGGAATGGAAGCTGGTAACACCCGGTAGTGATAACATAACGGAGGTGCGTTTAAGTGTAAAAATTTAGCTACCATGTGATGTGGTAGGTCCTTTGATGCGCCTATCACCTGAGCAGAGCAGAATGGAAAAGACCCAGGCGGGCAATCCTGCACTGCAGAAACATTTAACATAGCCAAGACTTGGAAGAAACCAAAATGTCCATCAACAGAAAAATGCACAAAGAGGAAGTGGTGAGTGTAAACAATGGAATATAAGCCATGGAAAACAATGAAACAGTGCCGTTTGCACCACCTTATAAGGACCTAAAGATAATCACCCAACTTGAAGTAAGAAAGAAACTGAAAGACAGATATCCTATGACACCACTTCTAGGTGTTACCTAAACATTGATACTCATGAACTTATTTCAAGGACAAGGGAAAACATGGATTAAGAAAAAAATACTCTGTTTAACCAAATGGCAAGGTGTAAGGAATGTATGAATTACGATCAGGGCGTTAACAGACATGTACTCATACATATGAAATATATAATCACAAAATGCCTATGGAATACCAAGAGAGGTCTACTCATCACTCTGTAATTCCCCACACCGGAAAGGATCCAAAGATGAAAAGACAGATACATTGATATGATAAACCAGATTCTGTCCACCTAGGAGAAACATTTTTTATCAAATTGGTCCTGATACCTAATAAAAATTAAATTTAAAAAACAAACAACAAGTAAGGAGATATAAGCTCTTGGGGGATTGTACTGTCACATTCCACTCTAATTTGAAGCCTACTAACACGATTTCTGGGTAAGCTCTCTTGCATAAAAAACCAGCGTTGGAAATGTAGATATGCTGACGCCTTCTGGCTGTTTACTGCAAGGGAAGCTTGAAACCCACAGCTAATGTGCTGAAGTAGGGAATGACCAGAAAAATTCAAATCAGGCAAATTTTTCAAGAAGATAGTATGAAGAAGTAAGTTTTACTCACTGTCCTTCCAAAACAAGGAAAATGGATCAAAGCTCAACCTCAGGAATTATTACACTCATGCAAATCTAATCTACAAAAAGGTTTCAACTCACTCAGGTCGACTGAGCCTCAGCAAAATGTCTACAAATAAGGAAAGCTTAAGTGGTGTTTGAAAACTGTGTACCCTCTAGCTGCTGGTGCCATGTAAAGTGGTCACAGCCAATAATGAGAACAGAAAGGAGCAGCATTTAGCAGTAAAAATTGAGCTACCATTCGAGGCAGCAGACCCACCGCTTTGCCTCTCACCTGAGAAGACCAGAATCTAGAAGACACAGGCTGCAAAAGCTGCACTGCACCTTTATTCACAATAGCCAAGACATGCAAGCAACCTAAATGTCCATCTACAGATGAATGGATAAAGAAGGAGTGGTCCATGTAAACAATGGAATACTAGCCATGGATGACAATGAAACACTGCTCTTTGAGGCACCATAGATGAGCCTAGAGATAATCACAGACCATGAGGTAAGTTGGAAAGCAAAAGACATATATCCTATGAATTATCACTTAGAGGTGTCACCTAAGAACTGAGAAAAATGGACATATTTCCATAGAGAAAGACACACACAGACTTGAGAAAGAAACTATGCATATCTAAAAGGAAAGGTGGTGGCAATGGATAAATTAAGATTAGGTTTCCCATACCTATACAAATACAGATTAAGTACATATATCAAAAAGCCCGAGCACATAGCAAGGGACGTCTAGTGAACACTCTGTAATCGTTTACATGGGAAAAGAATCTGTACATGAATAGGTATATATGATGTACAAAAGTACCAGATTGTTGACACCTAGGACAAACTGTATTCTGATCATTACCCCGATTAAAACAATTCAAACAACGAACAAGAAGTAATGAGGCATAAACTACAGGGGCTTTTCCCTGGCACATTCCATTCTAATTTACAAACTAGTAACAGGATTTCAAGAAAGGCTCTGCTCCCCTTTTAACCAGATTTGGGAATGGAGAAATGCTGCCACCTTGTGGCCGTTTCCCACAACACCAGTTTTAACCCAGTGCTAATGGTCACTAAATATTCACACTCATTGCAGGCATTTAAATGACACCTGCTCTCAAAAAAAATCCTGGGGTCCCAAATGGACCACAAATTCAAAAGAGGGCAACCTTCCAAGAAGACAATATCAAGAGGTATATTGTACTCACACAATTATTTTTTCTTAAGAAAGGAGAAATGTGTGGGAAAATGCTGAATCTTAGGAATTATTAAAGACATGCGAATCCAAATTACAAAAAACCTATCAGCTCACACCAGGCAGAATGGCAAACATGCTGCAAACAACAAATGCTGAAGGGGTTGTGGAAAAATGCATACCCTCGGGGTTCATTGGGACGTGGTAAGAGCCACGAATGAAAACACAACAGAGGTGCTTTGAAAAGGTAACCACTGAGCTACCAGTCAATGAATCATCCCCACTCTTGGGCCTATCACCTGAGAACATGAGAATCAAAAGTCACAGGATGGCAACACTGCACTCCAGCAATATGTACCACAGCCAACACTTTGAAGCAATGAAGATGTCCATCAACAGAGGATTGCACAAACAAGAAGTGGTCCATGTACACAATAGAATACTACCCCTCTAAAAAATATAAATTAACTTTAAAAAACCAACATAACAAAGGAGACATAAGCCTTTGGGGAGTATATCAGGGCACACTGCACTCTAATTTATAACTGAGCCACACCACTGGCAGGAAGGTCCGTTTCCCTAGGTAACAGAGTGGGCAACGTAGAAATGCTGCCACACTCTGGCGGATACCTGCAACGGCAGCTTTGAAATCTGTGCCAATGGGCACTTCATATGCACAAGTACTACAGGGCTGCAAATGAAAACTGTCCTTCCAATGTCTTGACGCAGGTAAAGGCCAAAAAATTTCAAAATGTGGCACATACTTCAAGAAAAATAATTGAAGAAGTCAGCTGTAATAGCAGATTGGGAAAAAATGGACATGTCTGAGAGCTCAGTTTCAAGGGAGTATGAGACACGTGCAAATCCAACCATAAAGAGGTATCAGCTCGCACCACTGAGAATAACCATCCACAAAAAAATACAAACGATCCATGCTGAAGAGGTTGTGGAGAAATTCATACCCTCAATTTGAAGTGGGACGTAACCTGGTAAGAGCCACTAATGGGAAGAGACTGGAGGGGCCTATAAAACGTAAACCTTGAGCTACTATATGATCCAGAAGGCCCACTCCTCAGGCAACATCCTAAGAAGACAAAATTGGAAAGACACAGGCAGGCAAATTTGCACTGTAGAAGTATTACAGTAGCCAAGACATGGAAGTAACCAAAACATCCATCAAGAGATGAGTGGACAAAGAAGAACGCGTACATGTACAGATGGAATATTAGCCAAGGACAAAAAATGACACAATGCCATTTGCAGGACCATACAGGAGTCTAGGGGTAATCATGCAACTTGTAGTAAGTGAGAAAGCGAAAGACACATATCTTATCATATCACTTATGGGTGTTACCTGAAAATTGATACCAATGAAGATATTTCCACAGAGAAATGCAATCACAGATTCATTAAACAAACTTATGGTTCACAAAATGGAAAGGTGTGAGGATTGGATACATTAAGATATGGGGGTAAACACAGATACACAAACAGACGTGAAATATAGAAGCACCGAAAACCTATGGCATACCAAGAGAAGACTACTCAACATTGTGTCCTAACCTGCATGGGAAAAGGATCTGAAGATGAAGAGATATATGTATATGTGTAAAAGTACCACATCTTGCACGCCTAGAAAAAACAAAACATTGTCATCTAATTTGCTGTGATAAGAAATAAAAATTAATTAAAAAAACGAACAAGAAGTAATGAGACCTAATCTTAAGGGGCTTTTCCTGGCACATTCCATTCTAATTTACAACCAACAACACAACTTCCATTATGGATCTGTTGCCCTAGTAACCAGGTTTGGTAAGGAGAAGTGCTGCCGCTTTCTGGCCGTTTCACACAACAGGGCCAATCGTCAATTAATATTCAAAATACTTGCAGGCCTGTAAATGACACCTGCCATCAAAAAAAAAATCCTGGGGTCGTAAATCGACCAGTAAATTCAAAACTCGTCAACATTTCAAGAAGACAATTTCAAGAGGCATACTTTACCCACATTTTGTATTTTCTTTTCCTTTAAAATAAGAGGGAACTGAAAAATGCTCCACATCAGCAATTAATAAAGCCATGAAAATCCAACTCCAGAAATGTTCACCTCACAGCCGTCAGAATGTTCTTCAGCAAAACGTCTACAAAGAATAAACGCTGAAGTGCTTTCAGAGAACTGTGTACCCTCTAGATGCTGGGGGGGGATGGAAGCTGCTAACACCCGGTAGCGATAACATAACGGAGGTGCGTTTAAGTGTAAAAATTTAGCTACCATGTGATGTGGTAGGTCCTTTGATGCGCCTATCACCTGAGCAGAGCAGAATGGAAAAGACCCAGGCGGGCAATCCTGCACTGCAGAAACATTTAACATAGCCAAGACTTGGAAGAAACCAAAATGTCCATCAACAGAAAAATGCACAAAGAGGAAGTGGTGAGTGTAAACAATGGAATATAAGCCATGGAAAACAATGAAACAGTGCCGTTTGCACCACCTTATAAGGACCTAAAGATAATCACCCAACTTGAAGTAAGAAAGAAACTGAAAGACAGATATCCTATGACACCACTTCTAGGTGTTACCTAAAAATTGATACTCATGAACTTATTTCCAGGAGAAGGGAAAACATGGATTAAGAAAAAAAATACTCTGTTTAACCAAATGGCAAGGTGTAAGGAATGTATGAATTACGATCAGGGCGTTAACAGACATGTACTCATACATATGAAATATATAATCACAAAATGCCTATGGGATACCAAGAGAGGCCTACTCATCACTCTGTAATAACCTACACCAGACAGGATCCAAAGATGAAAACACAGATACATGGATATGATAAACCAGATTCTGTCCACCTAGGAGAAACATTTTTTATCAAATTGGTCCTGATACCTAATAAAAATTAAATTTAAAAAAACAAACAACAAGTAAGGAGATATAAGCTCTTGGGGGATTGTGCTGTCACATTCCACTCTAATTTGAAGCCTACTAACACGATTTCCGGGAAAGCTCTCTTGCACAAAAAACCAGAGTTGGAAATGTAGATATGCTGACGCCTTCTGGCTGTTTACTGCAAGGGCAGCTTGAAACCCACAGCTAATGGTCACTTAACATTCACAAGGCCTCAGGGCTTTAAAGGACACTGCCCTAAAAAAATTGTGCTGAAGTAGGGAATGACCAGAAAAATTCAAAACAGGCAAATTTTTCAAGAAGATAGTATGAAGAAGTAAGTTTTACTCACTGTCCTTCCAAAACAAGGAAAATGGATCAAAGCTCAACCTCAGGAATTATTACACTCATGCAAATCTAATCTACAAAAAGGTTTCAACTCACTCAGGTCGACTGAGCCTCAGCAAAATGTCTACAAATAATGAAAGCTTAAGTGGTGTTTGAGAACTCTGTACCCTCTAGCTGCTGGTGCCATGTACAGTGGTCACAGCCAATAATGAGAACAGAAAGGAGCAGCATTTAGCAGTAAAAATTGAGCTACCATTCGAGGCAGCAGACCCACCGCTTTGCCTCTCACCTGAGAAGACCAGAATCTAGAAGACACAGGCTGCAAAAGCTGCACTGCACCTTTATTCACAATAGCCAAGACATGCAAGCAACCTAAATGTCCATCAACAGATGAATGGATAAAGAAGGAGTGGTCCATGTAAACAATGGAATACTAGCCATGGATGACAATGAAACACTGCTCTTTGAGGCACCATAGATGAGCCTAGAGATAATCACAGACCATGAGGTAAGTTGGAAAGCAAAAGACATATATCCTATGAATTATCACTTAGAGGTGTCACCTAAGAACTGAGAAAAATGGACATATTTCCATAGAGAAAGACACACACAGACTTGAGAAAGAAACTATGCATATCTAAAAGGAAAGGTGGTGGCAATGGATAAATTAAGATTAGGTTTCCCATACCTATACAAATACAGATTAAGTACATATATCAAAAAGCCCGAGCACATAGCAAGGGACGTCTAGTGAACACTCTGTAATCGTTTACATGGGAAAAGAATCTGTACATGAATAGGTATATATGATGTACAAAAGTACCAGATCGTTGACACCTAGGACAAACTGTATTCTGATCATTACCCCGATTAAAACAATTCAAACAACGAACAAGAAGTAATGAGGCATAAACTACAGGGGCTTTTCCCTGGCACATTCCATTCTAATTTACAAACTAGTAACAGGATTTCAAGAAAGGCTCTGCTCCCCTAGTAACCAGATTTGGGAATGGAGAAATGCTGCCACCTTGTGGCCGTTTCCCACAACACCAGTTTTAACCCAGTGCTAATGGTCACTAAATATTCACACTCATTGCAGGCATTTAAATGACACCTGCTCTCAAAAAAAATCCTGGCGTCCCAAATGGACCACAAATTCAAAAGAGGGCAACCTTCCAAGAAGACAATATCAAGAGGTATATTGTACTCACACAATTATTTTTTCTTAAGAAAGGAGAAATGTGTGGGAAAATGCTGAATCTTAGGAATTATTAAAGACATGCGAATCCAAATTACAAAAAACCTATCAGCTCACACCAGGCAGAATGGCAAACATGCTGCAAACAACAAATGCTGAAGGGGTTGTGGAAAAATGCATACCCTCGGGGTTCATTGGGACGTGGTAAGAGCCACGAATGAAAACACAACAGAGGTGCTTTGAAAAGGTAACCACTGAGCTACCAGTCAATGAATCATCCCCACTGTTGGGCCTATCACCTGAGAACATGAGAATCAAAAGTCACAGGATGGCAACACTGCACTCCAGCAATATGTACCACAGCCAACACTTTGAAGCAATGAAGATGTCCATCAACAGAGGATTGCACAAACAAGAAGTGGTCCATGTACACAATAGAATACTACCCCTCTAAAAAATATAAATTAACTTTAAAAAACCAACATAACAAAGGAGACATAAGCCTTTGGGGAGTATATCAGGGCACACTGCACTCTAATTTATAACTGAGCCACACCACTGGCAGGAAGGTCCGTTTCCCTAGGTAACAGAGTGGGCAACGTAGAAATGCTGCCACACTCTGGCGGATACCTGCAACGGCAGCTTTGAAATCTGTGCCAATGGGCACTTCATATGCACAAGTACTACAGGGCTGCAAATGAAAACTGTCCTTCCAATGTCTTGACGCAGGTAAAGGCCAAAAAATTTCAAAATGTGGCACATACTTCAAGAAAAATAATTGAAGAAGTCAGCTGTAATAGCAGATTGGGAAAAAATGGACATGTCTGAGAGCTCAGTTTCAAGGGAGTATGAGACACGTGCAAATCCAACCATAAAGAGGTATCAGCTCGCACCACTGAGAATAACCATCCACAAAAAAATACAAACGATCCATGCTGAAGAGGTTGTGGAGAAATTCATACCCTCAATTTGAAGTGGGACGTAACCTGGTAAGAGCCACTAATGGGAAGAGACTGGAGGGGCCTATAAAACGTAAACCTTGAGCTACTATATGATCCAGAAGGCCCACTCCTCAGGCAACATCCTAAGAAGACAAAATTGGAAAGACACAGGCAGGCAAATTTGCACTGTAGAAGTATTACAGTAGCCAAGACATGGAAGTAACCAAAACATCCATCAAGAGATGAGTGGACAAAGAAGAACGCGTACATGTACAGATGGAATATTAGCCAAGGACAAAAAATGACACAATGCCATTTGCAGGACCATACAGGAGTCTAGGGGTAATCATGCAACTTGTAGTAAGTGAGAAAGCGAAAGACACATATCTTATCATATCACTTATGGGTGTTACCTGAAAATTGATACCAATGAAGATATTTCCACAGAGAAATGCAATCACAGATTCATTAAACAAACTTATGGTTCACAAAATGGAAAGGTGTGAGGATTGGATACATTAAGATATGGGGGTAAACACAGATACACAAACAGACGTGAAATATAGAAGCACCGAAAACCTATGGCATACCAAGAGAAGACTACTCAACATTGTGTCCTAACCTGCATGGGAAAAGGATCTGAAGATGAAGAGATATATGTATATGTGTAAAAGTACCACATCTTGCACGCCTAGAAAAAACAAAACATTGTCATCTAATTTGCTGTGATAAGAAATAAAAATTAATTAAAAAAACGAACAAGAAGTAATGAGACCTAATCTTAAGGGGCTTTTCCTGGCACATTCCATTCTAATTTACAACCAACAACACAACTTCCATTATGGATCTGTTGCCCTAGTAACCAGGTTTGGTAAGGAGAAGTGCTGCCGCTTTCTGGCCGTTTCACACAACAGGGCCAATCGTCAATTAATATTCAAAATACTTGCAGGCCTGTAAATGACACCTGCCATCAAAAAAAAAATCCTGGGGTCGTAAATCGACCAGTAAATTCAAAACTCGTCAACATTTCAAGAAGACAATTTCAAGAGGCATACTTTACCCACATTTTGTATTTTCTTTTCCTTTAAAATAAGAGGGAACTGAAAAATGCTCCACATCAGCAATTAATAAAGCCATGAAAATCCAACTCCAGAAATGTTCACCTCACAGCCGTCAGAATGTTCTTCAGCAAAACGTCTACAAAGAATAAACGCTGAAGTGCTTTCAGAGAACTGTGTACCCTCTAGATGCTGGGGGGGGATGGAAGCTGCTAACACCCGGTAGTGATAACATAACGGAGGTGCGTTTAAGTGTAAAAATTTAGCTACCATGTGATGTGGTAGGTCCTTTGATGCGCCTATCACCTGAGCAGAGCAGAATGGAAAAGACCCAGGCGGGCAATCCTGCACTGCAGAAACATTTAACATAGCCAAGACTTGGAAGAAACCAAAATGTCCATCAACAGAAAAATGCACAAAGAGGAAGTGGTGAGTGTAAACAATGGAATATAAGCCATGGAAAACAATGAAACAGTGCCGTTTGCACCACCTTATAAGGACCTAAAGATAATCACCCAACTTGAAGTAAGAAAGAAACTGAAAGACAGATATCCTATGACACCACTTCTAGGTGTTACCTAAAAATTGATACTCATGAACTTATTTCCAGGAGAAGGGAAAACATGGATTAAGAAAAAAAATACTCTGTTTAACCAAATGGCAAGGTGTAAGGAATGTATGAATTACGATCAGGGCGTTAACAGACATGTACTCATACATATGAAATATATAATCACAAAATGCCTATGGGATACCAAGAGAGGCCTACTCATCACTCTGTAATAACCTACACCAGACAGGATCCAAAGATGAAAACACAGATACATGGATATGATAAACCAGATTCTGTCCACCTAGGAGAAACATTTTTTATCAAATTGGTCCTGATACCTAATAAAAATTAAATTTAAAAAAACAAACAACAAGTAAGGAGATATAAGCTCTTGGGGGATTGTGCTGTCACATTCCACTCTAATTTGAAGCCTACTAACACGATTTCCGGGAAAGCTCTCTTGCACAAAAAACCAGAGTTGGAAATGTAGATATGCTGACGCCTTCTGGCTGTTTACTGCAAGGGCAGCTTGAAACCCACAGCTAATGGTCACTTAACATTCACAAGGCCTCAGGGCTTTAAAGGACACTGCCCTAAAAAAATTGTGCTGAAGTAGGGAATGACCAGAAAAATTCAAAACAGGCAAATTTTTCAAGAAGATAGTATGAAGAAGTAAGTTTTACTCACTGTCCTTCCAAAACAAGGAAAATGGATCAAAGCTCAACCTCAGGAATTATTACACTCATGCAAATCTAATCTACAAAAAGGTTTCAACTCACTCAGGTCGACTGAGCCTCAGCAAAATGTCTACAAATAATGAAAGCTTAAGTGGTGTTTGAGAACTCTGTACCCTCTAGCTGCTGGTGCCATGTACAGTGGTCACAGCCAATAATGAGAACAGAAAGGAGCAGCATTTAGCAGTAAAAATTGAGCTACCATTCGAGGCAGCAGACCCACCGCTTTGCCTCTCACCTGAGAAGACCAGAATCTAGAAGACACAGGCTGCAAAAGCTGCACTGCACCTTTATTCACAATAGCCAAGACATGCAAGCAACCTAAATGTCCATCAACAGATGAATGGATAAAGAAGGAGTGGTCCATGTAAACAATGGAATACTAGCCATGGATGACAATGAAACACTGCTCTTTGAGGCACCATAGATGAGCCTAGAGATAATCACAGACCATGAGGTAAGTTGGAAAGCAAAAGACATATATCCTATGAATTATCACTTAGAGGTGTCACCTAAGAACTGAGAAAAATGGACATATTTCCATAGAGAAAGACACACACAGACTTGAGAAAGAAACTATGCATATCTAAAAGGAAAGGTGGTGGCAATGGATAAATTAAGATTAGGTTTCCCATACCTATACAAATACAGATTAAGTACATATATCAAAAAGCCCGAGCACATAGCAAGGGACGTCTAGTGAACACTCTGTAATCGTTTACATGGGAAAAGAATCTGTACATGAATAGGTATATATGATGTACAAAAGTACCAGATTGTTGACACCTAGGACAAACTGTATTCTGATCATTACCCCGATTAAAACAATTCAAACAACGAACAAGAAGTAATGAGGCATAAACTACAGGGGCTTTTCCCTGGCACATTCCATTCTAATTTACAAACTAGTAACAGGATTTCAAGAAAGGCTCTGCTCCCCTAGTAACCAGATTTGGGAATGGAGAAATGCTGCCACCTTGTGGCCGTTTCCCACAACACCAGTTTTAACCCAGTGCTAATGGTCACTAAATATTCACACTCATTGCAGGCATTTAAATGACACCTGCTCTCAAAAAAAATCCTGGCGTCCCAAATGGACCACAAATTCAAAAGAGGGCAACCTTCCAAGAAGACAATATCAAGAGGTATATTGTACTCACACAATTATTTTTTCTTAAGAAAGGAGAAATGTGTGGGAAAATGCTGAATCTTAGGAATTATTAAAGACATGCGAATCCAAATTACAAAAAACCTATCAGCTCACACCAGGCAGAATGGCAAACATGCTGCAAACAACAAATGCTGAAGGGGTTGTGGAAAAATGCATACCCTCGGGGTTCATTGGGACGTGGTAAGAGCCACGAATGAAAACACAACAGAGGTGCTTTGAAAAGGTAACCACTGAGCTACCAGTCAATGAATCATCCCCACTCTTGGGCCTATCACCTGAGAACATGAGAATCAAAAGTCACAGGATGGCAACACTGCACTCCAGCAATATGTACCACAGCCAACACTTTGAAGCAATGAAGATGTCCATCAACAGAGGATTGCACAAACAAGAAGTGGTCCATGTACACAATAGAATACTACCCCTCTAAAAAATATAAATTAACTTTAAAAAACCAACATAACAAAGGAGACATAAGCCTTTGGGGAGTATATCAGGGCACACTGCACTCTAATTTATAACTGAGCCACACCACTGGCAGGAAGGTCCGTTTCCCTAGGTAACAGAGTGGGCAACGTAGAAATGCTGCCACACTCTGGCGGATACCTGCAACGGCAGCTTTGAAATCTGTGCCAATGGGCACTTCATATGCACAAGTACTACAGGGCTGCAAATGAAAACTGTCCTTCCAATGTCTTGACGCAGGTAAAGGCCAAAAAATTTCAAAATGTGGCACATACTTCAAGAAAAATAATTGAAGAAGTCAGCTGTAATAGCAGATTGGGAAAAAATGGACATGTCTGAGAGCTCAGTTTCAAGGGAGTATGAGACACGTGCAAATCCAACCATAAAGAGGTATCAGCTCGCACCACTGAGAATAACCATCCACAAAAAAATACAAACGATCCATGCTGAAGAGGTTGTGGAGAAATTCATACCCTCAATTTGAAGTGGGACGTAACCTGGTAAGAGCCACTAATGGGAAGAGACTGGAGGGGCCTATAAAACGTAAACCTTGAGCTACTATATGATCCAGAAGGCCCACTCCTCAGGCAACATCCTAAGAAGACAAAATTGGAAAGACACAGGCAGGCAAATTTGCACTGTAGAAGTATTACAGTAGCCAAGACATGGAAGTAACCAAAACATCCATCAAGAGATGAGTGGACAAAGAAGAACGCGTACATGTACAGATGGAATATTAGCCAAGGACAAAAAATGACACAATGCCATTTGCAGGACCATACAGGAGTCTAGGGGTAATCATGCAACTTGTAGTAAGTGAGAAAGCGAAAGACACATATCTTATCATATCACTTATGGGTGTTACCTGAAAATTGATACCAATGAAGATATTTCCACAGAGAAATGCAATCACAGATTCATTAAACAAACTTATGGTTCACAAAATGGAAAGGTGTGAGGATTGGATACATTAAGATATGGGGGTAAACACAGATACACAAACAGACGTGAAATATAGAAGCACCGAAAACCTATGGCATACCAAGAGAAGACTACTCAACATTGTGTCCTAACCTGCATGGGAAAAGGATCTGAAGATGAAGAGATATATGTATATGTGTAAAAGTACCACATCTTGCACGCCTAGAAAAAACAAAACATTGTCATCTAATTTGCTGTGATAAGAAATAAAAATTAATTAAAAAAACGAACAAGAAGTAATGAGACCTAATCTTAAGGGGCTTTTCCTGGCACATTCCATTCTAATTTACAACCAACAACACAACTTCCATTATGGATCTGTTGCCCTAGTAACCAGGTTTGGTAAGGAGAAGTGCTGCCGCTTTCTGGCCGTTTCACACAACAGGGCCAATCGTCAATTAATATTCAAAATACTTGCAGGCCTGTAAATGACACCTGCCATCAAAAAAAAAATCCTGGGGTCGTAAATCGACCAGTAAATTCAAAACTCGTCAACATTTCAAGAAGACAATTTCAAGAGGCATACTTTACCCACATTTTGTATTTTCTTTTCCTTTAAAATAAGAGGGAACTGAAAAATGCTCCACATCAGCAATTAATAAAGCCATGAAAATCCAACTACAGAAATGTTCACCTCACAGCCGTCAGAATGTTCTTCAGCAAAACGTCTACAAAGAATAAACGCTGAAGTGCTTTCAGAGAACTGTGTACCCTCTAGATGCTGGGGGGGGATGGAAGCTGCTAACACCCGGTAGTGATAACATAACGGAGGTGCGTTTAAGTGTAAAAATTTAGCTACCATGTGATGTGGTAGGTCCTTTGATGCGCCTATCACCTGAGCAGAGCAGAATGGAAAAGACCCAGGCGGGCAATCCTGCACTGCAGAAACATTTAACATAGCCAAGACTTGGAAGAAACCAAAATGTCCATCAACAGAAAAATGCACAAAGAGGAAGTGGTGAGTGTAAACAATGGAATATAAGCCATGGAAAACAATGAAACAGTGCCGTTTGCACCACCTTATAAGGACCTAAAGATAATCACCCAACTTGAAGTAAGAAAGAAACTGAAAGACAGATATCCTATGACACCACTTCTAGGTGTTACCTAAAAATTGATACTCATGAACTTATTTCCAGGAGAAGGGAAAACATGGATTAAGAAAAAAAATACTCTGTTTAACCAAATGGCAAGGTGTAAGGAATGTATGAATTACGATCAGGGCGTTAACAGACATGTACTCATACATATGAAATATATAATCACAAAATGCCTATGGGATACCAAGAGAGGCCTACTCATCAGTCTGTAATAACCTACACCAGACAGGATCCAAAGATGAAAACACAGATACATGGATATGATAAACCAGATTCTGTCCACCTAGGAGAAACATTTTTTATCAAATTGGTCCTGATACCTAATAAAAATTAAATTTAAAAAAACAAACAACAAGTAAGGAGATATAAGCTCTTGGGGGATTGTGCTGTCACATTCCACTCTAATTTGAAGCCTACTAACACGATTTCCGGGAAAGCTCTCTTGCACAAAAAACCAGAGTTGGAAATGTAGATATGCTGACGCCTTCTGGCTGTTTACTGCAAGGGCAGCTTGAAACCCACAGCTAATGGTCACTTAACATTCACAAGGCCTCAGGGCTTTAAAGGACACTGCCCTAAAAAAATTGTGCTGAAGTAGGGAATGACCAGAAAAATTCAAAACAGGCAAATTTTTCAAGAAGATAGTATGAAGAAGTAAGTTTTACTCACTGTCCTTCCAAAACAAGGAAAATGGATCAAAGCTCAACCTCAGGAATTATTACACTCATGCAAATCTAATCTACAAAAAGGTTTCAACTCACTCAGGTCGACTGAGCCTCAGCAAAATGTCTACAAATAATGAAAGCTTAAGTGGTGTTTGAGAACTCTGTACCCTCTAGCTGCTGGTGCCATGTACAGTGGTCACAGCCAATAATGAGAACAGAAAGGAGCAGCATTTAGCAGTAAAAATTGAGCTACCATTCGAGGCAGCAGACCCACCGCTTTGCCTCTCACCTGAGAAGACCAGAATCTAGAAGACACAGGCTGCAAAAGCTGCACTGCACCTTTATTCACAATAGCCAAGACATGCAAGCAACCTAAATGTCCATCAACAGATGAATGGATAAAGAAGGAGTGGTCCATGTAAACAATGGAATACTAGCCATGGATGACAATGAAACACTGCTCTTTGAGGCACCATAGATGAGCCTAGAGATAATCACAGACCATGAGGTAAGTTGGAAAGCAAAAGACATATATCCTATGAATTATCACTTAGAGGTGTCACCTAAGAACTGAGAAAAATGGACATATTTCCATAGAGAAAGACACACACAGACTTGAGAAAGAAACTATGCATATCTAAAAGGAAAGGTGGTGGCAATGGATAAATTAAGATTAGGTTTCCCATACCTATACAAATACAGATTAAGTACATATATCAAAAAGCCCGAGCACATAGCAAGGGACGTCTAGTGAACACTCTGTAATCGTTTACATGGGAAAAGAATCTGTACATGAATAGGTATATATGATGTACAAAAGTACCAGATCGTTGACACCTAGGACAAACTGTATTCTGATCATTACCCCGATTAAAACAATTCAAACAACGAACAAGAAGTAATGAGGCATAAACTACAGGGGCTTTTCCCTGGCACATTCCATTCTAATTTACAAACTAGTAACAGGATTTCAAGAAAGGCTCTGCTCCCCTAGTAACCAGATTTGGGAATGGAGAAATGCTGCCACCTTGTGGCCGTTTCCCACAACACCAGTTTTAACCCAGTGCTAATGGTCACTAAATATTCACACTCATTGCAGGCATTTAAATGACACCTGCTCTCAAAAAAAATCCTGGCGTCCCAAATGGACCACAAATTCAAAAGAGGGCAACCTTCCAAGAAGACAATATCAAGAGGTATATTGTACTCACACAATTATTTTTTCTTAAGAAAGGAGAAATGTGTGGGAAAATGCTGAATCTTAGGAATTATTAAAGACATGCGAATCCAAATTACAAAAAACCTATCAGCTCACACCAGGCAGAATGGCAAACATGCTGCAAACAACAAATGCTGAAGGGGTTGTGGAAAAATGCATACCCTCGGGGTTCATTGGGACGTGGTAAGAGCCACGAATGAAAACACAACAGAGGTGCTTTGAAAAGGTAACCACTGAGCTACCAGTCAATGAATCATCCCCACTCTTGGGCCTATCACCTGAGAACATGAGAATCAAAAGTCACAGGATGGCAACACTGCACTCCAGCAATATGTACCACAGCCAACACTTTGAAGCAATGAAGATGTCCATCAACAGAGGATTGCACAAACAAGAAGTGGTCCATGTACACAATAGAATACTACCCCTCTAAAAAATATAAATTAACTTTAAAAAACCAACATAACAAAGGAGACATAAGCCTTTGGGGAGTATATCAGGGCACACTGCACTCTAATTTATAACTGAGCCACACCACTGGCAGGAAGGTCCGTTTCCCTAGGTAACAGAGTGGGCAACGTAGAAATGCTGCCACACTCTGGCGGATACCTGCAACGGCAGCTTTGAAATCTGTGCCAATGGGCACTTCATATGCACAAGTACTACAGGGCTGCAAATGAAAACTGTCCTTCCAATGTCTTGACGCAGGTAAAGGCCAAAAAATTTCAAAATGTGGCACATACTTCAAGAAAAATAATTGAAGAAGTCAGCTGTAATAGCAGATTGGGAAAAAATGGACATGTCTGAGAGCTCAGTTTCAAGGGAGTATGAGACACGTGCAAATCCAACCATAAAGAGGTATCAGCTCGCACCACTGAGAATAACCATCCACAAAAAAATACAAACGATCCATGCTGAAGAGGTTGTGGAGAAATTCATACCCTCAATTTGAAGTGGGACGTAACCTGGTAAGATCCACTAATGGGAAGAGACTGGAGGGGCCTATAAAAGGTAAACCTTGAGCTACTATATGATCCAGAAGGCCCACTCCTCAGGCAACATCCTAAGAAGACAAAATTGGAAAGCCACAGGCAGGCAAATTTGCACTGTAGAAGTATTACAGTAGCCAAGACATGGAAGTAACCAAAACATCCATCAAGAGATGAGTGGACAAAGAAGAACGCGTACATGTACAGATGGAATATTAGCCAAGGACAAAAAATGACACAATGCCATTTGCAGGACCATACAGGAGTCTAGGGGTAATCATGCAACTTGTAGTAAGTGAGAAAGCGAAAGACACATATCTTATCATATCACTTATGGGTGTTACCTGAAAATTGATACCAATGAAGATATTTCCACAGAGAAATGCAATCACAGATTCATTAAACAAACTTATGGTTCACAAAATGGAAAGGTGTGAGGATTGGATACATTAAGATATGGGGGTAAACACAGATACACAAACAGACGTGAAATATAGAAGCACCGAAAACCTATGGCATACCAAGAGAAGACTACTCAACATTGTGTCCTAACCTGCATGGGAAAAGGATCTGAAGATGAAGAGATATATGTATATGTGTAAAAGTACCACATCTTGCACGCCTAGAAAAAACAAAACATTGTCATCTAATTTGCTGTGATAAGAAATAAAAATTAATTAAAAAAACGAACAAGAAGTAATGAGACCTAATCTTAAGGGGCTTTTCCTGGCACATTCCATTCTAATTTACAACCAACAACACAACTTCCATTATGGATCTGTTGCCCTAGTAACCACGTTTGGTAAGGAGAAATGCTGCCGCTTTCTGGCCGTTTCACACAACAGGGCCAATCGTCAATTAATATTCAAAATACTTGCAGGCCTGTAAATGACACCTGCCATCAAAAAAAAAATCCTGGGGTCGTAAATCGACCAGTAAATTCAAAACTCGTCAACATTTCAAGAAGACAATTTCAAGAGGCATACTTTACCCACATTTTGTATTTTCTTTTCCTTTAAAATAAGAGGGAACTGAAAAATGCTCCACATCAGCAATTAATAAAGCCATGAAAATCCAACTACAGAAATGTTCACCTCACAGCCGTCAGAATGTTCTTCAGCAAAACGTCTACAAAGAATAAACGCTGAAGTGCTTTCAGAGAACTGTGTACCCTCTAGATGCTGGGGGGGGATGGAAGCTGCTAACACCCGGTAGTGATAACATAACGGAGGTGCGTTTAAGTGTAAAAATTTAGCTACCATGTGATGTGGTAGGTCCTTTGATGCGCCTATCACCTGAGCAGAGCAGAATGGAAAAGACCCAGGCGGGCAATCCTGCACTGCAGAAACATTTAACATAGCCAAGACTTGGAAGAAACCAAAATGTCCATCAACAGAAAAATGCACAAAGAGGAAGTGGTGAGTGTAAACAATGGAATATAAGCCATGGAAAACAATGAAACAGTGCCGTTTGCACCACCTTATAAGGACCTAAAGATAATCACCCAACTTGAAGTAAGAAAGAAACTGAAAGACAGATATCCTATGACACCACTTCTAGGTGTTACCTAAAAATTGATACTCATGAACTTATTTCCAGGAGAAGGGAAAACATGGATTAAGAAAAAAAATACTCTGTTTAACCAAATGGCAAGGTGTAAGGAATGTATGAATTACGATCAGGGCGTTAACAGACATGTACTCATACATATGAAATATATAATCACAAAATGCCTATGGGATACCAAGAGAGGCCTACTCATCAGTCTGTAATAACCTACACCAGACAGGATCCAAAGATGAAAACACAGATACATGGATATGATAAACCAGATTCTGTCCACCTAGGAGAAACATTTTTTATCAAATTGGTCCTGATACCTAATAAAAATTAAATTTAAAAAAACAAACAACAAGTAAGGAGATATAAGCTCTTGGGGGATTGTGCTGTCACATTCCACTCTAATTTGAAGCCTACTAACACGATTTCCGGGAAAGCTCTCTTGCACAAAAAACCAGAGTTGGAAATGTAGATATGCTGACGCCTTCTGGCTGTTTACTGCAAGGGCAGCTTGAAACCCACAGCTAATGGTCACTTAACATTCACAAGGCCTCAGGGCTTTAAAGGACACTGCCCTAAAAAAATTGTGCTGAAGTAGGGAATGACCAGAAAAATTCAAAACAGGCAAATTTTTCAAGAAGATAGTATGAAGAAGTAAGTTTTACTCACTGTCCTTCCAAAACAAGGAAAATGGATCAAAGCTCAACCTCAGGAATTATTACACTCATGCAAATCTAATCTACAAAAAGGTTTCAACTCACTCAGGTCGACTGAGCCTCAGCAAAATGTCTACAAATAATGAAAGCTTAAGTGGTGTTTGAGAACTGTGTACCCTCTAGCTGCTGGTGCCATGTAAAGTGGTCACAGCCAATAATGAGAACAGAAAGGAGCAGCATTTAGCAGTAAAAATTGAGCTACCATTCGAGGCAGCAGACCCACCGCTTTGCCTCTCACCTGAGAAGACCAGAATCTAGAAGACACAGGCTGCAAAAGCTGCACTGCACCTTTATTCACAATAGCCAAGACATGCAAGCAACCTAAATGTCCATCAACAGATGAATGGATAAAGAAGGAGTGGTCCATGTAAACAATGGAATACTAGCCATGGATGACAATGAAACACTGCTCTTTGAGGCACCATAGATGAGCCTAGAGATAATCACAGACCATGAGGTAAGTTGGAAAGCAAAAGACATATATCCTATGAATTATCACTTAGAGGTGTCACCTAAGAACTGAGAAAAATGGACATATTTCCATAGAGAAAGACACACACAGACTTGAGAAAGAAACTATGCATATCTAAAAGGAAAGGTGGTGGCAATGGATAAATTAAGATTAGGTTTCCCATACCTATACAAATACAGATTAAGTACATATATCAAAAAGCCCGAGCACATAGCAAGGGACGTCTAGTGAACACTCTGTAATCGTTTACATGGGAAAAGAATCTGTACATGAATAGGTATATATGATGTACAAAAGTACCAGATTGTTGACACCTAGGACAAACTGTATTCTGATCATTACCCCGATTAAAACAATTCAAACAACGAACAAGAAGTAATGAGGCATAAACTACAGGGGCTTTTCCCTGGCACATTCCATTCTAATTTACAAACTAGTAACAGGATTTCAAGAAAGGCTCTGCTCCCCTAGTAACCAGATTTGGGAATGGAGAAATGCTGCCACCTTGTGGCCGTTTCCCACAACACCAGTTTTAACCCAGTGCTAATGGTCACTAAATATTCACACTCATTGCAGGCATTTAAATGACACCTGCTCTCAAAAAAAATCCTGGGGTCCCAAATGGACCACAAATTCAAAAGAGGGCAACCTTCCAAGAAGACAATATCAAGAGGTATATTGTACTCACACAATTATTTTTTCTTAAGAAAGGAGAAATGTGTGGGAAAATGCTGAATCTTAGGAATTATTAAAGACATGCGAATCCAAATTACAAAAAACCTATCAGCTCACACCAGGCAGAATGGCAAACATGCTGCAAACAACAAATGCTGAAGGGGTTGTGGAAAAATGCATACCCTCGGGGTTCATTGGGACGTGGTAAGAGCCACGAATGAAAACACAACAGAGGTGCTTTGAAAAGGTAACCACTGAGCTACCAGTCAATGAATCATCCCCACTCTTGGGCCTATCACCTGAGAACATGAGAATCAAAAGTCACAGGATGGCAACACTGCACTCCAGCAATATGTACCACAGCCAACACTTTGAAGCAATGAAGATGTCCATCAACAGAGGATTGCACAAACAAGAAGTGGTCCATGTACACAATAGAATACTACCCCTCTAAAAAATATAAATTAACTTTAAAAAACCAACATAACAAAGGAGACATAAGCCTTTGGGGAGTATATCAGGGCACACTGCACTCTAATTTATAACTGAGCCACACCACTGGCAGGAAGGTCCGTTTCCCTAGGTAACAGAGTGGGCAACGTAGAAATGCTGCCACACTCTGGCGGATACCTGCAACGGCAGCTTTGAAATCTGTGCCAATGGGCACTTCATATGCACAAGTACTACAGGGCTGCAAATGAAAACTGTCCTTCCAATGGCTTGACGCAGGTAAAGGCCAAAAAATTTCAAAATGTGGCACATACTTCAAGAAAAATAATTGAAGAAGTCAGCTGTAATAGCAGATTGGGAAAAAATGGACATGTCTGAGAGCTCAGTTTCAAGGGAGTATGAGACACGTGCAAATCCAACCATAAAGAGGTATCAGCTCGCACCACTGAGAATAACCATCCACAAAAAAATACAAACGATCCATGCTGAAGAGGTTGTGGAGAAATTCATACCCTCAATTTGAAGTGGGACGTAACCTGGTAAGATCCACTAATGGGAAGAGACTGGAGGGGCCTATAAAACGTAAACCTTGAGCTACTATATGATCCAGAAGGCCCACTCCTCAGGCAACATCCTAAGAAGACAAAATTGGAAAGACACAGGCAGGCAAATTTGCACTGTAGAAGTATTACAGTAGCCAAGACATGGAAGTAACCAAAACATCCATCAAGAGATGAGTGGACAAAGAAGAACGCGTACATGTACAGATGGAATATTAGCCAAGGACAAAAAATGACACAATGCCATTTGCAGGACCATACAGGAGTCTAGGGGTAATCATGCAACTTGTAGTAAGTGAGAAAGCGAAAGACACATATCTTATCATATCACTTATGGGTGTTACCTGAAAATTGATACCAATGAAGATATTTCCACAGAGAAATGCAATCACAGATTCATTAAACAAACTTATGGTTCACAAAATGGAAAGGTGTGAGGATTGGATACATTAAGATATGGGGGTAAACACAGATACACAAACAGACGTGAAATATAGAAGCACCGAAAACCTATGGCATACCAAGAGAAGACTACTCAACATTGTGTCCTAACCTGCATGGGAAAAGGATCTGAAGATGAAGAGATATATGTATATGTGTAAAAGTACCACATCTTGCACGCCTAGAAAAAACAAAACATTGTCATCTAATTTGCTGTGATAAGAAATAAAAATTAATTAAAAAAACGAACAAGAAGTAATGAGACCTAATCTTAAGGGGCTTTTCCTGGCACATTCCATTCTAATTTACAACCAACAACACAACTTCCATTATGGATCTGTTGCCCTAGTAACCAGGTTTGGTAAGGAGAAGTGCTGCCGCTTTCTGGCCGTTTCACACAACAGGGCCAATCGTCAATTAATATTCAAAATACTTGCAGGCCTGTAAATGACACCTGCCATCAAAAAAAAAATCCTGGGGTCGTAAATCGACCAGTAAATTCAAAACTCGTCAACATTTCAAGAAGACAATTTCAAGAGGCATACTTTACCCACATTTTGTATTTTCTTTTCCTTTAAAATAAGAGGGAACTGAAAAATGCTCCACATCAGCAATTAATAAAGCCATGAAAATCCAACTCCAGAAATGTTCACCTCACAGCCGTCAGAATGTTCTTCAGCAAAACGTCTACAAAGAATAAACGCTGAAGTGCTTTCAGAGAACTGTGTACCCTCTAGATGCTGGGGGGGGATGGAAGCTGCTAACACCCGGTAGTGATAACATAACGGAGGTGCGTTTAAGTGTAAAAATTTAGCTACCATGTGATGTGGTAGGTCCTTTGATGCGCCTATCACCTGAGCAGAGCAGAATGGAAAAGACCCAGGCGGGCAATCCTGCACTGCAGAAACATTTAACATAGCCAAGACTTGGAAGAAACCAAAATGTCCATCAACAGAAAAATGCACAAAGAGGAAGTGGTGAGTGTAAACAATGGAATATAAGCCATGGAAAACAATGAAACAGTGCCGTTTGCACCACCTTATAAGGACCTAAAGATAATCACCCAACTTGAAGTAAGAAAGAAACTGAAAGACAGATATCCTATGACACCACTTCTAGGTGTTACCTAAAAATTGATACTCATGAACTTATTTCCAGGAGAAGGGAAAACATGGATTAAGAAAAAAAATACTCTGTTTAACCAAATGGCAAGGTGTAAGGAATGTATGAATTACGATCAGGGCGTTAACAGACATGTACTCATACATATGAAATATATAATCACAAAATGCCTATGGGATACCAAGAGAGGCCTACTCATCAGTCTGTAATAACCTACACCAGACAGGATCCAAAGATGAAAACACAGATACATGGATATGATAAACCAGATTCTGTCCACCTAGGAGAAACATTTTTTATCAAATTGGTCCTGATACCTAATAAAAATTAAATTTAAAAAAACAAACAACAAGTAAGGAGATATAAGCTCTTGGGGGATTGTGCTGTCACATTCCACTCTAATTTGAAGCCTACTAACACGATTTCCGGGAAAGCTCTCTTGCACAAAAAACCAGAGTTGGAAATGTAGATATGCTGACGCCTTCTGGCTGTTTACTGCAAGGGCAGCTTGAAACCCACAGCTAATGGTCACTTAACATTCACAAGGCCTCAGGGCTTTAAAGGACACTGCCCTAAAAAAATTGTGCTGAAGTAGGGAATGACCAGAAAAATTCAAAACAGGCAAATTTTTCAAGAAGATAGTATGAAGAAGTAAGTTTTACTCACTGTCCTTCCAAAACAAGGAAAATGGATCAAAGCTCAACCTCAGGAATTATTACACTCATGCAAATCTAATCTACAAAAAGGTTTCAACTCACTCAGGTCGACTGAGCCTCAGCAAAATGTCTACAAATAATGAAAGCTTAAGTGGTGTTTGAGAACTCTGTACCCTCTAGCTGCTGGTGCCATGTAAAGTGGTCACAGCCAATAATGAGAACAGAAAGGAGCAGCATTTAGCAGTAAAAATTGAGCTACCATTCGAGGCAGCAGACCCACCGCTTTGCCTCTCACCTGAGAAGACCAGAATCTAGAAGACACAGGCTGCAAAAGCTGCACTGCACCTTTATTCACAATAGCCAAGACATGCAAGCAACCTAAATGTCCATCAACAGATGAATGGATAAAGAAGGAGTGGTCCATGTAAACAATGGAATACTAGCCATGGATGACAATGAAACACTGCTCTTTGAGGCACCATAGATGAGCCTAGAGATAATCACAGACCATGAGGTAAGTTGGAAAGCAAAAGACATATATCCTATGAATTATCACTTAGAGGTGTCACCTAAGAACTGAGAAAAATGGACATATTTCCATAGAGAAAGACACACACAGACTTGAGAAAGAAACTATGCATATCTAAAAGGAAAGGTGGTGGCAATGGATAAATTAAGATTAGGTTTCCCATACCTATACAAATACAGATTAAGTACATATATCAAAAAGCCCGAGCACATAGCAAGGGACGTCTAGTGAACACTCTGTAATCATTCACATGGGAAAAGAATCTGTACATGAATAGGTATATATGATGTACAAAAGTACCAGATCGTTGACACCTAGGACAAACTGTATTCTGATCATTACCCCGATTAAAACAATTCAAACAACGAACAAGAAGTAATGAGGCATAAACTACAGGGGCTTTTCCCTGGCACATTCCATTCTAATTTACAAACTAGTAACAGGATTTCAAGAAAGGCTCTGCTCCCCTAGTAACCAGATTTGGGAATGGAGAAATGCTGCCACCTTGTGGCCGTTTCCCACAACACCAGTTTTAACCCAGTGCTAATGGTCACTAAATATTCACACTCATTGCAGGCATTTAAATGACACCTGCTCTCAAAAAAAATCCTGGCGTCCCAAATGGACCACAAATTCAAAAGAGGGCAACCTTCCAAGAAGACAATATCAAGAGGTATATTGTACTCACACAATTATTTTTTCTTAAGAAAGGAAAAATGTGTGGGAAAATGCTGAATCTTAGGAATTATTAAAGACATGCGAATCCAAATTACAAAAAACCTATCAGCTCACACCAAGCAGAATGGCAAACATGCTGCAAACAACAAATGCTGAAGGGGTTGTGGAAAAATGCATACCCTCGGGGTTCATTGGGACGTGGTAAGAGCCACGAATGAAAACACAACAGAGGTGCTTTGAAAAGGTAACCACTGAGCTACCAGTCAATGAATCATCCCCACTCTTGGGCCTATCACCTGAGAACATGAGAATCAAAAGTCACAGGATGGCAACACTGCACTCCAGCAATATGTACCACAGCCAACACTTTGAAGCAATGAAGATGTCCATCAACAGAGGATTGCACAAACAAGAAGTGGTCCATGTACACAATAGAATACTACCCCTCTAAAAAATATAAATTAACTTTAAAAAACCAACATAACAAAGGAGACATAAGCCTTTGGGGAGTATATCAGGGCACACTGCACTCTAATTTATAACTGAGCCACACCACTGGCAGGAAGGTCCGTTTCCCTAGGTAACAGAGTGGGCAACGTAGAAATGCTGCCACACTCTGGCGGATACCTGCAACGGCAGCTTTGAAATCTGTGCCAATGGGCACTTCATATGCACAAGTACTACAGGGCTGCAAATGAAAACTGTCCTTCCAATGGCTTGACGCAGGTAAAGGCCAAAAAATTTCAAAATGTGGCACATACTTCAAGAAAAATAATTGAAGAAGTCAGCTGTAATAGCAGATTGGGAAAAAATGGACATGTCTGAGAGCTCAGTTTCAAGGGAGTATGAGACACGTGCAAATCCAACCATAAAGAGGTATCAGCTCGCACCACTGAGAATAACCATCCACAAAAAAATACAAACGATCCATGCTGAAGAGGTTGTGGAGAAATTCATACCCTCAATTTGAAGTGGGACGTAACCTGGTAAGATCCACTAATGGGAAGAGACTGGAGGGGCCTATAAAACGTAAACCTTGAGCTACTATATGATCCAGAAGGCCCACTCCTCAGGCAACATCCTAAGAAGACAAAATTGGAAAGACACAGGCAGGCAAATTTGCACTGTAGAAGTATTACAGTAGCCAAGACATGGAAGTAACCAAAACATCCATCAAGAGATGAGTGGACAAAGAAGAACGCATACATGTACAGATGGAATATTAGCCAAGGACAAAAAATGACACAATGCCATTTGCAGGACCATACAGGAGTCTAGGGGTAATCATGCAACTTGTAGTAAGTGAGAAAGCGAAAGACACATATCTTATCATATCACTTATGGGTGTTACCTGAAAATTGATACCAATGAAGATATTTCCACAGAGAAATGCAATCACAGATTCATTAAACAAACTTATGGTTCACAAAATGGAAAGGTGTGAGGATTGGATACATTAAGATATGGGGGTAAACACAGATACACAAACAGACGTGAAATATAGAAGCACCGAAAACCTATGGCATACCAAGAGAAGACTACTCAACATTGTGTCCTAACCTGCATGGGAAAAGGATCTGAAGATGAAGAGATATATGTATATGTGTAAAAGTACCACATCTTGCACGCCTAGAAAAAACAAAACATTGTCATCTAATTTGCTGTGATAAGAAATAAAAATTAATTAAAAAAACGAACAAGAAGTAATGAGACCTAATCTTAAGGGGCTTTTCCTGGCACATTCCATTCTAATTTACAACCAACAACACAACTTCCATTATGGATCTGTTGCCCTAGTAACCAGGTTTGGTAAGGAGAAGTGCTGCCGCTTTCTGGCCGTTTCACACAACAGGGCCAATCGTCAATTAATATTCAAAATACTTGCAGGCCTGTAAATGACACCTGCCATCAAAAAAAAAATCCTGGGGTCGTAAATCGACCAGTAAATTCAAAACTCGTCAACATTTCAAGAAGACAATTTCAAGAGGCATACTTTACCCACATTTTGTATTTTCTTTTCCTTTAAAATAAGAGGGAACTGAAAAATGCTCCACATCAGCAATTAATAAAGCCATGAAAATCCAACTCCAGAAATGTTCACCTCACAGCCGTCAGAATGTTCTTCAGCAAAACGTCTACAAAGAATAAACGCTGAAGTGCTTTCAGAGAACTGTGTACCCTCTAGATGCTGGGGGGGGGGTGGAAGCTGCTAACACCCGGTAGTGATAACATAACGGAGGTGCGTTTAAGTGTAAAAATTTAGCTACCATGTGATGTGGTAGGTCCTTTGATGCGCCTATCACCTGAGCAGAGCAGAATGGAAAAGACCCAGGCGGGCAATCCTGCACTGCAGAAACATTTAACATAGCCAAGACTTGGAAGAAACCAAAATGTCCATCAACAGAAAAATGCACAAAGAGGAAGTGGTGAGTGTAAACAATGGAATATAAGCCATGGAAAACAATGAAACAGTGCCGTTTGCACCACCTTATAAGGACCTAAAGATAATCACCCAACTTGAAGTAAGAAAGAAACTGAAAGACAGATATCCTATGACACCACTTCTAGGTGTTACCTAAAAATTGATACTCATGAACTTATTTCCAGGAGAAGGGAAAACATGGTTTAAAAAAAATACTCTGTTTAACCAAATGGAAAGGTGTAAGGAATGTATGAATTACGATCAGGGCGTTAACAGACATGTACTCATACATATGAAATATATAATCACAAAATGCCTATGGGATACCAAGAGAGGCCTACTCATCAGTCTGTAATAACCTACACCAGACAGGATCCAAAGATGAAAACACAGATACATGGATATGATAAACCAGATTCTGTCCACCTAGGAGAAACATTTTTTATCAAATTGGTCCTGATACCTAATAAAAATTAAATTTAAAAAAACAAACAACAAGTAAGGAGATATAAGCTCTTGGGGGATTGTGCTGTCACATTCCACTCTAATTTGAAGCCTACTAACACGATTTCCGGGAAAGCTCTCTTGCACAAAATTCCACAGTTGGAAATGTAGATATGCTGACGCCTTCTGGCTGTTTACTGCAAGGGCAGCTTGAAACCCACAGCTAATGGTCACTTAACATTCACAAGGCCTCAGGGCTTTAAAGGACACTGCCCTAAAAAAATTGTGCTGAAGTAGGGAATGACCAGAAAAATTCAAAACAGGCAAATTTTTCAAGAAGATAGTATGAAGAAGTAAGTTTTACTCACTGTCCTTCCAAAACAAGGAAAATGGATCAAAGCTCAACCTCAGGAATTATTACACTCATGCAAATCTAATCTACAAAAAGGTTTCAACTCACTCAGGTCGACTGAGCCTCAGCAAAATGTCTACAAATAATGAAAGCTTAAGTGGTGTTTGAGAACTGTGTACCCTCTAGCTGCTGGTGCCATGTAAAGTGGTCACAGCCAATAATGAGAACAGAAAGGAGCAGCATTTAGCAGTAAAAATTGAGCTACCATTCGAGGCAGCAGACCCACCGCTTTGCCTCTCACCTGAGAAGACCAGAATCTAGAAGACACAGGCTGCAAAAGCTGCACTGCACCTTTATTCACAATAGCCAAGACATGCAAGCAACCTAAATGTCCATCAACAGATGAATGGATAAAGAAGGAGTGGTCCATGTAAACAATGGAATACTAGCCATGGATGACAATGAAACACTGCTCTTTGAGGCACCATAGATGAGCCTAGAGATAATCACAGACCATGAGGTAAGTTGGAAAGCAAAAGACATATATCCTATGAATTATCACTTAGAGGTGTCACCTAAGAACTGAGAAAAATGGACATATTTCCATAGAGAAAGACACACACAGACTTGAGAAAGAAACTATGCATATCTAAAAGGAAAGGTGGTGGCAATGGATAAATTAAGATTAGGTTTCCCATACCTATACAAATACAGATTAAGTACATATATCAAAAAGCCCGAGCACATAGCAAGGGACGTCTAGTGAACACTCTGTAATCGTTTACATGGGAAAAGAATCTGTACATGAATAGGTATATATGATGTACAAAAGTACCAGATTGTTGACACCTAGGACAAACTGTATTCTGATCATTACCCCGATTAAAACAATTCAAACAACGAACAAGAAGTAATGAGGCATAAACTACAGGGGCTTTTCCCTGGCACATTCCATTCTAATTTACAAACTAGTAACAGGATTTCAAGAAAGGCTCTGCTCCCCTAGTAACCAGATTTGGGAATGG
The DNA here is from genome assembly GCF_025265405.1 of Mesoplodon densirostris. Classification (NCBI taxonomy): domain Eukaryota; kingdom Metazoa; phylum Chordata; class Mammalia; order Artiodactyla; family Ziphiidae; genus Mesoplodon; species Mesoplodon densirostris. The sequence continues at coordinate 121,756,816 of NC_082665.1, forward strand.
AGAAATGCTGCCACCTTGTGGCCGTTTCCCACAACACCAGTTTTAACCCAGTGCTAATGGTCACTAAATATTCACACTCATTGCAGGCATTTAAATGACACCTGCTCTCAAAAAAAATCCTGGGGTCCCAAATGGACCACAAATTCAAAAGAGGGCAACCTTCCAAGAAGACAATATCAAGAGGTATATTGTACTCACACAATTATTTTTTCTTAAGAAAGGAGAAATGTGTGGGAAAATGCTGAATCTTAGGAATTATTAAAGACATGCGAATCCAAATTACAAAAAACCTATCAGCTCACACCAGGCAGAATGGCAAACATGCTGCAAACAACAAATGCTGAAGGGGTTGTGGAAAAATGCATACCCTCGGGGTTCATTGGGACGTGGTAAGAGCCACGAATGAAAACACAACAGAGGTGCTTTGAAAAGGTAACCACTGAGCTACCAGTCAATGAATCATCCCCACTCTTGGGCCTATCACCTGAGAACATGAGAATCAAAAGTCACAGGATGGCAACACTGCACTCCAGCAATATGTACCACAGCCAACACTTTGAAGCAATGAAGATGTCCATCAACAGAGGATTGCACAAACAAGAAGTGGTCCATGTACACAATAGAATACTACCCCTCTAAAAAATATAAATTAACTTTAAAAAACCAACATAACAAAGGAGACATAAGCCTTTGGGGAGTATATCAGGGCACACTGCACTCTAATTTATAACTGAGCCACACCACTGGCAGGAAGGTCCGTTTCCCTAGGTAACAGAGTGGGCAACGTAGAAATGCTGCCACACTCTGGCGGATACCTGCAACGGCAGCTTTGAAATCTGTGCCAATGGGCACTTCATATGCACAAGTACTACAGGGCTGCAAATGAAAACTGTCCTTCCAATGTCTTGACGCAGGTAAAGGCCAAAAAATTTCAAAATGTGGCACATACTTCAAGAAAAATAATTGAAGAAGTCAGCTGTAATAGCAGATTGGGAAAAAATGGACATGTCTGAGAGCTCAGTTTCAAGGGAGTATGAGACACGTGCAAATCCAACCATAAAGAGGTATCAGCTCGCACCACTGAGAATAACCATCCACAAAAAAATACAAACGATCCATGCTGAAGAGGTTGTGGAGAAATTCATACCCTCAATTTGAAGTGGGACGTAACCTGGTAAGAGCCACTAATGGGAAGAGACTGGAGGGGCCTATAAAACGTAAACCTTGAGCTACTATATGATCCAGAAGGCCCACTCCTCAGGCAACATCCTAAGAAGACAAAATTGGAAAGACACAGGCAGGCAAATTTGCACTGTAGAAGTATTACAGTAGCCAAGACATGGAAGTAACCAAAACATCCATCAAGAGATGAGTGGACAAAGAAGAACGCGTACATGTACAGATGGAATATTAGCCAAGGACAAAAAATGACACAATGCCATTTGCAGGACCATACAGGAGTCTAGGGGTAATCATGCAACTTGTAGTAAGTGAGAAAGCGAAAGACACATATCTTATCATATCACTTATGGGTGTTACCTGAAAATTGATACCAATGAAGATATTTCCACAGAGAAATGCAATCACAGATTCATTAAACAAACTTATGGTTCACAAAATGGAAAGGTGTGAGGATTGGATACATTAAGATATGGGGGTAAACACAGATACACAAACAGACGTGAAATATAGAAGCACCGAAAACCTATGGCATACCAAGAGAAGACTACTCAACATTGTGTCCTAACCTGCATGGGAAAAGGATCTGAAGATGAAGAGATATATGTATATGTGTAAAAGTACCACATCTTGCATGCCTAGAAAAAACAAAACATTGTCATCTAATTTGCTGTGATAAGAAATAAAAATTAATTAAAAAAACGAACAAGAAGTAATGAGACCTAATCTTAAGGGGCTTTTCCTGGCACATTCCATTCTAATTTACAACCAACAACACAACTTCCATTATGGATCTGTTGCCCTAGTAACCAGGTTTGGTAAGGAGAAGTGCTGCCGCTTTCTGGCCGTTTCACACAACAGGGCCAATCGTCAATTAATATTCAAAATACTTGCAGGCCTGTAAATGACACCTGCCATCAAAAAAAAAAATCCTGGGGTCGTAAATCGACCAGTAAATTCAAAACTCGTCAACATTTCAAGAAGACAATTTCAAGAGGCATACTTTACCCACATTTTGTATTTTCTTTTCCTTTAAAATAAGAGGGAACTGAAAAATGCTCCACATCAGCAATTAATAAAGCCATGAAAATCCAACTCCAGAAATGTTCACCTCACAGCCGTCAGAATGTTCTTCAGCAAAACGTCTACAAAGAATAAACGCTGAAGTGCTTTCAGAGAACTGTGTACCCTCTAGATGCTGGGGGGGGATGGAAGCTGCTAACACCCGGTAGTGATAACATAACGGAGGTGCGTTTAAGTGTAAAAATTTAGCTACCATGTGATGTGGTAGGTCCTTTGATGCGCCTATCACCTGAGCAGAGCAGAATGGAAAAGACCCAGGCGGGCAATCCTGCACTGCAGAAACATTTAACATAGCCAAGACTTGGAAGAAACCAAAATGTCCATCAACAGAAAAATGCACAAAGAGGAAGTGGTGAGTGTAAACAATGGAATATAAGCCATGGAAAACAATGAAACAGTGCCGTTTGCACCACCTTATAAGGACCTAAAGATAATCACCCAACTTGAAGTAAGAAAGAAACTGAAAGACAGATATCCTATGACACCACTTCTAGGTGTTACCTAAAAATTGATACTCATGAACTTATTTCCAGGAGAAGGGAAAACATGGATTAAGAAAAAAATACTCTGTTTAACCAAATGGCAAGGTGTAAGGAATGTATGAATTACGATCAGGGCGTTAACAGACATGTACTCATACATATGAAATATATAATCACAAAATGCCTATGGGATACCAAGAGAGGCCTACTCATCACTCTGTAATAACCTACACCAGACAGGATCCAAAGATGAAAACACAGATACATGGATATGATAAACCAGATTCTGTCCACCTAGGAGAAACATTTTTTATCAAATTGGTCCTGATACCTAATAAAAATTAAATTTAAAAAAACAAACAACAAGTAAGGAGATATAAGCTCTTGGGGGATTGTGCTGTCACATTCCACTCTAATTTGAAGCCTACTAACACGATTTCCGGGAAAGCTCTCTTGCACAAAAAACCAGAGTTGGAAATGTAGATATGCTGACGCCTTCTGGCTGTTTACTGCAAGGGCAGCTTGAAACCCACAGCTAATGGTCACTTAACATTCACAAGGCCTCAGGGCTTTAAAGGACACTGCCCTAAAAAAATTGTGCTGAAGTAGGGAATGATCAGAAAAATTCAAAACAGGCAAATTTTTCAAGAAGATAGTATGAAGAAGTAAGTTTTACTCACTGTCCTTCCAAAACAAGGAAAATGGATCAAAGCTCAACCTCAGGAATTATTACACTCATGCAAATCTAATCTACAAAAAGGTTTCAACTCACTCAGGTCGACTGAGCCTCAGCAAAATGTCTACAAATAATGAAAGCTTAAGTGGTGTTTGAGAACTCTGTACCCTCTAGCTGCTGGTGCCATGTAAAGTGGTCACAGCCAATAATGAGAACAGAAAGGAGCAGCATTTAGCAGTAAAAATTGAGCTACCATTCGAGGCAGCAGACCCACCGCTTTGCCTCTCACCTGAGAAGACCAGAATCTAGAAGACACAGGCTGCAAAAGCTGCACTGCACCTTTATTCACAATAGCCAAGACATGCAAGCAACCTAAATGTCCATCAACAGATGAATGGATAAAGAAGGAGTGGTCCATGTAAACAATGGAATACTAGCCATGGATGACAATGAAACACTGCTCTTTGAGGCACCATAGATGAGCCTAGAGATAATCACAGACCATGAGGTAAGTTGGAAAGCAAAAGACATATATCCTATGAATTATCACTTAGAGGTGTCACCTAAGAACTGAGAAAAATGGACATATTTCCATAGAGAAAGACACACACAGACTTGAGAAAGAAACTATGCATATCTAAAAGGAAAGGTGGTGGCAATGGATAAATTAAGATTAGGTTTCCCATACCTATACAAATACAGATTAAGTACATATATCAAAAAGCCCGAGCACATAGCAAGGGACGTCTAGTGAACACTCTGTAATCATTCACATGGGAAAAGAATCTGTACATGAATAGGTATATATGATGTACAAAAGTACCAGATCGTTGACACCTAGGACAAACTGTATTCTGATCATTACCCCGATTAAAACAATTCAAACAACGAACAAGAAGTAATGAGGCATAAACTACAGGGGCTTTTCCCTGGCACATTCCATTCTAATTTACAAACTAGTAACAGGATTTCAAGAAAGGCTCTGCTCCCCTAGTAACCAGATTTGGGAATGGAGAAATGCTGACACCTTGTGGCCGTTTCCCACAACACCAGTTTTAACCCAGTGCTAATGGTCACTAAATATTCACACTCATTGCAGGCATTTAAATGACACCTGCTCTCAAAAAAAATCCTGGCGTCCCAAATGGACCACAAATTCAAAAGAGGGCAACCTTCCAAGAAGACAATATCAAGAGGTATATTGTACTCACACAATTATTTTTTCTTAAGAAAGGAGAAATGTGTGGGAAAATGCTGAATCTTAGGAATTATTAAAGACATGCGAATCCAAATTACAAAAAACCTATCAGCTCACACCAGGCAGAATGGCAAACATGCTGCAAACAACAAATGCTGAAGGGGTTGTGGAAAAATGCATACCCTCGGGGTTCATTGGGACGTGGTAAGAGCCACGAATGAAAACACAACAGAGGTGCTTTGAAAAGGTAACCACTGAGCTACCAGTCAATGAATCATCCCCACTGTTGGGCCTATCACCTGAGAACATGAGAATCAAAAGTCACAGGATGGCAACACTGCACTCCAGCAATATGTACCACAGCCAACACTTTGAAGCAATGAAGATGTCCATCAACAGAGGATTGCACAAACAAGAAGTGGTCCATGTACACAATAGAATACTACCCCTCTAAAAAATATAAATTAACTTTAAAAAACCAACATAACAAAGGAGACATAAGCCTTTGGGGAGTATATCAGGGCACACTGCACTCTAATTTATAACTGAGCCACACCACTGGCAGGAAGGTCCGTTTCCCTAGGTAACAGAGTGGGCAACGTAGAAATGCTGCCACACTCTGGCGGATACCTGCAACGGCAGCTTTGAAATCTGTGCCAATGGGCACTTCATATGCACAAGTACTACAGGGCTGCAAATGAAAACTGTCCTTCCAATGTCTTGACGCAGGTAAAGGCCAAAAAATTTCAAAATGTGGCACATACTTCAAGAAAAATAATTGAAGAAGTCAGCTGTAATAGCAGATTGGGAAAAAATGGACATGTCTGAGAGCTCAGTTTCAAGGGAGTATGAGACACGTGCAAATCCAACCATAAAGAGGTATCAGCTTGCACCACTGAGAATAACCATCCACAAAAAAGTACAAACGATCCATGCTGAAGAGGTTGTGGAGAAATTCATACCCTCAATTTGAAGTGGGACGTAACCTGGTAAGAGCCACTAATGGGAAGAGACTGGAGGGGCCTATAAAACGTAAACCTTGAGCTACTATATGATCCAGAAGGCCCACTCCTCAGGCAACATCCTAAGAAGACAAAATTGGAAAGACACAGGCAGGCAAATTTGCACTGTAGAAGTATTACAGTAGCCAAGACATGGAAGTAACCAAAACATCCATCAAGAGATGAGTGGACAAAGAAGAACGCGTACATGTACAGATGGAATATTAGCCAAGGACAAAAAATGACAGAATGCCATTTGCAGGACCATACAGGAGTCTAGGGGTAATCATGCAACTTGTAGTAAGTGAGAAAGCGAAAGACACATATCTTATCATATCACTTATGGGTGTTACCTGAAAATTGATACCAATGAAGATATTTCCACAGAGAAATGCAATCACAGATTCATTAAACAAACTTATGGTTCACAAAATGGAAAGGTGTGAGGATTGGATACATTAAGATATGGGGGTAAACACAGATACACAAACAGACGTGAAATATAGAAGCACCGAAAACCTATGGCATACCAAGAGAAGACTACTCAACATTGTGTCCTAACCTGCATGGGAAAAGGATCTGAAGATGAAGAGATATATGTATATGTGTAAAAGTACCACATCTTGCACGCCTAGAAAAAACAAAACATTGTCATCTAATTTGCTGTGATAAGAAATAAAAATTAATTAAAAAAACGAACAAGAAGTAATGAGACCTAATCTTAAGGGGCTTTTCCTGGCACATTCCATTCTAATTTACAACCAACAACACAACTTCCATTATGGATCTGTTGCCCTAGTAACCAGGTTTGGTAAGGAGAAGTGCTGCCGCTTTCTGGCCGTTTCACACAACAGGGCCAATCGTCAATTAATATTCAAAATACTTGCAGGCCTGTAAATGACACCTGCCATCAAAAAAAAAATCCTGGGGTCGTAAATCGACCAGTAAATTCAAAACTCGTCAACATTTCAAGAAGACAATTTCAAGAGGCATACTTTACCCACATTTTGTATTTTCTTTTCCTTTAAAATAAGAGGGAACTGAAAAATGCTCCACATCAGCAATTAATAAAGCCATGAAAATCCAACTACAGAAATGTTCACCTCACAGCCGTCAGAATGTTCTTCAGCAAAACGTCTACAAAGAATAAACGCTGAAGTGCTTTCAGAGAACTGTGTACCCTCTAGATGCTGGGGGGGGATGGAAGCTGCTAACACCCGGTAGTGATAACATAACGGAGGTGCGTTTAAGTGTAAAAATTTAGCTACCATGTGATGTGGTAGGTCCTTTGATGCGCCTATCACCTGAGCAGAGCAGAATGGAAAAGACCCAGGCGGGCAATCCTGCACTGCAGAAACATTTAACATAGCCAAGACTTGGAAGAAACCAAAATGTCCATCAACAGAAAAATGCACAAAGAGGAAGTGGTGAGTGTAAACAATGGAATATAAGCCATGGAAAACAATGAAACAGTGCCGTTTGCACCACCTTATAAGGACCTAAAGATAATCACCCAACTTGAAGTAAGAAAGAAACTGAAAGACAGATATCCTATGACACCACTTCTAGGTGTTACCTAAAAATTGATACTCATGAACTTATTTCCAGGAGAAGGGAAAACATGGATTAAGAAAAAAAATACTCTGTTTAACCAAATGGCAAGGTGTAAGGAATGTATGAATTACGATCAGGGCGTTAACAGACATGTACTCATACATATGAAATATATAATCACAAAATGCCTATGGGATACCAAGAGAGGCCTACTCATCACTCTGTAATAACCTACACCAGACAGGATCCAAAGATGAAAACACAGATACATGGATATGATAAACCAGATTCTGTCCACCTAGGAGAAACATTTTTTATCAAATTGGTCCTGATACCTAATAAAAATTAAATTTAAAAAAACAAACAACAAGTAAGGAGATATAAGCTCTTGGGGGATTGTGCTGTCACATTCCACTCTAATTTGAAGCCTACTAACACGATTTCCGGGAAAGCTCTCTTGCACAAAAAACCAGAGTTGGAAATGTAGATATGCTGACGCCTTCTGGCTGTTTACTGCAAGGGCAGCTTGAAACCCACAGCTAATGGTCACTTAACATTCACAAGGCCTCAGGGCTTTAAAGGACACTGCCCTAAAAAAATTGTGCTGAAGTAGGGAATGACCAGAAAAATTCAAAACAGGCAAATTTTTCAAGAAGATAGTATGAAGAAGTAAGTTTTACTCACTGTCCTTCCAAAACAAGGAAAATGGATCAAAGCTCAACCTCAGGAATTATTACACTCATGCAAATCTAATCTACAAAAAGGTTTCAACTCACTCAGGTCGACTGAGCCTCAGCAAAATGTCTACAAATAATGAAAGCTTAAGTGGTGTTTGAGAACTCTGTACCCTCTAGCTGCTGGTGCCATGTAAAGTGGTCACAGCCAATAATGAGAACAGAAAGGAGCAGCATTTAGCAGTAAAAATTGAGCTACCATTCGAGGCAGCAGACCCACCGCTTTGCCTCTCACCTGAGAAGACCAGAATCTAGAAGACACAGGCTGCAAAAGCTGCACTGCACCTTTATTCACAATAGCCAAGACATGCAAGCAACCTAAATGTCCATCAACAGATGAATGGATAAAGAAGGAGTGGTCCATGTAAACAATGGAATACTAGCCATGGATGACAATGAAACACTGCTCTTTGAGGCACCATAGATGAGCCTAGAGATAATCACAGACCATGAGGTAAGTTGGAAAGCAAAAGACATATATCCTATGAATTATCACTTAGAGGTGTCACCTAAGAACTGAGAAAAATGGACATATTTCCATAGAGAAAGACACACACAGACTTGAGAAAGAAACTATGCATATCTAAAAGGAAAGGTGGTGGCAATGGATAAATTAAGATTAGGTTTCCCATACCTATACAAATACAGATTAAGTACATATATCAAAAAGCCCGAGCACATAGCAAGGGACGTCTAGTGAACACTCTGTAATCGTTTACATGGGAAAAGAATCTGTACATGAATAGGTATATATGATGTACAAAAGTACCAGATTGTTGACACCTAGGACAAACTGTATTCTGATCATTACCCCGATTAAAACAATTCAAACAACGAACAAGAAGTAATGAGGCATAAACTACAGGGGCTTTTCCCTGGCACATTCCATTCTAATTTACAAACTAGTAACAGGATTTCAAGAAAGGCTCTGCTCCCCTAGTAACCAGATTTGGGAATGGAGAAATGCTGCCACCTTGTGGCCGTTTCCCACAACACCAGTTTTAACCCAGTGCTAATGGTCACTAAATATTCACACTCATTGCAGGCATTTAAATGACACCTGCTCTCAAAAAAAATCCTGGGGTCCCAAATGGACCACAAATTCAAAAGAGGGCAACCTTCCAAGAAGACAATATCAAGAGGTATATTGTACTCACACAATTATTTTTTCTTAAGAAAGGAGAAATGTGTGGGAAAATGCTGAATCTTAGGAATTATTAAAGACATGCGAATCCAAATTACAAAAAACCTATCAGCTCACACCAGGCAGAATGGCAAACATGCTGCAAACAACAAATGCTGAAGGGGTTGTGGAAAAATGCATACCCTCGGGGTTCATTGGGACGTGGTAAGAGCCACGAATGAAAACACAACAGAGGTGCTTTGAAAAGGTAACCACTGAGCTACCAGTCAATGAATCATCCCCACTCTTGGGCCTATCACCTGAGAACATGAGAATCAAAAGTCACAGGATGGCAACACTGCACTCCAGCAATATGTACCACAGCCAACACTTTGAAGCAATGAAGATGTCCATCAACAGAGGATTGCACAAACAAGAAGTGGTCCATGTACACAATAGAATACTACCCCTCTAAAAAATATAAATTAACTTTAAAAAACCAACATAACAAAGGAGACATAAGCCTTTGGGGAGTATATCAGGGCACACTGCACTCTAATTTATAACTGAGCCACACCACTGGCAGGAAGGTCCGTTTCCCTAGGTAACAGAGTGGGCAACGTAGAAATGCTGCCACACTCTGGCGGATACCTGCAACGGCAGCTTTGAAATCTGTGCCAATGGGCACTTCATATGCACAAGTACTACAGGGCTGCAAATGAAAACTGTCCTTCCAATGGCTTGACGCAGGTAAAGGCCAAAAAATTTCAAAATGTGGCACATACTTCAAGAAAAATAATTGAAGAAGTCAGCTGTAATAGCAGATTGGGAAAAAATGGACATGTCTGAGAGCTCAGTTTCAAGGGAGTATGAGACACGTGCAAATCCAACCATAAAGAGGTATCAGCTCGCACCACTGAGAATAACCATCCACAAAAAAATACAAACGATCCATGCTGAAGAGGTTGTGGAGAAATTCATACCCTCAATTTGAAGTGGGACGTAACCTGGTAAGAGCCACTAATGGGAAGAGACTGGAGGGGCCTATAAAACGTAAACCTTGAGCTACTATATGATCCAGAAGGCCCACTCCTCAGGCAACATCCTAAGAAGACAAAATTGGAAAGACACAGGCAGGCAAATTTGCACTGTAGAAGTATTACAGTAGCCAAGACATGGAAGTAACCAAAACATCCATCAAGAGATGAGTGGACAAAGAAGAACGCGTACATGTACAGATGGAATATTAGCCAAGGACAAAAAATGACACAATGCCATTTGCAGGACCATACAGGAGTCTAGGGGTAATCATGCAACTTGTAGTAAGTGAGAAAGCGAAAGACACATATCTTATCATATCACTTATGGGTGTTACCTGAAAATTGATACCAATGAAGATATTTCCACAGAGAAATGCAATCACAGATTCATTAAACAAACTTATGGTTCACAAAATGGAAAGGTGTGAGGATTGGATACATTAAGATATGGGGGTAAACACAGATACACAAACAGACGTGAAATATAGAAGCACCGAAAACCTATGGCATACCAAGAGAAGACTACTCAACATTGTGTCCTAACCTGCATGGGAAAAGGATCTGAAGATGAAGAGATATATGTATATGTGTAAAAGTACCACATCTTGCATGCCTAGAAAAAACAAAACATTGTCATCTAATTTGCTGTGATAAGAAATAAAAATTAATTAAAAAAACGAACAAGAAGTAATGAGACCTAATCTTAAGGGGCTTTTCCTGGCACATTCCATTCTAATTTACAACCAACAACACAACTTCCATTATGGATCTGTTGCCCTAGTAACCAGGTTTGGTAAGGAGAAGTGCTGCCGCTTTCTGGCCGTTTCACACAACAGGGCCAATCGTCAATTAATATTCAAAATACTTGCAGGCCTGTAAATGACACCTGCCATCAAAAAAAAAAATCCTGGGGTCGTAAATCGACCAGTAAATTCAAAACTCGTCAACATTTCAAGAAGACAATTTCAAGAGGCATACTTTACCCACATTTTGTATTTTCTTTTCCTTTAAAATAAGAGGGAACTGAAAAATGCTCCACATCAGCAATTAATAAAGCCATGAAAATCCAACTCCAGAAATGTTCACCTCACAGCCGTCAGAATGTTCTTCAGCAAAACGTCTACAAAGAATAAACGCTGAAGTGCTTTCAGAGAACTGTGTACCCTCTAGATGCTGGGGGGGGATGGAAGCTGCTAACACCCGGTAGTGATAACATAACGGAGGTGCGTTTAAGTGTAAAAATTTAGCTACCATGTGATGTGGTAGGTCCTTTGATGCGCCTATCACCTGAGCAGAGCAGAATGGAAAAGACCCAGGCGGGCAATCCTGCACTGCAGAAACATTTAACATAGCCAAGACTTGGAAGAAACCAAAATGTCCATCAACAGAAAAATGCACAAAGAGGAAGTGGTGAGTGTAAACAATGGAATATAAGCCATGGAAAACAATGAAACAGTGCCGTTTGCACCACCTTATAAGGACCTAAAGATAATCACCCAACTTGAAGTAAGAAAGAAACTGAAAGACAGATATCCTATGACACCACTTCTAGGTGTTACCTAAAAATTGATACTCATGAACTTATTTCCAGGAGAAGGGAAAACATGGATTAAGAAAAAAATACTCTGTTTAACCAAATGGCAAGGTGTAAGGAATGTATGAATTACGATCAGGGCGTTAACAGACATGTACTCATACATATGAAATATATAATCACAAAATGCCTATGGGATACCAAGAGAGGCCTACTCATCACTCTGTAATAACCTACACCAGACAGGATCCAAAGATGAAAACACAGATACATGGATATGATAAACCAGATTCTGTCCACCTAGGAGAAACATTTTTTATCAAATTGGTCCTGATACCTAATAAAAATTAAATTTAAAAAAACAAACAACAAGTAAGGAGATATAAGCTCTTGGGGGATTGTGCTGTCACATTCCACTCTAATTTGAAGCCTACTAACACGATTTCCGGGAAAGCTCTCTTGCACAAAAAACCAGAGTTGGAAATGTAGATATGCTGACGCCTTCTGGCTGTTTACTGCAAGGGCAGCTTGAAACCCACAGCTAATGGTCACTTAACATTCACAAGGCCTCAGGGCTTTAAAGGACACTGCCCTAAAAAAATTGTGCTGAAGTAGGGAATGATCAGAAAAATTCAAAACAGGCAAATTTTTCAAGAAGATAGTATGAAGAAGTAAGTTTTACTCACTGTCCTTCCAAAACAAGGAAAATGGATCAAAGCTCAACCTCAGGAATTATTACACTCATGCAAATCTAATCTACAAAAAGGTTTCAACTCACTCAGGTCGACTGAGCCTCAGCAAAATGTCTACAAATAATGAAAGCTTAAGTGGTGTTTGAGAACTCTGTACCCTCTAGCTGCTGGTGCCATGTAAAGTGGTCACAGCCAATAATGAGAACAGAAAGGAGCAGCATTTAGCAGTAAAAATTGAGCTACCATTCGAGGCAGCAGACCCACCGCTTTGCCTCTCACCTGAGAAGACCAGAATCTAGAAGACACAGGCTGCAAAAGCTGCACTGCACCTTTATTCACAATAGCCAAGACATGCAAGCAACCTAAATGTCCATCAACAGATGAATGGATAAAGAAGGAGTGGTCCATGTAAACAATGGAATACTAGCCATGGATGACAATGAAACACTGCTCTTTGAGGCACCATAGATGAGCCTAGAGATAATCACAGACCATGAGGTAAGTTGGAAAGCAAAAGACATATATCCTATGAATTATCACTTAGAGGTGTCACCTAAGAACTGAGAAAAATGGACATATTTCCATAGAGAAAGACACACACAGACTTGAGAAAGAAACTATGCATATCTAAAAGGAAAGGTGGTGGCAATGGATAAATTAAGATTAGGTTTCCCATACCTATACAAATACAGATTAAGTACATATATCAAAAAGCCCGAGCACATAGCAAGGGACGTCTAGTGAACACTCTGTAATCATTCACATGGGAAAAGAATCTGTACATGAATAGGTATATATGATGTACAAAAGTACCAGATCGTTGACACCTAGGACAAACTGTATTCTGATCATTACCCCGATTAAAACAATTCAAACAACGAACAAGAAGTAATGAGGCATAAACTACAGGGGCTTTTCCCTGGCACATTCCATTCTAATTTACAAACTAGTAACAGGATTTCAAGAAAGGCTCTGCTCCCCTAGTAACCAGATTTGGGAATGGAGAAATGCTGCCACCTTGTGGCCGTTTCCCACAACACCAGTTTTAACCCAGTGCTAATGGTCACTAAATATTCACACTCATTGCAGGCATTTAAATGACACCTGCTCTCAAAAAAAATCCTGGGGTCCCAAATGGACCACAAATTCAAAAGAGGGCAACCTTCCAAGAAGACAATATCAAGAGGTATATTGTACTCACACAATTATTTTTTCTTAAGAAAGGAGAAATGTGTGGGAAAATGCTGAATCTTAGGAATTATTAAAGACATGCGAATCCAAATTACAAAAAACCTATCAGCTCACACCAGGCAGAATGGCAAACATGCTGCAAACAACAAATGCTGAAGGGGTTGTGGAAAAATGCATACCCTCGGGGTTCATTGGGACGTGGTAAGAGCCACGAATGAAAACACAACAGAGGTGCTTTGAAAAGGTAACCACTGAGCTACCAGTCAATGAATCATCCCCACTGTTGGGCCTATCACCTGAGAACATGAGAATCAAAAGTCACAGGATGGCAACACTGCACTCCAGCAATATGTACCACAGCCAACACTTTGAAGCAATGAAGATGTCCATCAACAGAGGATTGCACAAACAAGAAGTGGTCCATGTACACAATAGAATACTACCCCTCTAAAAAATATAAATTAACTTTAAAAAACCAACATAACAAAGGAGACATAAGCCTTTGGGGAGTATATCAGGGCACACTGCACTCTAATTTATAACTGAGCCACACCACTGGCAGGAAGGTCCGTTTCCCTAGGTAACAGAGTGGGCAACGTAGAAATGCTGCCACACTCTGGCGGATACCTGCAACGGCAGCTTTGAAATCTGTGCCAATGGGCACTTCATATGCACAAGTACTACAGGGCTGCAAATGAAAACTGTCCTTCCAATGTCTTGACGCAGGTAAAGGCCAAAAAATTTCAAAATGTGGCACATACTTCAAGAAAAATAATTGAAGAAGTCAGCTGTAATAGCAGATTGGGAAAAAATGGACATGTCTGAGAGCTCAGTTTCAAGGGAGTATGAGACACGTGCAAATCCAACCATAAAGAGGTATCAGCTTGCACCACTGAGAATAACCATCCACAAAAAAGTACAAACGATCCATGCTGAAGAGGTTGTGGAGAAATTCATACCCTCAATTTGAAGTGGGACGTAACCTGGTAAGAGCCACTAATGGGAAGAGACTGGAGGGGCCTATAAAACGTAAACCTTGAGCTACTATATGATCCAGAAGGCCCACTCCTCAGGCAACATCCTAAGAAGACAAAATTGGAAAGACACAGGCAGGCAAATTTGCACTGTAGAAGTATTACAGTAGCCAAGACATGGAAGTAACCAAAACATCCATCAAGAGATGAGTGGACAAAGAAGAACGCGTACATGTACAGATGGAATATTAGCCAAGGACAAAAAATGACAGAATGCCATTTGCAGGACCATACAGGAGTCTAGGGGTAATCATGCAACTTGTAGTAAGTGAGAAAGCGAAAGACACATATCTTATCATATCACTTATGGGTGTTACCTGAAAATTGATACCAATGAAGATATTTCCACAGAGAAATGCAATCACAGATTCATTAAACAAACTTATGGTTCACAAAATGGAAAGGTGTGAGGATTGGATACATTAAGATATGGGGGTAAACACAGATACACAAACAGACGTGAAATATAGAAGCACCGAAAACCTATGGCATACCAAGAGAAGACTACTCAACATTGTGTCCTAACCTGCATGGGAAAAGGATCTGAAGATGAAGAGATATATGTATATGTGTAAAAGTACCACATCTTGCACGCCTAGAAAAAACAAAACATTGTCATCTAATTTGCTGTGATAAGAAATAAAAATTAATTAAAAAAACGAACAAGAAGTAATGAGACCTAATCTTAAGGGGCTTTTCCTGGCACATTCCATTCTAATTTACAACCAACAACACAACTTCCATTATGGATCTGTTGCCCTAGTAACCAGGTTTGGTAAGGAGAAGTGCTGCCGCTTTCTGGCCGTTTCACACAACAGGGCCAATCGTCAATTAATATTCAAAATACTTGCAGGCCTGTAAATGACACCTGCCATCAAAAAAAAAATCCTGGGGTCGTAAATCGACCAGTAAATTCAAAACTCGTCAACATTTCAAGAAGACAATTTCAAGAGGCATACTTTACCCACATTTTGTATTTTCTTTTCCTTTAAAATAAGAGGGAACTGAAAAATGCTCCACATCAGCAATTAATAAAGCCATGAAAATCCAACTCCAGAAATGTTCACCTCACAGCCGTCAGAATGTTCTTCAGCAAAACGTCTACAAAGAATAAACGCTGAAGTGCTTTCAGAGAACTGTGTACCCTCTAGATGCTGGGGGGGGATGGAAGCTGCTAACACCCGGTAGTGATAACATAACGGAGGTGCGTTTAAGTGTAAAAATTTAGCTACCATGTGATGTGGTAGGTCCTTTGATGCGCCTATCACCTGAGCAGAGCAGAATGGAAAAGACCCAGGCGGGCAATCCTGCACTGCAGAAACATTTAACATAGCCAAGACTTGGAAGAAACCAAAATGTCCATCAACAGAAAAATGCACAAAGAGGAAGTGGTGAGTGTAAACAATGGAATATAAGCCATGGAAAACAATGAAACAGTGCCGTTTGCACCACCTTATAAGGACCTAAAGATAATCACCCAACTTGAAGTAAGAAAGAAACTGAAAGACAGATATCCTATGACACCACTTCTAGGTGTTACCTAAAAATTGATACTCATGAACTTATTTCCAGGAGAAGGGAAAACATGGATTAAGAAAAAAAATACTCTGTTTAACCAAATGGCAAGGTGTAAGGAATGTATGAATTACGATCAGGGCGTTAACAGACATGTACTCATACATATGAAATATATAATCACAAAATGCCTATGGGATACCAAGAGAGGCCTACTCATCACTCTGTAATAACCTACACCAGACAGGATCCAAAGATGAAAACACAGATACATGGATATGATAAACCAGATTCTGTCCACCTAGGAGAAACATTTTTTATCAAATTGGTCCTGATACCTAATAAAAATTAAATTTAAAAAAACAAACAACAAGTAAGGAGATATAAGCTCTTGGGGGATTGTGCTGTCACATTCCACTCTAATTTGAAGCCTACTAACACGATTTCCGGGAAAGCTCTCTTGCACAAAAAACCAGAGTTGGAAATGTAGATATGCTGACGCCTTCTGGCTGTTTACTGCAAGGGCAGCTTGAAACCCACAGCTAATGGTCACTTAACATTCACAAGGCCTCAGGGCTTTAAAGGACACTGCCCTAAAAAAATTGTGCTGAAGTAGGGAATGACCAGAAAAATTCAAAACAGGCAAATTTTTCAAGAAGATAGTATGAAGAAGTAAGTTTTACTCACTGTCCTTCCAAAACAAGGAAAATGGATCAAAGCTCAACCTCAGGAATTATTACACTCATGCAAATCTAATCTACAAAAAGGTTTCAACTCACTCAGGTCGACTGAGCCTCAGCAAAATGTCTACAAATAATGAAAGCTTAAGTGGTGTTTGAGAACTCTGTACCCTCTAGCTGCTGGTGCCATGTAAAGTGGTCACAGCCAATAATGAGAACAGAAAGGAGCAGCATTTAGCAGTAAAAATTGAGCTACCATTCGAGGCAGCAGACCCACCGCTTTGCCTCTCACCTGAGAAGACCAGAATCTAGAAGACACAGGCTGCAAAAGCTGCACTGCACCTTTATTCACAATAGCCAAGACATGCAAGCAACCTAAATGTCCATCAACAGATGAATGGATAAAGAAGGAGTGGTCCATGTAAACAATGGAATACTAGCCATGGATGACAATGAAACACTGCTCTTTGAGGCACCATAGATGAGCCTAGAGATAATCACAGACCATGAGGTAAGTTGGAAAGCAAAAGACATATATCCTATGAATTATCACTTAGAGGTGTCACCTAAGAACTGAGAAAAATGGACATATTTCCATAGAGAAAGACACACACAGACTTGAGAAAGAAACTATGCATATCTAAAAGGAAAGGTGGTGGCAATGGATAAATTAAGATTAGGTTTCCCATACCTATACAAATACAGATTAAGTACATATATCAAAAAGCCCGAGCACATAGCAAGGGACGTCTAGTGAACACTCTGTAATCGTTTACATGGGAAAAGAATCTGTACATGAATAGGTATATATGATGTACAAAAGTACCAGATTGTTGACACCTAGGACAAACTGTATTCTGATCATTACCCCGATTAAAACAATTCAAACAACGAACAAGAAGTAATGAGGCATAAACTACAGGGGCTTTTCCCTGGCACATTCCATTCTAATTTACAAACTAGTAACAGGATTTCAAGAAAGGCTCTGCTCCCCTAGTAACCAGATTTGGGAATGGAGAAATGCTGCCACCTTGTGGCCGTTTCCCACAACACCAGTTTTAACCCAGTGCTAATGGTCACTAAATATTCACACTCATTGCAGGCATTTAAATGACACCTGCTCTCAAAAAAAATCCTGGGGTCCCAAATGGACCACAAATTCAAAAGAGGGCAACCTTCCAAGAAGACAATATCAAGAGGTATATTGTACTCACACAATTATTTTTTCTTAAGAAAGGAGAAATGTGTGGGAAAATGCTGAATCTTAGGAATTATTAAAGACATGCGAATCCAAATTACAAAAAACCTATCAGCTCACACCAGGCAGAATGGCAAACATGCTGCAAACAACAAATGCTGAAGGGGTTGTGGAAAAATGCATACCCTCGGGGTTCATTGGGACGTGGTAAGAGCCACGAATGAAAACACAACAGAGGTGCTTTGAAAAGGTAACCACTGAGCTACCAGTCAATGAATCATCCCCACTCTTGGGCCTATCACCTGAGAACATGAGAATCAAAAGTCACAGGATGGCAACACTGCACTCCAGCAATATGTACCACAGCCAACACTTTGAAGCAATGAAGATGTCCATCAACAGAGGATTGCACAAACAAGAAGTGGTCCATGTACACAATAGAATACTACCCCTCTAAAAAATATAAATTAACTTTAAAAAACCAACATAACAAAGGAGACATAAGCCTTTGGGGAGTATATCAGGGCACACTGCACTCTAATTTATAACTGAGCCACACCACTGGCAGGAAGGTCCGTTTCCCTAGGTAACAGAGTGGGCAACGTAGAAATGCTGCCACACTCTGGCGGATACCTGCAACGGCAGCTTTGAAATCTGTGCCAATGGGCACTTCATATGCACAAGTACTACAGGGCTGCAAATGAAAACTGTCCTTCCAATGGCTTGACGCAGGTAAAGGCCAAAAAATTTCAAAATGTGGCACATACTTCAAGAAAAATAATTGAAGAAGTCAGCTGTAATAGCAGATTGGGAAAAAATGGACATGTCTGAGAGCTCAGTTTCAAGGGAGTATGAGACACGTGCAAATCCAACCATAAAGAGGTATCAGCTCGCACCACTGAGAATAACCATCCACAAAAAAATACAAACGATCCATGCTGAAGAGGTTGTGGAGAAATTCATACCCTCAATTTGAAGTGGGACGTAACCTGGTAAGAGCCACTAATGGGAAGAGACTGGAGGGGCCTATAAAACGTAAACCTTGAGCTACTATATGATCCAGAAGGCCCACTCCTCAGGCAACATCCTAAGAAGACAAAATTGGAAAGACACAGGCAGGCAAATTTGCACTGTAGAAGTATTACAGTAGCCAAGACATGGAAGTAACCAAAACATCCATCAAGAGATGAGTGGACAAAGAAGAACGCGTACATGTACAGATGGAATATTAGCCAAGGACAAAAGATGACACAATGCCATTTGCAGGACCATACAGGAGTCTAGGGGTAATCATGCAACTTGTAGTAAGTGAGAAAGCGAAAGACACATATCTTATCATATCACTTATGGGTGTTACCTGAAAATTGATACCAATGAAGATATTTCCACAGAGAAATGCAATCACAGATTCATTAAACAAACTTATGGTTCACAAAATGGAAAGGTGTGAGGATTGGATACATTAAGATATGGGGGTAAACACAGATACACAAACAGACGTGAAATATAGAAGCACCGAAAACCTATGGCATACCAAGAGAAGACTACTCAACATTGTGTCCTAACCTGCATGGGAAAAGGATCTGAAGATGAAGAGATATATGTATATGTGTAAAAGTACCACATCTTGCATGCCTAGAAAAAACAAAACATTGTCATCTAATTTGCTGTGATAAGAAATAAAAATTAATTAAAAAAACGAACAAGAAGTAATGAGACCTAATCTTAAGGGGCTTTTCCTGGCACATTCCATTCTAATTTACAACCAACAACACAACTTCCATTATGGATCTGTTGCCCTAGTAACCAGGTTTGGTAAGGAGAAGTGCTGCCGCTTTCTGGCCGTTTCACACAACAGGGCCAATCGTCAATTAATATTCAAAATACTTGCAGGCCTGTAAATGACACCTGCCATCAAAAAAAAAATCCTGGGGTCGTAAATCGACCAGTAAATTCAAAACTCGTCAACATTTCAAGAAGACAATTTCAAGAGGCATACTTTACCCACATTTTGTATTTTCTTTTCCTTTAAAATAAGAGGGAACTGAAAAATGCTCCACATCAGCAATTAATAAAGCCATGAAAATCCAACTCCAGAAATGTTCACCTCACAGCCGTCAGAATGTTCTTCAGCAAAACGTCTACAAAGAATAAACGCTGAAGTGCTTTCAGAGAACTGTGTACCCTCTAGATGCTGGGGGGGGGGATGGAAGCTGGTAACACCCGGTAGTGATAACATAACGGAGGTGCGTTTAAGTGTAAAAATTTAGCTACCATGTGATGTGGTAGGTCCTTTGATGCGCCTATCACCTGAGCAGAGCAGAATGGAAAAGACCCAGGCGGGCAATCCTGCACTGCAGAAACATTTAACATAGCCAAGACTTGGAAGAAACCAAAATGTCCATCAACAGAAAAATGCACAAAGAGGAAGTGGTGAGTGTAAACAATGGAATATAAGCCATGGAAAACAATGAAACAGTGCCGTTTGCACCACCTTATAAGGACCTAAAGATAATCACCCAACTTGAAGTAAGAAAGAAACTGAAA
Organism: Mesoplodon densirostris; assembly: GCF_025265405.1. Classification (NCBI taxonomy): domain Eukaryota; kingdom Metazoa; phylum Chordata; class Mammalia; order Artiodactyla; family Ziphiidae; genus Mesoplodon; species Mesoplodon densirostris. Next base: position 121,777,277 of record NC_082665.1, read on the forward strand.
GACAGATATCCTATGACACCACTTCTAGGTGTTACCTAAAAATTGATACTCATGAACTTATTTCCAGGAGAAGGGAAAACATGGATTAAGAAAAAAAATACTCTGTTTAACCAAATGGCAAGGTGTAAGGAATGTATGAATTACGATCAGGGCGTTAACAGACATGTACTCATACATATGAAATATATAATCACAAAATGCCTATGGGATACCAAGAGAGGCCTACTCATCACTCTGTAATAACCTACACCAGACAGGATCCAAAGATGAAAACACAGATACATGGATATGATAAACCAGATTCTGTCCACCTAGGAGAAACATTTTTTATCAAATTGGTCCTGATACCTAATAAAAATTAAATTAAAAAAAACAAACAACAAGTAAGGAGATATAAGCTCTTGGGGGATTGTGCTGTCACATTCCACTCTAATTTGAAGCCTACTAACACGATTTCCGGGAAAGCTCTCTTGCACAAAAAACCAGAGTTGGAAATGTAGATATGCTGACGCCTTCTGGCTGTTTACTGCAAGGGCAGCTTGAAACCCACAGCTAATGGTCACTTAACATTCACAAGGCCTCAGGGCTTTAAAGGACACTGCCCTAAAAAAATTGTGCTGAAGTAGGGAATGACCAGAAAAATTCAAAACAGGCAAATTTTTCAAGAAGATAGTATGAAGAAGTAAGTTTTACTCACTGTCCTTCCAAAACAAGGAAAATGGATCAAAGCTCAACCTCAGGAATTATTACACTCATGCAAATCTAATCTACAAAAAGGTTTCAACTCACTCAGGTCGACTGAGCCTCAGCAAAATGTCTACAAATAATGAAAGCTTAAGTGGTGTTTGAGAACTCTGTACCCTCTAGCTGCTGGTGCCATGTAAAGTGGTCACAGCCAATAATGAGAACAGAAAGGAGCAGCATTTAGCAGTAAAAATTGAGCTACCATTCGAGGCAGCAGACCCACCGCTTTGCCTCTCACCTGAGAAGACCAGAATCTAGAAGACACAGGCTGCAAAAGCTGCACTGCACCTTTATTCACAATAGCCAAGACATGCAAGCAACCTAAATGTCCATCAACAGATGAATGGATAAAGAAGGAGTGGTCCATGTAAACAATGGAATACTAGCCATGGATGACAATGAAACACTGCTCTTTGAGGCACCATAGATGAGCCTAGAGATAATCACAGACCATGAGGTAAGTTGGAAAGCAAAAGACATATATCCTATGAATTATCACTTAGAGGTGTCACCTAAGAACTGAGAAAAATGGACATATTTCCATAGAGAAAGACACACACAGACTTGAGAAAGAAACTATGCATATCTAAAAGGAAAGGTGGTGGCAATGGATAAATTAAGATTAGGTTTCCCATACCTATACAAATACAGATTAAGTACATATATCAAAAAGCCCGAGCACATAGCAAGGGACGTCTAGTGAACACTCTGTAATCATTCACATGGGAAAAGAATCTGTACATGAATAGGTATATATGATGTACAAAAGTACCAGATCGTTGACACCTAGGACAAACTGTATTCTGATCATTACCCCGATTAAAACAATTCAAACAACGAACAAGAAGTAATGAGGCATAAACTACAGGGGCTTTTCCCTGGCACATTCCATTCTAATTTACAAACTAGTAACAGGATTTCAAGAAAGGCTCTGCTCCCCTAGTAACCAGATTTGGGAATGGAGAAATGCTGCCACCTTGTGGCCGTTTCCCACAACACCAGTTTTAACCCAGTGCTAATGGTCACTAAATATTCACACTCATTGCAGGCATTTAAATGACACCTGCTCTCAAAAAAAATCCTGGCGTCCCAAATGGACCACAAATTCAAAAGAGGGCAACCTTCCAAGAAGACAATATCAAGAGGTATATTGTACTCACACAATTATTTTTTCTTAAGAAAGGAGAAATGTGTGGGAAAATGCTGAATCTTAGGAATTATTAAAGACATGCGAATCCAAATTACAAAAAACCTATCAGCTCACACCAGGCAGAATGGCAAACATGCTGCAAACAACAAATGCTGAAGGGGTTGTGGAAAAATGCATACCCTCGGGGTTCATTGGGACGTGGTAAGAGCCACGAATGAAAACACAACAGAGGTGCTTTGAAAAGGTAACCACTGAGCTACCAGTCAATGAATCATCCCCACTCTTGGGCCTATCACCTGAGAACATGAGAATCAAAAGTCACAGGATGGCAACACTGCACTCCAGCAATATGTACCACAGCCAACACTTTGAAGCAATGAAGATGTCCATCAACAGAGGATTGCACAAACAAGAAGTGGTCCATGTACACAATAGAATACTACCCCTCTAAAAAATATAAATTAACTTTAAAAAACCAACATAACAAAGGAGACATAAGCCTTTGGGGAGTATATCAGGGCACACTGCACTCTAATTTATAACTGAGCCACACCACTGGCAGGAAGGTCCGTTTCCCTAGGTAACAGAGTGGGCAACGTAGAAATGCTGCCACACTCTGGCGGATACCTGCAACGGCAGCTTTGAAATCTGTGCCAATGGGCACTTCATATGCACAAGTACTACAGGGCTGCAAATGAAAACTGTCCTTCCAATGTCTTGACGCAGGTAAAGGCCAAAAAATTTCAAAATGTGGCACATACTTCAAGAAAAATAATTGAAGAAGTCAGCTGTAATAGCAGATTGGGAAAAAATGGACATGTCTGAGAGCTCAGTTTCAAGGGAGTATGAGACACGTGCAAATCCAACCATAAAGAGGTATCAGCTCGCACCACTGAGAATAACCATCCACAAAAAAATACAAACGATCCATGCTGAAGAGGTTGTGGAGAAATTCATACCCTCAATTTGAAGTGGGACGTAACCTGGTAAGAGCCACTAATGGGAAGAGACTGGAGGGGCCTATAAAACGTAAACCTTGAGCTACTATATGATCCAGAAGGCCCACTCCTCAGGCAACATCCTAAGAAGACAAAATTGGAAAGACACAGGCAGGCAAATTTGCACTGTAGAAGTATTACAGTAGCCAAGACATGGAAGTAACCAAAACATCCATCAAGAGATGAGTGGACAAAGAAGAACGTGTACATGTACAGATGGAATATTAGCCAAGGACAAAAGATGACACAATGCCATTTGCAGGACCATACAGGAGTCTAGGGGTAATCATGCAACTTGTAGTAAGTGAGAAAGCGAAAGACACATATCTTATCATATCACTTATGGGTGTTACCTGAAAATTGATACCAATGAAGATATTTCCACAGAGAAATGCAATCACAGATTCATTAAACAAACTTATGGTTCACAAAATGGAAAGGTGTGAGGATTGGATACATTAAGATATGGGGGTAAACACAGATACACAAACAGACGTGAAATATAGAAGCACCGAAAACCTATGGCATACCAAGAGAAGACTACTCAACATTGTGTCCTAACCTGCATGGGAAAAGGATCTGAAGATGAAGAGATATATGTATATGTGTAAAAGTACCACATCTTGCACGCCTAGAAAAAACAAAACATTGTCATCTAATTTGCTGTGATAAGAAATAAAAATTAATTAAAAAAACGAACAAGAAGTAATGAGACCTAATCTTAAGGGGCTTTTCCTGGCACATTCCATTCTAATTTACAACCAACAACACAACTTCCATTATGGATCTGTTGCCCTAGTAACCAGGTTTGGTAAGGAGAAGTGCTGCCGCTTTCTGGCCGTTTCACACAACAGGGCCAATCGTCAATTAATATTCAAAATACTTGCAGGCCTGTAAATGACACCTGCCATCAAAAAAAAAATCCTGGGGTCGTAAATCGACCAGTAAATTCAAAACTCGTCAACATTTCAAGAAGACAATTTCAAGAGGCATACTTTACCCACATTTTGTATTTTCTTTTCCTTTAAAATAAGAGGGAACTGAAAAATGCTCCACATCAGCAATTAATAAAGCCATGAAAATCCAACTCCAGAAATGTTCACCTCACAGCCGTCAGAATGTTCTTCAGCAAAACGTCTACAAAGAATAAACGCTGAAGTGCTTTCAGAGAACTGTGTACCCTCTAGATGCTGGGGGGGGGGATGGAAGCTGCTAACACCCGGTAGTGATAACATAACGGAGGTGCGTTTAAGTGTAAAAATTTAGCTACCATGTGATGTGGTAGGTCCTTTGATGCGCCTATCACCTGAGCAGAGCAGAATGGAAAAGACCCAGGCGGGCAATCCTGCACTGCAGAAACATTTAACATAGCCAAGACTTGGAAGAAACCAAAATGTCCATCAACAGAAAAATGCACAAAGAGGAAGTGGTGAGTGTAAACAATGGAATATAAGCCATGGAAAACAATGAAACAGTGCCGTTTGCACCACCTTATAAGGACCTAAAGATAATCACCCAACTTGAAGTAAGAAAGAAACTGAAAGACAGATATCCTATGACACCACTTCTAGGTGTTACCTAAAAATTGATACTCATGAACTTATTTCCAGGAGAAGGGAAAACATGGATTAAGAAAAAAAATACTCTGTTTAACCAAATGGCAAGGTGTAAGGAATGTATGAATTACGATCAGGGCGTTAACAGACATGTACTCATACATATGAAATATATAATCACAAAATGCCTATGGGATACCAAGAGAGGCCTACTCATCACTCTGTAATAACCTACACCAGACAGGATCCAAAGATGAAAACACAGATACATGGATATGATAAACCAGATTCTGTCGACCTAGGAGAAACATTTTTTATCAAATTGGTCCTGATACCTAATAAAAATTAAATTTAAAAAAACAAACAACAAGTAAGGAGATATAAGCTCTTGGGGGATTGTGCTGTCACATTCCACTCTAATTTGAAGCCTACTAACACGATTTCCGGGAAAGCTCTCTTGCACAAAAAACCAGAGTTGGAAATGTAGATATGCTGACGCCTTCTGGCTGTTTACTGCAAGGGCAGCTTGAAACCCACAGCTAATGGTCACTTAACATTCACAAGGCCTCAGGGCTTTAAAGGACACTGCCCTAAAAAAATTGTGCTGAAGTAGGGAATGACCAGAAAAATTCAAAACAGGCAAATTTTTCAAGAAGATAGTATGAAGAAGTAAGTTTTACTCACTGTCCTTCCAAAACAAGGAAAATGGATCAAAGCTCAACCTCAGGAATTATTACACTCATGCAAATCTAATCTACAAAAAGGTTTCAACTCACTCAGGTCGACTGAGCCTCAGCAAAATGTCTACAAATAATGAAAGCTTAAGTGGTGTTTGAGAACTCTGTACCCTCTAGCTGCTGGTGCCATGTAAAGTGGTCACAGCCAATAATGAGAACAGAAAGGAGCAGCATTTAGCAGTAAAAATTGAGCTACCATTCGAGGCAGCAGACCCACCGCTTTGCCTCTCACCTGAGAAGACCAGAATCTAGAAGACACAGGCTGCAAAAGCTGCACTGCACCTTTATTCACAATAGCCAAGACATGCAAGCAACCTAAATGTCCATCAACAGATGAATGGATAAAGAAGGAGTGGTCCATGTAAACAATGGAATACTAGCCATGGATGACAATGAAACACTGCTCTTTGAGGCACCATAGATGAGCCTAGAGATAATCACAGACCATGAGGTAAGTTGGAAAGCAAAAGACATATATCCTATGAATTATCACTTAGAGGTGTCACCTAAGAACTGAGAAAAATGGACATATTTCCATAGAGAAAGACACACACAGACTTGAGAAAGAAACTATGCATATCTAAAAGGAAAGGTGGTGGCAATGGATAAATTAAGATTAGGTTTCCCATACCTATACAAATACAGATTAAGTACATATATCAAAAAGCCCGAGCACATAGCAAGGGACGTCTAGTGAACACTCTGTAATCGTTTACATGGGAAAAGAATCTGTACATGAATAGGTATATATGATGTACAAAAGTACCAGATTGTTGACACCTAGGACAAACTGTATTCTGATCATTACCCCGATTAAAACAATTCAAACAACGAACAAGAAGTAATGAGGCATAAACTACAGGGGCTTTTCCCTGGCACATTCCATTCTAATTTACAAACTAGTAACAGGATTTCAAGAAAGGCTCTGCTCCCCTAGTAACCAGATTTGGGAATGGAGAAATGCTGCCACCTTGTGGCCGTTTCCCACAACACCAGTTTTAACCCAGTGCTAATGGTCACTAAATATTCACACTCATTGCAGGCATTTAAATGACACCTGCTCTCAAAAAAAATCCTGGGGTCCCAAATGGACCACAAATTCAAAAGAGGGCAACCTTCCAAGAAGACAATATCAAGAGGTATATTGTACTCACACAATTATTTTTTCTTAAGAAAGGAGAAATGTGTGGGAAAATGCTGAATCTTAGGAATTATTAAAGACATGCGAATCCAAATTACAAAAAACCTATCAGCTCACACCAGGCAGAATGGCAAACATGCTGCAAACAACAAATGCTGAAGGGGTTGTGGAAAAATGCATACCCTCGGGGTTCATTGGGACGTGGTAAGAGCCACGAATGAAAACACAACAGAGGTGCTTTGAAAAGGTAACCACTGAGCTACCAGTCAATGAATCATCCCCACTCTTGGGCCTATCACCTGAGAACATGAGAATCAAAAGTCACAGGATGGCAACACTGCACTCCAGCAATATGTACCACAGCCAACACTTTGAAGCAATGAAGATGTCCATCAACAGAGGATTGCACAAACAAGAAGTGGTCCATGTACACAATAGAATACTACCCCTCTAAAAAATATAAATTAACTTTAAAAAACCAACATAACAAAGGAGACATAAGCCTTTGGGGAGTATATCAGGGCACACTGCACTCTAATTTATAACTGAGCCACACCACTGGCAGGAAGGTCCGTTTCCCTAGGTAACAGAGTGGGCAACGTAGAAATGCTGCCACACTCTGGCGGATACCTGCAACGGCAGCTTTGAAATCTGTGCCAATGGGCACTTCATATGCACAAGTACTACAGGGCTGCAAATGAAAACTGTCCTTCCAATGGCTTGACGCAGGTAAAGGCCAAAAAATTTCAAAATGTGGCACATACTTCAAGAAAAATAATTGAAGAAGTCAGCTGTAATAGCAGATTGGGAAAAAATGGACATGTCTGAGAGCTCAGTTTCAAGGGAGTATGAGACACGTGCAAATCCAACCATAAAGAGGTATCAGCTCGCACCACTGAGAATAACCATCCACAAAAAAATACAAACGATCCATGCTGAAGAGGTTGTGGAGAAATTCATACCCTCAATTTGAAGTGGGACGTAACCTGGTAAGAGCCACTAATGGGAAGAGACTGGAGGGGCCTATAAAACGTAAACCTTGAGCTACTATATGATCCAGAAGGCCCACTCCTCAGGCAACATCCTAAGAAGACAAAATTGGAAAGACACAGGCAGGCAAATTTGCACTGTAGAAGTATTACAGTAGCCAAGACATGGAAGTAACCAAAACATCCATCAAGAGATGAGTGGACAAAGAAGAACGCGTACATGTACAGATGGAATATTAGCCAAGGACAAAAGATGACACAATGCCATTTGCAGGACCATACAGGAGTCTAGGGGTAATCATGCAACTTGTAGTAAGTGAGAAAGCGAAAGACACATATCTTATCATATCACTTATGGGTGTTACCTGAAAATTGATACCAATGAAGATATTTCCACAGAGAAATGCAATCACAGATTCATTAAACAAACTTATGGTTCACAAAATGGAAAGGTGTGAGGATTGGATACATTAAGATATGGGGGTAAACACAGATACACAAACAGACGTGAAATATAGAAGCACCGAAAACCTATGGCATACCAAGAGAAGACTACTCAACATTGTGTCCTAACCTGCATGGGAAAAGGATCTGAAGATGAAGAGATATATGTATATGTGTAAAAGTACCACATCTTGCACGCCTAGAAAAAACAAAACATTGTCATCTAATTTGCTGTGATAAGAAATAAAAATTAATTAAAAAAACGAACAAGAAGTAATGAGACCTAATCTTAAGGGGCTTTTCCTGGCACATTCCATTCTAATTTACAACCAACAACACAACTTCCATTATGGATCTGTTGCCCTAGTAACCAGGTTTGGTAAGGAGAAGTGCTGCCGCTTTCTGGCCGTTTCACACAACAGGGCCAATCGTCAATTAATATTCAAAATACTTGCAGGCCTGTAAATGACACCTGCCATCAAAAAAAAAATCCTGGGGTCGTAAATCGACCAGTAAATTCAAAACTCGTCAACATTTCAAGAAGACAATTTCAAGAGGCATACTTTACCCACATTTTGTATTTTCTTTTCCTTTAAAATAAGAGGGAACTGAAAAATGCTCCACATCAGCAATTAATAAAGCCATGAAAATCCAACTCCAGAAATGTTCACCTCACAGCCGTCAGAATGTTCTTCAGCAAAACGTCTACAAAGAATAAACGCTGAAGTGCTTTCAGAGAACTGTGTACCCTCTAGATGCTGGGGGGGGGGATGGAAGCTGGTAACACCCGGTAGTGATAACATAACGGAGGTGCGTTTAAGTGTAAAAATTTAGCTACCATGTGATGTGGTAGGTCCTTTGATGCGCCTATCACCTGAGCAGAGCAGAATGGAAAAGACCCAGGCGGGCAATCCTGCACTGCAGAAACATTTAACATAGCCAAGACTTGGAAGAAACCAAAATGTCCATCAACAGAAAAATGCACAAAGAGGAAGTGGTGAGTGTAAACAATGGAATATAAGCCATGGAAAACAATGAAACAGTGCCGTTTGCACCACCTTATAAGGACCTAAAGATAATCACCCAACTTGAAGTAAGAAAGAAACTGAAAGACAGATATCCTATGACACCACTTCTAGGTGTTACCTAAAAATTGATACTCATGAACTTATTTCCAGGAGAAGGGAAAACATGGATTAAGAAAAAAAATACTCTGTTTAACCAAATGGCAAGGTGTAAGGAATGTATGAATTACGATCAGGGCGTTAACAGACATGTACTCATACATATGAAATATATAATCACAAAATGCCTATGGGATACCAAGAGAGGCCTACTCATCACTCTGTAATAACCTACACCAGACAGGATCCAAAGATGAAAACACAGATACATGGATATGATAAACCAGATTCTGTCCACCTAGGAGAAACATTTTTTATCAAATTGGTCCTGATACCTAATAAAAATTAAATTAAAAAAAACAAACAACAAGTAAGGAGATATAAGCTCTTGGGGGATTGTGCTGTCACATTCCACTCTAATTTGAAGCCTACTAACACGATTTCCGGGAAAGCTCTCTTGCACAAAAAACCAGAGTTGGAAATGTAGATATGCTGACGCCTTCTGGCTGTTTACTGCAAGGGCAGCTTGAAACCCACAGCTAATGGTCACTTAACATTCACAAGGCCTCAGGGCTTTAAAGGACACTGCCCTAAAAAAATTGTGCTGAAGTAGGGAATGACCAGAAAAATTCAAAACAGGCAAATTTTTCAAGAAGATAGTATGAAGAAGTAAGTTTTACTCACTGTCCTTCCAAAACAAGGAAAATGGATCAAAGCTCAACCTCAGGAATTATTACACTCATGCAAATCTAATCTACAAAAAGGTTTCAACTCACTCAGGTCGACTGAGCCTCAGCAAAATGTCTACAAATAATGAAAGCTTAAGTGGTGTTTGAGAACTCTGTACCCTCTAGCTGCTGGTGCCATGTAAAGTGGTCACAGCCAATAATGAGAACAGAAAGGAGCAGCATTTAGCAGTAAAAATTGAGCTACCATTCGAGGCAGCAGACCCACCGCTTTGCCTCTCACCTGAGAAGACCAGAATCTAGAAGACACAGGCTGCAAAAGCTGCACTGCACCTTTATTCACAATAGCCAAGACATGCAAGCAACCTAAATGTCCATCAACAGATGAATGGATAAAGAAGGAGTGGTCCATGTAAACAATGGAATACTAGCCATGGATGACAATGAAACACTGCTCTTTGAGGCACCATAGATGAGCCTAGAGATAATCACAGACCATGAGGTAAGTTGGAAAGCAAAAGACATATATCCTATGAATTATCACTTAGAGGTGTCACCTAAGAACTGAGAAAAATGGACATATTTCCATAGAGAAAGACACACACAGACTTGAGAAAGAAACTATGCATATCTAAAAGGAAAGGTGGTGGCAATGGATAAATTAAGATTAGGTTTCCCATACCTATACAAATACAGATTAAGTACATATATCAAAAAGCCCGAGCACATAGCAAGGGACGTCTAGTGAACACTCTGTAATCGTTTACATGGGAAAAGAATCTGTACATGAATAGGTATATATGATGTACAAAAGTACCAGATTGTTGACACCTAGGACAAACTGTATTCTGATCATTACCCCGATTAAAACAATTCAAACAACGAACAAGAAGTAATGAGGCATAAACTACAGGGGCTTTTCCCTGGCACATTCCATTCTAATTTACAAACTAGTAACAGGATTTCAAGAAAGGCTCTGCTCCCCTAGTAACCAGATTTGGGAATGGAGAAATGCTGCCACCTTGTGGCCGTTTCCCACAACACCAGTTTTAACCCAGTGCTAATGGTCACTAAATATTCACACTCATTGCAGGCATTTAAATGACACCTGCTCTCAAAAAAAATCCTGGGGTCCCAAATGGACCACAAATTCAAAAGAGGGCAACCTTCCAAGAAGACAATATCAAGAGGTATATTGTACTCACACAATTATTTTTTCTTAAGAAAGGAGAAATGTGTGGGAAAATGCTGAATCTTAGGAATTATTAAAGACATGCGAATCCAAATTACAAAAAACCTATCAGCTCACACCAGGCAGAATGGCAAACATGCTGCAAACAACAAATGCTGAAGGGGTTGTGGAAAAATGCATACCCTCGGGGTTCATTGGGACGTGGTAAGAGCCACGAATGAAAACACAACAGAGGTGCTTTGAAAAGGTAACCACTGAGCTACCAGTCAATGAATCATCCCCACTCTTGGGCCTATCACCTGAGAACATGAGAATCAAAAGTCACAGGATGGCAACACTGCACTCCAGCAATATGTACCACAGCCAACACTTTGAAGCAATGAAGATGTCCATCAACAGAGGATTGCACAAACAAGAAGTGGTCCATGTACACAATAGAATACTACCCCTCTAAAAAATATAAATTAACTTTAAAAAACCAACATAACAAAGGAGACATAAGCCTTTGGGGAGTATATCAGGGCACACTGCACTCTAATTTATAACTGAGCCACACCACTGGCAGGAAGGTCCGTTTCCCTAGGTAACAGAGTGGGCAACGTAGAAATGCTGCCACACTCTGGCGGATACCTGCAACGGCAGCTTTGAAATCTGTGCCAATGGGCACTTCATATGCACAAGTACTACAGGGCTGCAAATGAAAACTGTCCTTCCAATGGCTTGACGCAGGTAAAGGCCAAAAAATTTCAAAATGTGGCACATACTTCAAGAAAAATAATTGAAGAAGTCAGCTGTAATAGCAGATTGGGAAAAAATGGACATGTCTGAGAGCTCAGTTTCAAGGGAGTATGAGACACGTGCAAATCCAACCATAAAGAGGTATCAGCTCGCACCACTGAGAATAACCATCCACAAAAAAATACAAACGATCCATGCTGAAGAGGTTGTGGAGAAATTCATACCCTCAATTTGAAGTGGGACGTAACCTGGTAAGAGCCACTAATGGGAAGAGACTGGAGGGGCCTATAAAACGTAAACCTTGAGCTACTATATGATCCAGAAGGCCCACTCCTCAGGCAACATCCTAAGAAGACAAAATTGGAAAGACACAGGCAGGCAAATTTGCACTGTAGAAGTATTACAGTAGCCAAGACATGGAAGTAACCAAAACATCCATCAAGAGATGAGTGGACAAAGAAGAACGTGTACATGTACAGATGGAATATTAGCCAAGGACAAAAGATGACACAATGCCATTTGCAGGACCATACAGGAGTCTAGGGGTAATCATGCAACTTGTAGTAAGTGAGAAAGCGAAAGACACATATCTTATCATATCACTTATGGGTGTTACCTGAAAATTGATACCAATGAAGATATTTCCACAGAGAAATGCAATCACAGATTCATTAAACAAACTTATGGTTCACAAAATGGAAAGGTGTGAGGATTGGATACATTAAGATATGGGGGTAAACACAGATACACAAACAGACGTGAAATATAGAAGCACCGAAAACCTATGGCATACCAAGAGAAGACTACTCAACATTGTGTCCTAACCTGCATGGGAAAAGGATCTGAAGATGAAGAGATATATGTATATGTGTAAAAGTACCACATCTTGCACGCCTAGAAAAAACAAAACATTGTCATCTAATTTGCTGTGATAAGAAATAAAAATTAATTAAAAAAACGAACAAGAAGTAATGAGACCTAATCTTAAGGGGCTTTTCCTGGCACATTCCATTCTAATTTACAACCAACAACACAACTTCCATTATGGATCTGTTGCCCTAGTAACCAGGTTTGGTAAGGAGAAGTGCTGCCGCTTTCTGGCCGTTTCACACAACAGGGCCAATCGTCAATTAATATTCAAAATACTTGCAGGCCTGTAAATGACACCTGCCATCAAAAAAAAAATCCTGGGGTCGTAAATCGACCAGTAAATTCAAAACTCGTCAACATTTCAAGAAGACAATTTCAAGAGGCATACTTTACCCACATTTTGTATTTTCTTTTCCTTTAAAATAAGAGGGAACTGAAAAATGCTCCACATCAGCAATTAATAAAGCCATGAAAATCCAACTCCAGAAATGTTCACCTCACAGCCGTCAGAATGTTCTTCAGCAAAACGTCTACAAAGAATAAACGCTGAAGTGCTTTCAGAGAACTGTGTACCCTCTAGATGCTGGGGGGGGGGATGGAAGCTGGTAACACCCGGTAGTGATAACATAACGGAGGTGCGTTTAAGTGTAAAAATTTAGCTACCATGTGATGTGGTAGGTCCTTTGATGCGCCTATCACCTGAGCAGAGCAGAATGGAAAAGACCCAGGCGGGCAATCCTGCACTGCAGAAACATTTAACATAGCCAAGACTTGGAAGAAACCAAAATGTCCATCAACAGAAAAATGCACAAAGAGGAAGTGGTGAGTGTAAACAATGGAATATAAGCCATGGAAAACAATGAAACAGTGCCGTTTGCACCACCTTATAAGGACCTAAAGATAATCACCCAACTTGAAGTAAGAAAGAAACTGAAAGACAGATATCCTATGACACCACTTCTAGGTGTTACCTAAAAATTGATACTCATGAACTTATTTCCAGGAGAAGGGAAAACATGGATTAAGAAAAAAAATACTCTGTTTAACCAAATGGCAAGGTGTAAGGAATGTATGAATTACGATCAGGGCGTTAACAGACATGTACTCATACATATGAAATATATAATCACAAAATGCCTATGGGATACCAAGAGAGGCCTACTCATCACTCTGTAATAACCTACACCAGACAGGATCCAAAGATGAAAACACAGATACATGGATATGATAAACCAGATTCTGTCCACCTAGGAGAAACATTTTTTATCAAATTGGTCCTGATACCTAATAAAAATTAAATTAAAAAAAACAAACAACAAGTAAGGAGATATAAGCTCTTGGGGGATTGTGCTGTCACATTCCACTCTAATTTGAAGCCTACTAACACGATTTCCGGGAAAGCTCTCTTGCACAAAAAACCAGAGTTGGAAATGTAGATATGCTGACGCCTTCTGGCTGTTTACTGCAAGGGCAGCTTGAAACCCACAGCTAATGGTCACTTAACATTCACAAGGCCTCAGGGCTTTAAAGGACACTGCCCTAAAAAAATTGTGCTGAAGTAGGGAATGACCAGAAAAATTCAAAACAGGCAAATTTTTCAAGAAGATAGTATGAAGAAGTAAGTTTTACTCACTGTCCTTCCAAAACAAGGAAAATGGATCAAAGCTCAACCTCAGGAATTATTACACTCATGCAAATCTAATCTACAAAAAGGTTTCAACTCACTCAGGTCGACTGAGCCTCAGCAAAATGTCTACAAATAATGAAAGCTTAAGTGGTGTTTGAGAACTCTGTACCCTCTAGCTGCTGGTGCCATGTAAAGTGGTCACAGCCAATAATGAGAACAGAAAGGAGCAGCATTTAGCAGTAAAAATTGAGCTACCATTCGAGGCAGCAGACCCACCACTTTGCCTCTCACCTGAGAAGACCAGAATCTAGAAGACACAGGCTGCAAAAGCTGCACTGCACCTTTATTCACAATAGCCAAGACATGCAAGCAACCTAAATGTCCATCAACAGATGAATGGATAAAGAAGGAGTGGTCCATGTAAACAATGGAATACTAGCCATGGATGACAATGAAACACTGCTCTTTGAGGCACCATAGATGAGCCTAGAGATAATCACAGACCATGAGGTAAGTTGGAAAGCAAAAGACATATATCCTATGAATTATCACTTAGAGGTGTCACCTAAGAACTGAGAAAAATGGACATATTTCCATAGAGAAAGACACACACAGACTTGAGAAAGAAACTATGCATATCTAAAAGGAAAGGTGGTGGCAATGGATAAATTAAGATTAGGTTTCCCATACCTATACAAATACAGATTAAGTACATATATCAAAAAGCCCGAGCACATAGCAAGGGACGTCTAGTGAACACTCTGTAATCGTTTACATGGGAAAAGAATCTGTACATGAATAGGTATATATGATGTACAAAAGTACCAGATTGTTGACACCTAGGACAAACTGTATTCTGATCATTACCCCGATTAAAACAATTCAAACAACGAACAAGAAGTAATGAGGCATAAACTACAGGGGCTTTTCCCTGGCACATTCCATTCTAATTTACAAACTAGTAACAGGATTTCAAGAAAGGCTCTGCTCCCCTAGTAACCAGATTTGGGAATGGAGAAATGCTGCCACCTTGTGGCCGTTTCCCACAACACCAGTTTTAACCCAGTGCTAATGGTCACTAAATATTCACACTCATTGCAGGCATTTAAATGACACCTGCTCTCAAAAAAAATCCTGGGGTCCCAAATGGACCACAAATTCAAAAGAGGGCAACCTTCCAAGAAGACAATATCAAGAGGTATATTGTACTCACACAATTATTTTTTCTTAAGAAAGGAGAAATGTGTGGGAAAATGCTGAATCTTAGGAATTATTAAAGACATGCGAATCCAAATTACAAAAAACCTATCAGCTCACACCAGGCAGAATGGCAAACATGCTGCAAACAACAAATGCTGAAGGGGTTGTGGAAAAATGCATACCCTCGGGGTTCATTGGGACGTGGTAAGAGCCACGAATGAAAACACAACAGAGGTGCTTTGAAAAGGTAACCACTGAGCTACCAGTCAATGAATCATCCCCACTCTTGGGCCTATCACCTGAGAACATGAGAATCAAAAGTCACAGGATGGCAACACTGCACTCCAGCAATATGTACCACAGCCAACACTTTGAAGCAATGAAGATGTCCATCAACAGAGGATTGCACAAACAAGAAGTGGTCCATGTACACAATAGAATACTACCCCTCTAAAAAATATAAATTAACTTTAAAAAACCAACATAACAAAGGAGACATAAGCCTTTGGGGAGTATATCAGGGCACACTGCACTCTAATTTATAACTGAGCCACACCACTGGCAGGAAGGTCCGTTTCCCTAGGTAACAGAGTGGGCAACGTAGAAATGCTGCCACACTCTGGCGGATACCTGCAACGGCAGCTTTGAAATCTGTGCCAATGGGCACTTCATATGCACAAGTACTACAGGGCTGCAAATGAAAACTGTCCTTCCAATGGCTTGACGCAGGTAAAGGCCAAAAAATTTCAAAATGTGGCACATACTTCAAGAAAAATAATTGAAGAAGTCAGCTGTAATAGCAGATTGGGAAAAAATGGACATGTCTGAGAGCTCAGTTTCAAGGGAGTATGAGACACGTGCAAATCCAACCATAAAGAGGTATCAGCTCGCACCACTGAGAATAACCATCCACAAAAAAATACAAACGATCCATGCTGAAGAGGTTGTGGAGAAATTCATACCCTCAATTTGAAGTGGGACGTAACCTGGTAAGAGCCACTAATGGGAAGAGACTGGAGGGGCCTATAAAACGTAAACCTTGAGCTACTATATGATCCAGAAGGCCCACTCCTCAGGCAACATCCTAAGAAGACAAAATTGGAAAGACACAGGCAGGCAAATTTGCACTGTAGAAGTATTACAGTAGCCAAGACATGGAAGTAACCAAAACATCCATCAAGAGATGAGTGGACAAAGAAGAACGCGTACATGTACAGATGGAATATTAGCCAAGGACAAAAGATGACACAATGCCATTTGCAGGACCATACAGGAGTCTAGGGGTAATCATGCAACTTGTAGTAAGTGAGAAAGCGAAAGACACATATCTTATCATATCACTTATGGGTGTTACCTGAAAATTGATACCAATGAAGATATTTCCACAGAGAAATGCAATCACAGATTCATTAAACAAACTTATGGTTCACAAAATGGAAAGGTGTGAGGATTGGATACATTAAGATATGGGGGTAAACACAGATACACAAACAGACGTGAAATATAGAAGCACCGAAAACCTATGGCATACCAAGAGAAGACTACTCAACATTGTGTCCTAACCTGCATGGGAAAAGGATCTGAAGATGAAGAGATATATGTATATGTGTAAAAGTACCACATCTTGCACGCCTAGAAAAAACAAAACATTGTCATCTAATTTGCTGTGATAAGAAATAAAAATTAATTAAAAAAACGAACAAGAAGTAATGAGACCTAATCTTAAGGGGCTTTTCCTGGCACATTCCATTCTAATTTACAACCAACAACACAACTTCCATTATGGATCTGTTGCCCTAGTAACCAGGTTTGGTAAGGAGAAGTGCTGCCGCTTTCTGGCCGTTTCACACAACAGGGCCAATCGTCAATTAATATTCAAAATACTTGCAGGCCTGTAAATGACACCTGCCATCAAAAAAAAAATCCTGGGGTCGTAAATCGACCAGTAAATTCAAAACTCGTCAACATTTCAAGAAGACAATTTCAAGAGGCATACTTTACCCACATTTTGTATTTTCTTTTCCTTTAAAATAAGAGGGAACTGAAAAATGCTCCACATCAGCAATTAATAAAGCCATGAAAATCCAACTCCAGAAATGTTCACCTCACAGCCGTCAGAATGTTCTTCAGCAAAACGTCTACAAAGAATAAACGCTGAAGTGCTTTCAGAGAACTGTGTACCCTCTAGATGCTGGGGGGGGGGATGGAAGCTGGTAACACCCGGTAGTGATAACATAACGGAGGTGCGTTTAAGTGTAAAAATTTAGCTACCATGTGATGTGGTAGGTCCTTTGATGCGCCTATCACCTGAGCAGAGCAGAATGGAAAAGACCCAGGCGGGCAATCCTGCACTGCAGAAACATTTAACATAGCCAAGACTTGGAAGAAACCAAAATGTCCATCAACAGAAAAATGCACAAAGAGGAAGTGGTGAGTGTAAACAATGGAATATAAGCCATGGAAAACAATGAAACAGTGCCGTTTGCACCACCTTATAAGGACCTAAAGATAATCACCCAACTTGAAGTAAGAAAGAAACTGAAAGACAGATATCCTATGACACCACTTCTAGGTGTTACCTAAAAATTGATACTCATGAACTTATTTCCAGGAGAAGGGAAAACATGGATTAAGAAAAAAAATACTCTGTTTAACCAAATGGCAAGGTGTAAGGAATGTATGAATTACGATCAGGGCGTTAACAGACATGTACTCATACATATGAAATATATAATCACAAAATGCCTATGGGATACCAAGAGAGGCCTACTCATCACTCTGTAATAACCTACACCAGACAGGATCCAAAGATGAAAACACAGATACATGGATATGATAAACCAGATTCTGTCCACCTAGGAGAAACATTTTTTATCAAATTGGTCCTGATACCTAATAAAAATTAAATTAAAAAAAACAAACAACAAGTAAGGAGATATAAGCTCTTGGGGGATTGTGCTGTCACATTCCACTCTAATTTGAAGCCTACTAACACGATTTCCGGGAAAGCTCTCTTGCACAAAAAACCAGAGTTGGAAATGTAGATATGCTGACGCCTTCTGGCTGTTTACTGCAAGGGCAGCTTGAAACCCACAGCTAATGGTCACTTAACATTCACAAGGCCTCAGGGCTTTAAAGGACACTGCCCTAAAAAAATTGTGCTGAAGTAGGGAATGACCAGAAAAATTCAAAACAGGCAAATTTTTCAAGAAGATAGTATGAAGAAGTAAGTTTTACTCACTGTCCTTCCAAAACAAGGAAAATGGATCAAAGCTCAACCTCAGGAATTATTACACTCATGCAAATCTAATCTACAAAAAGGTTTCAACTCACTCAGGTCGACTGAGCCTCAGCAAAATGTCTACAAATAATGAAAGCTTAAGTGGTGTTTGAGAACTCTGTACCCTCTAGCTGCTGGTGCCATGTAAAGTGGTCACAGCCAATAATGAGAACAGAAAGGAGCAGCATTTAGCAGTAAAAATTGAGCTACCATTCGAGGCAGCAGACCCACCGCTTTGCCTCTCACCTGAGAAGACCAGAATCTAGAAGACACAGGCTGCAAAAGCTGCACTGCACCTTTATTCACAATAGCCAAGACATGCAAGCAACCTAAATGTCCATCAACAGATGAATGGATAAAGAAGGAGTGGTCCATGTAAACAATGGAATACTAGCCATGGATGACAATGAAACACTGCTCTTTGAGGCACCATAGATGAGCCTAGAGATAATCACAGACCATGAGGTAAGTTGGAAAGCAAAAGACATATATCCTATGAATTATCACTTAGAGGTGTCACCTAAGAACTGAGAAAAATGGACATATTTCCATAGAGAAAGACACACACAGACTTGAGAAAGAAACTATGCATATCTAAAAGGAAAGGTGGTGGCAATGGATAAATTAAGATTAGGTTTCCCATACCTATACAAATACAGATTAAGTACATATATCAAAAAGCCCGAGCACATAGCAAGGGACGTCTAGTGAACACTCTGTAATCGTTTACATGGGAAAAGAATCTGTACATGAATAGGTATATATGATGTACAAAAGTACCAGATTGTTGACACCTAGGACAAACTGTATTCTGATCATTACCCCGATTAAAACAATTCAAACAACGAACAAGAAGTAATGAGGCATAAACTACAGGGGCTTTTCCCTGGCACATTCCATTCTAATTTACAAACTAGTAACAGGATTTCAAGAAAGGCTCTGCTCCCCTAGTAACCAGATTTGGGAATGGAGAAATGCTGCCACCTTGTGGCCGTTTCCCACAACACCAGTTTTAACCCAGTGCTAATGGTCACTAAATATTCACACTCATTGCAGGCATTTAAATGACACCTGCTCTCAAAAAAAATCCTGGGGTCCCAAATGGACCACAAATTCAAAAGAGGGCAACCTTCCAAGAAGACAATATCAAGAGGTATATTGTACTCACACAATTATTTTTTCTTAAGAAAGGAGAAATGTGTGGGAAAATGCTGAATCTTAGGAATTATTAAAGACATGCGAATCCAAATTACAAAAAACCTATCAGCTCACACCAGGCAGAATGGCAAACATGCTGCAAACAACAAATGCTGAAGGGGTTGTGGAAAAATGCATACCCTCGGGGTTCATTGGGACGTGGTAAGAGCCACGAATGAAAACACAACAGAGGTGCTTTGAAAAGGTAACCACTGAGCTACCAGTCAATGAATCATCCCCACTCTTGGGCCTATCACCTGAGAACATGAGAATCAAAAGTCACAGGATGGCAACACTGCACTCCAGCAATATGTACCACAGCCAACACTTTGAAGCAATGAAGATGTCCATCAACAGAGGATTGCACAAACAAGAAGTGGTCCATGTACACAATAGAATACTACCCCTCTAAAAAATATAAATTAACTTTAAAAAACCAACATAACAAAGGAGACATAAGCCTTTGGGGAGTATATCAGGGCACACTGCACTCTAATTTATAACTGAGCCACACCACTGGCAGGAAGGTCCGTTTCCCTAGGTAACAGAGTGGGCAACGTAGAAATGCTGCCACACTCTGGCGGATACCTGCAACGGCAGCTTTGAAATCTGTGCCAATGGGCACTTCATATGCACAAGTACTACAGGGCTGCAAATGAAAACTGTCCTTCCAATGGCTTGACGCAGGTAAAGGCCAAAAAATTTCAAAATGTGGCACATACTTCAAGAAAAATAATTGAAGAAGTCAGCTGTAATAGCAGATTGGGAAAAAATGGACATGTCTGAGAGCTCAGTTTCAAGGGAGTATGAGACACGTGCAAATCCAACCATAAAGAGGTATCAGCTCGCACCACTGAGAATAACCATCCACAAAAAAATACAAACGATCCATGCTGAAGAGGTTGTGGAGAAATTCATACCCTCAATTTGAAGTGGGACGTAACCTGGTAAGAGCCACTAATGGGAAGAGACTGGAGGGGCCTATAAAACGTAAACCTTGAGCTACTATATGATCCAGAAGGCCCACTCCTCAGGCAACATCCTAAGAAGACAAAATTGGAAAGACACAGGCAGGCAAATTTGCACTGTAGAAGTATTACAGTAGCCAAGACATGGAAGTAACCAAAACATCCATCAAGAGATGAGTGGACAAAGAAGAACGCGTACATGTACAGATGGAATATTAGCCAAGGACAAAAGATGACACAATGCCATTTGCAGGACCATACAGGAGTCTAGGGGTAATCATGCAACTTGTAGTAAGTGAGAAAGCGAAAGACACATATCTTATCATATCACTTATGGGTGTTACCTGAAAATTGATACCAATGAAGATATTTCCACAGAGAAATGCAATCACAGATTCATTAAACAAACTTATGGTTCACAAAATGGAAAGGTGTGAGGATTGGATACATTAAGATATGGGGGTAAACACAGATACACAAACAGACGTGAAATATAGAAGCACCGAAAACCTATGGCATACCAAGAGAAGACTACTCAACATTGTGTCCTAACCTGCATGGGAAAAGGATCTGAAGATGAAGAGATATATGTATATGTGTAAAAGTACCACATCTTGCACGCCTAGAAAAAACAAAACATTGTCATCTAATTTGCTGTGATAAGAAATAAAAATTAATTAAAAAAACGAACAAGAAGTAATGAGACCTAATCTTAAGGGGCTTTTCCTGGCACATTCCATTCTAATTTACAACCAACAACACAACTTCCATTATGGATCTGTTGCCCTAGTAACCAGGTTTGGTAAGGAGAAGTGCTGCCGCTTTCTGGCCGTTTCACACAACAGGGCCAATCGTCAATTAATATTCAAAATACTTGCAGGCCTGTAAATGACACCTGCCATCAAAAAAAAAATCCTGGGGTCGTAAATCGACCAGTAAATTCAAAACTCGTCAACATTTCAAGAAGACAATTTCAAGAGGCATACTTTACCCACATTTTGTATTTTCTTTTCCTTTAAAATAAGAGGGAACTGAAAAATGCTCCACATCAGCAATTAATAAAGCCATGAAAATCCAACTCCAGAAATGTTCACCTCACAGCCGTCAGAATGTTCTTCAGCAAAACGTCTACAAAGAATAAACGCTGAAGTGCTTTCAGAGAACTGTGTACCCTCTAGATGCTGGGGGGGGGATGGAAGCTGGTAACACCCGGTAGTGATAACATAACGGAGGTGCGTTTAAGTGTAAAAATTTAGCTACCATGTGATGTGGTAGGTCCTTTGATGCGCCTATCACCTGAGCAGAGCAGAATGGAAAAGACCCAGGCGGGCAATCCTGCACTGCAGAAACATTTAACATAGCCAAGACTTGGAAGAAACCAAAATGTCCATCAACAGAAAAATGCACAAAGAGGAAGTGGTGAGTGTAAACAATGGAATATAAGCCATGGAAAACAATGAAACAGTGCCGTTTGCACCACCTTATAAGGACCTAAAGATAATCACCCAACTTGAAGTAAGAAAGAAACTGAAAGACAGATATCCTATGACACCACTTCTAGGTGTTACCTAAAAATTGATACTCATGAACTTATTTCCAGGAGAAGGGAAAACATGGATTAAGAAAAAAAATACTCTGTTTAACCAAATGGCAAGGTGTAAGGAATGTATGAATTACGATCAGGGCGTTAACAGACATGTACTCATACATATGAAATATATAATCACAAAATGCCTATGGGATACCAAGAGAGGCCTACTCATCACTCTGTAATAACCTACACCAGACAGGATCCAAAGATGAAAACACAGATACATGGATATGATAAACCAGATTCTGTCCACCTAGGAGAAACATTTTTTATCAAATTGGTCCTGATACCTAATAAAAATTAAATTTAAAAAACAAACAACAAGTAAGGAGATATAAGCTCTTGGGGGATTGTGCTGTCACATTCCACTCTAATTTGAAGCCTACTAACACGATTTCCGGGAAAGCTCTCTTGCACAAAAAACCAGAGTTGGAAATGTAGATATGCTGACGCCTTCTGGCTGTTTACTGCAAGGGCAGCTTGAAACCCACAGCTAATGGTCACTTAACATTCACAAGGCCTCAGGGCTTTAAAGGACACTGCCCTAAAAAAATTGTGCTGAAGTAGGGAATGACCAGAAAAATTCAAAACAGGCAAATTTTTCAAGAAGATAGTATGAAGAAGTAAGTTTTACTCACTGTCCTTCCAAAACAAGGAAAATGGATCAAAGCTCAACCTCAGGAATTATTACACTCATGCAAATCTAATCTACAAAAAGGTTTCAACTCACTCAGGTCGACTGAGCCTCAGCAAAATGTCTACAAATAATGAAAGCTTAAGTGGTGTTTGAGAACTCTGTACCCTCTAGCTGCTGGTGCCATGTAAAGTGGTCACAGCCAATAATGAGAACAGAAAGGAGCAGCATTTAGCAGTAAAAATTGAGCTACCATTCGAGGCAGCAGACCCACCGCTTTGCCTCTCACCTGAGAAGACCAGAATCTAGAAGACACAGGCTGCAAAAGCTGCACTGCACCTTTATTCACAATAGCCAAGACATGCAAGCAACCTAAATGTCCATCAACAGATGAATGGATAAAGAAGGAGTGGTCCATGTAAACAATGGAATACTAGCCATGGATGACAATGAAACACTGCTCTTTGAGGCACCATAGATGAGCCTAGAGATAATCACAGACCATGAGGTAAGTTGGAAAGCAAAAGACATATATCCTATGAATTATCACTTAGAGGTGTCACCTAAGAACTGAGAAAAATGGACATATTTCCATAGAGAAAGACACACACAGACTTGAGAAAGAAACTATGCATATCTAAAAGGAAAGGTGGTGGCAATGGATAAATTAAGATTAGGTTTCCCATACCTATACAAATACAGATTAAGTACATATATCAAAAAGCCCGAGCACATAGCAAGGGACGTCTAGTGAACACTCTGTAATCGTTTACATGGGAAAAGAATCTGTACATGAATAGGTATATATGATGTACAAAAGTACCAGATCGTTGACACCTAGGACAAACTGTATTCTGATCATTACCCCGATTAAAACAATTCAAACAACGAACAAGAAGTAATGAGGCATAAACTACAGGGGCTTTTCCCTGGCACATTCCATTCTAATTTACAAACTAGTAACAGGATTTCAAGAAAGGCTCTGCTCCCCTAGTAACCAGATTTGGGAATGGAGAAATGCTGCCACCTTGT
Organism: Mesoplodon densirostris; assembly: GCF_025265405.1. Classification (NCBI taxonomy): domain Eukaryota; kingdom Metazoa; phylum Chordata; class Mammalia; order Artiodactyla; family Ziphiidae; genus Mesoplodon; species Mesoplodon densirostris. The sequence goes on from NC_082665.1 coordinate 121,801,175, forward strand.
GGCCGTTTCCCACAACACCAGTTTTAACCCAGTGCTAATGGTCACTAAATATTCACACTCATTGCAGGCATTTAAATGACACCTGCTCTCAAAAAAAATCCTGGGGTCCCAAATGGACCACAAATTCAAAAGAGGGCAACCTTCCAAGAAGACAATATCAAGAGGTATATTGTACTCACACAATTATTTTTTCTTAAGAAAGGAGAAATGTGTGGGAAAATGCTGAATCTTAGGAATTATTAAAGACATGCGAATCCAAATTACAAAAAACCTATCAGCTCACACCAGGCAGAATGGCAAACATGCTGCAAACAACAAATGCTGAAGGGGTTGTGGAAAAATGCATACCCTCGGGGTTCATTGGGACGTGGTAAGAGCCACGAATGAAAACACAACAGAGGTGCTTTGAAAAGGTAACCACTGAGCTACCAGTCAATGAATCATCCCCACTGTTGGGCCTATCACCTGAGAACATGAGAATCAAAAGTCACAGGATGGCAACACTGCACTCCAGCAATATGTACCACAGCCAACACTTTGAAGCAATGAAGATGTCCATCAACAGAGGATTGCACAAACAAGAAGTGGTCCATGTACACAATAGAATACTACCCCTCTAAAAAATATAAATTAACTTTAAAAAACCAACATAACAAAGGAGACATAAGCCTTTGGGGAGTATATCAGGGCACACTGCACTCTAATTTATAACTGAGCCACACCACTGGCAGGAAGGTCCGTTTCCCTAGGTAACAGAGTGGGCAACGTAGAAATGCTGCCACACTCTGGCGGATACCTGCAACGGCAGCTTTGAAATCTGTGCCAATGGGCACTTCATATGCACAAGTACTACAGGGCTGCAAATGAAAACTGTCCTTCCAATGGCTTGACGCAGGTAAAGGCCAAAAAATTTCAAAATGTGGCACATACTTCAAGAAAAATAATTGAAGAAGTCAGCTGTAATAGCAGATTGGGAAAAAATGGACATGTCTGAGAGCTCAGTTTCAAGGGAGTATGAGACACGTGCAAATCCAACCATAAAGAGGTATCAGCTCGCACCACTGAGAATAACCATCCACAAAAAAATACAAACGATCCATGCTGAAGAGGTTTTGGAGAAATTCATACCCTCAATTTGAAGTGGGACGTAACCTGGTAAGAGCCACTAATGGGAAGAGACTGGAGGGGCCTATAAAACGTAAACCTTGAGCTACTATATGATCCAGAAGGCCCACTCCTCAGGCAACATCCTAAGAAGACAAAATTGGAAAGACACAGGCAGGCAAATTTGCACTGTAGAAGTATTACAGTAGCCAAGACATGGAAGTAACCAAAACATCCATCAAGAGATGAGTGGACAAAGAAGAACGCGTACATGTACAGATGGAATATTAGCCAAGGACAAAAGATGACACCAAGCCATTTGCAGGACCATACAGGAGTCTAGGGGTAATCATGCAACTTGTAGTAAGTGAGAAAGCGAAAGACACATATCATATCACTTATGGGTGTTACCTGAAAATTGATACCAATGAAGATATTTCCACAGAGAAATGCAATCACAGATTCATTAAACAAACTTATGGTTCACAAATTGGAAAGGTGTGAGGATTGGATACATTAAGATATGGGGGTAAACACAGATACACAAACAGACGTGAAATATAGAAGCACCGAAAACCTATGGCATACCAAGAGAAGACTACTCAACATTGTGTCCTAACCTGCATGGGAAAAGGATCTGAAGATGAAGAGATATATGTATATGTGTAAAAGTACCACATCTTGCACGCCTAGAAAAAACAAAACATTGTCATCTAATTTGCTGTGATAAGAAATAAAAATTAATTAAAAAAACGAACAAGAAGTAATGAGACCTAATCTTAAGGGGCTTTTCCTGGCACATTCCATTCTAATTTACAACCAACAACACAACTTCCATTATGGATCTGTTGCCCTAGTAACCAGGTTTGGTAAGGAGAAGTGCTGCCGCTTTCTGGCCGTTTCACACAACAGGGCCAATCGTCAATTAATATTCAAAATACTTGCAGGCCTGTAAATGACACCTGCCATCAAAAAAAAAAATCCTGGGGTCGTAAATCGACCAGTAAATTCAAAACTCGTCAACATTTCAAGAAGACAATTTCAAGAGGCATACTTTACCCACATTTTGTATTTTCTTTTCCTTTAAAATAAGAGGGAACTGAAAAATGCTCCACATCAGCAATTAATAAAGCCATGAAAATCCAACTACAGAAATGTTCACCTCACAGCCGTCAGAATGTTCTTCAGCAAAACGTCTACAAAGAATAAACGCTGAAGTGCTTTCAGAGGGCTGTGTACCCTCTAGATGCTGGGGGGGGATGGAAGCTGGTAACACCCGGTAGTGATAACATAACGGAGGTGCGTTTAAGTGTAAAAATTTAGCTACCATGTGATGTGGTAGGTCCTTTGATGCGCCTATCACCTGAGCAGAGCAGAATGGAAAAGACCCAGGCGGGCAATCCTGCACTGCAGAAACATTTAACATAGCCAAGACTTGGAAGAAACCAAAATGTCCATCAACAGAAAAATGCACAAAGAGGAAGTGGTGAGTGTAAACAATGGAATATAAGCCATGGAAAACAATGAAACAGTGCCGTTTGCACCACCTTATAAGGACCTAAAGATAATCACCCAACTTGAAGTAAGAAAGAAACTGAAAGACAGATATCCTATGACACCACTTCTAGGTGTTACCTAAAAATTGATACTCATGAACTTATTTCCAGGAGAAGGGAAAACATGGATTAAGAAAAAAAATACTCTGTTTAACCAAATGGCAAGGTGTAAGGAATGTATGAATTACGATCAGGGCGTTAACAGACATGTACTCATACATATGAAATATATAATCACAAAATGCCTATGGGATACCAAGAGAGGCCTACTCATCACTCTGTAATAACCTACACCAGACAGGATCCAAAGATGAAAACACAGATACATGGATATGATAAACCAGATTCTGTCCACCTAGGAGAAACATTTTTTATCAAATTGGTCCTGATACCTAATAAAAATTAAATTAAAAAAAACAAACAACAAGTAAGGAGATATAAGCTCTTGGGGGATTGTGCTGTCACATTCCACTCTAATTTGAAGCCTACTAACACGATTTCCGGGAAAGCTCTCTTGCACAAAAAACCAGAGTTGGAAATGTAGATATGCTGACGCCTTCTGGCTGTTTACTGCAAGGGCAGCTTGAAACCCACAGCTAATGGTCACTTAACATTCACAAGGCCTCAGGGCTTTAAAGGACACTGCCCTAAAAAAATTGTGCTGAAGTAGGGAATGACCAGAAAAATTCAAAACAGGCAAATTTTTCAAGAAGATAGTATGAAGAAGTAAGTTTTACTCACTGTCCTTCCAAAACAAGGAAAATGGATCAAAGCTCAACCTCAGGAATTATTACACTCATGCAAATCTAATCTACAAAAAGGTTTCAACTCACTCAGGTCGACTGAGCCTCAGCAAAATGTCTACAAATAATGAAAGCTTAAGTGGTGTTTGAGAACTCTGTACCCTCTAGCTGCTGGTGCCATGTAAAGTGGTCACAGCCAATAATGAGAACAGAAAGGAGCAGCATTTAGCAGTAAAAATTGAGCTACCATTCGAGGCAGCAGACCCACCGCTTTGCCTCTCACCTGAGAAGACCAGAATCTAGAAGACACAGGCTGCAAAAGCTGCACTGCACCTTTATTCACAATAGCCAAGACATGCAAGCAACCTAAATGTCCATCAACAGATGAATGGATAAAGAAGGAGTGGTCCATGTAAACAATGGAATACTAGCCATGGATGACAATGAAACACTGCTCTTTGAGGCACCATAGATGAGCCTAGAGATAATCACAGACCATGAGGTAAGTTGGAAAGCAAAAGACATATATCCTATGAATTATCACTTAGAGGTGTCACCTAAGAACTGAGAAAAATGGACATATTTCCATAGAGAAAGACACACACAGACTTGAGAAAGAAACTATGCATATCTAAAAGGAAAGGTGGTGGCAATGGATAAATTAAGATTAGGTTTCCCATACCTATACAAATACAGATTAAGTACATATATCAAAAAGCCCGAGCACATAGCAAGGGACGTCTAGTGAACACTCTGTAATCGTTTACATGGGAAAAGAATCTGTACATGAATAGGTATATATGATGTACAAAAGTACCAGATCGTTGACACCTAGGACAAACTGTATTCTGATCATTACCCCGATTAAAACAATTCAAACAACGAACAAGAAGTAATGAGGCATAAACTACAGGGGCTTTTCCCTGGCACATTCCATTCTAATTTACAAACTAGTAACAGGATTTCAAGAAAGGCTCTGCTCCCCTAGTAACCAGATTTGGGAATGGAGAAATGCTGCCACCTTGTGGCCGTTTCCCACAACACCAGTTTTAACCCAGTGCTAATGGTCACTAAATATTCACACTCATTGCAGGCATTTAAATGACACCTGCTCTCAAAAAAAATCCTGGGGTCCCAAATGGACCACAAATTCAAAAGAGGGCAACCTTCCAAGAAGACAATATCAAGAGGTATATTGTACTCACACAATTATTTTTTCTTAAGAAAGGAGAAATGTGTGGGAAAATGCTGAATCTTAGGAATTATTAAAGACATGCGAATCCAAATTACAAAAAACCTATCAGCTCACACCAGGCAGAATGGCAAACATGCTGCAAACAACAAATGCTGAAGGGGTTGTGGAAAAATGCATACCCTCGGGGTTCATTGGGACGTGGTAAGAGCCACGAATGAAAACACAACAGAGGTGCTTTGAAAAGGTAACCACTGAGCTACCAGTCAATGAATCATCCCCACTGTTGGGCCTATCACCTGAGAACATGAGAATCAAAAGTCACAGGATGGCAACACTGCACTCCAGCAATATGTACCACAGCCAACACTTTGAAGCAATGAAGATGTCCATCAACAGAGGATTGCACAAACAAGAAGTGGTCCATGTACACAATAGAATACTACCCCTCTAAAAAATATAAATTAACTTTAAAAAACCAACATAACAAAGGAGACATAAGCCTTTGGGGAGTATATCAGGGCACACTGCACTCTAATTTATAACTGAGCCACACCACTGGCAGGAAGGTCCGTTTCCCTAGGTAACAGAGTGGGCAACGTAGAAATGCTGCCACACTCTGGCGGATACCTGCAACGGCAGCTTTGAAATCTGTGCCAATGGGCACTTCATATGCACAAGTACTACAGGGCTGCAAATGAAAACTGTCCTTCCAATGGCTTGACGCAGGTAAAGGCCAAAAAATTTCAAAATGTGGCACATACTTCAAGAAAAATAATTGAAGAAGTCAGCTGTAATAGCAGATTGGGAAAAAATGGACATGTCTGAGAGCTCAGTTTCAAGGGAGTATGAGACACGTGCAAATCCAACCATAAAGAGGTATCAGCTCGCACCACTGAGAATAACCATCCACAAAAAAATACAAACGATCCATGCTGAAGAGGTTGTGGAGAAATTCATACCCTCAATTTGAAGTGGGACGTAACCTGGTAAGAGCCACTAATGGGAAGAGACTGGAGGGGCCTATAAAAGGTAAACCTTGAGCTACTATATGATCCAGAAGGCCCACTCCTCAGGCAACATCCTAAGAAGACAAAATTGGAAAGACACAGGCAGGCAAATTTGCACTGTAGAAGTATTACAGTAGCCAAGACATGGAAGTAACCAAAACATCCATCAAGAGATGAGTGGACAAAGAAGAACGTGTACATGTACAGATGGAATATTAGCCAAGGACAAAAGATGACACAATGCCATTTGCAGGACCATACAGGAGTCTAGGGGTAATCATGCAACTTGTAGTAAGTGAGAAAGCGAAAGACACATATCTTATCATATCACTTATGGGTGTTACCTGAAAATTGATACCAATGAAGATATTTCCACAGAGAAATGCAATCACAGATTCATTAAACAAACTTATGGTTCACAAAATGGAAAGGTGTGAGGATTGGATACATTAAGATATGGGGGTAAACACAGATACACAAACAGACGTGAAATATAGAAGCACCGAAAACCTATGGCATACCAAGAGAAGACTACTCAACATTGTGTCCTAACCTGCATGGGAAAAGGATCTGAAGATGAAGAGATATATGTATATGTGTAAAAGTACCACATCTTGCACGCCTAGAAAAAACAAAACATTGTCATCTAATTTGCTGTGATAAGAAATAAAAATTAATTAAAAAAACGAACAAGAAGTAATGAGACCTAATCTTAAGGGGCTTTTCCTGGCACATTCCATTCTAATTTACAACCAACAACACAACTTCCATTATGGATCTGTTGCCCTAGTAACCAGGTTTGGTAAGGAGAAGTGCTGCCGCTTTCTGGCCGTTTCACACAACAGGGCCAATCGTCAATTAATATTCAAAATACTTGCAGGCCTGTAAATGACACCTGCCATCAAAAAAAAAAATCCTGGGGTCGTAAATCGACCAGTAAATTCAAAACTCGTCAACATTTCAAGAAGACAATTTCAAGAGGCATACTTTACCCACATTTTGTATTTTCTTTTCCTTTAAAATAAGAGGGAACTGAAAAATGCTCCACATCAGCAATTAATAAAGCCATGAAAATCCAACTACAGAAATGTTCACCTCACAGCCGTCAGAATGTTCTTCAGCAAAACGTCTACAAAGAATAAACGCTGAAGTGCTTTCAGAGAACTGTGTACCCTCTAGATGCTGGGGGGATGGAAGCTGGTAACACCCGGTAGTGATAACATAACGGAGGTGCGTTTAAGGGTAAAAATTTAGCTACCATGTGATGTGGTCGGTCCTTTGATGCGCCTATCAGCTGAGCAGAGCAGAATGGAAAAGACACAGGCGGGCAATCCTGCACTGCAGAAACATTTAACATAGCCAAGACTTGGAAGAAACCAAAATGTCCATCAACAGAAAAATGCACAAAGAGGAAGTGGTGAGTGTAAACAATGGAATATAAGCCATGGAAAACAATGAAACAGTGCCGTTTGCACCACCTTATAAGGACCTAAAGATAATCACCCAACTTGAAGTAAGAAAGAAACTGAAAGACAGATATCCTATGACACCACTTCTAGGTGTTACCTAAACATTGATACTCATGAACTTATTTCAAGGAGAAGGGAAAACATGGATTAAGAAAAAAAATACTCTGTTTAACCAAATGGCAAGGTGTAAGGAATGTATGAATTACGATCAGGGCGTTAACAGACATGTACTCATACATATGAAATATATAATCACAAAATGCCTATGGAATACCAAGAGAGGTCTACTCATCACTCTGTAATACCCAACACCGGAAAGGATCCAAAGATGAAAACACAGAAACATTGATATGATAAACCAGATTCTGTCCACCTAGGAGAAACTTTTTTTATCAAATTGGTCCTGATACCTAATAAAAATTAAATTTAAAAAACAAACAACAAGTAAGGAGATATAAGCTCTTGGGGGATTGTGCTGTCACATTCCACTCTAATTTGAAGCCTACTAACACGATTTCTGGGTAAGCTCTCTTGCATAAAAAACCAGAGTTGGAAATGTAGATATGCTGACGCCTTCTGGCTGTTTACTGCAAGGGAAGCTTGAAACCCACAGCTAATGGTCACTTAACATTCACAAGGCCTCAGGGCTTTAAAGGACACTGCCCTAAAACAATTGTGCTGAAGTAGGGAATGACCAGAAAAATTCAAAACAGGCAAATTTTTCAAGAAGATAGTATGAAGAAGTAAGTTTTACTCACTGTCCTTCCAAAACAAGGAAAATGGATAAAAGCTCAACCTCAGGAATTATTACACTCATGCAAATCTAATCTACAAAAAGGTTTCAACTCACACAGGTCGACTGAGCCTCAGCAAAATGTCTACAAATAATGAAAGCTTAAGTGGTGTTTGAGAACTGTGTACCCTCTAGCTACTGGTGCCATGTAAAGTGGTCACAGCCAATAATGAGAACAGAAAGGAGCAGCATTTAGCAGTAAAAATTGAGCTACCATTCGAGGCAGCAGACCCACCGCTTTGCCTCTCACCTGAGAAGACCAGAATCTAGAAGACACAGGCTGCAAAAGCTGCACTGCACCTTTATTCACAATAGCCAAGACATGCAAGCAACCTAAATGTCCATCTACAGATGAATGGATAAAGAAGGAGTGGTCCATGTAAACAACGGAATACTAGCCATGGATGACAATGAAACACTGCTCTTTGAGGTACCATAGATGAGCCTAGAGATAATCACAAACCATGAGGTAAGTTGGAAAGCAAAAGACATATATCCTATGAATTATCACTTAGAGGTGTCACCTAAGAACTGAGAAAAATGGACATATTTCCATAGAGAAAGACACACACAGACTTGAGAAAGAAACTATGCATATCTAAAAGGAAAGGTGGTGGCAATGGATAAATTAAGATTAGGTTTCCCATACCTATACAAATACAGATTAAGTACATATATCAAAAAGCCCGAGCACATAGCAAGGGACGTCTAGAGAACACTCTGTAATCGTTTACATGGGAAAAGAATCTGTACATGAATAGGTATATATGATGTACAAAAGTACCAGATTGTTTACACCTAGGACAAACTGTATTCTGATCATTACCCCGATTAAAACAATTCAAACAACGAACAAGAAGTAATGAGGCATAAACTACAGGGGCTTTTCCCTGGCACATTCCATTCTAATTTACAAACTAGTAACAGGATTTCAAGAAAGGCTCTGCTCCCCTAGTAACCAGATTTGGGAATGGAGAAATGCTGACACCTTGTGGCCGTTTCCCACAACACCAGTTTTAACCCAGTGCTAATGGTCACTAAATATTCACACTCATTGCAGGCATTTAAATGACACCTGCTCTCAAAAAAAACCTGGAGTCCCAAATGGATCACAAATTCAAAAGAGGGCAACCTTCCAAGAAGTCAATATCAAGAGGTATATTGTACTCACGCAATTATTTTTTCTTAAGAAAGGAGAAATGTGTGGGAAAATGCTGAATCTTAGGAATTATTAAAGACATGCAAATCCAAATTATAAAAAACCTATCAGCTCACACCAGTCAGAACGTCAAACATGCTGCAAACAATAAATGCTGAAGGGGTTGTGGAAAAATGCATACCCTCGGGGTTCATTGGGACGTGGTAAGAGCCACGAATGAAAACACAATAGAGGTGCTTTGAAAAGGTAACCACTGAGCTACCAGTCAATGAATCATCCTCACTCTTGGGGCTATCACCTGAGAAAATGAGAATCAAAAGTCACAGGATGGCAACACTGCACTCCAGCAATATGTACCACAGCCAACACTTTGAAGCAATGAAGATGTCCATCAACAGAGGATTGCACAAACAAGAAGTGGTCCATGTACACAATAGAATACTACTCCTCTAAAAAATATAAATTAACTTTAAAAAACCAACATAACAAAGGAGACATAAGCCTTTGTGGAGTATATCAGGGCACACTGCACTCTAATTTATAACTGATCCACACCACTGGCAGGAAGGTCCGTTTCCCTAGGTAACAGAGTGGGCAACGTAGAAATGCTGCCACACTCTGGCGGATACCTGCAACGGCAGCTTTGAAATCTGTGCCAATGGGCACTTCATATGCACAAGTACTACAGGGCTGCAAATGAAAACTGTCCTTCCAATGTCTTGACGCAGGTAAAGGCCAAAAAATTTCAAAATGTGACACATACTTCAAGAAAAAAATGGAAGAAGTCAGCTGTAATAGCAGATTGGGAAAAAATGGACATGCCTGAAAGCTCAGTTTCAAGGGAGTATGAGACACGTGCAAATCCAACCATAAAGAGGTATCAGCTCGCACCACTGAGAATAACCATCCACAAAAAAATACAAACGATCCATGCTGAAGAGGTTGTGGAGAAATTCATACCCTCAATTTGAAGTGGGACGTAACCTGATAAGAGCCACTAATGGGAAGAGACTGGAGGGGCCTATAAAAGGTAAACCTTGAGCTACTATATGATCCAGAAGGCCCACTCCTCAGGCAACATCCTAAGAAGACAAAATTGGAAAGACACGGGCAGGCAAATTTGCACTGTAGAAGTATTACAGTAGCCAAGACAAGGAAGTAACCAAAACATCCATCAAGAGATGAGTTGACAAAGAAGAACACGTACATGTACAGATGGAATATTAGCCAAGGACAAAAGATGACACAATGCCATTTGCAGGACCATACAGGACTCTAGGGGTAATCATGCAACTTGTAGTAAGTGAGAAAGCAAAAGACACATATATTATCATATCACTTATGGGTGTTACCTGAAAATTGATACCAATGAAGATATTTCCACAGAGAAATGCAATCACAGATTCATTAAACAAACCTATGGTTCACAAAATGGAAAGGTGTGAGGATTGGATACATTAAGATATGGGGGTAAACACAGATACACAAACAGACGTGAAATATAGAAGCACCGAAAACCTACGGCATACCAAGAGAAGACTACTCAACATTGTGTCCTAACCTGCATGGGAAAAGGATCTGAAGATGAAGAGATATATGTATATGTGTAAAAGTACCACATCTTGCACACCTAGAAAAAACAAAACATTGTCTTGTAATTTGCTGTGATAAGAAATAAAAATTATTTAAAAAAACAAACAAGAAGTAATGAGACCTAATCTTAAGGGGCTTTTCCTGGCACATTCCAGTCTAATTTACAACCTACAACACAACTTCCATTATGGATCTGTTGCCCTAGTAACCAGGTTTGGTAAGGAGAAGTGCTGCCGCCTTCTGGCCATTTCACAGAACAGGGCCAATCATCACTTAATATATAAAATACTTGCAGGCCTGTAAATGACACCTGCCATCAAAAAAAAATCCTGGGGTCGTAAATCGACCAGTAAATTCAAAACTCGTCAACATTTCAAGAAGACAATTTCAAGAGGCATACTTTACCCACATTTTGTATTTTCTTTTCCTTTAAAATAAGAGGGAACTGAAAAATGCTCCGCATCAGCAATTAATAAAGCCATGAGAATCCAAATACAGAAATGTTCACCTCACAGCCGTCAGAATGTTCTTCAGCAAAACGTCTACAAAGAATAAACGCTGAAGTGCTTTCAGAGAACTGTGTACCCTCTAGATGCTGGGGGGATGGAAGCTGGTAACACCCGGTAGTGATAACATAACGGAGGTGCGTTTAAGGGTAAAAATTTAGCTACCATGTGATGTGGTCGGTCCTTTGATGCGCCTATCAGCTGAGCAGAGCAGAATGGAAAAGACACAGGCGGGCAATCCTGCACTGCAGAAACATTTAACATAGCCAAGACTTGGAAGAAACGAAAATGTCCATCAACAGAAAAATGCACAAAGAGGAAGTGGTGAGTGTAAACAATGGAATATAAGCCATGGAAAACAATGAAACAGTGCCGTTTGCACCACCTTATAAGGACCTAAAGATAATCACCCAACTTGAAGTAAGAAAGAAACTGAAAGACAGATATCCTATGACACCACTTCTAGGTGTTACCTAAACATTGATACTCATGAACTTATTTCAAGGAGAAGGGAAAACATGGATTAAGAAAAAAAATACTCTGTTTAACCAAATGGCAAGGTGTAAGGAATGTATGAATTACGATCAGGGCGTTAACAGACATGTACTCATACATATGAAATATATAATCACAAAATGCCTATGGAATACCAAGAGAGGTCTACTCATCACTCTGTAATACCCAACACCGGAAAGGATCCAAAGATGAAAACACAGATACATTGATATGATAAACCAGATTCTGTCCACCTAGGAGAAACTTTTTTTATCAAATTGGTCCTGATACCTAATAAAAATTAAATTTAAAAAACAACCAACAAGTAAGGAGATATAAGCTCTTGGGGGATTGTGCTGTCACATTCCACTCTAATTTGAAGCCTACTAACACGATTTCCGGGAAAGCTCTCTTGCATAAAAAACCAGAGTTGGAAATGTAGATATGCTGACGCCTTCTGGCTGTTTACTGCAAGGGAAGCTTGAAACCCACAGCTAATGGTCACTTAACATTCACAAGGCCTCAGGGCTTTAAAGGACACTGCCCTAAAACAATTGTGCTGAAGTAGGGAATGACCAGAAAAATTCAAAACAGGCAAATTTTTCAAGAAGATAGTATGAAGAAGTAAGTTTTACTCACTGTCCTTCCAAAACAAGGAAAATGGATAAAAGCTCAACCTCAGGAATTATTACACTCATGCAAATCTAATCTACAAAAAGGTTTCAACTCACACAGGTCGACTGAGCCTCAGCAAAATGTCTACAAATAATGAAAGCTTAAGTGGTGTTTGAGAACTGTGTACCCTCTAGCTACTGGTGCCATGTAAAGTGGTCACAGCCAATAATGAGAACAGAAAGGAGCAGCATTTAGCAGTAAAAATTGAGCTACCATTCGAGGCAGCAGACCCACCGCTTTGCCTCTCACCCGAGAAGACCAGAATCTAGAAGACACAGGCTGCAAAAGCTGCACTGCACCTTTATTCACAATAGCCAAGACATGCAAGCAACCTAAATGTCCATCTACAGATGAATGGATAAAGAAGGAGTGGTCCATGTAAACAACGGAATACTAGCCATGGATGACAATGAAACACTGCTCTTTGAGGTACCATAGATGAGCCTAGAGATAATCACAAACCATGAGGTAAGTTGGAAAGCAAAAGACATATATCCTATGAATTATCACTTAGAGGTGTCACCTAAGAACTGAGAAAAATGGACATATTTCCATAGAGAAAGACACACACAGACTTGAGAAAGAAACTATGCATATCTAAAAGGAAAGGTGGTGGCAATGGATAAATTAAGATTAGGTTTCCCATACCTATACAAATACAGATTAAGTACATATATCAAAAAGCCCGAGCACATAGCAAGGGACGTCTAGAGAACACTCTGTAATCGTTTACATGGGAAAAGAATCTGTACATGAATAGGTATATATGATGTACAAAAGTACCAGATTGTTGACACCTAGGACAAACTGTATTCTGATCATTACCCCGATTAAAACAATTCAAACAACGAACAAGAAGTAATGAGGCATAAACTACAGGGGCTTTTCCCTGGCACATTCCATTCTAATTTACAAACTAGTAACAGGATTTCAAGAAAGGCTCTGCTCCCCTAGTAACCAGATTTGGGAATGGAGAAATGCTGACACCTTGTGGCCGTTTCCCACAACACCAGTTTTAACCCAGTGCTAATGGTCACTAAATATTCACACTCATTGCAGGCATGTAAATGACACCTGCTCTCAAAAAAAACCTGGAGTCCCAAATGGATCACAAATTCAAAAGAGGGCAACCTTCCAAGAAGTCAATATCAAGAGGTATATTGTACTCACGCAATTATTTTTTCTTAAGAAAGGAGAAATGTGTGGGAAAATGCTGAATCTTAGGAATTATTAAAGACATGCAAATCCAAATTATAAAAAACCTATCAGCTCACACCAGTCAGAACGTCAAACATGCTGCAAACAATAAATGCTGAAGGGGTTGTGGAAAAATTCATACCCTCGGGGTTCATTGGGACGTGGTAAGAGCCACGAATGAAAACACAATAGAGGTGCTTTGAAAAGGTAACCACTGAGCTACCAGTCAATGAATCATCCTCACTCTTGGGGCTATCACCTGAGAAAATGAGAATCAAAAGTCACAGGATGGCAACACTGCACTCCAGCAATATGTACCACAGCCAACACTTTGAAGCAATGAAGATGTCCATCAACAGAGGATTGCACAAACAAGAAGTGGTCCATGTACACAATAGAATACTACTCCTCTAAAAAATATAAATTAACTTTAAAAAACCAACATAACAAAGGAGACATAAGCCTTTGTGGAGTATATCAGGGCACACTGCACTCTAATTTATAACTGAGCCACACCACTGGCAGGAAGGTCCGTTTCCCTAGGTAACAGAGTGGGCAACGTAGAAATGCTGCCACACTCTGGCGGATACCTGCAACGGCAGCTTTGAAATCTGTGCCAATGGGCACTTCATATGCACAAGTACTACAGGGCTGCAAATGAAAACTGTCCTTCCAATGTCTTGACGCAGGTAAAGGCCAAAAAATTTCAAAATGTGACACATACTTCAAGAAAAATAATTGAAGAAGTCAGCTGTAATAGCAGATTGGGAAAAAATGGACATGCCTGAAAGCTCAGTTTCAAGGGAGTATGAGACACGTGCAAATCCAACCATAAAGAGGTATCAGCTCGCACCACTGAGAATAACCATCCACAAAAAAATACAAACGATCCATGCTGAAGAGGTTGTGGAGAAATTCATACCCTCAATTTGAAGTGGGACGTAACCTGGTAAGAGCCACTAATGGGAAGAGACTGGAGGGGCCTATAAAAGGTAAACCTTGAGCTACTATATGATCCAGAAGGCCCACTCCTCAGGCAACATCCTAAGAAGACAAAATTGGAAAGACACGGGCAGGCAAATTTGCACTGTAGAAGTATTACAGTAGCCAAGACATGGAAGTAACCAAAACATCCATCAAGAGATGAGTGGACAAAGAAGAACACGTACATGTACAGATGGAATATAAGCCAAGGACAAAAGATGACACAATGCCATTTGCAGGACCATACAGGAGTCTAGGGGTAATCATGCAACTTGTAGTAAGTGAGAAAGCGAAAGACACATATCTTATCATATCACTTATGGGTGTTACCTGAAAATTGATACCAATGAAGATATTTCCACAGAGAAATGCAATCACAGATTCAGTAAACAAACTTATGGTTCACAAAATGGAAAGGTGTGAGGATTGGATACATTAAGATATTGGGGTAAACACAGATACACAAACAGACGTGAAATATAGAAGCACCGAAAACCTACGGCATACCAAGAGAAGACTACTCAACATTGTGTCCTAACCTGCATGGGAAAAGGATCTGAAGATGAAGAGATATATGTATATGTGTAAAAGTACCACATCTTGCACACCTAGAAAAAACAAAACATTGTCATCTAATTTGCTGTGATAAGAAATAAAAATTAATTAAAAAAACGAACAAGAAGTAATGAGACCTAATCTTAAGGGGCTTTTCCTGGCACATTCCATTCTAATTTACAACCTACAACACAACTTCCATTATGGATCTGTTGCCCTAGTAACCAGGTTTGGTAAGGAGAAGTGCTGCCGCTTTCTGGCCGTTTCACACAACAGGGCCAATCGTCACTTAATATTCAAAATACTTGCAGGCCTGTAAATGACACCTGCCATCAAAAAAAAATCCTGGGGTCGTAAATCGACCAGTAAATTCAAAACTCGTCAACATTTCAAGAAGACAATTTCAAGAGGCATACTTTACCCACATTTTGTATTTTCTTTTCCTTTAAAATAAGAGGGAACTGAAAAATGCTCCACATCAGCAATTAATAAAGCCATGAAAATCCAACTACAGAAATGTTCACCTCACAGCCGTCAGAATGTTCTTCAGCAAAACGTCTACAAAGAATAAACGCTGAAGTGCTTTCAGAGAACTGTGTACCCTCTAGATGCTGGGGGGGGATGGAAGCTGCTAACACCCGGTAGTGATAACATAACGGAGGTGCGTTTAAGTGTAAAAATTTAGCTACCATGTGATGTGGTAGGTCCTTTGATGCACCTATCACCTGAGCAGAGCAGAATGGAAAAGACACAGGCGGGCAATCCTGCACTGCAGAAACATTTAACATAGCCAAGACTTGGAAGAAACCAAAATGTCCATCAACAGAAAAATGCACAAAGAGGAAGTGGTGAGTGTAAACAATGGAATATAAGCCATGGAAAACAATGAAACAGTGCCGTTTGCACCACCTTATAAGGACCTAAAGATAATCACCCAACTTGAAGTAAGAAAGAAACTGAAAGACAGATATCCTATGACACCACTTCTAGGTGTTACCTAAACAGTGATACTCATGAACTTATTTCAAGGAGAAGGGAAAACATGGATTAAGAAAATAATACTCAGTTTAACCAAATGGCAAGGTGTAAGGAATGTATGAATTACGATCAGGGCGTTAACAGACATGTACTCATACATATGAAATATATAATCACAAAATGCCTATGGAATACCAAGAGAGGTCTACTCATCACTCTGTAATACCCAACACCGGAAAGGATCCAAAGATGAAAACACAGATACATTGATATGATAAACCAGATTCTGTCCACCTAGGAGAAACTTTTTTTATCAAATTGGTCCTGATACCTAATAAAAATTAAATTTAAAAAACAAACAACAAGTAAGGAGATATAAGCTCTTGGGGGTTTGTGCTGTCACATTCCACTCTAATTTGAAGCCTACTAACACGATTTCCGGGTAAGCTCTCTTGCATAAAAAACCAGAGTTGGAAATGTAGATATGCTGACGCCTTCTGGCTGTTTACTGCAAGGGCAGCTTGAAACCCACAGCTAATGGTCACTTAACATTCACAAGGCCTCAGGGCTTTAAAGGACACTGCCCTAAAACAATTGTGCTGAAGTAGGGAATGACCAGAAAAATTCAAAACAGGCAAATTTTTCAAGAAGATAGTATGAAGAAGTAAGTTTTACTCACTGTCCTTCCAAAACAAGGAAAATGGATAAAAGCTCAACCTCAGGAATTATTACACTCATGCAAATCTAATCTACAAAAAGGTTTCAACTCACACAGGTCGACTGAGCCTCAGCAAAATGTCTACAAATAATGAAAGCTTAAGTGGTGTTTGAGAACTGTGTACCCTCTAGCTGCTGGTGCCATGTAAAGTGGTCACAGCCAATAATGAGAACAGAAAGGAGCAGCATTTAGCAGTAAAAATTGAGCTACCATTCGATGCAGCAGACCCACCGCTTTGCCTCTCACCTGAGAAGATCAGAATCTAGAAGACACAGGCTGCAAAAGCTGCACTGCACCTTTATTCACAATAGCCAAGACATGCAAGCAACCTAAATGTCCATCTACAGATGAATGGATAAAGAAGGAGTGGTCCATGTAAACAACGGAATACTAGCCATGGATGACAATGAAACACTGCTCTTTGAGGTACCATAGATGAGCCTAGAGATAATCACAGACCATGAGGTAAGTTGGAAAGCAAAAGACATATATCCTATGAATTATCACTTAGAGGTGTCACCTAAGAACTGAGAAAAAGGGACATATTTCCATAGAGAAAGACACACACAGACTTGAGAAAGAAACTATGCATATCTAAAAGGAAAGGTGGTGGCAATGGATAAATTAAGATTAGGTTTCCCATACCTATACAAATACAGATTAAGTACATATATCAAAAAGCCCGAGCACATAGCAAGGGACGTCTAGAGAACACTCTGTAATCGTTTACATGGGAAAAGAATCTGTACATGAATAGGTATATATGATGTACAAAAGTACCAGATTGTGGACACCTAGGACAAACTGTATTCTGATCATTACCCCGATTAAAACAATTCAAACAACGAACAAGAAGTAATGAGGCATAAACTACAGGGGCTTTTCCCTGGCACATTTCATTCTAATTTACAAACTAGTAACAGGATTTCAAGAAAGGCTCTGCTCCCCTAGTAACCAGATTTGGGAATGGAGAAATGCTGCCACCTTGTGGCCGTTTCCCACAACACCAGTTTTAACCCAGTGCTAATGGTCACTAAATATTCACACTCATTGCAGGCATGTAAATGACACCTGCTCTCAAAAAAACCATGGAGTCCCAAATGGACCACAAATTCAAAAGAGGGCAACCTTCCAAGAAGTCAATATCAAGAGGTATATTGTACTCACGCAATTATTTTTTCTTAAGAAAGGAGAAATGTGTGGGAAAATGCTGAATCTTAGGAATTATTAAAGACATGCGAATCCAAATTACAAAAAACCTATCAGCTCACACCAGGCAGAATGGCAAACATGCTGCAAACAACAAATGCTGAAGGGGTTGTGGAAAAATGCATACCCTCGGGGTTCATTGGGACGTGGTAAGAGCCACGAATGAAAACACAACAGAGGTGCTTTGAAAAGGTAACCACTGAGCTACCAGTCAATGAATCATCCCCACTGTTGGGCCTATCACCTGAGAACATGAGAATCAAAAGTCACAGGATGGCAACACTGCACTCCAGCAATATGTACCACAGCCAACACTTTGAAGCAATGAAGATGTCCATCAACAGAGGATTGCACAAACAAGAAGTGGTCCATGTACACAATAGAATACTACCCCTCTAAAAAATATAAATTAACTTTAAAAAACCAACATAACAAAGGAGACATAAGCCTTTGGGGAGTATATCAGGGCACACTGCACTCTAATTTATAACTGAGCCACACCACTGGCAGGAAGGTCCGTTTCCCTAGGTAACAGAGTGGGCAACGTAGAAATGCTGCCACACTCTGGCGGATACCTGCAACGGCAGCTTTGAAATCTGTGCCAATGGGCACTTCATATGCACAAGTACTACAGGGCTGCAAATGAAAACTGTCCTTCCAATGGCTTGACGCAGGTAAAGGCCAAAAAATTTCAAAATGTGGCACATACTTCAAGAAAAATAATTGAAGAAGTCAGCTGTAATAGCAGATTGGGAAAAAATGGACATGTCTGAGAGCTCAGTTTCAAGGGAGTATGAGACACGTGCAAATCCAACCATAAAGAGGTATCAGCTCGCACCACTGAGAATAACCATCCACAAAAAAATACAAACGATCCATGCTGAAGAGGTTGTGGAGAAATTCATACCCTCAATTTGAAGTGGGACGTAACCTGGTAAGATCCACTAATGGGAAGAGACTGGAGGGGCCTATAAAACGTAAACCTTGAGCTACTATATGATCCAGAAGGCCCACTCCTCAGGCAACATCCTAAGAAGACAAAATTGGAAAGACACAGGCAGGCAAATTTGCACTGTAGAAGTATTACAGTAGCCAAGACATGGAAGTAACCAAAACATCCATCAAGAGATGAGTGGACAAAGAAGAACGCGTACATGTACAGATGGAATATTAGCCAAGGACAAAAGATGACACAATGCCATTTGCAGGACCATACAGGAGTCTAGGGGTAATCATGCAACTTGTAGTAAGTGAGAAAGCGAAAGACACATATCTTATCATATCACTTATGGGTGTTACCTGAAAATTGATACCAATGAAGATATTTCCACAGAGAAATGCAATCACAGATTCATTAAACAAACTTATGGTTCACAAAATGGAAAGGTGTGAGGATTGGATACATTAAGATATGGGGGTAAACACAGATACACAAACAGACGTGAAATATAGAAGCACCGAAAACCTATGGCATACCAAGAGAAGACTACTCAACATTGTGTCCTAACCTGCATGGGAAAAGGATCTGAAGATGAAGAGATATATGTATATGTGTAAAAGTACCACATCTTGCACGCCTAGAAAAAACAAAACATTGTCATCTAATTTGCTGTGATAAGAAATAAAAATTAATTAAAAAAACGAACAAGAAGTAATGAGACCTAATCTTAAGGGGCTTTTCCTGGCACATTCCATTCTAATTTACAACCAACAACACAACTTCCATTATGGATCTGTTGCCCTAGTAACCAGGTTTGGTAAGGAGAAGTGCTGCCGCTTTCTGGCCGTTTCACACAACAGGGCCAATCGTCAATTAATATTCAAAATACTTGCAGGCCTGTAAATGACACCTGCCATCAAAAAAAAAATCCTGGGGTCGTAAATCGACCAGTAAATTCAAAACTCGTCAACATTTCAAGAAGACAATTTCAAGAGGCATACTTTACCCACATTTTGTATTTTCTTTTCCTTTAAAATAAGAGGGAACTGAAAAATGCTCCACATCAGCAATTAATAAAGCCATGAAAATCCAACTCCAGAAATGTTCACCTCACAGCCGTCAGAATGTTCTTCAGCAAAACGTCTACAAAGAATAAACGCTGAAGTGCTTTCAGAGAACTGTGTACCCTCTAGATGCTGGGGGGGGGGATGGAAGCTGGTAACACCCGGTAGTGATAACATAACGGAGGTGCGTTTAAGTGTAAAAATTTAGCTACCATGTGATGTGGTAGGTCCTTTGATGCGCCTATCACCTGAGCAGAGCAGAATGGAAAAGACCCAGGCGGGCAATCCTGCACTGCAGAAACATTTAACATAGCCAAGACTTGGAAGAAACCAAAATGTCCATCAACAGAAAAATGCACAAAGAGGAAGTGGTGAGTGTAAACAATGGAATATAAGCCATGGAAAACAATGAAACAGTGCCGTTTGCACCACCTTATAAGGACCTAAAGATAATCACCCAACTTGAAGTAAGAAAGAAACTGAAAGACAGATATCCTATGACACCACTTCTAGGTGTTACCTAAAAATTGATACTCATGAACTTATTTCCAGGAGAAGGGAAAACATGGATTAAGAAAAAAAATACTCTGTTTAACCAAATGGCAAGGTGTAAGGAATGTATGAATTACGATCAGGGCGTTAACAGACATGTACTCATACATATGAAATATATAATCACAAAATGCCTATGGGATACCAAGAGAGGCCTACTCATCACTCTGTAATAACCTACACCAGACAGGATCCAAAGATGAAAACACAGATACATGGATATGATAAACCAGATTCTGTCGACCTAGGAGAAACATTTTTTATCAAATTGGTCCTGATACCTAATAAAAATTAAATTTAAAAAAACAAACAACAAGTAAGGAGATATAAGCTCTTGGGGGATTGTGCTGTCACATTCCACTCTAATTTGAAGCCTACTAACACGATTTCCGGGAAAGCTCTCTTGCACAAAAAACCAGAGTTGGAAATGTAGATATGCTGACGCCTTCTGGCTGTTTACTGCAAGGGCAGCTTGAAACCCACAGCTAATGGTCACTTAACATTCACAAGGCCTCAGGGCTTTAAAGGACACTGCCCTAAAAAAATTGTGCTGAAGTAGGGAATGACCAGAAAAATTCAAAACAGGCAAATTTTTCAAGAAGATAGTATGAAGAAGTAAGTTTTACTCACTGTCCTTCCAAAACAAGGAAAATGGATCAAAGCTCAACCTCAGGAATTATTACACTCATGCAAATCTAATCTACAAAAAGGTTTCAACTCACTCAGGTCGACTGAGCCTCAGCAAAATGTCTACAAATAATGAAAGCTTAAGTGGTGTTTGAGAACTCTGTACCCTCTAGCTGCTGGTGCCATGTAAAGTGGTCACAGCCAATAATGAGAACAGAAAGGAGCAGCATTTAGCAGTAAAAATTGAGCTACCATTCGAGGCAGCAGACCCACCGCTTTGCCTCTCACCTGAGAAGACCAGAATCTAGAAGACACAGGCTGCAAAAGCTGCACTGCACCTTTATTCACAATAGCCAAGACATGCAAGCAACCTAAATGTCCATCTACAGATGAATGGATAAAGAAGGAGTGGTCCATGTAAACAATGGAATACTAGCCATGGATGACAATGAAACACTGCTCTTTGAGGCACCATAGATGAGCCTAGAGATAATCACAGACCATGAGGTAAGTTGGAAAGCAAAAGACATATATCCTATGAATTATCACTTAGAGGTGTCACCTAAGAACTGAGAAAAATGGACATATTTCCATAGAGAAAGACACACACAGACTTGAGAAAGAAACTATGCATATCTAAAAGGAAAGGTGGTGGCAATGGATAAATTAAGATTAGGTTTCCCATACCTATACAAATACAGATTAAGTACATATATCAAAAAGCCCGAGCACATAGCAAGGGACGTCTAGTGAACACTCTGTAATCGTTTACATGGGAAAAGAATCTGTACATGAATAGGTATATATGATGTACAAAAGTACCAGATCGTTGACACCTAGGACAAACTGTATTCTGATCATTACCCCGATTAAAACAATTCAAACAACGAACAAGAAGTAATGAGGCATAAACTACAGGGGCTTTTCCCTGGCACATTCCATTCTAATTTACAAACTAGTAACAGGATTTCAAGAAAGGCTCTGCTCCCCTAGTAACCAGATTTGGGAATGGAGAAATGCTGCCACCTTGTGGCCGTTTCCCACAACACCAGTTTTAACCCAGTGCTAATGGTCACTAAATATTCACACTCATTGCAGGCATTTAAATGACACCTGCTCTCAAAAAAAATCCTGGGGTCCCAAATGGACCACAAATTCAAAAGAGGGCAACCTTCCAAGAAGACAATATCAAGAGGTATATTGTACTCACACAATTATTTTTTCTTAAGAAAGGAGAAATGTGTGGGAAAATGCTGAATCTTAGGAATTATTAAAGACATGCGAATCCAAATTACAAAAAACCTATCAGCTCACACCAGGCAGAATGGCAAACATGCTGCAAACAACAAATGCTGAAGGGGTTGTGGAAAAATGCATACCCTCGGGGTTCATTGGGACGTGGTAAGAGCCACGAATGAAAACACAACAGAGGTGCTTTGAAAAGGTAACCACTGAGCTACCAGTCAATGAATCATCCCCACTCTTGGGCCTATCACCTGAGAACATGAGAATCAAAAGTCACAGGATGGCAACACTGCACTCCAGCAATATGTACCACAGCCAACACTTTGAAGCAATGAAGATGTCCATCAACAGAGGATTGCACAAACAAGAAGTGGTCCATGTACACAATAGAATACTACCCCTCTAAAAAATATAAATTAACTTTAAAAAACCAACATAACAAAGGAGACATAAGCCTTTGGGGAGTATATCAGGGCACACTGCACTCTAATTTATAACTGAGCCACACCACTGGCAGGAAGGTCCGTTTCCCTAGGTAACAGAGTGGGCAACGTAGAAATGCTGCCACACTCTGGCGGATACCTGCAACGGCAGCTTTGAAATCTGTGCCAATGGGCACTTCATATGCACAAGTACTACAGGGCTGCAAATGAAAACTGTCCTTCCAATGGCTTGACGCAGGTAAAGGCCAAAAAATTTCAAAATGTGGCACATACTTCAAGAAAAATAATTGAAGAAGTCAGCTGTAATAGCAGATTGGGAAAAAATGGACATGTCTGAGAGCTCAGTTTCAAGGGAGTATGAGACACGTGCAAATCCAACCATAAAGAGGTATCAGCTCGCACCACTGAGAATAACCATCCACAAAAAAATACAAACGATCCATGCTGAAGAGGTTGTGGAGAAATTCATACCCTCAATTTGAAGTGGGACGTAACCTGGTAAGAGCCACTAATGGGAAGAGACTGGAGGGGCCTATAAAACGTAAACCTTGAGCTACTATATGATCCAGAAGGCCCACTCCTCAGGCAACATCCTAAGAAGACAAAATTGGAAAGACACAGGCAGGCAAATTTGCACTGTAGAAGTATTACAGTAGCCAAGACATGGAAGTAACCAAAACATCCATCAAGAGATGAGTGGACAAAGAAGAACGTGTACATGTACAGATGGAATATTAGCCAAGGACAAAAGATGACACAATGCCATTTGCAGGACCATACAGGAGTCTAGGGGTAATCATGCAACTTGTAGTAAGTGAGAAAGCGAAAGACACATATCTTATCATATCACTTATGGGTGTTACCTGAAAATTGATACCAATGAAGATATTTCCACAGAGAAATGCAATCACAGATTCATTAAACAAACTTATGGTTCACAAAATGGAAAGGTGTGAGGATTGGATACATTAAGATATGGGGGTAAACACAGATACACAAACAGACGTGAAATATAGAAGCACCGAAAACCTATGGCATACCAAGAGAAGACTACTCAACATTGTGTCCTAACCTGCATGGGAAAAGGATCTGAAGATGAAGAGATATATGTATATGTGTAAAAGTACCACATCTTGCACGCCTAGAAAAAACAAAACATTGTCATCTAATTTGCTGTGATAAGAAATAAAAATTAATTAAAAAAACGAACAAGAAGTAATGAGACCTAATCTTAAGGGGCTTTTCCTGGCACATTCCATTCTAATTTACAACCAACAACACAACTTCCATTATGGATCTGTTGCCCTAGTAACCAGGTTTGGTAAGGAGAAGTGCTGCCGCTTTCTGGCCGTTTCACACAACAGGGCCAATCGTCAATTAATATTCAAAATACTTGCAGGCCTGTAAATGACACCTGCCATCAAAAAAAAAAATCCTGGGGTCGTAAATCGACCAGTAAATTCAAAACTCGTCAACATTTCAAGAAGACAATTTCAAGAGGCATACTTTACCCACATTTTGTATTTTCTTTTCCTTTAAAATAAGAGGGAACTGAAAAATGCTCCACATCAGCAATTAATAAAGCCATGAAAATCCAACTACAGAAATGTTCACCTCACAGCCGTCAGAATGTTCTTCAGCAAAACGTCTACAAAGAATAAACGCTGAAGTGCTTTCAGAGGGCTGTGTACCCTCTAGATGCTGGGGGGGGATGGAAGCTGGTAACACCCGGTAGTGATAACATAACGGAGGTGCGTTTAAGTGTAAAAATTTAGCTACCATGTGATGTGGTAGGTCCTTTGATGCGCCTATCACCTGAGCAGAGCAGAATGGAAAAGACCCAGGCGGGCAATCCTGCACTGCAGAAACATTTAACATAGCCAAGACTTGGAAGAAACCAAAATGTCCATCAACAGAAAAATGCACAAAGAGGAAGTGGTGAGTGTAAACAATGGAATATAAGCCATGGAAAACAATGAAACAGTGCCGTTTGCACCACCTTATAAGGACCTAAAGATAATCACCCAACTTGAAGTAAGAAAGAAACTGAAAGACAGATATCCTATGACACCACTTCTAGGTGTTACCTAAAAATTGATACTCATGAACTTATTTCCAGGAGAAGGGAAAACATGGATTAAGAAAAAAAATACTCTGTTTAACCAAATGGCAAGGTGTAAGGAATGTATGAATTACGATCAGGGCGTTAACAGACATGTACTCATACATATGAAATATATAATCACAAAATGCCTATGGGATACCAAGAGAGGCCTACTCATCACTCTGTAATAACCTACACCAGACAGGATCCAAAGATGAAAACACAGATACATGGATATGATAAACCAGATTCTGTCCACCTAGGAGAAACATTTTTTATCAAATTGGTCCTGATACCTAATAAAAATTAAATTTAAAAAAACAAACAACAAGTAAGGAGATATAAGCTCTTGGGGGATTGTGCTGTCACATTCCACTCTAATTTGAAGCCTACTAACACGATTTCCGGGAAAGCTCTCTTGCACAAAAAACCAGAGTTGGAAATGTAGATATGCTGACGCCTTCTGGCTGTTTACTGCAAGGGCAGCTTGAAACCCACAGCTAATGGTCACTTAACATTCACAAGGCCTCAGGGCTTTAAAGGACACTGCCCTAAAAAAATTGTGCTGAAGTAGGGAATGACCAGAAAAATTCAAAACAGACAAATTTTTCAAGAAGATAGTATGAAGAAGTAAGTTTTACTCACTGTCCTTCCAAAACAAGGAAAATGGATCAAAGCTCAACCTCAGGAATTATTACACTCATGCAAATCTAATCTACAAAAAGGTTTCAACTCACTCAGGTCGACTGAGCCTCAGCAAAATGTCTACAAATAATGAAAGCTTAAGTGGTGTTTGAGAACTCTGTACCCTCTAGCTGCTGGTGCCATGTAAAGTGGTCACAGCCAATAAGGAGAACAGAAAGGAGCAGCATTTAGCAGTAAAAATTGAGCTACCATTCGAGGCAGCAGACCCACCGCTTTGCCTCTCACCTGAGAAGACCAGAATCTAGAAGACACAGGCTGCAAAAGCTGCACTGCACCTTTATTCACAATAGCCAAGACATGCAAGCAACCTAAATGTCCATCTACAGATGAATGGATAAAGAAGGAGTGGTCCATGTAAACAATGGAATACTAGCCATGGATGACAATGAAACACTGCTCTTTGAGGCACCATAGATGAGCCTAGAGATAATCACAGACCATGAGGTAAGTTGGAAAGCAAAAGACATATATCCTATGAATTATCACTTAGAGGTGTCACCTAAGAACTGAGAAAAATGGACATATTTCCATAGAGAAAGACACACACAGACTTGAGAAAGAAACTATGCATATCTAAAAGGAAAGGTGGTGGCAATGGATAAATTAAGATTAGGTTTCCCATACCTATACAAATACAGATTAAGTACATATATCAAAAAGCCCGAGCACATAGCAAGGGACGTCTAGTGAACACTCTGTAATCGTTTACATGGGAAAAGAATCTGTACATGAATAGGTATATATGATGTACAAAAGTACCAGATCGTTGACACCTAGGACAAACTGTATTCTGATCATTACCCCGATTAAAACAATTCAAACAACGAACAAGAAGTAATGAGGCATAAACTACAGGGGCTTTTCCCTGGCACATTCCATTCTAATTTACAAACTAGTAACAGGATTTCAAGAAAGGCTCTGCTCCCCTAGTAACCAGATTTGGGAATGGAGAAATGCTGCCACCTTGTGGCCGTTTCCCACAACACCAGTTTTAACCCAGTGCTAATGGTCACTAAATATTCACACTCATTGCAGGCATTTAAATGACACCTGCTCTCAAAAAAAATCCTGGCGTCCCAAATGGACCACAAATTCAAAAGAGGGCAACCTTCCAAGAAGACAATATCAAGAGGTATATTGTACTCACACAATTATTTTTTCTTAAGAAAGGAGAAATGTGTGGGAAAATGCTGAATCTTAGGAATTATTAAAGACATGCGAATCCAAATTACAAAAAACCTATCAGCTCACACCAGGCAGAATGGCAAACATGCTGCAAACAACAAATGCTGAAGGGGTTGTGGAAAAATGCATACCCTCGGGGTTCATTGGGACGTGGTAAGAGCCACGAATGAAAACACAACAGAGGTGCTTTGAAAAGGTAACCACTGAGCTACCAGTCAATGAATCATCCCCACTGTTGGGCCTATCACCTGAGAACATGAGAATCAAAAGTCACAGGATGGCAACACTGCACTCCAGCAATATGTACCACAGCCAACACTTTGAAGCAATGAAGATGTCCATCAACAGAGGATTGCACAAACAAGAAGTGGTCCATGTACACAATAGAATACTACCCCTCTAAAAAATATAAATTAACTTTAAAAAACCAACATAACAAAGGAGACATAAGCCTTTGGGGAGTATATCAGGGCACACTGCACTCTAATTTATAACTGAGCCACACCACTGGCAGGAAGGTCCGTTTCCCTAGGTAACAGAGTGGGCAACGTAGAAATGCTGCCACACTCTGGCGGATACCTGCAACGGCAGCTTTGAAATCTGTGCCAATGGGCACTTCATATGCACAAGTACTACAGGGCTGCAAATGAAAACTGTCCTTCCAATGGCTTGACGCAGGTAAAGGCCAAAAAATTTCAAAATGTGGCACATACTTCAAGAAAAATAATTGAAGAAGTCAGCTGTAATAGCAGATTGGGAAAAAATGGACATGTCTGAGAGCTCAGTTTCAAGGGAGTATGAGACACGTGCAAATCCAACCATAAAGAGGTATCAGCTCGCACCACTGAGAATAACCATCCACAAAAAAATACAAACGATCCATGCTGAAGAGGTTGTGGAGAAATTCATACCCTCAATTTGAAGTGGGACGTAACCTGGTAAGAGCCACTAATGGGAAGAGACTGGAGGGGCCTATAAAACGTAAACCTTGAGCTACTATATGATCCAGAAGGCCCACTCCTCAGGCAACATCCTAAGAAGACAAAATTGGAAAGACACAGGCAGGCAAATTTGCACTGTAGAAGTATTACAGTAGCCAAGACATGGAAGTAACCAAAACATCCATCAAGAGATGAGTGGACAAAGAAGAACGTGTACATGTACAGATGGAATATTAGCCAAGGACAAAAGATGACACAATGCCATTTGCAGGACCATACAGGAGTCTAGGGGTAATCATGCAACTTGTAGTAAGTGAGAAAGCGAAAGACACATATCTTATCATATCACTTATGGGTGTTACCTGAAAATTGATACCAATGAAGATATTTCCACAGAGAAATGCAATCACAGATTCATTAAACAAACCTATGGTTCACAAAATGGAAAGGTGTGAGGATTGGATACATTAAGATATGGGGGTAAACACAGATACACAAACAGACGTGAAATATAGAAGCACCGAAAACCTATGGCATACCAAGAGAAGACTACTCAACATTGTGTCCTAACCTGCATGGGAAAAGGATCTGAAGATGAAGAGATATATGTATATGTGTAAAAGTACCACATCTTGCACGCCTAGAAAAAACAAAACATTGTCATCTAATTTGCTGTGATAAGAAATAAAAATTAATTAAAAAAACGAACAAGAAGTAATGAGACCTAATCTTAAGGGGCTTTTCCTGGCACATTCCATTCTAATTTACAACCAACAACACAACTTCCATTATGGATCTGTTGCCCTAGTAACCAGGTTTGGTAAGGAGAAGTGCTGCCGCTTTCTGGCCGTTTCACACAACAGGGCCAATCGTCAATTAATATTCAAAATACTTGCAGGCCTGTAAATGACACCTGCCATCAAAAAAAAAAAATCCTGGGGTCGTAAATCGACCAGTAAATTCAAAACTCGTCAACATTTCAAGAAGACAATTTCAAGAGGCATACTTTACCCACATTTTGTATTTTCTTTTCCTTTAAAATAAGAGGGAACTGAAAAATGCTCCACATCAGCAATTAATAAAGCCATGAAAATCCAACTACAGAAATGTTCACCTCACAGCCGTCAGAATGTTCTTCAGCAAAACGTCTACAAAGAATAAACGCTGAAGTGCTTTCAGAGGGCTGTGTACCCTCTAGATGCTGGGGGGGGATGGAAGCTGGTAACACCCGGTAGTGATAACATAACGGAGGTGCGTTTAAGTGTAAAAATTTAGCTACCATGTGATGTGGTAGGTCCTTTGATGCGCCTATCACCTGAGCAGAGCAGAATGGAAAAGACCCAGGCGGGCAATCCTGCACTGCAGAAACATTTAACATAGCCAAGACTTGGAAGAAACCAAAATGTCCATCAACAGAAAAATGCACAAAGAGGAAGTGGTGAGTGTAAACAATGGAATATAAGCCATGGAAAACAATGAAACAGTGCCGTTTGCACCACCTTATAAGGACCTAAAGATAATCACCCAACTTGAAGTAAGAAAGAAACTGAAAGACAGATATCCTATGACACCACTTCTAGGTGTTACCTAAAAATTGATACTCATGAACTTATTTCCAGGAGAAGGGAAAACATGGATTAAGAAAAAAAATACTCTGTTTAACCAAATGGCAAGGTGTAAGGAATGTATGAATTACGATCAGGGCGTTAACAGACATGTACTCATACATATGAAATATATAATCACAAAATGCCTATGGGATACCAAGAGAGGCCTACTCATCACTCTGTAATAACCTACACCAGACAGGATCCAAAGATGAAAACACAGATACATGGATATGATAAACCAGATTCTGTCCACCTAGGAGAAACATTTTTTATCAAATTGGTCCTGATACCTAATAAAAATTAAATTTAAAAAAACAAACAACAAGTAAGGAGATATAAGCTCTTGGGGGATTGTGCTGTCACATTCCACTCTAATTTGAAGCCTACTAACACGATTTCCGGGAAAGCTCTCTTGCACAAAAAACCAGAGTTGGAAATGTAGATATGCTGACGCCTTCTGGCTGTTTACTGCAAGGGCAGCTTGAAACCCACAGCTAATGGTCACTTAACATTCACAAGGCCTCAGGGCTTTAAAGGACACTGCCCTAAAAAAATTGTGCTGAAGTAGGGAATGACCAGAAAAATTCAAAACAGACAAATTTTTCAAGAAGATAGTATGAAGAAGTAAGTTTTACTCACTGTCCTTCCAAAACAAGGAAAATGGATCAAAGCTCAACCTCAGGAATTATTACACTCATGCAAATCTAATCTACAAAAAGGTTTCAACTCACTCAGGTCGACTGAGCCTCAGCAAAATGTCTACAAATAATGAAAGCTTAAGTGGTGTTTGAGAACTGTGTACCCTCTAGCTGCTGGTGCCATGTAAAGTGGTCACAGCCAATAAGGAGAACAGAAAGGAGCAGCATTTAGCAGTAAAAATTGAGCTACCATTCGAGGCAGCAGACCCACCGCTTTGCCTCTCACCTGAGAAGACCAGAATCTAGAAGACACAGGCTGCAAAAGCTGCACTGCACCTTTATTCACAATAGCCAAGACATGCAAGCAACCTAAATGTCCATCTACAGATGAATGGATAAAGAAGGAGTGGTCCATGTAAACAATGGAATACTAGCCATGGATGACAATGAAACACTGCTCTTTGAGGCACCATAGATGAGCCTAGAGATAATCACAGACCATGAGGTAAGTTGGAAAGCAAAAGACATATATCCTATGAATTATCACTTAGAGGTGTCACCTAAGAACTGAGAAAAATGGACATATTTCCATAGAGAAAGACACACACAGACTTGAGAAAGAAACTATGCATATCTAAAAGGAAAGGTGGTGGCAATGGATAAATTAAGATTAGGTTTCCCATACCTATACAAATACAGATTAAGTACATATATCAAAAAGCCCGAGCACATAGCAAGGGACGTCTAGTGAACACTCTGTAATCGTTTACATGGGAAAAGAATCTGTACATGAATAGGTATATATGATGTACAAAAGTACCAGATTGTTGACACCTAGGACAAACTGTATTCTGATCATTACCCCGATTAAAACAATTCAAACAACGAACAAAAGGAATGAGGCATAAACTACAGGGGCTTTTCCCTGGCACATTCCATTCTAATTTACAAACTAGTAACAGGATTTCAAGAAAGGCTCTGCTCCCCTAGTAACCAGATTTGGGAATGGAGAAATGCTGCCACCTTGTGGCCGTTTCCCACAACACCAGTTTTAACCCAGTGCTAATGGTCACTAAATATTCACACTCATTGCAGGCATTTAAATGACACCTGCTCTCAAAAAAAATCCTGGGGTCCCAAATGGACCACAAATTCAAAAGAGGGCAACCTTCCAAGAAGACAATATCAAGAGGTATATTGTACTCACACAATTATTTTTTCTTAAGAAAGGAGAAATGTGTGGGAAAATGCTGAATCTTAGGAATTATTAAAGACATGCGAATCCAAATTACAAAAAACCTATCAGCTCACACCAGGCAGAATGGCAAACATGCTGCAAACAACAAATGCTGAAGGGGTTGTGGAAAAATGCATACCCTCGGGGTTCATTGGGACGTGGTAAGAGCCACGAATGAAAACACAACAGAGGTGCTTTGAAAAGGTAACCACTGAGCTACCAGTCAATGAATCATCCCCACTCTTGGGCCTATCACCTGAGAACATGAGAATCAAAAGTCACAGGATGGCAACACTGCACTCCAGCAATATGTACCACAGCCAACACTTTGAAGCAATGAAGATGTCCATCAACAGAGGATTGCACAAACAAGAAGTGGTCCATGTACACAATAGAATACTACCCCTCTAAAAAATATAAATTAACTTTAAAAAACCAACATAACAAAGGAGACATAAGCCTTTGGGGAGTATATCAGGGCACACTGCACTCTAATTTATAACTGAGCCACACCACTGGCAGGAAGGTCCGTTTCCCTAGGTAACAGAGTGGGCAACGTAGAAATGCTGCCACACTCTGGCGGATACCTGCAACGGCAGCTTTGAAATCTGTGCCAATGGGCACTTCATATGCACAAGTACTACAGGGCTGCAAATGAAAACTGTCCTTCCAATGTCTTGACGCAGGTAAAGGCCAAAAAATTTCAAAATGTGGCACATACTTCAAGAAAAATAATTGAAGAAGTCAGCTGTAATAGCAGATTGGGAAAAAATGGACATGTCTGAGAGCTCAGTTTCAAGGGAGTATGAGACACGTGCAAATCCAACCATAAAGAGGTATCA
The DNA here is from genome assembly GCF_025265405.1 of Mesoplodon densirostris. Classification (NCBI taxonomy): domain Eukaryota; kingdom Metazoa; phylum Chordata; class Mammalia; order Artiodactyla; family Ziphiidae; genus Mesoplodon; species Mesoplodon densirostris. The sequence continues at coordinate 121,833,244 of NC_082665.1, forward strand.
GCTTGCACCACTGAGAATAACCATCCACAAAAAAGTACAAACGATCCATGCTGAAGAGGTTGTGGAGAAATTCATACCCTCAATTTGAAGTGGGACGTAACCTGGTAAGAGCCACTAATGGGAAGAGACTGGAGGGGCCTATAAAACGTAAACCTTGAGCTACTATATGATCCAGAAGGCCCACTCCTCAGGCAACATCCTAAGAAGACAAAATTGGAAAGACACAGGCAGGCAAATTTGCACTGTAGAAGTATTACAGTAGCCAAGACATGGAAGTAACCAAAACATCCATCAAGAGATGAGTGGACAAAGAAGAACGCGTACATGTACAGATGGAATATTAGCCAAGGACAAAAGATGACACAATGCCATTTGCAGGACCATACAGGAGTCTAGGGGTAATCATGCAACTTGTAGTAAGTGAGAAAGCGAAAGACACATATCTTATCATATCACTTATGGGTGTTACCTGAAAATTGATACCAATGAAGATATTTCCACAGAGAAATGCAATCACAGATTCATTAAACAAACTTATGGTTCACAAAATGGAAAGGTGTGAGGATTGGATACATTAAGATATGGGGGTAAACACAGATACACAAACAGACGTGAAATATAGAAGCACCGAAAACCTATGGCATACCAAGAGAAGACTACTCAACATTGTGTCCTAATCTGCATGGGAAAAGGATCTGAAGATGAAGAGATATATGTACATGAGTAAAAGGACCACATCTTGCACGCCTAGAAAAAACAAAACATTGTCATCTAATTTGCTGTGATAAGAAATAAAAATTAATTAAAAAAACGAACAAGAAGTAATGAGACCTAATCTTAAGGGGCTTTTCCTGGCACATTCCATTCTAATTTACAACCAACAACACAACTTCCATTATGGATCTGTTGCCCTAGTAACCAGGTTTGGTAAGGAGAAGTGCTGCCGCTTTCTGGCCGTTTCACACAACAGGGCCAATCGTCACTTAATATTCAAAACACTTGCAGGCCTGTAAATGACACCTGCCATCAAAAAAAAATCCTGGGGTCGTAAATCGACCAGTAAATTCAAAACTCGTCAACATTTCAAGAAGACAATTTCAAGAGGCATACTTTACCCACATTTTGTATTTTCTTTTCCTTTAAAATAAGAGGGAACTGAAAAATGCTCCACATCAGCAATTAATAAAGCCATGAAAATCCAACTACAGAAATGTTCACCTCACAGCCGTCAGAATGTTCTTCAGCAAAACGTCTACAAAGAATAAACGCTGAAGTGCTTTCAGAGAACTGTGTACCCTCTAGATGCTGGGGGGGGGATGGAAGCTGGTAACACCCGGTAGTGATAACATAACGGAGGTGCGTTTAAGTGTAAAAATTTAGCTACCATGTGATGTGGTAGGTCCTTTGATGCGCCTATCACCTGAGCAGAGCAGAATGGAAAAGACCCAGGCGGGCAATCCTGCACTGCAGAAACATTTAACATAGCCAAGACTTGGAAGAAACCAAAATGTCCATCAACAGAAAAATGCACAAAGAGGAAGTGGTGAGTGTAAACAATGGAATATAAGCCATGGAAAACAATGAAACAGTGCCGTTTGCACCACCTTATAAGGACCTAAAGATAATCACCCAACTTGAAGTAAGAAAGAAACTGAAAGACAGATATCCTATGACACCACTTCTAGGTGTTACCTAAAAATTGATACTCATGAACTTATTTCCAGGAGAAGGGAAAACATGGATTAAGAAAAAAAATACTCTGTTTAACCAAATGGCAAGGTGTAAGGAATGTATGAATTACGATCAGGGCGTTAACAGACATGTTCTCATACATATGAAATATATAATCACAAAATGCCTATGGGATACCAAGAGAGGCCTACTCATCACTCTGTAATAACCTACACCAGACAGGATCCAAAGATGAAAACACAGATACATGGATATGATAAACCAGATTCTGTCCACCTAGGAGAAACATTTTTTATCAAATTGGTCCTGATACCTAATAAAAATTAAATTTAAAAAAACAAACAACAAGTAAGGAGATATAAGCTCTTGGGGGATTGTGCTGTCACATTCCACTCTAATTTGAAGCCTACTAACACGATTTCCGGGAAAGCTCTCTTGCACAAAAAACCAGAGTTGGAAATGTAGATATGCTGACGCCTTCTGGCTGTTTACTGCAAGGGCAGCTTGAAACCCAAAGCTAATGGTCACTTAACATTCACAAGGCCTCAGGGCTTTAAAGGACACTGCCCGAAAAAAATTGTGCTGAAGTAGGGAATGACCAGAAAAATTCAAAACAGGCAAATTTTTCAAGAAGATAGTATGAAGAAGTAAGTTTTACTCACTGTCCTTCCAAAACAAGGAAAATGGATCAAAGCTCAACCTCAGGAATTATTACACTCATGCAAATCTAATCTACAAAAAGGTTTCAACTCACTCAGGTCGACTGAGCCTCAGCAAAATGTCTACAAATAATGAAAGCTTAAGTGGTGTTTGAGAACTGTGTACCCTCTAGCTGCTGGTGCCATGTAAAGTGGTCACAGCCAATAATGAGAACAGAAAGGAGCAGCATTTAGCAGTAAAAATTGAGCTACCATTCGAGGCAGCAGACCCACCGCTTTGCCTCTCACCTGAGAAGACCAGAATCTAGAAGACACAGGCTGCAAAAGCTGCACTGCACCTTTATTCACAATAGCCAAGACATGCAAGCAACCTAAATGTCCATCTACAGATGAATGGATAAAGAAGGAGTGGTCCATGTAAACAATGGAATACTAGCCATGGATGACAATGAAACACTGCTCTTTGAGGCACCATAGATGAGCCTAGAGATAATCACAGACCATGAGGTAAGTTGGAAAGCAAAAGACATATATCCTATGAATTATCACTTAGAGGTGTCACCTAAGAACTGAGAAAAATGGACATATTTCCATAGAGAAAGACACACACAGACTTGAGAAAGAAACTATGCATATCTAAAAGGAAAGGTGGTGGCAATGGATAAATTAAGATTAGGTTTCCCATACCTATACAAATACAGATTAAGTACATATATCAAAAAGCCCGAGCACATAGCAAGGGACGTCTAGTGAACACTCTGTAATCGTTTACATGGGAAAAGAATCTGTACATGAATAGGTATATATGATGTACAAAAGTACCAGATCGTTGACACCTAGGACAAACTGTATTCTGATCATTACCCCGATTAAAACAATTCAAACAACGAACAAGAAGTAATGAGGCATAAACTACAGGGGCTTTTCCCTGGCACATTCCATTCTAATTTACAAACTAGTAACAGGATTTCAAGAAAGGCTCTGCTCCCCTAGTAACCAGATTTGGGAATGGAGAAATGCTGCCACCTTGTGGCCGTTTCCCACAACACCAGTTTTAACCCAGTGCTAATGGTCACTAAATATTCACACTCATTGCAGGCATTTAAATGACACCTGCTCTCAAAAAAAATCCTGGGGTCCCAAATGGACCACAAATTCAAAAGAGGGCAACCTTCCAAGAAGACAATATCAAGAGGTATATTGTACTCACACAATTATTTTTTCTTAAGAAAGGAGAAATGTGTGGGAAAATGCTGAATCTTAGGAATTATTAAAGACATGCGAATCCAAATTACAAAAAACCTATCAGCTCACACCAGGCAGAATGGCAAACATGCTGCAAACAACAAATGCTGAAGGGGTTGTGGAAAAATGCATACCCTCGGGGTTCATTGGGACGTGGTAAGAGCCACGAATGAAAACACAACAGAGGTGCTTTGAAAAGGTAACCACTGAGCTACCAGTCAATGAATCATCCCCACTCTTGGGCCTATCACCTGAGAACATGAGAATCAAAAGTCACAGGATGGCAACACTGCACTCCAGCAATATGTACCACAGCCAACACTTTGAAGCAATGAAGATGTCCATCAACAGAGGATTGCACAAACAAGAAGTGGTCCATGTACACAATAGAATACTACCCCTCTAAAAAATATAAATTAACTTTAAAAAACCAACATAACAAAGGAGACATAAGCCTTTGGGGAGTATATCAGGGCACACTGCACTCTAATTTATAACTGAGCCACACCACTGGCAGGAAGGTCCGTTTCCCTAGGTAACAGAGTGGGCAACGTAGAAATGCTGCCACACTCTGGCGGATACCTGCAACGGCAGCTTTGAAATCTGTGCCAATGGGCACTTCATATGCACAAGTACTACAGGGCTGCAAATGAAAACTGTCCTTCCAATGTCTTGACGCAGGTAAAGGCCAAAAAATTTCAAAATGTGGCACATACTTCAAGAAAAATAATTGAAGAAGTCAGTTGTAATAGCAGATTGGGAAAAAATGGACATGTCTGAGAGCTCAGTTTCAAGGGAGTATGAGACACGTGCAAATCCAACCATAAAGAGGTATCAGCTTGCACCACTGAGAATAACCATCCACAAAAAAGTACAAACGATCCATGCTGAAGAGGTTGTGGAGAAATTCATACCCTCAATTTGAAGTGGGACGTAACCTGGTAAGAGCCACTAATGGGAAGAGACTGGAGGGGCCTATAAAAGGTAAACCTTGAGCTACTATATGATCCAGAAGGCCCACTCCTCAGGCAACATCCTAAGAAGACAAAATTGGAAAGACACAGGCAGGCAAATTTGCACTGTAGAAGTATTACAGTAGCCAAGACATGGAAGTAACCAAAACATCCATCAAGAGATGAGTGGACAAAGAAGAACGCGTACATGTACAGATGGAATATTAGCCAAGGACAAAAGATGACACAATGCCATTTGCATGACCATACAGGAGTCTAGGGGTAATCATGCAACTTGTAGTAAGTGAGAAAGCGAAAGACACATATCTTATCATATCACTTATGGGTGTTACCTGAAAATTGATACCAATGAAGATATTTCCACAGAGAAATGCAATCACAGATTCATTAAACAAACTTATGGTTCACAAAATGGAAAGGTGTGAGGATTGGATACATTAAGATATGGGGGTAAACACAGATACACAAACAGACGTGAAATATAGAAGCACCGAAAACCTATGGCATACCAAGAGAAGACTACTCAACATTGTGTCCTAATCTGCATGGGAAAAGGATCTGAAGATGAAGAGATATATGTACATGAGTAAAAGGACCACATCTTGCACGCCTAGAAAAAACAAAACATTGTCATCTAATTTGCTGTGATAAGAAATAAAAATTAATTAAAAAAACGAACAAGAAGTAATGAGACCTAATCTTAAGGGGCTTTTCCTGGCACATTCCATTCTAATTTACAACCAACAACACAACTTCCATTATGGATCTGTTGCCCTAGTAACCAGGTTTGGTAAGGAGAAGTGCTGCCGCTTTCTGGCCGTTTCACACAACAGGGCCAATCGTCACTTAATATTCAAAACACTTGCAGGCCTGTAAATGACACCTGCCATCAAAAAAAAATCCTGGGGTCGTAAATCGACCAGTAAATTCAAAACTCGTCAACATTTCAAGAAGACAATTTCAAGAGGCATACTTTACCCACATTTTGTATTTTCTTTTCCTTTAAAATAAGAGGGAACTGAAAAATGCTCCACATCAGCAATTAATAAAGCCATGAAAATCCAACTCCAGAAATGTTCACCTCACAGCCGTCAGAATGTTCTTCAGCAAAACGTCTACAAAGAATAAACGCTGAAGTGCTTTCAGAGAACTGTGTACCCTCTAGATGCTGGGGGGGGGGATGGAAGCTGGTAACACCCGGTAGTGATAACATAACGGAGGTGCGTTTAAGTGTAAAAATTTAGCTACCATGTGATGTGGTAGGTCCTTTGATGCGCCTATCACCTGAGCAGAGCAGAATGGAAAAGACCCAGGCGGGCAATCCTGCACTGCAGAAACATTTAACATAGCCAAGACTTGGAAGAAACCAAAATGTCCATCAACAGAAAAATGCACAAAGAGGAAGTGGTGAGTGTAAACAATGGAATATAAGCCATGGAAAACAATGAAACAGTGCCGTTTGCACCACCTTATAAGGACCTAAAGATAATCACCCAACTTGAAGTAAGAAAGAAACTGAAAGACAGATATCCTATGACACCACTTCTAGGTGTTACCTAAAAATTGATACTCATGAACTTATTTCCAGGAGAAGGGAAAACATGGATTAAGAAAAAAAATACTCTGTTTAACCAAATGGCAAGGTGTAAGGAATGTATGAATTACGATCAGGGCGTTAACAGACATGTACTCATACATATGAAATATATAATCACAAAATGCCTATGGGATACCAAGAGAGGCCTACTCATCACTCTGTAATAACCTACACCAGACAGGATCCAAAGATGAAAACACAGATACATGGATATGATAAACCAGATTCTGTCCACCTAGGAGAAACATTTTTTATCAAATTGGTCCTGATACCTAATAAAAATTAAATTTAAAAAAACAAACAACAAGTAAGGAGATATAAGCTCTTGGGGGATTGTGCTGTCACATTCCACTCTAATTTGAAGCCTACTAACACGATTTCCGGGAAAGCTCTCTTGCACAAAAAACCAGAGTTGGAAATGTAGATATGCTGACGCCTTCTGGCTGTTTACTGCAAGGGCAGCTTGAAACCCAAAGCTAATGGTCACTTAACATTCACAAGGCCTCAGGGCTTTAAAGGACACTGCCCGAAAAAAATTGTGCTGAAGTAGGGAATGACCAGAAAAATTCAAAACAGGCAAATTTTTCAAGAAGATAGTATGAAGAAGTAAGTTTTACTCACTGTCCTTCCAAAACAAGGAAAATGGATCAAAGCTCAACCTCAGGAATTATTACACTCATGCAAATCTAATCTACAAAAAGGTTTCAACTCACTCAGGTCGACTGAGCCTCAGCAAAATGTCTACAAATAATGAAAGCTTAAGTGGTGTTTGAGAACTGTGTACCCTCTAGCTGCTGGTGCCATGTAAAGTGGTCACAGCCAATAATGAGAACAGAAAGGAGCAGCATTTAGCAGTAAAAATTGAGCTACCATTCGAGGCAGCAGACCCACCGCTTTGCCTCTCACCTGAGAAGACCAGAATCTAGAAGACACAGGCTGCAAAAGCTGCACTGCACCTTTATTCACAATAGCCAAGACATGCAAGCAACCTAAATGTCCATCTACAGATGAATGGATAAAGAAGGAGTGGTCCATGTAAACAATGGAATACTAGCCATGGATGACAATGAAACACTGCTCTTTGAGGCACCATAGATGAGCCTAGAGATAATCACAGACCATGAGGTAAGTTGGAAAGCAAAAGACATATATCCTATGAATTATCACTTAGAGGTGTCACCTAAGAACTGAGAAAAATGGACATATTTCCATAGAGAAAGACACACACAGACTTGAGAAAGAAACTATGCATATCTAAAAGGAAAGGTGGTGGCAATGGATAAATTAAGATTAGGTTTCCCATACCTATACAAATACAGATTAAGTACATATATCAAAAAGCCCGAGCACATAGCAAGGGACGTCTAGTGAACACTCTGTAATCGTTTACATGGGAAAAGAATCTGTACATGAATAGGTATATATGATGTACAAAAGTACCAGATCGTTGACACCTAGGACAAACTGTATTCTGATCATTACCCCGATTAAAACAATTCAAACAACGAACAAGAAGTAATGAGGCATAAACTACAGGGGCTTTTCCCTGGCACATTCCATTCTAATTTACAAACTAGTAACAGGATTTCAAGAAAGGCTCTGCTCCCCTAGTAACCAGATTTGGGAATGGAGAAATGCTGCCACCTTGTGGCCGTTTCCCACAACACCAGTTTTAACCCAGTGCTAATGGTCACTAAATATTCACACTCATTGCAGGCATTTAAATGACACCTGCTCTCAAAAAAAATCCTGGGGTCCCAAATGGACCACAAATTCAAAAGAGGGCAACCTTCCAAGAAGACAATATCAAGAGGTATATTGTACTCACACAATTATTTTTTCTTAAGAAAGGAGAAATGTGTGGGAAAATGCTGAATCTTAGGAATTATTAAAGACATGCGAATCCAAATTACAAAAAACCTATCAGCTCACACCAGGCAGAATGGCAAACATGCTGCAAACAACAAATGCTGAAGGGGTTGTGGAAAAATGCATACCCTCGGGGTTCATTGGGACGTGGTAAGAGCCACGAATGAAAACACAACAGAGGTGCTTTGAAAAGGTAACCACTGAGCTACCAGTCAATGAATCATCCCCACTGTTGGGCCTATCACCTGAGAACATGAGAATCAAAAGTCACAGGATGGCAACACTGCACTCCAGCAATATGTACCACAGCCAACACTTTGAAGCAATGAAGATGTCCATCAACAGAGGATTGCACAAACAAGAAGTGGTCCATGTACACAATAGAATACTACCCCTCTAAAAAATATAAATTAACTTTAAAAAACCAACATAACAAAGGAGACATAAGCCTTTGGGGAGTATATCAGGGCACACTGCACTCTAATTTATAACTGAGCCACACCACTGGCAGGAAGGTCCGTTTCCCTAGGTAACAGAGTGGGCAACGTAGAAATGCTGCCACACTCTGGCGGATACCTGCAACGGCAGCTTTGAAATCTGTGCCAATGGGCACTTCATATGCACAAGTACTACAGGGCTGCAAATGAAAACTGTCCTTCCAATGTCTTGACGCAGGTAAAGGCCAAAAAATTTCAAAATGTGGCACATACTTCAAGAAAAATAATTGAAGAAGTCAGCTGTAATAGCAGATTGGGAAAAAATGGACATGTCTGAGAGCTCAGTTTCAAGGGAGTATGAGACACGTGCAAATCCAACCATAAAGAGGTATCAGCTCGCACCACTGAGAATAACCATCCACAAAAAAATACAAACGATCCATGCTGAAGAGGTTGTGGAGAAATTCATACCCTCAATTTGAAGTGGGACGTAACCTGGTAAGAGCCACTAATGGGAAGAGACTGGAGGGGCCTATAAAAGGTAAACCTTGAGCTACTATATGATCCAGAAGGCCCACTCCTCAGGCAACATCCTAAGAAGACAAAATTGGAAAGACACAGGCAGGCAAATTTGCACTGTAGAAGTATTACAGTAGCCAAGACATGGAAGTAACCAAAACATCCATCAAGAGATGAGTGGACAAAGAAGAACGCGTACATGTACAGATGGAATATTAGCCAAGGACAAAAGATGACACAATGCCATTTGCAGGACCATACAGGAGTCTAGGGGTAATCATGCAACTTGTAGTAAGTGAGAAAGCGAAAGACACATATCTTATCATATCACTTATGGGTGTTACCTGAAAATTGATACCAATGAAGATATTTCCACAGAGAAATGCAATCACAGATTCATTAAACAAACTTATGGTTCACAAAATGGAAAGGTGTGAGGATTGGATACATTAAGATATGGGGGTAAACACAGATACACAAACAGACGTGAAATATAGAAGCACCGAAAACCTATGGCATACCAAGAGAAGACTACTCAACATTGTGTCCTAATCTGCATGGGAAAAGGATCTGAAGATGAAGAGATATATGTACATGAGTAAAAGGACCACATCTTGCACGCCTAGAAAAAACAAAACATTGTCATCTAATTTGCTGTGATAAGAAATAAAAATTAATTAAAAAAACGAACAAGAAGTAATGAGACCTAATCTTAAGGGGCTTTTCCTGGCACATTCCATTCTAATTTACAACCAACAACACAACTTCCATTATGGATCTGTTGCCCTAGTAACCAGGTTTGGTAAGGAGAAGTGCTGCCGCTTTCTGGCCGTTTCACACAACAGGGCCAATCGTCACTTAATATTCAAAACACTTGCAGGCCTGTAAATGACACCTGCCATCAAAAAAAAATCCTGGGGTCGTAAATCGACCAGTAAATTCAAAACTCGTCAACATTTCAAGAAGACAATTTCAAGAGGCATACTTTACCCACATTTTGTATTTTCTTTTCCTTTAAAATAAGAGGGAACTGAAAAATGCTCCACATCAGCAATTAATAAAGCCATGAAAATCCAACTCCAGAAATGTTCACCTCACAGCCGTCAGAATGTTCTTCAGCAAAACGTCTACAAAGAATAAACGCTGAAGTGCTTTCAGAGAACTGTGTACCCTCTAGATGCTGGGGGGGGGGATGGAAGCTGGTAACACCCGGTAGTGATAACATAACGGAGGTGCGTTTAAGTGTAAAAATTTAGCTACCATGTGATGTGGTAGGTCCTTTGATGCGCCTATCACCTGAGCAGAGCAGAATGGAAAAGACCCAGGCGGGCAATCCTGCACTGCAGAAACATTTAACATAGCCAAGACTTGGAAGAAACCAAAATGTCCATCAACAGAAAAATGCACAAAGAGGAAGTGGTGAGTGTAAACAATGGAATATAAGCCATGGAAAACAATGAAACAGTGCCGTTTGCACCACCTTATAAGGACCTAAAGATAATCACCCAACTTGAAGTAAGAAAGAAACTGAAAGACAGATATCCTATGACACCACTTCTAGGTGTTACCTAAAAATTGATACTCATGAACTTATTTCCAGGAGAAGGGAAAACATGGATTAAGAAAAAAAATACTCTGTTTAACCAAATGGCAAGGTGTAAGGAATGTATGAATTACGATCAGGGCGTTAACAGACATGTACTCATACATATGAAATATATAATCACAAAATGCCTATGGGATACCAAGAGAGGCCTACTCATCACTCTGTAATAACCTACACCAGACAGGATCCAAAGATGAAAACACAGATACATGGATATGATAAACCAGATTCTGTCCACCTAGGAGAAACATTTTTTATCAAATTGGTCCTGATACCTAATAAAAATTAAATTTAAAAAAACAAACAACAAGTAAGGAGATATAAGCTCTTGGGGGATTGTGCTGTCACATTCCACTCTAATTTGAAGCCTACTAACACGATTTCCGGGAAAGCTCTCTTGCACAAAAAACCAGAGTTGGAAATGTAGATATGCTGACGCCTTCTGGCTGTTTACTGCAAGGGCAGCTTGAAACCCAAAGCTAATGGTCACTTAACATTCACAAGGCCTCAGGGCTTTAAAGGACACTGCCCGAAAAAAATTGTGCTGAAGTAGGGAATGACCAGAAAAATTCAAAACAGGCAAATTTTTCAAGAAGATAGTATGAAGAAGTAAGTTTTACTCACTGTCCTTCCAAAACAAGGAAAATGGATCAAAGCTCAACCTCAGGAATTATTACACTCATGCAAATCTAATCTACAAAAAGGTTTCAACTCACTCAGGTCGACTGAGCCTCAGCAAAATGTCTACAAATAATGAAAGCTTAAGTGGTGTTTGAGAACTGTGTACCCTCTAGCTGCTGGTGCCATGTAAAGTGGTCACAGCCAATAATGAGAACAGAAAGGAGCAGCATTTAGCAGTAAAAATTGAGCTACCATTCGAGGCAGCAGACCCACCGCTTTGCCTCTCACCTGAGAAGACCAGAATCTAGAAGACACAGGCTGCAAAAGCTGCACTGCACCTTTATTCACAATAGCCAAGACATGCAAGCAACCTAAATGTCCATCTACAGATGAATGGATAAAGAAGGAGTGGTCCATGTAAACAATGGAATACTAGCCATGGATGACAATGAAACACTGCTCTTTGAGGCACCATAGATGAGCCTAGAGATAATCACAGACCATGAGGTAAGTTGGAAAGCAAAAGACATATATCCTATGAATTATCACTTAGAGGTGTCACCTAAGAACTGAGAAAAATGGACATATTTCCATAGAGAAAGACACACACAGACTTGAGAAAGAAACTATGCATATCTAAAAGGAAAGGTGGTGGCAATGGATAAATTAAGATTAGGTTTCCCATACCTATACAAATACAGATTAAGTACATATATCAAAAAGCCCGAGCACATAGCAAGGGACGTCTAGTGAACACTCTGTAATCGTTTACATGGGAAAAGATCTGTACATGAATAGGTATATATGATGTACAAAAGTACCAGATCGTTGACACCTAGGACAAACTGTATTCTGATCATTACCCCGATTAAAACAATTCAAACAACGAACAAGAAGTAATGAGGCATAAACTACAGGGGCTTTTCCCTGGCACATTCCATTCTAATTTACAAACTAGTAACAGGATTTCAAGAAAGGCTCTGCTCCCCTAGTAACCAGATTTGGGAATGGAGAAATGCTGCCACCTTGTGGCCGTTTCCCACAACACCAGTTTTAACCCAGTGCTAATGGTCACTAAATATTCACACTCATTGCAGGCATTTAAATGACACCTGCTCTCAAAAAAAATCCTGGGGTCCCAAATGGACCACAAATTCAAAAGAGGGCAACCTTCCAAGAAGACAATATCAAGAGGTATATTGTACTCACACAATTATTTTTTCTTAAGAAAGGAGAAATGTGTGGGAAAATGCTGAATCTTAGGAATTATTAAAGACATGCGAATCCAAATTACAAAAAACCTATCAGCTCACACCAGGCAGAATGGCAAACATGCTGCAAACAACAAATGCTGAAGGGGTTGTGGAAAAATGCATACCCTCGGGGTTCATTGGGACGTGGTAAGAGCCACGAATGAAAACACAACAGAGGTGCTTTGAAAAGGTAACCACTGAGCTACCAGTCAATGAATCATCCCCACTCTTGGGCCTATCACCTGAGAACATGAGAATCAAAAGTCACAGGATGGCAACACTGCACTCCAGCAATATGTACCACAGCCAACACTTTGAAGCAATGAAGATGTCCATCAACAGAGGATTGCACAAACAAGAAGTGGTCCATGTACACAATAGAATACTACCCCTCTAAAAAATATAAATTAACTTTAAAAAACCAACATAACAAAGGAGACATAAGCCTTTGGGGAGTATATCAGGGCACACTGCACTCTAATTTATAACTGAGCCACACCACTGGCAGGAAGGTCCGTTTCCCTAGGTAACAGAGTGGGCAACGTAGAAATGCTGCCACACTCTGGCGGATACCTGCAACGGCAGCTTTGAAATCTGTGCCAATGGGCACTTCATATGCACAAGTACTACAGGGCTGCAAATGAAAACTGTCCTTCCAATGGCTTGACGCAGGTAAAGGCCAAAAAATTTCAAAATGTGGCACATACTTCAAGAAAAATAATTGAAGAAGTCAGCTGTAATAGCAGATTGGGAAAAAATGGACACGTCTGAGAGCTCAGTTTCAAGGGAGTATGAGACACGTGCAAATCCAACCATAAAGAGGTATCAGCTCGCACCACTGAGAATAACCATCCACAAAAAAATACAAACGATCCATGCTGAAGAGGTTGTGGAGAAATTCATACCCTCAATTTGAAGTGGGACGTAACCTGGTAAGAGCCACTAATGGGAAGAGACTGGAGGGGCCTATAAAAGGTAAACCTTGAGCTACTATATGATCCAGAAGGCCCACTCCTCAGGCAACATCCTAAGAAGACAAAATTGGAAAGACACAGGCAGGCAAATTTGCACTGTAGAAGTATTACAGTAGCCAAGACATGGAAGTAACCAAAACATCCATCAAGAGATGAGTGGACAAAGAAGAACGTGTACATGTACAGATGGAATATTAGCCAAGGACAAAAGATGACACAATGCCATTTGCAGGACCATACAGGAGTCTAGGGGTAATCATGCAACTTGTAGTAAGTGAGAAAGCGAAAGACACATATCTTATCATATCACTTATGGGTGTTACCTGAAAATTGATACCAATGAAGATATTTCCACAGAGAAATGCAATCACAGATTCATTAAACAAACTTATGGTTCACAAAATGGAAAGGTGTGAGGATTGGATACATTAAGATATGGGGGTAAACACAGATACACAAACAGACGTGAAATATAGAAGCACCGAAAACCTATGGCATACCAAGAGAAGACTACTCAACATTGTGTCCTAACCTGCATGGGAAAAGGATCTGAAGATGAAGAGATATATGTATATGTGTAAAAGTACCACATCTTGCACGCCTAGAAAAAACAAAACATTGTCATCTAATTTGCTGTGATAAGAAATAAAAATTAATTAAAAAAACGAACAAGAAGTAATGAGACCTAATCTTAAGGGGCTTTTCCTGGCACATTCCATTCTAATTTACAACCAACAACACAACTTCCATTATGGATCTGTTGCCCTAGTAACCAGGTTTGGTAAGGAGAAGTGCTGCCGCTTTCTGGCCGTTTCACACAACAGGGCCAATCGTCAATTAATATTCAAAATACTTGCAGGCCTGTAAATGACACCTGCCATCAAAAAAAAAAATCCTGGGGTCGTAAATCGACCAGTAAATTCAAAACTCGTCAACATTTCAAGAAGACAATTTCAAGAGGCATACTTTACCCACATTTTGTATTTTCTTTTCCTTTAAAATAAGAGGGAACTGAAAAATGCTCCACATCAGCAATTAATAAAGCCATGAAAATCCAACTCCAGAAATGTTCACCTCACAGCCGTCAGAATGTTCTTCAGCAAAACGTCTACAAAGAATAAACGCTGAAGTGCTTTCAGAGGGCTGTGTACCCTCTAGATGCTGGGGGGGGATGGAAGCTGGTAACACCCGGTAGTGATAACATAACGGAGGTGCGTTTAAGTGTAAAAATTTAGCTACCATGTGATGTGGTAGGTCCTTTGATGCGCCTATCACCTGAGCAGAGCAGAATGGAAAAGACCCAGGCGGTCAATCCTGCACTGCAGAAACATTTAACATAGCCAAGACTTGGAAGAAACCAAAATGTCCATCAACAGAAAAATGCACAAAGAGGAAGTGGTGAGTGTAAACAATGGAATATAAGCCATGGAAAACAATGAAACAGTGCCGTTTGCACCACCTTATAAGGACCTAAAGATAATCACCCAACTTGAAGTAAGAAAGAAACTGAAAGACAGATATCCTATGACACCACTTCTAGGTGTTACCTAAAAATTGATACTCATGAACTTATTTCCAGGAGAAGGGAAAACATGGATTAAGAAAAAAAATACTCTGTTTAACCAAATGGCAAGGTGTAAGGAATGTATGAATTACGATCAGGGCGTTAACAGACATGTACTCATACATATGAAATATATAATCACAAAATGCCTATGGGATACCAAGAGAGGCCTACTCATCACTCTGTAATAACCTACACCAGACAGGATCCAAAGATGAAAACACAGATACATGGATATGATAAACCAGATTCTGTCCACCTAGGAGAAACATTTTTTATCAAATTGGTCCTGATACCTAATAAAAATTAAATTTAAAAAAACAAACAACAAGTAAGGAGATATAAGCTCTTGGGGGATTGTGCTGTCACATTCCACTCTAATTTGAAGCCTACTAACACGATTTCCGGGAAAGCTCTCTTGCACAAAAAACCAGAGTTGGAAATGTAGATATGCTGACGCCTTCTGGCTGTTTACTGCAAGGGCAGCTTGAAACCCACAGCTAATGGTCACTTAACATTCACAAGGCCTCAGGGCTTTAAAGGACACTGCCCTAAAAAAATTGTGCTGAAGTAGGGAATGACCAGAAAAATTCAAAACAGGCAAATTTTTCAAGAAGATAGTATGAAGAAGTAAGTTTTACTCACTGTCCTTCCAAAACAAGGAAAATGGATCAAAGCTCAACCTCAGGAATTATTACACTCATGCAAATCTAATCTACAAAAAGGTTTCAACTCACTCAGGTCGACTGAGCCTCAGCAAAATGTCTACAAATAATGAAAGCTTAAGTGGTGTTTGAGAACTGTGTACCCTCTAGCTGCTGGTGCCATGTAAAGTGGTCACAGCCAATAATGAGAACAGAAAGGAGCAGCATTTAGCAGTAAAAATTGAGCTACCATTCGAGGCAGCAGACCCACCGCTTTGCCTCTCACCTGAGAAGACCAGAATCTAGAAGACACAGGCTGCAAAAGCTGCACTGCACCTTTATTCACAATAGCCAAGACATGCAAGCAACCTAAATGTCCATCTACAGATGAATGGATAAAGAAGGAGTGGTCCATGTAAACAATGGAATACTAGCCATGGATGACAATGAAACACTGCTCTTTGAGGCACCATAGATGAGCCTAGAGATAATCACAGACCATGAGGTAAGTTGGAAAGCAAAAGACATATATCCTATGAATTATCACTTAGAGGTGTCACCTAAGAACTGAGAAAAATGGACATATTTCCATAGAGAAAGACACACACAGACTTGAGAAAGAAACTATGCATATCTAAAAGGAAAGGTGGTGGCAATGGATAAATTAAGATTAGGTTTCCCATACCTATACAAATACAGATTAAGTACATATATCAAAAAGCCCGAGCACATAGCAAGGGACGTCTAGTGAACACTCTGTAATCGTTTACATGGGAAAAGAATCTGTACATGAATAGGTATATATGATGTACAAAAGTACCAGATCGTTGACACCTAGGACAAACTGTATTCTGATCATTACCCCGATTAAAACAATTCAAACAACGAACAAGAAGTAATGAGGCATAAACTACAGGGGCTTTTCCCTGGCACATTCCATTCTAATTTACAAACTAGTAACAGGATTTCAAGAAAGGCTCTGCTCCCCTAGTAACCAGATTTGGGAATGGAGAAATGCTGCCACCTTGTGGCCGTTTCCCACAACACCAGTTTTAACCCAGTGCTAATGGTCACTAAATATTCACACTCATTGCAGGCATTTAAATGACACCTGCTCTCAAAAAAAATCCTGGGGTCCCAAATGGACCACAAATTCAAAAGAGGGCAACCTTCCAAGAAGACAATATCAAGAGGTATATTGTACTCACACAATTATTTTTTCTTAAGAAAGGAGAAATGTGTGGGAAAATGCTGAATCTTAGGAATTATTAAAGACATGCGAATCCAAATTACAAAAAACCTATCAGCTCACACCAGGCAGAATGGCAAACATGCTGCAAACAACAAATGCTGAAGGGGTTGTGGAAAAATGCATACCCTCGGGGTTCATTGGGACGTGGTAAGAGCCACGAATGAAAACACAACAGAGGTGCTTTGAAAAGGTAACCACTGAGCTACCAGTCAATGAATCATCCCCACTGTTGGGCCTATCACCTGAGAACATGAGAATCAAAAGTCACAGGATGGCAACACTGCACTCCAGCAATATGTACCACAGCCAACACTTTGAAGCAATGAAGATGTCCATCAACAGAGGATTGCACAAACAAGAAGTGGTCCATGTACACAATAGAATACTACCCCTCTAAAAAATATAAATTAACTTTAAAAAACCAACATAACAAAGGAGACATAAGCCTTTGGGGAGTATATCAGGGCACACTGCACTCTAATTTATAACTGAGCCACACCACTGGCAGGAAGGTCCGTTTCCCTAGGTAACAGAGTGGGCAACGTAGAAATGCTGCCACACTCTGGCGGATACCTGCAACGGCAGCTTTGAAATCTGTGCCAATGGGCACTTCATATGCACAAGTACTACAGGGCTGCAAATGAAAACTGTCCTTCCAATGTCTTGACGCAGGTAAAGGCCAAAAAATTTCAAAATGTGGCACATACTTCAAGAAAAATAATTGAAGAAGTCAGCTGTAATAGCAGATTGGGAAAAAATGGACATGTCTGAGAGCTCAGTTTCAAGGGAGTATGAGACACGTGCAAATCCAACCATAAAGAGGTATCAGCTCGCACCACTGAGAATAACCATCCACAAAAAAATACAAACGATCCATGCTGAAGAGGTTGTGGAGAAATTCATACCCTCAATTTGAAGTGGGACGTAACCTGGTAAGAGCCACTAATGGGAAGAGACTGGAGGGGCCTATAAAAGGTAAACCTTGAGCTACTATATGATCCAGAAGGCCCACTCCTCAGGCAACATCCTAAGAAGACAAAATTGGAAAGACACAGGCAGGCAAATTTGCACTGTAGAAGTATTACAGTAGCCAAGACATGGAAGTAACCAAAACATCCATCAAGAGATGAGTGGACAAAGAAGAACGTGTACATGTACAGATGGAATATTAGCCAAGGACAAAAGATGACACAATGCCATTTGCAGGACCATACAGGAGTCTAGGGGTAATCATGCAACTTGTAGTAAGTGAGAAAGCGAAAGACACATATCTTATCATATCACTTATGGGTGTTACCTGAAAATTGATACCAATGAAGATATTTCCACAGAGAAATGCAATCACAGATTCATTAAACAAACTTATGGTTCACAAAATGGAAAGGTGTGAGGATTGGATACATTAAGATATGGGGGTAAACACAGATACACAAACAGACGTGAAATATAGAAGCACCGAAAACCTATGGCATACCAAGAGAAGACTACTCAACATTGTGTCCTAACCTGCATGGGAAAAGGATCTGAAGATGAAGAGATATATGTATATGTGTAAAAGTACCACATCTTGCACGCCTAGAAAAAACAAAACATTGTCATCTAATTTGCTGTGATAAGAAATAAAAATTAATTAAAAAAACGAACAAGAAGTAATGAGACCTAATCTTAAGGGGCTTTTCCTGGCACATTCCATTCTAATTTACAACCAACAACACAACTTCCATTATGGATCTGTTGCCCTAGTAACCAGGTTTGGTAAGGAGAAGTGCTGCCGCTTTCTGGCCGTTTCACACAACAGGGCCAATCGTCAATTAATATTCAAAATACTTGCAGGCCTGTAAATGACACCTGCCATCAAAAAAAAAAATCCTGGGGTCGTAAATCGACCAGTAAATTCAAAACTCGTCAACATTTCAAGAAGACAATTTCAAGAGGCATACTTTACCCACATTTTGTATTTTCTTTTCCTTTAAAATAAGAGGGAACTGAAAAATGCTCCACATCAGCAATTAATAAAGCCATGAAAATCCAACTCCAGAAATGTTCACCTCACAGCCGTCAGAATGTTCTTCAGCAAAACGTCTACAAAGAATAAACGCTGAAGTGCTTTCAGAGAACTGTGTACCCTCTAGATGCTGGGGGGGGGATGGAAGCTGGTAACACCCGGTAGTGATAACATAACGGAGGTGCGTTTAAGTGTAAAAATTTAGCTACCATGTGATGTGGTAGGTCCTTTGATGCGCCTATCACCTGAGCAGAGCAGAATGGAAAAGACCCAGGCGGGCAATCCTGCACTGCAGAAACATTTAACATAGCCAAGACTTGGAAGAAACCAAAATGTCCATCAACAGAAAAATGCACAAAGAGGAAGTGGTGAGTGTAAACAATGGAATATAAGCCATGGAAAACAATGAAACAGTGCCGTTTGCACCACCTTATAAGGACCTAAAGATAATCACCCAACTTGAAGTAAGAAAGAAACTGAAAGACAGATATCCTATGACACCACTTCTAGGTGTTACCTAAAAATTGATACTCATGAACTTATTTCCAGGAGAAGGGAAAACATGGATTAAGAAAAAAAATACTCTGTTTAACCAAATGGCAAGGTGTAAGGAATGTATGAATTAAGATCAGGGCGTTAACAGACATGTACTCATACATATGAAATATATAATCACAAAATGCCTATGGGATACCAAGAGAGGCCTACTCATCACTCTGTAATAACCTACACCAGACAGGATCCAAAGATGAAAACACAGATACATGGATATGATAAACCAGATTCTGTCCACCTAGGAGAAACATTTTTTATCAAATTGGTCCTGATACCTAATAAAAATTAAATTTAAAAAACAAAAAACAAGTAAGGAGATATAAGCTCTTGGGGGTTTGTGCTGTCACATTCCACCCTAATTTGAAGCCTACTAACACGATTTCCAGGAAAGCTCTCTTGCACAAAAAACCAGAGTTGGAAATGTAGATATGCTGACGCCTTCTGGCTGTTTACTGCAAGGGCAGCTTGAAACCCACAGCTAATGGTCACTTAACATTCACAAGGCCTCAGGGCTTTAAAGGACACTGCCCTAAAACAATTGTGCTGAAGTAGGGAATGACCAGAAAAATTCAAAACAGGCAAATTTTTCAAGAAGATAGTATGAAGAAGTAAGTTTTACTCACCGTCCTTCCAAAACAAGGAAAATGGATAAAAGCTCAACCTCAGGAATTATTACACTCATGCAAATCTAATCTACAAAAAGGTTTCAACTCACACAGGTCGACTGAGCCTCAGCAAAATGTCTACAAATAATGAAAGCTTAAGTGGTGTTTGAGAACTCTGTACCCTCTAGCTGCTGGTGCCATGTAAAGTGGTCACAGCCAATAATGAGAACAGAAAGGAGCAGCATTTAGCAGTAAAAACTGAGCTACCATTCGAGGCAGCAGACCCACCGCTTTGCCTCTCACCTGAGAAGACCAGAATCTAGAAGACACAGGCTGCAAAAGCTGCACTGCACCTTTATTCACAATAGCCAAGACATGCAAGCAACCTAAATGTCCATCAACAGATGAATGGATAAAGAAGGAGCGGTCCATGTAAACAACGGAATACTAGCCATGGATGACAATGAAACACTGCTCTTTGAGGTACCATAGATGAGCCTAGAGATAATCACAAACCATGAGGTAAGTTGGAAAGCAAAAGACATATATCCTATGAATTATCACTTAGAGGTGTCACCTAAGAACTGAGAAAAATGGACATATTTCCATAGAGAAAGACACACACAGACTTGAGAAAGAAACTATGCATATCTAAAAGGAAAGGTGGTGGCAATGGATAAATTAAGATTAGGTTTCCCATACCTATACAAATACAGATTAAGTACGTATATCAAAAAGCCCGAGCACGTAGCAAGGGACGTCTAGTGAACACTCTGTAATCGTTTACATGGGAAAAGAATCTGTACATGAATAGGTATATATGATGTACAAAAGTACCAGATTGTTGACACCTAGGACAAACTGTATTCTGATCATTACCCCGATTAAAACAATTCGAACAACGAACAAGAAGTAATGAGGCATAAACTACAGGGGCTTTTCCCTGGCACATTCCATTCTAATTTACAAACTAGTAACAGGATTTCAAGAAAGGCTCTGCTCCCCTAGTAACCAGATTTGGGAATGGAGAAATGCTGCCACCTTGTGGCCGTTTCCCACAACACCAGTTTTAACCCAGTGCTAATGGTCACTAAATATTCACACTCATTGCAGGCATTTAAATGACACCTGCTCTCAAAAAAAATCCTGGGGTCCCAAATGGACCACAAATTCAAAAGAGGGCAACCTTCCAAGAAGACAATATCAAGAGGTATATTGTACTCACGCAATTATTTTTTCTTAAGAAAGGAGAAATGTGTGGGAAAATGCTGAATCTTAGGAATTATTAAAGACATGCGAATCCAAATTACAAAAAACCTATCAGCTCACACCAGGCAGAATGGCAAACATGCTGCAAACAACAAATGCTGAAGGGGTTGTGGAAAAATGCATACCCTCGGGGTTCATTGGGACGTGGTAAGAGCCACGAATGAAAACACAACAGAGGTGCTTTGAAAAGGTAACCACTGAGCTACCAGTCAATGAATCATCCCCACTGTTGGGCCTATCACCTGAGAACATGAGAATCAAAAGTCACAGGATGGCAACACTGCACTCCAGCAATATGTACCACAGCCAACACTTTGAAGCAATGAAGATGTCCATCAACAGAGGATTGCACAAACAAGAAGTGGTCCATGTACACAATAGAATACTACCCCTCTAAAAAATATAAATTAACTTTAAAAAACCAACATAACAAAGGAGACATAAGCCTTTGGGGAGTATATCAGGGCACACTGCACTCTAATTTATAACTGAGCCACACCACTGGCAGGAAGGTCCGTTTCCCTAGGTAACAGAGTGGGCAACGTAGAAATGCTGCCACACTCTGGCGGATACCTGCAACGGCAGCTTTGAAATCTGTGCCAATGGGCACTTCATATGCACAAGTACTACAGGGCTGCAAATGAAAACTGTCCTTCCAATGTCTTGACGCAGGTAAAGGCCAAAAAATTTCAAAATGTGGCACATACTTCAAGAAAAATAATTGAAGAAGTCAGCTGTAATAGCAGATTGGGAAAAAATGGACATGTCTGAGAGCTCAGTTTCAAGGGAGTATGAGACACGTGCAAATCCAACCATAAAGAGGTATCAGCTTGCACCACTGAGAATAACCATCCACAAAAAAGTACAAACGATCCATGCTGAAGAGGTTGTGGAGAAATTCATACCCTCAATTTGAAGTGGGACGTAACCTGGTAAGAGCCACTAATGGGAAGAGACTGGAGGGGCCTATAAAACGTAAACCTTGAGCTACTATATGATCCAGAAGGCCCACTCCTCAGGCAACATCCTAAGAAGACAAAATTGGAAAGACACAGGCAGGCAAATTTGCACTGTAGAAGTATTACAGTAGCCAAGACATGGAAGTAACCAAAACATCCATCAAGAGATGAGTGGACAAAGAAGAACGCGTACATGTACAGATGGAATATTAGCCAAGGACAAAAGATGACACAATGCCTTTTGCAGGACCATACAGGAGTCTAGGGGTAATCATGCAACTTGTAGTAAGTGAGAAAGCGAAAGACACATATCTTATCATATCACTTATGGGTGTTACCTGAAAATTGATACCAATGAAGATATTTCCACAGAGAAATGCAATCACAGATTCATTAAACAAACTTATGGTTCACAAAATGGAAAGGTGTGAGGATTGGATACATTAAGATATGGGGGTAAACACAGATACACAAACAGACGTGAAATATAGAAGCACCGAAAACCTATGGCATACCAAGAGAAGACTACTCAACATTGTGTCCTAATCTGCATGGGAAAAGGATCTGAAGATGAAGAGATATATGTATATGTGTAAAAGTACCACATCTTGCACGCCTAGAAAAAACAAAACATTGTCATCTAATTTGCTGTGATAAGAAATAAAAATTAATTAAAAAAACGAACAAGAAGTAATGAGACCTAATCTTAAGGGGCTTTTCCTGGCACATTCCATTCTAATTTACAACCAACAACACAACTTCCATTATGGATCTGTTGCCCTAGTAACCAGGTTTGGTAAGGAGAAGTGCTGCCGCTTTCTGGCCGTTTCACACAACAGGGCCAATCGTCACTTAATATTCAAAACACTTGCAGGCCTGTAAATGACACCTGCCATCAAAAAAAAATCCTGGGGTCGTAAATCGACCAGTAAATTCAAAACTCGTCAACATTTCAAGAAGACAATTTCAAGAGGCATACTTTACCCACATTTTGTATTTTCTTTTCCTTTAAAATAAGAGGGAACTGAAAAATGCTCCACATCAGCAATTAATAAAGCCATGAAAATCCAACTACAGAAATGTTCACCTCACAGCCGTCAGAATGTTCTTCAGCAAAACGTCTACAAAGAATAAACGCTGAAGTGCTTTCAGAGAACTGTGTACCCTCTAGATGCTGGGGGGGGGATGGAAGCTGGTAACACCCGGTAGTGATAACATAACGGAGGTGCGTTTAAGTGTAAAAATTTAGCTACCATGTGATGTGGTAGGTCCTTTGATGCGCCTATCACCTGAGCAGAGCAGAATGGAAAAGACCCAGGCGGGCAATCCTGCACTGCAGAAACATTTAACATAGCCAAGACTTGGAAGAAACCAAAATGTCCATCAACAGAAAAATGCACAAAGAGGAAGTGGTGAGTGTAAACAATGGAATATAAGCCATGGAAAACAATGAAACAGTGCCGTTTGCACCACCTTATAAGGACCTAAAGATAATCACCCAACTTGAAGTAAGAAAGAAACTGAAAGACAGATATCCTATGACACCACTTCTAGGTGTTACCTAAAATTGATACTCATGAACTTATTTCCAGGAGAAGGGAAAACATGGATTAAGAAAAAAAATACTCTGTTTAACCAAATGGCAAGGTGTAAGGAATGTATGAATTACGATCAGGGCGTTAACAGACATGTACTCATACATATGAAATATATAATCACAAAATGCCTATGGGATACCAAGAGAGGCCTACTCATCACTCTGTAATAACCTACACCAGACAGGATCCAAAGATGAAAACACAGATACATGGATATGATAAACCAGATTCTGTCCACCTAGGAGAAACATTTTTTATCAAATTGGTCCTGATACCTAATAAAAATTAAATTTAAAAAAACAAACAACAAGTAAGGAGATATAAGCTCTTGGGGGATTGTGCTGTCACATTCCACTCTAATTTGAAGCCTACTAACACGATTTCCGGGAAAGCTCTCTTGCACAAAAAACCAGAGTTGGAAATGTAGATATGCTGATGCCTTCTGGCTGTTTACTGCAAGGGCAGCTTGAAACCCAAAGCTAATGGTCACTTAACATTCACAAGGCCTCAGGGCTTTAAAGGACACTGCCCGAAAAAAATTGTGCTGAAGTAGGGAATGACCAGAAAAATTCAAAACAGGCAAATTTTTCAAGAAGATAGTATGAAGAAGTAAGTTTTACTCACTGTCCTTCCAAAACAAGGAAAATGGATCAAAGCTCAACCTCAGGAATTATTACACTCATGCAAATCTAATCTACAAAAAGGTTTCAACTCACTCAGGTCGACTGAGCCTCAGCAAAATGTCTACAAATAATGAAAGCTTAAGTGGTGTTTGAGAACTGTGTACCCTCTAGCTGCTGGTGCCATGTAAAGTGGTCACAGCCAATAATGAGAACAGAAAGGAGCAGCATTTAGCAGTAAAAATTGAGCTACCATTCGAGGCAGCAGACCCACCGCTTTGCCTCTCACCTGAGAAGACCAGAATCTAGAAGACACAGGCTGCAAAAGCTGCACTGCACCTTTATTCACAATAGCCAAGACATGCAAGCAACCTAAATGTCCATCTACAGATGAATGGATAAAGAAGGAGTGGTCCATGTAAACAATGGAATACTAGCCATGGATGACAATGAAACACTGCTCTTTGAGGCACCATAGATGAGCCTAGAGATAATCACAGACCATGAGGTAAGTTGGAAAGCAAAAGACATATATCCTATGAATTATCACTTAGAGGTGTCACCTAAGAACTGAGAAAAATGGACATATTTCCATAGAGAAAGACACACACAGACTTGAGAAAGAAACTATGCATATCTAAAAGGAAAGGTGGTGGCAATGGATAAATTAAGATTAGGTTTCCCATACCTATACAAATACAGATTAAGTACATATATCAAAAAGCCCGAGCACATAGCAAGGGACGTCTAGTGAACACTCTGTAATCGTTTACATGGGAAAAGAATCTGTACATGAATAGGTATATATGATGTACAAAAGTACCAGATCGTTGACACCTAGGACAAACTGTATTCTGATCATTACCCCGATTAAAACAATTCAAACAACGAACAAGAAGTAATGAGGCATAAACTACAGGGGCTTTTCCCTGGCACATTCCATTCTAATTTACAAACTAGTAACAGGATTTCAAGAAAGGCTCTGCTCCCCTAGTAACCAGATTTGGGAATGGAGAAATGCTGCCACCTTGTGGCCGTTTCCCACAACACCAGTTTTAACCCAGTGCTAATGGTCACTAAATATTCACACTCATTGCAGGCATTTAAATGACACCTGCTCTCAAAAAAAATCCTGGGGTCCCAAATGGACCACAAATTCAAAAGAGGGAAACCTTCCAAGAAGACAATATCAAGAGGTATATTGTACTCACACAATTATTTTTTCTTAAGAAAGGAGAAATGTGTGGGAAAATGCTGAATCTTAGGAATTATTAAAGACATGCGAATCCAAATTACAAAAAACCTATCAGCTCACACCAGGCAGAATGGCAAACATGCTGCAAACAACAAATGCTGAAGGGGTTGTGGAAAAATGCATACCCTCGGGGTTCATTGGGACGTGGTAAGAGCCACGAATGAAAACACAACAGAGGTGCTTTGAAAAGGTAACCACTGAGCTACCAGTCAATGAATCATCCCCACTGTTGGGCCTATCACCTGAGAACATGAGAATCAAAAGTCACAGGATGGCAACACTGCACTCCAGCAATATGTACCACAGCCAACACTTTGAAGCAATGAAGATGTCCATCAACAGAGGATTGCACAAACAAGAAGTGGTCCATGTACACAATAGAATACTACCCCTCTAAAAAATATAAATTAACTTTAAAAAACCAACATAACAAAGGAGACATAAGCCTTTGGGGAGTATATCAGGGCACACTGCACTCTAATTTATAACTGAGCCACACCACTGGCAGGAAGGTCCGTTTCCCTAGGTAACAGAGTGGGCAACGTAGAAATGCTGCCACACTCTGGCGGATACCTGCAACGGCAGCTTTGAAATCTGTGCCAATGGGCACTTCATATGCACAAGTACTACAGGGCTGCAAATGAAAACTGTCCTTCCAATGTCTTGACGCAGGTAAAGGCCAAAAAATTTCAAAATGTGGCACATACTTCAAGAAAAATAATTGAAGAAGTCAGCTGTAATAGCAGATTGGGAAAAAATGGACATGTCTGAGAGCTCAGTTTCAAGGGAGTATGAGACACGTGCAAATCCAACCATAAAGAGGTATCAGCTCGCACCACTGAGAATAACCATCCACAAAAAAATACAAACGATCCATGCTGAAGAGGTTGTGGAGAAATTCATACCCTCAATTTGAAGTGGGACGTAACCTGGTAAGAGCCACTAATGGGAAGAGACTGGAGGGGCCTATAAAAGGTAAACCTTGAGCTACTATATGATCCAGAAGGCCCACTCCTCAGGCAACATCCTAAGAAGACAAAATTGGAAAGACACAGGCAGGCAAATTTGCACTGTAGAAGTATTACAGTAGCCAAGACATGGAAGTAACCAAAACATCCATCAAGAGATGAGTGGACAAAGAAGAACGTGTACATGTACAGATGGAATATTAGCCAAGGACAAAAGATGACACAATGCCATTTGCAGGACCATACAGGAGTCTAGGGGTAATCATGCAACTTGTAGTAAGTGAGAAAGCGAAAGACACATATCTTATCATATCACTTATGGGTGTTACCTGAAAATTGATACCAATGAAGATATTTCCACAGAGAAATGCAATCACAGATTCATTAAACAAACTTATGGTTCACAAAATGGAAAGGTGTGAGGATTGGATACATTAAGATATGGGGGTAAACACAGATACACAAACAGACGTGAAATATAGAAGCACCGAAAACCTATGGCATACCAAGAGAAGACTACTCAACATTGTGTCCTAACCTGCATGGGAAAAGGATCTGAAGATGAAGAGATATATGTATATGTGTAAAAGTACCACATCTTGCACGCCTAGAAAAAACAAAACATTGTCATCTAATTTGCTGTGATAAGAAATAAAAATTAATTAAAAAAACGAACAAGAAGTAATGAGACCTAATCTTAAGGGGCTTTTCCTGGCACATTCCATTCTAATTTACAACCAACAACACAACTTCCATTATGGATCTGTTGCCCTAGTAACCAGGTTTGGTAAGGAGAAGTGCTGCCGCTTTCTGGCCGTTTCACACAACAGGGCCAATCGTCAATTAATATTCAAAATACTTGCAGGCCTGTAAATGACACCTGCCATCAAAAAAAAAAATCCTGGGGTCGTAAATCGACCAGTAAATTCAAAACTCGTCAACATTTCAAGAAGACAATTTCAAGAGGCATACTTTACCCACATTTTGTATTTTCTTTTCCTTTAAAATAAGAGGGAACTGAAAAATGCTCCACATCAGCAATTAATAAAGCCATGAAAATCCAACTCCAGAAATGTTCACCTCACAGCCGTCAGAATGTTCTTCAGCAAAACGTCTACAAAGAATAAACGCTGAAGTGCTTTCAGAGAACTGTGTACCCTCTAGATGCTGGGGGGGGGATGGAAGCTGGTAACACCCGGTAGTGATAACATAACGGAGGTGCGTTTAAGTGTAAAAATTTAGCTACCATGTGATGTGGTAGGTCCTTTGATGCGCCTATCACCTGAGCAGAGCAGAATGGAAAAGACCCAGGCGGGCAATCCTGCACTGCAGAAACATTTAACATAGCCAAGACTTGGAAGAAACCAAAATGTCCATCAACAGAAAAATGCACAAAGAGGAAGTGGTGAGTGTAAACAATGGAATATAAGCCATGGAAAACAATGAAACAGTGCCGTTTGCACCACCTTATAAGGACCTAAAGATAATCACCCAACTTGAAGTAAGAAAGAAACTGAAAGACAGATATCCTATGACACCACTTCTAGGTGTTACCTAAAAATTGATACTCATGAACTTATTTCCAGGAGAAGGGAAAACATGGATTAAGAAAAAAAATACTCTGTTTAACCAAATGGCAAGGTGTAAGGAATGTATGAATTACGATCAGGGCGTTAACAGACATGTACTCATACATATGAAATATATAATCACAAAATGCCTATGGGATACCAAGAGAGGC
Source organism: Mesoplodon densirostris (assembly GCF_025265405.1). Classification (NCBI taxonomy): domain Eukaryota; kingdom Metazoa; phylum Chordata; class Mammalia; order Artiodactyla; family Ziphiidae; genus Mesoplodon; species Mesoplodon densirostris. The sequence continues at coordinate 121,861,725 of NC_082665.1, forward strand.
CTACTCATCACTCTGTAATAACCTACACCAGACAGGATCCAAAGATGAAAACACAGATACATGGATATGATAAACCAGATTCTGTCCACCTAGGAGAAACATTTTTTATCAAATTGGTCCTGATACCTAATAAAAATTAAATTTAAAAAAACAAACAACAAGTAAGGAGATATAAGCTCTTGGGGGATTGTGCTGTCACATTCCACTCTAATTTGAAGCCTACTAACACGATTTCCGGGAAAGCTCTCTTGCACAAAAAACCAGAGTTGGAAATGTAGATATGCTGATGCCTTCTGGCTGTTTACTGCAAGGGCAGCTTGAAACCCAAAGCTAATGGTCACTTAACATTCACAAGGCCTCAGGGCTTTAAAGGACACTGCCCGAAAAAAATTGTGCTGAAGTAGGGAATGACCAGAAAAATTCAAAACAGGCAAATTTTTCAAGAAGATAGTATGAAGAAGTAAGTTTTACTCACTGTCCTTCCAAAACAAGGAAAATGGATCAAAGCTCAACCTCAGGAATTATTACACTCATGCAAATCTAATCTACAAAAAGGTTTCAACTCACTCAGGTCGACTGAGCCTCAGCAAAATGTCTACAAATAATGAAAGCTTAAGTGGTGTTTGAGAACTGTGTACCCTCTAGCTGCTGGTGCCATGTAAAGTGGTCACAGCCAATAATGAGAACAGAAAGGAGCAGCATTTAGCAGTAAAAATTGAGCTACCATTCGAGGCAGCAGACCCACCGCTTTGCCTCTCACCTGAGAAGACCAGAATCTAGAAGACACAGGCTGCAAAAGCTGCACTGCACCTTTATTCACAATAGCCAAGACATGCAAGCAACCTAAATGTCCATCTACAGATGAATGGATAAAGAAGGAGTGGTCCATGTAAACAATGGAATACTAGCCATGGATGACAATGAAACACTGCTCTTTGAGGCACCATAGATGAGCCTAGAGATAATCACAGACCATGAGGTAAGTTGGAAAGCAAAAGACATATATCCTATGAATTATCACTTAGAGGTGTCACCTAAGAACTGAGAAAAATGGACATATTTCCATAGAGAAAGACACACACAGACTTGAGAAAGAAACTATGCATATCTAAAAGGAAAGGTGGTGGCAATGGATAAATTAAGATTAGGTTTCCCATACCTATACAAATACAGATTAAGTACATATATCAAAAAGCCCGAGCACATAGCAAGGGACGTCTAGTGAACACTCTGTAATCGTTTACATGGGAAAAGAATCTGTACATGAATAGGTATATATGATGTACAAAAGTACCAGATCGTTGACACCTAGGACAAACTGTATTCTGATCATTACCCCGATTAAAACAATTCAAACAACGAACAAGAAGTAATGAGGCATAAACTACAGGGGCTTTTCCCTGGCACATTCCATTCTAATTTACAAACTAGTAACAGGATTTCAAGAAAGGCTCTGCTCCCCTAGTAACCAGATTTGGGAATGGAGAAATGCTGCCACCTTGTGGCCGTTTCCCACAACACCAGTTTTAACCCAGTGCTAATGGTCACTAAATATTCACACTCATTGCAGGCATTTAAATGACACCTGCTCTCAAAAAAAATCCTGGGGTCCCAAATGGACCACAAATTCAAAAGAGGGAAACCTTCCAAGAAGACAATATCAAGAGGTATATTGTACTCACACAATTATTTTTTCTTAAGAAAGGAGAAATGTGTGGGAAAATGCTGAATCTTAGGAATTATTAAAGACATGCGAATCCAAATTACAAAAAACCTATCAGCTCACACCAGGCAGAATGGCAAACATGCTGCAAACAACAAATGCTGAAGGGGTTGTGGAAAAATGCATACCCTCGGGGTTCATTGGGACGTGGTAAGAGCCACGAATGAAAACACAACAGAGGTGCTTTGAAAAGGTAACCACTGAGCTACCAGTCAATGAATCATCCCCACTGTTGGGCCTATCACCTGAGAACATGAGAATCAAAAGTCACAGGATGGCAACACTGCACTCCAGCAATATGTACCACAGCCAACACTTTGAAGCAATGAAGATGTCCATCAACAGAGGATTGCACAAACAAGAAGTGGTCCATGTACACAATAGAATACTACCCCTCTAAAAAATATAAATTAACTTTAAAAAACCAACATAACAAAGGAGACATAAGCCTTTGGGGAGTATATCAGGGCACACTGCACTCTAATTTATAACTGAGCCACACCACTGGCAGGAAGGTCCGTTTCCCTAGGTAACAGAGTGGGCAACGTAGAAATGCTGCCACACTCTGGCGGATACCTGCAACGGCAGCTTTGAAATCTGTGCCAATGGGCACTTCATATGCACAAGTACTACAGGGCTGCAAATGAAAACTGTCCTTCCAATGTCTTGACGCAGGTAAAGGCCAAAAAATTTCAAAATGTGGCACATACTTCAAGAAAAATAATTGAAGAAGTCAGCTGTAATAGCAGATTGGGAAAAAATGGACATGTCTGAGAGCTCAGTTTCAAGGGAGTATGAGACACGTGCAAATCCAACCATAAAGAGGTATCAGCTCGCACCACTGAGAATAACCATCCACAAAAAAATACAAACGATCCATGCTGAAGAGGTTGTGGAGAAATTCATACCCTCAATTTGAAGTGGGACGTAACCTGGTAAGAGCCACTAATGGGAAGAGACTGGAGGGGCCTATAAAAGGTAAACCTTGAGCTACTATATGATCCAGAAGGCCCACTCCTCAGGCAACATCCTAAGAAGACAAAATTGGAAAGACACAGGCAGGCAAATTTGCACTGTAGAAGTATTACAGTAGCCAAGACATGGAAGTAACCAAAACATCCATCAAGAGATGAGTGGACAAAGAAGAACGTGTACATGTACAGATGGAATATTAGCCAAGGACAAAAGATGACACAATGCCATTTGCAGGACCATACAGGAGTCTAGGGGTAATCATGCAACTTGTAGTAAGTGAGAAAGCGAAAGACACATATCTTATCATATCACTTATGGGTGTTACCTGAAAATTGATACCAATGAAGATATTTCCACAGAGAAATGCAATCACAGATTCATTAAACAAACTTATGGTTCACAAAATGGAAAGGTGTGAGGATTGGATACATTAAGATATGGGGGTAAACACAGATACACAAACAGACGTGAAATATAGAAGCACCGAAAACCTATGGCATACCAAGAGAAGACTACTCAACATTGTGTCCTAACCTGCATGGGAAAAGGATCTGAAGATGAAGAGATATATGTATATGTGTAAAAGTACCACATCTTGCACGCCTAGAAAAAACAAAACATTGTCATCTAATTTGCTGTGATAAGAAATAAAAATTAATTAAAAAAACGAACAAGAAGTAATGAGACCTAATCTTAAGGGGCTTTTCCTGGCACATTCCATTCTAATTTACAACCAACAACACAACTTCCATTATGGATCTGTTGCCCTAGTAACCAGGTTTGGTAAGGAGAAGTGCTGCCGCTTTCTGGCCGTTTCACACAACAGGGCCAATCGTCAATTAATATTCAAAATACTTGCAGGCCTGTAAATGACACCTGCCATCAAAAAAAAAAATCCTGGGGTCGTAAATCGACCAGTAAATTCAAAACTCGTCAACATTTCAAGAAGACAATTTCAAGAGGCATACTTTACCCACATTTTGTATTTTCTTTTCCTTTAAAATAAGAGGGAACTGAAAAATGCTCCACATCAGCAATTAATAAAGCCATGAAAATCCAACTACAGAAATGTTCACCTCACAGCCGTCAGAATGTTCTTCAGCAAAACGTCTACAAAGAATAAACGCTGAAGTGCTTTCAGAGGGCTGTGTACCCTCTAGATGCTGGGGGGGGATGGAAGCTGGTAACACCCGGTAGTGATAACATAACGGAGGTGCGTTTAAGTGTAAAAATTTAGCTACCATGTGATGTGGTAGGTCCTTTGATGCGCCTATCACCTGAGCAGAGCAGAATGGAAAAGACCCAGGCGGGCAATCCTGCACTGCAGAAACATTTAACATAGCCAAGACTTGGAAGAAACCAAAATGTCCATCAACAGAAAAATGCACAAAGAGGAAGTGGTGAGTGTAAACAATGGAATATAAGCCATGGAAAACAATGAAACAGTGCCGTTTGCACCACCTTATAAGGACCTAAAGATAATCACCCAACTTGAAGTAAGAAAGAAACTGAAAGACAGATATCCTATGACACCACTTCTAGGTGTTACCTAAAAATTGATACTCATGAACTTATTTCCAGGAGAAGGGAAAACATGGATTAAGAAAAAAAATACTCTGTTTAACCAAATGGCAAGGTGTAAGGAATGTATGAATTACGATCAGGGCGTTAACAGACATGTACTCATACATATGAAATATATAATCACAAAATGCCTATGGGATACCAAGAGAGGCCTACTCATCACTCTGTAATAACCTACACCAGACAGGATCCAAAGATGAAAACACAGATACATGGATATGATAAACCAGATTCTGTCCACCTAGGAGAAACATTTTTTATCAAATTGGTCCTGATACCTAATAAAAATTAAATTTAAAAAAACAAACAACAAGTAAGGAGATATAAGCTCTTGGGGGATTGTGCTGTCACATTCCACTCTAATTTGAAGCCTACTAACACGATTTCCGGGAAAGCTCTCTTGCACAAAAAACCAGAGTTGGAAATGTAGATATGCTGACGCCTTCTGGCTGTTTACTGCAAGGGCAGCTTGAAACCCACAGCTAATGGTCACTTAACATTCACAAGGCCTCAGGGCTTTAAAGGACACTGCCCTAAAAAAATTGTGCTGAAGTAGGGAATGACCAGAAAAATTCAAAACAGGCAAATTTTTCAAGAAGATAGTATGAAGAAGTAAGTTTTACTCACTGTCCTTCCAAAACAAGGAAAATGGATCAAAGCTCAACCTCAGGAATTATTACACTCATGCAAATCTAATCTACAAAAAGGTTTCAACTCACTCAGGTCGACTGAGCCTCAGCAAAATGTCTACAAATAATGAAAGCTTAAGTGGTGTTTGAGAACTGTGTACCCTCTAGCTGCTGGTGCCATGTAAAGTGGTCACAGCCAATAATGAGAACAGAAAGGAGCAGCATTTAGCAGTAAAAATTGAGCTACCATTCGAGGCAGCAGACCCACCGCTTTGCCTCTCACCTGAGAAGACCAGAATCTAGAAGACACAGGCTGCAAAAGCTGCACTGCACCTTTATTCACAATAGCCAAGACATGCAAGCAACCTAAATGTCCATCTACAGATGAATGGATAAAGAAGGAGTGGTCCATGTAAACAATGGAATACTAGCCATGGATGACAATGAAACACTGCTCTTTGAGGCACCATAGATGAGCCTAGAGATAATCACAGACCATGAGGTAAGTTGGAAAGCAAAAGACATATATCCTATGAATTATCACTTAGAGGTGTCACCTAAGAACTGAGAAAAATGGACATATTTCCATAGAGAAAGACACACACAGACTTGAGAAAGAAACTATGCATATCTAAAAGGAAAGGTGGTGGCAATGGATAAATTAAGATTAGGTTTCCCATACCTATACAAATACAGATTAAGTACATATATCAAAAAGCCCGAGCACATAGCAAGGGACGTCTAGTGAACACTCTGTAATCGTTTACATGGGAAAAGAATCTGTACATGAATAGGTATATATGATGTACAAAAGTACCAGATCGTTGACACCTAGGACAAACTGTATTCTGATCATTACCCCGATTAAAACAATTCAAACAACGAACAAGAAGTAATGAGGCATAAACTACAGGGGCTTTTCCCTGGCACATTCCATTCTAATTTACAAACTAGTAACAGGATTTCAAGAAAGGCTCTGCTCCCCTAGTAACCAGATTTGGGAATGGAGAAATGCTGCCACCTTGTGGCCGTTTCCCACAACACCAGTTTTAACCCAGTGCTAATGGTCACTAAATATTCACACTCATTGCAGGCATTTAAATGACACCTGCTCTCAAAAAAAATCCTGGGGTCCCAAATGGACCACAAATTCAAAAGAGGGCAACCTTCCAAGAAGACAATATCAAGAGGTATATTGTACTCACACAATTATTTTTTCTTAAGAAAGGAGAAATGTGTGGGAAAATGCTGAATCTTAGGAATTATTAAAGACATGCGAATCCAAATTACAAAAAACCTATCAGCTCACACCAGGCAGAATGGCAAACATGCTGCAAACAACAAATGCTGAAGGGGTTGTGGAAAAATGCATACCCTCGGGGTTCATTGGGACGTGGTAAGAGCCACGAATGAAAACACAACAGAGGTGCTTTGAAAAGGTAACCACTGAGCTACCAGTCAATGAATCATCCCCACTGTTGGGCCTATCACCTGAGAACATGAGAATCAAAAGTCACAGGATGGCAACACTGCACTCCAGCAATATGTACCACAGCCAACACTTTGAAGCAATGAAGATGTCCATCAACAGAGGATTGCACAAACAAGAAGTGGTCCATGTACACAATAGAATACTACCCCTCTAAAAAATATAAATTAACTTTAAAAAACCAACATAACAAAGGAGACATAAGCCTTTGGGGAGTATATCAGGGCACACTGCACTCTAATTTATAACTGAGCCACACCACTGGCAGGAAGGTCCGTTTCCCTAGGTAACAGAGTGGGCAACGTAGAAATGCTGCCACACTCTGGCGGATACCTGCAACGGCAGCTTTGAAATCTGTGCCAATGGGCACTTCATATGCACAAGTACTACAGGGCTGCAAATGAAAACTGTCCTTCCAATGTCTTGACGCAGGTAAAGGCCAAAAAATTTCAAAATGTGGCACATACTTCAAGAAAAATAATTGAAGAAGTCAGCTGTAATAGCAGATTGGGAAAAAATGGACATGTCTGAGAGCTCAGTTTCAAGGGAGTATGAGACACGTGCAAATCCAACCATAAAGAGGTATCAGCTCGCACCACTGAGAATAACCATCCACAAAAAAATACAAACGATCCATGCTGAAGAGGTTGTGGAGAAATTCATACCCTCAATTTGAAGTGGGACGTAACCTGGTAAGAGCCACTAATGGGAAGAGACTGGAGGGGCCTATAAAAGGTAAACCTTGAGCTACTATATGATCCAGAAGGCCCACTCCTCAGGCAACATCCTAAGAAGACAAAATTGGAAAGACACAGGCAGGCAAATTTGCACTGTAGAAGTATTACAGTAGCCAAGACATGGAAGTAACCAAAACATCCATCAAGAGATGAGTGGACAAAGAAGAACGTGTACATGTACAGATGGAATATTAGCCAAGGACAAAAGATGACACAATGCCATTTGCAGGACCATACAGGAGTCTAGGGGTAATCATGCAACTTGTAGTAAGTGAGAAAGCGAAAGACACATATCTTATCATATCACTTATGGGTGTTACCTGAAAATTGATACCAATGAAGATATTTCCACAGAGAAATGCAATCACAGATTCATTAAACAAACTTATGGTTCACAAAATGGAAAGGTGTGAGGATTGGATACATTAAGATATGGGGGTAAACACAGATACACAAACAGACGTGAAATATAGAAGCACCGAAAACCTATGGCATACCAAGAGAAGACTACTCAACATTGTGTCCTAACCTGCATGGGAAAAGGATCTGAAGATGAAGAGATATATGTATATGTGTAAAAGTACCACATCTTGCACGCCTAGAAAAAACAAAACATTGTCATCTAATTTGCTGTGATAAGAAATAAAAATTAATTAAAAAAACGAACAAGAAGTAATGAGACCTAATCTTAAGGGGCTTTTCCTGGCACATTCCATTCTAATTTACAACCAACAACACAACTTCCATTATGGATCTGTTGCCCTAGTAACCAGGTTTGGTAAGGAGAAGTGCTGCCGCTTTCTGGCCGTTTCACACAACAGGGCCAATCGTCAATTAATATTCAAAATACTTGCAGGCCTGTAAATGACACCTGCCATCAAAAAAAAAAATCCTGGGGTCGTAAATCGACCAGTAAATTCAAAACTCGTCAACATTTCAAGAAGACAATTTCAAGAGGCATACTTTACCCACATTTTGTATTTTCTTTTCCTTTAAAATAAGAGGGAACTGAAAAATGCTCCACATCAGCAATTAATAAAGCCATGAAAATCCAACTCCAGAAATGTTCACCTCACAGCCGTCAGAATGTTCTTCAGCAAAACGTCTACAAAGAATAAACGCTGAAGTGCTTTCAGAGAACTGTGTACCCTCTAGATGCTGGGGGGGGGATGGAAGCTGGTAACACCCGGTAGTGATAACATAACGGAGGTGCGTTTAAGTGTAAAAATTTAGCCACCATGTGATGTGGTAGGTCCTTTGATGCGCCTATCACCTGAGCAGAGCAGAATGGAAAAGACCCAGGCGGGCAATCCTGCACTGCAGAAACATTTAACATAGCCAAGACTTGGAAGAAACCAAAATGTCCATCAACAGAAAAATGCACAAAGAGGAAGTGGTGAGTGTAAACAATGGAATATAAGCCATGGAAAACAATGAAACAGTGCCGTTTGCACCACCTTATAAGGACCTAAAGATAATCACCCAACTTGAAGTAAGAAAGAAACTGAAAGACAGATATCCTATGACACCACTTCTAGGTGTTACCTAAAAATTGATACTCATGAACTTATTTCCAGGAGAAGGGAAAACATGGATTAAGAAAAAAAATACTCTGTTTAACCAAATGGCAAGGTGTAAGGAATGTATGAATTACGATCAGGGCGTTAACAGACATGTACTCATACATATGAAATATATAATCACAAAATGCCTATGGGATACCAAGAGAGGCCTACTCATCACTCTGTAATAACCTACACCAGACAGGATCCAAAGATGAAAACACAGATACATGGATATGATAAACCAGATTCTGTCCACCTAGGAGAAACATTTTTTATCAAATTGGTCCTGATACCTAATAAAAATTAAATTTAAAAAACAAACAACAAGTAAGGAGATATAAGCTCTTGGGGGTTTGTGCTGTCACATTCCACTCTAATTTGAAGCCTACTAACACGATTTCCAGGAAAGCTCTCTTGCACAAAAAACCAGAGTTGGAAATGTAGATATGCTGACGCCTTCTGGCTGTTTACTGCAAGGGCAGCTTGAAACCCACAGCTAATGGTCACTTAACATTCACAAGGCCTCAGGGCTTTAAAGGACACTGCCCTAAAACAATTGTGCTGAAGTAGGGAATGACCAGAAAAATTCAAAACAGGCAAATTTTTCAAGAAGATAGTATGAAGAAGTAAGTTTTACTCACCGTCCTTCCAAAACAAGGAAAATGGATAAAAGCTCAACCTCAGGAATTATTACACTCATGCAAATCTAATCTACAAAAAGGTTTCAACTCACACAGGTCGACTGAGCCTCAGCAAAATGTCTACAAATAATGAAAGCTTAAGTGGTGTTTGAGAACTCTGTACCCTCTAGCTGCTGGTGCCATGTAAAGTGGTCACAGCCAATAATGAGAACAGAAAGGAGCAGCATTTAGCAGTAAAAACTGAGCTACCATTCGAGGCAGCAGACCCACCGCTTTGCCTCTCACCTGAGAAGACCAGAATCTAGAAGACACAGGCTGCAAAAGCTGCACTGCACCTTTATTCACAATAGCCAAGACATGCAAGCAACCTAAATGTCCATCAACAGATGAATGGATAAAGAAGGAGTGGTCCATGTAAACAACGGAATACTAGCCATGGATGACAATGAAACACTGCTCTTTGAGGTACCATAGATGAGCCTAGAGATAATCACAAACCATGAGGTAAGTTGGAAAGCAAAAGACATATATCCTATGAATTATCACTTAGAGGTGTCACCTAAGAACTGAGAAAAATGGACATATTTCCATAGAGAAAGACACACACAGACTTGAGAAAGAAACTATGCATATCTAAAAGGAAAGGTGGTGGCAATGGATAAATTAAGATTAGGTTTCCCATACCTATACAAATACAGATTAAGTACGTATATCAAAAAGCCCGAGCACATAGCAAGGGACGTCTAGTGAACACTCTGTAATCGTTTACATGGGAAAAGAATCTGTACATGAATAGGTATATATGATGTACAAAAGTACCAGATTGTTGACACCTAGGACAAACTGTATTCTGATCATTACCCCGATTAAAACAATTCAAACAACGAACAAGAAGTAATGAGGCATAAACTACAGGGGCTTTTCCCTGGCACATTCCATTCTAATTTACAAACTAGTAACAGGATTTCAAGAAAGGCTCTGCTCCCCTAGTAACCAGATTTGGGAATGGAGAAATGCTGCCACCTTGTGGCCGTTTCCCACAACACCAGTTTTAACCCAGTGCTAATGGTCACTAAATATTCACACTCATTGCAGGCATTTAAATGACACCTGCTCTCAAAAAAAATCCTGGGGTCCCAAATGGACCACAAATTCAAAAGAGGGCAACCTTCCAAGAAGACAATATCAAGAGGTATATTGTACTCACGCAATTATTTTTTCTTAAGAAAGGAGAAATGTGTGGGAAAATGCTGAATCTTAGGAATTATTAAAGACATGCGAATCCAAATTACAAAAAACCTATCAGCTCACACCAGGCAGAATGGCAAACATGCTGCAAACAACAAATGCTGAAGGGGTTGTGGAAAAATGCATACCCTCGGGGTTCATTGGGACGTGGTAAGAGCCACGAATGAAAACACAACAGAGGTGCTTTGAAAAGGTAACCACTGAGCTACCAGTCAATGAATCATCCCCACTGTTGGGCCTATCACCTGAGAAAATGAGAATCATAAGTCACAGGATGGCAACACTGCACTCCAGCAATATATACCACAGCCAACACTTTGAAGCAATGAAGATGTCCATCAACAGAGGATTGCACAAACAAGAAGTGGTCCATGTACACAATAGAATACTACCCCTCTAAAAAATATAAATTAACTTTAAAAAACCAACATAACAAAGGAGACATAAGCCTTTGGGGAGTATATCAGGGCACACTGCACTCTAATTTATAACTGAGCCACACCACTGGCAGGAAGGTCCGTTTCCCTAGGTAACAGAGTGGGCAACGTAGAAATGCCGCCACACTCTGGCAGATACCTGCAACGGCAGGGTTGAAATCTGTGCCAATAGGCACTTCATATGCACAAGTACTACAGGGCTGCAAATGAAAACTGTCCTTCCAATGTCTTGATGCAGGTAAAGGCCAAAAAAGTTCAAAATGTGGCACATACTTCAAGAAAAAAATGGAAGAAGTCAGCTGTAATAGCAGATTGGGAAAAAATGGACATGCCTGAGAGCTCAGTTTCAAGGGAGTATGAGACACGTGTAAATCCAACCATAAAGAGCTATCAGCTCACACCACTGAGAATAACCATCCACAAAAAAATACAAACGATCCATGCTGAAGAGGTTGTGGAGAAATTCATACCCTCAATTTGAAGTGGGACGTAACCTGGTAAGAGCCACTAATGGGAAGAGACTGGAGGGGCCTATAAAAGGTAAACCTTGAGCTACTATATGATCCAGAAGGCCCACTCCTCAGGCTACACCCTAAGAAGACAAAATTGGAAAGACACAGGCAGGCAAATTTGCACTGTAGAAGTATTACAGTAGCCAAGACATGGAAGTAACCAAAACATCCATCAAGAGATGAGTGGACAAAGAAGAACGTGTACATGTACAGATGGAATATTAGCCAAGGAAAAAAATGACACAATGCCATTTGCAGGACCATACATGAGTCTAGGGGTAATCATGCAACTTGTAGTAAGTGAGAAAGCGAAAGACACATATCTTATCATATCACTTATGGGTGTTACCTGAAAATTGATACCAATGAAGATATTTCCACAGAGAAATGCAATCACAGATTCACTAAACAAACTTATGGTTCACAAAATGGAAAGGTGTGAGGATTAGATACATTAAGATATTGGGGTAAACACAGATACACAAACAGACGAGAAATATAGAGGCACCGAAAACCTACGGCATACCAAGAGAAGACTACTCAACATTGTGTCCTAACCTGCACGGGAAAAGGATCTGAAGATAAAGAGATATATGTATATGTGTAAAAGTACCACATCTTGCACACCTAGAAAAAACAAAACATTGTCATCTAATTTGCTGTGATAAGAAATAAAAATTAATTAAAAAAACGAACAAGAAGTAATGAGACCTAATCTTAAGGGGCTTTTCCTGGCACATTCCATTCTAATTTACAACCTACAACACTACTTCCATTATGGATCTGTTGCCCTAGTAACCAGGTTTGGTAAGGAGAAGTGCTGCCGCTTTCTGGCCGTTTCACACAACAGGGCCAATCGTCACTTAATATTCAAAACACTTGCAGGCCTGTAAATGACACCTGCCATCAAAAAAAAATCCTGGGGTCGTAAATCGACCAGTAAATTCAAAACTCATCAACATTTCAAGAAGACAATTTCAAGAGGCATATTTTACCCACATTTTATATTTTCTTTTCCTTTAAAATAAGAGGGAACTGAGAAATGCTCCACATCAGCAATTCATAAAGCCATGAAAATCCAACTCCAGAAATGTTCACCTCACAGCCGTCAGAATGTTCTTCAGCAAAACGTCTACAAAGAATAAACACTGAAGTGCTTTCAGAGAACTGTGTACCCTCTAGATGCTGGGGCGATGGAAGCTGGTAACACCCGGTAGTGATAACATAACGGAGGTGCGTTTAAGTGTAAAAATTTAGCCACCATGTGATGTGGTAGGTCCTTTGATGCACCTATCACCTGAGCAGAGCAGAATGGAAAAGACCCAGGCGGGCAATCCTGCACTGCAGGAACATTTAACATAGCCAAGACTTGGAAGAAACCAAAATGTCCATCAACAGAAAAATGCACAAAGAGGAAGTGGTGAGTGTAAACAATGGAATATAAGCCATGGAAAACAATGAAACAGTGCCGTTTGCACCACCTTATAAGGACATAAAGATAATCACCCAACTTGAAGTAAGAAAGAAACTGAAAGACAGATATCCTATGACACCACTTCTAGGTGTTACCTAAACATTGATACCCATGAACTTATTTCAAGGAGAAGGGAAAACATGGATTAAAAAAATTACTCCGTTTAACCAAATGGAAAGGTGTAAGTAATGTATGAATTACGATCAGGGCGTTAACAGACATGTACTCATACATATGAAATATATAATCACAAAATGCCTATGGAATACCAAGAGAGGTCTACTCATCACTCTGTAATACCCAACACCGGAAAGGATCCAAAGATGAAAACACAGATACATTGATATGATAAACCAGATTCTGACCACCTAGGAGAAACATTTTTTATCAAATTGGTCCTGATACCTAATAAAAATTAAATTTAAAAAACAAACAACAAGTAAGGAGATATAAGCTCTTGGGGGTTTGTGCTGTCACATTCCACCCTAATTTGAAGCCTACTAACACGATTTCCAGGAAAGCTCTCTTGCACAAAAAAACAGAGTTGGAAATGTAGATATGCTGACGCCTTCTGGCTGTTTACTGCAAGGGCAGCTTGAAATCCACAGCTAATGGTCACTTAACATTCACAAGGCCTCAGGGCTTTAAAGGACACTGCCCTAAAACAATTGTGCTGAAGTAGGGAAGGACCAGAAAAATTCAAAACAGCCAAATTTTTCAAGAAGATAGTATGAAGAAGTAAGTTTTACTCACCGTCCTTCCAAAACAAGGAAAATGGATAAAAGCTCAACCTCAGGAATTATTACACTCATGCAAATCTAATCTACAAAAAGGTTTCAACTCACACAGGTCGACTGAGCCTCAGCAAAATGTCTACAAATAATGAAAGCTTAAGTGGTGTTTGAGAACTCTGTACCCTCTAGCTGCTGGTGCCATGTAAAGTGGTCACAGCCAATAATGAGAACAGAAAGGAGCAGCATTTAGCAGTAAAAATTGAGCTACCATTCGAGGCAGCAGACCCACCGCTTTGCCTCTCACCTGAGAAGACCAGAATCTAGAAGACACAGGCTGCAAAAGCTGCACTGCACCTTTATTCACAATAGCCAAGACATGCAAGCAACCTAAATGTCCATCAACAGATGAATGGATAAAGAAGGAGCGGTCCATGTAAACAACGGAATACTAGCCATGGATGACAATGAAACACTGCTCTTTGAGGTACCATAGATGAGCCTAGAGATAATCACAAACCATGAGGTAAGTTGGAAAGCAAAAGACATATATCCTATGAATTATCACTTAGAGGTGTCACCTAAGAACTGAGAAAAATGGACATATTTCCATAGAGAAAGACACACACAGACTTGAGAAAGAAACTATGCATATCTAAAAGGAAAGGTGGTGGCAATGGATAAATTAAGATTAGGTTTCCCATACCTATACAAATACAGATTAAGTACGTATATCAAAAAGCCCGAGCACGTAGCAAGGGACGTCTAGTGAACACTCTGTAATCGTTTACATGGGAAAAGAATCTGTACATGAATAGGTATATATGATGTACAAAAGTACCAGATTGTTGACACCTAGGACAAACTGTATTCTGATCATTACCCCGATTAAAACAATTCGAACAACGAACAAGAAGTAATGAGGCATAAACTACAGGGGCTTTTCCCTGGCACATTCCATTCTAATTTACAAACTAGTAACAGGATTTCAAGAAAGGCTCTGCTCCCCTAGTAACCAGATTTGGGAATGGAGAAATGCTGCCACCTTGTGGCCGTTTCCCACAACACCAGTTTTAACCCAGTGCTAATGGTCACTAAATATTCACACTCATTGCAGGCATTTAAATGACACCTGCTCTCAAAAAAAATCCTGGGGTCCCAAATGGACCACAAATTCAAAAGAGGGCAACCTTCCAAGAAGACAATATCAAGAGGTATATTGTACTCACGCAATTATTTTTTCTTAAGAAAGGAGAAATGTGTGGGAAAATGCTGAATCTTAGGAATTATTAAAGACATGCGAATCCAAATTACAAAAAACCTATCAGCTCACACCAGGCAGAATGGCAAACATGCTGCAAACAACAAATGCTGAAGGGGTTGTGGAAAAATGCATACCCTCGGGGTTCATTGGGACGTGGTAAGAGCCACGAATGAAAACACAACAGAGGTGCTTTGAAAAGGTAACCACTGAGCTACCAGTCAATGAATCATCCCCACTGTTGGGCCTATCACCTGAGAACATGAGAATCAAAAGTCACAGGATGGCAACACTGCACTCCAGCAATATGTACCACAGCCAACACTTTGAAGCAATGAAGATGTCCATCAACAGAGGATTGCACAAACAAGAAGTGGTCCATGTACACAATAGAATACTACCCCTCTAAAAAATATAAATTAACTTTAAAAAACCAACATAACAAAGGAGACATAAGCCTTTGGGGAGTATATCAGGGCACACTGCACTCTAATTTATAACTGAGCCACACCACTGGCAGGAAGGTCCGTTTCCCTAGGTAACAGAGTGGGCAACGTAGAAATGCTGCCACACTCTGGCGGATACCTGCAACGGCAGCTTTGAAATCTGTGCCAATGGGCACTTCATATGCACAAGTACTACAGGGCTGCAAATGAAAACTGTCCTTCCAATGGCTTGACGCAGGTAAAGGCCAAAAAATTTCAAAATGTGGCACATACTTCAAGAAAAATAATTGAAGAAGTCAGCTGTAATAGCAGATTGGGAAAAAATGGACATGTCTGAGAGCTCAGTTTCAAGGGAGTATGAGACACGTGCAAATCCAACCATAAAGAGGTATCAGCTTGCACCACTGAGAATAACCATCCACAAAAAAGTACAAACGATCCATGCTGAAGAGGTTGTGGAGAAATTCATACCCTCAATTTGAAGTGGGACGTAACCTGGTAAGAGCCACTAATGGGAAGAGACTGGAGGGGCCTATAAAACGTAAACCTTGAGCTACTATATGATCCAGAAGGCCCACTCCTCAGGCAACATCCTAAGAAGACAAAATTGGAAAGACACAGGCAGGCAAATTTGCACTGTAGAAGTATTACAGTAGCCAAGACATGGAAGTAACCAAAACATCCATCAAGAGATGAGTGGACAAAGAAGAACGTGTACATGTACAGATGGAATATTAGCCAAGGACAAAAGATGACACAATGCCATTTGCAGGACCATACAGGAGTCTAGGGGTAATCATGCAACTTGTAGTAAGTGAGAAAGCGAAAGACACATATCTTATCATATCACTTATGGGTGTTACCTGAAAATTGATACCAATGAAGATATTTCCACAGAGAAATGCAATCACAGATTCATTAAACAAACTTATGGTTCACAAAATGGAAAGGTGTGAGGATTGGATACATTAAGATATGGGGGTAAACACAGATACACAAACAGACGTGAAATATAGAAGCACCGAAAACCTATGGCATACCAAGAGAAGACTACTCAACATTGTGTCCTAACCTGCATGGGAAAAGGATCTGAAGATGAAGAGATATATGTATATGTGTAAAAGTACCACATCTTGCACGCCTAGAAAAAACAAAACATTGTCATCTAATTTGCTGTGATAAGAAATAAAAATTAATTAAAAAAACGAACAAGAAGTAATGAGACCTAATCTTAAGGGGCTTTTCCTGGCACATTCCATTCTAATTTACAACCAACAACACAACTTCCATTATGGATCTGTTGCCCTAGTAACCAGGTTTGGTAAGGAGAAGTGCTGCCGCTTTCTGGCCGTTTCACACAACAGGGCCAATCGTCAATTAATATTCAAAATACTTGCAGGCCTGTAAATGACACCTGCCATCAAAAAAAAAAATCCTGGGGTCGTAAATCGACCAGTAAATTCAAAACTCGTCAACATTTCAAGAAGACAATTTCAAGAGGCATACTTTACCCACATTTTGTATTTTCTTTTCCTTTAAAATAAGAGGGAACTGAAAAATGCTCCACATCAGCAATTAATAAAGCCATGAAAATCCAACTACAGAAATGTTCACCTCACAGCCGTCAGAATGTTCTTCAGCAAAACGTCTACAAAGAATAAACGCTGAAGTGCTTTCAGAGGGCTGTGTACCCTCTAGATGCTGGGGGGGGATGGAAGCTGGTAACACCCGGTAGTGATAACATAACGGAGGTGCGTTTAAGTGTAAAAATTTAGCTACCATGTGATGTGGTAGGTCCTTTGATGCGCCTATCACCTGAGCAGAGCAGAATGGAAAAGACCCAGGCGGGCAATCCTGCACTGCAGAAACATTTAACATAGCCAAGACTTGGAAGAAACCAAAATGTCCATCAACAGAAAAATGCACAAAGAGGAAGTGGTGAGTGTAAACAATGGAATATAAGCCATGGAAAACAATGAAACAGTGCCGTTTGCACCACCTTATAAGGACCTAAAGATAATCACCCAACTTGAAGTAAGAAAGAAACTGAAAGACAGATATCCTATGACACCACTTCTAGGTGTTACCTAAAAATTGATACTCATGAACTTATTTCCAGGAGAAGGGAAAACATGGATTAAGAAAAAAAATACTCTGTTTAACCAAATGGCAAGGTGTAAGGAATGTATGAATTACGATCAGGGCGTTAACAGACATGTACTCATACATATGAAATATATAATCACAAAATGCCTATGGGATACCAAGAGAGGCCTACTCATCACTCTGTAATAACCTACACCAGACAGGATCCAAAGATGAAAACACAGATACATGGATATGATAAACCAGATTCTGTCCACCTAGGAGAAACATTTTTTATCAAATTGGTCCTGATACCTAATAAAAATTAAATTTAAAAAAACAAACAACAAGTAAGGAGATATAAGCTCTTGGGGGATTGTGCTGTCACATTCCACTCTAATTTGAAGCCTACTAACACGATTTCCGGGAAAGCTCTCTTGCACAAAAAACCAGAGTTGGAAATGTAGATATGCTGACGCCTTCTGGCTGTTTACTGCAAGGGCAGCTTGAAACCCACAGCTAATGGTCACTTAACATTCACAAGGCCTCAGGGCTTTAAAGGACACTGCCCTAAAAAAATTGTGCTGAAGTAGGGAATGACCAGAAAAATTCAAAACAGGCAAATTTTTCAAGAAGATAGTATGAAGAAGTAAGTTTTACTCACTGTCCTTCCAAAACAAGGAAAATGGATCAAAGCTCAACCTCAGGAATTATTACACTCATGCAAATCTAATCTACAAAAAGGTTTCAACTCACTCAGGTCGACTGAGCCTCAGCAAAATGTCTACAAATAATGAAAGCTTAAGTGGTGTTTGAGAACTGTGTACCCTCTAGCTGCTGGTGCCATGTAAAGTGGTCACAGCCAATAATGAGAACAGAAAGGAGCAGCATTTAGCAGTAAAAATTGAGCTACCATTCGAGGCAGCAGACCCACCGCTTTGCCTCTCACCTGAGAAGACCAGAATCTAGAAGACACAGGCTGCAAAAGCTGCACTGCACCTTTATTCACAATAGCCAAGACATGCAAGCAACCTAAATGTCCATCTACAGATGAATGGATAAAGAAGGAGTGGTCCATGTAAACAATGGAATACTAGCCATGGATGACAATGAAACACTGCTCTTTGAGGCACCATAGATGAGCCTAGAGATAATCACAGACCATGAGGTAAGTTGGAAAGCAAAAGACATATATCCTATGAATTATCACTTAGAGGTGTCACCTAAGAACTGAGAAAAATGGACATATTTCCATAGAGAAAGACACACACAGACTTGAGAAAGAAACTATGCATATCTAAAAGGAAAGGTGGTGGCAATGGATAAATTAAGATTAGGTTTCCCATACCTATACAAATACAGATTAAGTACATATATCAAAAAGCCCGAGCACATAGCAAGGGACGTCTAGTGAACACTCTGTAATCGTTTACATGGGAAAAGAATCTGTACATGAATAGGTATATATGATGTACAAAAGTACCAGATCGTTGACACCTAGGACAAACTGTATTCTGATCATTACCCCGATTAAAACAATTCAAACAACGAACAAGAAGTAATGAGGCATAAACTACAGGGGCTTTTCCCTGGCACATTCCATTCTAATTTACAAACTAGTAACAGGATTTCAAGAAAGGCTCTGCTCCCCTAGTAACCAGATTTGGGAATGGAGAAATGCTGCCACCTTGTGGCCGTTTCCCACAACACCAGTTTTAACCCAGTGCTAATGGTCACTAAATATTCACACTCATTGCAGGCATTTAAATGACACCTGCTCTCAAAAAAAATCCTGGGGTCCCAAATGGACCACAAATTCAAAAGAGGGCAACCTTCCAAGAAGACAATATCAAGAGGTATATTGTACTCACACAATTATTTTTTCTTAAGAAAGGAGAAATGTGTGGGAAAATGCTGAATCTTAGGAATTATTAAAGACATGCGAATCCAAATTACAAAAAACCTATCAGCTCACACCAGGCAGAATGGCAAACATGCTGCAAACAACAAATGCTGAAGGGGTTGTGGAAAAATGCATACCCTCGGGGTTCATTGGGACGTGGTAAGAGCCACGAATGAAAACACAACAGAGGTGCTTTGAAAAGGTAACCACTGAGCTACCAGTCAATGAATCATCCCCACTGTTGGGCCTATCACCTGAGAACATGAGAATCAAAAGTCACAGGATGGCAACACTGCACTCCAGCAATATGTACCACAGCCAACACTTTGAAGCAATGAAGATGTCCATCAACAGAGGATTGCACAAACAAGAAGTGGTCCATGTACACAATAGAATACTACCCCTCTAAAAAATATAAATTAACTTTAAAAAACCAACATAACAAAGGAGACATAAGCCTTTGGGGAGTATATCAGGGCACACTGCACTCTAATTTATAACTGAGCCACACCACTGGCAGGAAGGTCCGTTTCCCTAGGTAACAGAGTGGGCAACGTAGAAATGCTGCCACACTCTGGCGGATACCTGCAACGGCAGCTTTGAAATCTGTGCCAATGGGCACTTCATATGCACAAGTACTACAGGGCTGCAAATGAAAACTGTCCTTCCAATGTCTTGACGCAGGTAAAGGCCAAAAAATTTCAAAATGTGGCACATACTTCAAGAAAAATAATTGAAGAAGTCAGCTGTAATAGCAGATTGGGAAAAAATGGACATGTCTGAGAGCTCAGTTTCAAGGGAGTATGAGACACGTGCAAATCCAACCATAAAGAGGTATCAGCTCGCACCACTGAGAATAACCATCCA
Source organism: Mesoplodon densirostris (assembly GCF_025265405.1). Taxonomy (NCBI): domain Eukaryota; kingdom Metazoa; phylum Chordata; class Mammalia; order Artiodactyla; family Ziphiidae; genus Mesoplodon; species Mesoplodon densirostris. The sequence goes on from NC_082665.1 coordinate 121,882,032, forward strand.
CAAAAAAATACAAACGATCCATGCTGAAGAGGTTGTGGAGAAATTCATACCCTCAATTTGAAGTGGGACGTAACCTGGTAAGAGCCACTAATGGGAAGAGACTGGAGGGGCCTATAAAAGGTAAACCTTGAGCTACTATATGATCCAGAAGGCCCACTCCTCAGGCAACATCCTAAGAAGACAAAATTGGAAAGACACAGGCAGGCAAATTTGCACTGTAGAAGTATTACAGTAGCCAAGACATGGAAGTAACCAAAACATCCATCAAGAGATGAGTGGACAAAGAAGAACGTGTACATGTACAGATGGAATATTAGCCAAGGACAAAAGATGACACAATGCCATTTGCAGGACCATACAGGAGTCTAGGGGTAATCATGCAACTTGTAGTAAGTGAGAAAGCGAAAGACACATATCTTATCATATCACTTATGGGTGTTACCTGAAAATTGATACCAATGAAGATATTTCCACAGAGAAATGCAATCACAGATTCATTAAACAAACTTATGGTTCACAAAATGGAAAGGTGTGAGGATTGGATACATTAAGATATGGGGGTAAACACAGATACACAAACAGACGTGAAATATAGAAGCACCGAAAACCTATGGCATACCAAGAGAAGACTACTCAACATTGTGTCCTAACCTGCATGGGAAAAGGATCTGAAGATGAAGAGATATATGTATATGTGTAAAAGTACCACATCTTGCACGCCTAGAAAAAACAAAACATTGTCATCTAATTTGCTGTGATAAGAAATAAAAATTAATTAAAAAAACGAACAAGAAGTAATGAGACCTAATCTTAAGGGGCTTTTCCTGGCACATTCCATTCTAATTTACAACCAACAACACAACTTCCATTATGGATCTGTTGCCCTAGTAACCAGGTTTGGTAAGGAGAAGTGCTGCCGCTTTCTGGCCGTTTCACACAACAGGGCCAATCGTCAATTAATATTCAAAATACTTGCAGGCCTGTAAATGACACCTGCCATCAAAAAAAAAAATCCTGGGGTCGTAAATCGACCAGTAAATTCAAAACTCGTCAACATTTCAAGAAGACAATTTCAAGAGGCATACTTTACCCACATTTTGTATTTTCTTTTCCTTTAAAATAAGAGGGAACTGAAAAATGCTCCACATCAGCAATTAATAAAGCCATGAAAATCCAACTCCAGAAATGTTCACCTCACAGCCGTCAGAATGTTCTTCAGCAAAACGTCTACAAAGAATAAACGCTGAAGTGCTTTCAGAGAACTGTGTACCCTCTAGATGCTGGGGGGGGGGATGGAAGCTGGTAACACCCGGTAGTGATAACATAACGGAGGTGCGTTTAAGTGTAAAAATTTAGCCACCATGTGATGTGGTAGGTCCTTTGATGCGCCTATCACCTGAGCAGAGCAGAATGGAAAAGACCCAGGCGGGCAATCCTGCACTGCAGAAACATTTAACATAGCCAAGACTTGGAAGAAACCAAAATGTCCATCAACAGAAAAATGCACAAAGAGGAAGTGGTGAGTGTAAACAATGGAATATAAGCCATGGAAAACAATGAAACAGTGCCGTTTGCACCACCTTATAAGGACCTAAAGATAATCACCCAACTTGAAGTAAGAAAGAAACTGAAAGACAGATATCCTATGACACCACTTCTAGGTGTTACCTAAAAATTGATACTCATGAACTTATTTCCAGGAGAAGGGAAAACATGGATTAAGAAAAAAAATACTCTGTTTAACCAAATGGCAAGGTGTAAGGAATGTATGAATTACGATCAGGGCGTTAACAGACATGTACTCATACATATGAAATATATAATCACAAAATGCCTATGGGATACCAAGAGAGGCCTACTCATCACTCTGTAATAACCTACACCAGACAGGATCCAAAGATGAAAACACAGATACATGGATATGATAAACCAGATTCTGTCCACCTAGGAGAAACATTTTTTATCAAATTGGTCCTGATACCTAATAAAAATTAAATTTAAAAAACAAACAACAAGTAAGGAGATATAAGCTCTTGGGGGTTTGTGCTGTCACATTCCACTCTAATTTGAAGCCTACTAACACGATTTCCAGGAAAGCTCTCTTGCACAAAAAACCAGAGTTGGAAATGTAGATATGCTGACGCCTTCTGGCTGTTTACTGCAAGGGCAGCTTGAAACCCACAGCTAATGGTCACTTAACATTCACAAGGCCTCAGGGCTTTAAAGGACACTGCCCTAAAACAATTGTGCTGAAGTAGGGAATGACCAGAAAAATTCAAAACAGGCAAATTTTTCAAGAAGATAGTATGAAGAAGTAAGTTTTACTCACCGTCCTTCCAAAACAAGGAAAATGGATAAAAGCTCAACCTCAGGAATTATTACACTCATGCAAATCTAATCTACAAAAAGGTTTCAACTCACACAGGTCGACTGAGCCTCAGCAAAATGTCTACAAATAATGAAAGCTTAAGTGGTGTTTGAGAACTCTGTACCCTCTAGCTGCTGGTGCCATGTAAAGTGGTCACAGCCAATAATGAGAACAGAAAGGAGCAGCATTTAGCAGTAAAAACTGAGCTACCATTCGAGGCAGCAGACCCACCGCTTTGCCTCTCACCTGAGAAGACCAGAATCTAGAAGACACAGGCTGCAAAAGCTGCACTGCACCTTTATTCACAATAGCCAAGACATGCAAGCAACCTAAATGTCCATCAACAGATGAATGGATAAAGAAGGAGTGGTCCATGTAAACAACGGAATACTAGCCATGGATGACAATGAAACACTGCTCTTTGAGGTACCATAGATGAGCCTAGAGATAATCACAAACCATGAGGTAAGTTGGAAAGCAAAAGACATATATCCTATGAATTATCACTTAGAGGTGTCACCTAAGAACTGAGAAAAATGGACATATTTCCATAGAGAAAGACACACACAGACTTGAGAAAGAAACTATGCATATCTAAAAGGAAAGGTGGTGGCAATGGATAAATTAAGATTAGGTTTCCCATACCTATACAAATACAGATTAAGTACGTATATCAAAAAGCCCGAGCACATAGCAAGGGACGTCTAGTGAACACTCTGTAATCGTTTACATGGGAAAAGAATCTGTACATGAATAGGTATATATGATGTACAAAAGTACCAGATTGTTGACACCTAGGACAAACTGTATTCTGATCATTACCCCGATTAAAACAATTCAAACAACGAACAAGAAGTAATGAGGCATAAACTACAGGGGCTTTTCCCTGGCACATTCCATTCTAATTTACAAACTAGTAACAGGATTTCAAGAAAGGCTCTGCTCCCCTAGTAACCAGATTTGGGAATGGAGAAATGCTGCCACCTTGTGGCCGTTTCCCACAACACCAGTTTTAACCCAGTGCTAATGGTCACTAAATATTCACACTCATTGCAGGCATTTAAATGACACCTGCTCTCAAAAAAAATCCTGGGGTCCCAAATGGACCACAAATTCAAAAGAGGGCAACCTTCCAAGAAGACAATATCAAGAGGTATATTGTACTCACGCAATTATTTTTTCTTAAGAAAGGAGAAATGTGTGGGAAAATGCTGAATCTTAGGAATTATTAAAGACATGCGAATCCAAATTACAAAAAACCTATCAGCTCACACCAGGCAGAATGGCAAACATGCTGCAAACAACAAATGCTGAAGGGGTTGTGGAAAAATGCATACCCTCGGGGTTCATTGGGACGTGGTAAGAGCCACGAATGAAAACACAACAGAGGTGCTTTGAAAAGGTAACCACTGAGCTACCAGTCAATGAATCATCCCCACTGTTGGGCCTATCACCTGAGAAAATGAGAATCATAAGTCACAGGATGGCAACACTGCACTCCAGCAATATATACCACAGCCAACACTTTGAAGCAATGAAGATGTCCATCAACAGAGGATTGCACAAACAAGAAGTGGTCCATGTACACAATAGAATACTACCCCTCTAAAAAATATAAATTAACTTTAAAAAACCAACATAACAAAGGAGACATAAGCCTTTGGGGAGTATATCAGGGCACACTGCACTCTAATTTATAACTGAGCCACACCACTGGCAGGAAGGTCCGTTTCCCTAGGTAACAGAGTGGGCAACGTAGAAATGCCGCCACACTCTGGCAGATACCTGCAACGGCAGGGTTGAAATCTGTGCCAATAGGCACTTCATATGCACAAGTACTACAGGGCTGCAAATGAAAACTGTCCTTCCAATGTCTTGATGCAGGTAAAGGCCAAAAAAGTTCAAAATGTGGCACATACTTCAAGAAAAAAATGGAAGAAGTCAGCTGTAATAGCAGATTGGGAAAAAATGGACATGCCTGAGAGCTCAGTTTCAAGGGAGTATGAGACACGTGTAAATCCAACCATAAAGAGCTATCAGCTCACACCACTGAGAATAACCATCCACAAAAAAATACAAACGATCCATGCTGAAGAGGTTGTGGAGAAATTCATACCCTCAATTTGAAGTGGGACGTAACCTGGTAAGAGCCACTAATGGGAAGAGACTGGAGGGGCCTATAAAAGGTAAACCTTGAGCTACTATATGATCCAGAAGGCCCACTCCTCAGGCTACACCCTAAGAAGACAAAATTGGAAAGACACAGGCAGGCAAATTTGCACTGTAGAAGTATTACAGTAGCCAAGACATGGAAGTAACCAAAACATCCATCAAGAGATGAGTGGACAAAGAAGAACGTGTACATGTACAGATGGAATATTAGCCAAGGAAAAAAATGACACAATGCCATTTGCAGGACCATACATGAGTCTAGGGGTAATCATGCAACTTGTAGTAAGTGAGAAAGCGAAAGACACATATCTTATCATATCACTTATGGGTGTTACCTGAAAATTGATACCAATGAAGATATTTCCACAGAGAAATGCAATCACAGATTCACTAAACAAACTTATGGTTCACAAAATGGAAAGGTGTGAGGATTAGATACATTAAGATATTGGGGTAAACACAGATACACAAACAGACGAGAAATATAGAGGCACCGAAAACCTACGGCATACCAAGAGAAGACTACTCAACATTGTGTCCTAACCTGCACGGGAAAAGGATCTGAAGATAAAGAGATATATGTATATGTGTAAAAGTACCACATCTTGCACACCTAGAAAAAACAAAACATTGTCATCTAATTTGCTGTGATAAGAAATAAAAATTAATTAAAAAAACGAACAAGAAGTAATGAGACCTAATCTTAAGGGGCTTTTCCTGGCACATTCCATTCTAATTTACAACCTACAACACTACTTCCATTATGGATCTGTTGCCCTAGTAACCAGGTTTGGTAAGGAGAAGTGCTGCCGCTTTCTGGCCGTTTCACACAACAGGGCCAATCGTCACTTAATATTCAAAACACTTGCAGGCCTGTAAATGACACCTGCCATCAAAAAAAAATCCTGGGGTCGTAAATCGACCAGTAAATTCAAAACTCATCAACATTTCAAGAAGACAATTTCAAGAGGCATATTTTACCCACATTTTATATTTTCTTTTCCTTTAAAATAAGAGGGAACTGAGAAATGCTCCACATCAGCAATTCATAAAGCCATGAAAATCCAACTCCAGAAATGTTCACCTCACAGCCGTCAGAATGTTCTTCAGCAAAACGTCTACAAAGACTAAACACTGAAGTGCTTTCAGAGAACTGTGTACCCTCTAGATGCTGGGGCGATGGAAGCTGGTAACACCCGGTAGTGATAACATAACGGAGGTGCGTTTAAGTGTAAAAATTTAGCCACCATGTGATGTGGTAGGTCCTTTGATGCACCTATCACCTGAGCAGAGCAGAATGGAAAAGACCCAGGCGGGCAATCCTGCACTGCAGAAACATTTAACATAGCCAAGACTTGGAAGAAACCAAAATGTCCATCAACAGAAAAATGCACAAAGAGGAAGTGGTGAGTGTAAACAATGGAATATAAGCCATGGAAAACAATGAAACAGTGCCGTTTGCACCACCTTATAAGGACATAAAGATAATCACCCAACTTGAAGTAAGAAAGAAACTGAAAGACAGATATCCTATGACACCACTTCTAGGTGTTACCTAAACATTGATACCCATGAACTTATTTCAAGGAGAAGGGAAAACATGGATTAAAAAAATTACTCCGTTTAACCAAATGGAAAGGTGTAAGTAATGTATGAATTACGATCAGGGCGTTAACAGACATGTACTCATACATATGAAATATATAATCACAAAATGCCTATGGAATACCAAGAGAGGTCTACTCATCACTCTGTAATACCCAACACCGGAAAGGATCCAAAGATGAAAACACAGATACATTGATATGATAAACCAGATTCTGACCACCTAGGAGAAACATTTTTTATCAAATTGGTCCTGATACCTAATAAAAATTAAATTTAAAAAACAAACAACAAGTAAGGAGATATAAGCTCTTGGGGGTTTGTGCTGTCACATTCCACCCTAATTTGAAGCCTACTAACACGATTTCCAGGAAAGCTCTCTTGCACAAAAAACCAGAGTTGGAAATGTAGATATGCTGACGCCTTCTGGCTGTTTACTGCAAGGGCAGCTTGAAATCCACAGCTAATGGTCACTTAACATTCACAAGGCCTCAGGGCTTTAAAGGACACTGCCCTAAAACAATTGTGCTGAAGTAGGGAAGGACCAGAAAAATTCAAAACAGCCAAATTTTTCAAGAAGATAGTATGAAGAAGTAAGTTTTACTCACCGTCCTTCCAAAACAAGGAAAATGGATAAAAGCTCAACCTCAGGAATTATTACACTCATGCAAATCTAATCTACAAAAAGGTTTCAACTCACACAGGTCGACTGAGCCTCAGCAAAATGTCTACAAATAATGAAAGCTTAAGTGGTGTTTGAGAACTCTGTACCCTCTAGCTGCTGGTGCCATGTAAAGTGGTCACAGCCAATAATGAGAACAGAAAGGAGCAGCATTTAGCAGTAAAAATTGAGCTACCATTCGAGGCAGCAGACCCACCGCTTTGCCTCTCACCTGAGAAGACCAGAATCTAGAAGACACAGGCTGCAAAAGCTGCACTGCACCTTTATTCACAATAGCCAAGACATGCAAGCAACCTAAATGTCCATCAACAGATGAATGGATAAAGAAGGAGCGGTCCATGTAAACAACGGAATACTAGCCATGGATGACAATGAAACACTGCTCTTTGAGGTACCATAGATGAGCCTAGAGATAATCACAAACCATGAGGTAAGTTGGAAAGCAAAAGACATATATCCTATGAATTATCACTTAGAGGTGTCACCTAAGAACTGAGAAAAATGGACATATTTCCATAGAGAAAGACACACACAGACTTGAGAAAGAAACTATGCATATCTAAAAGGAAAGGTGGTGGCAATGGATAAATTAAGATTAGGTTTCCCATACCTATACAAATACAGATTAAGTACGTATATCAAAAAGCCCGAGCACGTAGCAAGGGACGTCTAGTGAACACTCTGTAATCGTTTACATGGGAAAAGAATCTGTACATGAATAGGTATATATGATGTACAAAAGTACCAGATTGTTGACACCTAGGACAAACTGTATTCTGATCATTACCCCGATTAAAACAATTCGAACAACGAACAAGAAGTAATGAGGCATAAACTACAGGGGCTTTTCCCTGGCACATTCCATTCTAATTTACAAACTAGTAACAGGATTTCAAGAAAGGCTCTGCTCCCCTAGTAACCAGATTTGGGAATGGAGAAATGCTGCCACCTTGTGGCCGTTTCCCACAACACCAGTTTTAACCCAGTGCTAATGGTCACTAAATATTCACACTCATTGCAGGCATTTAAATGACACCTGCTCTCAAAAAAAATCCTGGGGTCCCAAATGGACCACAAATTCAAAAGAGGGCAACCTTCCAAGAAGACAATATCAAGAGGTATATTGTACTCACGCAATTATTTTTTCTTAAGAAAGGAGAAATGTGTGGGAAAATGCTGAATCTTAGGAATTATTAAAGACATGCGAATCCAAATTACAAAAAACCTATCAGCTCACACCAGGCAGAATGGCAAACATGCTGCAAACAACAAATGCTGAAGGGGTTGTGGAAAAATGCATACCCTCGGGGTTCATTGGGACGTGGTAAGAGCCACGAATGAAAACACAACAGAGGTGCTTTGAAAAGGTAACCACTGAGCTACCAGTCAATGAATCATCCCCACTGTTGGGCCTATCACCTGAGAACATGAGAATCAAAAGTCACAGGATGGCAACACTGCACTCCAGCAATATGTACCACAGCCAACACTTTGAAGCAATGAAGATGTCCATCAACAGAGGATTGCACAAACAAGAAGTGGTCCATGTACACAATAGAATACTACCCCTCTAAAAAATATAAATTAACTTTAAAAAACCAACATAACAAAGGAGACATAAGCCTTTGGGGAGTATATCAGGGCACACTGCACTCTAATTTATAACTGAGCCACACCACTGGCAGGAAGGTCCGTTTCCCTAGGTAACAGAGTGGGCAACGTAGAAATGCTGCCACACTCTGGCGGATACCTGCAACGGCAGCTTTGAAATCTGTGCCAATGGGCACTTCATATGCACAAGTACTACAGGGCTGCAAATGAAAACTGTCCTTCCAATGGCTTGACGCAGGTAAAGGCCAAAAAATTTCAAAATGTGGCACATACTTCAAGAAAAATAATTGAAGAAGTCAGCTGTAATAGCAGATTGGGAAAAAATGGACATGTCTGAGAGCTCAGTTTCAAGGGAGTATGAGACACGTGCAAATCCAACCATAAAGAGGTATCAGCTTGCACCACTGAGAATAACCATCCACAAAAAAGTACAAACGATCCATGCTGAAGAGGTTGTGGAGAAATTCATACCCTCAATTTGAAGTGGGACGTAACCTGGTAAGAGCCACTAATGGGAAGAGACTGGAGGGGCCTATAAAACGTAAACCTTGAGCTACTATATGATCCAGAAGGCCCACTCCTCAGGCAACATCCTAAGAAGACAAAATTGGAAAGACACAGGCAGGCAAATTTGCACTGTAGAAGTATTACAGTAGCCAAGACATGGAAGTAACCAAAACATCCATCAAGAGATGAGTGGACAAAGCAGAACGCGTACATGTACAGATGGAATATTAGCCAAGGACAAAAGATGACACAATGCCATTTGCAGGACCATACAGGAGTCTAGGGGTAATCATGCAACTTGTAGTAAGTGAGAAAGCGAAAGACACATATCTTATCATATCACTTATGGGTGTTACCTGAAAATTGATACCAATGAAGATATTTCCACAGAGAAATGCAATCACAGATTCATTAAACAAACTTATGGTTCACAAAATGGAAAGGTGTGAGGATTGGATACATTAAGATATGGGGGTAAACACAGATACACAAACAGACGTGAAATATAGAAGCACCGAAAACCTATGGCATACCAAGAGAAGACTACTCAACATTGTGTCCTAATCTGCATGGGAAAAGGATCTGAAGATGAAGAGATATATGTATATGTGTAAAAGTACCACATCTTGCACGCCTAGAAAAAACAAAACATTGTCATCTAATTTGCTGTGATAAGAAATAAAAATTAATTAAAAAAACGAACAAGAAGTAATGAGACCTAATCTTAAGGGGCTTTTCCTGGCACATTCCATTCTAATTTACAACCAACAACACAACTTCCATTATGGATCTGTTGCCCTAGTAACCAGGTTTGGTAAGGAGAAGTGCTGCCGCTTTCTGGCCGTTTCACACAACAGGGCCAATCGTCACTTAATATTCAAAACACTTGCAGGCCTGTAAATGACACCTGCCATCAAAAAAAAATCCTGGGGTCGTAAATCGACCAGTAAATTCAAAACTCGTCAACATTTCAAGAAGACAATTTCAAGAGGCATACTTTACCCACATTTTGTATTTTCTTTTCCTTTAAAATAAGAGGGAACTGAAAAATGCTCCACATCAGCAATTAATAAAGCCATGAAAATCCAACTACAGAAATGTTCACCTCACAGCCGTCAGAATGTTCTTCAGCAAAACGTCTACAAAGAATAAACGCTGAAGTGCTTTCAGAGAACTGTGTACCCTCTAGATGCTGGGGGGGGGATGGAAGCTGGTAACACCCGGTAGTGATAACATAACGGAGGTGCGTTTAAGTGTAAAAATTTAGCTACCATGTGATGTGGTAGGTCCTTTGATGCGCCTATCACCTGAGCAGAGCAGAATGGAAAAGACCCAGGCGGGCAATCCTGCACTGCAGAAACATTTAACATAGCCAAGACTTGGAAGAAACCAAAATGTCCATCAACAGAAAAATGCACAAAGAGGAAGTGGTGAGTGTAAACAATGGAATATAAGCCATGGAAAACAATGAAACAGTGCCGTTTGCACCACCTTATAAGGACCTAAAGATAATCACCCAACTTGAAGTAAGAAAGAAACTGAAAGACAGATATCCTATGACACCACTTCTAGGTGTTACCTAAAAATTGATACTCATGAACTTATTTCCAGGAGAAGGGAAAACATGGATTAAGAAAAAAAATACTCTGTTTAACCAAATGGCAAGGTGTAAGGAATGTATGAATTACGATCAGGGCGTTAACAGACATGTACTCATACATATGAAATATATAATCACAAAATGCCTATGGGATACCAAGAGAGGCCTACTCATCACTCTGTAATAACCTACACCAGACAGGATCCAAAGATGAAAACACACATACATGGATATGATAAACCAGATTCTGTCCACCTAGGAGAAACATTTTTTATCAAATTGGTCCTGATACCTAATAAAAATTAAATTTAAAAAAACAAACAACAAGTAAGGAGATATAAGCTCTTGGGGGATTGTGCTGTCACATTCCACTCTAATTTGAAGCCTACTAACACGATTTCCGGGAAAGCTCTCTTGCACAAAAAACCAGAGTTGGAAATGTAGATATGCTGATGCCTTCTGGCTGTTTACTGCAAGGGCAGCTTGAAACCCAAAGCTAATGGTCACTTAACATTCACAAGGCCTCAGGGCTTTAAAGGACACTGCCCGAAAAAAATTGTGCTGAAGTAGGGAATGACCAGAAAAATTCAAAACAGGCAAATTTTTCAAGAAGATAGTATGAAGAAGTAAGTTTTACTCACTGTCCTTCCAAAACAAGGAAAATGGATCAAAGCTCAACCTCAGGAATTATTACACTCATGCAAATCTAATCTACAAAAAGGTTTCAACTCACTCAGGTCGACTGAGCCTCAGCAAAATGTCTACAAATAATGAAAGCTTAAGTGGTGTTTGAGAACTGTGTACCCTCTAGCTGCTGGTGCCATGTAAAGTGGTCACAGCCAATAATGAGAACAGAAAGGAGCAGCATTTAGCAGTAAAAATTGAGCTACCATTCGAGGCAGCAGACCCACCGCTTTGCCTCTCACCTGAGAAGACCAGAATCTAGAAGACACAGGCTGCAAAAGCTGCACTGCACCTTTATTCACAATAGCCAAGACATGCAAGCAACCTAAATGTCCATCTACAGATGAATGGATAAAGAAGGAGTGGTCCATGTAAACAATGGAATACTAGCCATGGATGACAATGAAACACTGCTCTTTGAGGCACCATAGATGAGCCTAGAGATAATCACAGACCATGAGGTAAGTTGGAAAGCAAAAGACATATATCCTATGAATTATCACTTAGAGGTGTCACCTAAGAACTGAGAAAAATGGACATATTTCCATAGAGAAAGACACACACAGACTTGAGAAAGAAACTATGCATATCTAAAAGGAAAGGTGGTGGCAATGGATAAATTAAGATTAGGTTTCCCATACCTATACAAATACAGATTAAGTACATATATCAAAAAGCCCGAGCACATAGCAAGGGACGTCTAGTGAACACTCTGTAATCGTTTACATGGGAAAAGAATCTGTACATGAATAGGTATATATGATGTACAAAAGTACCAGATCGTTGACACCTAGGACAAACTGTATTCTGATCATTACCCCGATTAAAACAATTCAAACAACGAACAAGAAGTAATGAGGCATAAACTACAGGGGCTTTTCCCTGGCACATTCCATTCTAATTTACAAACTAGTAACAGGATTTCAAGAAAGGCTCTGCTCCCCTAGTAACCAGATTTGGGAATGGAGAAATGCTGCCACCTTGTGGCCGTTTCCCACAACACCAGTTTTAACCCAGTGCTAATGGTCACTAAATATTCACACTCATTGCAGGCATTTAAATGACACCTGCTCTCAAAAAAAATCCTGGGGTCCCAAATGGACCACAAATTCAAAAGAGGGCAACCTTCCAAGAAGACAATATCAAGAGGTATATTGTACTCACACAATTATTTTTTCTTAAGAAAGGAGAAATGTGTGGGAAAATGCTGAATCTTAGGAATTATTAAAGACATGCGAATCCAAATTACAAAAAACCTATCAGCTCACACCAGGCAGAATGGCAAACATGCTGCAAACAACAAATGCTGAAGGGGTTGTGGAAAAATGCATACCCTCGGGGTTCATTGGGACGTGGTAAGAGCCACGAATGAAAACACAACAGAGGTGCTTTGAAAAGGTAACCACTGAGCTACCAGTCAATGAATCATCCCCACTGTTGGGCCTATCACCTGAGAACATGAGAATCAAAAGTCACAGGATGGCAACACTGCACTCCAGCAATATGTACCACAGCCAACACTTTGAAGCAATGAAGATGTCCATCAACAGAGGATTGCACAAACAAGAAGTGGTCCATGTACACAATAGAATACTACCCCTCTAAAAAATATAAATTAACTTTAAAAAACCAACATAACAAAGGAGACATAAGCCTTTGGGGAGTATATCAGGGCACACTGCACTCTAATTTATAACTGAGCCACACCACTGGCAGGAAGGTCCGTTTCCCTAGGTAACAGAGTGGGCAACGTAGAAATGCTGCCACACTCTGGCGGATACCTGCAACGGCAGCTTTGAAATCTGTGCCAATGGGCACTTCATATGCACAAGTACTACAGGGCTGCAAATGAAAACTGTCCTTCCAATGGCTTGACGCAGGTAAAGGCCAAAAAATTTCAAAATGTGGCACATACTTCAAGAAAAATAATTGAAGAAGTCAGCTGTAATAGCAGATTGGGAAAAAATGGACATGTCTGAGAGCTCAGTTTCAAGGGAGTATGAGACACGTGCAAATCCAACCATAAAGAGGTATCAGCTTGCACCACTGAGAATAACCATCCACAAAAAAGTACAAACGATCCATGCTGAAGAGGTTGTGGAGAAATTCATACCCTCAATTTGAAGTGGGACGTAACCTGGTAAGAGCCACTAATGGGAAGAGACTGGAGGGGCCTATAAAACGTAAACCTTGAGCTACTATATGATCCAGAAGGCCCACTCCTCAGGCAACATCCTAAGAAGACAAAATTGGAAAGACACAGGCAGGCAAATTTGCACTGTAGAAGTATTACAGTAGCCAAGACATGGAAGTAACCAAAACATCCATCAAGAGATGAGTGGACAAAGAAGAACGTGTACATGTACAGATGGAATATTAGCCAAGGAAAAAAATGACACAATGCCATTTGCAGGACCATACATGAGTCTAGGGGTAATCATGCAACTTGTAGTAAGTGAGAAAGCGAAAGACACATATCTTATCATATCACTTATGGGTGTTACCTGAAAATTGATACCAATGAAGATATTTCCACAGAGAAATGCAATCACAGATTCACTAAACAAACTTATGGTTCACAAAATGGAAAGGTGTGAGGATTGGATACATTAAGATATTGGGGTAAACACAGATACACAAACAGACGAGAAATATAGAGGCACCGAAAACCTACGGCATACCAAGAGAAGACTACTCAACATTGTGTCCTAACCTGCACGGGAAAAGGATCTGAAGATGAAGAGATATATGTATATGTGTAAAAGTACCACATCTTGCACACCTAGAAAAAACAAAACATTGTCATCTAATTTGCTGTGATAAGAAATAAAAATTAATTAAAAAAACGATCAAGAAGTAATGAGACCTAATCTTAAGGGGCTTTTCCTGGCACATTCCATTCTAATTTACAACCTACAACACTACTTCCATTATGGATCTGTTGCCCTAGTAACCAGGTTTGGTAAGGAGAAGTGCTGCCGCTTTCTGGCCGTTTCACACAACAGGGCCAATCGTCACTTAATATTCAAAACACTTGCAGGCCTGTAAATGACACCTGCCATCAAAAAAAAATCCTGGGGTCGTAAATCGACCAGTAAATTCAAAACTCGTCAACATTTCAAGAAGACAATTTCAAGAGGCATATTTTACCCACATTTTATATTTTCTTTTCCTTTAAAATAAGAGGGAACTGAGAAATGCTCCACATCAGCAATTCATAAAGCCATGAAAATCCAACTACAGAAATGTTCACCTCACAGCCGTCAGAATGTTCTTCAGCAAAACGTCTACAAAGAATAAACACTGAAGTGCTTTCAGAGAACTGTGTACCCTCTAGATGCTGGGGCGATGGAAGCTGGTAACACCCGGTAGTGATAACATAACGGAGGTGCGTTTAAGTGTAAAAATTTAGCCACCATGTGATGTGGTAGGTCCTTTGATGCACCTATCACCTGAGCAGAACAGAATGGAAAAGACCCAGGCGGGCAATCCTGCACTGCAGAAACATTTAACATAGCCAAGACTTGGAAGAAACCAAAATGTCCATCAACAGAAAAATGCACAAAGAGGAAGTGGTGAGTGTAAACAATGGAATATAAGCCATGGAAAACAATGAAACAGTGCCGTTTGCACCACCTTATAAGGACATAAAGATAATCACCCAACTTGAAGTAAGAAAGAAACTGAAAGACAGATATCCTATGACACCACTTCTAGGTGTTACCTAAACATTGATACCCATGAACTTATTTCAAGGAGAAGGGAAAACATGGATTAAAAAAATTACTCCGTTTAACCAAATGGAAAGGTGTAAGTAATGTATGAATTACGATCAGGGCGTTAACAGACATGTACTCATACATATGAAATATATAATCACAAAATGCCTATGGAATACCAAGAGAGGTCTACTCATCACTCTGTAATACCCAACACCGGAAAGGATCCAAAGATGAAAACACAGATACATTGATATGATAAACCAAATTCTGACCACCTAGGAGAAACATTTTTTATCAAATTGGTCCTGATACCTAAAAAAAATTAAATTTAAAAAACAAACAACAAGTAAGGAGATATAAGCTCTTGGGGGTTTGTGCTGTCACATTCCACCCTAATTTGAAGCCTACTAACACGATTTCCAGGAAAGCTCTCTTGCACAAAAAACCAGAGTTGGAAATGTAGATATGCTGACGCCTTCTGGCTGTTTACTGCAAGGGCAGCTTGAAACCCAAAGCTAATGGTCACTTAACATTCACAAGGCCTCAGGGCTTTAAAGGACACTGCCCTAAAACAATTGTGCTGAAGTAGGGAATGACCAGAAAAATTCAAAACAGGCAAATTTTTCAAGAAGATAGTATGAAGAAGTAAGTTTTACTCACTGTCCTTCCAAAACAAGGAAAATGGATCAAAGCTCAACCTCAGGAATTATTACACTCATGCAAATCTAATCTACAAAAAGGTTTCAACTCACACAGGTCGACTGAGCCTCAGCAAAATGTCTACAAATAATGAAAGCTTAAGTGGTGTTTGAGAACTGTGTACCCTCTAGCTGCTGGTGCCATGTAAAGTGGTCACAGCCAATAATGAGAACAGAAAGGAGCAGCATTTAGCAGTAAAAATTGAGCTACCATTCGATGCAGCAGACCCACCGCTTTGCCTCTCACCTGAGAAGACCAGAATCTAGAAGACACGGGCTGCAAAAGCTGCACTGCACCTTTATTCACAATAGCCAAGACATGCAAGCAACCTAAATGTCCATCAACACATGAATGGATAAAGAAGGAGTGGTCCATGTAAACAACGGAATACTAGCCATGGATGACAATGAAACACTGCTCTTTGAGGTACCATAGATGAGCCTAGAGATAATCACAGACCATGAGGTAAGTTGGAAAGCAAAAGACATATATCCTATGAATTATCACTTAGAGGTGTCACCTAAGAACTGAGAAAAATGGACATATTTCCATAGAGAAAGACACACACAGACTTGAGAAAGAAACTATGCATATCTAAAAGGAAAGGTGGTGGCAATGGATAAATTAAGATTAGGTTTCCCATACCTATACAAATACAGATTAAGTACATATATCAAAAAGCCCGAGCACATAGCAAGGGACGTCTAGAGAACACTCTGTAATCCGTTACATGGGAAAAGAATCTGTACATGAATAGGTATATATGATGTACAAAAGTACCAGATTGTTGACACCTAGGACAAACTGTATTCTGATCATTACCCCGATTAAAACAATTCAAACAACGAACAAGAAGTAATGAGGCATAAACTACAGGGGCTTTTCCCTGGCACATTCCATTCTAATTTACAAACTAGTAACAGGATTTCAAGAAAGGCTCTGCTCCCCTAGTAACCAGATTTGGGAATGGAGAAATGCTGCCACCTTGTGGCCGTTTCCCACAACACCAGTTTTAACCCAGTGCTAATGGTCACTAAATATTCACACTCATTGCAGGCATGTAAATGACACCTGCTCTCAAAAAAAACCTGGGGTCCCAAATGGACCACAAATTCAAAAGAGGGCAACCTTCCAAGAAGTCAATATCAAGAGGTATATTGTACTCACCCAATTAGTTTTTCTTAAGAAAGGAGAAATGTGTGGGAAAATGCTGAATCTTAGGAATTATTAAAGACATGCAAATCCAAATTACAAAAAACCTATCAGCTCACACCAGTCAGAACGTCAAACATGCTGCAAACAATAAATGCTGAAGGGGTTGTGGAAAAATGCGTACCCTCGGGGTTCATTGGGACGTGGTAAGAGCCACGAATGAAAACACAATAGAGGTGCTTTGAAAAGGTAACCACTGAGCTACCAGTCAATGAATCATCCTCACTCTTGGGGCTATCACCTGAGAAAATGAGAATCAAAAGTCACAGGATGGCAACACTGCACTCCAGCAATATGTACCACAGCCAACACTTTGAAGCAATGAAGATGTCCATCAACAGAGGATTGCACAAACAAGAAGTGGTCCATGTACACAATAGAATACTACCCCTCTAAAAAATATAAATTAACTTTAAAAAACCAACATAACAAAGGAGACATAAGCCTTTGGGGAGTATATCAGGGCACACTGCACTCTAATTTATAACTGATCCACACCACTGGCAGGAAGGTCCGTTTCCCTAGGTAACAGAGTGGGCAACGTAGAAATGCTGCCACACTCTGGCGGATACCTGCAACGGCAGCTTTGAAATCTGTGCCAATGGGCACTTCATATGCACAAGTACTACAGGGCTGCAAATGAAAACTGTCCTTCCAATGTCATGACGCAGGTAAAGGCCAAAAAATTTCAAAATGTAGCACATACTTCAAGAAAAATAATTGAAGAAGTCAGCTGTAATAGCAGATTGGGAAAAAATGGACATGCCTGAGAGCTCAGTTTCAAGGGAGTATGAGACACGTGCAAATCCAACCATAAAGAGGTATCAGCTCGCACCACTGAGAATAACCATCCACAAAAAAGTACAAACGATCCATGCTGAAGAGGTTGTGGAGAAATTCATACCCTCAATTTGAAGTGGGACGTAACCTGGTAAGAGCCACTAATGGGAAGAGACTGGAGGGGCCTATAAAAGGTAAACCTTGAGCTACTATATGATCCAGAAGGCCCACTCCTCAGGCTACATCCTAAGAAGACAAAATTGGAAAGATATAGGCAGGCACATTTGCACTGTAGAAGTATTACAGTAGGCAAGACATGGAAGTAACCAAAACATCCATCAAGAGATGAGTGGACAAAGAACAACACATACATGTACAGATGGAATATTAGCCAAGGACAAAAATGACACAATGCCATTTGCAGGACCATACAGGAGTCTAGGGGTAATCATGCAACTTGTAGTAAGTGAGAAAGCGAAAGACACATATCTTATCATATCACTTATGGGTGTTACCTGAAAATTGATACCAATGAAGATATTTCGACAGGGAAATGCAATCACAGATTCATTAAACAAACTTATGGTTCACAAAATGGAAAGGTGTGAGGATTGGATACATTAAGATATTGGGGTAAACACAGATACACAAACAGACGTGAAATATAGAAGCACCGAAAACCTATGGCATACCAAGAGAAGACTACTCAACATTGTGTCATAACCAGCACGGGAAAAGGATCTGAAGATGAAGAGATATATGTATATGTGTAAAAGTACCACATCTTGCACGCCTAGAAAAAACAAAACATTGTCATCTAATTTGCTGTGATATGAAATAAAAATTAATTAAAAAAACGAACAAGAAGTAATGAGACCTAATCTTAAGGGGCTTTTCCTGGCACATTCCATTCTAATTTACAACCTACAACACTACTTCCATTATGGATCTGTTGCCCTAGTAACCAGGTTTGGTAAGGAGAAGTGCTGCGGCCTTCTGGCCATTTCACACAACACGGCCAATCGTCACTTAATATTCAAAATACTTGCAGGCCTGTAAATGACACCTGCCAACAAAAAGAAAAATCCTGGGGTCATAAATCGACCAGTAAATTCAAAACTCGTCAACATTTCAAGAAGACAATTTCAAGAGGCATACTTTACCCACATTTTGTATTTTCTTTTCCTTTAAAATAAGAGGGAACTGAAAAATGCTCCACATCGGCAATTAATAAAGCCATGAAAATCCAACTCCAGAAATGTTCACCTCACAGCCGTCAGAATGTTCTTCAGCAAAACGTCTACAAAGAATAAACGCTGAAGTGCTTTCAGAGAACTGTGTACCCTCTAGATGCTGGGGGGATGGAAGCTGGTAACACCCGGTAGTGATAACATAACGGAGGTGCGTTTAAGTGTAAAAATTTAGCCACCATGTGATGTGGTAGGTCCTTTGATGCACCTATCACCTGAGCAGAGCAGAATGGAAAAGACACAGGCGGGCAATCCTGCACTGCAGAAACATTTAACATAGCCAAGACTTGGAAGAAACCAAAATGTCCATCAACAGAAAAATGCACAAAGAGGAAGTGGTGAGTGTAAACAATGGAATATAAGCCATGGAAAACAATGAAACAGTGCCGTTTGCACCACCTTATAAGGACCTAAAGATAATCACCCAACTTGAAGTAAGAAAGAAACTGAAAGACAGATATCCTATGACACCACTTCTAGGTGTTACCTAAAAATTGATACTCATGAACTTATTTCCAGGAGAAGGGAAAACATGGTTTAAAAAAAATACTCTGTTTAACCAAATGGAAAGGTGTAAGGAATGTATGAATTACGATCAGGGCGTTAACAGACATGTACTCATACATATGAAATATATAATCACAAAATGCCTATGGAATACCAAGAGAGGCCTACTCATCACTCTGTAATAACCTACACCAGACAGGATCCAAAGATGAAAACACACATACATGGATATGATAAACCATATTCTGTCCACCTAGGAGAAACATTTTTTATCAAATTGGTCCTGATACCTAATAAAAATTAAATTTAAAAAACAAACAACAAGTAAGGAGATATAAGCTCTTGGGGGATTGTGCTGTCACATTCCACTCTAATTTGAAGCCTACTAACACGATTTCTGGGAAAGCTCTCTTGCACAAAATTCCACAGTTGGAGGGCTTCCCTGGTGGCGCAGTGGTTGAGAATCTGCCTGCCAATGCAGGGGACACGGGTTCGAGCCCTGGTCTGGAAGGATCCCACATGCCGCGGAGCAACTAGGCCCTTGAGCCACAACTACTGAGCCTGCGCGTCTGGAGCTTGTGCTCTGCAACAAAGGAGGCCGCGACAGTGAAAGGCCCGCGCACTGCGATGAAGAGTGGACCCCACTTGCCACAACTAGAGAAAGCCCTCGCCCAGAAGCGAGGACCCAACACAGCAAAAATAAATAACTTAAAAAAAAACAGAGTTGGAAATGTAGATATGCTGACGCCTTCTGGCTGTTTACTGCAAGGGCAGCTTGAAACCCACAGCTAATGGTCACTTAACATTCACAAGGCCTCAGGGCTTTAAAGGACACTGCCCTAAAACAATTGTGCTGAACTAAGGAATGACCAGAAAAATTCAAAACAGGCAAATTTTTCAAGAAGATAGTATGAAGAAGTAAGTTTTACTCACTGTCCTTCCAAAACAAGGAAAATGGATCAAAGCTCAACCTCAGGAATTATTACACTCATGCAAATCTAATCTACAAAAAGGTTTCAACTCACACAGGTCGACTGAGCCTCAGCAAAATGTCTACAAATAATGAAAGCTTAAGTGGTGTTTGAGAACTGTGTACCCTCTAGCTGCTGGTGCCATGTAAAGTGGTCACAGCCAATAATGAGAACAGAAAGGAGCAGCATTTAGCAGTAAAAATTGAGCTACCATTCGATGCAGCAGACCCACCGCTTTGCCTCTCACCTGAGAAGACCAGAATCTAGAAGACACGGGCTGCAAAAGCTGCACTGCACCTTTATTCACAATAGCCAAGACATGCAAGCAACCTAAATGTCCATCAACACATGAATGGATAAAGAAGGAGTGGTCCATGTAAACAACGGAATACTAGCCATGGATGACAATGAAACACTGCTCTTTGAGGTACCATAGATGAGCCTAGAGATAATCACAGACCATGAGGTAAGTTGGAAAGCAAAAGACATATATCCTATGAATTATCACTTAGAGGTGTCACCTAAGAACTGAGAAAAATGGACATATTTCCATAGAGAAAGACACACACAGACTTGAGAAAGAAACTATGCATATCTAAAAGGAAAGGTGGTGGCAATGGATAAATTAAGATTAGGTTTCCCATACCTATACAAATACAGATTAAGTACATATATCAAAAAGCCCGAGCACATAGCAAGGGACGTCTAGAGAACACTCTGTAATCCGTTACATGGGAAAAGAATCTGTACATGAATAGGTATATATGATGTACAAAAGTACCAGATTGTTGACACCTAGGACAAACTGTATTCTGATCATTACCCCGATTAAAACAATTCAAACAACGAACAAGAAGTAATGAGGCATAAACTACAGGGGCTTTTCCCTGGCACATTCCATTCTAATTTACAAACTAGTAACAGGATTTCAAGAAAGGCTCTGCTCCCCTAGTAACCAGATTTGGGAATGGAGAAATGCTGCCACCTTGTGGCCGTTTCCCACAACACCAGTTTTAACCCAGTGCTAATGGTCACTAAATATTCACACTCATTGCAGGCATGTAAATGACACCTGCTCTCAAAAAAAACCTGGGGTCCCAAATGGACCACAAATTCAAAAGAGGGCAACCTTCCAAGAAGTCAATATCAAGAGGTATATTGTACTCACCCAATTAGTTTTTCTTAAGAAAGGAGAAATGTGTGGGAAAATGCTGAATCTTAGGAATTATTAAAGACATGCAAATCCAAATTACAAAAAACCTATCAGCTCACACCAGTCAGAACGTCAAACATGCTGCAAACAATAAATGCTGAAGGGGTTGTGGAAAAATGCGTACCCTCGGGGTTCATTGGGACGTGGTAAGAGCCACGAATGAAAACACAATAGAGGTGCTTTGAAAAGGTAACCACTGAGCTACCAGTCAATGAATCATCCTCACTCTTGGGGCTATCACCTGAGAAAATGAGAATCAAAAGTCACAGGATGGCAACACTGCACTCCAGCAATATGTACCACAGCCAACACTTTGAAGCAATGAAGATGTCCATCAACAGAGGATTGCACAAACAAGAAGTGGTCCATGTACACAATAGAATACTACCCCTCTAAAAAATATAAATTAACTTTAAAAAACCAACATAACAAAGGAGACATAAGCCTTTGGGGAGTATATCAGGGCACACTGCACTCTAATTTATAACTGAGCCACACCACTGGCAGGAAGGTCCGTTTCCCTAGGTAACAGAGTGGGCAACGTAGAAATGCTGCCACACTCTGGCGGATACCTGCAACGGCAGCTTTGAAATCTGTGCCAATGGGCACTTCATATGCACAAGTACTACAGGGCTGCAAATGAAAACTGTCCTTCCAATGTCATGACGCAGGTAAAGGCCAAAAAATTTCAAAATGTAGCACATACTTCAAGAAAAATAATTGAAGAAGTCAGCTGTAATAGCAGATTGGGAAAAAATGGACATGCCTGAGAGCTCAGTTTCAAGGGAGTATGAGACACGTGCAAATCCAACCATAAAGAGGTATCAGCTCGCACCACTGAGAATAACCATCCACAAAAAAGTACAAACGATCCATGCTGAAGAGGTTGTGGAGAAATTCATACCCTCAATTTGAAGTGGGACGTAACCTGGTAAGAGCCACTAATGGGAAGAGACTGGAGGGGCCTATAAAAGGTAAACCTTGAGCTACTATATGATCCAGAAGGCCCACTCCTCAGGCTACATCCTAAGAAGACAAAATTGGAAAGATATAGGCAGGCACATTTGCACTGTAGAAGTATTACAGTAGGCAAGACATGGAAGTAACCAAAACATCCATCAAGAGATGAGTGGACAAAGAACAACACATACATGTACAGATGGAATATTAGCCAAGGACAAAAATGACACAATGCCATTTGCAGGACCATACAGGAGTCTAGGGGTAATCATGCAACTTGTAGTAAGTGAGAAAGCGAAAGACACATATCTTATCATATCACTTATGGGTGTTACCTGAAAATTGATACCAATGAAGATATTTCGACAGGGAAATGCAATCACAGATTCATTAAACAAACTTATGGTTCACAAAATGGAAAGGTGTGAGGATTGGATACATTAAGATATTGGGGTAAACACAGATACACAAACAGACGTGAAATATAGAAGCACCGAAAACCTATGGCATACCAAGAGAAGACTACTCAACATTGTGTCATAACCAGCACGGGAAAAGGATCTGAAGATGAAGAGATATATGTATATGTGTAAAAGTACCACATCTTGCACGCCTAGAAAAAACAAAACATTGTCATCTAATTTGCTGTGATATGAAATAAAAATTAATTAAAAAAACGAACAAGAAGTAATGAGACCTAATCTTAAGGGGCTTTTCCTGGCACATTCCATTCTAATTTACAACCTACAACACTACTTCCATTATGGATCTGTTGCCCTAGTAACCAGGTTTGGTAAGGAGAAGTGCTGCGGCCTTCTGGCCATTTCACACAACACGGCCAATCGTCACTTAATATTCAAAATACTTGCAGGCCTGTAAATGACACCTGCCAACAAAAAGAAAAATCCTGGGGTCATAAATCGACCAGTAAATTCAAAACTCGTCAACATTTCAAGAAGACAATTTCAAGAGGCATACTTTACCCACATTTTGTATTTTCTTTTCCTTTAAAATAAGAGGGAACTGAAAAATGCTCCACATCGGCAATTAATAAAGCCATGAAAATCCAACTCCAGAAATGTTCACCTCACAGCCGTCAGAATGTTCTTCAGCAAAACGTCTACAAAGAATAAACGCTGAAGTGCTTTCAGAGAACTGTGTACCCTCTAGATGCTGGGGGGATGGAAGCTGGTAACACCCGGTAGTGATAACATAACGGAGGTGCGTTTAAGTGTAAAAATTTAGCCACCATGTGATGTGGTAGGTCCTTTGATGCACCTATCACCTGAGCAGAGCAGAATGGAAAAGACACAGGCGGGCAATCCTGCACTGCAGAAACATTTAACATAGCCAAGACTTGGAAGAAACCAAAATGTCCATCAACAGAAAAATGCACAAAGAGGAAGTGGTGAGTGTAAACAATGGAATATAAGCCATGGAAAACAATGAAACAGTGCCGTTTGCACCACCTTATAAGGACCTAAAGATAATCACCCAACTTGAAGTAAGAAAGAAACTGAAAGACAGATATCCTATGACACCACTTCTAGGTGTTACCTAAAAATTGATACTCATGAACTTATTTCCAGGAGAAGGGAAAACATGGTTTAAAAAAATACTCTGTTTAACCAAATGGAAAGGTGTAAGGAATGTATGAATTACGATCAGGGCGTTAACAGACATGTACTCATACATATGAAATATATAATCACAAAATGCCTATGGAATACCAAGAGAGGCCTACTCATCACTCTGTAATAACCTACACCAGACAGGATCCAAAGATGAAAACACACATACATGGATATGATAAACCATATTCTGTCCACCTAGGAGAAACATTTTTTATCAAATTGGTCCTGATACCTAATAAAAATTAAATTTAAAAAACAAACAACAAGTAAGGAGATATAAGCTCTTGGGGGATTGTGCTGTCACATTCCACTCTAATTTGAAGCCTACTAACACGATTTCTGGGAAAGCTCTCTTGCACAAAATTCCACAGTTGGAGGGCTTCCCTGGTGGCGCAGTGGTTGAGAATCTGCCTGCCAATGCAGGGGACACGGGTTCGAGCCCTGGTCTGGAAGGATCCCACATGCCGCGGAGCAACTAGGCCCTTGAGCCACAACTACTGAGCCTGCGCGTCTGGAGCTTGTGCTCTGCAACAAAGGAGGCCGCGACAGTGAAAGGCCCGCGCACTGCGATGAAGAGTGGACCCCACTTGCCACAACTAGAGAAAGCCCTCGCCCAGAAGCGAGGACCCAACACAGCAAAAATAAATAACTTAAAAAAAAACAGAGTTGGAAATGTAGATATGCTGACGCCTTCTGGCTGTTTACTGCAAGGGCAGCTTGAAACCCACAGCTAATGGTCACTTAACATTCACAAGGCCTCAGGGCTTTAAAGGACACTGCCCTAAAACAATTGTGCTGAAGTAGGGAATGACCAGAAAAATTCAAAACAGGCAAATTTTTCAAGAAGATAGTATGAAGAAGTAAGTTTTACTCACTGTCCTTCCAAAACAAGGAAAATGGATCAAAGCTCAACCTCAGGAATTATTACACTCATGCAAATCTAATCTACAAAAAGGTTTCAACTCACACAGGTCGACTGAGCCTCAGCAAAATGTCTACAAATAATGAAAGCTTAAGTGGTGTTTGAGAACTGTGTACCCTCTAGCTGCTGGTGCCATGTAAAGTGGTCACAGCCAATAATGAGAACAGAAAGGAGCAGCATTTAGCAGTAAAAATTGAGCTACCATTCGATGCAGCAGACCCACCGCTTTGCCTCTCACCTGAGAAGACCAGAATCTAGAAGACACGGGCTGCAAAAGCTGCACTGCACCTTTATTCACAATAGCCAAGACATGCAAGCAACCTAAATGTCCATCAACACATGAATGGATAAAGAAGGAGTGGTCCATGTAAACAACGGAATACTAGCCATGGATGACAATGAAACACTGCTCTTTGAGGTACCATAGATGAGCCTAGAGATAATCACAGACCATGAGGTAAGTTGGAAAGCAAAAGACATATATCCTATGAATTATCACTTAGAGGTGTCACCTAAGAACTGAGAAAAATGGACATATTTCCATAGAGAAAGACACACACAGACTTGAGAAAGAAACTATGCATATCTAAAAGGAAAGGTGGTGGCAATGGATAAATTAAGATTAGGTTTCCCATACCTATACAAATACAGATTAAGTACATATATCAAAAAGCCCGAGCACATAGCAAGGGACGTCTAGAGAACACTCTGTAATCCGTTACATGGGAAAAGAATCTGTACATGAATAGGTATATATGATGTACAAAAGTACCAGATTGTTGACACCTAGGACAAACTGTATTCTGATCATTACCCCGATTAAAACAATTCAAACAACGAACAAGAAGTAATGAGGCATAAACTACAGGGGCTTTTCCCTGGCACATTCCATTCTAATTTACAAACTAGTAACAGGATTTCAAGAAAGGCTCTGCTCCCCTAGTAACCAGATTTGGGAATGGAGAAATGCTGCCACCTTGTGGCCGTTTCCCACAACACCAGTTTTAACCCAGTGCTAATGGTCACTAAATATTCACACTCATTGCAGGCATGTAAATGACACCTGCTCTCAAAAAAAACCTGGGGTCCCAAATGGACCACAAATTCAAAAGAGGGCAACCTTCCAAGAAGTCAATATCAAGAGGTATATTGTACTCACCCAATTAGTTTTTCTTAAGAAAGGAGAAATGTGTGGGAAAATGCTGAATCTTAGGAATTATTAAAGACATGCAAATCCAAATTACAAAAAACCTATCAGCTCACACCAGTCAGAACGTCAAACATGCTGCAAACAATAAATGCTGAAGGGGTTGTGGAAAAATGCGTACCCTCGGGGTTCATTGGGACGTGGTAAGAGCCACGAATGAAAACACAATAGAGGTGCTTTGAAAAGGTAACCACTGAGCTACCAGTCAATGAATCATCCTCACTCTTGGGGCTATCACCTGAGAAAATGAGAATCAAAAGTCACAGGATGGCAACACTGCACTCCAGCAATATGTACCACAGCCAACACTTTGAAGCAATGAAGATGTCCATCAACAGAGGATTGCACAAACAAGAAGTGGTCCATGTACACAATAGAATACTACCCCTCTAAAAAATATAAATTAACTTTAAAAAACCAACATAACAAAGGAGACATAAGCCTTTGGGGAGTATATCAGGGCACACTGCACTCTAATTTATAACTGAGCCACACCACTGGCAGGAAGGTCCGTTTCCCTAGGTAACAGAGTGGGCAACGTAGAAATGCTGCCACACTCTGGCGGATACCTGCAACGGCAGCTTTGAAATCTGTGCCAATGGGCACTTCATATGCACAAGTACTACAGGGCTGCAAATGAAAACTGTCCTTCCAATGTCATGACGCAGGTAAAGGCCAAAAAATTTCAAAATGTAGCACATACTTCAAGAAAAATAATTGAAGAAGTCAGCTGTAATAGCAGATTGGGAAAAAATGGACATGCCTGAGAGCTCAGTTTCAAGGGAGTATGAGACACGTGCAAATCCAACCATAAAGAGGTATCAGCTCGCACCACTGAGAATAACCATCCACAAAAAAGTACAAACGATCCATGCTGAAGAGGTTGTGGAGAAATTCATACCCTCAATTTGAAGTGGGACGTAACCTGGTAAGAGCCACTAATGGGAAGAGACTGGAGGGGCCTATAAAAGGTAAACCTTGAGCTACTATATGATCCAGAAGGCCCACTCCTCAGGCTACATCCTAAGAAGACAAAATTGGAAAGATATAGGCAGGCACATTTGCACTGTAGAAGTATTACAGTAGGCAAGACATGGAAGTAACCAAAACATCCATCAAGAGATGAGTGGACAAAGAACAACACATACATGTACAGATGGAATATTAGCCAAGGACAAAAATGACACAATGCCATTTGCAGGACCATACAGGAGTCTAGGGGTAATCATGCAACTTGTAGTAAGTGAGAAAGCGAAAGACACATATCTTATCATATCACTTATGGGTGTTACCTGAAAATTGATACCAATGAAGATATTTCGACAGGGAAATGCAATCACAGATTCATTAAACAAACTTATGGTTCACAAAATGGAAAGGTGTGAGGATTGGATACATTAAGATATTGGGGTAAACACAGATACACAAACAGACGTGAAATATAGAAGCACCGAAAACCTATGGCATACCAAGAGAAGACTACTCAACATTGTGTCATAACCAGCACGGGAAAAGGATCTGAAGATGAAGAGATATATGTATATGTGTAAAAGTACCACATCTTGCACGCCTAGAAAAAACAAAACATTGTCATCTAATTTGCTGTGATATGAAATAAAAATTAATTAAAAAAACGAACAAGAAGTAATGAGACCTAATCTTAAGGGGCTTTTCCTGGCACATTCCATTCTAATTTACAACCTACAACACTACTTCCATTATGGATCTGTTGCCCTAGTAACCAGGTTTGGTAAGGAGAAGTGCTGCGGCCTTCTGGCCATTTCACACAACACGGCCAATCGTCACTTAATATTCAAAATACTTGCAGGCCTGTAAATGACACCTGCCAACAAAAAGAAAAATCCTGGGGTCATAAATCGACCAGTAAATTCAAAACTCGTCAACATTTCAAGAAGACAATTTCAAGAGGCATACTTTACCCACATTTTGTATTTTCTTTTCCTTTAAAATAAGAGGGAACTGAAAAATGCTCCACATCGGCAATTAATAAAGCCATGAAAATCCAACTCCAGAAATGTTCACCTCACAGCCGTCAGAATGTTCTTCAGCAAAACGTCTACAAAGAATAAACGCTGAAGTGCTTTCAGAGAACTGTGTACCCTCTAGATGCTGGGGGGATGGAAGCTGGTAACACCCGGTAGTGATAACATAACGGAGGTGCGTTTAAGTGTAAAAATTTAGCCACCATGTGATGTGGTAGGTCCTTTGATGCACCTATCACCTGAGCAGAGCAGAATGGAAAAGACACAGGCGGGCAATCCTGCACTGCAGAAACATTTAACATAGCCAAGACTTGGAAGAAACCAAAATGTCCATCAACAGAAAAATGCACAAAGAGGAAGTGGTGAGTGTAAACAATGGAATATAAGCCATGGAAAACAATGAAACAGTGCCGTTTGCACCACCTTATAAGGACCTAAAGATAATCACCCAACTTGAAGTAAGAAAGAAACTGAAAGACAGATATCCTATGACACCACTTCTAGGTGTTACCTAAAAATTGATACTCATGAACTTATTTCCAGGAGAAGGGAAAACATGGTTTAAAAAAAATACTCTGTTTAACCAAATGGAAAGGTGTAAGGAATGTATGAATTACGATCAGGGCGTTAACAGACATGTACTCATACATATGAAATATATAATCACAAAATGCCTATGGAATACCAAGAGAGGCCTACTCATCACTCTGTAATAACCTACACCAGACAGGATCCAAAGATGAAAACACACATACATGGATATGATAAACCATATTCTGTCCACCTAGGAGAAACATTTTTTATCAAATTGGTCCTGATACCTAATAAAAATTAAATTTAAAAAACAAACAACAAGTAAGGAGATATAAGCTCTTGGGGGATTGTGCTGTCACATTCCACTCTAATTTGAAGCCTACTAACACGATTTCTGGGAAAGCTCTCTTGCACAAAATTCCACAGTTGGAGGGCTTCCCTGGTGGCGCAGTGGTTGAGAATCTGCCTGCCAATGCAGGGGACACGGGTTCGAGCCCTGGTCTGGAAGGATCCCACATGCCGCGGAGCAACTAGGCCCTTGAGCCACAACTACTGAGCCTGCGCGTCTGGAGCTTGTGCTCTGCAACAAAGGAGGCCGCGACAGTGAAAGGCCCGCGCACTGCGATGAAGAGTGGACCCCACTTGCCACAACTAGAGAAAGCCCTCGCCCAGAAGCGAGGACCCAACACAGCAAAAATAAATAACTTAAAAAAAAACAGAGTTGGAAATGTAGATATGCTGACGCCTTCTGGCTGTTTACTGCAAGGGCAGCTTGAAACCCACAGCTAATGGTCACTTAACATTCACAAGGCCTCAGGGCTTTAAAGGACACTGCCCTAAAACAATTGTGCTGAACTAAGGAATGACCAGAAAAATTCAAAACAGGCAAATTTTTCAAGAAGATAGTATGAAGAAGTAAGTTTTACTCACTGTCCTTCCAAAACAAGGAAAATGGATCAAAGCTCAACCTCAGGAATTATTACACTCATGCAAATCTAATCTACAAAAAGGTTTCAACTCACACAGGTCGACTGAGCCTCAGCAAAATGTCTACAAATAATGAAAGCTTAAGTGGTGTTTGAGAACTGTGTACCCTCTAGCTGCTGGTGCCATGTAAAGTGGTCACAGCCAATAATGAGAACAGAAAGGAGCAGCATTTAGCAGTAAAAATTGAGCTACCATTCGATGCAGCAGACCCACCGCTTTGCCTCTCACCTGAGAAGACCAGAATCTAGAAGACACGGGCTGCAAAAGCTGCACTGCACCTTTATTCACAATAGCCAAGACATGCAAGCAACCTAAATGTCCATCAACACATGAATGGATAAAGAAGGAGTGGTCCATGTAAACAACGGAATACTAGCCATGGATGACAATGAAACACTGCTCTTTGAGGTACCATAGATGAGCCTAGAGATAATCACAGACCATGAGGTAAGTTGGAAAGCAAAAGACATATATCCTATGAATTATCACTTAGAGGTGTCACCTAAGAACTGAGAAAAATGGACATATTTCCATAGAGAAAGACACACACAGACTTGAGAAAGAAACTATGCATATCTAAAAGGAAAGGTGGTGGCAATGGATAAATTAAGATTAGGTTTCCCATACCTATACAAATACAGATTAAGTACATATATCAAAAAGCCCGAGCACATAGCAAGGGACGTCTAGAGAACACTCTGTAATCCGTTACATGGGAAAAGAATCTGTACATGAATAGGTATATATGATGTACAAAAGTACCAGATTGTTGACACCTAGGACAAACTGTATTCTGATCATTACCCCGATTAAAACAATTCAAACAACGAACAAGAAGTAATGAGGCATAAACTACAGGGGCTTTTCCCTGGCACATTCCATTCTAATTTACAAACTAGTAACAGGATTTCAAGAAAGGCTCTGCTCCCCTAGTAACCAGATTTGGGAATGGAGAAATGCTGCCACCTTGTGGCCGTTTCCCACAACACCAGTTTTAACCCAGTGCTAATGGTCACTAAATATTCACACTCATTGCAGGCATGTAAATGACACCTGCTCTCAAAAAAAACCTGGGGTCCCAAATGGACCACAAATTCAAAAGAGGGCAACCTTCCAAGAAGTCAATATCAAGAGGTATATTGTACTCACCCAATTAGTTTTTCTTAAGAAAGGAGAAATGTGTGGGAAAATGCTGAATCTTAGGAATTATTAAAGACATGCAAATCCAAATTACAAAAAACCTATCAGCTCACACCAGTCAGAACGTCAAACATGCTGCAAACAATAAATGCTGAAGGGGTTGTGGAAAAATGCGTACCCTCGGGGTTCATTGGGACGTGGTAAGAGCCACGAATGAAAACACAATAGAGGTGCTTTGAAAAGGTAACCACTGAGCTACCAGTCAATGAATCATCCTCACTCTTGGGGCTATCACCTGAGAAAATGAGAATCAAAAGTCACAGGATGGCAACACTGCACTCCAGCAATATGTACCACAGCCAACACTTTGAAGCAATGAAGATGTCCATCAACAGAGGATTGCACAAACAAGAAGTGGTCCATGTACACAATAGAATACTACCCCTCTAAAAAATATAAATTAACTTTAAAAAACCAACATAACAAAGGAGACATAAGCCTTTGGGGAGTATATCAGGGCACACTGCACTCTAATTTATAACTGATCCACACCACTGGCAGGAAGGTCCGTTTCCCTAGGTAACAGAGTGGGCAACGTAGAAATGCTGCCACACTCTGGCGGATACCTGCAACGGCAGCTTTGAAATCTGTGCCAATGGGCACTTCATATGCACAAGTACTACAGGGCTGCAAATGAAAACTGTCCTTCCAATGTCATGACGCAGGTAAAGGCCAAAAAATTTCAAAATGTAGCACATACTTCAAGAAAAATAATTGAAGAAGTCAGCTGTAATAGCAGATTGGGAAAAAATGGACATGCCTGAGAGCTCAGTTTCAAGGGAGTATGAGACACGTGCAAATCCAACCATAAAGAGGTATCAGCTCGCACCACTGAGAATAACCATCCACAAAAAAGTACAAACGATCCATGCTGAAGAGGTTGTGGAGAAATTCATACCCTCAATTTGAAGTGGGACGTAACCTGGTAAGAGCCACTAATGGGAAGAGACTGGAGGGGCCTATAAAAGGTAAACCTTGAGCTACTATATGATCCAGAAGGCCCACTCCTCAGGCTACATCCTAAGAAGACAAAATTGGAAAGATATAGGCAGGCACATTTGCACTGTAGAAGTATTACAGTAGGCAAGACATGGAAGTAACCAAAACATCCATCAAGAGATGAGTGGACAAAGAACAACACATACATGTACAGATGGAATATTAGCCAAGGACAAAAATGACACAATGCCATTTGCAGGACCATACAGGAGTCTAGGGGTAATCATGCAACTTGTAGTAAGTGAGAAAGCGAAAGACACATATCTTATCATATCACTTATGGGTGTTACCTGAAAATTGATACCAATGAACATATTTCGACAGGGAAATGCAATCACAGATTCATTAAACAAACTTATGGTTCACAAAATGGAAAGGTGTGAGGATTGGATACATTAAGATATTGGGGTAAACACAGATACACAAACAGACGTGAAATATAGAAGCACCGAAAACCTATGGCATACCAAGAGAAGACTACTCAACATTGTGTCATAACCAGCACGGGAAAAGGATCTGAAGATGAAGAGATATATGTATATGTGTAAAAGTACCACATCTTGCACGCCTAGAAAAAACAAAACATTGTCATCTAATTTGCTGTGATATGAAATAAAAATTAATTAAAAAAACGAACAAGAAGTAATGAGACCTAATCTTAAGGGGCTTTTCCTGGCACATTCCATTCTAATTTACAACCTACAACACTACTTCCATTATGGATCTGTTGCCCTAGTAACCAGGTTTGGTAAGGAGAAGTGCTGCGGCCTTCTGGCCATTTCACACAACACGGCCAATCGTCACTTAATATTCAAAATACTTGCAGGCCTGTAAATGACACCTGCCAACAAAAAGAAAAATCCTGGGGTCATAAATCGACCAGTAAATTCAAAACTCGTCAACATTTCAAGAAGACAATTTCAAGAGGCATACTTTACCCACATTTTGTATTTTCTTTTCCTTTAAAATAAGAGGGAACTGAAAAATGCTCCACATCGGCAATTAATAAAGCCATGAAAATCCAACTCCAGAAATGTTCACCTCACAGCCGTCAGAATGTTCTTCAGCAAAACGTCTACAAAGAATAAACGCTGAAGTGCTTTCAGAGAACTGTGTACCCTCTAGATGCTGGGGGGATGGAAGCTGGTAACACCCGGTAGTGATAACATAACGGAGGTGCGTTTAAGTGTAAAAATTTAGCCACCATGTGATGTGGTAGGTCCTTTGATGCACCTATCACCTGAGCAGAGCAGAATGGAAAAGACACAGGCGGGCAATCCTGCACTGCAGAAACATTTAACATAGCCAAGACTTGGAAGAAACCAAAATGTCCATCAACAGAAAAATGCACAAAGAGGAAGTGGTGAGTGTAAACAATGGAATATAAGCCATGGAAAACAATGAAACAGTGCCGTTTGCACCACCTTATAAGGACCTAAAGATAATCACCCAACTTGAAGTAAGAAAGAAACTGAAAGACAGATATCCTATGACACCACTTCTAGGTGTTACCTAAAAATTGATACTCATGAACTTATTTCCAGGAGAAGGGAAAACATGGTTTAAAAAAAATACTCTGTTTAACCAAATGGAAAGGTGTAAGGAATGTATGAATTACGATCAGGGCGTTAACAGACATGTACTCATACATATGAAATATATAATCACAAAATGCCTATGGAATACCAAGAGAGGCCTACTCATCACTCTGTAATAACCTACACCAGACAGGATCCAAAGATGAAAACACACATACATGGATATGATAAACCATATTCTGTCCACCTAGGAGAAACATTTTTTATCAAATTGGTCCTGATACCTAATAAAAATTAAATTTAAAAAACAAACAACAAGTAAGGAGATATAAGCTCTTGGGGGATTGTGCTGTCACATTCCACTCTAATTTGAAGCCTACTAACACGATTTCTGGGAAAGCTCTCTTGCACAAAATTCCACAGTTGGAGGGCTTCCCTGGTGGCGCAGTGGTTGAGAATCTGCCTGCCAATGCAGGGGACACGGGTTCGAGCCCTGGTCTGGAAGGATCCCACATGCCGCGGAGCAACTAGGCCCTTGAGCCACAACTACTGAGCCTGCGCGTCTGGAGCTTGTGCTCTGCAACAAAGGAGGCCGCGACAGTGAAAGGCCCGCGCACTGCGATGAAGAGTGGACCCCACTTGCCACAACTAGAGAAAGCCCTCGCCCAGAAGCGAGGACCCAACACAGCAAAAATAAATAACTTAAAAAAAAACAGAGTTGGAAATGTAGATATGCTGACGCCTTCTGGCTGTTTACTGCAAGGGCAGCTTGAAACCCACAGCTAATGGTCACTTAACATTCACAAGGCCTCAGGGCTTTAAAGGACACTGCCCTAAAACAATTGTGCTGAACTAAGGAATGACCAGAAAAATTCAAAACAGGCAAATTTTTCAAGAAGATAGTATGAAGAAGTAAGTTTTACTCACTGTCCTTCCAAAACAAGGAAAATGGATCAAAGCTCAACCTCAGGAATTATTACACTCATGCAAATCTAATCTACAAAAAGGTTTCAACTCACACAGGTCGACTGAGCCTCAGCAAAATGTCTACAAATAATGAAAGCTTAAGTGGTGTTTGAGAACTGTGTACCCTCTAGCTGCTGGTGCCATGTAAAGTGGTCACAGCCAATAATGAGAACAGAAAGGAGCAGCATTTAGCAGTAAAAATTGAGCTACCATTCGATGCAGCAGACCCACCGCTTTGCCTCTCACCTGAGAAGACCAGAATCTAGAAGACACGGGCTGCAAAAGCTGCACTGCACCTTTATTCACAATAGCCAAGACATGCAAGCAACCTAAATGTCCATCAACACATGAATGGATAAAGAAGGAGTGGTCCATGTAAACAACGGAATACTAGCCATGGATGACAATGAAACACTGCTCTTTGAGGTACCATAGATGAGCCTAGAGATAATCACAGACCATGAGGTAAGTTGGAAAGCAAAAGACATATATCCTATGAATTATCACTTAGAGGTGTCACCTAAGAACTGAGAAAAATGGACATATTTCCATAGAGAAAGACACACACAGACTTGAGAAAGAAACTATGCATATCTAAAAGGAAAGGTGGTGGCAATGGATAAATTAAGATTAGGTTTCCCATACCTATACAAATACAGATTAAGTACATATATCAAAAAGCCCGAGCACATAGCAAGGGACGTCTAGAGAACACTCTGTAATCCGTTACATGGGAAAAGAATCTGTACATGAATAGGTATATATGATGTACAAAAGTACCAGATTGTTGACACCTAGGACAAACTGTATTCTGATCATTACCCCGATTAAAACAATTCAAACAACGAACAAGAAGTAATGAGGCATAAACTACAGGGGCTTTTCCCTGGCACATTCCATTCTAATTTACAAACTAGTAACAGGATTTCAAGAAAGGCTCTGCTCCCCTAGTAACCAGATTTGGGAATGGAGAAATGCTGCCACCTTGTGGCCGTTTCCCACAACACCAGTTTTAACCCAGTGCTAATGGTCACTAAATATTCACACTCATTGCAGGCATGTAAATGACACCTGCTCTCAAAAAAAACCTGGGGTCCCAAATGGACCACAAATTCAAAAGAGGGCAACCTTCCAAGAAGTCAATATCAAGAGGTATATTGTACTCACCCAATTAGTTTTTCTTAAGAAAGGAGAAATGTGTGGGAAAATGCTGAATCTTAGGAATTATTAAAGACATGCAAATCCAAATTACAAAAAACCTATCAGCTCACACCAGTCAGAACGTCAAACATGCTGCAAACAATAAATGCTGAAGGGGTTGTGGAAAAATGCGTACCCTCGGGGTTCATTGGGACGTG
This sequence comes from Mesoplodon densirostris, assembly GCF_025265405.1. Taxonomy (NCBI): domain Eukaryota; kingdom Metazoa; phylum Chordata; class Mammalia; order Artiodactyla; family Ziphiidae; genus Mesoplodon; species Mesoplodon densirostris. Next base: position 121,917,923 of record NC_082665.1, read on the forward strand.
GTAAGAGCCACGAATGAAAACACAATAGAGGTGCTTTGAAAAGGTAACCACTGAGCTACCAGTCAATGAATCATCCTCACTGTTGGGCCTATCACCTGAGAAAATGAGAATCAAAAGTCACAGGATGGCAACACTGCACTCCAGCAATATGTACCACAGCCAACACTTTGAAGCAATGAAGATGTCCATCAACAGAGGATTGCACAAACAAGAAGTGGTCCATGTACACAATAGAATACTACCCCTCTAAAAAATATAAATTAACTTTAAAAAACCAACATAACAAAGGAGACATAAGCCTTTGGGGAGTATATCAGGGCACACTGCACTCTAATTTATAACTGAGCCACACCACTGGCAGGAAGGTCCGTTTCCCTAGGTAACAGAGTGGGCAACGTAGAAATGCTGCCACACTCTGGCGGATACTGCAACGGCAGCTTTGAAATCTGTGCCAATGGGCACTTCATATGCACAAGTACTACAGGGCTGCAAATGAAAACTGTCCTTCCAATGTCATGACGCAGGTAAAGGCCAAAAAATTTCAAAATGTAGCACATACTTCAAGAAAAAGTAATTGAAGAAGTCAGCTGTAATAGCAGATTGGGAAAAAATGGACATGCCTGAGAGCTCAGTTTCAAGGGAGTATGAGACACGTGCAAATCCAACCATAAAGAGGTATCAGCTCGCACCACTGAGAATAACCATCCACAAAAAAGTACAAACGATCCATGCTGAAGAGGTTGTGGAGAAATTCATACCCTCAATTTGAAGTGGGACGTAACCTGGTAAGAGCCACTAATGGGAAGAGACTGGAGGGGCCTATAAAAGGTAAACCTTGAGCTACTATATGATCCAGAAGGCCCACTCCTCAGGCTACATCCTAAGAAGACAAAATTGGAAAGATATAGGCAGGCACATTTGCACTGTAGAAGTATTACAGTAGGCAAGACATGGAAGTAACCAAAACATCCATCAAGAGATGAGTGGACAAAGAACAACACATACATGTACAGATGGAATATTAGCCAAGGACAAAAATGACACAATGCCATTTGCAGGACCATACAGGAGTCTAGGGGTAATCATGCAACTTGTAGTAAGTGAGAAAGCGAAAGACACATATCTTATCATATCACTTATGGGTGTTACCTGAAAATTGATACCAATGAAGATATTTCGACAGGGAAATGCAATCACAGATTCATTAAACAAACTTATGGTTCACAAAATGGAAAGGTGTGAGGATTGGATACATTAAGATATTGGGGTAAACACAGATACACAAACAGACGTGAAATATAGAAGCACCGAAAACCTATGGCATACCAAGAGAAGACTACTCAACATTGTGTCATAACCAGCACGGGAAAAGGATCTGAAGATGAAGAGATATATGTATATGTGTAAAAGTACCACATCTTGCACGCCTAGAAAAAACAAAACATTGTCATCTAATTTGCTGTGATATGAAATAAAAATTAATTAAAAAAACGAACAAGAAGTAATGAGACCTAATCTTAAGGGGCTTTTCCTGGCACATTCCATTCTAATTTACAACCTACAACACTACTTCCATTATGGATCTGTTGCCCTAGTAACCAGGTTTGGTAAGGAGAAGTGCTGCGGCCTTCTGGCCATTTCACACAACACGGCCAATCGTCACTTAATATTCAAAATACTTGCAGGCCTGTAAATGACACCTGCCAACAAAAAGAAAAATCCTGGGGTCATAAATCGACCAGTAAATTCAAAACTCGTCAACATTTCAAGAAGACAATTTCAAGAGGCATACTTTACCCACATTTTGTATTTTCTTTTCCTTTAAAATAAGAGGGAACTGAAAAATGCTCCACATCGGCAATTAATAAAGCCATGAAAATCCAACTCCAGAAATGTTCACCTCACAGCCGTCAGAATGTTCTTCAGCAAAACGTCTACAAAGAATAAACGCTGAAGTGCTTTCAGAGAACTGTGTACCCTCTAGATGCTGGGGGGATGGAAGCTGGTAACACCCGGTAGTGATAACATAACGGAGGTGCGTTTAAGTGTAAAAATTTAGCCACCATGTGATGTGGTAGGTCCTTTGATGCACCTATCACCTGAGCAGAGCAGAATGGAAAAGACACAGGCGGGCAATCCTGCACTGCAGAAACATTTAACATAGCCAAGACTTGGAAGAAACCAAAATGTCCATCAACAGAAAAATGCACAAAGAGGAAGTGGTGAGTGTAAACAATGGAATATAAGCCATGGAAAACAATGAAACAGTGCCGTTTGCACCACCTTATAAGGACCTAAAGATAATCACCCAACTTGAAGTAAGAAAGAAACTGAAAGACAGATATCCTATGACACCACTTCTAGGTGTTACCTAAAAATTGATACTCATGAACTTATTTCCAGGAGAAGGGAAAACATGGTTTAAAAAAAATACTCTGTTTAACCAAATGGAAAGGTGTAAGGAATGTATGAATTACGATCAGGGCGTTAACAGACATGTACTCATACATATGAAATATATAATCACAAAATGCCTATGGAATACCAAGAGAGGCCTACTCATCACTCTGTAATAACCTACACCAGACAGGATCCAAAGATGAAAACACACATACATGGATATGATAAACCATATTCTGTCCACCTAGGAGAAACATTTTTTATCAAATTGGTCCTGATACCTAATAAAAATTAAATTTAAAAAACAAACAACAAGTAAGGAGATATAAGCTCTTGGGGGATTGTGCTGTCACATTCCACTCTAATTTGAAGCCTACTAACACGATTTCTGGGAAAGCTCTCTTGCACAAAATTCCACAGTTGGAGGGCTTCCCTGGTGGCGCAGTGGTTGAGAATCTGCCTGCCAATGCAGGGGACACGGGTTCGAGCCCTGGTCTGGAAGGATCCCACATGCCGCGGAGCAACTAGGCCCTTGAGCCACAACTACTGAGCCTGCGCGTCTGGAGCTTGTGCTCTGCAACAAAGGAGGCCGCGACAGTGAAAGGCCCGCGCACTGCGATGAAGAGTGGACCCCACTTGCCACAACTAGAGAAAGCCCTCGCCCAGAAGCGAGGACCCAACACAGCAAAAATAAATAACTTAAAAAAAAACAGAGTTGGAAATGTAGATATGCTGACGCCTTCTGGCTGTTTACTGCAAGGGCAGCTTGAAACCCACAGCTAATGGTCACTTAACATTCACAAGGCCTCAGGGCTTTAAAGGACACTGCCCTAAAACAATTGTGCTGAAGTAGGGAATGACCAGAAAAATTCAAAACAGGCAAATTTTTCAAGAAGATAGTATGAAGAAGTAAGTTTTACTCACTGTCCTTCCAAAACAAGGAAAATGGATCAAAGCTCAACCTCAGGAATTATTACACTCATGCAAATCTAATCTACAAAAAGGTTTCAACTCACACAGGTCGACTGAGCCTCAGCAAAATGTCTACAAATAATGAAAGCTTAAGTGGTGTTTGAGAACTGTGTACCCTCTAGCTGCTGGTGCCATGTAAAGTGGTCACAGCCAATAATGAGAACAGAAAGGAGCAGCATTTAACAGTAAAAATTGAGCTACCATTCGATGCAGCAGACCCACCGCTTTGCCTCTCACCTGAGAAGACCAGAATCTAGAAGACACGGGCTGCAAAAGCTGCACTGCACCTTTATTCACAATAGCCAAGACATGCAAGCAACCTAAATGTCCATCAACACATGAATGGATAAAGAAGGAGTGGTCCATGTAAACAACGGAATACTAGCCATGGATGACAATGAAACACTGCTCTTTGAGGTACCATAGATGAGCCTAGAGATAATCACAGACCATGAGGTAAGTTGGAAAGCAAAAGACATATATCCTATGAATTATCACTTAGAGGTGTCACCTAAGAACTGAGAAAAATGGACATATTTCCATAGAGAAAGACACACACAGACTTGAGAAAGAAACTATGCATATCTAAAAGGAAAGGTGGTGGCAATGGATAAATTAAGATTAGGTTTCCCATACCTATACAAATACAGATTAAGTACATATATCAAAAAGCCCGAGCACATAGCAAGGGACGTCTAGAGAACACTCTGTAATCCGTTACATGGGAAAAGAATCTGTACATGAATAGGTATATATGATGTACAAAAGTACCAGATTGTTGACACCTAGGACAAACTGTATTCTGATCATTACCCCGATTAAAACAATTCAAACAACGAACAAGAAGTAATGAGGCATAAACTACAGGGGCTTTTCCCTGGCACATTCCATTCTAATTTACAAACTAGTAACAGGATTTCAAGAAAGGCTCTGCTCCCCTAGTAACCAGATTTGGGAATGGAGAAATGCTGCCACCTTGTGGCCGTTTCCCACAACACCAGTTTTAACCCAGTGCTAATGGTCACTAAATATTCACACTCATTGCAGGCATGTAAATGACACCTGCTCTCAAAAAAAACCTGGGGTCCCAAATGGACCACAAATTCAAAAGAGGGCAACCTTCCAAGAAGTCAATATCAAGAGGTATATTGTACTCACCCAATTAGTTTTTCTTAAGAAAGGAGAAATGTGTGGGAAAATGCTGAATCTTAGGAATTATTAAAGACATGCAAATCCAAATTACAAAAAACCTATCAGCTCACACCAGTCAGAACGTCAAACATGCTGCAAACAATAAATGCTGAAGGGGTTGTGGAAAAATGCGTACCCTCGGGGTTCATTGGGACGTGGTAAGAGCCACGAATGAAAACACAATAGAGGTGCTTTGAAAAGGTAACCACTGAGCTACCAGTCAATGAATCATCCTCACTGTTGGGCCTATCACCTGAGAAAATGAGAATCAAAAGTCACAGGATGGCAACACTGCACTCCAGCAATATGTACCACAGCCAACACTTTGAAGCAATGAAGATGTCCATCAACAGAGGATTGCACAAACAAGAAGTGGTCCATGTACACAATAGAATACTACCCCTCTAAAAAATATAAATTAACTTTAAAAAACCAACATAACAAAGGAGACATAAGCCTTTGGGGAGTATATCAGGGCACACTGCACTCTAATTTATAACTGATCCACACCACTGGCAGGAAGGTCCGTTTCCCTAGGTAACAGAGTGGGCAACGTAGAAATGCTGCCACACTCTGGCGGATACTGCAACGGCAGCTTTGAAATCTGTGCCAATGGGCACTTCATATGCACAAGTACTACAGGGCTGCAAATGAAAACTGTCCTTCCAATGTCATGACGCAGGTAAAGGCCAAAAAATTTCAAAATGTAGCACATACTTCAAGAAAAAGTAATTGAAGAAGTCAGCTGTAATAGCAGATTGGGAAAAAATGGACATGCCTGAGAGCTCAGTTTCAAGGGAGTATGAGACACGTGCAAATCCAACCATAAAGAGGTATCAGCTCGCACCACTGAGAATAACCATCCACAAAAAAGTACAAACGATCCATGCTGAAGAGGTTGTGGAGAAATTCATACCCTCAATTTGAAGTGGGACGTAACCTGGTAAGAGCCACTAATGGGAAGAGACTGGAGGGGCCTATAAAAGGTAAACCTTGAGCTACTATATGATCCAGAAGGCCCACTCCTCAGGCTACATCCTAAGAAGACAAAATTGGAAAGATATAGGCAGGCACATTTGCACTGTAGAAGTATTACAGTAGGCAAGACATGGAAGTAACCAAAACATCCATCAAGAGATGAGTGGACAAAGAACAACACATACATGTACAGATGGAATATTAGCCAAGGACAAAAATGACACAATGCCATTTGCAGGACCATACAGGAGTCTAGGGGTAATCATGCAACTTGTAGTAAGTGAGAAAGCGAAAGACACATATCTTATCATATCACTTATGGGTGTTACCTGAAAATTGATACCAATGAACATATTTCGACAGGGAAATGCAATCACAGATTCATTAAACAAACTTATGGTTCACAAAATGGAAAGGTGTGAGGATTGGATACATTAAGATATTGGGGTAAACACAGATACACAAACAGACGTGAAATATAGAAGCACCGAAAACCTATGGCATACCAAGAGAAGACTACTCAACATTGTGTCATAACCAGCACGGGAAAAGGATCTGAAGATGAAGAGATATATGTATATGTGTAAAAGTACCACATCTTGCACGCCTAGAAAAAACAAAACATTGTCATCTAATTTGCTGTGATATGAAATAAAAATTAATTAAAAAAACGAACAAGAAGTAATGAGACCTAATCTTAAGGGGCTTTTCCTGGCACATTCCATTCTAATTTACAACCTACAACACTACTTCCATTATGGATCTGTTGCCCTAGTAACCAGGTTTGGTAAGGAGAAGTGCTGCGGCCTTCTGGCCATTTCACACAACACGGCCAATCGTCACTTAATATTCAAAATACTTGCAGGCCTGTAAATGACACCTGCCAACAAAAAGAAAAATCCTGGGGTCATAAATCGACCAGTAAATTCAAAACTCGTCAACATTTCAAGAAGACAATTTCAAGAGGCATACTTTACCCACATTTTGTATTTTCTTTTCCTTTAAAATAAGAGGGAACTGAAAAATGCTCCACATCGGCAATTAATAAAGCCATGAAAATCCAACTCCAGAAATGTTCACCTCACAGCCGTCAGAATGTTCTTCAGCAAAACGTCTACAAAGAATAAACGCTGAAGTGCTTTCAGAGAACTGTGTACCCTCTAGATGCTGGGGGGATGGAAGCTGGTAACACCCGGTAGTGATAACATAACGGAGGTGCGTTTAAGTGTAAAAATTTAGCCACCATGTGATGTGGTAGGTCCTTTGATGCACCTATCACCTGAGCAGAGCAGAATGGAAAAGACCCAGGCGGGCAATCCTGCACTGCAGAAACATTTAACATAGCCAAGACTTGGAAGAAACCAAAATGTCCATCAACAGAAAAATGCACAAAGAGGAAGTGGTGAGTGTAAACAATGGAATATAAGCCATGGAAAACAATGAAACAGTGCCGTTTGCACCACCTTATAAGGACCTAAAGATAATCACCCAACTTGAAGTAAGAAAGAAACTGAAAGACAGATATCCTATGACACCACTTCTAGGTGTTACCTAAAAATTGATACTCATGAACTTATTTCCAGGAGAAGGGAAAACATGGTTTAAAAAAAATACTCTGTTTAACCAAATGGAAAGGTGTAAGGAATGTATGAATTACGATCAGGGCGTTAACAGACATGTACTCATACATATGAAATATATAATCACAAAATGCCTATGGAATACCAAGAGAGGCCTACTCATCACTCTGTAATAACCTACACCAGACAGGATCCAAAGATGAAAACACACATACATGGATATGATAAACCATATTCTGTCCACCTAGGAGAAACATTTTTTATCAAATTGGTCCTGATACCTAATAAAAATTAAATTTAAAAAACAAACAACAAGTAAGGAGATATAAGCTCTTGGGGGATTGTGCTGTCACATTCCACTCTAATTTGAAGCCTACTAACACGATTTCTGGGAAAGCTCTCTTGCACAAAATTCCACAGTTGGAGGGCTTCCCTGGTGGCGCAGTGGTTGAGAATCTGCCTGCCAATGCAGGGGACACGGGTTCGAGCCCTGGTCTGGAAGGATCCCACATGCCGCGGAGCAACTAGGCCCTTGAGCCACAACTACTGAGCCTGCGCGTCTGGAGCTTGTGCTCTGCAACAAAGGAGGCCGCGACAGTGAAAGGCCCGCGCACTGCGATGAAGAGTGGACCCCACTTGCCACAACTAGAGAAAGCCCTCGCCCAGAAGCGAGGACCCAACACAGCAAAAATAAATAACTTAAAAAAAAACAGAGTTGGAAATGTAGATATGCTGACGCCTTCTGGCTGTTTACTGCAAGGGCAGCTTGAAACCCACAGCTAATGGTCACTTAACATTCACAAGGCCTCAGGGCTTTAAAGGACACTGCCCTAAAACAATTGTGCTGAAGTAGGGAATGACCAGAAAAATTCAAAACAGGCAAATTTTTCAAGAAGATAGTATGAAGAAGTAAGTTTTACTCACTGTCCTTCCAAAACAAGGAAAATGGATCAAAGCTCAACCTCAGGAATTATTACACTCATGCAAATCTAATCTACAAAAAGGTTTCAACTCACTCAGGTCGACTGAGCCTCAGCAAAATGTCTACAAATAATGAAAGCTTAAGTGGTGTTTGAGAACTGTGTACCCTCTAGCTGCTGGTGCCATGTAAAGTGGTCACAGCCAATAATGAGAACAGAAAGGAGCAGCATTTAGCAGTAAAAATTGAGCTACCATTCGATGCAGCAGACCCACCGCTTTGCCTCTCACCTGAGAAGACCAGAATCTAGAAGACACGGGCTGCAAAAGCTGCACTGCACCTTTATTCACAATAGCCAAGACATGCAAGCAACCTAAATGTCCATCAACACATGAATGGATAAAGAAGGAGTGGTCCATGTAAACAACGGAATACTAGCCATGGATGACAATGAAACACTGCTCTTTGAGGTACCATAGATGAGCCTAGAGATAATCACAGACCATGAGGTAAGTTGGAAAGCAAAAGACATATATCCTATGAATTATCACTTAGAGGTGTCACCTAAGAACTGAGAAAAATGGACATATTTCCATAGAGAAAGACACACACAGACTTGAGAAAGAAACTATGCATATCTAAAAGGAAAGGTGGTGGCAATGGATAAATTAAGATTAGGTTTCCCATACCTATACAAATACAGATTAAGTACATATATCAAAAAGCCCGAGCACATAGCAAGGGACGTCTAGAGAACACTCTGTAATCCGTTACATGGGAAAAGAATCTGTACATGAATAGGTATATATGATGTACAAAAGTACCAGATTGTTGACACCTAGGACAAACTGTATTCTGATCATTACCCCGATTAAAACAATTCAAACAACGAACAAGAAGTAATGAGGCATAAACTACAGGGGCTTTTCCCTGGCACATTCCATTCTAATTTACAAACTAGTAACAGGATTTCAAGAAAGGCTCTGCTCCCCTAGTAACCAGATTTGGGAATGGAGAAATGCTGCCACCTTGTGGCCGTTTCCCACAACACCAGTTTTAACCCAGTGCTAATGGTCACTAAATATTCACACTCATTGCAGGCATGTAAATGACACCTGCTCTCAAAAAAAACCTGGGGTCCCAAATGGACCACAAATTCAAAAGAGGGCAACCTTCCAAGAAGTCAATATCAAGAGGTATATTGTACTCACCCAATTAGTTTTTCTTAAGAAAGGAGAAATGTGTGGGAAAATGCTGAATCTTAGGAATTATTAAAGACATGCAAATCCAAATTACAAAAAACCTATCAGCTCACACCAGTCAGAACGTCAAACATGCTGCAAACAATAAATGCTGAAGGGGTTGTGGAAAAATGCGTACCCTCGGGGTTCATTGGGACGTGGTAAGAGCCACGAATGAAAACACAATAGAGGTGCTTTGAAAAGGTAACCACTGAGCTACCAGTCAATGAATCATCCTCACTCTTGGGGCTATCACCTGAGAAAATGAGAATCAAAAGTCACAGGATGGCAACACTGCACTCCAGCAATATGTACCACAGCCAACACTTTGAAGCAATGAAGATGTCCATCAACAGAGGATTGCACAAACAAGAAGTGGTCCATGTACACAATAGAATACTACCCCTCTAAAAAATATAAATTAACTTTAAAAAACCAACATAACAAAGGAGACATAAGCCTTTGGGGAGTATATCAGGGCACACTGCACTCTAATTTATAACTGATCCACACCACTGGCAGGAAGGTCCGTTTCCCTAGGTAACAGAGTGGGCAACGTAGAAATGCTGCCACACTCTGGCGGATACCTGCAACGGCAGCTTTGAAATCTGTGCCAATGGGCACTTCATATGCACAAGTACTACAGGGCTGCAAATGAAAACTGTCCTTCCAATGTCATGACGCAGGTAAAGGCCAAAAAATTTCAAAATGTAGCACATACTTCAAGAAAAATAATTGAAGAAGTCAGCTGTAATAGCAGATTGGGAAAAAATGGACATGCCTGAGAGCTCAGTTTCAAGGGAGTATGAGACACGTGCAAATCCAACCATAAAGAGGTATCAGCTCGCACCACTGAGAATAACCATCCACAAAAAAGTACAAACGATCCATGCTGAAGAGGTTGTGGAGAAATTCATACCCTCAATTTGAAGTGGGACGTAACCTGGTAAGAGCCACTAATGGGAAGAGACTGGAGGGGCCTATAAAAGGTAAACCTTGAGCTACTATATGATCCAGAAGGCCCACTCCTCAGGCTACATCCTAAGAAGACAAAATTGGAAAGATATAGGCAGGCACATTTGCACTGTAGAAGTATTACAGTAGGCAAGACATGGAAGTAACCAAAACATCCATCAAGAGATGAGTGGACAAAGAACAACACATACATGTACAGATGGAATATTAGCCAAGGACAAAAATGACACAATGCCATTTGCAGGACCATACAGGAGTCTAGGGGTAATCATGCAACTTGTAGTAAGTGAGAAAGCGAAAGACACATATCTTATCATATCACTTATGGGTGTTACCTGAAAATTGATACCAATGAAGATATTTCGACAGGGAAATGCAATCACAGATTCATTAAACAAACTTATGGTTCACAAAATGGAAAGGTGTGAGGATTGGATACATTAAGATATTGGGGTAAACACAGATACACAAACAGACGTGAAATATAGAAGCACCGAAAACCTATGGCATACCAAGAGAAGACTACTCAACATTGTGTCATAACCAGCACGGGAAAAGGATCTGAAGATGAAGAGATATATGTATATGTGTAAAAGTACCACATCTTGCACGCCTAGAAAAAACAAAACATTGTCATCTAATTTGCTGTGATATGAAATAAAAATTAATTAAAAAAACGAACAAGAAGTAATGAGACCTAATCTTAAGGGGCTTTTCCTGGCACATTCCATTCTAATTTACAACCTACAACACTACTTCCATTATGGATCTGTTGCCCTAGTAACCAGGTTTGGTAAGGAGAAGTGCTGCGGCCTTCTGGCCATTTCACACAACACGGCCAATCGTCACTTAATATTCAAAATACTTGCAGGCCTGTAAATGACACCTGCCAACAAAAAGAAAAATCCTGGGGTCATAAATCGACCAGTAAATTCAAAACTCGTCAACATTTCAAGAAGACAATTTCAAGAGGCATACTTTACCCACATTTTGTATTTTCTTTTCCTTTAAAATAAGAGGGAACTGAAAAATGCTCCACATCGGCAATTAATAAAGCCATGAAAATCCAACTCCAGAAATGTTCACCTCACAGCCGTCAGAATGTTCTTCAGCAAAACGTCTACAAAGAATAAACGCTGAAGTGCTTTCAGAGAACTGTGTACCCTCTAGATGCTGGGGGGATGGAAGCTGGTAACACCCGGTAGTGATAACATAACGGAGGTGCGTTTAAGTGTAAAAATTTAGCCACCATGTGATGTGGTAGGTCCTTTGATGCACCTATCACCTGAGCAGAGCAGAATGGAAAAGACACAGGCGGGCAATCCTGCACTGCAGAAACATTTAACATAGCCAAGACTTGGAAGAAACCAAAATGTCCATCAACAGAAAAATGCACAAAGAGGAAGTGGTGAGTGTAAACAATGGAATATAAGCCATGGAAAACAATGAAACAGTGCCGTTTGCACCACCTTATAAGGACCTAAAGATAATCACCCAACTTGAAGTAAGAAAGAAACTGAAAGACAGATATCCTATGACACCACTTCTAGGTGTTACCTAAAAATTGATACTCATGAACTTATTTCCAGGAGAAGGGAAAACATGGTTTAAAAAAAATACTCTGTTTAACCAAATGGAAAGGTGTAAGGAATGTATGAATTACGATCAGGGCGTTAACAGACATGTACTCATACATATGAAATATATAATCACAAAATGCCTATGGAATACCAAGAGAGGCCTACTCATCACTCTGTAATAACCTACACCAGACAGGATCCAAAGATGAAAACACACATACATGGATATGATAAACCATATTCTGTCCACCTAGGAGAAACATTTTTTATCAAATTGGTCCTGATACCTAATAAAAATTAAATTTAAAAAACAAACAACAAGTAAGGAGATATAAGCTCTTGGGGGATTGTGCTGTCACATTCCACTCTAATTTGAAGCCTACTAACACGATTTCTGGGAAAGCTCTCTTGCACAAAATTCCACAGTTGGAGGGCTTCCCTGGTGGCGCAGTGGTTGAGAATCTGCCTGCCAATGCAGGGGACACGGGTTCGAGCCCTGGTCTGGAAGGATCCCACATGCCGCGGAGCAACTAGGCCCTTGAGCCACAACTACTGAGCCTGCGCGTCTGGAGCTTGTGCTCTGCAACAAAGGAGGCCGCGACAGTGAAAGGCCCGCGCACTGCGATGAAGAGTGGACCCCACTTGCCACAACTAGAGAAAGCCCTCGCCCAGAAGCGAGGACCCAACACAGCAAAAATAAATAACTTAAAAAAAAACAGAGTTGGAAATGTAGATATGCTGACGCCTTCTGGCTGTTTACTGCAAGGGCAGCTTGAAACCCACAGCTAATGGTCACTTAACATTCACAAGGCCTCAGGGCTTTAAAGGACACTGCCCTAAAACAATTGTGCTGAAGTAGGGAATGACCAGAAAAATTCAAAACAGGCAAATTTTTCAAGAAGATAGTATGAAGAAGTAAGTTTTACTCACTGTCCTTCCAAAACAAGGAAAATGGATCAAAGCTCAACCTCAGGAATTATTACACTCATGCAAATCTAATCTACAAAAAGGTTTCAACTCACTCAGGTCGACTGAGCCTCAGCAAAATGTCTACAAATAATGAAAGCTTAAGTGGTGTTTGAGAACTGTGTACCCTCTAGCTGCTGGTGCCATGTAAAGTGGTCACAGCCAATAATGAGAACAGAAAGGAGCAGCATTTAGCAGTAAAAATTGAGCTACCATTCGATGCAGCAGACCCACCGCTTTGCCTCTCACCTGAGAAGACCAGAATCTAGAAGACACGGGCTGCAAAAGCTGCACTGCACCTTTATTCACAATAGCCAAGACATGCAAGCAACCTAAATGTCCATCAACACATGAATGGATAAAGAAGGAGTGGTCCATGTAAACAACGGAATACTAGCCATGGATGACAATGAAACACTGCTCTTTGAGGTACCATAGATGAGCCTAGAGATAATCACAGACCATGAGGTAAGTTGGAAAGCAAAAGACATATATCCTATGAATTATCACTTAGAGGTGTCACCTAAGAACTGAGAAAAATGGACATATTTCCATAGAGAAAGACACACACAGACTTGAGAAAGAAACTATGCATATCTAAAAGGAAAGGTGGTGGCAATGGATAAATTAAGATTAGGTTTCCCATACCTATACAAATACAGATTAAGTACATATATCAAAAAGCCCGAGCACATAGCAAGGGACGTCTAGAGAACACTCTGTAATCCGTTACATGGGAAAAGAATCTGTACATGAATAGGTATATATGATGTACAAAAGTACCAGATTGTTGACACCTAGGACAAACTGTATTCTGATCATTACCCCGATTAAAACAATTCAAACAACGAACAAGAAGTAATGAGGCATAAACTACAGGGGCTTTTCCCTGGCACATTCCATTCTAATTTACAAACTAGTAACAGGATTTCAAGAAAGGCTCTGCTCCCCTAGTAACCAGATTTGGGAATGGAGAAATGCTGCCACCTTGTGGCCGTTTCCCACAACACCAGTTTTAACCCAGTGCTAATGGTCACTAAATATTCACACTCATTGCAGGCATGTAAATGACACCTGCTCTCAAAAAAAACCTGGGGTCCCAAATGGACCACAAATTCAAAAGAGGGCAACCTTCCAAGAAGTCAATATCAAGAGGTATATTGTACTCACCCAATTAGTTTTTCTTAAGAAAGGAGAAATGTGTGGGAAAATGCTGAATCTTAGGAATTATTAAAGACATGCAAATCCAAATTACAAAAAACCTATCAGCTCACACCAGTCAGAACGTCAAACATGCTGCAAACAATAAATGCTGAAGGGGTTGTGGAAAAATGCGTACCCTCGGGGTTCATTGGGACGTGGTAAGAGCCACGAATGAAAACACAATAGAGGTGCTTTGAAAAGGTAACCACTGAGCTACCAGTCAATGAATCATCCTCACTGTTGGGCCTATCACCTGAGAAAATGAGAATCAAAAGTCACAGGATGGCAACACTGCACTCCAGCAATATGTACCACAGCCAACACTTTGAAGCAATGAAGATGTCCATCAACAGAGGATTGCACAAACAAGAAGTGGTCCATGTACACAATAGAATACTACCCCTCTAAAAAATATAAATTAACTTTAAAAAACCAACATAACAAAGGAGACATAAGCCTTTGGGGAGTATATCAGGGCACACTGCACTCTAATTTATAACTGAGCCACACCACTGGCAGGAAGGTCCGTTTCCCTAGGTAACAGAGTGGGCAACGTAGAAATGCTGCCACACTCTGGCGGATACTGCAACGGCAGCTTTGAAATCTGTGCCAATGGGCACTTCATATGCACAAGTACTACAGGGCTGCAAATGAAAACTGTCCTTCCAATGTCATGACGCAGGTAAAGGCCAAAAACTTTCAAAATGTAGCACATACTTCAAGAAAAAGTAATTGAAGAAGTCAGCTGTAATAGCAGATTGGGAAAAAATGGACATGCCTGAGAGCTCAGTTTCAAGGGAGTATGAGACACGTGCAAATCCAACCATAAAGAGGTATCAGCTCGCACCACTGAGAATAACCATCCACAAAAAAGTACAAACGATCCATGCTGAAGAGGTTGTGGAGAAATTCATACCCTCAATTTGAAGTGGGACGTAACCTGGTAAGAGCCACTAATGGGAAGAGACTGGAGGGGCCTATAAAAGGTAAACCTTGAGCTACTATATGATCCAGAAGGCCCACTCCTCAGGCTACATCCTAAGAAGACAAAATTGGAAAGATATAGGCAGGCACATTTGCACTGTAGAAGTATTACAGTAGGCAAGACATGGAAGTAACCAAAACATCCATCAAGAGATGAGTGGACAAAGAACAACACATACATGTACAGATGGAATATTAGCCAAGGACAAAAATGACACAATGCCATTTGCAGGACCATACAGGAGTCTAGGGGTAATCATGCAACTTGTAGTAAGTGAGAAAGCGAAAGACACATATCTTATCATATCACTTATGGGTGTTACCTGAAAATTGATACCAATGAAGATATTTCGACAGGGAAATGCAATCACAGATTCATTAAACAAACTTATGGTTCACAAAATGGAAAGGTGTGAGGATTGGATACATTAAGATATTGGGGTAAACACAGATACACAAACAGACGTGAAATATAGAAGCACCGAAAACCTATGGCATACCAAGAGAAGACTACTCAACATTGTGTCATAACCAGCACGGGAAAAGGATCTGAAGATGAAGAGATATATGTATATGTGTAAAAGTACCACATCTTGCACGCCTAGAAAAAACAAAACATTGTCATCTAATTTGCTGTGATATGAAATAAAAATTAATTAAAAAAACGAACAAGAAGTAATGAGACCTAATCTTAAGGGGCTTTTCCTGGCACATTCCATTCTAATTTACAACCTACAACACTACTTCCATTATGGATCTGTTGCCCTAGTAACCAGGTTTGGTAAGGAGAAGTGCTGCGGCCTTCTGGCCATTTCACACAACACGGCCAATCGTCACTTAATATTCAAAATACTTGCAGGCCTGTAAATGACACCTGCCAACAAAAAGAAAAATCCTGGGGTCATAAATCGACCAGTAAATTCAAAACTCGTCAACATTTCAAGAAGACAATTTCAAGAGGCATACTTTACCCACATTTTGTATTTTCTTTTCCTTTAAAATAAGAGGGAACTGAAAAATGCTCCACATCGGCAATTAATAAAGCCATGAAAATCCAACTCCAGAAATGTTCACCTCACAGCCGTCAGAATGTTCTTCAGCAAAACGTCTACAAAGAATAAACGCTGAAGTGCTTTCAGAGAACTGTGTACCCTCTAGATGCTGGGGGGATGGAAGCTGGTAACACCCGGTAGTGATAACATAACGGAGGTGCGTTTAAGTGTAAAAATTTAGCCACCATGTGATGTGGTAGGTCCTTTGATGCACCTATCACCTGAGCAGAGCAGAATGGAAAAGACACAGGCGGGCAATCCTGCACTGCAGAAACATTTAACATAGCCAAGACTTGGAAGAAACCAAAATGTCCATCAACAGAAAAATGCACAAAGAGGAAGTGGTGAGTGTAAACAATGGAATATAAGCCATGGAAAACAATGAAACAGTGCCGTTTGCACCACCTTATAAGGACCTAAAGATAATCACCCAACTTGAAGTAAGAAAGAAACTGAAAGACAGATATCCTATGACACCACTTCTAGGTGTTACCTAAAAATTGATACTCATGAACTTATTTCCAGGAGAAGGGAAAACATGGTTTAAAAAAAATACTCTGTTTAACCAAATGGAAAGGTGTAAGGAATGTATGAATTACGATCAGGGCGTTAACAGACATGTACTCATACATATGAAATATATAATCACAAAATGCCTATGGAATACCAAGAGAGGCCTACTCATCACTCTGTAATAACCTACACCAGACAGGATCCAAAGATGAAAACACACATACATGGATATGATAAACCATATTCTGTCCACCTAGGAGAAACATTTTTTATCAAATTGGTCCTGATACCTAATAAAAATTAAATTTAAAAAACAAACAACAAGTAAGGAGATATAAGCTCTTGGGGGATTGTGCTGTCACATTCCACTCTAATTTGAAGCCTACTAACACGATTTCTGGGAAAGCTCTCTTGCACAAAATTCCACAGTTGGAGGGCTTCCCTGGTGGCGCAGTGGTTGAGAATCTGCCTGCCAATGCAGGGGACACGGGTTCGAGCCCTGGTCTGGAAGGATCCCACATGCCGCGGAGCAACTAGGCCCTTGAGCCACAACTACTGAGCCTGCGCGTCTGGAGCTTGTGCTCTGCAACAAAGGAGGCCGCAACAGTGAAAGGCCCGCGCACTGCGATGAAGAGTGGACCCCACTTGCCACAACTAGAGAAAGCCCTCGCCCAGAAGCGAGGACCCAACACAGCAAAAATAAATAACTTAAAAAAAAACAGAGTTGGAAATGTAGATATGCTGACGCCTTCTGGCTGTTTACTGCAAGGGCAGCTTGAAACCCACAGCTAATGGTCACTTAACATTCACAAGGCCTCAGGGCTTTAAAGGACACTGCCCTAAAACAATTGTGCTGAAGTAGGGAATGACCAGAAAAATTCAAAACAGGCAAATTTTTCAAGAAGATAGTATGAAGAAGTAAGTTTTACTCACTGTCCTTCCAAAACAAGGAAAATGGATCAAAGCTCAACCTCAGGAATTATTACACTCATGCAAATCTAATCTACAAAAAGGTTTCAACTCACACAGGTCGACTGAGCCTCAGCAAAATGTCTACAAATAATGAAAGCTTAAGTGGTGTTTGAGAACTGTGTACCCTCTAGCTGCTGGTGCCATGTAAAGTGGTCACAGCCAATAATGAGAACAGAAAGGAGCAGCATTTAACAGTAAAAATTGAGCTACCATTCGATGCAGCAGACCCACCGCTTTGCCTCTCACCTGAGAAGACCAGAATCTAGAAGACACGGGCTGCAAAAGCTGCACTGCACCTTTATTCACAATAGCCAAGACATGCAAGCAACCTAAATGTCCATCAACACATGAATGGATAAAGAAGGAGTGGTCCATGTAAACAACGGAATACTAGCCATGGATGACAATGAAACACTGCTCTTTGAGGTACCATAGATGAGCCTAGAGATAATCACAGACCATGAGGTAAGTTGGAAAGCAAAAGACATATATCCTATGAATTATCACTTAGAGGTGTCACCTAAGAACTGAGAAAAATGGACATATTTCCATAGAGAAAGACACACACAGACTTGAGAAAGAAACTATGCATATCTAAAAGGAAAGGTGGTGGCAATGGATAAATTAAGATTAGGTTTCCCATACCTATACAAATACAGATTAAGTACATATATCAAAAAGCCCGAGCACATAGCAAGGGACGTCTAGAGAACACTCTGTAATCCGTTACATGGGAAAAGAATCTGTACATGAATAGGTATATATGATGTACAAAAGTACCAGATTGTTGACACCTAGGACAAACTGTATTCTGATCATTACCCCGATTAAAACAATTCAAACAACGAACAAGAAGTAATGAGGCATAAACTACAGGGGCTTTTCCCTGGCACATTCCATTCTAATTTACAAACTAGTAACAGGATTTCAAGAAAGGCTCTGCTCCCCTAGTAACCAGATTTGGGAATGGAGAAATGCTGCCACCTTGTGGCCGTTTCCCACAACACCAGTTTTAACCCAGTGCTAATGGTCACTAAATATTCACACTCATTGCAGGCATGTAAATGACACCTGCTCTCAAAAAAAACCTGGGGTCCCAAATGGACCACAAATTCAAAAGAGGGCAACCTTCCAAGAAGTCAATATCAAGAGGTATATTGTACTCACCCAATTAGTTTTTCTTAAGAAAGGAGAAATGTGTGGGAAAATGCTGAATCTTAGGAATTATTAAAGACATGCAAATCCAAATTACAAAAAACCTATCAGCTCACACCAGTCAGAACGTCAAACATGCTGCAAACAATAAATGCTGAAGGGGTTGTGGAAAAATGCGTACCCTCGGGGTTCATTGGGACGTGGTAAGAGCCACGAATGAAAACACAATAGAGGTGCTTTGAAAAGGTAACCACTGAGCTACCAGTCAATGAATCATCCTCACTGTTGGGCCTATCACCTGAGAAAATGAGAATCAAAAGTCACAGGATGGCAACACTGCACTCCAGCAATATGTACCACAGCCAACACTTTGAAGCAATGAAGATGTCCATCAACAGAGGATTGCACAAACAAGAAGTGGTCCATGTACACAATAGAATACTACCCCTCTAAAAAATATAAATTAACTTTAAAAAACCAACATAACAAAGGAGACATAAGCCTTTGGGGAGTATATCAGGGCACACTGCACTCTAATTTATAACTGATCCACACCACTGGCAGGAAGGTCCGTTTCCCTAGGTAACAGAGTGGGCAACGTAGAAATGCTGCCACACTCTGGCGGATACCTGCAACGGCAGCTTTGAAATCTGTGCCAATGGGCACTTCATATGCACAAGTACTACAGGGCTGCAAATGAAAACTGTCCTTCCAATGTCATGACGCAGGTAAAGGCCAAAAAATTTCAAAATGTAGCACATACTTCAAGAAAAATAATTGAAGAAGTCAGCTGTAATAGCAGATTGGGAAAAAATGGACATGCCTGAGAGCTCAGTTTCAAGGGAGTATGAGACACGTGCAAATCCAACCATAAAGAGGTATCAGCTCGCACCACTGAGAATAACCATCCACAAAAAAGTACAAACGATCCATGCTGAAGAGGTTGTGGAGAAATTCATACCCTCAATTTGAAGTGGGACGTAACCTGGTAAGAGCCACTAATGGGAAGAGACTGGGGGGGCCTATAAAAGGTAAACCTTGAGCTACTATATGATCCAGAAGGCCCACTCCTCAGGCTACATCCTAAGAAGACAAAATTGGAAAGATATAGGCAGGCACATTTGCACTGTAGAAGTATTACAGTAGGCAAGACATGGAAGTAACCAAAACATCCATCAAGAGATGAGTGGACAAAGAACAACACATACATGTACAGATGGAATATTAGCCAAGGACAAAAATGACACAATGCCATTTGCAGGACCATACAGGAGTCTAGGGGTAATCATGCAACTTGTAGTAAGTGAGAAAGCGAAAGACACATATCTTATCATATCACTTATGGGTGTTACCTGAAAATTGATACCAATGAAGATATTTCGACAGAGAAATGCAATCACAGATTCATTAAACAAACTTATGGTTCACAAAATGGAAAGGTGTGAGGATTGGATACATTAAGATATTGGGGTAAACACAGATACACAAACAGACGTGAAATATAGAAGCACCGAAAACCTATGGCATACCAAGAGAAGACTACTCAACACTGTGTCATAACCAGCACGGGAAAAGGATCTGAAGATGAAGAGATATATGTATATGTGTAAAAGTACCACATCTTGCACGCCTAGAAAAAACAAAACATTGTCATCTAATTTGCTGTGATATGAAATAAAAATTAATTAAAAAAACGAACAAGAAGTAATGAGACCTAATCTTAAGGGGCTTTTCCTGGCACATTCCATTCTAATTTACAACCTACAACACTACTTCCATTATGGATCTGTTGCCCTAGTAACCAGGTTTGGTAAGGAGAAGTGCTGCGGCCTTCTGGCCATTTCACACAACACGGCCAATCGTCACTTAATATTCAAAATACTTGCAGGCCTGTAAATGACACCTGCCAACAAAAAGAAAAATCCTGGGGTCATAAATCGACCAGTAAATTCAAAACTCGTCAACATTTCAAGAAGACAATTTCAAGAGGCATACTTTACCCACATTTTGTATTTTCTTTTCCTTTAAAATAAGAGGGAACTGAAAAATGCTCCACATCGGCAATTAATAAAGCCATGAAAATCCAACTCCAGAAATGTTCACCTCACAGCCGTCAGAATGTTCTTCAGCAAAACGTCTACAAAGAATAAACGCTGAAGTGCTTTCAGAGAACTGTGTACCCTCTAGATGCTGGGGGGATGGAAGCTGGTAACACCCGGTAGTGATAACATAACGGAGGTGCGTTTAAGTGTAAAAATTTAGCCACCATGTGATGTGGTAGGTCCTTTGATGCACCTATCACCTGAGCAGAGCAGAATGGAAAAGACACAGGCGGGCAATCCTGCACTGCAGAAACATTTAACATAGCCAAGACTTGGAAGAAACCAAAATGTCCATCAACAGAAAAATGCACAAAGAGGAAGTGGTGAGTGTAAACAATGGAATATAAGCCATGGAAAACAATGAAACAGTGCCGTTTGCACCACCTTATAAGGACCTAAAGATAATCACCCAACTTGAAGTAAGAAAGAAACTGAAAGACAGATATCCTATGACACCACTTCTAGGTGTTACCTAAAAATTGATACTCATGAACTTATTTCCAGGAGAAGGGAAAACATGGTTTAAAAAAAATACTCTGTTTAACCAAATGGAAAGGTGTAAGGAATGTATGAATTACGATCAGGGCGTTAACAGACATGTACTCATACATATGAAATATATAATCACAAAATGCCTATGGAATACCAAGAGAGGCCTACTCATCACTCTGTAATAACCTACACCAGACAGGATCCAAAGATGAAAACACACATACATGGATATGATAAACCATATTCTGTCCACCTAGGAGAAACATTTTTTATCAAATTGGTCCTGATACCTAATAAAAATTAAATTTAAAAAACAAACAACAAGTAAGGAGATATAAGCTCTTGGGGGATTGTGCTGTCACATTCCACTCTAATTTGAAGCCTACTAACACGATTTCTGGGAAAGCTCTCTTGCACAAAATTCCACAGTTGGAGGGCTTCCCTGGTGGCACAGTGGTTGAGAATCTGCCTGCCAATGCAGGGGACACGGGTTCGAGCCCTGGTCTGGAAGGATCCCACATGCCGCGGAGCAACTAGGCCCTTGAGCCACAACTACTGAGCCTGCGCGTCTGGAGCTTGTGCTCTGCAACAAAGGAGGCCGCGACAGTGAAAGGCCCGCGCACTGCGATGAAGAGTGGACCCCACTTGCCACAACTAGAGAAAGCCCTCGCCCAGAAGCGAGGACCCAACACAGCAAAAATAAATAACTTAAAAAAAAACAGAGTTGGAAATGTAGATATGCTGACGCCTTCTGGCTGTTTACTGCAAGGGCAGCTTGAAACCCACAGCTAATGGTCACTTAACATTCACAAGGCCTCAGGGCTTTAAAGGACACTGCCCTAAAACAATTGTGCTGAAGTAAGGAATGACCAGAAAAATTCAAAACAGGCAAATTTTTCAAGAAGATAGTATGAAGAAGTAAGTTTTACTCACTGTCCTTCCAAAACAAGGAAAATGGATCAAAGCTCAACCTCAGGAATTATTACACTCATGCAAATCTAATCTACAAAAAGGTTTCAACTCACACAGGTCGACTGAGCCTCAGCAAAATGTCTACAAATAATGAAAGCTTAAGTGGTGTTTGAGAACTGTGTACCCTCTAGCTGCTGGTGCCATGTAAAGTGGTCACAGCCAATAATGAGAACAGAAAGGAGCAGCATTTAGCAGTAAAAATTGAGCTACCATTCGATGCAGCAGACCCACCGCTTTGCCTCTCACCTGAGAAGACCAGAATCTAGAAGACACGGGCTGCAAAAGCTGCACTGCACCTTTATTCACAATAGCCAAGACATGCAAGCAACCTAAATGTCCATCAACACATGAATGGATAAAGAAGGAGTGGTCCATGTAAACAACGGAATACTAGCCATGGATGACAATGAAACACTGCTCTTTGAGGTACCATAGATGAGCCTAGAGATAATCACAGACCATGAGGTAAGTTGGAAAGCAAAAGACATATATCCTATGAATTATCACTTAGAGGTGTCACCTAAGAACTGAGAAAAATGGACATATTTCCATAGAGAAAGACACACACAGACTTGAGAAAGAAACTATGCATATCTAAAAGGAAAGGTGGTGGCAATGGATAAATTAAGATTAGGTTTCCCATACCTATACAAATACAGATTAAGTACATATATCAAAAAGCCCGAGCACATAGCAAGGGACGTCTAGAGAACACTCTGTAATCCGTTACATGGGAAAAGAATCTGTACATGAATAGGTATATATGATGTACAAAAGTACCAGATTGTTGACACCTAGGACAAACTGTATTCTGATCATTACCCCGATTAAAACAATTCAAACAACGAACAAGAAGTAATGAGGCATAAACTACAGGGGCTTTTCCCTGGCACATTCCATTCTAATTTACAAACTAGTAACAGGATTTCAAGAAAGGCTCTGCTCCCCTAGTAACCAGATTTGGGAATGGAGAAATGCTGCCACCTTGTGGCCGTTTCCCACAACACCAGTTTTAACCCAGTGCTAATGGTCACTAAATATTCACACTCATTGCAGGCATGTAAATGACACCTGCTCTCAAAAAAAACCTGGGGTCCCAAATGGACCACAAATTCAAAAGAGGGCAACCTTCCAAGAAGTCAATATCAAGAGGTATATTGTACTCACCCAATTAGTTTTTCTTAAGAAAGGAGAAATGTGTGGGAAAATGCTGAATCTTAGGAATTATTAAAGACATGCAAATCCAAATTACAAAAAACCTATCAGCTCACACCAGTCAGAACGTCAAACATGCTGCAAACAATAAATGCTGAAGGGGTTGTGGAAAAATGCGTACCCTCGGGGTTCATTGGGACGTGGTAAGAGCCACGAATGAAAACACAATAGAGGTGCTTTGAAAAGGTAACCACTGAGCTACCAGTCAATGAATCATCCTCACTGTTGGGCCTATCACCTGAGAAAATGAGAATCAAAAGT
Organism: Mesoplodon densirostris; assembly: GCF_025265405.1. NCBI lineage: Eukaryota > Metazoa > Chordata > Mammalia > Artiodactyla > Ziphiidae > Mesoplodon > Mesoplodon densirostris. The sequence goes on from NC_082665.1 coordinate 121,941,646, forward strand.
CACAGGATGGCAACACTGCACTCCAGCAATATGTACCACAGCCAACACTTTGAAGCAATGAAGATGTCCATCAACAGAGGATTGCACAAACAAGAAGTGGTCCATGTACACAATAGAATACTACCCCTCTAAAAAATATAAATTAACTTTAAAAAACCAACATAACAAAGGAGACATAAGCCTTTGGGGAGTATATCAGGGCACACTGCACTCTAATTTATAACTGATCCACACCACTGGCAGGAAGGTCCATTTCCCTAGGTAACAGAGTGGGCAACGTAGAAATGCTGCCACACTCTGGCGGATACCTGCAACGGCAGCTTTGAAATCTGTGCCAATGGGCACTTCATATGCACAAGTACTACAGGGCTGCAAATGAAAACTGTCCTTCCAATGTCATGACGCAGGTAAAGGCCAAAAAATTTCAAAATGTAGCACATACTTCAAGAAAAATAATTGAAGAAGTCAGCTGTAATAGCAGATTGGGAAAAAATGGACATGCCTGAGAGCTCAGTTTCAAGGGAGTATGAGACACGTGCAAATCCAACCATAAAGAGGTATCAGCTCGCACCACTGAGAATAACCATCCACAAAAAAGTACAAACGATCCATGCTGAAGAGGTTGTGGAGAAATTCATACCCTCAATTTGAAGTGGGACGTAACCTGGTAAGAGCCACTAATGGGAAGAGACTGGGGGGGGCCTATAAAAGGTAAACCTTGAGCTACTATATGATCCAGAAGGCCCACTCCTCAGGCTACATCCTAAGAAGACAAAATTGGAAAGATATAGGCAGGCACATTTGCACTGTAGAAGTATTACAGTAGGCAAGACATGGAAGTAACCAAAACATCCATCAAGAGATGAGTGGACAAAGAACAACACATACATGTACAGATGGAATATTAGCCAAGGACAAAAATGACACAATGCCATTTGCAGGACCATACAGGAGTCTAGGGGTAATCATGCAACTTGTAGTAAGTGAGAAAGCGAAAGACACATATCTTATCATATCACTTATGGGTGTTACCTGAAAATTGATACCAATGAAGATATTTCGACAGAGAAATGCAATCACAGATTCATTAAACAAACTTATGGTTCACAAAATGGAAAGGTGTGAGGATTGGATACATTAAGATATTGGGGTAAACACAGATACACAAACAGACGTGAAATATAGAAGCACCGAAAACCTATGGCATACCAAGAGAAGACTACTCAACATTGTGTCATAACCAGCACGGGAAAAGGATCTGAAGATGAAGAGATATATGTATATGTGTAAAAGTACCACATCTTGCACGCCTAGAAAAAACAAAACATTGTCATCTAATTTGCTGTGATATGAAATAAAAATTAATTAAAAAAAACGAACAAGAAGTAATGAGACCTAATCTTAAGGGGCTTTTCCTGGCACATTCCATTCTAATTTACAACCTACAACACTACTTCCATTATGGATCTGTTGCCCTAGTAACCAGGTTTGGTAAGGAGAAGTGCTGCGGCCTTCTGGCCATTTCACACAACACGGCCAATCGTCACTTAATATTCAAAATACTTGCAGGCCTGTAAATGACACCTGCCAACAAAAAGAAAAATCCTGGGGTCATAAATCGACCAGTAAATTCAAAACTCGTCAACATTTCAAGAAGACAATTTCAAGAGGCATACTTTACCCACATTTTGTATTTTCTTTTCCTTTAAAATAAGAGGGAACTGAAAAATGCTCCACATCGGCAATTAATAAAGCCATGAAAATCCAACTCCAGAAATGTTCACCTCACAGCCGTCAGAATGTTCTTCAGCAAAACGTCTACAAAGAATAAACGCTGAAGTGCTTTCAGAGAACTGTGTACCCTCTAGATGCTGGGGGGATGGAAGCTGGTAACACCCGGTAGTGATAACATAACGGAGGTGCGTTTAAGTGTAAAAATTTAGCCACCATGTGATGTGGTAGGTCCTTTGATGCACCTATCACCTGAGCAGAGCAGAATGGAAAAGACACAGGCGGGCAATCCTGCACTGCAGAAACATTTAACATAGCCAAGACTTGGAAGAAACCAAAATGTCCATCAACAGAAAAATGCACAAAGAGGAAGTGGTGAGTGTAAACAATGGAATATAAGCCATGGAAAACAATGAAACAGTGCCGTTTGCACCACCTTATAAGGACCTAAAGATAATCACCCAACTTGAAGTAAGAAAGAAACTGAAAGACAGATATCCTATGACACCACTTCTAGGTGTTACCTAAAAATTGATACTCATGAACTTATTTCCAGGAGAAGGGAAAACATGGTTTAAAAAAATACTCTGTTTAACCAAATGGAAAGGTGTAAGGAATGTATGAATTACGATCAGGGCGTTAACAGACATGTACTCATACATATGAAATATATAATCACAAAATGCCTATGGAATACCAAGAGAGGCCTACTCATCACTCTGTAATAACCTACACCAGACAGGATCCAAAGATGAAAACACACATACATGGATATGATAAACCATATTCTGTCCACCTAGGAGAAACATTTTTTATCAAATTGGTCCTGATACCTAATAAAAATTAAATTTAAAAAACAAACAACAAGTAAGGAGATATAAGCTCTTGGGGGATTGTGCTGTCACATTCCACTCTAATTTGAAGCCTACTAACACGATTTCTGGGAAAGCTCTCTTGCACAAAATTCCACAGTTGGAGGGCTTCCCTGGTGGCGCAGTGGTTGAGAATCTGCCTGCCAATGCAGGGGACACGGGTTCGAGCCCTGGTCTGGAAGGATCCCACATGCCGCGGAGCAACTAGGCCCTTGAGCCACAACTACTGAGCCTGCGCGTCTGGAGCTTGTGCTCTGCAACAAAGGAGGCCGCGACAGTGAAAGGCCCGCGCACTGCGATGAAGAGTGGACCCCACTTGCCACAACTAGAGAAAGCCCTCGCCCAGAAGCGAGGACCCAACACAGCAAAAATAAATAACTTAAAAAAAAACAGAGTTGGAAATGTAGATATGCTGACGCCTTCTGGCTGTTTACTGCAAGGGCAGCTTGAAACCCACAGCTAATGGTCACTTAACATTCACAAGGCCTCAGGGCTTTAAAGGACACTGCCCTAAAACAATTGTGCTGAAGTAAGGAATGACCAGAAAAATTCAAAACAGGCAAATTTTTCAAGAAGATAGTATGAAGAAGTAAGTTTTACTCACTGTCCTTCCAAAACAAGGAAAATGGATCAAAGCTCAACCTCAGGAATTATTACACTCATGCAAATCTAATCTACAAAAAGGTTTCAACTCACACAGGTCGACTGAGCCTCAGCAAAATGTCTACAAATAATGAAAGCTTAAGTGGTGTTTGAGAACTGTGTACCCTCTAGCTGCTGGTGCCATGTAAAGTGGTCACAGCCAATAATGAGAACAGAAAGGAGCAGCATTTAGCAGTAAAAATTGAGCTACCATTCGATGCAGCAGACCCACCGCTTTGCCTCTCACCTGAGAAGACCAGAATCTAGAAGACACGGGCTGCAAAAGCTGCACTGCACCTTTATTCACAATAGCCAAGACATGCAAGCAACCTAAATGTCCATCAACACATGAATGGATAAAGAAGGAGTGGTCCATGTAAACAACGGAATACTAGCCATGGATGACAATGAAACACTGCTCTTTGAGGTACCATAGATGAGCCTAGAGATAATCACAGACCATGAGGTAAGTTGGAAAGCAAAAGACATATATCCTATGAATTATCACTTAGAGGTGTCACCTAAGAACTGAGAAAAATGGACATATTTCCATAGAGAAAGACACACACAGACTTGAGAAAGAAACTATGCATATCTAAAAGGAAAGGTGGTGGCAATGGATAAATTAAGATTAGGTTTCCCATACCTATACAAATACAGATTAAGTACATATATCAAAAAGCCCGAGCACATAGCAAGGGACGTCTAGAGAACACTCTGTAATCCGTTACATGGGAAAAGAATCTGTACATGAATAGGTATATATGATGTACAAAAGTACCAGATTGTTGACACCTAGGACAAACTGTATTCTGATCATTACCCCGATTAAAACAATTCAAACAACGAACAAGAAGTAATGAGGCATAAACTACAGGGGCTTTTCCCTGGCACATTCCATTCTAATTTACAAACTAGTAACAGGATTTCAAGAAAGGCTCTGCTCCCCTAGTAACCAGATTTGGGAATGGAGAAATGCTGCCACCTTGTGGCCGTTTCCCACAACACCAGTTTTAACCCAGTGCTAATGGTCACTAAATATTCACACTCATTGCAGGCATGTAAATGACACCTGCTCTCAAAAAAAACCTGGGGTCCCAAATGGACCACAAATTCAAAAGAGGGCAACCTTCCAAGAAGTCAATATCAAGAGGTATATTGTACTCACCCAATTAGTTTTTCTTAAGAAAGGAGAAATGTGTGGGAAAATGCTGAATCTTAGGAATTATTAAAGACATGCAAATCCAAATTACAAAAAACCTATCAGCTCACACCAGTCAGAACGTCAAACATGCTGCAAACAATAAATGCTGAAGGGGTTGTGGAAAAATGCGTACCCTCGGGGTTCATTGGGACGTGGTAAGAGCCACGAATGAAAACACAATAGAGGTGCTTTGAAAAGGTAACCACTGAGCTACCAGTCAATGAATCATCCTCACTGTTGGGCCTATCACCTGAGAAAATGAGAATCAAAAGTCACAGGATGGCAACACTGCACTCCAGCAATATGTACCACAGCCAACACTTTGAAGCAATGAAGATGTCCATCAACAGAGGATTGCACAAACAAGAAGTGGTCCATGTACACAATAGAATACTACCCCTCTAAAAAATATAAATTAACTTTAAAAAACCAACATAACAAAGGAGACATAAGCCTTTGGGGAGTATATCAGGGCACACTGCACTCTAATTTATAACTGAGCCACACCACTGGCAGGAAGGTCCGTTTCCCTAGGTAACAGAGTGGGCAACGTAGAAATGCTGCCACACTCTGGCAGATACTGCAACGGCAGCTTTGAAATCTGTGCCAATGGGCACTTCATATGCACAAGTACTACAGGGCTGCAAATGAAAACTGTCCTTCCAATGTCATGACGCAGGTAAAGGCCAAAAACTTTCAAAATGTAGCACATACTTCAAGAAAAAGTAATTGAAGAAGTCAGCTGTAATAGCAGATTGGGAAAAAATGGACATGCCTGAGAGCTCAGTTTCAAGGGAGTATGAGACACGTGCAAATCCAACCATAAAGAGGTATCAGCTCGCACCACTGAGAATAACCATCCACAAAAAAGTACAAACGATCCATGCTGAAGAGGTTGTGGAGAAATTCATACCCTCAATTTGAAGTGGGACGTAACCTGGTAAGAGCCACTAATGGGAAGAGACTGGGGGGGCCTATAAAAGGTAAACCTTGAGCTACTATATGATCCAGAAGGCCCACTCCTCAGGCTACATCCTAAGAAGACAAAATTGGAAAGATATAGGCAGGCACATTTGCACTGTAGAAGTATTACAGTAGGCAAGACATGGAAGTAACCAAAACATCCATCAAGAGATGAGTGGACAAAGAACAACACATACATGTACAGATGGAATATTAGCCAAGGACAAAAATGACACAATGCCATTTGCAGGACCATACAGGAGTCTAGGGGTAATCATGCAACTTGTAGTAAGTGAGAAAGCGAAAGACACATATCTTATCATATCACTTATGGGTGTTACCTGAAAATTGATACCAATGAAGATATTTCGACAGAGAAATGCAATCACAGATTCATTAAACAAACTTATGGTTCACAAAATGGAAAGGTGTGAGGATTGGATACATTAAGATATTGGGGTAAACACAGATACACAAACAGACGTGAAATATAGAAGCACCGAAAACCTATGGCATACCAAGAGAAGACTACTCAACATTGTGTCATAACCAGCACGGGAAAAGGATCTGAAGATGAAGAGATATATGTATATGTGTAAAAGTACCACATCTTGCACGCCTAGAAAAAACAAAACATTGTCATCTAATTTGCTGTGATATGAAATAAAAATTAATTAAAAAAACGAACAAGAAGTAATGAGACCTAATCTTAAGGGGCTTTTCCTGGCACATTCCATTCTAATTTACAACCTACAACACTACTTCCATTATGGATCTGTTGCCCTAGTAACCAGGTTTGGTAAGGAGAAGTGCTGCGGCCTTCTGGCCATTTCACACAACACGGCCAATCGTCACTTAATATTCAAAATACTTGCAGGCCTGTAAATGACACCTGCCAACAAAAAGAAAAATCCTGGGGTCATAAATCGACCAGTAAATTCAAAACTCGTCAACATTTCAAGAAGACAATTTCAAGAGGCATACTTTACCCACATTTTGTATTTTCTTTTCCTTTAAAATAAGAGGGAACTGAAAAATGCTCCACATCGGCAATTAATAAAGCCATGAAAATCCAACTCCAGAAATGTTCACCTCACAGCCGTCAGAATGTTCTTCAGCAAAACGTCTACAAAGAATAAACGCTGAAGTGCTTTCAGAGAACTGTGTACCCTCTAGATGCTGGGGGGATGGAAGCTGGTAACACCCGGTAGTGATAACATAACGGAGGTGCGTTTAAGTGTAAAAATTTAGCCACCATGTGATGTGGTAGGTCCTTTGATGCACCTATCACCTGAGCAGAGCAGAATGGAAAAGACACAGGCGGGCAATCCTGCACTGCAGAAACATTTAACATAGCCAAGACTTGGAAGAAACCAAAATGTCCATCAACAGAAAAATGCACAAAGAGGAAGTGGTGAGTGTAAACAATGGAATATAAGCCATGGAAAACAATGAAACAGTGCCGTTTGCACCACCTTATAAGGACCTAAAGATAATCACCCAACTTGAAGTAAGAAAGAAACTGAAAGACAGATATCCTATGACACCACTTCTAGGTGTTACCTAAAAATTGATACTCATGAACTTATTTCCAGGAGAAGGGAAAACATGGTTTAAAAAAAATACTCTGTTTAACCAAATGGAAAGGTGTAAGGAATGTATGAATTACGATCAGGGCGTTAACAGACATGTACTCATACATATGAAATATATAATCACAAAATGCCTATGGAATACCAAGAGAGGCCTACTCATCACTCTGTAATAACCTACACCAGACAGGATCCAAAGATGAAAACACACATACATGGATATGATAAACCATATTCTGTCCACCTAGGAGAAACATTTTTTATCAAATTGGTCCTGATACCTAATAAAAATTAAATTTAAAAAACAAACAACAAGTAAGGAGATATAAGCTCTTGGGGGATTGTGCTGTCACATTCCACTCTAATTTGAAGCCTACTAACACGATTTCTGGGAAAGCTCTCTTGCACAAAATTCCACAGTTGGAGGGCTTCCCTGGTGGCGCAGTGGTTGAGAATCTGCCTGCCAATGCAGGGGACACGGGTTCGAGCCCTGGTCTGGAAGGATCCCACATGCCGCGGAGCAACTAGGCCCTTGAGCCACAACTACTGAGCCTGCGCGTCTGGAGCTTGTGCTCTGCAACAAAGGAGGCCGCGACAGTGAAAGGCCCGCGCACTGCGATGAAGAGTGGACCCCACTTGCCACAACTAGAGAAAGCCCTCGCCCAGAAGCGAGGACCCAACACAGCAAAAATAAATAACTTAAAAAAAAACAGAGTTGGAAATGTAGATATGCTGACGCCTTCTGGCTGTTTACTGCAAGGGCAGCTTGAAACCCACAGCTAATGGTCACTTAACATTCACAAGGCCTCAGGGCTTTAAAGGACACTGCCCTAAAACAATTGTGCTGAAGTAGGGAATGACCAGAAAAATTCAAAACAGGCAAATTTTTCAAGAAGATAGTATGAAGAAGTAAGTTTTACTCACTGTCCTTCCAAAACAAGGAAAATGGATCAAAGCTCAACCTCAGGAATTATTACACTCATGCAAATCTAATCTACAAAAAGGTTTCAACTCACACAGGTCGACTGAGCCTCAGCAAAATGTCTACAAATAATGAAAGCTTAAGTGGTGTTTGAGAACTGTGTACCCTCTAGCTGCTGGTGCCATGTAAAGTGGTCACAGCCAATAATGAGAACAGAAAGGAGCAGCATTTAACAGTAAAAATTGAGCTACCATTCGATGCAGCAGACCCACCGCTTTGCCTCTCACCTGAGAAGACCAGAATCTAGAAGACACGGGCTGCAAAAGCTGCACTGCACCTTTATTCACAATAGCCAAGACATGCAAGCAACCTAAATGTCCATCAACACATGAATGGATAAAGAAGGAGTGGTCCATGTAAACAACGGAATACTAGCCATGGATGACAATGAAACACTGCTCTTTGAGGTACCATAGATGAGCCTAGAGATAATCACAGACCATGAGGTAAGTTGGAAAGCAAAAGACATATATCCTATGAATTATCACTTAGAGGTGTCACCTAAGAACTGAGAAAAATGGACATATTTCCATAGAGAAAGACACACACAGACTTGAGAAAGAAACTATGCATATCTAAAAGGAAAGGTGGTGGCAATGGATAAATTAAGATTAGGTTTCCCATACCTATACAAATACAGATTAAGTACATATATCAAAAAGCCCGAGCACATAGCAAGGGACGTCTAGAGAACACTCTGTAATCCGTTACATGGGAAAAGAATCTGTACATGAATAGGTATATATGATGTACAAAAGTACCAGATTGTTGACACCTAGGACAAACTGTATTCTGATCATTACCCCGATTAAAACAATTCAAACAACGAACAAGAAGTAATGAGGCATAAACTACAGGGGCTTTTCCCTGGCACATTCCATTCTAATTTACAAACTAGTAACAGGATTTCAAGAAAGGCTCTGCTCCCCTAGTAACCAGATTTGGGAATGGAGAAATGCTGCCACCTTGTGGCCGTTTCCCACAACACCAGTTTTAACCCAGTGCTAATGGTCACTAAATATTCACACTCATTGCAGGCATGTAAATGACACCTGCTCTCAAAAAAAACCTGGGGTCCCAAATGGACCACAAATTCAAAAGAGGGCAACCTTCCAAGAAGTCAATATCAAGAGGTATATTGTACTCACCCAATTAGTTTTTCTTAAGAAAGGAGAAATGTGTGGGAAAATGCTGAATCTTAGGAATTATTAAAGACATGCAAATCCAAATTACAAAAAACCTATCAGCTCACACCAGTCAGAACGTCAAACATGCTGCAAACAATAAATGCTGAAGGGGTTGTGGAAAAATGCGTACCCTCGGGGTTCATTGGGACGTGGTAAGAGCCACGAATGAAAACACAATAGAGGTGCTTTGAAAAGGTAACCACTGAGCTACCAGTCAATGAATCATCCTCACTCTTGGGGCTATCACCTGAGAAAATGAGAATCAAAAGTCACAGGATGGCAACACTGCACTCCAGCAATATGTACCACAGCCAACACTTTGAAGCAATGAAGATGTCCATCAACAGAGGATTGCACAAACAAGAAGTGGTCCATGTACACAATAGAATACTACCCCTCTAAAAAATATAAATTAACTTTAAAAAACCAACATAACAAAGGAGACATAAGCCTTTGGGGAGTATATCAGGGCACACTGCACTCTAATTTATAACTGAGCCACACCACTGGCAGGAAGGTCCATTTCCCTAGGTAACAGAGTGGGCAACGTAGAAATGCTGCCACACTCTGGCGGATACTGCAACGGCAGCTTTGAAATCTGTGCCAATGGGCACTTCATATGCACAAGTACTACAGGGCTGCAAATGAAAACTGTCCTTCCAATGTCATGACGCAGGTAAAGGCCAAAAACTTTCAAAATGTAGCACATACTTCAAGAAAAAGTAATTGAAGAAGTCAGCTGTAATAGCAGATTGGGAAAAAATGGACATGCCTGAGAGCTCAGTTTCAAGGGAGTATGAGACACGTGCAAATCCAACCATAAAGAGGTATCAGCTCGCACCACTGAGAATAACCATCCACAAAAAAGTACAAACGATCCATGCTGAAGAGGTTGTGGAGAAATTCATACCCTCAATTTGAAGTGGGACGTAACCTGGTAAGAGCCACTAATGGGAAGAGACTGGAGGGGCCTATAAAAGGTAAACCTTGAGCTACTATATGATCCAGAAGGCCCACTCCTCAGGCTACATCCTAAGAAGACAAAATTGGAAAGATATAGGCAGGCACATTTGCACTGTAGAAGTATTACAGTAGGCAAGACATGGAAGTAACCAAAACATCCATCAAGAGATGAGTGGACAAAGAACAACACATACATGTACAGATGGAATATTAGCCAAGGACAAAAATGACACAATGCCATTTGCAGGACCATACAGGAGTCTAGGGGTAATCATGCAACTTGTAGTAAGTGAGAAAGCGAAAGACACATATCTTATCATATCACTTATGGGTGTTACCTGAAAATTGATACCAATGAAGATATTTCGACAGGGAAATGCAATCACAGATTCATTAAACAAACTTATGGTTCACAAAATGGAAAGGTGTGAGGATTGGATACATTAAGATATTGGGGTAAACACAGATACACAAACAGACGTGAAATATAGAAGCACCGAAAACCTATGGCATACCAAGAGAAGACTACTCAACATTGTGTCATAACCAGCACGGGAAAAGGATCTGAAGATGAAGAGATATATGTATATGTGTAAAAGTACCACATCTTGCACGCCTAGAAAAAACAAAACATTGTCATCTAATTTGCTGTGATATGAAATAAAAATTAATTAAAAAAACGAACAAGAAGTAATGAGACCTAATCTTAAGGGGCTTTTCCTGGCACATTCCATTCTAATTTACAACCTACAACACTACTTCCATTATGGATCTGTTGCCCTAGTAACCAGGTTTGGTAAGGAGAAGTGCTGCGGCCTTCTGGCCATTTCACACAACACGGCCAATCGTCACTTAATATTCAAAATACTTGCAGGCCTGTAAATGACACCTGCCAACAAAAAGAAAAATCCTGGGGTCATAAATCGACCAGTAAATTCAAAACTCGTCAACATTTCAAGAAGACAATTTCAAGAGGCATACTTTACCCACATTTTGTATTTTCTTTTCCTTTAAAATAAGAGGGAACTGAAAAATGCTCCACATCGGCAATTAATAAAGCCATGAAAATCCAACTCCAGAAATGTTCACCTCACAGCCGTCAGAATGTTCTTCAGCAAAACGTCTACAAAGAATAAACGCTGAAGTGCTTTCAGAGAACTGTGTACCCTCTAGATGCTGGGGGGATGGAAGCTGGTAACACCCGGTAGTGATAACATAACGGAGGTGCGTTTAAGTGTAAAAATTTAGCCACCATGTGATGTGGTAGGTCCTTTGATGCACCTATCACCTGAGCAGAGCAGAATGGAAAAGACACAGGCGGGCAATCCTGCACTGCAGAAACATTTAACATAGCCAAGACTTGGAAGAAACCAAAATGTCCATCAACAGAAAAATGCACAAAGAGGAAGTGGTGAGTGTAAACAATGGAATATAAGCCATGGAAAACAATGAAACAGTGCCGTTTGCACCACCTTATAAGGACCTAAAGATAATCACCCAACTTGAAGTAAGAAAGAAACTGAAAGACAGATATCCTATGACACCACTTCTAGGTGTTACCTAAAAATTGATACTCATGAACTTATTTCCAGGAGAAGGGAAAACATGGTTTAAAAAAAATACTCTGTTTAACCAAATGGAAAGGTGTAAGGAATGTATGAATTACGATCAGGGCGTTAACAGACATGTACTCATACATATGAAATATATAATCACAAAATGCCTATGGAATACCAAGAGAGGCCTACTCATCACTCTGTAATAACCTACACCAGACAGGATCCAAAGATGAAAACACACATACATGGATATGATAAACCATATTCTGTCCACCTAGGAGAAACATTTTTTATCAAATTGGTCCTGATACCTAATAAAAATTAAATTTAAAAAACAAACAACAAGTAAGGAGATATAAGCTCTTGGGGGATTGTGCTGTCACATTCCACTCTAATTTGAAGCCTACTAACACGATTTCTGGGAAAGCTCTCTTGCACAAAATTCCACAGTTGGAGGGCTTCCCTGGTGGCGCAGTGGTTGAGAATCTGCCTGCCAATGCAGGGGACACGGGTTCGAGCCCTGGTCTGGAAGGATCCCACATGCCGCGGAGCAACTAGGCCCTTGAGCCACAACTACTGAGCCTGCGCGTCTGGAGCTTGTGCTCTGCAACAAAGGAGGCCGCGACAGTGAAAGGCCCGCGCACTGCGATGAAGAGTGGACCCCACTTGCCACAACTAGAGAAAGCCCTCGCCCAGAAGCGAGGACCCAACACAGCAAAAATAAATAACTTAAAAAAAAACAGAGTTGGAAATGTAGATATGCTGACGCCTTCTGGCTGTTTACTGCAAGGGCAGCTTGAAACCCACAGCTAATGGTCACTTAACATTCACAAGGCCTCAGGGCTTTAAAGGACACTGCCCTAAAACAATTGTGCTGAAGTAGGGAATGACCAGAAAAATTCAAAACAGGCAAATTTTTCAAGAAGATAGTATGAAGAAGTAAGTTTTACTCACTGTCCTTCCAAAACAAGGAAAATGGATCAAAGCTCAACCTCAGGAATTATTACACTCATGCAAATCTAATCTACAAAAAGGTTTCAACTCACACAGGTCGACTGAGCCTCAGCAAAATGTCTACAAATAATGAAAGCTTAAGTGGTGTTTGAGAACTGTGTACCCTCTAGCTGCTGGTGCCATGTAAAGTGGTCACAGCCAATAATGAGAACAGAAAGGAGCAGCATTTAGCAGTAAAAATTGAGCTACCATTCGATGCAGCAGACCCACCGCTTTGCCTCTCACCTGAGAAGACCAGAATCTAGAAGACACGGGCTGCAAAAGCTGCACTGCACCTTTATTCACAATAGCCAAGACATGCAAGCAACCTAAATGTCCATCAACACATGAATGGATAAAGAAGGAGTGGTCCATGTAAACAACGGAATACTAGCCATGGATGACAATGAAACACTGCTCTTTGAGGTACCATAGATGAGCCTAGAGATAATCACAGACCATGAGGTAAGTTGGAAAGCAAAAGACATATATCCTATGAATTATCACTTAGAGGTGTCACCTAAGAACTGAGAAAAATGGACATATTTCCATAGAGAAAGACACACACAGACTTGAGAAAGAAACTATGCATATCTAAAAGGAAAGGTGGTGGCAATGGATAAATTAAGATTAGGTTTCCCATACCTATACAAATACAGATTAAGTACATATATCAAAAAGCCCGAGCACATAGCAAGGGACGTCTAGAGAACACTCTGTAATCCGTTACATGGGAAAAGAATCTGTACATGAATAGGTATATATGATGTACAAAAGTACCAGATTGTTGACACCTAGGACAAACTGTATTCTGATCATTACCCCGATTAAAACAATTCAAACAACGAACAAGAAGTAATGAGGCATAAACTACAGGGGCTTTTCCCTGGCACATTCCATTCTAATTTACAAACTAGTAACAGGATTTCAAGAAAGGCTCTGCTCCCCTAGTAACCAGATTTGGGAATGGAGAAATGCTGCCACCTTGTGGCCGTTTCCCACAACACCAGTTTTAACCCAGTGCTAATGGTCACTAAATATTCACACTCATTGCAGGCATGTAAATGACACCTGCTCTCAAAAAAAACCTGGGGTCCCAAATGGACCACAAATTCAAAAGAGGGCAACCTTCCAAGAAGTCAATATCAAGAGGTATATTGTACTCACCCAATTAGTTTTTCTTAAGAAAGGAGAAATGTGTGGGAAAATGCTGAATCTTAGGAATTATTAAAGACATGCAAATCCAAATTACAAAAAACCTATCAGCTCACACCAGTCAGAACGTCAAACATGCTGCAAACAATAAATGCTGAAGGGGTTGTGGAAAAATGCGTACCCTCGGGGTTCATTGGGACGTGGTAAGAGCCACGAATGAAAACACAATAGAGGTGCTTTGAAAAGGTAACCACTGAGCTACCAGTCAATGAATCATCCTCACTCTTGGGGCTATCACCTGAGAAAATGAGAATCAAAAGTCACAGGATGGCAACACTGCACTCCAGCAATATGTACCACAGCCAACACTTTGAAGCAATGAAGATGTCCATCAACAGAGGATTGCACAAACAAGAAGTGGTCCATGTACACAATAGAATACTACCCCTCTAAAAAATATAAATTAACTTTAAAAAACCAACATAACAAAGGAGACATAAGCCTTTGGGGAGTATATCAGGGCACACTGCACTCTAATTTATAACTGATCCACACCACTGGCAGGAAGGTCCGTTTCCCTAGGTAACAGAGTGGGCAACGTAGAAATGCTGCCACACTCTGGCGGATACCTGCAACGGCAGCTTTGAAATCTGTGCCAATGGGCACTTCATATGCACAAGTACTACAGGGCTGCAAATGAAAACTGTCCTTCCAATGTCATGACGCAGGTAAAGGCCAAAAAATTTCAAAATGTAGCACATACTTCAAGAAAAATAATTGAAGAAGTCAGCTGTAATAGCAGATTGGGAAAAAATGGACATGCCTGAGAGCTCAGTTTCAAGGGAGTATGAGACACGTGCAAATCCAACCATAAAGAGGTATCAGCTCGCACCACTGAGAATAACCATCCACAAAAAAGTACAAACGATCCATGCTGAAGAGGTTGTGGAGAAATTCATACCCTCAATTTGAAGTGGGACGTAACCTGGTAAGAGCCACTAATGGGAAGAGACTGGAGGGGCCTATAAAAGGTAAACCTTGAGCTACTATATGATCCAGAAGGCCCACTCCTCAGGCTACATCCTAAGAAGACAAAATTGGAAAGATATAGGCAGGCACATTTGCACTGTAGAAGTATTACAGTAGGCAAGACATGGAAGTAACCAAAACATCCATCAAGAGATGAGTGGACAAAGAACAACACATACATGTACAGATGGAATATTAGCCAAGGACAAAAATGACACAATGCCATTTGCAGGACCATACAGGAGTCTAGGGGTAATCATGCAACTTGTAGTAAGTGAGAAAGCGAAAGACACATATCTTATCATATCACTTATGGGTGTTACCTGAAAATTGATACCAATGAAGATATTTCGACAGGGAAATGCAATCACAGATTCATTAAACAAACTTATGGTTCACAAAATGGAAAGGTGTGAGGATTGGATACATTAAGATATTGGGGTAAACACAGATACACAAACAGACGTGAAATATAGAAGCACCGAAAACCTATGGCATACCAAGAGAAGACTACTCAACATTGTGTCATAACCAGCACGGGAAAAGGATCTGAAGATGAAGAGATATATGTATATGTGTAAAAGTACCACATCTTGCACGCCTAGAAAAAACAAAACATTGTCATCTAATTTGCTGTGATATGAAATAAAAATTAATTAAAAAAACGAACAAGAAGTAATGAGACCTAATCTTAAGGGGCTTTTCCTGGCACATTCCATTCTAATTTACAACCTACAACACTACTTCCATTATGGATCTGTTGCCCTAGTAACCAGGTTTGGTAAGGAGAAGTGCTGCGGCCTTCTGGCCATTTCACACAACACGGCCAATCGTCACTTAATATTCAAAATACTTGCAGGCCTGTAAATGACACCTGCCAACAAAAAGAAAAATCCTGGGGTCATAAATCGACCAGTAAATTCAAAACTCGTCAACATTTCAAGAAGACAATTTCAAGAGGCATACTTTACCCACATTTTGTATTTTCTTTTCCTTTAAAATAAGAGGGAACTGAAAAATGCTCCACATCGGCAATTAATAAAGCCATGAAAATCCAACTCCAGAAATGTTCACCTCACAGCCGTCAGAATGTTCTTCAGCAAAACGTCTACAAAGAATAAACGCTGAAGTGCTTTCAGAGAACTGTGTACCCTCTAGATGCTGGGGGGATGGAAGCTGGTAACACCCGGTAGTGATAACATAACGGAGGTGCGTTTAAGTGTAAAAATTTAGCCACCATGTGATGTGGTAGGTCCTTTGATGCACCTATCACCTGAGCAGAGCAGAATGGAAAAGACACAGGCGGGCAATCCTGCACTGCAGAAACATTTAACATAGCCAAGACTTGGAAGAAACCAAAATGTCCATCAACAGAAAAATGCACAAAGAGGAAGTGGTGAGTGTAAACAATGGAATATAAGCCATGGAAAACAATGAAACAGTGCCGTTTGCACCACCTTATAAGGACCTAAAGATAATCACCCAACTTGAAGTAAGAAAGAAACTGAAAGACAGATATCCTATGACACCACTTCTAGGTGTTACCTAAAAATTGATACTCATGAACTTATTTCCAGGAGAAGGGAAAACATGGTTTAAAAAAAATACTCTGTTTAACCAAATGGAAAGGTGTAAGGAATGTATGAATTACGATCAGGGCGTTAACAGACATGTACTCATACATATGAAATATATAATCACAAAATGCCTATGGAATACCAAGAGAGGCCTACTCATCACTCTGTAATAACCTACACCAGACAGGATCCAAAGATGAAAACACACATACATGGATATGATAAACCATATTCTGTCCACCTAGGAGAAACATTTTTTATCAAATTGGTCCTGATACCTAATAAAAATTAAATTTAAAAAACAAACAACAAGTAAGGAGATATAAGCTCTTGGGGGATTGTGCTGTCACATTCCACTCTAATTTGAAGCCTACTAACACGATTTCTGGGAAAGCTCTCTTGCACAAAATTCCACAGTTGGAGGGCTTCCCTGGTGGCGCAGTGGTTGAGAATCTGCCTGCCAATGCAGGGGACACGGGTTCGAGCCCTGGTCTGGAAGGATCCCACATGCCGCGGAGCAACTAGGCCCTTGAGCCACAACTACTGAGCCTGCGCGTCTGGAGCTTGTGCTCTGCAACAAAGGAGGCCGCAACAGTGAAAGGCCCGCGCACTGCGATGAAGAGTGGACCCCACTTGCCACAACTAGAGAAAGCCCTCGCCCAGAAGCGAGGACCCAACACAGCAAAAATAAATAACTTAAAAAAAAACAGAGTTGGAAATGTAGATATGCTGACGCCTTCTGGCTGTTTACTGCAAGGGCAGCTTGAAACCCACAGCTAATGGTCACTTAACATTCACAAGGCCTCAGGGCTTTAAAGGACACTGCCCTAAAACAATTGTGCTGAAGTAGGGAATGACCAGAAAAATTCAAAACAGGCAAATTTTTCAAGAAGATAGTATGAAGAAGTAAGTTTTACTCACTGTCCTTCCAAAACAAGGAAAATGGATCAAAGCTCAACCTCAGGAATTATTACACTCATGCAAATCTAATCTACAAAAAGGTTTCAACTCACACAGGTCGACTGAGCCTCAGCAAAATGTCTACAAATAATGAAAGCTTAAGTGGTGTTTGAGAACTGTGTACCCTCTAGCTGCTGGTGCCATGTAAAGTGGTCACAGCCAATAATGAGAACAGAAAGGAGCAGCATTTAACAGTAAAAATTGAGCTACCATTCGATGCAGCAGACCCACCGCTTTGCCTCTCACCTGAGAAGACCAGAATCTAGAAGACACGGGCTGCAAAAGCTGCACTGCACCTTTATTCACAATAGCCAAGACATGCAAGCAACCTAAATGTCCATCAACACATGAATGGATAAAGAAGGAGTGGTCCATGTAAACAACGGAATACTAGCCATGGATGACAATGAAACACTGCTCTTTGAGGTACCATAGATGAGCCTAGAGATAATCACAGACCATGAGGTAAGTTGGAAAGCAAAAGACATATATCCTATGAATTATCACTTAGAGGTGTCACCTAAGAACTGAGAAAAATGGACATATTTCCATAGAGAAAGACACACACAGACTTGAGAAAGAAACTATGCATATCTAAAAGGAAAGGTGGTGGCAATGGATAAATTAAGATTAGGTTTCCCATACCTATACAAATACAGATTAAGTACATATATCAAAAAGCCCGAGCACATAGCAAGGGACGTCTAGAGAACACTCTGTAATCCGTTACATGGGAAAAGAATCTGTACATGAATAGGTATATATGATGTACAAAAGTACCAGATTGTTGACACCTAGGACAAACTGTATTCTGATCATTACCCCGATTAAAACAATTCAAACAACGAACAAGAAGTAATGAGGCATAAACTACAGGGGCTTTTCCCTGGCACATTCCATTCTAATTTACAAACTAGTAACAGGATTTCAAGAAAGGCTCTGCTCCCCTAGTAACCAGATTTGGGAATGGAGAAATGCTGCCACCTTGTGGCCGTTTCCCACAACACCAGTTTTAACCCAGTGCTAATGGTCACTAAATATTCACACTCATTGCAGGCATGTAAATGACACCTGCTCTCAAAAAAAACCTGGGGTCCCAAATGGACCACAAATTCAAAAGAGGGCAACCTTCCAAGAAGTCAATATCAAGAGGTATATTGTACTCACCCAATTAGTTTTTCTTAAGAAAGGAGAAATGTGTGGGAAAATGCTGAATCTTAGGAATTATTAAAGACATGCAAATCCAAATTACAAAAAACCTATCAGCTCACACCAGTCAGAACGTCAAACATGCTGCAAACAATAAATGCTGAAGGGGTTGTGGAAAAATGCGTACCCTCGGGGTTCATTGGGACGTGGTAAGAGCCACGAATGAAAACACAATAGAGGTGCTTTGAAAAGGTAACCACTGAGCTACCAGTCAATGAATCATCCTCACTGTTGGGCCTATCACCTGAGAAAATGAGAATCAAAAGTCACAGGATGGCAACACTGCACTCCAGCAATATGTACCACAGCCAACACTTTGAAGCAATGAAGATGTCCATCAACAGAGGATTGCACAAACAAGAAGTGGTCCATGTACACAATAGAATACTACCCCTCTAAAAAATATAAATTAACTTTAAAAAACCAACATAACAAAGGAGACATAAGCCTTTGGGGAGTATATCAGGGCACACTGCACTCTAATTTATAACTGAGCCACACCACTGGCAGGAAGGTCCGTTTCCCTAGGTAACAGAGTGGGCAACGTAGAAATGCTGCCACACTCTGGCGGATACTGCAACGGCAGCTTTGAAATCTGTGCCAATGGGCACTTCATATGCACAAGTACTACAGGGCTGCAAATGAAAACTGTCCTTCCAATGTCATGACGCAGGTAAAGGCCAAAAAATTTCAAAATGTAGCACATACTTCAAGAAAAAGTAATTGAAGAAGTCAGCTGTAATAGCAGATTGGGAAAAAATGGACATGCCTGAGAGCTCAGTTTCAAGGGAGTATGAGACACGTGCAAATCCAACCATAAAGAGGTATCAGCTCGCACCACTGAGAATAACCATCCACAAAAAAGTACAAACGATCCATGCTGAAGAGGTTGTGGAGAAATTCATACCCTCAATTTGAAGTGGGACGTAACCTGGTAAGAGCCACTAATGGGAAGAGACTGGAGGGGCCTATAAAAGGTAAACCTTGAGCTACTATATGATCCAGAAGGCCCACTCCTCAGGCTACATCCTAAGAAGACAAAATTGGAAAGATATAGGCAGGCACATTTGCACTGTAGAAGTATTACAGTAGGCAAGACATGGAAGTAACCAAAACATCCATCAAGAGATGAGTGGACAAAGAACAACACATACATGTACAGATGGAATATTAGCCAAGGACAAAAATGACACAATGCCATTTGCAGGACCATACAGGAGTCTAGGGGTAATCATGCAACTTGTAGTAAGTGAGAAAGCGAAAGACACATATCTTATCATATCACTTATGGGTGTTACCTGAAAATTGATACCAATGAACATATTTCGACAGGGAAATGCAATCACAGATTCATTAAACAAACTTATGGTTCACAAAATGGAAAGGTGTGAGGATTGGATACATTAAGATATTGGGGTAAACACAGATACACAAACAGACGTGAAATATAGAAGCACCGAAAACCTATGGCATACCAAGAGAAGACTACTCAACATTGTGTCATAACCAGCACGGGAAAAGGATCTGAAGATGAAGAGATATATGTATATGTGTAAAAGTACCACATCTTGCACGCCTAGAAAAAACAAAACATTGTCATCTAATTTGCTGTGATATGAAATAAAAATTAATTAAAAAAACGAACAAGAAGTAATGAGACCTAATCTTAAGGGGCTTTTCCTGGCACATTCCATTCTAATTTACAACCTACAACACTACTTCCATTATGGATCTGTTGCCCTAGTAACCAGGTTTGGTAAGGAGAAGTGCTGCGGCCTTCTGGCCATTTCACACAACACGGCCAATCGTCACTTAATATTCAAAATACTTGCAGGCCTGTAAATGACACCTGCCAACAAAAAGAAAAATCCTGGGGTCATAAATCGACCAGTAAATTCAAAACTCGTCAACATTTCAAGAAGACAATTTCAAGAGGCATACTTTACCCACATTTTGTATTTTCTTTTCCTTTAAAATAAGAGGGAACTGAAAAATGCTCCACATCGGCAATTAATAAAGCCATGAAAATCCAACTCCAGAAATGTTCACCTCACAGCCGTCAGAATGTTCTTCAGCAAAACGTCTACAAAGAATAAACGCTGAAGTGCTTTCAGAGAACTGTGTACCCTCTAGATGCTGGGGGGATGGAAGCTGGTAACACCCGGTAGTGATAACATAACGGAGGTGCGTTTAAGTGTAAAAATTTAGCCACCATGTGATGTGGTAGGTCCTTTGATGCACCTATCACCTGAGCAGAGCAGAATGGAAAAGACACAGGCGGGCAATCCTGCACTGCAGAAACATTTAACATAGCCAAGACTTGGAAGAAACCAAAATGTCCATCAACAGAAAAATGCACAAAGAGGAAGTGGTGAGTGTAAACAATGGAATATAAGCCATGGAAAACAATGAAACAGTGCCGTTTGCACCACCTTATAAGGACCTAAAGATAATCACCCAACTTGAAGTAAGAAAGAAACTGAAAGACAGATATCCTATGACACCACTTCTAGGTGTTACCTAAAAATTGATACTCATGAACTTATTTCCAGGAGAAGGGAAAACATGGTTTAAAAAAAATACTCTGTTTAACCAAATGGAAAGGTGTAAGGAATGTATGAATTACGATCAGGGCGTTAACAGACATGTACTCATACATATGAAATATATAATCACAAAATGCCTATGGAATACCAAGAGAGGCCTACTCATCACTCTGTAATAACCTACACCAGACAGGATCCAAAGATGAAAACACACATACATGGATATGATAAACCATATTCTGTCCACCTAGGAGAAACATTTTTTATCAAATTGGTCCTGATACCTAATAAAAATTAAATTTAAAAAACAAACAACAAGTAAGGAGATATAAGCTCTTGGGGGATTGTGCTGTCACATTCCACTCTAATTTGAAGCCTACTAACACGATTTCTGGGAAAGCTCTCTTGCACAAAATTCCACAGTTGGAGGGCTTCCCTGGTGGCGCAGTGGTTGAGAATCTGCCTGCCAATGCAGGGGACACGGGTTCGAGCCCTGGTCTGGAAGGATCCCACATGCCGCGGAGCAACTAGGCCCTTGAGCCACAACTACTGAGCCTGCGCGTCTGGAGCTTGTGCTCTGCAACAAAGGAGGCCGCGACAGTGAAAGGCCCGCGCACTGCGATGAAGAGTGGACCCCACTTGCCACAACTAGAGAAAGCCCTCGCCCAGAAGCGAGGACCCAACACAGCAAAAATAAATAACTTAAAAAAAAACAGAGTTGGAAATGTAGATATGCTGACGCCTTCTGGCTGTTTACTGCAAGGGCAGCTTGAAACCCACAGCTAATGGTCACTTAACATTCACAAGGCCTCAGGGCTTTAAAGGACACTGCCCTAAAACAATTGTGCTGAAGTAGGGAATGACCAGAAAAATTCAAAACAGGCAAATTTTTCAAGAAGATAGTATGAAGAAGTAAGTTTTACTCACTGTCCTTCCAAAACAAGGAAAATGGCTCAAAGCTCAACCTCAGGAATTATTACACTCATGCAAATCTAATCTACAAAAAGGTTTCAACTCACACAGGTCGACTGAGCCTCAGCAAAATGTCTACAAATAATGAAAGCTTAAGTGGTGTTTGAGAACTGTGTACCCTCTAGCTGCTGGTGCCATGTAAAGTGGTCACAGCCAATAATGAGAACAGAAAGGAGCAGCATTTAACAGTAAAAATTGAGCTACCATTCGATGCAGCAGACCCACCGCTTTGCCTCTCACCTGAGAAGACCAGAATCTAGAAGACACGGGCTGCAAAAGCTGCACTGCACCTTTATTCACAATAGCCAAGACATGCAAGCAACCTAAATGTCCATCAACACATGAATGGATAAAGAAGGAGTGGTCCATGTAAACAACGGAATACTAGCCATGGATGACAATGAAACACTGCTCTTTGAGGTACCATAGATGAGCCTAGAGATAATCACAGACCATGAGGTAAGTTGGAAAGCAAAAGACATATATCCTATGAATTATCACTTAGAGGTGTCACCTAAGAACTGAGAAAAATGGACATATTTCCATAGAGAAAGACACACACAGACTTGAGAAAGAAACTATGCATATCTAAAAGGAAAGGTGGTGGCAATGGATAAATTAAGATTAGGTTTCCCATACCTATACAAATACAGATTAAGTACATATATCAAAAAGCCCGAGCACATAGCAAGGGACGTCTAGAGAACACTCTGTAATCCGTTACATGGGAAAAGAATCTGTACATGAATAGGTATATATGATGTACAAAAGTACCAGATTGTTGACACCTAGGACAAACTGTATTCTGATCATTACCCCGATTAAAACAATTCAAACAACGAACAAGAAGTAATGAGGCATAAACTACAGGGGCTTTTCCCTGGCACATTCCATTCTAATTTACAAACTAGTAACAGGATTTCAAGAAAGGCTCTGCTCCCCTAGTAACCAGATTTGGGAATGGAGAAATGCTGCCACCTTGTGGCCGTTTCCCACAACACCAGTTTTAACCCAGTGCTAATGGTCACTAAATATTCACACTCATTGCAGGCATGTAAATGACACCTGCTCTCAAAAAAAACCTGGGGTCCCAAATGGACCACAAATTCAAAAGAGGGCAACCTTCCAAGAAGTCAATATCAAGAGGTATATTGTACTCACCCAATTAGTTTTTCTTAAGAAAGGAGAAATGTGTGGGAAAATGCTGAATCTTAGGAATTATTAAAGACATGCAAATCCAAATTACAAAAAACCTATCAGCTCACACCAGTCAGAACGTCAAACATGCTGCAAACAATAAATGCTGAAGGGGTTGTGGAAAAATGCGTACCCTCGGGGTTCATTGGGACGTGGTAAGAGCCACGAATGAAAACACAATAGAGGTGCTTTGAAAAGGTAACCACTGAGCTACCAGTCAATGAATCATCCTCACTGTTGGGCCTATCACCTGAGAAAATGAGAATCAAAAGTCACAGGATGGCAACACTGCACTCCAGCAATATGTACCACAGCCAACACTTTGAAGCAATGAAGATGTCCATCAACAGAGGATTGCACAAACAAGAAGTGGTCCATGTACACAATAGAATACTACCCCTCTAAAAAATATAAATTAACTTTAAAAAACCAACATAACAAAGGAGACATAAGCCTTTGGGGAGTATATCAGGGCACACTGCACTCTAATTTATAACTGAGCCACACCACTGGCAGGAAGGTCCGTTTCCCTAGGTAACAGAGTGGGCAACGTAGAAATGCTGCCACACTCTGGCGGATACTGCAACGGCAGCTTTGAAATCTGTGCCAATGGGCACTTCATATGCACAAGTACTACAGGGCTGCAAATGAAAACTGTCCTTCCAATGTCATGACGCAGGTAAAGGCCAAAAAATTTCAAAATGTAGCACATACTTCAAGAAAAAGTAATTGAAGAAGTCAGCTGTAATAGCAGATTGGGAAAAAATGGACATGCCTGAGAGCTCAGTTTCAAGGGAGTATGAGACACGTGCAAATCCAACCATAAAGAGGTATCAGCTCGCACCACTGAGAATAACCATCCACAAAAAAGTACAAACGATCCATGCTGAAGAGGTTGTGGAGAAATTCATACCCTCAATTTGAAGTGGGACGTAACCTGGTAAGAGCCACTAATGGGAAGAGACTGGAGGGGCCTATAAAAGGTAAACCTTGAGCTACTATATGATCCAGAAGGCCCACTCCTCAGGCTACATCCTAAGAAGACAAAATTGGAAAGATATAGGCAGGCACATTTGCACTGTAGAAGTATTACAGTAGGCAAGACATGGAAGTAACCAAAACATCCATCAAGAGATGAGTGGACAAAGAACAACACATACATGTACAGATGGAATATTAGCCAAGGACAAAAATGACACAATGCCATTTGCAGGACCATACAGGAGTCTAGGGGTAATCATGCAACTTGTAGTAAGTGAGAAAGCGAAAGACACATATCTTATCATATCACTTATGGGTGTTACCTGAAAATTGATACCAATGAACATATTTCGACAGGGAAATGCAATCACAGATTCATTAAACAAACTTATGGTTCACAAAATGGAAAGGTGTGAGGATTGGATACATTAAGATATTGGGGTAAACACAGATACACAAACAGACGTGAAATATAGAAGCACCGAAAACCTATGGCATACCAAGAGAAGACTACTCAACATTGTGTCATAACCAGCACGGGAAAAGGATCTGAAGATGAAGAGATATATGTATATGTGTAAAAGTACCACATCTTGCACGCCTAGAAAAAACAAAACATTGTCATCTAATTTGCTGTGATATGAAATAAAAATTAATTAAAAAAACGAACAAGAAGTAATGAGACCTAATCTTAAGGGGCTTTTCCTGGCACATTCCATTCTAATTTACAACCTACAACACTACTTCCATTATGGATCTGTTGCCCTAGTAACCAGGTTTGGTAAGGAGAAGTGCTGCGGCCTTCTGGCCATTTCACACAACACGGCCAATCGTCACTTAATATTCAAAATACTTGCAGGCCTGTAAATGACACCTGCCAACAAAAAGAAAAATCCTGGGGTCATAAATCGACCAGTAAATTCAAAACTCGTCAACATTTCAAGAAGACAATTTCAAGAGGCATACTTTACCCACATTTTGTATTTTCTTTTCCTTTAAAATAAGAGGGAACTGAAAAATGCTCCACATCGGCAATTAATAAAGCCATGAAAATCCAACTCCAGAAATGTTCACCTCACAGCCGTCAGAATGTTCTTCAGCAAAACGTCTACAAAGAATAAACGCTGAAGTGCTTTCAGAGAACTGTGTACCCTCTAGATGCTGGGGGGATGGAAGCTGGTAACACCCGGTAGTGATAACATAACGGAGGTGCGTTTAAGTGTAAAAATTTAGCCACCATGTGATGTGGTAGGTCCTTTGATGCACCTATCACCTGAGCAGAGCAGAATGGAAAAGACACAGGCGGGCAATCCTGCACTGCAGAAACATTTAACATAGCCAAGACTTGGAAGAAACCAAAATGTCCATCAACAGAAAAATGCACAAAGAGGAAGTGGTGAGTGTAAACAATGGAATATAAGCCATGGAAAACAATGAAACAGTGCCGTTTGCACCACCTTATAAGGACCTAAAGATAATCACCCAACTTGAAGTAAGAAAGAAACTGAAAGACAGATATCCTATGACACCACTTCTAGGTGTTACCTAAAAATTGATACTCATGAACTTATTTCCAGGAGAAGGGAAAACATGGTTTAAAAAAAATACTCTGTTTAACCAAATGGAAAGGTGTAAGGAATGTATGAATTACGATCAGGGCGTTAACAGACATGTACTCATACATATGAAATATATAATCACAAAATGCCTATGGAATACCAAGAGAGGCCTACTCATCACTCTGTAATAACCTACACCAGACAGGATCCAAAGATGAAAACACACATACATGGATATGATAAACCATATTCTGTCCACCTAGGAGAAACATTTTTTATCAAATTGGTCCTGATACCTAATAAAAATTAAATTTAAAAAACAAACAACAAGTAAGGAGATATAAGCTCTTGGGGGATTGTGCTGTCACATTCCACTCTAATTTGAAGCCTACTAACACGATTTCTGGGAAAGCTCTCTTGCACAAAATTCCACAGTTGGAGGGCTTCCCTGGTGGCGCAGTGGTTGAGAATCTGCCTGCCAATGCAGGGGACACGGGTTCGAGCCCTGGTCTGGAAGGATCCCACATGCCGCGGAGCAACTAGGCCCTTGAGCCACAACTACTGAGCCTGCGCGTCTGGAGCTTGTGCTCTGCAACAAAGGAGGCCGCGACAGTGAAAGGCCCGCGCACTGCGATGAAGAGTGGACCCCACTTGCCACAACTAGAGAAAGCCCTCGCCCAGAAGCGAGGACCCAACACAGCAAAAATAAATAACTTAAAAAAAAACAGAGTTGGAAATGTAGATATGCTGACGCCTTCTGGCTGTTTACTGCAAGGGCAGCTTGAAACCCACAGCTAATGGTCACTTAACATTCACAAGGCCTCAGGGCTTTAAAGGACACTGCCCTAAAACAATTGTGCTGAAGTAGGGAATGACCAGAAAAATTCAAAACAGGCAAATTTTTCAAGAAGATAGTATGAAGAAGTAAGTTTTACTCACTGTCCTTCCAAAACAAGGAAAATGGCTCAAAGCTCAACCTCAGGAATTATTACACTCATGCAAATCTAATCTACAAAAAGGTTTCAACTCACACAGGTCGACTGAGCCTCAGCAAAATGTCTACAAATAATGAAAGCTTAAGTGGTGTTTGAGAACTGTGTACCCTCTAGCTGCTGGTGCCATGTAAAGTGGTCACAGCCAATAATGAGAACAGAAAGGAGCAGCATTTAACAGTAAAAATTGAGCTACCATTCGATGCAGCAGACCCACCGCTTTGCCTCTCACCTGAGAAGACCAGAATCTAGAAGACACGGGCTGCAAAAGCTGCACTGCACCTTTATTCACAATAGCCAAGACATGCAAGCAACCTAAATGTCCATCAACACATGAATGGATAAAGAAGGAGTGGTCCATGTAAACAACGGAATACTAGCCATGGATGACAATGAAACACTGCTCTTTGAGGTACCATAGATGAGCCTAGAGATAATCACAGACCATGAGGTAAGTTGGAAAGCAAAAGACATATATCCTATGAATTATCACTTAGAGGTGTCACCTAAGAACTGAGAAAAATGGACATATTTCCATAGAGAAAGACACACACAGACTTGAGAAAGAAACTATGCATATCTAAAAGGAAAGGTGGTGGCAATGGATAAATTAAGATTAGGTTTCCCATACCTATACAAATACAGATTAAGTACATATATCAAAAAGCCCGAGCACATAGCAAGGGACGTCTAGAGAACACTCTGTAATCCGTTACATGGGAAAAGAATCTGTACATGAATAGGTATATATGATGTACAAAAGTACCAGATTGTTGACACCTAGGACAAACTGTATTCTGATCATTACCCCGATTAAAACAATTCAAACAACGAACAAGAAGTAATGAGGCATAAACTACAGGGGCTTTTCCCTGGCACATTCCATTCTAATTTACAAACTAGTAACAGGATTTCAAGAAAGGCTCTGCTCCCCTAGTAACCAGATTTGGGAATGGAGAAATGCTGCCACCTTGTGGCCGTTTCCCACAACACCAGTTTTAACCCAGTGCTAATGGTCACTAAATATTCACACTCATTGCAGGCATGTAAATGACACCTGCTCTCAAAAAAAACCTGGGGTCCCAAATGGACCACAAATTCAAAAGAGGGCAACCTTCCAAGAAGTCAATATCAAGAGGTATATTGTACTCACCCAATTAGTTTTTCTTAAGAAAGGAGAAATGTGTGGGAAAATGCTGAATCTTAGGAATTATTAAAGACATGCAAATCCAAATTACAAAAAACCTATCAGCTCACACCAGTCAGAACGTCAAACATGCTGCAAACAATAAATGCTGAAGGGGTTGTGGAAAAATGCGTACCCTCGGGGTTCATTGGGACGTGGTAAGAGCCACGAATGAAAACACAATAGAGGTGCTTTGAAAAGGTAACCACTGAGCTACCAGTCAATGAATCATCCTCACTGTTGGGCCTATCACCTGAGAAAATGAGAATCAAAAGTCACAGGATGGCAACACTGCACTCCAGCAATATGTACCACAGCCAACACTTTGAAGCAATGAAGATGTCCATCAACAGAGGATTGCACAAACAAGAAGTGGTCCATGTACACAATAGAATACTACCCCTCTAAAAAATATAAATTAACTTTAAAAAACCAACATAACAAAGGAGACATAAGCCTTTGGGGAGTATATCAGGGCACACTGCACTCTAATTTATAACTGAGCCACACCACTGGCAGGAAGGTCCGTTTCCCTAGGTAACAGAGTGGGCAACGTAGAAATGCTGCCACACTCTGGCGGATACTGCAACGGCAGCTTTGAAATCTGTGCCAATGGGCACTTCATATGCACAAGTACTACAGGGCTGCAAATGAAAACTGTCCTTCCAATGTCATGACGCAGGTAAAGGCCAAAAAATTTCAAAATGTAGCACATACTTCAAGAAAAAGTAATTGAAGAAGTCAGCTGTAATAGCAGATTGGGAAAAAATGGACATGCCTGAGAGCTCAGTTTCAAGGGAGTATGAGACACGTGCAAATCCAACCATAAAGAGGTATCAGCTCGCACCACTGAGAATAACCATCCACAAAAAAGTACAAACGATCCATGCTGAAGAGGTTGTGGAGAAATTCATACCCTCAATTTGAAGTGGGACGTAACCTGGTAAGAGCCACTAATGGGAAGAGACTGGAGGGGCCTATAAAAGGTAAACCTTGAGCTACTATATGATCCAGAAGGCCCACTCCTCAGGCTACATCCTAAGAAGACAAAATTGGAAAGATATAGGCAGGCACATTTGCACTGTAGAAGTATTACAGTAGGCAAGACATGGAAGTAACCAAAACATCCATCAAGAGATGAGTGGACAAAGAACAACACATACATGTACAGATGGAATATTAGCCAAGGACAAAAATGACACAATGCCATTTGCAGGACCATACAGGAGTCTAGGGGTAATCATGCAACTTGTAGTAAGTGAGAAAGCGAAAGACACATATCTTATCATATCACTTATGGGTGTTACCTGAAAATTGATACCAATGAACATATTTCGACAGGGAAATGCAATCACAGATTCATTAAACAAACTTATGGTTCACAAAATGGAAAGGTGTGAGGATTGGATACATTAAGATATTGGGGTAAACACAGATACACAAACAGACGTGAAATATAGAAGCACCGAAAACCTATGGCATACCAAGAGAAGACTACTCAACATTGTGTCATAACCAGCACGGGAAAAGGATCTGAAGATGAAGAGATATATGTATATGTGTAAAAGTACCACATCTTGCACGCCTAGAAAAAACAAAACATTGTCATCTAATTTGCTGTGATATGAAATAAAAATTAATTAAAAAAACGAACAAGAAGTAATGAGACCTAATCTTAAGGGGCTTTTCCTGGCACATTCCATTCTAATTTACAACCTACAACACTACTTCCATTATGGATCTGTTGCCCTAGTAACCAGGTTTGGTAAGGAGAAGTGCTGCGGCCTTCTGGCCATTTCACACAACATGGCCAATCGTCACTTAATATTCAAAATACTTGCAGGCCTGTAAATGACACCTGCCAACAAAAAGAAAAATCCTGGGGTCATAAATCGACCAGTAAATTCAAAACTCGTCAACATTTCAAGAAGACAATTTCAAGAGGCATACTTTACCCACATTTTGTATTTTCTTTTCCTTTAAAATAAGAGGGAACTGAAAAATGCTCCACATCGGCAATTAATAAAGCCATGAAAATCCAACTCCAGAAATGTTCACCTCACAGCCGTCAGAATGTTCTTCAGCAAAACGTCTACAAAGAATAAACGCTGAAGTGCTTTCAGAGAACTGTGTACCCTCTAGATGCTGGGGGGATGGAAGCTGGTAACACCCGGTAGTGATAACATAACGGAGGTGCGTTTAAGTGTAAAAATTTAGCCACCATGTGATGTGGTAGGTCCTTTGATGCACCTATCACCTGAGCAGAGCAGAATGGAAAAGACACAGGCGGGCAATCCTGCACTGCAGAAACATTTAACATAGCCAAGACTTGGAAGAAACCAAAATGTCCATCAACAGAAAAATGCACAAAGAGGAAGTGGTGAGTGTAAACAATGGAATATAAGCCATGGAAAACAATGAAACAGTGCCGTTTGCACCACCTTATAAGGACCTAAAGATAATCACCCAACTTGAAGTAAGAAAGAAACTGAAAGACAGATATCCTATGACACCACTTCTAGGTGTTACCTAAAAATTGATACTCATGAACTTATTTCCAGGAGAAGGGAAAACATGGTTTAAAAAAAATACTCTGTTTAACCAAATGGAAAGGTGTAAGGAATGTATGAATTACGATCAGGGCGTTAACAGACATGTACTCATACATATGAAATATATAATCACAAAATGCCTATGGAATACCAAGAGAGGCCTACTCATCACTCTGTAATAACCTACACCAGACAGGATCCAAAGATGAAAACACACATACATGGATATGATAAACCATATTCTGTCCACCTAGGAGAAACATTTTTTATCAAATTGGTCCTGATACCTAATAAAAATTAAATTTAAAAAACAAACAACAAGTAAGGAGATATAAGCTCTTGGGGGATTGTGCTGTCACATTCCACTCTAATTTGAAGCCTACTAACACGATTTCTGGGAAAGCTCTCTTGCACAAAATTCCACAGTTGGAGGGCTTCCCTGGTGGCGCAGTGGTTGAGAATCTGCCTGCCAATGCAGGGGACACGGGTTCGAGCCCTGGTCTGGAAGGATCCCACATGCCACGGAGCAACTAGGCCCTTGAGCCACAACTACTGAGCCTGCGCGTCTGGAGCTTGTGCTCTGCAACAAAGGAGGCCGCGACAGTGAAAGGCCCGCGCACTGCGATGAAGAGTGGACCCCACTTGCCACAACTAGAGAAAGCCCTCGCCCAGAAGCGAGGACCCAACACAGCAAAAATAAATAACTTAAAAAAAAACAGAGTTGGAAATGTAGATATGCTGATGCCTTCTGGCTGTTTACTGCAAGGGCAGCTTGAAACCCACAGCTAATGGTCACTTAACATTCACAAGGCCTCAGGGCTTTAAAGGACACTGCCCTAAAACAATTGTGCTGAAGTAGGGAATGACCAGAAAAATTCAAAACAGGCAAATTTTTCAAGAAGATAGTATGAAGAAGTAAGTTTTACTCACTGTCCTTCCAAAACAAGGAAAATGGATCAAAGCTCAACCTCAGGAATTATTACACTCATGCAAATCTAATCTACAAAAAGGTTTCAACTCACACAGGTCGACTGAGCCTCAGCAAAATGTCTACAAATAATGAAAGCTTAAGTGGTGTTTGAGAACTGTGTACCCTCTAGCTGCTGGTGCCATGTAAAGTGGTAACAGCCAATAATGAGAACAGAAAGGAGCAGCATTTAACAGTAAAAATTGAGCTACCATTCGAGGCAGCAGACCCACCGCTTTGCCTCTCACCTGAGAAGACCAGAATCTAGAAGACACAGGCTGCAAAAGCTGCACTGCACCTTTATTCACAATAGCCAAGACATGCAAGCAACCTAAATGTCCATCAACAGATGAATGGATAAAGAAGGAGTGGTCCATGTAAACAACGGAAAACTAGCCATGGATGAAAATGAAACACTGCTCTTTGAGGCACCATAGATGAGCTTAGAGATAATCACAGACCATGAGGTAAGTTGGAAAGCAAAAGACATATATCCTACGAATTATAACTTAGAGGTGTCACCTAAGAACTGAGAAAAATGGACATATTTCCATAGAGAAAGACACACACAGACTTGAGAAAGAAACTATGCATATCTAAAAGGAAAGGTGGTGGCAATGGATAAATTAAGATTAGGTTTCCCATACCTATACAAATACAGATTAAGTACATATATCAAAAAGCACGAGCACATAGCAAGGGACGTCTAGAGAACACTCTGTAATCGTTTACATGGGAAAAGAATCTGTACATGAATAGGTATATATGATGTACAAAAGTACCAGATTGTTGACACCTAGGACAAACTGTATTCTGATCATTACCCCGATTAAAACAATTCAAACAACGAACAAGAAGTAATGAGGCATAAACTACAGGGGCTTTTCCCTGGCACATTCCATTCTAATTTACAAACTAGTAACAGGATTTCAAGAAAGGCTCTGCTCCCCTAGTAACCAGATTTGGGAATGGAGAAATGCTGCCGCCTTGTGGCCGTTTCCCACAACACCAGTTTAACCCAGTGCTAATGGTCACTAAATATTCACACTCATTGCAGGCATGTAAATGACACCTGCTCTCAAAAAAAATCCTGGGGTCCCAAATGGACCACAAATTCAAAAGAGGGCAACCTTCCAAGAAGACAATATCAAGAGGTATATTGTACTCACCCAATTATTTTTTCTTAAGAAAGGAGAAATGTGTGGGAAAATGCTGAATCTTAGGAATTATTAAAGACATGCGAATCCAAATTACAAAAAACCTATCACCTCACACCAGGATGAATGGCAAACATGCTGCAAACAACAAATGCTGAAGGGGTTGTGGAAAAATGCATACCCTCGGGGTTCATTGGGACGTGGTAAGAGCCACGAGTGAAAACACAACAGAGGTGCTTTGAAAAGGTAACCACTGAGCTACCAGTCAGTGAATCATCCCCACTGTTGGGCCTATCACCTGAGAAAATGAGAATCAAAAGTCACAGGATGGCAACACTGCACTCCAGCAATATATACCACAGCCAACACTTTGAAGCAATGAAGATGTCCATCAACAGAGGATTGCACAAACAAGAAGTGGTCCATGTACACAATAGAATATTACTCCTCTAAAAAATATAAATTAACTTTAAAAAACCAACATAACGGGCTTCCCTGGTGGCACAGTGTTTGAGAGTCCGCCTGCCGATGCAGGGAACACGGGTTCGTGCCCCGTTCTGGGAGGATCCCACATGCTGCGGAGCGGCTGGACCCGTGATCCATGGTTGTTGAGCCTGCGCGTCCGGAGTCTGTGCTCAGCAACGGGAGAGGCCACAACACTGAAAGGCCCGCATACCACAAAAAAAAACCCAAAAACAAACAAACAAACAAAAAAAACCCAACATAACAAAGGAGACATAAGCCTTTGGGGAGTATATCAGGGCACACTGCACTCTAATTTATAACAGAGCCACACCACTGGCAGGAAGGTCCGTTTCCCTAGGTAACAGAGTGGGCAACGTAGAAATGCTGCCACACTCCGGCGGATACCTGCAACGGCAGCTTTGAAATCTGTGCCAATGGGCACTTCATATGCACAAGTACTACAGGGCTGCAAATGAAAACTGTCCTTCCAATGTCTTGACGCAGGTAAAGGCCAAAAAATTTCAAAATGTGGCACATACTTCAAGAAAAATAATTGAAGAAGTCAGCTGTAATAGCACATTGGGAAAAAATGGACATGCCTGAGAGCTCAGTTTCAAGGGAGTATGAGACACGTGCAAATCCAGCCATAAAGAGGTATCACCTCGCACCACTGAGAATAACCATCCACAAAAAAATACAAACGATCCATGCTGAAGAGGTTGTGGAGAAATTCGTACCCTCAATTTGAAGTGGGACATAACCTGGTAAGAGCCACTAATGGGAAGAGACTGGAGGGGCCTATAAAAGGTAAACCTTGAGCTACTATATGATCCAGAAGGCCCACTCCTCAGGCAACATCCTAAGAAGACAAAATTGAAAAGACACAGGCAGGCAAATTTGCACTGTAGAAGTATTATAGTAGCCAAGACATGGAAGTAACCAAAACATCCATCAAGAGATGAGTGGACAAAGAAGAACGCGTACATGTACAGATGGAATATTACCCAAGGACAAAAAATGACACAATGCCATTTGCAGGACCATACAGGAGTCTAGGGGTAATCATGCAACTTGTAGTAAGTGAGAAAGCGAAAGACACATATCTTATCATATCACTTATGGGTGTTACCTGAAAATTGATACCAATGAAGATATTTCCACAGAGAAATGCAATCACAGATTCATTAAACAAACTTATGGTTCACAAAATGGAAAGGTGTGAGGATTGGATACATTAAGATATGGGGGTAAACACAGATACACAAACAGACGTGAAATATAGAAGCACCGAAAACCTATGGCATACCAAGAGAAGACTACTCAACATTGTGTCCTAACCTGCATGGGAAAAGGATCTGAAGATGAAGAGATATATGTATATGTGTAAAAGTACCACATCTTGCACGCCTAGAAAAAACAAAACATTGTCATCTAATTTGCTGTGATAAGAAATAAAAATTAATTAAAAAAACGAACAAGAAGTAATGAGACCTAATCTTAAGGGGCTTTTCCTGGCACATTCCATTCTAATTTACAACCAACAACACTACTTCCATTATGGATCTGTTGCCCTAGTAACCAGGTTTGGTAAGGAGAAGTGCTGCCGCTTTCTGGCCGTTTCACACAACAGGGCCAATCGTCAATTAATATTCAAAATACTTGCAGGCCTGTAAATGACACCTGCCATCAAAAAAAAAATCCTGGGGTCGTAAATCGACCAGTAAATTCAAAACTCGTCAACATTTCAAGAAGACAATTTCAAGAGGCATACTTTACCCACATTTTGTATTTTCTTTTCCTTTAAAATAAGAGGGAACTGAAAAATGCTCCACATCGGCAATTAATAAAGCCATGAAAATCCAATTACAAAAATGTTCACCTCACAGCCGTCAGAATGTTCTTCAGCAAAACGTCTACAAAGAATAAACGCTGAAGTGCTTTCAGAGAACTGTGTACCCTCTAGATGCTGGGGGGGGATGGAAGCTGCTAACACCCGGTAGTGATAACATAACGGAGGTGTGTTTAAGTGTAAAAATTTAGCTACCATGTGATGTGGTAGGTCCTTTGATGCGCCTATCACCTGAGCAGAGCAGAATGGAAAAGACACAGGCGGGCAATCCTGCACTGCAGAAACATTTAACATAGCCAAGACTTGGAAGAAACC
This sequence comes from Mesoplodon densirostris, assembly GCF_025265405.1. Lineage (NCBI taxonomy): Eukaryota > Metazoa > Chordata > Mammalia > Artiodactyla > Ziphiidae > Mesoplodon > Mesoplodon densirostris. The sequence continues at coordinate 121,977,002 of NC_082665.1, forward strand.
AAAATGTCCATCAACAGAAAAATGCACAAAGAGGAAGTGGTGAGTGTAAACAATGGAATATAAGCCATGGAAAACAATGAAACAGTGCCGTTTGCACCACCTTATAAGGACCTAAAGATAATCACCCAACTTGAAGTAAGAAAGAAACTGAAAGACAGATATCCTATGACACCACTTCTAGGTGTTACCTAAAGATTGATACTCATGAACTTATTTCCAGGAGAAGGGAAAACATGGATTAAGAAAAAAAATACTCTGTTTAACCAAATGGCAAGGTGTAAGGAATGTATGAATTACGATCAGGGCGTTAACAGACATGTTCTCATACATATGAAATATATAATCACAAAATGCCTATGGGATACCAAGAGAGGCCTACTCATCACTCTGTAATAACCTACACCAGACAGGATCCAAAGATGAAAACACACATACATGGATATGATAAACCATATTCTGTCCACCTAGGAGAAACTTTTTTTATCAAATTGGTCCTGATACCTAATAAAAATTAAATTTAAAAAACAAACAACAAGTAAGGAGATATAAGCTCTTAGGGGATTGTGCTGTCACATTCCACTCTAATTTGAAGCCTACTAACACGATTTCCGGGAAAGCTCCCTTGCACAAAAAGCCAGAGTTGGAAATGTAGATATGCTGACGCCTTCTGGCTGTTTACTGCAAGGGCAGCTTGAAACCCACAGCTAATGGTCACTTAACATTCACAAGGCCTCAGGGCTTTAAAGGACACTGCCCTAAAACAATTGTGCTGAAGTAGGGAATGACCAGAAAAATTCAAAACAGGCAAATTTTTCAAGAAGATAGTATGAAGAAGTAAGTTTTACTCACCGTCCTTCCAAAACAAGGAAAATGGATCAAAGCTCAACCTCAGGAATTATTACACTCATGCAAATCTAATCTACAAAAAGGTTTCAACTCACTCAGGTCGACTGAGCCTCAGCAAAATGTCTACAAATAATGAAAGCTTAAGTGGTGTTTGAGAACTGTGTACCCTCTAGCTGCTGGTGCCATATAAAGTGGTCACAGCCAATAATGAGAACAGAAAGGAGCAGCATTTAGCAGTAAAAATTGAGCTACCATTCGAGGCAGCAGACCCACCGCTTTGCCTCTCACCTGAGAAGACCAGAATCTAGAAGACACAGGCTGCAAAAGCTGCACTGCACCTTTATTCACAATAGCCAAGACATGCAAGCAACCTAAATGTCCATCTACAGATGAATGGATAAAGAAGGAGTGGTCCATGTAAACAACGGAATACTAGCCATGGATGACAATGAAACACTGCTCTTTGAGGCATCATAGATGAGCCTAGAGATAATCACAGACCATGAGGTAAGTTGGAAAGCAAAAGACATATATCCTATGAATTATCACTTAGAGGTGTCACCTAAGAATTGAGAAAAATGGACATATTTCCATAGAGAAAGACACACACAGACTTAAGAAAGAAACTATGCATATCTAAAAGGAAAGGTGGTGGCAATGGATAAATTAAGATTAGGTTTCCCATACCTATACAAATACAGATTAAGTACATATATCAAAAGGCCCGAGCACATAGCAAGGGACGTCTAGTGAACACTCTGTAATCGTTTACATGGGAAAAGAATCTGTACATGAATAGGTATATATGATGTACAAAAGTACCAGATCGTTGACACCTAGGACAAACTGTATTCTGATCATTACCCCGATTAAAACAATTCAAACAACGAACAAGAAGTAATGAGGCATAAACTACAGGGGCTTTTCCCTGGCACATTCCATTCTAATTTACAAACTAGTAACAGGATTTCAAGAAAGGCTCTGCTCCCCTAGTAACCAGATTTGGGAATGGAGAAATGCTGCCACCTTGTGGCCGTTTCCCACAACACCAGTTTTAACCCAGTGCTAATGGTCACTAAATATTCACACTCATTGCAGGCATTTAAATGACACCTGCTCTCAAAAAAAATCCTGGGGTCCCAAATGGACCACAAATTCAAAAGAGGGCAACCTTCCAAGAAGACAATATCAAGAGGTATATTGTACTCACACAATTATTTTTTCTTAAGAAAGGAGAAATGTGTGGGAAAATGCTGAATCTTAGGAATTATTAAAGACATGCGAATCCAAATTACAAAAAAACCTATCAGCTCACACCAGGCAGAATGGCAAACATGCTGCAAACAACAAATGCTGAAGGGGTTGTGGAAAAATGCATACCCTCGGGGTTCATTGGGACGTGGTAAGAGCCACGAATGAAAACACAACAGAGGTGCTTTGAAAAGGTAACCACTGAGCTACCAGTCAATGAATCATCCCCACTGTTGGGCCTATCACCTGAGAACATGAGAATCAAAAGTCACAGGATGGCAACACTGCACTCCAGCAATATGTACCACAGCCAACACTTTGAAGCAATGAAGATGTCCATCAACAGAGGATTGCAAAAACAAGAAGTGGTCCATGTACACAATAGAATACTACCCCTCTAAAAAATATAAATTAACTTTAAAAAACCAACATAACAAAGGAGACATAAGCCTTTGGGGAGTATATCAGGGCACACTGCACTCTAATTTATAACTGAGCCACACCACTGGCAGGAAGGTCCGTTTCCCTAGGTAACAGAGTGGGCAACGTAGAAATGCTGCCACACTCTGGCGGATACCTGCAACGGCAGCGTTGAAATCTGTGCCAATGGGCACTTCATATGCACAAGTACTACAGGGCTGCAAATGAAAACTGTCCTTCCAATGTCTTGATGCAGGTAAAGGCCAAAAATGTTCAAAATGTGGCACATACTTCAAGAAAAAAATGGAAGAAGTCAGCTGTAATAGCAGATTGGGAAAAAATGGACATGCCTGAGAGCTCAGTTTCAAGGGAGTATGAGACACGTGCAAATCCAACCATAAAGAGGTATCAGCTCGCACCACTGAGAATAACCATCCACAAAAAAATACAAACGATCCATGCTGAAGAGGTTGTGGAGAAATTCATACCCTCAATTTGAAGTGGGACGTAACCTGGTAAGAGCCACTAATGGGAAGAGACTGCAGGGGCCTATAAAATGTAAACCTTGAGCTACTATATGATCCAGAAGGCCCACTCCTCAGGCTACACCCTAAGAAGACAAAATTGGAAAGACACAGGCAGGCAAATTTGCACTGTAGAAGTATTACAGTAGCCAAGACATGGAAGTAACCAAAACATCCATCAAGAGATGAGTGGACAAAGAAGAACGCGTACATGTACAGATGGAATATTAGCCAAGGAAAAAAATGACACAATGCCATTTGCAGGACCATACATGAGTCTAGGGGTAATCATGCAACTTGTTGTAAGTGAGAAAGCGAAAGACACATATCTTATCATATCACTTATGGGTGTTACCTGAAAATTGATACCAATGAAGATATTTCCACAGAGAAATGCAATCACAGATTCACTAAACAAACTTATGGTTCACAAAATGGAAAGGTGTGAGGATTGGATACATTAAGATATTGGGGTAAACACAGATACACAAACAGACGAGAAATATAGAAGCACCGAAAACCTATGGCATACCAAGAGAAGACTACTCAACATTGTGTCCTAACCTGCACGGGAAAAGGATCTGAAGATGAAGAGATATATGTATATGTGTAAAAGTACCACATCATGCACACCTAGAAAAAACAAAACATTGTCATCTAATTTGCTGTGATATGAAATAAAAATTAATTAAAAAAACGAACAAGAAGTAATGAGACCTAATCTTAAGGGGCTTTTCCTGGCACATTCCATTCTAATTTACAACCAACAACACTACTTCCATTATGGATCTGTTGCCCTAGTAAACAGGTTTGGTAAGGAGAAGTGCTGCCGCTTTCTGGCCGTTTCACACAACAGGGCCAATCGTCAATTAATATTCAAAATACTTGCAGGCCTGTAAATGACACCTGCCATCAAAAAAAAATCCGGGGGGGCCTCCCTGGTGGCGCAGTGGTTGAGAGTCCGCCTGCCGATGCAGGGGATACGGGTTCGTGCCCCGGTCTGGGAGGATCCCATATGCCGGGGAGCGGCTGGGCCCGTGAGCCATGGCCGCTGGGCCTGCGCATCCGGAGCCTGTGCTCCGCAACGGGAGAGGCCGCAACAGTGAGAGGCCCGCATACCGCAAAAAAAAAAAAAAAAAAAAAAAAAAATCCGGGGGTCGTAAATCGACCAGTAAATTCAAAACTCGTCAACATTTCAAGAAGACAATTTTAAGAGGCATATTTTACCCACATTTTATATTTTCTTTTCCTTTAAAATAAGAGGGAACTGAGAAATGCTCCACATCAGCAATTCATAAAGCCATGAAAATCCAACTACAGAAATGTTCACCTCACAGCCGTCAGAATGTTCTTCAGCAAAACGTCTACAAAGAATAAACGCTGAAGTGCTTTCAGAGAACTGTGTACCCTCTAGATGCTGGGGGGGGATGGAAGCTGGTAACACACGGTAGTGATAACATAACGGAGGTGCGTTTAAGTGTAAAAATTTAGCTACCATGTGATGTGGTAGGTCCTTTGATGCACCTATCACCTGAGCAGAGCAGAATGGAAAAGACCCAGGCGGGCAATCCTGCACTGCAGAAACATTTAACATAGCCAAGACTTGGAAGAAACCAAAATGTCCATCAACAGAAAAATGCACAAAGAGGAAGTGGTGAGTGTAAACAATGGAATATAAGCCATGGAAAACAATGAAACAGTGCCGTTTGCACCACCTTATAAGGACATAAAGATAATCACCCAAATTGAAGTAAGAAAGAAACTGAAAGACAGATATCCTATGACACCACTTCTAGGTGTTACCTAAACATTGATACCCATGAACTTATTTCAAGGAGAAGGGAAAACATGGATTAAAAAAAATACTCCGTTTAACCAAATGGAAAGGTGTAAGTAATGTATGAATTACGATCAGGGCGTTAACAGACATGTACTCATACATATGAAATATATAATCACAAAATGCCTATGGAATACCAAGAGAGGTCTACTCATCACTCTGTAATACCCAACACCGGAAAGGATCCAAAGATGAAAACACAGATACATTGATATGATAAACCAGATTCTGACCACCTAGGAGAAACATTTTTTATCAAATTGGTCCTGATACCTAATAAAAATTAAATTTAAAAAACAAACAACAAGTAAGGAGATATAAGCTCTTGGGGGTTTGTGCTGTCACATTCCACCCTAATTTGAAGCCTACTAACACGATTTCCAGGAAAGCTCTCTTGCACAAAAAACCAGAGTTGGAAATGTAGATATGCTGACGCCTTCTGGCTGTTTACTGCAAGGGCAGCTTGAAACCCACAGCTAATGGTCACTTAACATTCACAAGGCCTCAGGGCTTTAAAGGACACTGCCCTAAAACAATTGTGCTGAAGTAGGGAATGACCAGAAAAATTCAAAACAGGCAAATTTTTCAAGAAGATAGTATGAAGAAGTAAGTTTTACTCACTGTCCTTCCAAAACAAGGAAAATGGATCAAAGCTCAACCTCAAGAATTATTACACTCATGCAAATCTAATCTACAAAAAGGTTTCAACTCACACAGGTCGACTGAGCCTCAGCAAAATGTCTACAAATAATGAAAGCTTAAGTGGTGTTTGAGAACTGTGTACTCTCTAGCTGCTGGTGCCATGTAAAGTGGTCACAGCCAATAATGAGAAGAGAAAGGAGCAGCATTTAACAGTAAAAATTGAGCTACCATTCAATGCAGCAGACCCACCGCTTTGCCTCTCACCTGAGAAGACCAGAATCTAGAAGACACGGGCTGCAAAAGCTGCACTGCACCTTTATTCACAATAGCCAAGACATGCAAGCAACCTAAATGTCCATCAACACATGAAAGGATAAAGAAGGAGTGGTCCATGTAAACAACGGAATACTAGCCATGGATGACAATGAAACACTGCTCTTTGAGGTACCATAGATGAGCCTAGAGATAATCACAGACCATGAGGTAAGTTGGAAAGCAAAAGACATATATCCTATGAATTATCACTTAGAGGTGTCACCTAAGAACTGAGAAAAATGGACATATTTCCATAGAGAAAGACACACACAGACTTGAGAAAGAAACTATGCATATCTAAAAGGAAAGGTGGTGGCAATGGATAAATTAAGATTAGGTTTCCCATACCTATACAAATACAGATTAAGTACGTATATCAAAAAGCCCGAGCACATAGCAAGGGACGTCTAGTGAACACTCTGTAATTGTTTACATGGGAAAAGAACCTGTACATGATTAGGTATATATGATGTACAAAAGTACCAGATTGTTGACACCTAGGACAAACTGTATTCTGATCATTACCCCGATTAAAACAATTCAAACAACGAACAAGAAGTAATGAGGCATAAACTACAGGGGCTTTTCCCTGGCACATTCCATTCTAATTTACAAACTAGTAACAGGATTTCAAGAAAGGCTCTGCTCCCCTAGTAACCAGATTTGGGAATGGAGAAATGCTGCCACCTTGTGGCCGTTTCCCACAACACCAGTTTTAACCCAGTGTTAATGGTCACTAAATATTCACACTCATTGCAGGCATTTAAATGACACCTGCTCTCAAAAAAAATCCTGGGGTCCCAAATGGACCACAAATTCAAAAGAGGGCAACCTTCCAAGAAGACAATATCAAGAGGTATATTGTACTCACACAATTATTTTTTCTTAAGAAAGGAGAAATGTGTGGGAAAATGCTGAATCTTAGGAATTATTAAAGACATGCGAATCCAAATTACAAAAAACCCATCAGCTCACACCAGGCAGAATGGCAAACATGCTGCAAACAACAAATGCTGAAGGGGTTGTGGAAAAATGCATACCCTCGGGGTTCATTGGGACGTGGTAAGAGCCACGAATGAAAACACAACAGAGGTGCTTTGAAAAGGTAACCACTGAGCTACCAGTCAATGAATCATCCCCACTCTTGGGCCTATCACCTGAGAAAATGAGAATCAAAAGTCACAGGATGGCAACACTGCACTCCAGCAATATATAACACAGCCAACACTTTGAAGCAATGAAGATGTCCATCAACAGAGGATTGCACAAACAAGAAGTGGTCCATGTACACAATAGAATACTACTCCTCTAAAAAATATAAATTAACTTTAAAAAACCAACATAACAAAGGAGACATAAGCCTTTGGGGAGTATATCAGGGCACACTGCACTCTAATTTATAACTGAGCCACACCACTGGCAGGAAGGTCCGTTTCCCTAGGTAACAGAGTGGGCAACGTAGAAATGCTGCCACACTCTGGCGGATACCTGCAACGGCAGCTTTGAAATCTGTGCCAATGGGCACTTCATATGCACAAGTACTACAGGGCTGCAAATGAAAACTGTCCTTCCAATGTCTTGACGCAGGTAAAGGCCAAAAAATTTCAAAATGTGGCACATACTTCAAGAAAAATAATTGAAGAAGTCAGCTGTAATAGCAGATTGGGAAAAATGGACATGTCTGAGAACTCAGTTTCAAGGGAGTATGAGACACGTGCAAATCCAACCATAAAGAGGTATCAGCTCGCACCACTGAGAATAACCATCCACAAAAAAATACAAACGATCCATGCTGAAGAGGTTGTGGAGAAATTCATACCCTCAATTTGAAGTGGGACGTAACCTGGTAAGACCCACTAATGGGAAGAGACTGCAGGGGCCTATAAAAGGTAAACCTTGAGCTACTATATGATCCAGAAGGCCCACTCCTCAGGCAACATCCTAAGAAGACAAAATTGGAAAGACACAGGCAGGCAAATTTGCACTGTAGAAGTATTACAGTAGCCAAGACATGGAAGTAACCAAAACATCCATCAAGAGATGAGTGGACAAAGAAGAACGCGTACATGTACAGATGGAATATTAGCCAAGGACAAAAAATGACACAATGCCATTTGCAGGACCATACAGGAGTCTAGGGGTAATCATGCAACTTGTAGTAAGTGAGAAATCGAAAGACACATATCTTATCATATCACTTATGGGTGTTACCTGAAAATTGATACCAATGAAGATATTTCCACAGAGAAATGCAATCACAGATTCATTAAACAAACTTATGGTTCACAAAATGGAAAGGTGTGAGGATTGGATACATTAAGATATGGGGGTAAACACAGATACACAAACAGACGTGAAATATAGAAGCACCGAAAACCTACGGCATACCAAGAGAAGACTACTCAACATTGTGTCATAACCTGCATGGGAAAAGGATCTGAAGATGAAGAGATATATGTATATGTGTAAAAGTACCACATCTTGCACGCCTAGAAAAAACAAAACATTGTCATCTAATCTGCTGTGATAAGAAATAAAAATTGATTAAAAAAACGAACAAGAAGTAATGAGACCTAATCTTAAGGGGCTTTTCCTGGCACATTCCATTCTAATTTACAACCAACAACACAACTTCCATTATGGATCTGTTGCCCTAGTAACCAGGTTTGGTAAGGAGAAGTGCTGCCGCTTTCTGGCCGTTTCACACAACAGGGCCAATCGTCACTTAATATTCAAAATACTTGCAGGCCTGTAAATGACACCTGCCATCAAAAAAAAAAATCCTGGGGTCGTAAATCGACCAGTAAATTCAAAACTCGTCAACATTTCAAGAAGACAATTTCAAGAGGCATACTTTACCCACATTTTGTATTTTCTTTTCCTTTAAAATAAGAGGGAACTGAAAAATGCTCCACATCAGCAATCACTAAAGCCATGAAAATCCAACTCAAGAAATGTTCACCTCACAGCCGTCAGAATGTTCTTCAGCAAAACGTCTACAAAGAATAAACGCTGAAGTGCTTTCAGAGAACTGTGTACCCTCTAGATGCTGGGGGGATGGAAGCTGGTAACACCCGGTAGTGATAACATAACGGAGGTGCGTTTAAGTGTAAAAATTTAGCTACCATGTGATATGGTAGGTCCTTTGATGTGCCTATCACCTGAGCAGAGCAGAATGGAAAAGACACAGGCGGGCAATCCTGCACTGCAGAAACATTTAACATAGCCAAGACTTGGAAGAAACCAAAATGTCCATCAACAGAAAAATGCACAAAGAGGAAGTGGTGAGTGTAAACAATGGAATATAAGCCATGGAAAACAATGAAACAGTGCCGTTTGCACCACCTTATAAGAACCTAAAGATAATCACCCAACTTGAAGTAAGAAAGAAACTGAAAGACAGATATCCTATGACACCACTTCTAGGTGTTACGTAAAAATTGATACTCATGAACTTATTTCAAGGAGGAGGGAAAACATGGATTAAGAAAAAAATACTCTGTTTAACCAAATGGCAAGGTGTAAGGAATGTATGAATTACGATCAGGGCGTTAACAGACATGTACTCATACATATGAAATATATAATCACAAAATGCCTATGGAATACCAAGAGAGGTCTACTCATCACTCTGTAATACCCAACACCGGAAAGGATCCAAAGATGAAAACACAGATACATTGATATGATAAACCAGATTCTGTCCACCTAGGAGAAACATTTTTTATCAAATTGGTCCTGATACCTAATAAAAATTAAATTTAAAAAACAAACAACAAGTAAGGAGATATAAGCTCTTGGGGGATTGTGCTGTCACATTCCACTCTAATTTGAAGCCTACTAACACGGTTTCCGGGAAAGCTCTCTTGCACAAAAAAACAGAGTTGGAAATGTAGATATGCTGACGCCTTCTGGCTGTTTACTGCAAGGGCAGCTTGAAACCCACAGCTAATGGTCACTTAACATTCACAAGGCCTCAGGGCTTTAAAGGACACTGCCCTGAAAAACATTGCGCTAAAGTAGGGAATGACCAGAAAAATTCAAAACAGGCAAATTTTTCAAGAAGATAGTATGAAGAAGTAAGTTTTACTCACTGTCCTTCCAAAACAAGGAAAATGGATCAAAGCTCAACCTCAGGAATTATTACACTCATGCAAATCTAATCTACAAAAAGGTTTCAACTCACACAGGTCGACTGAGCCTCAGCAAAATGTCTACAAATAATGAAAGCTTAAGTGGTGTTTGAGAACTGTGTACCCTCTAGCTGCTGGTGCCATGTAAAGTGGTCACAGCCAATAATGAGAACAGAAAGGAGCAGCATTTAACAGTAAAAATTGAGCTACCATTCGATGCAGCAGACCCACAGCTTTGCCTCTCACCTGAGAAGACCAGAATCTAGAAGACACAGGCTGCAAAAGCTGCACTGCACCTTTATTCACAATAGCCAAGACATGCAAGCAACCTAAATGTCCATCTACAGATGAATGGATAAAGAAGGAGTGGTCCATGTAAACAATGGAATACTAGCCATGGATGACAATGAAACACTGCTTTTGAGGTACCATAGATGAGCCTAGAGATAATCACAGACCATGAGGTAAGTTGGAAAGCAAAAGACATATATCCTATGAATTATCACTTAGAGGTGTCACCTAAGAACTGAGAAAAATGGACATATTTCCATAGAGAAAGACACACACAGACTTGAGAAAGAAACTATGCATATCTAAAAGGAAAGGTGGTGGCAATGGAAAAATTAAGATTAGGTTTCCCATACCTATACAAATACAGATTAAGTACATATATCAAAAAGCCCGAACACATAGCAAGGGACGTCTAGAGAACACTCTGTAATCCTTTACATGGGAAAAGAACCTGTACATGAATAGGTATATATGATGTACAAAAGTACCAGATTATTGACACCTAGGACAAACTGTATTCTGATCATTACCCCGATTAAAACAATTCAAACAACGAACAAGAAGTAATGAGGCATAAACTACAGGGGCTTTTCCCTGGCACATTCCATTCTAATTTACAAACTAGTAACAGGATTTCAAGAAAGGCTCTGTTCGCCTAGTAACCAGATTTGGGAATGGAGAAATGCTGCCGCCTTGTGGCCGTTTCCCACAACACCAGTTTTAACCCAGTGCTAATGGTCACTAAATATTCACACTCATTGCAGGCATGTAAATGACACCTGCTCTCAAAAAAAATCCTGGGGTCCCAAATGGACCACAAATTCAAAAGAGGGCAACCTTCCAAGAAGACAATATCAAGAGGTATATTGTACTCACACAATTATTTTTTCTTAAGAAAGGAGAAATGTGTGGGAAAATGCTGAATCTTAGGAATTATTAAAGACATGCAAATCCAAATTACAAAAAAACTATCAGCTCACACCAGGCAGAATGGCAAACATGCTGCAAACAATAAATGCTGAAGGGGTTGTGGAAAAATGCATACCATCGGGGTTCATTGGGACGTGGTAAGAGCCACGAATGAAAACACAGTAGAGGTGCTTTGAAAAGGTAACCACTGAGCTACCAGTCAATGAATCATCCCCACTCTTGGGCCTATCACCTGAGAAAATGAGAATCAAAAGTCACAGGATGGCAACACTGCACTCCAGCAATATGTACCACAGCCAACACTTTGAAGCAATGAAGATGTCCATCAACAGAGGATTGCACAAACAAGAAGTGGTCCATGTACACAATAGAATATTACTCCTCTAAAAAATATAAATTAACTTTAAAAGAACAACATAACAAAGGAGACATAAGCCTTTGGGGAGTATATCAGGGCACACTGCACTCTAATTTATAACTGAGCAACACCACTGGCAGGAAGGTCCGTTTCCCTAGGTAACAGAGTGGGTAACATAGAAATGCTGCGACACTCTGGCAGATACCTGCAACGGCAGCTTTGAAATCTGTGCCAATGGGCACTTCATATGCACAAGTACTACAGGGCTGTAAATGAAAACTGTCCTTCCAATGTCTTGACGTAGGTAAAGGCCAAAAAATTTCAAAATGTGGCACATACTTCAAGAAAAATAATTGAAGAAGTCAGCTGTAATAGCAGATTGGGAAAATTGGACATGTCTGAGAGCTCAGTTTCAAGGGAGTATGAGACACGTGCAAATCCAACCATAAAGAGGTATCAGCTCGCACCACTGAGAATAACCATCCACAAAAAAATACAAACGATCCATGCTGAAGAGGTTGTGGAGAAATTCATACCCTCAATTGAAGTGGGACGTAACCTGGTAACAGCCACTAATGGGAAGAGACTGGAGGGGCCTATAAAAGGTAAACCTTGAGCTACTATATGATCCAGAAGGCCCACTCCTCAGGCAACATCCTAAGAAGACAAAATTGGAAAGACACAGGCAGGCAAATTTGCACTGTAGAAGTATTACAGTAGCCAAGACATGGAAGTAACCAAAACATCCATCAAGAGATGAGTGGACAAAGAAGAACACGTACATGTACAGATGGAATATTAGCCAAGGACAAAAAATGACACAATGCCATTTGCAGGACCATACAGGAGTCTAGGGGTAATCATGCAACTTGTAGTAAGTGAGAAAGCGAAAGACACATATCTTATCATATCACTTATGGGTGTTACCTGAAAATTGATACCAATGAAGATATTTCCACAGAGAAATGCAATCACAGATTCATTAAACAAACTTATGGTTCACAAAATGGAAAGGTGTGAGGATTGGATACATTAAGATATTGGGGTAAACACAGATACACACACAGACGTGAAATATAGAAGCACCGAAAACCTACAGCATACCAAGAGAAGACTACTCAACATTGTGTCATAACCTTCATGGGAAAAGAATCCGAAGATGAAGAGATATATGTATATGTGCAAAAGTACCACATCATGCACACCTAGAAAAAACAAAACATTGTCATCTAATTTGCTGTGATATGAAATAAAAATTAATTAAAAAAACGAACAAGAAGTAATGAGACCTAATCTTAAGGGGCTTTTCCTGGCACATTCCATTCTAATTTACAACCAACAACACTACTTGCATTATGGATCTGTTGCCCTAGTAAACAGGTTTGGTAAGGAGAAGTGCTGCCGCTTTCTGGCCGTTTCACACAACAGGGCCAATCGGCAATTAATATTCAAAATACTTGCAGGCCTGTAAATGACACCTGCCATCAAAAAAAAATCCGGGGGTCGTAAATCGACCAGTAAATTCAAAACTCGTCAACATTTCAATAAGACAATTTCAAGAGGCATATTTTACCCACATTTTATATTTTCTTTTCCTTTAAAATAAGAGGGAACTGAGAAATGCTCCACATCAGCAATTAATAAAGCCATGAAAATCCAACTACAGAAATGTTCACCTCACAGCCGTCAGAATGTTCTTCAGCAAAACGTCTACAAAGAATAAACGCTGAAGTGCTTTCAGAGAACTGTGTACCCTCTAGATGCTGGGGGGGGATGGAAGCTGGTAACACACGGTAGTGATAACATAACGGAGGTGCGTTTAAGTGTAAAAATTTAGCCACCATGTGATGTGGTAGGTCCTTTGATGCACCTATCACCTGAGCAGAGCAGAATGGAAAAGACCCAGGCGGGCAATCCTGCACTGCAGAAACATTTAACATAGCCAAGACTTGGAAGAAACCAAAATGTCCATCAACAGAAAAATGCACAAAGAGGAAGTGGTGAGTGTAAACAATGGAATATAAGCCATGGAAAACAATGAAACAGTGCCGTTTGCACCACCTTATAAGGACCTAAAGATAATCACCCAACTTGAAGTAAGAAAGAAACTGAAAGACAGATATCCTATGACACCACTTCTAGGTGTTACCTAAACATTGATACCCATGAACTTATTTCAAGGAGAAGGGAAAACATGGATTAAAAAAAATACTCCGTTTAACCAAATGGAAAGGTGTAAGTAATGTATGAATTACGATCAGGGCGTTAACAGACATGTACTCATACATATGAAATATATAATCACAAAATGCCTATGGAATACCAAGAGAGGCCTACTCATCACTCTGTAATAACCTACACCAGACAGGATCCAAAGATGAAAACACACATACATGGATATGATAAACCATATTCTGTCCACCTAGGAGAAACATTTTTTATCAAATTGGTCCTGATACCTAATAAAAATTAAATTTAAAAAACAAACAACAAGTAAGGAGATATAAGCTCTTGGGGGATTGTGCTGTCACATTCCACTCTAATTTGAAGCCTACTAACACGATTTCTGGGAAAGCTCTCTTGCACAAAAAAACCAGAGTTGGAGGGCTTCCCTGGTGGCGCAGTGGTTGAGAATCTGCCTGCCAATGCAGGGGACACGGGTTCGAGCCCTGGTCTGGGAGGATCCCTCATGCCGCGGAGCAACTAGGCCCGTGAACCACAACTACTGAGCCTGCGCGTCTGGAGCTTGTGCTCCGCAACAAGAGAGGCCGCGACAGTGAGAGGCCCGCGCACCACGATGAAGAGTGGTCCACACTTGCCACAACTAGAGAAAGCCCTCGCACAGAAGCGAAGACCCAACACAGCAAAAATAAATAAATTAAAAAAAAAAAAAACCAGAGTTGGAAATGTAGATATGCTGACGCCTTCTGGCTGTTTACTGCAAGGGCAGCTTGAAACCCACAGCTAATGGTCACTTAACATTCACAAGGCCTCAGGGCTTTAAAGGACACTGCCCGAAAAAAATTGTGCTGAAGTAGGGATTGACCAGAAAAATTCAAAACAGGCAAATTTTTCAAGAAGATAGTATGAAGAAGTAAGTTTTACTCACTGTCCTTCCAAAACAAGGAAAATGGATAAAAGCTCAACCTCAGGAATTATTACACTCATGCAAATCTAATCTACAAAAAGGTTTCAACTCACACAGTTCGACTGAGCCTCAGCAAAATGTCCACAAATAATGAATGCTTAAGTGGTGTTTGAGAACTGTGTACCCTCTAGCTGCTGGTGCCATGTAAAGTGGTCACAGCCAATAATGAGAACAGAAAGGAGCAGCATTTAACAGTAAAAACTGAGCTACTATTCGAAGCAGCAGGCCCACCGCTTTGTCTCTCACCTGAGAAGACCAGAATCTAGAAGACACAGGCTGCAAAAGCTGCACTGCAGCTTTATTCGCAATAGCCAAGACATGGAAGCAACCTAAATGTCCATCAACAGATGAATGGATAAAGAAGGAGTGGTCCATGTAAACAACGGAATACTAGCCATGGATGACAATGAAACACTGCTCTTTGAGGTACCATAGATGAGCCTAGAGATAATCACAGACCATGAGGTAAGATGGAAAGCAAAAGACATATATCCTATGAATTATCACTCAGAGGTATCACCTAAGAACTGAGAAAAATGGACATATTTCCATAGAGAAAGACACACACAGACTTGAGAAAGAAACTATGCATATCTAAAAGGAAAGGTGGTGGCAATGGATAAATTAAGATTAGGTTTCCCATACCTATACAAATACAGATTAAGTACATATATCAAAAAGCCCTGATCACATAGCAAGGGACGTCTAGAGAACACTCTGTAATCCTTTACATGGGAAAAGAATCTGTACATGAATAGGTATATATGTACGTACAAACGTACATAGCAAGGGACGTCTAGAGAACACTCTGTAATCCTTTACATGGGAAAAGAATCTGTACATGAATAGGTATATATGTACGTACAAACGTACATAGCAAGGGACGTCTAGAGAACACTCTGTAATCCTTTACAGGGGAAAAGAATCTGTACATGAATAGGTATATATGACGTACAAACGTACCAGATTGTTGACACGTAGGACAAGCTGTATTCTGATCATTACCCCGATTACAACAATTAAAACAACGAACAAGAAGTAAAGAGGCGTAAACTACAGGGGCTTTTCCCTGGCACATTCCATTCTAATTTACAAACTAGTAACAGGATTTCAAGAAAGGCTCTGCTCCCCTAGTAACCAGATTTGAGAATGGAGAAATGCTGACACCTTGTGGCCGTTTCCCACAACACCAGTTTTAACCCAGTGCTAATCGTCACTAAATACTCACACTCATTGCAGGCATGTAAATGACACCTGCTCTCAAAAAAATTCCTGGGGTCCCAAATGGACTACAAATTCAAAAGAGGGCAACGTTCCAAGAAGACAATTTCAAGAGGTATATTGTACTCACACAATTTTTTTTCTTAAGAAAGGAGAAATGTGTGGGAAAATGCTGAATCTTAGGAATTATTAAAGACATGCAAATCCAAATTACAAAAAACCTATCACCTCACACCAGTCAGAATGGCAAACATGCTGCAAACAATAAATGCTGAAGGGGTTGTGGAAAAATGCGTACGCTCAGGGTTCACTGGGACGTGGTAAGAGCCACGAATGAAAACACAATGGAGGTGCTTTGAAAAGGTAACCACTGAGCTAGCAGTCGCTGAATCATACCCACTGTAGGGCCTATCACCTGAGAAAATGAGAATCAAAAGTCACAGGATGGCAACACTGCACTCCAGCAATATGTACCACAGCCAACACTTTGAAGCAATGAAGATGTCCATCAACAGAGGATTGCACAAACAAGAAGTGGTCCATGTACACAATAGAATACTACCCCTCTAAAAAATATAAATTAACTTTAAAAAACCAACATAACAAAGGAGACATAAGCCTTTGGGGAGTATATCAGGGCACACTGCACTCTAATTTATAACTGAGCCACACCACTGGCAGGAAGGTCCGTTTCCCTAGGTAACAGAGTGGGCAACGTAGAAATGCTGCCACACTCTGGCGGATACCTGCAACGGCAGCTTTGAAATCTGTGCCAATGGGCACTTCATATGCACAAGTACTACAGGGCTGCAAATGAAAACTGTCCTTCCAATGTCTTGACGCAGGTAAAGGCCAAAAAATTTCAAAATGTGGCACATACTTCAAGAAAAATAATTGAAGAAGTCAGCTCTAATAGCAGATTGGGAAAAAATGGACATGTCTGAGAGCTCAGTTTCAAGGGAGTATGAGACACGTGCAAATCCAACCATAAAGAGGTATCAGCTCGCACCACTGAGAATAACCATCCACAAAAAAATACAAACGATCCATGCTGAAGAGGTTGTGGAGAAATTCATACCCTCAATTTGAAGTGGGACGTAACCTGGTAAGAGCCACTAATGGGAAGAGACTGGAGGGGCCTATAAAAGGTAAACCTTGAGCTACTATATGATCCAGAAGGCCCACTCCTCAGGCAACATCCTAAGAAGACAAAATTGGAAAGACACAGGCAGGCAAATTTGCACTGTAGAAGTATTACAGTAGCCAAGACATGGAAGTAACCAAAACATCCATCAAGAGATGAGTGGACAAAGAAGAACGCGTACATGTACAGATGGAATATTAGCCAAGGACAAAAGATGACACAATGCCATTTGCAGGACCATACAGGAGTCTAGGGGTAATCATGCAACTTGTAGTAAGTGAGAAAGCGAAAGACACATATCTTATCATATCACTTATGGGTGTTACCTGAAAATTGATACCAATGAAGATATTTCCACAGAGAAATGCAATCACAGATTCATTAAACAAACTTATGGTTCACAAAATGGAAAGGTGTGAGGATTGGATACATTAAGATATGGGGGTAAACACAGATACACAAACAGACGTGAAATATAGAAGCACCGAAAACCTATGGCATACCAAGAGAAGACTACTCAACATTGTGTCCTAATCTGCATGGGAAAAGGATCTGAAGATGAAGAGATATATGTATATGTGTAAAAGTACCACATCTTGCACGCCTAGAAAAAACAAAACATTGTCATCTAATTTGCTGTGATAAGAAATAAAAATTAATTAAAAAAACGAACAAGAAGTAATGAGACCTAATCTTAAGGGGCTTTTCCTGGCACATTCCATTCTAATTTACAACCAACAACACAACTTCCATTATGGATCTGTTGCCCTAGTAACCAGGTTTGGTAAGGAGAAGTGCTGCCGCTTTCTGGCCGTTTCACACAACAGGGCCAATCGTCACTTAATATTCAAAACACTTGCAGGCCTGTAAATGACACCTGCCATCAAAAAAAAATCCTGGGGTCGTAAATCGACCAGTAAATTCAAAACTCGTCAACATTTCAAGAAGACAATTTCAAGAGGCATACTTTACCCACATTTTGTATTTTCTTTTCCTTTAAAATAAGAGGGAACTGAAAAATGCTCCACATCAGCAATTAATAAAGCCATGAAAATCCAACTACAGAAATGTTCACCTCACAGCCGTCAGAATGTTCTTCAGCAAAACGTCTACAAAGAATAAACGCTGAAGTGCTTTCAGAGAACTGTGTACCCTCTAGATGCTGGGGGGGGGGATGGAAGCTGGTAACACCCGGTAGTGATAACATAACGGAGGTGCGTTTAAGTGTAAAAATTTAGCTACCATGTGATGTGGTAGGTCCTTTGATGCACCTATCACCTGAGCAGAGCAGAATGGAAAAGACCCAGGCGGGCAATCCTGCACTGCAGAAACATTTAACATAGCCAAGACTTGGAAGAAACCAAAATGTCCATCAACAGAAAAATGCACAAAGAGGAAGTGGTGAGTGTAAACAATGGAATATAAGCCATGGAAAACAATGAAACAGTGCCGTTTGCACCACCTTATAAGGACCTAAAGATAATCACCCAACTTGAAGTAAGAAAGAAACTGAAAGACAGATATCCTATGACACCACTTCTAGGTGTTACCTAAAAATTGATACTTATGAACTTATTTCCAGGAGAAGGGAAAACGTGGATTAAGAAAAAAAATACTCTGTTTAACCAAATGGCAAGGTGTAAGGAATGTATGAATTACGATCAGGGCGTTAACAGACATGTTCTCATACATATGAAATATATAATCACAAAATGCCTATGGGATACCAAGAGAGGCCTACTCATCACTCTGTAATAACCTACACCAGACAGGATCCAAAGATGAAAACACAGATACATGGATATGATAAACCAGATTCTGTCCACCTAGGAGAAACATTTTTTATCAAATTGGTCCTGATACCTAATAAAAATTAAATTTAAAAAAACAAACAACAAGTAAGGAGATATAAGCTCTTGGGGGATTGTGCTGTCACATTCCACTCTAATTTGAAGCCTACTAACACGATTTCCGGGAAAGCTCTCTTGCACAAAAAACCAGAGTTGGAAATGTAGATATGCTGACGCCTTCTGGCTGTTTACTGCAAGGGCAGCTTGAAACCCAAAGCTAATGGTCACTTAACATTCACAAGGCCTCAGGGCTTTAAAGGACACTGCCCGAAAAAAATTGTGCTGAAGTAGGGAATGACCAGAAAAATTCAAAACAGGCAAATTTTTCAAGAAGATAGTATGAAGAAGTAAGTTTTACTCACTGTCCTTCCAAAACAAGGAAAATGGATCAAAGCTCAACCTCAGGAATTATTACACTCATGCAAATCTAATCTACAAAAAGGTTTCAACTCACTCAGGTCGACTGAGCCTCAGCAAAATGTCTACAAATAATGAAAGGTTAAGTGGTGTTTGAGAACTGTGTACCCTCTAGCTGCTGGTGCCATGTAAAGTGGTCACAGCCAATAATGAGAACAGAAAGGAGCAGCATTTAGCAGTAAAAATTGAGCTACCATTCGAGGCAGCAGACCCACCGCTTTGCCTCTCACCTGAGAAGACCAGAATCTAGAAGACACAGGCTGCAAAAGCTGCACTGCACCTTTATTCACAATAGCCAAGACATGCAAGCAACCTAAATGTCCATCTACAGATGAATGGATAAAGAAGGAGTGGTCCATGTAAACAATGGAATACTAGCCATGGATGACAATGAAACACTGCTCTTTGAGGCACCATAGATGAGCCTAGAGATAATCACAGACCATGAGGTAAGTTGGAAAGCAAAAGACATATATCCTATGAATTATCACTTAGAGGTGTCACCTAAGAACTGAGAAAAATGGACATATTTCCATAGAGAAAGACACACACAGACTTGAGAAAGAAACTATGCATATCTAAAAGGAAAGGTGGTGGCAATGGATAAATTAAGATTAGGTTTCCCATACCTATACAAATACAGATTAAGTACATATATCAAAAAGCCCGAGCACATAGCAAGGGACGTCTAGTGAACACTCTGTAATCGTTTACATGGGAAAAGAATCTGTACATGAATAGGTATATATGATGTACAAAAGTACCAGATCGTTGACACCTAGGACAAACTGTATTCTGATCATTACCCCGATTAAAACAATTCAAACAACGAACAAGAAGTAATGAGGCATAAACTACAGGGGCTTTTCCCTGGCACATTCCATTCTAATTTACAAACTAGTAACAGGATTTCAAGAAAGGCTCTACTCCCCTAGTAACCAGATTTGGGAATGGAGAAATGCTGCCACCTTGTGGCCGTTTCCCACAACACCAGTTTTAACCCAGTGCTAATGGTCACTAAATATTCACACTCATTGCAGGCATTTAAATGACACCTGCTCTCAAAAAAAATCCTGGGGTCCCAAATGGACCACAAATTCAAAAGAGGGCAACCTTCCAAGAAGAAAATATCAAGAGG
Source organism: Mesoplodon densirostris (assembly GCF_025265405.1). Classification (NCBI taxonomy): domain Eukaryota; kingdom Metazoa; phylum Chordata; class Mammalia; order Artiodactyla; family Ziphiidae; genus Mesoplodon; species Mesoplodon densirostris. The sequence goes on from NC_082665.1 coordinate 121,997,470, forward strand.
TATATTGTACTCACGCAATTATTTTTTCTTAAGAAAGGAGAAATGTGTGGGAAAATGCTGAATCTTAGGAATTATTAAAGACATGCGAATCCAAATTACAAAAAACCTATCAGCTCACACCAGGCAGAATGGCAAACATGCTGCAAACAACAAATGCTGAAGGGGTTGTGGAAAAATGCATACCCTCGGGGTTCATTGGGACATGGTAAGAGCCACGAATGAAAACACAACAGAGGTGCTTTGAAAAGGTAACCACTGAGCTACCAGTCAATGAATCATCCCCACTCTTGGGGCTATCACCTGAGAACATGAGAATCAAAAGTCACAGGATGGCAACACTGCACTCCAGCAATATGTACCACAGCCAACACTTTGAAGCAATGAAGATGTCCATCAACAGAGGATTGCACAAACAAGAAGTGGTCCATGTACACAATAGAATACTACCCCTCTAAAAAATATAAATTAACTTTAAAAAACCAACATAACAAAGGAGACATAAGCCTTTGGGGAGTATATCAGGGCACACTGCACTCTAATTTATAACTGAGCCACACCACTGGCAGGAAGGTCCGTTTCCCTAGGTAACAGAGTGGGCAACGTAGAAATGATGCCACACTCTGGCGGATACCTGCAACGGCAGCTTTGAAATCTGTGCCAATGGGCACTTCATATGCACAAGTACTACAGGGCTGCAAATGAAAACTGTCCTTCCAATGGCTTGACGCAGGTAAAGGCCAAAAAATTTCAAAATGTGGCACATACTTCAAGAAAAATAATTGAAGAAGTCAGCTGTAATAGCAGATTGGGAAAAAATGGACATGTCTGAGAGCTCAGTTTCAAGGGAGTATGAGACACGTGCAAATCCAACCATAAAGAGGTATCAGCTCGCACCACTGAGAATAACCATCCACAAAAAAATACAAACGATCCATGCTGAAGAGGTTGTGGAGAAATTCATACCCTCAATTTGAAGTGGGACGTAACCTGGTAAGAGCCACTAATGGGAAGAGACTGGAGGGGCCTATAAAAGGTAAACCTTGAGCTACTATATGATCCAGAAGGCCCACTCCTCAGGCAACATCCTAAGAAGACAAAATTGGAAAGACACAGGCAGGCAAATTTGCACTGTAGAAGTATTACAGTAGCCAAGACATGGAAGTAACCAAAACATCCATCAAGAGATGAGTGGACAAAGAAGAACGTGTACATGTACAGATGGAATATTAGCCAAGGACAAAAGATGACACAATGCCATTTGCAGGACCATACAGGAGTCTAGGGGTAATCATGCAACTTGTAGTAAGTGAGAAAGCGAAAGACACATATCTTATCATATCACTTATGGGTGTTACCTGAAAATTGATACCAATGAAGATATTTCCACAGAGAAATGCAATCACAGATTCATTAAACAAACTTATGGTTCACAAAATGGAAAGGTGTGAGGATTGGATACATTAAGATATGGGGGTAAACACAGATACACAAACAGACGTGAAATATAGAAGCACCGAAAACCTATGGCATACCAAGAGAAGACTACTCAACATTGTGTCCTAACCTGCATGGGAAAAGGATCTGAAGATGAAGAGATATATGTATATGTGTAAAAGTACCACATCTTGCACGCCTAGAAAAAACAAAACATTGTCATCTAATTTGCTGTGATAAGAAATAAAAATTAATTAAAAAAACGAACAAGAAGTAATGAGACCTAATCTTAAGGGGCTTTTCCTGGCACATTCCATTCTAATTTACAACCAACAACACAACTTCCATTATGGATCTGTTGCCCTAGTAACCAGGTTTGGTAAGGAGAAGTGCTGCCGCTTTCTGGCCGTTTCACACAACAGGGCCAATCGTCAATTAATATTCAAAATACTTGCAGGCCTGTAAATGACACCTGCCATCAAAAAAAAAAATCCTGGGGTCGTAAATCGACCAGTAAATTCAAAACTCGTCAACATTTCAAGAAGACAATTTCAAGAGGCATACTTTACCCACATTTTGTATTTTCTTTTCCTTTAAAATAAGAGGGAACTGAAAAATGCTCCACATCAGCAATTAATAAAGCCATGAAAATCCAACTACAGAAATGTTCACCTCACAGCCGTCAGAATGTTCTTCAGCAAAACGTCTACAAAGAATAAACGCTGAAGTGCTTTCAGAGGGCTGTGTACCCTCTAGATGCTGGGGGGGGATGGAAGCTGGTAACACCCGGTAGTGATAACATAACGGAGGTGCGTTTAAGTGTAAAAATTTAGCTACCATGTGATGTGGTAGGTCCTTTGATGCGCCTATCACCTGAGCAGAGCAGAATGGAAAAGACCCAGGCGGTCAATCCTGCACTGCAGAAACATTTAACATAGCCAAGACTTGGAAGAAACCAAAATGTCCATCAACAGAAAAATGCACAAAGAGGAAGTGGTGAGTGTAAACAATGGAATATAAGCCATGGAAAACAATGAAACAGTGCCGTTTGCACCACCTTATAAGGACCTAAAGATAATCACCCAACTTGAAGTAAGAAAGAAACTGAAAGACAGATATCCTATGACACCACTTCTAGGTGTTACCTAAAAATTGATACTCATGAACTTATTTCCAGGAGAAGGGAAAACATGGATTAAGAAAAAAAATACTCTGTTTAACCAAATGGCAAGGTGTAAGGAATGTATGAATTACGATCAGGGCGTTAACAGACATGTACTCATACATATGAAATATATAATCACAAAATGCCTATGGGATACCAAGAGAGGCCTACTCATCACTCTGTAATAACCTACACCAGACAGGATCCAAAGATGAAAACACAGATACATGGATATGATAAACCAGATTCTGTCCACCTAGGAGAAACATTTTTTATCAAATTGGTCCTGATACCTAATAAAAATTAAATTTAAAAAAACAAACAACAAGTAAGGAGATATAAGCTCTTGGGGGATTGTGCTGTCACATTCCACTCTAATTTGAAGCCTACTAACACGATTTCCGGGAAAGCTCTCTTGCACAAAAAACCAGAGTTGGAAATGTAGATATGCTGACGCCTTCTGGCTGTTTACTGCAAGGGCAGCTTGAAACCCACAGCTAATGGTCACTTAACATTCACAAGGCCTCAGGGCTTTAAAGGACACTGCCCTAAAAAAATTGTGCTGAAGTAGGGAATGACCAGAAAAATTCAAAACAGGCAAATTTTTCAAGAAGATAGTATGAAGAAGTAAGTTTTACTCACTGTCCTTCCAAAACAAGGAAAATGGATCAAAGCTCAACCTCAGGAATTATTACACTCATGCAAATCTAATCTACAAAAAGGTTTCAACTCACTCAGGTCGACTGAGCCTCAGCAAAATGTCTACAAATAATGAAAGCTTAAGTGGTGTTTGAGAACTGTGTACCCTCTAGCTGCTGGTGCCATGTAAAGTGGTCACAGCCAATAATGAGAACAGAAAGGAGCAGCATTTAGCAGTAAAAATTGAGCTACCATTCGAGGCAGCAGACCCACCGCTTTGCCTCTCACCTGAGAAGACCAGAATCTAGAAGACACAGGCTGCAAAAGCTGCACTGCACCTTTATTCACAATAGCCAAGACATGCAAGCAACCTAAATGTCCATCTACAGATGAATGGATAAAGAAGGAGTGGTCCATGTAAACAATGGAATACTAGCCATGGATGACAATGAAATACTGCTCTTTGAGGAACCATAGATGAGCCTAGAGATAATCACAAACCATGAGGTAAGTTGGAAAGCAAAAGACATATATCCTATGAATTATCACTTAGAGGTGTCACCTAAGAACTGAGAAAAATGGACATATTTCCATAGAGAAAGACACACACAGACTTGAGAAAGAAACTATGCATATCTAAAAGGAAAGGTGGTGGCAATGGATAAATTAAGATTAGGTTTCCCATACCTATACAAATACAGATTAAGTACGTATATCAAAAAGCCCGAGCACATAGCAAGGGACGTCTAGTGAACACTCTGTAATCGTTTACATGGGAAAAGAATCTGTACATGAATAGGTATATATGATGTACAAAAGTACCAGATTGTTGACACCTAGGACAAACTGTATTCTGATCATTACCCCGATTAAAACAATTCAAACAACGAACAAGAAGTAATGAGGCATAAACTACAGGGGCTTTTCCCTGGCACATTCCATTCTAATTTACAAACTAGTAACAGGATTTCAAGAAAGGCTCTGCTCCCCTAGTAACCAGATTTGGGAATGGAGAAATGCTGCCACCTTGTGGCCGTTTCCCACAACACCAGTTTTAACCCAGTGCTAATGGTCACTAAATATTCACACTCATTGCAGGCATTTAAATGACACCTGCTCTCAAAAAAAATCCTGGGGTCCCAAATGGACCACAAATTCAAAAGAGGGCAACCTTCCAAGAAGACAATATCAAGAGGTATATTGTACTCACGCAATTATTTTTTCTTAAGAAAGGAGAAATGTGTGGGAAAATGCTGAATCTTAGGAATTATTAAAGACATGCGAATCCAAATTACAAAAAACCTATCAGCTCACACCAGGCAGAATGGCAAACATGCTGCAAACAACAAATGCTGAAGGGGTTGTGGAAAAATGCATACCCTCGGGGTTCATTGGGACGTGGTAAGAGCCAGGAATGAAAACACAACAGAGGTGCTTTGAAAAGGTAACCACTGAGCTACCAGTCAATGAATCATCCCCACTGTTGGGCCTATCACCTGAGAAAATGAGAATCATAAGTCACAGGATGGCAACACTGCACTCCAGCAATATATACCACAGCCAACACTTTGAAGCAATGAAGATGTCCATCAACAGAGGATTGCACAAACAAGAAGTGGTCCATGTACACAATAGAATACTACCCCTCTAAAAAATATAAATTAACTTTAAAAAACCAACATAACAAAGGAGACATAAGCCTTTGGGGAGTATATCAGGGCACACTGCACTCTAATTTATAACTGAGCCACACCACTGGCAGGAAGGTCCGTTTCCCTAGGTAACAGAGTGGGCAACGTAGAAATGCCGCCACACTCTGGCGGATACCTGCAACGGCAGCGTTGAAATCTGTGCCAATAGGCACTTCATATGCACAAGTACTACAGGGCTGCAAATGAAAACTGTCCTTCCAATGTCTTGATGCAGGTAAAGGCCAAAAAAGTTCAAAATGTGGCACATACTTCAAGAAAAAAATGGAAGAAGTCAGCTGTAATAGCAGATTGGGAAAAAATGGACATGCCTGAGAGCTCAGTTTCAAGGGAGTATGAGACACGTGTAAATCCAACCATAAAGAGCTATCAGCTCACACCACTGAGAATAACCATCCACAAAAAAATACAAACGATCCATGCTGAAGAGGTTGTGGAGAAATTCATACCCTCAATTTGAAGTGGGACGTAACCTGGTAAGAGCCACTAATGGGAAGAGACTGGAGGGGCCTATAAAAGGTAAACCTTGAGCTACTATATGATCCAGAAGGCCCACTCCTCAGGCTACATCCTAAGAAGACAAAATTGGAAAGACACAGGCAGGCAAATTTGCACTGTAGAAGTATTACAGTAGCCAAGACATGGAAGTAACCAAAACATCCATCAAGAGATGAGTGGACAAAGAAGAACGTGTACATGTACAGATGGAATATTAGCCAAGGAAAAAAATGACACAATGCCATTTGCAGGACCATACATGAGTCTAGGGGTAATCATGCAACTTGTAGTAAGTGAGAAAGCGAAAGACACATATCTTATCATATCACTTATGGGTGTTACCTGAAAATTGATACCAATGAAGATATTTCCACAGAGAAATGCAATCACAGATTCACTAAACAAACTTATGGTTCACAAAATGGAAAGGTGTGAGGATTGGATACATTAAGATATTGGGGTAAACACAGATACACAAACAGACGAGAAATATAGAGGCACCGAAAACCTACGGCATACCAAGAGAAGACTACTCAACATTGTGTCCTAACCTGCACGGGAAAAGGATCTGAAGATGAAGAGATATATGTATATGTGTAAAAGTACCACATCTTGCACACCTAGAAAAAACAAAACATTGTCATCTAATTTGCTGTGATAAGAAATAAAAATTAATTAAAAAAACGAACAAGAAGTAATGAGACCTAATCTTAAGGGGCTTTTCCTGGCACATTCCATTCTAATTTACAACCTACAACACTACTTCCATTATGGATCTGTTGCCCTAGTAACCAGGTTTGGTAAGGAGAAGTGCTGCCGCTTTCTGGCCGTTTCACACAACAGGGCCAATCGTCACTTAATATTCAAAACACTTGCAGGCCTGTAAATGACACCTGCCATCAAAAAAAAATCCTGGGGTCGTAAATCGACCAGTAAATTCAAAACTCGTCAACATTTCAAGAAGACAATTTCAAGAGGCATATTTTACCCACATTTTATATTTTCTTTTCCTTTAAAATAAGAGGGAACTGAGAAATGCTCCACATCAGCAATTCATAAAGCCATGAAAATCCAACTACAGAAATGTTCACCTCACAGCCGTCAGAATGTTCTTCAGCAAAACGTCTACAAAGAATAAACACTGAAGTGCTTTCAGAGAACTGTGTACCCTCTAGATGCTGGGGCGATGGAAGCTGGTAACACCCGGTAGTGATAACATAACGGAGGTGCGTTTAAGTGTAAAAATTTAGCCACCATGTGATGTGGTAGGTCCTTTGATGCACCTATCACCTGAGCAGAGCAGAATGGAAAAGACCCAGGCGGGCAATCCTGCACTGCAGGAACATTTAACATAGCCAAGACTTGGAAGAAACCAAAATGTCCATCAACAGAAAAATGCACAAAGAGGAAGTGGTGAGTGTAAACAATGGAATATAAGCCATGGAAAACAATGAAACAGTGCCGTTTGCACCACCTTATAAGGACATAAAGATAATCACCCAACTTGAAGTAAGAAAGAAACTGAAAGACAGATATCCTATGACACCACTTCTAGGTGTTACCTAAACATTGATACCCATGAACTTATTTCAAGGAGAAGGGAAAACATGGATTAAAAAAATTACTCCGTGTAACCAAATGGAAAGGTGTAAGGAATGTATGAATTACGATCAGGGCGTTAACAGACATGTACTCATACATATGAAATATATAATCACAAAATGCCTATGGAATACCAAGAGAGGTCTACTCATCACTCTGTAATACCCAACACCGGAAAGGATCCAAAGATGAAAACACAGATACATTGATATGATAAACCAGATTCTGACCACCTAGGAGAAACATTTTTTATCAAATTGGTCCTGATACCTAATAAAAATTAAATTTAAAAAACAAACAACAAGTAAGGAGATATAAGCTCTTGGGGGTTTGTGCTGTCACATTCCACCCTAATTTGAAGCCTACTAACACGATTTCCAGGAAAGCTCTCTTGCACAAAAAACCAGAGTTGGAAATGTAGATATGCTGACGCCTTCTGGCTGTTTACTGCAAGGGCAGCTTGAAACCCACAGCTAATGGTCACTTAACATTCACAAGGCCTCAGGGCTTTAAAGGACACTGCCCTAAAACAATTGTGCTGAAGTAGGGAAGGACCAGAAAAATTCAAAACAGGCAAATTTTTCAAGAAGATAGTATGAAGAAGTAAGTTTTACTCACCGTCCTTCCAAAACAAGGAAAATGGATCAAAGCTCAACCTCAGGAATTATTACACTCATGCAAATCTAATCTACAAAAAGGTTTCAACTCACACAGGTCGACTGAGCCTCAGCAAAATGTCTACAAATAATGAAAGCTTAAGTGGTGTTTGAGAGCTGTGTACCCTCTAGCTGCTGGTGCCATGTAAAGTGGTCACAGCCAATAATGAGAACAGAAAGGAGCAGCATTTAGCAGTAAAAATTGAGCTACCATTCGATGCAGCAGACCCACCGCTTTGCCTCTCACCTGAGAAGACCAGAATCTAGAAGACACGGGCTGCAAAAGCTGCACTGCACCTTTATTCACAATAGCCAAGACATGCAAGCAACCTAAATGTCCATCAACACATGAATGGATAAAGAAGGAGTGGTCCATGTAAACAACGGAATACTAGCCATGGATGACAATGAAACACTGCTCTTTGAGGTACCATAGATGAGCCTAGAGATAATCACAGACCATGAGGTAAGTTGGAAAGCAAAAGACATATATCCTATGAATTATCACTTAGAGGTGTCACCTAAGAACTGAGAAAAATGGACATATTTCCATAGAGAAAGACACACACAGACTTGAGAAAGAAACTATGCATATCTAAAAGGAAAGGTGGTGGCAATGGATAAATTAAGATTAGGTTTCCCATACCTATACAAATACAGATTAAGTACGTATATCAAAAAGCCCGAGCACATAGCAAGGGACGTCTAGAGAACACTCTGTAATCCGTTACATGGGAAAAGAATCTGTACATGAATAGGTATATATGATGTACAAAAGTACCAGATTGTTGACACCTAGGACAAACTGTATTCTGATCATTACCCCGATTAAAACAATTCAAACAACGAACAAGAAGTAATGAGGCATAAACTACAGGGGCTTTTCCCTGGCACATTCCATTCTAATTTACAAACTAGTAACAGGATTTCAAGAAAGGCTCTGCTCCCCTAGTAACCAGATTTGGGAATGGAGAAATGCTGCCACCTTGTGGCCGTTTCCCACAACACCAGTTTTAACCCAGTGCTAATGGTCACTAAATATTCACACTCATTGCAGGCATGTAAATGACACCTGCTCTCAAAAAAAACCTGGGGTCCCAAATGGACCACAAATTCAAAAGAGGGCAACCTTCCAAGAAGTCAATATCAAGAGGTATATTGTACTCACCCAATTAGTTTTTCTTAAGAAAGGAGAAATGTGTGGGAAAATGCTGAATCTTAGGAATTATTAAAGACATGCAAATCCAAATTACAAAAAACCTATCAGCTCACACCAGTCAGAACGTCAAACATGCTGCAAACAATAAATGCTGAAGGGGTTGTGGAAAAATGCGTACCCTCGGGGTTCATTGGGACGTGGTAAGAGCCACGAATGAAAACACAATAGAGGTGCTTTGAAAAGGTAACCACTGAGCTACCAGTCAATGAATCATCCTCACTGTTGGGCCTATCACCTGAGAAAATGAGAATCAAAAGTCACAGGATGGCAACACTGCACTCCAGCAATATGTACCACAGCCAACACTTTGAAGCAATGAAGATGTCCATCAACAGAGGATTGCACAAACAAGAAGTGGTCCATGTACACAATAGAATACTACCCCTCTAAAAAATATAAATTAACTTTAAAAAACCAACATAACAAAGGAGACATAAGCCTTTGGGGAGTATATCAGGGCACACTGCACTCTAATTTATAACTGAGCCACACCACTGGCAGGAAGGTCCGTTTCCCTAGGTAACAGAGTGGGCAACGTAGAAATGCTGCCACACTCTGGCGGATACCTGCAACGGCAGCTTTGAAATCTGTGCCAATGGGCACTTCATATGCACAAGTACTACAGGGCTGCAAATGAAAACTGTCCTTCCAATGTCATGACGCAGGTAAAGGCCAAAAAATTTCAAAATGTAGCACATACTTCAAGAAAAATAATTGAAGAAGTCAGCTGTAATAGCAGATTGGGAAAAAATGGACATGCCTGAGAGCTCAGTTTCAAGGGAGTATGAGACACGTGCAAATCCAACCATAAAGAGGTATCAGCTCGCACCACTGAGAATAACCATCCACAAAAAAGTACAAACGATCCATGCTGAAGAGGTTGTGGAGAAATTCATACCCTCAATTTGAAGTGGGACGTAACCTGGTAAGAGCCACTAATGGGAAGAGACTGGAGGGGCCTATAAAAGGTAAACCTTGAGCTACTATATGATCCAGAAGGCCCACTCCTCAGGCTACATCCTAAGAAGACAAAATTGGAAAGATATAGGCAGGCACATTTGCACTGTAGAAGTATTACAGTAGGCAAGACATGGAAGTAACCAAAACATCCATCAAGAGATGAGTGGACAAAGAACAACACATACATGTACAGATGGAATATTAGCCAAGGACAAAAATGACACAATGCCATTTGCAGGACCATACAGGAGTCTAGGGGTAATCATGCAACTTGTAGTAAGTGAGAAAGCGAAAGACACATATCTTATCATATCACTTATGGGTGTTACCTGAAAATTGATACCAATGAAGATATTTCGACAGGGAAATGCAATCACAGATTCATTAAACAAACTTATGGTTCACAAAATGGAAAGGTGTGAGGATTGGATACATTAAGATATTGGAGTAAACACAGATACACAAACAGACGTGAAATATAGAAGCACCGAAAACCTATGGCATACCAAGAGAAGACTACTCAACATTGTGTCATAACCAGCACGGGAAAAGGATCTGAAGATGAAGAGATATATGTATATGTGTAAAAGTACCACATCTTGCACGCCTAGAAAAAACAAAACATTGTCATCTAATTTGCTGTGATAAGAAATAAAAATTAATTAAAAAAACGAACAAGAAGTAATGAGACCTAATCTTAAGGGGCTTTTCCTGGCACATTCCATTCTAATTTACAACCTACAACACTACTTCCATTATGGATCTGTTGCCCTAGTAACCAGGTTTGGTAAGGAGAAGTGCTGCGGCCTTCTGGCCATTTCACACAACACGGCCAATCGTCACTTAATATTCAAAATACTTGCAGGCCTGTAAATGACACCTGCCAACAAAAAGAAAAATCCTGGGGTCATAAATCGACCAGTAAATTCAAAACTCGTCAACATTTCAAGAAGACAATTTCAAGAGGCATACTTTACCCACATTTTGTATTTTCTTTTCCTTTAAAATAAGAGGGAACTGAAAAATGCTCCACATCGGCAATTAATAAAGCCATGAAAATCCAACTCCAGAAATGTTCACCTCACAGCCGTCAGAATGTTCTTCAGCAAAACGTCTACAAAGAACAAACGCTGAAGTGCTTTCAGAGAACTGTGTACCCTCTAGATGCTGGGGGGATGGAAGCTGGTAACACCCGGTAGTGATAACATAACGGAGGTGCGTTTAAGTGTAAAAATTTAGCCACCATGTGATGTGGTAGGTCCTTTGATGCACCTATCACCTGAGCAGAGCAGAATGGAAAAGACACAGGCGGGCAATCCTGCACTGCAGAAACATTTAACATAGCCAAGACTTGGAAGAAACCAAAATGTCCATCAACAGAAAAATGCACAAAGAGGAAGTGGTGAGTGTAAACAATGGAATATAAGCCATGGAAAACAATGAAACAGTGCCGTTTGCACCACCTTATAAGGACCTAAAGATAATCACCCAACTTGAAGTAAGAAAGAAACTGAAAGACAGATATCCTATGACACCACTTCTAGGTGTTACCTAAAAATTGATACTCATGAACTTATTTCCAGGAGAAGGGAAAACATGGTTTAAAAAAAATACTCTGTTTAACCAAATGGAAAGGTGTAAGGAATGTATGAATTACGATCAGGGCGTTAACAGACATGTACTCATACATATGAAATATATAATCACAAAATGCCTATGGAATACCAAGAGAGGCCTACTCATCACTCTGTAATAACCTACACCAGACAGGATCCAAAGATGAAAACACACATACATGGATATGATAAACCATATTCTGTCCACCTAGGAGAAACATTTTTTATCAAATTGGTCCTGATACCTAATAAAAATTAAATTTAAAAAACAAACAACAAGTAAGGAGATATAAGCTCTTGGGGGATTGTGCTGTCACATTCCACTCTAATTTGAAGCCTACTAACACGATTTCTGGGAAAGCTCTCTTGCACAAAATTCCACAGTTGGAGGGCTTCCCTGGTGGCGCAGTGGTTGAGAATCTGCCTGCCAATGCAGGGGACACGGGTTCGAGCCCTGGTCTGGAAGGATCCCACATGCCGCGGAGCAACTAGGCCCTTGAGCCACAACTACTGAGCCTGCGCGTCTGGAGCTTGTGCTCTGCAACAAAGGAGGCCGCGACAGTGAAAGGCCCGCGCACTGCGATGAAGAGTGGACCCCACTTGCCACAACTAGAGAAAGCCCTCGCCCAGAAGCGAGGACCCAACACAGCAAAAATAAATAACTTAAAAAAAAACAGAGTTGGAAATGTAGATATGCTGACGCCTTCTGGCTGTTTACTGCAAGGGCAGCTTGAAACCCACAGCTAATGGTCACTTAACATTCACAAGGCCTCAGGGCTTTAAAGGACACTGCCCTAAAACAATTGTGCTGAAGTAGGGAATGACCAGAAAAATTCAAAACAGGCAAATTTTTCAAGAAGATAGTATGAAGAAGTAAGTTTTACTCACTGTCCTTCCAAAACAAGGAAAATGGATCAAAGCTCAACCTCAGGAATTATTACACTCATGCAAATCTAATCTACAAAAAGGTTTCAACTCACACAGGTCGACTGAGCCTCAGCAAAATGTCTACAAATAATGAAAGCTTAAGTGGTGTTTGAGAACTGTGTACCCTCTAGCTGCTGGTGCCATGTAAAGTGGTCACAGCCAATAATGAGAACAGAAAGGAGCAGCATTTAGCAGTAAAAATTGAGCTACCATTCGATGCAGCAGACCCACCGCTTTGCCTCTCACCTGAGAAGACCAGAATCTAGAAGACACGGGCTGCAAAAGCTGCACTGCACCTTTATTCACAATAGCCAAGACATGCAAGCAACCTAAATGTCCATCAACACATGAATGGATAAAGAAGGAGTGGTCCATGTAAACAACGGAATACTAGCCATGGATGACAATGAAACACTGCTCTTTGAGGTACCATAGATGAGCCTAGAGATAATCACAGACCATGAGGTAAGTTGGAAAGCAAAAGACATATATCCTATGAATTATCACTTAGAGGTGTCACCTAAGAACTGAGAAAAATGGACATATTTCCATAGAGAAAGACACACACAGACTTGAGAAAGAAACTATGCATATCTAAAAGGAAAGGTGGTGGCAATGGATAAATTAAGATTAGGTTTCCCATACCTATACAAATACAGATTAAGTACATATATCAAAAAGCCCGAGCACATAGCAAGGGACGTCTAGAGAACACTCTGTAATCCGTTACATGGGAAAAGAATCTGTACATGAATAGGTATATATGATGTACAAAAGTACCAGATTGTTGACACCTAGGACAAACTGTATTCTGATCATTACCCCGATTAAAACAATTCAAACAACGAACAAGAAGTAATGAGGCATAAACTACAGGGGCTTTTCCCTGGCACATTCCATTCTAATTTACAAACTAGTAACAGGATTTCAAGAAAGGCTCTGCTCCCCTAGTAACCAGATTTGGGAATGGAGAAATGCTGCCACCTTGTGGCCGTTTCCCACAACACCAGTTTTAACCCAGTGCTAATGGTCACTAAATATTCACACTCATTGCAGGCATGTAAATGACACCTGCTCTCAAAAAAAACCTGGGGTCCCAAATGGACCACAAATTCAAAAGAGGGCAACCTTCCAAGAAGTCAATATCAAGAGGTATATTGTACTCACCCAATTAGTTTTTCTTAAGAAAGGAGAAATGTGTGGGAAAATGCTGAATCTTAGGAATTATTAAAGACATGCAAATCCAAATTACAAAAAACCTATCAGCTCACACCAGTCAGAACGTCAAACATGCTGCAAACAATAAATGCTGAAGGGGTTGTGGAAAAATGCGTACCCTCGGGGTTCATTGGGACGTGGTAAGAGCCACGAATGAAAACACAATAGAGGTGCTTTGAAAAGGTAACCACTGAGCTACCAGTCAATGAATCATCCTCACTGTTGGGCCTATCACCTGAGAAAATGAGAATCAAAAGTCACAGGATGGCAACACTGCACTCCAGCAATATGTACCACAGCCAACACTTTGAAGCAATGAAGATGTCCATCAACAGAGGATTGCACAAACAAGAAGTGGTCCATGTACACAATAGAATACTACCCCTCTAAAAAATATAAATTAACTTTAAAAAACCAACATAACAAAGGAGACATAAGCCTTTGGGGAGTATATCAGGGCACACTGCACTCTAATTTATAACTGATCCACACCACTGGCAGGAAGGTCCGTTTCCCTAGGTAACAGAGTGGGCAACGTAGAAATGCTGCCACACTCTGGCGGATACCTGCAACGGCAGCTTTGAAATCTGTGCCAATGGGCACTTCATATGCACAAGTACTACAGGGCTGCAAATGAAAACTGTCCTTCCAATGTCATGACGCAGGTAAAGGCCAAAAAATTTCAAAATGTAGCACATACTTCAAGAAAAATAATTGAAGAAGTCAGCTGTAATAGCAGATTGGGAAAAAATGGACATGCCTGAGAGCTCAGTTTCAAGGGAGTATGAGACACGTGCAAATCCAACCATAAAGAGGTATCAGCTCGCACCACTGAGAATAACCATCCACAAAAAAGTACAAACGATCCATGCTGAAGAGGTTGTGGAGAAATTCATACCCTCAATTTGAAGTGGGACGTAACCTGGTAAGAGCCACTAATGGGAAGAGACTGGAGGGGCCTATATAAGGTAAACCTTGAGCTACTATATGATCCAGAAGGCCCACTCCTCAGGCTACATCCTAAGAAGACAAAATTGGAAAGATAAAGGCAGGCACATTTGCACTGTAGAAGTATTACAGTAGGCAAGACATGGAAGTAACCAAAACATCCATCAAGAGATGAGTGGACAAAGAACAACACATACATGTACAGATGGAATATTAGCCAAGGACAAAAATGACACAATGCCATTTGCAGGACCATACAGGAGTCTAGGGGTAATCATGCAACTTGTAGTAAGTGAGAAAGCGAAAGACACATATCTTATCATATCACTTATGGGTGTTACCTGAAAATTGATACCAATGAAGATATTTCGACAGGGAAATGCAATCACAGATTCATTAAACAAACTTATGGTTCACAAAATGGAAAGGTGTGAGGATTGGATACATTAAGATATTGGGGTAAACACAGATACACAAACAGACGTGAAATATAGAAGCACCGAAAACCTATGGCATACCAAGAGAAGACTACTCAACATTGTGTCATAACCAGCACGGGAAAAGGATCTGAAGATGAAGAGATATATGTATATGTGTAAAAGTACCACATCTTGCACGCCTAGAAAAAACAAAACATTGTCATCTAATTTGCTGTGATATGAAATAAAAATTAATTAAAAAAACGAACAAGAAGTAATGAGACCTAATCTTAAGGGGCTTTTCCTGGCACATTCCATTCTAATTTACAACCTACAACACTACTTCCATTATGGATCTGTTGCCCTAGTAACCAGGTTTGGTAAGGAGAAGTGCTGCGGCCTTCTGGCCATTTCACACAACACGGCCAATCGTCACTTAATATTCAAAATACTTGCAGGCCTGTAAATGACACCTGCCAACAAAAAGAAAAATCCTGGGGTCATAAATCGACCAGTAAATTCAAAACTCGTCAACATTTCAAGAAGACAATTTCAAGAGGCATACTTTACCCACATTTTGTATTTTCTTTTCCTTTAAAATAAGAGGGAACTGAAAAATGCTCCACATCGGCAATTAATAAAGCCATGAAAATCCAACTCCAGAAATGTTCACCTCACAGCCGTCAGAATGTTCTTCAGCAAAACGTCTACAAAGAATAAACGCTGAAGTGCTTTCAGAGAACTGTGTACCCTCTAGATGCTGGGGGGATGGAAGCTGGTAACACCCGGTAGTGATAACATAACGGAGGTGCGTTTAAGTGTAAAGATTTAGCCACCATGTGATGTGGTAGGTCCTTTGATGCACCTATCACCTGAGCAGAGCAGAATGGAAAAGACACAGGCGGGCAATCCTGCACTGCAGAAACATTTAACATAGCCAAGACTTGGAAGAAACCAAAATGTCCATCAACAGAAAAATGCACAAAGAGGAAGTGGTGAGTGTAAACAATGGAATATAAGCCATGGAAAACAATGAAACAGTGCCGTTTGCACCACCTTATAAGGACCTAAAGATAATCACCCAACTTGAAGTAAGAAAGAAACTGAAAGACAGATATCCTATGACACCACTTCTAGGTGTTACCTAAAAATTGATACTCATGAACTTATTTCCAGGAGAAGGGAAAACATGGTTTAAAAAAAATACTCTGTTTAACCAAATGGAAAGGTGTAAGGAATGTATGAATTACGATCAGGGCGTTAACAGACATGTACTCATACATATGAAATATATAATCACAAAATGCCTATGGAATACCAAGAGAGGCCTACTCATCACTCTGTAATAACCTACACCAGACAGGATCCAAAGATGAAAACACACATACATGGATATGATAAACCATATTCTGTCCACCTAGGAGAAACATTTTTTATCAAATTGGTCCTGATACCTAATAAAAATTAAATTTAAAAAACAAACAACAAGTAAGGAGATATAAGCTCTTGGGGGATTGTGCTGTCACATTCCACCCTAATTTGAAGCCTACTAACACGATTTCCAGGAAAGCTCTCTTGCACAAAAAACCAGAGTTGGAAATGTAGATATGCTGACGCCTTCTGGCTGTTTACTGCAAGGGCAGCTTGAAACCCACAGCTAATGGTCACTTAACATTCACAAGGCCTCAGGGCTTTAAAGGACACTGCCCTAAAACAATTGTGCTGAAGTAGGGAATGACCAGAAAAATTCAAAACAGGCAAATTTTTCAAGAAGATAGTATGAAGAAGTAAGTTTTACTCACTGTCCTTCCAAAACAAGGAAAATGGATCAAAGCTCAACCTCAGGAATTATTACACTCATGCAAATCTAATCTACAAAAAGGTTTCAACTCACACAGGTCGACTGAGCCTCAGCAAAATGTCTACAAATAATGAAAGCTTAAGTGGTGTTTGAGAACTGTGTACCCTCTAGCTGCTGGTGCCATGTAAAGTGGTCACAGCCAATAATGAGAACAGAAAGGAGCAGCATTTAGCAGTAAAAATTGAGCTACCATTCGATGCAGCAGACCCACCGCTTTGCCTCTCACCTGAGAAGACCAGAATCTAGAAGACACGGGCTGCAAAAGCTGCACTGCACCTTTATTCACAATAGCCAAGACATGCAAGCAACCTAAATGTCCATCAACACATGAATGGATAAAGAAGGAGTGGTCCATGTAAACAACGGAATACTAGCCATGGATGACAATGAAACACTGCTCTTTGAGGTACCATAGATGAGCCTAGAGATAATCACAGACCATGAGGTAAGTTGGAAAGCAAAAGACATATATCCTATGAATTATCACTTAGAGGTGTCACCTAAGAACTGAGAAAAATGGACATATTTCCATAGAGAAAGACACACACAGACTTGAGAAAGAAACTATGCATATCTAAAAGGAAAGGTGGTGGCAATGGATAAATTAAGATTAGGTTTCCCATACCTATACAAATACAGATTAAGTACATATATCAAAAAGCCCGAGCACATAGCAAGGGACGTCTAGAGAACACTCTGTAATCCGTTACATGGGAAAAGAATCTGTACATGAATAGGTATATATGATGTACAAAAGTACCAGATTGTTGACACCTAGGACAAACTGTATTCTGATCATTACCCCGATTAAAACAATTCAAACAACGAACAAGAAGTAATGAGGCATAAACTACAGGGGCTTTTCCCTGGCACATTCCATTCTAATTTACAAACTAGTAACAGGATTTCAAGAAAGGCTCTGCTCCCCTAGTAACCAGATTTGGGAATGGAGAAATGCTGCCACCTTGTGGCCGTTTCCCACAACACCAGTTTTAACCCAGTGCTAATGGTCACTAAATATTCACACTCATTGCAGGCATGTAAATGACACCTGCTCTCAAAAAAAACCTGGGGTCCCAAATGGACCACAAATTCAAAAGAGGGCAACCTTCCAAGAAGTCAATATCAAGAGGTATATTGTACTCACCCAATTAGTTTTTCTTAAGAAAGGAGAAATGTGTGGGAAAATGCTGAATCTTAGGAATTATTAAAGACATGCAAATCCAAATTACAAAAAACCTATCAGCTCACACCAGTCAGAACGTCAAACATGCTGCAAACAATAAATGCTGAAGGGGTTGTGGAAAAATGCGTACCCTCGGGGTTCATTGGGACGTGGTAAGAGCCACGAATGAAAACACAATAGAGGTGCTTTGAAAAGGTAACCACTGAGCTACCAGTCAATGAATCATCCTCACTGTTGGGCCTATCACCTGAGAAAATGAGAATCAAAAGTCACAGGATGGCAACACTGCACTCCAGCAATATGTACCACAGCCAACACTTTGAAGCAATGAAGATGTCCATCAACAGAGGATTGCACAAACAAGAAGTGGTCCATGTACACAATAGAATACTACCCCTCTAAAAAATATAAATTAACTTTAAAAAACCAACATAACAAAGGAGACATAAGCCTTTGGGGAGTATATCAGGGCACACTGCACTCTAATTTATAACTGATCCACACCACTGGCAGGAAGGTCCGTTTCCCTAGGTAACAGAGTGGGCAACGTAGAAATGCTGCCACACTCTGGCGGATACCTGCAACGGCAGCTTTGAAATCTGTGCCAATGGGCACTTCATATGCACAAGTACTACAGGGCTGCAAATGAAAACTGTCCTTCCAATGTCATGACGCAGGTAAAGGCCAAAAAATTTCAAAATGTAGCACATACTTCAAGAAAAATAATTGAAGAAGTCAGCTGTAATAGCAGATTGGGAAAAAATGGACATGCCTGAGAGCTCAGTTTCAAGGGAGTATGAGACACGTGCAAATCCAACCATAAAGAGGTATCAGCTCGCACCACTGAGAATAACCATCCACAAAAAAGTACAAACGATCCATGCTGAAGAGGTTGTGGAGAAATTCATACCCTCAATTTGAAGTGGGACGTAACCTGGTAAGAGCCACTAATGGGAAGAGACTGGGGGGGCCTATAAAAGGTAAACCTTGAGCTACTATATGATCCAGAAGGCCCACTCCTCAGGCTACATCCTAAGAAGACAAAATTGGAAAGATATAGGCAGGCACATTTGCACTGTAGAAGTATTACAGTAGGCAAGACATGGAAGTAACCAAAACATCCATCAAGAGATGAGTGGACAAAGAACAACACATACATGTACAGATGGAATATTAGCCAAGGACAAAAATGACACAATGCCATTTGCAGGACCATACAGGAGTCTAGGGGTAATCATGCAACTTGTAGTAAGTGAGAAAGCGAAAGACACATATCTTATCATATCACTTATGGGTGTTACCTGAAAATTGATACCAATGAAGATATTTCGACAGGGAAATGCAATCACAGATTCATTAAACAAACTTATGGTTCACAAAATGGAAAGGTGTGAGGATTGGATACATTAAGATATTGGAGTAAACACAGATACACAAACAGACGTGAAGTATAGAAGCACCGAAAACCTATGGCATACCAAGAGAAGACTACTCAACATTGTGTCATAACCAGCACGGGAAAAGGATCTGAAGATGAAGAGATATATGTATATGTGTAAAAGTACCACATCTTGCACGCCTAGAAAAAACAAAACATTGTCATCTAATTTGCTGTGATAAGAAATAAAAATTAATTAAAAAAACGAACAAGAAGTAATGAGACCTAATCTTAAGGGGCTTTTCCTGGCACATTCCATTCTAATTTACAACCTACAACACTACTTCCATTATGGATCTGTTGCCCTAGTAACCAGGTTTGGTAAGGAGAAGTGCTGCGGCCTTCTGGCCATTTCACACAACACGGCCAATCGTCACTTAATATTCAAAATACTTGCAGGCCTGTAAATGACACCTGCCAACAAAAAGAAAAATCCTGGGGTCATAAATCGACCAGTAAATTCAAAACTCGTCAACATTTCAAGAAGACAATTTCAAGAGGCATACTTTACCCACATTTTGTATTTTCTTTTCCTTTAAAATAAGAGGGAACTGAAAAATGCTCCACATCGGCAATTAATAAAGCCATGAAAATCCAACTCCAGAAATGTTCACCTCACAGCCGTCAGAATGTTCTTCAGCAAAACGTCTACAAAGAATAAACGCTGAAGTGCTTTCAGAGAACTGTGTACCCTCTAGATGCTGGGGGGATGGAAGCTGGTAACACCCGGTAGTGATAACATAACGGAGGTGCGTTTAAGTGTAAAGATTTAGCCACCATGTGATGTGGTAGGTCCTTTGATGCACCTATCACCTGAGCAGAGCAGAATGGAAAAGACACAGGCGGGCAATCCTGCACTGCAGAAACATTTAACATAGCCAAGACTTGGAAGAAACCAAAATGTCCATCAACAGAAAAATGCACAAAGAGGAAGTGGTGAGTGTAAACAATGGAATATAAGCCATGGAAAACAATGAAACAGTGCCGTTTGCACCACCTTATAAGGACCTAAAGATAATCACCCAACTTGAAGTAAGAAAGAAACTGAAAGACAGATATCCTATGACACCACTTCTAGGTGTTACCTAAAAATTGATACTCATGAACTTATTTCCAGGAGAAGGGAAAACATGGTTTAAAAAAAATACTCTGTTTAACCAAATGGAAAGGTGTAAGGAATGTATGAATTACGATCAGGGCGTTAACAGACATGTACTCATACATATGAAATATATAATCACAAAATGCCTATGGAATACCAAGAGAGGCCTACTCATCACTCTGTAATAACCTACACCAGACAGGATCCAAAGATGAAAACACACATACATGGATATGATAAACCATATTCTGTCCACCTAGGAGAAACATTTTTTATCAAATTGGTCCTGATACCTAATAAAAATTAAATTTAAAAAACAAACAACAAGTAAGGAGATATAAGCTCTTGGGGGATTGTGCTGTCACATTCCACTCTAATTTGAAGCCTACTAACACGATTTCTGGGAAAGCTCTCTTGCACAAAATTCCACAGTTGGAGGGCTTCCCTGGTGGCGCAGTGGTTGAGAATCTGCCTGCCAATGCAGGGGACACGGGTTCGAGCCCTGGTCTGGAAGGATCCCACATGCCGCGGAGCAACTAGGCCCTTGAGCCACAACTACTGAGCCTGCGCGTCTGGAGCTTGTGCTCTGCAACAAAGGAGGCCGCGACAGTGAAAGGCCCGCGCACTGCGATGAAGAGTGGACCCCACTTGCCACAACTAGAGAAAGCCCTCGCCCAGAAGCGAGGACCCAACACAGCAAAAATAAATAACTTAAAAAAAAACAGAGTTGGAAATGTAGATATGCTGACGCCTTCTGGCTGTTTACTGCAAGGGCAGCTTGAAACCCACAGCTAATGGTCACTTAACATTCACAAGGCCTCAGGGCTTTAAAGGACACTGCCCTAAAACAATTGTGCTGAAGTAAGGAATGACCAGAAAAATTCAAAACAGGCAAATTTTTCAAGAAGATAGTATGAAGAAGTAAGTTTTACTCACTGTCCTTCCAAAACAAGGAAAATGGATCAAAGCTCAACCTCAGGAATTATTACACTCATGCAAATCTAATCTACAAAAAGGTTTCAACTCACACAGGTCGACTGAGCCTCAGCAAAATGTCTACAAATAATGAAAGCTTAAGTGGTGTTTGAGAACTGTGTACCCTCTAGCTGCTGGTGCCATGTAAAGTGGTCACAGCCAATAATGAGAACAGAAAGGAGCAGCATTTAGCAGTAAAAATTGAGCTACCATTCGATGCAGCAGACCCACCGCTTTGCCTCTCACCTGAGAAGACCAGAATCTAGAAGACACGGGCTGCAAAAGCTGCACTGCACCTTTATTCACAATAGCCAAGACATGCAAGCAACCTAAATGTCCATCAACACATGAATGGATAAAGAAGGAGTGGTCCATGTAAACAACGGAATACTAGCCATGGATGACAATGAAACACTGCTCTTTGAGGTACCATAGATGAGCCTAGAGATAATCACAGACCATGAGGTAAGTTGGAAAGCAAAAGACATATATCCTATGAATTATCACTTAGAGGTGTCACCTAAGAACTGAGAAAAATGGACATATTTCCATAGAGAAAGACACACACAGACTTGAGAAAGAAACTATGCATATCTAAAAGGAAAGGTGGTGGCAATGGATAAATTAAGATTAGGTTTCCCATACCTATACAAATACAGATTAAGTACATATATCAAAAAGCCCGAGCACATAGCAAGGGACGTCTAGAGAACACTCTGTAATCCGTTACATGGGAAAAGAATCTGTACATGAATAGGTATATATGATGTACAAAAGTACCAGATTGTTGACACCTAGGACAAACTGTATTCTGATCATTACCCCGATTAAAACAATTCAAACAACGAACAAGAAGTAATGAGGCATAAACTACAGGGGCTTTTCCCTGGCACATTCCATTCTAATTTACAAACTAGTAACAGGATTTCAAGAAAGGCTCTGCTCCCCTAGTAACCAGATTTGGGAATGGAGAAATGCTGCCACCTTGTGGCCGTTTCCCACAACACCAGTTTTAACCCAGTGCTAATGGTCACTAAATATTCACACTCATTGCAGGCATGTAAATGACACCTGCTCTCAAAAAAAACCTGGGGTCCCAAATGGACCACAAATTCAAAAGAGGGCAACCTTCCAAGAAGTCAATATCAAGAGGTATATTGTACTCACCCAATTAGTTTTTCTTAAGAAAGGAGAAATGTGTGGGAAAATGCTGAATCTTAGGAATTATTAAAGACATGCAAATCCAAATTACAAAAAACCTATCAGCTCACACCAGTCAGAACGTCAAACATGCTGCAAACAATAAATGCTGAAGGGGTTGTGGAAAAATGCGTACCCTCGGGGTTCATTGGGACGTGGTAAGAGCCACGAATGAAAACACAATAGAGGTGCTTTGAAAAGGTAACCACTGAGCTACCAGTCAATGAATCATCCTCACTGTTGGGCCTATCACCTGAGAAAATGAGAATCAAAAGTCACAGGATGGCAACACTGCACTCCAGCAATATGTACCACAGCCAACACTTTGAAGCAATGAAGATGTCCATCAACAGAGGATTGCACAAACAAGAAGTGGTCCATGTACACAATAGAATACTACCCCTCTAAAAAATATAAATTAACTTTAAAAAACCAACATAACAAAGGAGACATAAGCCTTTGGGGAGTATATCAGGGCACACTGCACTCTAATTTATAACTGATCCACACCACTGGCAGGAAGGTCCGTTTCCCTAGGTAACAGAGTGGGCAACGTAGAAATGCTGCCACACTCTGGCGGATACCTGCAACGGCAGCTTTGAAATCTGTGCCAATGGGCACTTCATATGCACAAGTACTACAGGGCTGCAAATGAAAACTGTCCTTCCAATGTCATGACGCAGGTAAAGGCCAAAAAATTTCAAAATGTAGCACATACTTCAAGAAAAATAATTGAAGAAGTCAGCTGTAATAGCAGATTGGGAAAAAATGGACATGCCTGAGAGCTCAGTTTCAAGGGAGTATGAGACACGTGCAAATCCAACCATAAAGAGGTATCAGCTCGCACCACTGAGAATAACCATCCACAAAAAAGTACAAACGATCCATGCTGAAGAGGTTGTGGAGAAATTCATACCCTCAATTTGAAGTGGGACGTAACCTGGTAAGAGCCACTAATGGGAAGAGACTGGAGGGGCCTATAAAAGGTAAACCTTGAGCTACTATATGATCCAGAAGGCCCACTCCTCAGGCTACATCCTAAGAAGACAAAATTGGAAAGATATAGGCAGGCACATTTGCACTGTAGAAGTATTACAGTAGGCAAGACATGGAAGTAACCAAAACATCCATCAAGAGATGAGTGGACAAAGAACAACACATACATGTACAGATGGAATATTAGCCAAGGACAAAAATGACACAATGCCATTTGCAGGACCATACAGGAGTCTAGGGGTAATCATGCAACTTGTAGTAAGTGAGAAAGCGAAAGACACATATCTTATCATATCACTTATGGGTGTTACCTGAAAATTGATACCAATGAAGATATTTCGACAGGGAAATGCAATCACAGATTCATTAAACAAACTTATGGTTCACAAAATGGAAAGGTGTGAGGATTGGATACATTAAGATATTGGGGTAAACACAGATACACAAACAGACGTGAAATATAGAAGCACCGAAAACCTATGGCATACCAAGAGAAGACTACTCAACATTGTGTCATAACCAGCACGGGAAAAGGATCTGAAGATGAAGAGATATATGTATATGTGTAAAAGTACCACATCTTGCACGCCTAGAAAAAACAAAACATTGTCATCTAATTTGCTGTGATATGAAATAAAAATTAATTAAAAAAACGAACAAGAAGTAATGAGACCTAATCTTAAGGGGCTTTTCCTGGCACATTCCATTCTAATTTACAACCTACAACACTACTTCCATTATGGATCTGTTGCCCTAGTAACCAGGTTTGGTAAGGAGAAGTGCTGCGGCCTTCTGGCCATTTCACACAACACGGCCAATCGTCACTTAATATTCAAAATACTTGCAGGCCTGTAAATGACACCTGCCAACAAAAAGAAAAATCCTGGGGTCATAAATCGACCAGTAAATTCAAAACTCGTCAACATTTCAAGAAGACAATTTCAAGAGGCATACTTTACCCACATTTTGTATTTTCTTTTCCTTTAAAATAAGAGGGAACTGAAAAATGCTCCACATCGGCAATTAATAAAGCCATGAAAATCCAACTCCAGAAATGTTCACCTCACAGCCGTCAGAATGTTCTTCAGCAAAACGTCTACAAAGAATAAACGCTGAAGTGCTTTCAGAGAACTGTGTACCCTCTAGATGCTGGGGGGATGGAAGCTGGTAACACCCGGTAGTGATAACATAACGGAGGTGCGTTTAAGTGTAAAAATTTAGCCACCATGTGATGTGGTAGGTCCTTTGATGCACCTATCACCTGAGCAGAGCAGAATGGAAAAGACACAGGCGGGCAATCCTGCACTGCAGAAACATTTAACATAGCCAAGACTTGGAAGAAACCAAAATGTCCATCAACAGAAAAATGCACAAAGAGGAAGTGGTGAGTGTAAACAATGGAATATAAGCCATGGAAAACAATGAAACAGTGCCGTTTGCACCACCTTATAAGGACCTAAAGATAATCACCCAACTTGAAGTAAGAAAGAAACTGAAAGACAGATATCCTATGACACCACTTCTAGGTGTTACCTAAAAATTGATACTCATGAACTTATTTCCAGGAGAAGGGAAAACATGGTTTAAAAAAAATACTCTGTTTAACCAAATGGAAAGGTGTAAGGAATGTATGAATTACGATCAGGGCGTTAACAGACATGTACTCATACATATGAAATATATAATCACAAAATGCCTATGGAATACCAAGAGAGGCCTACTCATCACTCTGTAATAACCTACACCAGACAGGATCCAAAGATGAAAACACACATACATGGATATGATAAACCATATTCTGTCCACCTAGGAGAAACATTTTTTATCAAATTGGTCCTGATACCTAATAAAAATTAAATTTAAAAAACAAACAACAAGTAAGGAGATATAAGCTCTTGGGGGATTGTGCTGTCACATTCCACTCTAATTTGAAGCCTACTAACACGATTTCTGGGAAAGCTCTCTTGCACAAAATTCCACAGTTGGAGGGCTTCCCTGGTGGCGCAGTGGTTGAGAATCTGCCTGCCAATGCAGGGGACACGGGTTCGAGCCCTGGTCTGGAAGGATCCCACATGCCGCGGAGCAACTAGGCCCTTGAGCCACAACTACTGAGCCTGCGCGTCTGGAGCTTGTGCTCTGCAACAAAGGAGGCCGCGACAGTGAAAGGCCCGCGCACTGCGATGAAGAGTGGACCCCACTTGCCACAACTAGAGAAAGCCCTCGCCCAGAAGCGAGGACCCAACACAGCAAAAATAAATAACTTAAAAAAAAACAGAGTTGGAAATGTAGATATGCTGACGCCTTCTGGCTGTTTACTGCAAGGGCAGCTTGAAACCCACAGCTAATGGTCACTTAACATTCACAAGGCCTCAGGGCTTTAAAGGACACTGCCCTAAAACAATTGTGCTGAAGTAGGGAATGACCAGAAAAATTCAAAACAGGCAAATTTTTCAAGAAGATAGTATGAAGAAGTAAGTTTTACTCACTGTCCTTCCAAAACAAGGAAAATGGATCAAAGCTCAACCTCAGGAATTATTACACTCATGCAAATCTAATCTACAAAAAGGTTTCAACTCACACAGGTCGACTGAGCCTCAGCAAAATGTCTACAAATAATGAAAGCTTAAGTGGTGTTTGAGAACTGTGTACCCTCTAGCTGCTGGTGCCATGTAAAGTGGTCACAGCCAATAATGAGAACAGAAAGGAGCAGCATTTAACAGTAAAAATTGAGCTACCATTCGATGCAGCAGACCCACCGCTTTGCCTCTCACCTGAGAAGACCAGAATCTAGAAGACACGGGCTGCAAAAGCTGCACTGCACCTTTATTCACAATAGCCAAGACATGCAAGCAACCTAAATGTCCATCAACACATGAATGGATAAAGAAGGAGTGGTCCATGTAAACAACGGAATACTAGCCATGGATGACAATGAAACACTGCTCTTTGAGGTACCATAGATGAGCCTAGAGATAATCACAGACCATGAGGTAAGTTGGAAAGCAAAAGACATATATCCTATGAATTATCACTTAGAGGTGTCACCTAAGAACTGAGAAAAATGGACATATTTCCATAGAGAAAGACACACACAGACTTGAGAAAGAAACTATGCATATCTAAAAGGAAAGGTGGTGGCAATGGATAAATTAAGATTAGTTTTCCCATACCTATACAAATACAGATTAAGTACGTATATCAAAAAGCCCGAGCACATAGCAAGGGACGTCTAGTGAACACTCTGTAATCGTTTACATGGGAAAAGAATCTGTACATGAATAGGTATATATGATGTACAAAAGTACCAGATTGTTGACACCTAGGACAAACTGTATTCTGATCATTACCCCGATTAAAACAATTCAAACAACGAACAAGAAGTAATGAGGCATAAACTACAGGGGCTTTTCCCTGGCACATTCCATTCTAATTTACAAACTAGTAACAGGATTTCAAGAAAGGCTCTGCTCCCCTAGTAACCAGATTTGGGAATGGAGAAATGCTGCCACCTTGTGGCCGTTTCCCACAACACCAGTTTTAACCCAGTGCTAATGGTCACTAAATATTCACACTCATTGCAGGCATGTAAATGACACCTGCTCTCAAAAAAAACCTGGGGTCCCAAATGGACCACAAATTCAAAAGAGGGCAACCTTCCAAGAAGTCAATATCAAGAGGTATATTGTACTCACCCAATTAGTTTTTCTTAAGAAAGGAGAAATGTGTGGGAAAATGCTGAATCTTAGGAATTATTAAAGACATGCAAATCCAAATTACAAAAAACCTATCAGCTCACACCAGTCAGAACGTCAAACATGCTGCAAACAATAAATGCTGAAGGGGTTGTGGAAAAATGCGTACCCTCGGGGTTCATTGGGACGTGGTAAGAGCCACGAATGAAAACACAATAGAGGTGCTTTGAAAAGGTAACCACTGAGCTACCAGTCAATGAATCATCCTCACTCTTGGGGCTATCACCTGAGAAAATGAGAATCAAAAGTCACAGGATGGCAACACTGCACTCCAGCAATATGTACCACAGCCAACACTTTGAAGCAATGAAGATGTCCATCAACAGAGGATTGCACAAACAAGAAGTGGTCCATGTACACAATAGAATACTACCCCTCTAAAAAATATAAATTAACTTTAAAAAACCAACATAACAAAGGAGACATAAGCCTTTGGGGAGTATATCAGGGCACACTGCACTCTAATTTATAACTGATCCACACCACTGGCAGGAAGGTCCGTTTCCCTAGGTAACAGAGTGGGCAACGTAGAAATGCTGCCACACTCTGGCGGATACCTGCAACGGCAGCTTTGAAATCTGTGCCAATGGGCACTTCATATGCACAAGTACTACAGGGCTGCAAATGAAAACTGTCCTTCCAATGTCATGACGCAGGTAAAGGCCAAAAACTTTCAAAATGTAGCACATACTTCAAGAAAAATAATTGAAGAAGTCAGCTGTAATAGCAGATTGGGAAAAAATGGACATGCCTGAGAGCTCAGTTTCAAGGGAGTATGAGACACGTGCAAATCCAACCATAAAGAGGTATCAGCTCGCACCACTGAGAATAACCATCCACAAAAAAGTACAAACGATCCATGCTGAAGAGGTTGTGGAGAAATTCATACCCTCAATTTGAAGTGGGACGTAACCTGGTAAGAGCCACTAATGGGAAGAGACTGGGGGGGCCTATAAGAGGTAAACCTTGAGCTACTATATGATCCAGAAGGCCCACTCCTCAGGCTACATCCTAAGAAGACAAAATTGGAAAGATATAGGCAGGCACATTTGCACTGTAGAAGTATTACAGTAGGCAAGACATGGAAGTAACCAAAACATCCATCAAGAGATGAGTGGACAAAGAACAACACATACATGTACAGATGGAATATTAGCCAAGGACAAAAATGACACAATGCCATTTGCAGGACCATACAGGAGTCTAGGGGTAATCATGCAACTTGTAGTAAGTGAGAAAGCGAAAGACACATATCTTATCATATCACTTATGGGTGTTACCTGAAAATTGATACCAATGAAGATATTTCGACAGGGAAATGCAATCACAGATTCATTAAACAAACTTATGGTTCACAAAATGGAAAGGTGTGAGGATTGGATACATTAAGATATTGGGGTAAACACAGATACACAAACAGACGTGAAATATAGAAGCACCGAAAACCTATGGCATACCAAGAGAAGACTACTCAACATTGTGTCATAACCAGCACGGGAAAAGGATCTGAAGATGAAGAGATATATGTATATGTGTAAAAGTACCACATCTTGCACGCCTAGAAAAAACAAAACATTGTCATCTAATTTGCTGTGATATGAAATAAAAATTAATTAAAAAAACGAACAAGAAGTAATGAGACCTAATCTTAAGGGGCTTTTCCTGGCACATTCCATTCTAATTTACAACCTACAACACTACTTCCATTATGGATCTGTTGCCCTAGTAACCAGGTTTGGTAAGGAGAAGTGCTGCGGCCTTCTGGCCATTTCACACAACACGGCCAATCGTCACTTAATATTCAAAATACTTGCAGGCCTGTAAATGACACCTGCCAACAAAAAGAAAAATCCTGGGGTCATAAATCGACCAGTAAATTCAAAACTCGTCAACATTTCAAGAAGACAATTTCAAGAGGCATACTTTACCCACATTTTGTATTTTCTTTTCCTTTAAAATAAGAGGGAACTGAAAAATGCTCCACATCGGCAATTAATAAAGCCATGAAAATCCAACTCCAGAAATGTTCACCTCACAGCCGTCAGAATGTTCTTCAGCAAAACGTCTACAAAGAATAAACGCTGAAGTGCTTTCAGAGAACTGTGTACCCTCTAGATGCTGGGGGGATGGAAGCTGGTAACACCCGGTAGTGATAACATAACGGAGGTGCGTTTAAGTGTAAAAATTTAGCCACCATGTGATGTGGTAGGTCCTTTGATGCACCTATCACCTGAGCAGAGCAGAATGGAAAAGACACAGGCGGGCAATCCTGCACTGCAGAAACATTTAACATAGCCAAGACTTGGAAGAAACCAAAATGTCCATCAACAGAAAAATGCACAAAGAGGAAGTGGTGAGTGTAAACAATGGAATATAAGCCATGGAAAACAATGAAACAGTGCCGTTTGCACCACCTTATAAGGACCTAAAGATAATCACCCAACTTGAAGTAAGAAAGAAACTGAAAGACAGATATCCTATGACACCACTTCTAGGTGTTACCTAAAAATTGATACTCATGAACTTATTTCCAGGAGAAGGGAAAACATGGTTTAAAAAAAATACTCTGTTTAACCAAATGGAAAGGTGTAAGGAATGTATGAATTACGATCAGGGCGTTAACAGACATGTACTCATACATATGAAATATATAATCACAAAATGCCTATGGAATACCAAGAGAGGCCTACTCATCACTCTGTAATAACCTACACCAGACAGGATCCAAAGATGAAAACACACATACATGGATATGATAAACCATATTCTGTCCACCTAGGAGAAACATTTTTTATCAAATTGGTCCTGATACCTAATAAAAATTAAATTTAAAAAACAAACAACAAGTAAGGAGATATAAGCTCTTGGGGGATTGTGCTGTCACATTCCACTCTAATTTGAAGCCTACTAACACGATTTCTGGGAAAGCTCTCTTGCACAAAATTCCACAGTTGGAGGGCTTCCCTGGTGGCGCAGTGGTTGAGAATCTGCCTGCCAATGCAGGGGACACGGGTTCGAGCCCTGGTCTGGAAGGATCCCACATGCCGCGGAGCAACTAGGCCCTTGAGCCACAACTACTGAGCCTGCGCGTCTGGAGCTTGTGCTCTGCAACAAAGGAGGCCGCGACAGTGAAAGGCCCGCGCACTGCGATGAAGAGTGGACCCCACTTGCCACAACTAGAGAAAGCCCTCGCCCAGAAGCGAGGACCCAACACAGCAAAAATAAATAACTTAAAAAAAAACAGAGTTGGAAATGTAGATATGCTGACGCCTTCTGGCTGTTTACTGCAAGGGCAGCTTGAAACCCACAGCTAATGGTCACTTAACATTCACAAGGCCTCAGGGCTTTAAAGGACACTGCCCTAAAACAATTGTGCTGAAGTAGGGAATGACCAGAAAAATTCAAAACAGGCAAATTTTTCAAGAAGATAGTATGAAGAAGTAAGTTTTACTCACTGTCCTTCCAAAACAAGGAAAATGGATCAAAGCTCAACCTCAGGAATTATTACACTCATGCAAATCTAATCTACAAAAAGGTTTCAACTCACACAGGTCGACTGAGCCTCAGCAAAATGTCTACAAATAATGAAAGCTTAAGTGGTGTTTGAGAACTGTGTACCCTCTAGCTGCTGGTGCCATGTAAAGTGGTCACAGCCAATAATGAGAACAGAAAGGAGCAGCATTTAACAGTAAAAATTGAGCTACCATTCGATGCAGCAGACCCACCGCTTTGCCTCTCACCTGAGAAGACCAGAATCTAGAAGACACGGGCTGCAAAAGCTGCACTGCACCTTTATTCACAATAGCCAAGACATGCAAGCAACCTAAATGTCCATCAACACATGAATGGATAAAGAAGGAGTGGTCCATGTAAACAACGGAATACTAGCCATGGATGACAATGAAACACTGCTCTTTGAGGTACCATAGATGAGCCTAGAGATAATCACAGACCATGAGGTAAGTTGGAAAGCAAAAGACATATATCCTATGAATTATCACTTAGAGGTGTCACCTAAGAACTGAGAAAAATGGACATATTTCCATAGAGAAAGACACACACAGACTTGAGAAAGAAACTATGCATATCTAAAAGGAAAGGTGGTGGCAATGGATAAATTAAGATTAGTTTTCCCATACCTATACAAATACAGATTAAGTACGTATATCAAAAAGCCCGAGCACATAGCAAGGGACGTCTAGTGAACACTCTGTAATCGTTTACATGGGAAAAGAATCTGTACATGAATAGGTATATATGATGTACAAAAGTACCAGATTGTTGACACCTAGGACAAACTGTATTCTGATCATTACCCCGATTAAAACAATTCAAACAACGAACAAGAAGTAATGAGGCATAAACTACAGGGGCTTTTCCCTGGCACATTCCATTCTAATTTACAAACTAGTAACAGGATTTCAAGAAAGGCTCTGCTCCCCTAGTAACCAGATTTGGGAATGGAGAAATGCTGCCACCTTGTGGCCGTTTCCCACAACACCAGTTTTAACCCAGTGCTAATGGTCACTAAATATTCACACTCATTGCAGGCATGTAAATGACACCTGCTCTCAAAAAAAACCTGGGGTCCCAAATGGACCACAAATTCAAAAGAGGGCAACCTTCCAAGAAGTCAATATCAAGAGGTATATTGTACTCACCCAATTAGTTTTTCTTAAGAAAGGAGAAATGTGTGGGAAAATGCTGAATCTTAGGAATTATTAAAGACATGCAAATCCAAATTACAAAAAACCTATCAGCTCACACCAGTCAGAACGTCAAACATGCTGCAAACAATAAATGCTGAAGGGGTTGTGGAAAAATGCGTACCCTCGGGGTTCATTGGGACGTGGTAAGAGCCACGAATGAAAACACAATAGAGGTGCTTTGAAAAGGTAACCACTGAGCTACCAGTCAATGAATCATCCTCACTGTTGGGCCTATCACCTGAGAAAATGAGAATCAAAAGTCACAGGATGGCAACACTGCACTCCAGCAATATGTACCACAGCCAACACTTTGAAGCAATGAAGATGTCCATCAACAGAGGATTGCACAAACAAGAAGTGGTCCATGTACACAATAGAATACTACCCCTCTAAAAAATATAAATTAACTTTAAAAAACCAACATAACAAAGGAGACATAAGCCTTTGGGGAGTATATCAGGGCACACTGCACTCTAATTTATAACTGATCCACACCACTGGCAGGAAGGTCCGTTTCCCTAGGTAACAGAGTGGGCAACGTAGAAATGCTGCCACACTCTGGCGGATACCTGCAACGGCAGCTTTGAAATCTGTGCCAATGGGCACTTCATATGCACAAGTACTACAGGGCTGCAAATGAAAACTGTCCTTCCAATGTCATGACGCAGGTAAAGGCCAAAAAATTTCAAAATGTAGCACATACTTCAAGAAAAATAATTGAAGAAGTCAGCTGTAATAGCAGATTGGGAAAAAATGGACATGCCTGAGAGCTCAGTTTCAAGGGAGTATGAGACACGTGCAAATCCAACCATAAAGAGGTATCAGCTCGCACCACTGAGAATAACCATCCACAAAAAAGTACAAACGATCCATGCTGAAGAG
Organism: Mesoplodon densirostris; assembly: GCF_025265405.1. Taxonomy (NCBI): domain Eukaryota; kingdom Metazoa; phylum Chordata; class Mammalia; order Artiodactyla; family Ziphiidae; genus Mesoplodon; species Mesoplodon densirostris. The sequence goes on from NC_082665.1 coordinate 122,030,581, forward strand.
GTTGTGGAGAAATTCATACCCTCAATTTGAAGTGGGACGTAACCTGGTAAGAGCCACTAATGGGAAGAGACTGGAGGGGCCTATAAAAGGTAAACCTTGAGCTACTATATGATCCAGAAGGCCCACTCCTCAGGCTACATCCTAAGAAGACAAAATTGGAAAGATATAGGCAGGCACATTTGCACTGTAGAAGTATTACAGTAGGCAAGACATGGAAGTAACCAAAACATCCATCAAGAGATGAGTGGACAAAGAACAACACATACATGTACAGATGGAATATTAGCCAAGGACAAAAATGACACAATGCCATTTGCAGGACCATACAGGAGTCTAGGGGTAATCATGCAACTTGTAGTAAGTGAGAAAGCGAAAGACACATATCTTATCATATCACTTATGGGTGTTACCTGAAAATTGATACCAATGAAGATATTTCGACAGGGAAATGCAATCACAGATTCATTAAACAAACTTATGGTTCACAAAATGGAAAGGTGTGAGGATTGGATACATTAAGATATTGGGGTAAACACAGATACACAAACAGACGTGAAATATAGAAGCACCGAAAACCTATGGCATACCAAGAGAAGACTACTCAACATTGTGTCATAACCAGCACGGGAAAAGGATCTGAAGATGAAGAGATATATGTATATGTGTAAAAGTACCACATCTTGCACGCCTAGAAAAAACAAAACATTGTCATCTAATTTGCTGTGATATGAAATAAAAATTAATTAAAAAAACGAACAAGAAGTAATGAGACCTAATCTTAAGGGGCTTTTCCTGGCACATTCCATTCTAATTTACAACCTACAACACTACTTCCATTATGGATCTGTTGCCCTAGTAACCAGGTTTGGTAAGGAGAAGTGCTGCGGCCTTCTGGCCATTTCACACAACACGGCCAATCGTCACTTAATATTCAAAATACTTGCAGGCCTGTAAATGACACCTGCCAACAAAAAGAAAAATCCTGGGGTCATAAATCGACCAGTAAATTCAAAACTCGTCAACATTTCAAGAAGACAATTTCAAGAGGCATACTTTACCCACATTTTGTATTTTCTTTTCCTTTAAAATAAGAGGGAACTGAAAAATGCTCCACATCGGCAATTAATAAAGCCATGAAAATCCAACTCCAGAAATGTTCACCTCACAGCCGTCAGAATGTTCTTCAGCAAAACGTCTACAAAGAATAAACGCTGAAGTGCTTTCAGAGAACTGTGTACCCTCTAGATGCTGGGGGGATGGAAGCTGGTAACACCCGGTAGTGATAACATAACGGAGGTGCGTTTAAGTGTAAAAATTTAGCCACCATGTGATGTGGTAGGTCCTTTGATGCACCTATCACCTGAGCAGAGCAGAATGGAAAAGACACAGGCGGGCAATCCTGCACTGCAGAAACATTTAACATAGCCAAGACTTGGAAGAAACCAAAATGTCCATCAACAGAAAAATGCACGAAGAGGAAGTGGTGAGTGTAAACAATGGAATATAAGCCATGGAAAACAATGAAACAGTGCCGTTTGCACCACCTTATAAGGACCTAAAGATAATCACCCAACTTGAAGTAAGAAAGAAACTGAAAGACAGATATCCTATGACACCACTTCTAGGTGTTACCTAAAAATTGATACTCATGAACTTATTTCCAGGAGAAGGGAAAACATGGTTTAAAAAAAATACTCTGTTTAACCAAATGGAAAGGTGTAAGGAATGTATGAATTACGATCAGGGCGTTAACAGACATGTACTCATACATATGAAATATATAATCACAAAATGCCTATGGAATACCAAGAGAGGCCTACTCATCACTCTGTAATAACCTACACCAGACAGGATCCAAAGATGAAAACACACATACATGGATATGATAAACCATATTCTGTCCACCTAGGAGAAACATTTTTTATCAAATTGGTCCTGATACCTAATAAAAATTAAATTTAAAAAACAAACAACAAGTAAGGAGATATAAGCTCTTGGGGGATTGTGCTGTCACATTCCACTCTAATTTGAAGCCTACTAACACGATTTCTGGGAAAGCTCTCTTGCACAAAATTCCACAGTTGGAGGGCTTCCCTGGTGGCGCAGTGGTTGAGAATCTGCCTGCCAATGCAGGGGACACGGGTTCGAGCCCTGGTCTGGAAGGATCCCACATGCCGCGGAGCAACTAGGCCCTTGAGCCACAACTACTGAGCCTGCGCGTCTGGAGCTTGTGCTCTGCAACAAAGGAGGCCGCGACAGTGAAAGGCCCGCGCACTGCGATGAAGAGTGGACCCCACTTGCCACAACTAGAGAAAGCCCTCGCCCAGAAGCGAGGACCCAACACAGCAAAAATAAATAACTTAAAAAAAAACAGAGTTGGAAATGTAGATATGCTGACGCCTTCTGGCTGTTTACTGCAAGGGCAGCTTGAAACCCACAGCTAATGGTCACTTAACATTCACAAGGCCTCAGGGCTTTAAAGGACACTGCCCTAAAACAATTGTGCTGAAGTAGGGAATGACCAGAAAAATTCAAAACAGGCAAATTTTTCAAGAAGATAGTATGAAGAAGTAAGTTTTACTCACTGTCCTTCCAAAACAAGGAAAATGGATCAAAGCTCAACCTCAGGAATTATTACACTCATGCAAATCTAATCTACAAAAAGGTTTCAACTCACACAGGTCGACTGAGCCTCAGCAAAATGTCTACAAATAATGAAAGCTTAAGTGGTGTTTGAGAACTGTGTACCCTCTAGCTGCTGGTGCCATGTAAAGTGGTCACAGCCAATAATGAGAACAGAAAGGAGCAGCATTTAACAGTAAAAATTGAGCTACCATTCGATGCAGCAGACCCACCGCTTTGCCTCTCACCTGAGAAGACCAGAATCTAGAAGACACGGGCTGCAAAAGCTGCACTGCACCTTTATTCACAATAGCCAAGACATGCAAGCAACCTAAATGTCCATCAACACATGAATGGATAAAGAAGGAGTGGTCCATGTAAACAACGGAATACTAGCCATGGATGACAATGAAACACTGCTCTTTGAGGTACCATAGATGAGCCTAGAGATAATCACAGACCATGAGGTAAGTTGGAAAGCAAAAGACATATATCCTATGAATTATCACTTAGAGGTGTCACCTAAGAACTGAGAAAAATGGACATATTTCCATAGAGAAAGACACACACAGACTTGAGAAAGAAACTATGCATATCTAAAAGGAAAGGTGGTGGCAATGGATAAATTAAGATTAGGTTTCCCATACCTATACAAATACAGATTAAGTACATATATCAAAAAGCCCGAGCACATAGCAAGGGACGTCTAGAGAACACTCTGTAATCCGTTACATGGGAAAAGAATCTGTACATGAATAGGTATATATGATGTACAAAAGTACCAGATTGTTGACACCTAGGACAAACTGTATTCTGATCATTACCCCGATTAAAACAATTCAAACAACGAACAAGAAGTAATGAGGCATAAACTACAGGGGCTTTTCCCTGGCACATTCCATTCTAATTTACAAACTAGTAACAGGATTTCAAGAAAGGCTCTGCTCCCCTAGTAACCAGATTTGGGAATGGAGAAATGCTGCCACCTTGTGGCCGTTTCCCACAACACCAGTTTTAACCCAGTGCTAATGGTCACTAAATATTCACACTCATTGCAGGCATGTAAATGACACCTGCTCTCAAAAAAAACCTGGGGTCCCAAATGGACCACAAATTCAAAAGAGGGCAACCTTCCAAGAAGTCAATATCAAGAGGTATATTGTACTCACCCAATTAGTTTTTCTTAAGAAAGGAGAAATGTGTGGGAAAATGCTGAATCTTAGGAATTATTAAAGACATGCAAATCCAAATTACAAAAAACCTATCAGCTCACACCAGTCAGAACGTCAAACATGCTGCAAACAATAAATGCTGAAGGGGTTGTGGAAAAATGCGTACCCTCGGGGTTCATTGGGACGTGGTAAGAGCCACGAATGAAAACACAATAGAGGTGCTTTGAAAAGGTAACCACTGAGCTACCAGTCAATGAATCATCCTCACTGTTGGGCCTATCACCTGAGAAAATGAGAATCAAAAGTCACAGGATGGCAACACTGCACTCCAGCAATATGTACCACAGCCAACACTTTGAAGCAATGAAGATGTCCATCAACAGAGGATTGCACAAACAAGAAGTGGTCCATGTACACAATAGAATACTACCCCTCTAAAAAATATAAATTAACTTTAAAAAACCAACATAACAAAGGAGACATAAGCCTTTGGGGAGTATATCAGGGCACACTGCACTCTAATTTATAACTGAGCCACACCACTGGCAGGAAGGTCCATTTCCCTAGGTAACAGAGTGGGCAACGTAGAAATGCTGCCACACTCTGGCGGATACTGCAACGGCAGCTTTGAAATCTGTGCCAATGGGCACTTCATATGCACAAGTACTACAGGGCTGCAAATGAAAACTGTCCTTCCAATGTCATGACGCAGGTAAAGGCCAAAAACTTTCAAAATGTAGCACATACTTCAAGAAAAAGTAATTGAAGAAGTCAGCTGTAATAGCAGATTGGGAAAAAATGGACATGCCTGAGAGCTCAGTTTCAAGGGAGTATGAGACACGTGCAAATCCAACCATAAAGAGGTATCAGCTCGCACCACTGAGAATAACCATCCACAAAAAAGTACAAACGATCCATGCTGAAGAGGTTGTGGAGAAATTCATACCCTCAATTTGAAGTGGGACGTAACCTGGTAAGAGCCACTAATGGGAAGAGACTGGAGGGGCCTATAAAAGGTAAACCTTGAGCTACTATATGATCCAGAAGGCCCACTCCTCAGGCTACATCCTAAGAAGACAAAATTGGAAAGATATAGGCAGGCACATTTGCACTGTAGAAGTATTACAGTAGGCAAGACATGGAAGTAACCAAAACATCCATCAAGAGATGAGTGGACAAAGAACAACACATACATGTACAGATGGAATATTAGCCAAGGACAAAAATGACACAATGCCATTTGCAGGACCATACAGGAGTCTAGGGGTAATCATGCAACTTGTAGTAAGTGAGAAAGCGAAAGACACATATCTTATCATATCACTTATGGGTGTTACCTGAAAATTGATACCAATGAAGATATTTCGACAGGGAAATGCAATCACAGATTCATTAAACAAACTTATGGTTCACAAAATGGAAAGGTGTGAGGATTGGATACATTAAGATATTGGGGTAAACACAGATACACAAACAGACGTGAAATATAGAAGCACCGAAAACCTATGGCATACCAAGAGAAGACTACTCAACATTGTGTCATAACCAGCACGGGAAAAGGATCTGAAGATGAAGAGATATATGTATATGTGTAAAAGTACCACATCTTGCACGCCTAGAAAAAACAAAACATTGTCATCTAATTTGCTGTGATATGAAATAAAAATTAATTAAAAAAATGAACAAGAAGTAATGAGACCTAATCTTAAGGGGCTTTTCCTGGCACATTCCATTCTAATTTACAACCTACAACACTACTTCCATTATGGATCTGTTGCCCTAGTAACCAGGTTTGGTAAGGAGAAGTGCTGCGGCCTTCTGGCCATTTCACACAACACGGCCAATCGTCACTTAATATTCAAAATACTTGCAGGCCTGTAAATGACACCTGCCAACAAAAAGAAAAATCCTGGGGTCATAAATCGACCAGTAAATTCAAAACTCGTCAACATTTCAAGAAGACAATTTCAAGAGGCATACTTTACCCACATTTTGTATTTTCTTTTCCTTTAAAATAAGAGGGAACTGAAAAATGCTCCACATCGGCAATTAATAAAGCCATGAAAATCCAACTCCAGAAATGTTCACCTCACAGCCGTCAGAATGTTCTTCAGCAAAACGTCTACAAAGAATAAACGCTGAAGTGCTTTCAGAGAACTGTGTACCCTCTAGATGCTGGGGGGATGGAAGCTGGTAACACCCGGTAGTGATAACATAACGGAGGTGCGTTTAAGTGTAAAAATTTAGCCACCATGTGATGTGGTAGGTCCTTTGATGCACCTATCACCTGAGCAGAGCAGAATGGAAAAGACCCAGGCGGGCAATCCTGCACTGCAGAAACATTTAACATAGCCAAGACTTGGAAGAAACCAAAATGTCCATCAACAGAAAAATGCACAAAGAGGAAGTGGTGAGTGTAAACAATGGAATATAAGCCATGGAAAACAATGAAACAGTGCCGTTTGCACCACCTTATAAGGACCTAAAGATAATCACCCAACTTGAAGTAAGAAAGAAACTGAAAGACAGATATCCTATGACACCACTTCTAGGTGTTACCTAAAAATTGATACTCATGAACTTATTTCCAGGAGAAGGGAAAACATGGTTTAAAAAAAATACTCTGTTTAACCAAATGGAAAGGTGTAAGGAATGTATGAATTACGATCAGGGCGTTAACAGACATGTACTCATACATATGAAATATATAATCACAAAATGCCTATGGAATACCAAGAGAGGCCTACTCATCACTCTGTAATAACCTACACCAGACAGGATCCAAAGATGAAAACACACATACATGGATATGATAAACCATATTCTGTCCACCTAGGAGAAACATTTTTTATCAAATTGGTCCTGATACCTAATAAAAATTAAATTTAAAAAACAAACAACAAGTAAGGAGATATAAGCTCTTGGGGGATTGTGCTGTCACATTCCACTCTAATTTGAAGCCTACTAACACGATTTCTGGGAAAGCTCTCTTGCACAAAATTCCACAGTTGGAGGGCTTCCCTGGTGGCGCAGTGGTTGAGAATCTGCCTGCCAATGCAGGGGACACGGGTTCGAGCCCTGGTCTGGAAGGATCCCACATGCCGCGGAGCAACTAGGCCCTTGAGCCACAACTACTGAGCCTGCGCGTCTGGAGCTTGTGCTCTGCAACAAAGGAGGCCGCGACAGTGAAAGGCCCGCGCACTGCGATGAAGAGTGGACCCCACTTGCCACAACTAGAGAAAGCCCTCGCCCAGAAGCGAGGACCCAACACAGCAAAAATAAATAACTTAAAAAAAAAACAGAGTTGGAAATGTAGATATGCTGACGCCTTCTGGCTGTTTACTGCAAGGGCAGCTTGAAACCCACAGCTAATGGTCACTTAACATTCACAAGGCCTCAGGGCTTTAAAGGACACTGCACTAAAACAATTGTGCTGAAGTAGGGAATGACCAGAAAAATTCAAAACAGGCAAATTTTTCAAGAAGATAGTATGAAGAAGTAAGTTTTACTCACTGTCCTTCCAAAACAAGGAAAATGGATCAAAGCTCAACCTCAGGAATTATTACACTCATGCAAATCTAATCTACAAAAAGGTTTCAACTCACACAGGTCGACTGAGCCTCAGCAAAATGTCTACAAATAATGAAAGCTTAAGTGGTGTTTGAGAACTGTGTACCCTCTAGCTGCTGGTGCCATGTAAAGTGGTAACAGCCAATAATGAGAACAGAAAGGAGCAGCATTTAACAGTAAAAATTGAGCTACCATTCGATGCAGCAGACCCACCGCTTTGCCTCTCACCTGAGAAGACCAGAATCTAGAAGACACGGGCTGTAAAAGCTGCACTGCACCTTTATTCACAATAGCCAAGACATGCAAGCAACCTAAATGTCCATCAACACATGAATGGATAAAGAAGGAGTGGTCCATGTAAACAACGGAATACTAGCCATGGATGACAATGAAACACTGCTCTTTGAGGTACCATAGATGAGCCTAGAGATAATCACAGACCATGAGGTAAGTTGGAAAGCAAAAGACATATATCCTATGAATTATCACTTAGAGGTGTCACCTAAGAACTGAGAAAAATGGACATATTTCCATAGAGAAAGACACACACAGACTTGAGAAAGAAACTATGCATATCTAAAAGGAAAGGTGGTGGCAATGGATAAATTAAGATTAGTTTTCCCATACCTATACAAATACAGATTAAGTACGTATATCAAAAAGCCCGAGCACATAGCAAGGGACGTCTAGTGAACACTCTGTAATCGTTTACATGGGAAAAGAATCTGTACATGAATAGGTATATATGATGTACAAAAGTACCAGATTGTTGACACCTAGGACAAACTGTATTCTGATCATTACCCCGATTAAAACAATTCAAACAACGAACAAGAAGTAATGAGGCATAAACTACAGGGGCTTTTCCCTGGCACATTCCATTCTAATTTACAAACTAGTAACAGGATTTCAAGAAAGGCTCTGCTCCCCTAGTAACCAGATTTGGGAATGGAGAAATGCTGCCACCTTGTGGCCGTTTCCCACAACACCAGTTTTAACCCAGTGCTAATGGTCACTAAATATTCACACTCATTGCAGGCATGTAAATGACACCTGCTCTCAAAAAAAACCTGGGGTCCCAAATGGACCACAAATTCAAAAGAGGGCAACCTTCCAAGAAGTCAATATCAAGAGGTATATTGTACTCACCCAATTAGTTTTTCTTAAGAAAGGAGAAATGTGTGGGAAAATGCTGAATCTTAGGAATTATTAAAGACATGCAAATCCAAATTACAAAAAACCTATCAGCTCACACCAGTCAGAACGTCAAACATGCTGCAAACAATAAATGCTGAAGGGGTTGTGGAAAAATGCGTACCCTCGGGGTTCATTGGGACGTGGTAAGAGCCACGAATGAAAACACAATAGAGGTGCTTTGAAAAGGTAACCACTGAGCTACCAGTCAATGAATCATCCTCACTCTTGGGGCTATCACCTGAGAAAATGAGAATCAAAAGTCACAGGATGGCAACACTGCACTCCAGCAATATGTACCACAGCCAACACTTTGAAGCAATGAAGATGTCCATCAACAGAGGATTGCACAAACAAGAAGTGGTCCATGTACACAATAGAATACTACCCCTCTAAAAAATATAAATTAACTTTAAAAAACCAACATAACAAAGGAGACATAAGCCTTTGGGGAGTATATCAGGGCACACTGCACTCTAATTTATAACTGATCCACACCACTGGCAGGAAGGTCCGTTTCCCTAGGTAACAGAGTGGGCAACGTAGAAATGCTGCCACACTCTGGCGGATACCTGCAACGGCAGCTTTGAAATCTGTGCCAATGGGCACTTCATATGCACAAGTACTACAGGGCTGCAAATGAAAACTGTCCTTCCAATGTCATGACGCAGGTAAAGGCCAAAAAATTTCAAAATGTAGCACATACTTCAAGAAAAATAATTGAAGAAGTCAGCTGTAATAGCAGATTGGGAAAAAATGGACATGCCTGAGAGCTCAGTTTCAAGGGAGTATGAGACACGTGCAAATCCAACCATAAAGAGGTATCAGCTCGCACCACTGAGAATAACCATCCACAAAAAAGTACAAACGATCCATGCTGAAGAGGTTGTGGAGAAATTCATACCCTCAATTTGAAGTGGGACGTAACCTGGTAAGAGCCACTAATGGGAAGAGACTGGAGGGGCCTATAAAAGGTAAACCTTGAGCTACTATATGATCCAGAAGGCCCACTCCTCAGGCTACATCCTAAGAAGACAAAATTGGAAAGATATAGGCAGGCACATTTGCACTGTAGAAGTATTACAGTAGGCAAGACATGGAAGTAACCAAAACATCCATCAAGAGATGAGTGGACAAAGAACAACACATACATGTACAGATGGAATATTAGCCAAGGACAAAAATGACACAATGCCATTTGCAGGACCATACAGGAGTCTAGGGGTAATCATGCAACTTGTAGTAAGTGAGAAAGCGAAAGACACATATCTTATCATATCACTTATGGGTGTTACCTGAAAATTGATACCAATGAAGATATTTCGACAGGGAAATGCAATCACAGATTCATTAAACAAACTTATGGTTCACAAAATGGAAAGGTGTGAGGATTGGATACATTAAGATATTGGGGTAAACACAGATACACAAACAGACGTGAAATATAGAAGCACCGAAAACCTATGGCATACCAAGAGAAGACTACTCAACATTGTGTCATAACCAGCACGGGAAAAGGATCTGAAGATGAAGAGATATATGTATATGTGTAAAAGTACCACATCTTGCACGCCTAGAAAAAACAAAACATTGTCATCTAATTTGCTGTGATATGAAATAAAAATTAATTAAAAAAACGAACAAGAAGTAATGAGACCTAATCTTAAGGGGCTTTTCCTGGCACATTCCATTCTAATTTACAACCTACAACACTACTTCCATTATGGATCTGTTGCCCTAGTAACCAGGTTTGGTAAGGAGAAGTGCTGCGGCCTTCTGGCCATTTCACACAACACGGCCAATCGTCACTTAATATTCAAAATACTTGCAGGCCTGTAAATGACACCTGCCAACAAAAAGAAAAATCCTGGGGTCATAAATCGACCAGTAAATTCAAAACTCGTCAACATTTCAAGAAGACAATTTCAAGAGGCATACTTTACCCACATTTTGTATTTTCTTTTCCTTTAAAATAAGAGGGAACTGAAAAATGCTCCACATCGGCAATTAATAAAGCCATGAAAATCCAACTCCAGAAATGTTCACCTCACAGCCGTCAGAATGTTCTTCAGCAAAACGTCTACAAAGAATAAACGCTGAAGTGCTTTCAGAGAACTGTGTACCCTCTAGATGCTGGGGGGATGGAAGCTGGTAACACCCGGTAGTGATAACATAACGGAGGTGCGTTTAAGTGTAAAAATTTAGCCACCATGTGATGTGGTAGGTCCTTTGATGCACCTATCACCTGAGCAGAGCAGAATGGAAAAGACCCAGGCGGGCAATCCTGCACTGCAGAAACATTTAACATAGCCAAGACTTGGAAGAAACCAAAATGTCCATCAACAGAAAAATGCACAAAGAGGAAGTGGTGAGTGTAAACAATGGAATATAAGCCATGGAAAACAATGAAACAGTGCCGTTTGCACCACCTTATAAGGACCTAAAGATAATCACCCAACTTGAAGTAAGAAAGAAACTGAAAGACAGATATCCTATGACACCACTTCTAGGTGTTACCTAAAAATTGATACTCATGAACTTATTTCCAGGAGAAGGGAAAACATGGTTTAAAAAAAATACTCTGTTTAACCAAATGGAAAGGTGTAAGGAATGTATGAATTACGATCAGGGCGTTAACAGACATGTACTCATACATATGAAATATATAATCACAAAATGCCTATGGAATACCAAGAGAGGCCTACTCATCACTCTGTAATAACCTACACCAGACAGGATCCAAAGATGAAAACACACATACATGGATATGATAAACCATATTCTGTCCACCTAGGAGAAACATTTTTTATCAAATTGGTCCTGATACCTAATAAAAATTAAATTTAAAAAACAAACAACAAGTAAGGAGATATAAGCTCTTGGGGGATTGTGCTGTCACATTCCACTCTAATTTGAAGCCTACTAACACGATTTCTGGGAAAGCTCTCTTGCACAAAATTCCACAGTTGGAGGGCTTCCCTGGTGGCGCAGTGGTTGAGAATCTGCCTGCCAATGCAGGGGACACGGGTTCGAGCCCTGGTCTGGAAGGATCCCACATGCCGCGGAGCAACTAGGCCCTTGAGCCACAACTACTGAGCCTGCGCGTCTGGAGCTTGTGCTCTGCAACAAAGGAGGCCGCGACAGTGAAAGGCCCGCGCACTGCGATGAAGAGTGGACCCCACTTGCCACAACTAGAGAAAGCCCTCGCCCAGAAGCGAGGACCCAACACAGCAAAAATAAATAACTTAAAAAAAAAACAGAGTTGGAAATGTAGATATGCTGACGCCTTCTGGCTGTTTACTGCAAGGGCAGCTTGAAACCCACAGCTAATGGTCACTTAACATTCACAAGGCCTCAGGGCTTTAAAGGACACTGCACTAAAACAATTGTGCTGAAGTAGGGAATGACCAGAAAAATTCAAAACAGGCAAATTTTTCAAGAAGATAGTATGAAGAAGTAAGTTTTACTCACTGTCCTTCCAAAACAAGGAAAATGGATCAAAGCTCAACCTCAGGAATTATTACACTCATGCAAATCTAATCTACAAAAAGGTTTCAACTCACACAGGTCGACTGAGCCTCAGCAAAATGTCTACAAATAATGAAAGCTTAAGTGGTGTTTGAGAACTGTGTACCCTCTAGCTGCTGGTGCCATGTAAAGTGGTAACAGCCAATAATGAGAACAGAAAGGAGCAGCATTTAACAGTAAAAATTGAGCTACCATTCGATGCAGCAGACCCACCGCTTTGCCTCTCACCTGAGAAGACCAGAATCTAGAAGACACGGGCTGTAAAAGCTGCACTGCACCTTTATTCACAATAGCCAAGACATGCAAGCAACCTAAATGTCCATCAACACATGAATGGATAAAGAAGGAGTGGTCCATGTAAACAACGGAATACTAGCCATGGATGACAATGAAACACTGCTCTTTGAGGTACCATAGATGAGCCTAGAGATAATCACAGACCATGAGGTAAGTTGGAAAGCAAAAGACATATATCCTATGAATTATCACTTAGAGGTGTCACCTAAGAACTGAGAAAAATGGACATATTTCCATAGAGAAAGACACACACAGACTTGAGAAAGAAACTATGCATATCTAAAAGGAAAGGTGGTGGCAATGGATAAATTAAGATTAGTTTTCCCATACCTATACAAATACAGATTAAGTACGTATATCAAAAAGCCCGAGCACATAGCAAGGGACGTCTAGTGAACACTCTGTAATCGTTTACATGGGAAAAGAATCTGTACATGAATAGGTATATATGATGTACAAAAGTACCAGATTGTTGACACCTAGGACAAACTGTATTCTGATCATTACCCCGATTAAAACAATTCAAACAACGAACAAGAAGTAATGAGGCATAAACTACAGGGGCTTTTCCCTGGCACATTCCATTCTAATTTACAAACTAGTAACAGGATTTCAAGAAAGGCTCTGCTCCCCTAGTAACCAGATTTGGGAATGGAGAAATGCTGCCACCTTGTGGCCGTTTCCCACAACACCAGTTTTAACCCAGTGCTAATGGTCACTAAATATTCACACTCATTGCAGGCATGTAAATGACACCTGCTCTCAAAAAAAACCTGGGGTCCCAAATGGACCACAAATTCAAAAGAGGGCAACCTTCCAAGAAGTCAATATCAAGAGGTATATTGTACTCACCCAATTAGTTTTTCTTAAGAAAGGAGAAATGTGTGGGAAAATGCTGAATCTTAGGAATTATTAAAGACATGCAAATCCAAATTACAAAAAACCTATCAGCTCACACCAGTCAGAACGTCAAACATGCTGCAAACAATAAATGCTGAAGGGGTTGTGGAAAAATGCGTACCCTCGGGGTTCATTGGGACGTGGTAAGAGCCACGAATGAAAACACAATAGAGGTGCTTTGAAAAGGTAACCACTGAGCTACCAGTCAATGAATCATCCTCACTCTTGGGGCTATCACCTGAGAAAATGAGAATCAAAAGTCACAGGATGGCAACACTGCACTCCAGCAATATGTACCACAGCCAACACTTTGAAGCAATGAAGATGTCCATCAACAGAGGATTGCACAAACAAGAAGTGGTCCATGTACACAATAGAATACTACCCCTCTAAAAAATATAAATTAACTTTAAAAAACCAACATAACAAAGGAGACATAAGCCTTTGGGGAGTATATCAGGGCACACTGCACTCTAATTTATAACTGATCCACACCACTGGCAGGAAGGTCCGTTTCCCTAGGTAACAGAGTGGGCAACGTAGAAATGCTGCCACACTCTGGCGGATACCTGCAACGGCAGCTTTGAAATCTGTGCCAATGGGCACTTCATATGCACAAGTACTACAGGGCTGCAAATGAAAACTGTCCTTCCAATGTCATGACGCAGGTAAAGGCCAAAAAATTTCAAAATGTAGCACATACTTCAAGAAAAATAATTGAAGAAGTCAGCTGTAATAGCAGATTGGGAAAAAATGGACATGCCTGAGAGCTCAGTTTCAAGGGAGTATGAGACACGTGCAAATCCAACCATAAAGAGGTATCAGCTCGCACCACTGAGAATAACCATCCACAAAAAAGTACAAACGATCCATGCTGAAGAGGTTGTGGAGAAATTCATACCCTCAATTTGAAGTGGGACGTAACCTGGTAAGAGCCACTAATGGGAAGAGACTGGAGGGGCCTATAAAAGGTAAACCTTGAGCTACTATATGATCCAGAAGGCCCACTCCTCAGGCTACATCCTAAGAAGACAAAATTGGAAAGATATAGGCAGGCACATTTGCACTGTAGAAGTATTACAGTAGGCAAGACATGGAAGTAACCAAAACATCCATCAAGAGATGAGTGGACAAAGAACAACACATACATGTACAGATGGAATATTAGCCAAGGACAAAAATGACACAATGCCATTTGCAGGACCATACAGGAGTCTAGGGGTAATCATGCAACTTGTAGTAAGTGAGAAAGCGAAAGACACATATCTTATCATATCACTTATGGGTGTTACCTGAAAATTGATACCAATGAAGATATTTCAACAGGGAAATGCAATCACAGATTCATTAAACAAACTTATGGTTCACAAAATGGAAAGGTGTGAGGATTGGATACATTAAGATATTGGGGTAAACACAGATACACAAACAGACGTGAAATATAGAAGCACCGAAAACCTATGGCATACCAAGAGAAGACTACTCAACATTGTGTCATAACCAGCACGGGAAAAGGATCTGAAGATGAAGAGATATATGTATATGTGTAAAAGTACCACATCTTGCACGCCTAGAAAAAACAAAACATTGTCATCTAATTTGCTGTGATATGAAATAAAAATTAATTAAAAAAACGAACAAGAAGTAATGAGACCTAATCTTAAGGGGCTTTTCCTGGCACATTCCATTCTAATTTACAACCTACAACACTGCTTCCATTATGGATCTGTTGCCCTAGTAACCAGGTTTGGTAAGGAGAAGTGCTGCGGCCTTCTGGCCATTTCACACAACACGGCCAATCGTCACTTAATATTCAAAATACTTGCAGGCCTGTAAATGACACCTGCCAACAAAAAGAAAAATCCTGGGGTCATAAATCGACCAGTAAATTCAAAACTCGTCAACATTTCAAGAAGACAATTTCAAGAGGCATACTTTACCCACATTTTGTATTTTCTTTTCCTTTAAAATAAGAGGGAACTGAAAAATGCTCCACATCGGCAATTAATAAAGCCATGAAAATCCAACTCCAGAAATGTTCACCTCACAGCCGTCAGAATGTTCTTCAGCAAAACGTCTACAAAGAATAAACGCTGAAGTGCTTTCAGAGAACTGTGTACCCTCTAGATGCTGGGGGGATGGAAGCTGGTAACACCCGGTAGTGATAACATAACGGAGGTGCGTTTAAGTGTAAAAATTTAGCCACCATGTGATGTGGTAGGTCCTTTGATGCACCTATCACCTGAGCAGAGCAGAATGGAAAAGACACAGGCGGGCAATCCTGCACTGCAGAAACATTTAACATAGCCAAGACTTGGAAGAAACCAAAATGTCCATCAACAGAAAAATGCACAAAGAGGAAGTGGTGAGTGTAAACAATGGAATATAAGCCATGGAAAACAATGAAACAGTGCCGTTTGCACCACCTTATAAGGACCTAAAGATAATCACCCAACTTGAAGTAAGAAAGAAACTGAAAGACAGATATCCTATGACACCACTTCTAGGTGTTACCTAAAAATTGATACTCATGAACTTATTTCCAGGAGAAGGGAAAACATGGTTTAAAAAAAATACTCTGTTTAACCAAATGGAAAGGTGTAAGGAATGTATGAATTACGATCAGGGCGTTAACAGACATGTACTCATACATATGAAATATATAATCACAAAATGCCTATGGAATACCAAGAGAGGCCTACTCATCACTCTGTAATAACCTACACCAGACAGGATCCAAAGATGAAAACACACATACATGGATATGATAAACCATATTCTGTCCACCTAGGAGAAACATTTTTTATCAAATTGGTCCTGATACCTAATAAAAATTAAATTTAAAAAACAAACAACAAGTAAGGAGATATAAGCTCTTGGGGGATTGTGCTGTCACATTCCACTCTAATTTGAAGCCTACTAACACGATTTCTGGGAAAGCTCTCTTGCACAAAATTCCACAGTTGGAGGGCTTCCCTGGTGGCGCAGTGGTTGAGAATCTGCCTGCCAATGCAGGGGACACGGGTTCGAGCCCTGGTCTGGAAGGATCCCACATGCCGCGGAGCAACTAGGCCCTTGAGCCACAACTACTGAGCCTGCGCGTCTGGAGCTTGTGCTCTGCAACAAAGGAGGCCGCGACAGTGAAAGGCCCGCGCACTGCGATGAAGAGTGGACCCCACTTGCCACAACTAGAGAAAGCCCTCGCCCAGAAGCGAGGACCCAACACAGCAAAAATAAATAACTTAAAAAAAAACAGAGTTGGAAATGTAGATATGCTGACGCCTTCTGGCTGTTTACTGCAAGGGCAGCTTGAAACCCACAGCTAATGGTCACTTAACATTCACAAGGCCTCAGGGCTTTAAAGGACACTGCCCTAAAACAATTGTGCTGAAGTAGGGAATGACCAGAAAAATTCAAAACAGGCAAATTTTTCAAGAAGATAGTATGAAGAAGTAAGTTTTACTCACTGTCCTTCCAAAACAAGGAAAATGGCTCAAAGCTCAACCTCAGGAATTATTACACTCATGCAAATCTAATCTACAAAAAGGTTTCAACTCACACAGGTCGACTGAGCCTCAGCAAAATGTCTACAAATAATGAAAGCTTAAGTGGTGTTTGAGAACTGTGTACCCTCTAGCTGCTGGTGCCATGTAAAGTGGTAACAGCCAATAATGAGAACAGAAAGGAGCAGCATTTAACAGTAAAAATTGAGCTACCATTCGATGCAGCAGACCCACCGCTTTGCCTCTCACCTGAGAAGACCAGAATCTAGAAGACACGGGCTGCAAAAGCTGCACTGCACCTTTATTCACAATAGCCAAGACATGCAAGCAACCTAAATGTCCATCAACACATGAATGGATAAAGAAGGAGTGGTCCATGTAAACAACGGAATACTAGCCATGGATGACAATGAAACACTGCTCTTTGAGGTACCATAGATGAGCCTAGAGATAATCACAGACCATGAGGTAAGTTGGAAAGCAAAAGACATATATCCTATGAATTATCACTTAGAGGTGTCACCTAAGAACTGAGAAAAATGGACATATTTCCATAGAGAAAGACACACACAGACTTGAGAAAGAAACTATGCATATCTAAAAGGAAAGGTGGTGGCAATGGATAAATTAAGATTAGTTTTCCCATACCTATACAAATACAGATTAAGTACGTATATCAAAAAGCCCGAGCACATAGCAAGGGACGTCTAGTGAACACTCTGTAATCGTTTACATGGGAAAAGAATCTGTACATGAATAGGTATATATGATGTACAAAAGTACCAGATTGTTGACACCTAGGACAAACTGTATTCTGATCATTACCCCGATTAAAACAATTCAAACAACGAACAAGAAGTAATGAGGCATAAACTACAGGGGCTTTTCCCTGGCACATTCCATTCTAATTTACAAACTAGTAACAGGATTTCAAGAAAGGCTCTGCTCCCCTAGTAACCAGATTTGGGAATGGAGAAATGCTGCCACCTTGTGGCCGTTTCCCACAACACCAGTTTTAACCCAGTGCTAATGGTCACTAAATATTCACACTCATTGCAGGCATGTAAATGACACCTGCTCTCAAAAAAAACCTGGGGTCCCAAATGGACCACAAATTCAAAAGAGGGCAACCTTCCAAGAAGTCAATATCAAGAGGTATATTGTACTCACCCAATTAGTTTTTCTTAAGAAAGGAGAAATGTGTGGGAAAATGCTGAATCTTAGGAATTATTAAAGACATGCAAATCCAAATTACAAAAAACCTATCAGCTCACACCAGTCAGAACGTCAAACATGCTGCAAACAATAAATGCTGAAGGGGTTGTGGAAAAATGCGTACCCTCGGGGTTCATTGGGACGTGGTAAGAGCCACGAATGAAAACACAATAGAGGTGCTTTGAAAAGGTAACCACTGAGCTACCAGTCAATGAATCATCCTCACTCTTGGGGCTATCACCTGAGAAAATGAGAATCAAAAGTCACAGGATGGCAACACTGCACTCCAGCAATATGTACCACAGCCAACACTTTGAAGCAATGAAGATGTCCATCAACAGAGGATTGCACAAACAAGAAGTGGTCCATGTACACAATAGAATACTACCCCTCTAAAAAATATAAATTAACTTTAAAAAACCAACATAACAAAGGAGACATAAGCCTTTGGGGAGTATATCAGGGCACACTGCACTCTAATTTATAACTGATCCACACCACTGGCAGGAAGGTCCGTTTCCCTAGGTAACAGAGTGGGCAACGTAGAAATGCTGCCACACTCTGGCGGATACCTGCAACGGCAGCTTTGAAATCTGTGCCAATGGGCACTTCATATGCACAAGTACTACAGGGCTGCAAATGAAAACTGTCCTTCCAATGTCATGACGCAGGTAAAGGCCAAAAAATTTCAAAATGTAGCACATACTTCAAGAAAAATAATTGAAGAAGTCAGCTGTAATAGCAGATTGGGAAAAAATGGACATGCCTGAGAGCTCAGTTTCAAGGGAGTATGAGACACGTGCAAATCCAACCATAAAGAGGTATCAGCTCGCACCACTGAGAATAACCATCCACAAAAAAGTACAAACGATCCATGCTGAAGAGGTTGTGGAGAAATTCATACCCTCAATTTGAAGTGGGACGTAACCTGGTAAGAGCCACTAATGGGAAGAGACTGGAGGGGCCTATAAAAGGTAAACCTTGAGCTACTATATGATCCAGAAGGCCCACTCCTCAGGCTACATCCTAAGAAGACAAAATTGGAAAGATATAGGCAGGCACATTTGCACTGTAGAAGTATTACAGTAGGCAAGACATGGAAGTAACCAAAACATCCATCAAGAGATGAGTGGACAAAGAACAACACATACATGTACAGATGGAATATTAGCCAAGGACAAAAATGACACAATGCCATTTGCAGGACCATACAGGAGTCTAGGGGTAATCATGCAACTTGTAGTAAGTGAGAAAGCGAAAGACACATATCTTATCATATCACTTATGGGTGTTACCTGAAAATTGATACCAATGAAGATATTTCAACAGGGAAATGCAATCACAGATTCATTAAACAAACTTATGGTTCACAAAATGGAAAGGTGTGAGGATTGGATACATTAAGATATTGGGGTAAACACAGATACACAAACAGACGTGAAATATAGAAGCACCGAAAACCTATGGCATACCAAGAGAAGACTACTCAACATTGTGTCATAACCAGCACGGGAAAAGGATCTGAAGATGAAGAGATATATGTATATGTGTAAAAGTACCACATCTTGCACGCCTAGAAAAAACAAAACATTGTCATCTAATTTGCTGTGATATGAAATAAAAATTAATTAAAAAAACGAACAAGAAGTAATGAGACCTAATCTTAAGGGGCTTTTCCTGGCACATTCCATTCTAATTTACAACCTACAACACTGCTTCCATTATGGATCTGTTGCCCTAGTAACCAGGTTTGGTAAGGAGAAGTGCTGCGGCCTTCTGGCCATTTCACACAACACGGCCAATCGTCACTTAATATTCAAAATACTTGCAGGCCTGTAAATGACACCTGCCAACAAAAAGAAAAATCCTGGGGTCATAAATCGACCAGTAAATTCAAAACTCGTCAACATTTCAAGAAGACAATTTCAAGAGGCATACTTTACCCACATTTTGTATTTTCTTTTCCTTTAAAATAAGAGGGAACTGAAAAATGCTCCACATCGGCAATTAATAAAGCCATGAAAATCCAACTCCAGAAATGTTCACCTCACAGCCGTCAGAATGTTCTTCAGCAAAACGTCTACAAAGAATAAACGCTGAAGTGCTTTCAGAGAACTGTGTACCCTCTAGATGCTGGGGGGATGGAAGCTGGTAACACCCGGTAGTGATAACATAACGGAGGTGCGTTTAAGTGTAAAAATTTAGCCACCATGTGATGTGGTAGGTCCTTTGATGCACCTATCACCTGAGCAGAGCAGAATGGAAAAGACACAGGCGGGCAATCCTGCACTGCAGAAACATTTAACATAGCCAAGACTTGGAAGAAACCAAAATGTCCATCAACAGAAAAATGCACAAAGAGGAAGTGGTGAGTGTAAACAATGGAATATAAGCCATGGAAAACAATGAAACAGTGCCGTTTGCACCACCTTATAAGGACCTAAAGATAATCACCCAACTTGAAGTAAGAAAGAAACTGAAAGACAGATATCCTATGACACCACTTCTAGGTGTTACCTAAAAATTGATACTCATGAACTTATTTCCAGGAGAAGGGAAAACATGGTTTAAAAAAAATACTCTGTTTAACCAAATGGAAAGGTGTAAGGAATGTATGAATTACGATCAGGGCGTTAACAGACATGTACTCATACATATGAAATATATAATCACAAAATGCCTATGGAATACCAAGAGAGGCCTACTCATCACTCTGTAATAACCTACACCAGACAGGATCCAAAGATGAAAACACACATACATGGATATGATAAACCATATTCTGTCCACCTAGGAGAAACATTTTTTATCAAATTGGTCCTGATACCTAATAAAAATTAAATTTAAAAAACAAACAACAAGTAAGGAGATATAAGCTCTTGGGGGATTGTGCTGTCACATTCCACTCTAATTTGAAGCCTACTAACACGATTTCTGGGAAAGCTCTCTTGCACAAAATTCCACAGTTGGAGGGCTTCCCTGGTGGCGCAGTGGTTGAGAATCTGCCTGCCAATGCAGGGGACACGGGTTCGAGCCCTGGTCTGGAAGGATCCCACATGCCGCGGAGCAACTAGGCCCTTGAGCCACAACTACTGAGCCTGCGCGTCTGGAGCTTGTGCTCTGCAACAAAGGAGGCCGCGACAGTGAAAGGCCCGCGCACTGCGATGAAGAGTGGACCCCACTTGCCACAACTAGAGAAAGCCCTCGCCCAGAAGCGAGGACCCAACACAGCAAAAATAAATAACTTAAAAAAAAACAGAGTTGGAAATGTAGATATGCTGACGCCTTCTGGCTGTTTACTGCAAGGGCAGCTTGAAACCCACAGCTAATGGTCACTTAACATTCACAAGGCCTCAGGGCTTTAAAGGACACTGCCCTAAAACAATTGTGCTGAAGTAGGGAATGACCAGAAAAATTCAAAACAGGCAAATTTTTCAAGAAGATAGTATGAAGAAGTAAGTTTTACTCACTGTCCTTCCAAAACAAGGAAAATGGATCAAAGCTCAACCTCAGGAATTATTACACTCATGCAAATCTAATCTACAAAAAGGTTTCAACTCACACAGGTCGACTGAGCCTCAGCAAAATGTCTACAAATAATGAAAGCTTAAGTGGTGTTTGAGAACTGTGTACCCTCTAGCTGCTGGTGCCATGTAAAGTGGTCACAGCCAATAATGAGAACAGAAAGGAGCAGCATTTAACAGTAAAAATTGAGCTACCATTCGATGCAGCAGACCCACCGCTTTGCCTCTCACCTGAGAAGACCAGAATCTAGAAGACACGGGCTGCAAAAGCTGCACTGCACCTTTATTCACAATAGCCAAGACATGCAAGCAACCTAAATGTCCATCAACACATGAATGGATAAAGAAGGAGTGGTCCATGTAAACAACGGAATACTAGCCATGGATGACAATGAAACACTGCTCTTTGAGGTACCATAGATGAGCCTAGAGATAATCACAGACCATGAGGTAAGTTGGAAAGCAAAAGACATATATCCTATGAATTATCACTTAGAGGTGTCACCTAAGAACTGAGAAAAATGGACATATTTCCATAGAGAAAGACACACACAGACTTGAGAAAGAAACTATGCATATCTAAAAGGAAAGGTGGTGGCAATGGATAAATTAAGATTAGGTTTCCCATACCTATACAAATACAGATTAAGTACATATATCAAAAAGCCCGAGCACATAGCAAGGGACGTCTAGAGAACACTCTGTAATCCGTTACATGGGAAAAGAATCTGTACATGAATAGGTATATATGATGTACAAAAGTACCAGATTGTTGACACCTAGGACAAACTGTATTCTGATCATTACCCCGATTAAAACAATTCAAACAACGAACAAGAAGTAATGAGGCATAAACTACAGGGGCTTTTCCCTGGCACATTCCATTCTAATTTACAAACTAGTAACAGGATTTCAAGAAAGGCTCTGCTCCCCTAGTAACCAGATTTGGGAATGGAGAAATGCTGCCACCTTGTGGCCGTTTCCCACAACACCAGTTTTAACCCAGTGCTAATGGTCACTAAATATTCACACTCATTGCAGGCATGTAAATGACACCTGCTCTCAAAAAAAACCTGGGGTCCCAAATGGACCACAAATTCAAAAGAGGGCAACCTTCCAAGAAGTCAATATCAAGAGGTATATTGTACTCACCCAATTAGTTTTTCTTAAGAAAGGAGAAATGTGTGGGAAAATGCTGAATCTTAGGAATTATTAAAGACATGCAAATCCAAATTACAAAAAACCTATCAGCTCACACCAGTCAGAACGTCAAACATGCTGCAAACAATAAATGCTGAAGGGGTTGTGGAAAAATGCGTACCCTCGGGGTTCATTGGGACGTGGTAAGAGCCACGAATGAAAACACAATAGAGGTGCTTTGAAAAGGTAACCACTGAGCTACCAGTCAATGAATCATCCTCACTGTTGGGCCTATCACCTGAGAAAATGAGAATCAAAAGTCACAGGATGGCAACACTGCACTCCAGCAATATGTACCACAGCCAACACTTTGAAGCAATGAAGATGTCCATCAACAGAGGATTGCACAAACAAGAAGTGGTCCATGTACACAATAGAATACTACCCCTCTAAAAAATATAAATTAACTTTAAAAAACCAACATAACAAAGGAGACATAAGCCTTTGGGGAGTATATCAGGGCACACTGCACTCTAATTTATAACTGAGCCACACCACTGGCAGGAAGGTCCGTTTCCCTAGGTAACAGAGTGGGCAACGTAGAAATGCTGCCACACTCTGGCGGATACTGCAACGGCAGCTTTGAAATCTGTGCCAATGGGCACTTCATATGCACAAGTACTACAGGGCTGCAAATGAAAACTGTCCTTCCAATGTCATGACGCAGGTAAAGGCCAAAAAATTTCAAAATGTAGCACATACTTCAAGAAAAAGTAATTGAAGAAGTCAGCTGTAATAGCAGATTGGGAAAAAATGGACATGCCTGAGAGCTCAGTTTCAAGGGAGTATGAGACACGTGCAAATCCAACCATAAAGAGGTATCAGCTCGCACCACTGAGAATAACCATCCACAAAAAAGTACAAACGATCCATGCTGAAGAGGTTGTGGAGAAATTCATACCCTCAATTTGAAGTGGGACGTAACCTGGTAAGAGCCACTAATGGGAAGAGACTGGAGGGGCCTATAAAAGGTAAACCTTGAGCTACTATATGATCCAGAAGGCCCACTCCTCAGGCTACATCCTAAGAAGACAAAATTGGAAAGATATAGGCAGGCACATTTGCACTGTAGAAGTATTACAGTAGGCAAGACATGGAAGTAACCAAAACATCCATCAAGAGATGAGTGGACAAAGAACAACACATACATGTACAGATGGAATATTAGCCAAGGACAAAAATGACACAATGCCATTTGCAGGACCATACAGGAGTCTAGGGGTAATCATGCAACTTGTAGTAAGTGAGAAAGCGAAAGACACATATCTTATCATATCACTTATGGGTGTTACCTGAAAATTGATACCAATGAAGATATTTCAACAGGGAAATGCAATCACAGATTCATTAAACAAACTTATGGTTCACAAAATGGAAAGGTGTGAGGATTGGATACATTAAGATATTGGGGTAAACACAGATACACAAACAGACGTGAAATATAGAAGCACCGAAAACCTATGGCATACCAAGAGAAGACTACTCAACATTGTGTCATAACCAGCACGGGAAAAGGATCTGAAGATGAAGAGATATATGTATATGTGTAAAAGTACCACATCTTGCACGCCTAGAAAAAACAAAACATTGTCATCTAATTTGCTGTGATATGAAATAAAAATTAATTAAAAAAACGAACAAGAAGTAATGAGACCTAATCTTAAGGGGCTTTTCCTGGCACATTCCATTCTAATTTACAACCTACAACACTGCTTCCATTATGGATCTGTTGCCCTAGTAACCAGGTTTGGTAAGGAGAAGTGCTGCGGCCTTCTGGCCATTTCACACAACACGGCCAATCGTCACTTAATATTCAAAATACTTGCAGGCCTGTAAATGACACCTGCCAACAAAAAGAAAAATCCTGGGGTCATAAATCGACCAGTAAATTCAAAACTCGTCAACATTTCAAGAAGACAATTTCAAGAGGCATACTTTACCCACATTTTGTATTTTCTTTTCCTTTAAAATAAGAGGGAACTGAAAAATGCTCCACATCGGCAATTAATAAAGCCATGAAAATCCAACTCCAGAAATGTTCACCTCACAGCCGTCAGAATGTTCTTCAGCAAAACGTCTACAAAGAATAAACGCTGAAGTGCTTTCAGAGAACTGTGTACCCTCTAGATGCTGGGGGGATGGAAGCTGGTAACACCCGGTAGTGATAACATAACGGAGGTGCGTTTAAGTGTAAAAATTTAGCCACCATGTGATGTGGTAGGTCCTTTGATGCGCCTATCACCTGAGCAGAGCAGAATGGAAAAGACACAGGCGGGCAATCCTGCACTGCAGAAACATTTAACATAGCCAAGACTTGGAAGAAACCAAAATGTCCATCAACAGAAAAATGCACAAAGAGGAAGTGGTGAGTGTAAACAATGGAATATAAGCCATGGAAAACAATGAAACAGTGCCGTTTGCACCACCTTATAAGGACCTAAAGATAATCACCCAACTTGAAGTAAGAAAGAAACTGAAAGACAGATATCCTATGACACCACTTCTAGGTGTTACCTAAAAATTGATACTCATGAACTTATTTCCAGGAGAAGGGAAAACATGGTTTAAAAAAAATACTCTGTTTAACCAAATGGAAAGGTGTAAGGAATGTATGAATTACGATCAGGGCGTTAACAGACATGTACTCATACATATGAAATATATAATCACAAAATGCCTATGGAATACCAAGAGAGGCCTACTCATCACTCTGTAATAACCTACACCAGACAGGATCCAAAGATGAAAACACACATACATGGATATGATAAACCATATTCTGTCCACCTAGGAGAAACATTTTTTATCAAATTGGTCCTGATACCTAATAAAAATTAAATTTAAAAAACAAACAACAAGTAAGGAGATATAAGCTCTTGGGGGATTGTGCTGTCACATTCCACTCTAATTTGAAGCCTACTAACACGATTTCTGGGAAAGCTCTCTTGCACAAAATTCCACAGTTGGAGGGCTTCCCTGGTGGCGCAGTGGTTGAGAATCTGCCTGCCAATGCAGGGGACACGGGTTCGAGCCCTGGTCTGGAAGGATCCCACATGCCGCGGAGCAACTAGGCCCTTGAGCCACAACTACTGAGCCTGCGCGTCTGGAGCTTGTGCTCTGCAACAAAGGAGGCCGCGACAGTGAAAGGCCCGCGCACTGCGATGAAGAGTGGACCCCACTTGCCACAACTAGAGAAAGCCCTCGCCCAGAAGCGAGGACCCAACACAGCAAAAATAAATAACTTAAAAAAAAACAGAGTTGGAAATGTAGATATGCTGACGCCTTCTGGCTGTTTACTGCAAGGGCAGCTTGAAACCCACAGCTAATGGTCACTTAACATTCACAAGGCCTCAGGGCTTTAAAGGACACTGCCCTAAAACAATTGTGCTGAAGTAGGGAATGACCAGAAAAATTCAAAACAGGCAAATTTTTCAAGAAGATAGTATGAAGAAGTAAGTTTTACTCACTGTCCTTCCAAAACAAGGAAAATGGATCAAAGCTCAACCTCAGGAATTATTACACTCATGCAAATCTAATCTACAAAAAGGTTTCAACTCACACAGGTCGACTGAGCCTCAGCAAAATGTCTACAAATAATGAAAGCTTAAGTGGTGTTTGAGAACTGTGTACCCTCTAGCTGCTGGTGCCATGTAAAGTGGTCACAGCCAATAATGAGAACAGAAAGGAGCAGCATTTAACAGTAAAAATTGAGCTACCATTCGATGCAGCAGACCCACCGCTTTGCCTCTCACCTGAGAAGACCAGAATCTAGAAGACACGGGCTGCAAAAGCTGCACTGCACCTTTATTCACAATAGCCAAGACATGCAAGCAACCTAAATGTCCATCAACACATGAATGGATAAAGAAGGAGTGGTCCATGTAAACAACGGAATACTAGCCATGGATGACAATGAAACACTGCTCTTTGAGGTACCATAGATGAGCCTAGAGATAATCACAGACCATGAGGTAAGTTGGAAAGCAAAAGACATATATCCTATGAATTATCACTTAGAGGTGTCACCTAAGAACTGAGAAAAATGGACATATTTCCATAGAGAAAGACACACACAGACTTGAGAAAGAAACTATGCATATCTAAAAGGAAAGGTGGTGGCAATGGATAAATTAAGATTAGGTTTCCCATACCTATACAAATACAGATTAAGTACATATATCAAAAAGCCCGAGCACATAGCAAGGGACGTCTAGAGAACACTCTGTAATCCGTTACATGGGAAAAGAATCTGTACATGAATAGGTATATATGATGTACAAAAGTACCAGATTGTTGACACCTAGGACAAACTGTATTCTGATCATTACCCCGATTAAAACAATTCAAACAACGAACAAGAAGTAATGAGGCATAAACTACAGGGGCTTTTCCCTGGCACATTCCATTCTAATTTACAAACTAGTAACAGGATTTCAAGAAAGGCTCTGCTCCCCTAGTAACCAGATTTGGGAATGGAGAAATGCTGCCACCTTGTGGCCGTTTCCCACAACACCAGTTTTAACCCAGTGCTAATGGTCACTAAATATTCACACTCATTGCAGGCATGTAAATGACACCTGCTCTCAAAAAACCCTGGGGTCCCAAATGGACCACAAATTCAAAAGAGGGCAACCTTCCAAGAAGTCAATATCAAGAGGTATATTGTACTCACCCAATTAGTTTTTCTTAAGAAAGGAGAAATGTGTGGGAAAATGCTGAATCTTAGGAATTATTAAAGACATGCAAATCCAAATTACAAAAAACCTATCAGCTCACACCAGTCAGAACGTCAAACATGCTGCAAACAATAAATGCTGAAGGGGTTGTGGAAAAATGCGTACCCTCGGGGTTCATTGGGACGTGGTAAGAGCCACGAATGAAAACACAATAGAGGTGCTTTGAAAAGGTAACCACTGAGCTACCAGTCAATGAATCATCCTCACTGTTGGGCCTATCACCTGAGAAAATGAGAATCAAAAGTCACAGGATGGCAACACTGCACTCCAGCAATATGTACCACAGCCAACACTTTGAAGCAATGAAGATGTCCATCAACAGAGGATTGCACAAACAAGAAGTGGTCCATGTACACAATAGAATACTACCCCTCTAAAAAATATAAATTAACTTTAAAAAACCAACATAACAAAGGAGACATAAGCCTTTGGGGAGTATATCAGGGCACACTGCACTCTAATTTATAACTGAGCCACACCACTGGCAGGAAGGTCCGTTTCCCTAGGTAACAGAGTGGGCAACGTAGAAATGCTGCCACACTCTGGCGGATACTGCAACGGCAGCTTTGAAATCTGTGCCAATGGGCACTTCATATGCACAAGTACTACAGGGCTGCAAATGAAAACTGTCCTTCCAATGTCATGACGCAGGTAAAGGCCAAAAAATTTCAAAATGTAGCACATACTTCAAGAAAAAGTAATTGAAGAAGTCAGCTGTAATAGCAGATTGGGAAAAAATGGACATGCCTGAGAGCTCAGTTTCAAGGGAGTATGAGACACGTGCAAATCCAACCATAAAGAGGTATCAGCTCGCACCACTGAGAATAACCATCCACAAAAAAGTACAAACGATCCATGCTGAAGAGGTTGTGGAGAAATTCATACCCTCAATTTGAAGTGGGACGTAACCTGGTAAGAGCCACTAATGGGAAGAGACTGGAGGGGCCTATAAAAGGTAAACCTTGAGCTACTATATGATCCAGAAGGCCCACTCCTCAGGCTACATCCTAAGAAGACAAAATTGGAAAGATATAGGCAGGCACATTTGCACTGTAGAAGTATTACAGTAGGCAAGACATGGAAGTAACCAAAACATCCATCAAGAGATGAGTGGACAAAGAACAACACATACATGTACAGATGGAATATTAGCCAAGGACAAAAATGACACAATGCCATTTGCAGGACCATACAGGAGTCTAGGGGTAATCATGCAACTTGTAGTAAGTGAGAAAGCGAAAGACACATATCTTATCATATCACTTATGGGTGTTACCTGAAAATTGATACCAATGAAGATATTTCAACAGGGAAATGCAATCACAG
Organism: Mesoplodon densirostris; assembly: GCF_025265405.1. Taxonomy (NCBI): domain Eukaryota; kingdom Metazoa; phylum Chordata; class Mammalia; order Artiodactyla; family Ziphiidae; genus Mesoplodon; species Mesoplodon densirostris. Next base: position 122,059,368 of record NC_082665.1, read on the forward strand.
ATTCATTAAACAAACTTATGGTTCACAAAATGGAAAGGTGTGAGGATTGGATACATTAAGATATTGGGGTAAACACAGATACACAAACAGACGTGAAATATAGAAGCACCGAAAACCTATGGCATACCAAGAGAAGACTACTCAACATTGTGTCATAACCAGCACGGGAAAAGGATCTGAAGATGAAGAGATATATGTATATGTGTAAAAGTACCACATCTTGCACGCCTAGAAAAAACAAAACATTGTCATCTAATTTGCTGTGATATGAAATAAAAATTAATTAAAAAAACGAACAAGAAGTAATGAGACCTAATCTTAAGGGGCTTTTCCTGGCACATTCCATTCTAATTTACAACCTACAACACTACTTCCATTATGGATCTGTTGCCCTAGTAACCAGGTTTGGTAAGGAGAAGTGCTGCGGCCTTCTGGCCATTTCACACAACACGGCCAATCGTCACTTAATATTCAAAATACTTGCAGGCCTGTAAATGACACCTGCCAACAAAAAGAAAAATCCTGGGGTCATAAATCGACCAGTAAATTCAAAACTCGTCAACATTTCAAGAAGACAATTTCAAGAGGCATACTTTACCCACATTTTGTATTTTCTTTTCCTTTAAAATAAGAGGGAACTGAAAAATGCTCCACATCGGCAATTAATAAAGCCATGAAAATCCAACTCCAGAAATGTTCACCTCACAGCCGTCAGAATGTTCTTCAGCAAAACGTCTACAAAGAATAAACGCTGAAGTGCTTTCAGAGAACTGTGTACCCTCTAGATGCTGGGGGGATGGAAGCTGGTAACACCCGGTAGTGATAACATAACGGAGGTGCGTTTAAGTGTAAAAATTTAGCCACCATGTGATGTGGTAGGTCCTTTGATGCACCTATCACCTGAGCAGAGCAGAATGGAAAAGACACAGGCGGGCAATCCTGCACTGCAGAAACATTTAACATAGCCAAGACTTGGAAGAAACCAAAATGTCCATCAACAGAAAAATGCACAAAGAGGAAGTGGTGAGTGTAAACAATGGAATATAAGCCATGGAAAACAATGAAACAGTGCCGTTTGCACCACCTTATAAGGACCTAAAGATAATCACCCAACTTGAAGTAAGAAAGAAACTGAAAGACAGATATCCTATGACACCACTTCTAGGTGTTACCTAAAAATTGATACTCATGAACTTATTTCCAGGAGAAGGGAAAACATGGTTTAAAAAAAATACTCTGTTTAACCAAATGGAAAGGTGTAAGGAATGTATGAATTACGATCAGGGCGTTAACAGACATGTACTCATACATATGAAATATATAATCACAAAATGCCTATGGGATACCAAGAGAGGCCTACTCATCACTCTGTAATAACCTACACCAGACAGGATCCAAAGATGAAAACACACATACATGGATATGATAAACCATATTCTGTCCACCTAGGAGAAACATTTTTTATCAAATTGGTCCTGATACCTAATAAAAATTAAATTTAAAAAACAAACAACAAGTAAGGAGATATAAGCTCTTGGGGGATTGTGCTGTCACATTCCACTCTAATTTGAAGCCTACTAACACGATTTCTGGGAAAGCTCTCTTGCACAAAATTCCACAGTTGGAGGGCTTCCCTGGTGGCGCAGTGGTTGAGAATCTGCCTGCCAATGCAGGGGACACGGGTTCGAGCCCTGGTCTGGAAGGATCCCACATGCCGCGGAGCAACTAGGCCCTTGAGCCACAACTACTGAGCCTGCGCGTCTGGAGCTTGTGCTCTGCAACAAAGGAGGCCGCGACAGTGAAAGGCCCGCGCACTGCGATGAAGAGTGGACCCCACTTGCCACAACTAGAGAAAGCCCTCGCCCAGAAGCGAGGACCCAACACAGCAAAAATAAATAACTTAAAAAAAAACAGAGTTGGAAATGTAGATATGCTGACGCCTTCTGGCTGTTTACTGCAAGGGCAGCTTGAAACCCACAGCTAATGGTCACTTAACATTCACAAGGCCTCAGGGCTTTAAAGGACACTGCCCTAAAACAATTGTGCTGAAGTAAGGAATGACCAGAAAAATTCAAAACAGGCAAATTTTTCAAGAAGATAGTATGAAGAAGTAAGTTTTACTCACTGTCCTTCCAAAACAAGGAAAATGGATCAAAGCTCAACCTCAGGAATTATTACACTCATGCAAATCTAATCTACAAAAAGGTTTCAACTCACTCAGGTCGACTGAGCCTCAGCAAAATGTCTACAAATAATGAAAGCTTAAGTGGTGTTTGAGAACTGTGTACCCTCTAGCTGCTGGTGCCATGTAAAGTGGTCACAGCCAATAATGAGAACAGAAAGGAGCAGCATTTAACAGTAAAAATTGAGCTACCATTCGATGCAGCAGACCCACCGCTTTGCCTCTCACCTGAGAAGACCAGAATCTAGAAGACACGGGCTGCAAAAGCTGCACTGCACCTTTATTCACAATAGCCAAGACATGCAAGCAACCTAAATGTCCATCAACACATGAATGGATAAAGAAGGAGTGGTCCATGTAAACAACGGAATACTAGCCATGGATGACAATGAAACACTGCTCTTTGAGGTACCATAGATGAGCCTAGAGATAATCACAGACCATGAGGTAAGTTGGAAAGCAAAAGACATATATCCTATGAATTATCACTTAGAGGTGTCACCTAAGAACTGAGAAAAATGGACATATTTCCATAGAGAAAGACACACACAGACTTGAGAAAGAAACTATGCATATCTAAAAGGAAAGGTGGTGGCAATGGATAAATTAAGATTAGGTTTCCCATACCTATACAAATACAGATTAAGTACATATATCAAAAAGCCCGAGCACATAGCAAGGGACGTCTAGAGAACACTCTGTAATCCGTTACATGGGAAAAGAATCTGTACATGAATAGGTATATATGATGTACAAAAGTACCAGATTGTTGACACCTAGGACAAACTGTATTCTGATCATTACCCCGATTAAAACAATTCAAACAACGAACAAGAAGTAATGAGGCATAAACTACAGGGGCTTTTCCCTGGCACATTCCATTCTAATTTACAAACTAGTAACAGGATTTCAAGAAAGGCTCTGCTCCCCTAGTAACCAGATTTGGGAATGGAGAAATGCTGCCACCTTGTGGCCGTTTCCCACAACACCAGTTTTAACCCAGTGCTAATGGTCACTAAATATTCACACTCATTGCAGGCATGTAAATGACACCTGCTCTCAAAAAAAACCTGGGGTCCCAAATGGACCACAAATTCAAAAGAGGGCAACCTTCCAAGAAGTCAATATCAAGAGGTATATTGTACTCACCCAATTAGTTTTTCTTAAGAAAGGAGAAATGTGTGGGAAAATGCTGAATCTTAGGGATTATTAAAGACATGCAAATCCAAATTACAAAAAACCTATCAGCTCACACCAGTCAGAACGTCAAACATGCTGCAAACAATAAATGCTGAAGGGGTTGTGGAAAAATGCGTACCCTCGGGGTTCATTGGGACGTGGTAAGAGCCACGAATGAAAACACAATAGAGGTGCTTTGAAAAGGTAACCACTGAGCTACCAGTCAATGAATCATCCTCATTCTTAGGGCTATCACCTGAGAAAATGAGAATCAAAAGTCACAGGATGGCAACACTGCACTCCAGCAATATGTACCACAGCCAACACTTTGAAGCAATGAAGATGTCCATCAACAGAGGATTGCACAAACAAGAAGTGGTCCATGTACACAATAGAATACTACCCCTCTAAAAAATATAAATTAACTTTAAAAAACCAACATAACAAAGGAGACATAAGCCTTTGGGGAGTATATCAGGGCACACTGCACTCTAATTTATAACTGAGCCACACCACTGGCAGGAAGGTCCGTTTCCCTAGGTAACAGAGTGGGCAACGTAGAAATGCTGCCACACTCTGGCGGATACCTGCAACGGCAGCGTTGAAATCTGTGCCAATGGGCACTTCGTATGCACAAGTACTACAGGGCTGCAAATGAAAACTGTCCTTCCAATGTCTTGACGCAGGTAAAGGCCAAAAAATTTCAAAATGTGGCACATACTTCAAGAAAAAAATGGAAGAAGTCAGCTGTAATAGCAGATTGGGAAAAAATGGACATGCCTGAGAGCTCAGTTTCAAGGGAGTATGAGACACGTGCAAATCCAACCATAAAGAGCTATCAGCTCACACCACTGAGAATAACCATCCACAAAAAAATACAAACGATCCATGCTGAAGAGGTTGTGGAGAAATTCATACCCTCAATTTGAAGTGGGACGTAACCTGGTAAGAGCCACTAATGGGAAGAGACTGCAGGGGCCTATAAAATGTAAACCTTGAGCTACTATATGATCCAGAAGGCCCACTCCTCAGGCTACACCCTAAGAAGACAAAATTGGAAAGACACAGGCAGGCAAATTTGCACTGTAGAAGTATTACAGTAGCCAAGACATGGAAGTAACCAAAACATCCATCAAGAGATGAGTGGACAATGAAGAACGTGTACATGTACAGATGGAATATTAGCCAAGGAAAAAAATGACACAATGCCATTTGCAGGACCATACATGAGTCTAGGGGTAATCATGCAACTTGTAGTAAGTGAGAAAGCGAAAGACACATATCTTATCATATCACTTATGGGTGTTACCTGAAAATTGATACCAATGAAGATATTTCCACAGAGAAATGCAATCACAGATTCACTAAACAAACTTATGGTTCACAAAATGGAAAGGTGTGAGGATTGGATACATTAAGATATTGGGGTAAACACAGATACACAAACAGACGAGAAATATAGAGGCACCGAAAACCTACGGCATACCAAGAGAAGACTACTCAACATTGTGTCCTAACCTGCACGGGAAAAGGATCTGAAGATGAAGAGATATATGTATATGTGTAAAAGTACCACATCTTGCACACCTAGAAAAAACAAAACATTGTCATCTAATTTGCTGTGATAAGAAATAAAAATTAATTAAAAAAACGAACAAGAAGTAATGAGACCTAATCTTAAGGGGCTTTTCCTGGCACATTCCATTCTAATTTACAACCTACAACACTACTTCCATTATGGATCTGTTGCCCTAGTAACCAGGTTTGGTAAGGAGAAGTGCTGCCGCTTTCTGGCCGTTTCACACAACAGGGCCAATCGTCACTTAATATTCAAAACACTTGCAGGCCTGTAAATGACACCTGCCATCAAAAAAAAATCCTGGGGTCGTAAATCGACCAGTAAATTCAAAACTCGTCAACATTTCAAGAAGACAATTTCAAGAGGCATATTTTACCCACATTTTATATTTTCTTTTCCTTTAAAATAAGAGGGAACTGAGAAATGCTCCACATCAGCAATTCATAAAGCCATGAAAATCCAACTACAGAAATGTTCACCTCACAGCCGTCAGAATGTTCTTCAGCAAAACGTCTACAAAGAATAAACGCTGAAGTGCTTTCAGAGAACTGTGTACCCTCTAGATGCTGGGGCGATGGAAGCTGGTAACACCCGGTAGTGATAACATAACGGAGGTGCGTTTAAGTGTAAAAATTTAGCCACCATGTGATGTGGTAGGTCCTTTGATGCACCTATCACCTGAGCAGAGCAGAATGGAAAAGACCCAGGCGGGCAATCCTGCACTGCAGAAACATTTAACATAGCCAAGACTTGGAAGAATCCAAAATGTCCATCAACAGAAAAATGCACAAAGAGGAAGTGGTGAGTGTAAACAATGGAATATAAGCCATGGAAAACAATGAAACAGTGCCGTTTGCACCACCTTATAAGGACCTAAAGATAATCACCCAACTTGAAGTAAGAAAGAAACTGAAAGACAGATATCCTATGACACCACTTCTAGGTGTTACCTAAACATTGATACCCATGAACTTATTTCAAGGAGAAGGGAAAACATGGATTAAAAAAATTACTCCGTTTAACCAAATGGAAAGGTGTAAGGAATGTATGAATTACGATCAGGGCGTTAACAGACATGTACTCATACATATGAAATATATAATCACAAAATGCCTATGGAATACCAAGAGAGGTCTACTCATCACTCTGTAATACCCAACACCGGAAAGGATCCAAAGATGAAAACACAGATACATTGATATGATAAACCAGATTCTGACCACCTAGGAGAAACATTTTTTATCAAATTGGTCCTGATACCTAATAAAAATTAAATTTAAAAAACAAACAACAAGTAAGGAGATATAAGCTCTTGGGGGATTGTGCTGTCACATTCCACCCTAATTTGAAGCCTACTAACACGATTTCCAGGAAAGCTCTCTTGCACAAAAAACCAGAGTTGGAAATGTAGATATGCTGACGCCTTCTGGCTGTTTACTGCAAGGGCAGCTTGAAACCCAAAGCTAATGGTCACTTAACATTCACAAGGCCTCAGGGCTTTAAAGGACACTGCCCTAAAACAATTGTGCTGAAGTAGGGAATGACCAGAAAAATTCAAAACAGGCAAATTTTTCAAGAAGATAGTATGAAGAAGTAAGTTTTACTCACCGTCCTTCCAAAACAAGGAAAATGGATAAAAGCTCAACCTCAGGAATTATTACACTCATGCAAATCTAATCTACAAAAAGGTTTCAACTCACACAGGTCGACTGAGCCTCAGCAAAATGTCTACAAATAATGAAAGCTTAAGTGGTGTTTGAGAACTGTGTACCCTCTAGCTGCTGGTGCCATGTAAAGTGGTCACAGCCAATAATGAGAACAGAAAGGAGCAGCATTTAGCAGTAAAAATTGAGCTACCATTCGAGGCAGCAGACCCACCGCTTTGCCTCTCACCTGAGAAGACCAGAATCTAGAAGACACAGGCTGCAAAAGCTGCACTGCACCTTTATTCACAATAGCCAAGACATGCAAGCAACCTAAATGTCCATCAACAGATGAATGGATAAAGAAGGAGTGGTCCATGTAAACAACGGAATACTAGCCATGGATGACAATGAAACACTGCTCTTTGAGGTACCATAGATGAGCCTAGAGATAATCACAAACCATGAGGTAAGTTGGAAAGCAAAAGACATATATCCTATGAATTATCACTTAGAGGTGTCACCTAAGAACTGAGAAAAATGGACATATTTCCATAGAGAAAGACACACACAGACTTGAGAAAGAAACTATGCATATCTAAAAGGAAAGGTGGTGGCAATGGATAAATTAAGATTAGGTTTCCCATACCTATACAAATACAGATTAAGTACGTATATCAAAAAGCGCGAGCACATAGCAAGGGACGTCTAGTGAACACTCTGTAATCGTTTACATGGGAAAAGAATCTGTACATGAATAGGTATATATGATGTACAAAAGTACCAGATTGTTGACACCTAGGACAAACTGTATTCTGATCATTACCCCGATTAAAACAATTCAAACAACGAACAAGAAGTAATGAGGCATAAACTACAGGGGCTTTTCCCTGGCACATTCCATTCTAATTTACAAACTAGTAACAGGATTTCAAGAAAGGCTCTGCTCCCCTAGTAACCAGATTTGGGAATGGAGAAATGCTGCCACCTTGTGGCCGTTTCCCACAACACCAGTTTTAACCCAGTGCTAATGGTCACTAAATATTCACACTCATTGCAGGCATTTAAATGACACCTGCTCTCAAAAAAAATCCTGGGGTCCCAAATGGACCACAAATTCAAAAGAGGGCAACCTTCCAAGAAGACAATATCAAGAGGTATATTGTACTCACGCAATTATTTTTTCTTAAGAAAGGAGAAATGTGTGGGAAAATGCTGAATCTTAGGAATTATTAAAGACATGCGAATCCAAATTACAAAAAACCTATCAGCTCACACCAGGCAGAATGGCAAACATGCTGCAAACAACAAATGCTGAAGGGGTTGTGGAAAAATGCATACCCTCGGGGTTCATTGGGACGTGGTAAGAGCCACGAATGAAAACACAACAGAGGTGCTTTGAAAAGGTAACCACTGAGCTACCAGTCAATGAATCATCCCCACTCTTGGGCCTATCACCTGAGAAAATGAGAATCAAAAGTCACAGGATGGCAACACTGCACTCCAGCAATATATACCACAGCCAACACTTTGAAGCAATGAAGATGTCCATCAACAGAGGATTGCACAAACAAGAAGTGGTCCATGTACACAATAGAATACTACCCCTCTAAAAAATATAAATTAACTTTAAAAAACCAACATAACAAAGGAGACATAAGCCTTTGGGGAGTATATCAGGGCACACTGCACTCTAATTTATAACTGAGCCACACCACTGGCAGGAAGGTCCGTTTCCCTAGGTAACAGAGTGGGCAACGTAGAAATGCTGCCACACTCTGGCGGATACCTGCAACGGCAGCTTTGAAATCTGTGCCAATGGGCACTTCATATGCACAAGTACTACAGGGCTGCAAATGAAAACTGTCCTTCCAATGTCATGACGCAGGTAAAGGCCAAAAAATTTCAAAATGTAGCACATACTTCAAGAAAAATAATTGAAGAAGTCAGCTGTAATAGCAGATTGGGAAAAAATGGACATGCCTGAGAGCTCAGTTTCAAGGGAGTATGAGACACGTGCAAATCCAACCATAAAGAGGTATCAGCTCGCACCACTGAGAATAACCATCCACAAAAAAGTACAAACGATCCATGCTGAAGAGGTTGTGGAGAAATTCATACCCTCAATTTGAAGTGGGACGTAACCTGGTAAGAGCCACTAATGGGAAGAGACTGGAGGGGCCTATAAAAGGTAAACCTTGAGCTACTATATGATCCAGAAGGCCCACTCCTCAGGCTACATCCTAAGAAGACAAAATTGGAAAGATATAGGCAGGCACATTTGCACTGTAGAAGTATTACAGTAGGCAAGACATGGAAGTAACCAAAACATCCATCAAGAGATGAGTGGACAAAGAACAACACATACATGTACAGATGGAATATTAGCCAAGGACAAAAATGACACAATGCCATTTGCAGGACCATACAGGAGTCTAGGGGTAATCATGCAACTTGTAGTAAGTGAGAAAGCGAAAGACACATATCTTATCATATCACTTATGGGTGTTACCTGAAAATTGATACCAATGAACATATTTCGACAGGGAAATGCAATCACAGATTCATTAAACAAACTTATGGTTCACAAAATGGAAAGGTGTGAGGATTGGATACATTAAGATATTGGGGTAAACACAGATACACAAACAGACGTGAAATATAGAAGCACCGAAAACCTATGGCATACCAAGAGAAGACTACTCAACATTGTGTCATAACCAGCACGGGAAAAGGATCTGAAGATGAAGAGATATATGTATATGTGTAAAAGTACCACATCTTGCACGCCTAGAAAAAACAAAACATTGTCATCTAATTTGCTGTGATATGAAATAAAAATTAATTAAAAAAACGAACAAGAAGTAATGAGACCTAATCTTAAGGGGCTTTTCCTGGCACATTCCATTCTAATTTACAACCTACAACACTACTTCCATTATGGATCTGTTGCCCTAGTAACCAGGTTTGGTAAGGAGAAGTGCGGCGGCCTTCTGGCCATTTCACACAACACGGCCAATCGTCACTTAATATTCAAAATACTTGCAGGCCTGTAAATCACACCTGCCATCAAAAAGAAAAATCCTGGGGTCATAAATCGACCAGTAAATTCAAAACTCGTCAACATTTCAAGAAGACAATTTCAAGAGGCATACTTTACCCACATTTTGTATTTTCTTTTCCTTTAAAATAAGAGGGAACTGAAAAATGCTCCACATCGGCAATTAATAAAGCCATGAAAATCCAACTCCAGAAATGTTCACCTCACAGCCGTCAGAATGTTCTTCAGCAAAACGTCTACAAAGAATAAACGCTGAAGTGCTTTCAGAGAACTGTGTACCCTCTAGATGCTGGGGGGATGGAAGCTGGTAACACCCGGTAGTGATAACATAACGGAGGTGCGTTTAAGTGTAAAAATTTAGCCACCATGTGATGTGGTAGGTCCTTTGATGCACCTATCACCTGAGCAGAGCAGAATGGAAAAGACACAGGCGGGCAATCCTGCACTGCAGAAACATTTAACATAGCCAAGACTTGGAAGAAACCAAAATGTCCATCAACAGAAAAATGCACAAAGAGGAAGTGGTGAGTGTAAACAATGGAATATAAGCCATGGAAAACAATGAAACAGTGCCGTTTGCACCACCTTATAAGGACCTAAAGATAATCACCCAACTTGAAGTAAGAAAGAAACTGAAAGACAGATATCCTATGACACCACTTCTAGGTGTTACCTAAAAATTGATACTCATGAACTTATTTCCAGGAGAAGGGAAAACATGGTTTAAAAAAAATACTCTGTTTAACCAAATGGAAAGGTGTAAGGAATGTATGAATTACGATCAGGGCGTTAACAGACATGTACTCATACATATGAAATATATAATCACAAAATGCCTATGGGATACCAAGAGAGGCCTACTCATCACTCTGTAATAACCTACACCAGACAGGATCCAAAGATGAAAACACACATACATGGATATGATAAACCATATTCTGTCCACCTAGGAGAAACATTTTTTATCAAATTGGTCCTGATACCTAATAAAAATTAAATTTAAAAAACAAACAACAAGTAAGGAGATATAAGCTCTTGGGGGATTGTGCTGTCACATTCCACTCTAATTTGAAGCCTACTAACACGATTTCTGGGAAAGCTCTCTTGCACAAAATTCCACAGTTGGAGGGCTTCCCTGGTGGCGCAGTGGTTGAGAATCTGCCTGCCAATGCAGGGGACACGGGTTCGAGCCCTGGTCTGGAAGGATCCCACATGCCGCGGAGCAACTAGGCCCTTGAGCCACAACTACTGAGCCTGCGCGTCTGGAGCTTGTGCTCTGCAACAAAGGAGGCCGCGACAGTGAAAGGCCCGCGCACTGCGATGAAGAGTGGACCCCACTTGCCACAACTAGAGAAAGCCCTCGCCCAGAAGCGAGGACCCAACACAGCAAAAATAAATAACTTAAAAAAAAACAGAGTTGGAAATGTAGATATGCTGACGCCTTCTGGCTGTTTACTGCAAGGGCAGCTTGAAACCCACAGCTAATGGTCACTTAACATTCACAAGGCCTCAGGGCTTTAAAGGACACTGCCCTAAAACAATTGTGCTGAAGTAAGGAATGACCAGAAAAATTCAAAACAGGCAAATTTTTCAAGAAGATAGTATGAAGAAGTAAGTTTTACTCACTGTCCTTCCAAAACAAGGAAAATGGATCAAAGCTCAACCTCAGGAATTATTACACTCATGCAAATCTAATCTACAAAAAGGTTTCAACTCACACAGGTCGACTGAGCCTCAGCAAAATGTCTACAAATAATGAAAGCTTAAGTGGTGTTTGAGAACTGTGTACCCTCTAGCTGCTGGTGCCATGTAAAGTGGTCACAGCCAATAATGAGAACAGAAAGGAGCAGCATTTAACAGTAAAAATTGAGCTACCATTCGATGCAGCAGACCCACCGCTTTGCCTCTCACCTGAGAAGACCAGAATCTAGAAGACACGGGCTGCAAAAGCTGCACTGCACCTTTATTCACAATAGCCAAGACATGCAAGCAACCTAAATGTCCATCAACACATGAATGGATAAAGAAGGAGTGGTCCATGTAAACAACGGAATACTAGCCATGGATGACAATGAAACACTGCTCTTTGAGGTACCATAGATGAGCCTAGAGATAATCACAGACCATGAGGTAAGTTGGAAAGCAAAAGACATATATCCTATGAATTATCACTTAGAGGTGTCACCTAAGAACTGAGAAAAATGGACATATTTCCATAGAGAAAGACACACACAGACTTGAGAAAGAAACTATGCATATCTAAAAGGAAAGGTGGTGGCAATGGATAAATTAAGATTAGGTTTCCCATACCTATACAAATACAGATTAAGTACATATATCAAAAAGCCCGAGCACATAGCAAGGGACGTCTAGAGAACACTCTGTAATCCGTTACATGGGAAAAGAATCTGTACATGAATAGGTATATATGATGTACAAAAGTACCAGATTGTTGACACCTAGGACAAACTGTATTCTGATCATTACCCCGATTAAAACAATTCAAACAACGAACAAGAAGTAATGAGGCATAAACTACAGGGGCTTTTCCCTGGCACATTCCATTCTAATTTACAAACTAGTAACAGGATTTCAAGAAAGGCTCTGCTCCCCTAGTAACCAGATTTGGGAATGGAGAAATGCTGCCACCTTGTGGCCGTTTCCCACAACACCAGTTTTAACCCAGTGCTAATGGTCACTAAATATTCACACTCATTGCAGGCATGTAAATGACACCTGCTCTCAAAAAAAACCTGGGGTCCCAAATGGACCACAAATTCAAAAGAGGGCAACCTTCCAAGAAGTCAATATCAAGAGGTATATTGTACTCACCCAATTAGTTTTTCTTAAGAAAGGAGAAATGTGTGGGAAAATGCTGAATCTTAGGGATTATTAAAGACATGCAAATCCAAATTACAAAAAACCTATCAGCTCACACCAGTCAGAACGTCAAACATGCTGCAAACAATAAATGCTGAAGGGGTTGTGGAAAAATGCGTACCCTCGGGGTTCATTGGGACGTGGTAAGAGCCACGAATGAAAACACAATAGAGGTGCTTTGAAAAGGTAACCACTGAGCTACCAGTCAATGAATCATCCTCATTCTTAGGGCTATCACCTGAGAAAATGAGAATCAAAAGTCACAGGATGGCAACACTGCACTCCAGCAATATGTACCACAGCCAACACTTTGAAGCAATGAAGATGTCCATCAACAGAGGATTGCACAAACAAGAAGTGGTCCATGTACACAATAGAATACTACCCCTCTAAAAAATATAAATTAACTTTAAAAAACCAACATAACAAAGGAGACATAAGCCTTTGGGGAGTATATCAGGGCACACTGCACTCTAATTTATAACTGAGCCACACCACTGGCAGGAAGGTCCGTTTCCCTAGGTAACAGAGTGGGCAACGTAGAAATGCTGCCACACTCTGGCGGATACCTGCAACGGCAGCTTTGAAATCTGTGCCAATGGGCACTTCATATGCACAAGTACTACAGGGCTGCAAATGAAAACTGTCCTTCCAATGTCATGACGCAGGTAAAGGCCAAAAAATTTCAAAATGTAGCACATACTTCAAGAAAAATAATTGAAGAAGTCAGCTGTAATAGCAGATTGGGAAAAAATGGACATGCCGGAGAGCTCAGTTTCAAGGGAGTATGAGACACGTGCAAATCCAACCATAAAGAGGTATCAGCTCGCACCACTGAGAATAACCATCCACAAAAAAGTACAAACGATCCATGCTGAAGAGGTTGTGGAGAAATTCATACCCTCAATTTGAAGTGGGACGTAACCTGGTAAGAGCCACTAATGGGAAGAGACTGGAGGGGCCTATAAAAGGTAAACCTTGAGCTACTATATGATCCAGAAGGCCCACTCCTCAGGCTACATCCTAAGAAGACAAAATTGGAAAGATATAGGCAGGCACATTTGCACTGTAGAAGTATTACAGTAGGCAAGACATGGAAGTAACCAAAACATCCATCAAGAGATGAGTGGACAAAGAACAACACATACATGTACAGATGGAATATTAGCCAAGGACAAAAATGACACAATGCCATTTGCAGGACCATACAGGAGTCTAGGGGTAATCATGCAACTTGTAGTAAGTGAGAAAGCGAAAGACACATATCTTATCATATCACTTATGGGTGTTACCTGAAAATTGATACCAATGAACATATTTCGACAGGGAAATGCAATCACAGATTCATTAAACAAACTTATGGTTCACAAAATGGAAAAGTGTGAGGATTGGATACATTAAGATATTGGGGTAAACACAGATACACAAACAGACGTGAAATATAGAAGCACCGAAAACCTATGGCATACCAAGAGAAGACTACTCAACATTGTGTCATAACCAGCACGGGAAAAGGACCTGAAGATGAAGAGATATATGTATATGTGTAAAAGTACCACATCTTGCACGCCTAGAAAAAACAAAACATTGTCATCTAATTTGCTGTGATATGAAATAAAAATTAATTAAAAAAACGAACAAGAAGTAATGAGACCTAATCTTAAGGGGCTTTTCCTGGCACATTCCATTCTAATTTACAACCTACAACACTACTTCCATTATGGATCTGTTGCCCTAGTAACCAGGTTTGGTAAGGAGAAGTGCTGCGGCCTTCTGGCCATTTCACACAACACGGCCAATCGTCACTTAATATTCAAAATACTTGCAGGCCTGTAAATGACACCTGCCAACAAAAAGAAAAATCCTGGGGTCATAAATCGACCAGTAAATTCAAAACTCGTCAACATTTCAAGAAGACAATTTCAAGAGGCATACTTTACCCACATTTTGTATTTTCTTTTCCTTTAAAATAAGAGGGAACTGAAAAATGCTCCACATCGGCAATTAATAAAGCCATGAAAATCCAACTCCAGAAATGTTCACCTCACAGCCGTCAGAATGTTCTTCAGCAAAACGTCTACAAAGAATAAACACTGAAGTGCTTTCAGAGAACTGTATACCCTCTAGATGCTGGGGGGATGGAAGCTGGTAACACCCGGTAGTGATAACATAACGGAGGTGCGTTTAAGTGTAAAAATGTAGCCACCATGTGATGTGGTAGGTCCTTTGATGCACCTATCACCTGAGCAGAGCAGAATGGAAAAGACACAGGCGGGCAATCCTGCACTGCAGAAACATTTAACATAGCCAAGACTTGGAAGAAACCAAAATGTCCATCAACAGAAAAATGCACAAAGAGGAAGTGGTGAGTGTAAACAATGGAATATAAGCCATGGAAAACAATGAAACAGTGCCGTTTGCACCACCTTATAAGGACCTAAAGATAATCACCCAACTTGAAGTAAGAAAGAAACTGAAAGACAGATATCCTATGACACCACTTCTAGGTGTTACCTAAAAATTGATACTCATGAACTTATTTCCAGGAGAAGGGAAAACATGGTTTAAAAAAAATACTCTGTTTAACCAAATGGAAAGGTGTAAGGAATGTATGAATTACGATCAGGGCGTTAACAGACATGTACTCATACATATGAAATATATAATCACAAAATGCCTATGGAATACCAAGAGAGGCCTACTCATCACTCTGTAATAACCTACACCAGACAGGATCCAAAGATGAAAACACACATACATGGATATGATAAACCATATTCTGTCCACCTAGGAGAAACATTTTTTATCAAATTGGTCCTGATACCTAATAAAAATTAAATTTAAAAAACAAACAACAAGTAAGGAGATATAAGCTCTTGGGGGATTGTGCTGTCACATTCCACTCTAATTTGAAGCCTACTAACACGATTTCTGGGAAAGCTCTCTTGCACAAAATTCCACAGTTGGAGGGCTTCCCTGGTGGCGCAGTGGTTGAGAATCTGCCTGCCAATGCAGGGGACACGGGTTCGAGCCCTGGTCTGGAAGGATCCCACATGCCGCGGAGCAACTAGGCCCTTGAGCCACAACTACTGAGCCTGCGCGTCTGGAGCTTGTGCTCTGCAACAAAGGAGGCCGCGACAGTGAAAGGCCCGCGCACTGCGATGAAGAGTGGACCCCACTTGCCACAACTAGAGAAAGCCCTCGCCCAGAAGCGAGGACCCAACACAGCAAAAATAAATAACTTAAAAAAAAACAGAGTTGGAAATGTAGATATGCTGACGCCTTCTGGCTGTTTACTGCAAGGGCAGCTTGAAACCCACAGCTAATGGTCACTTAACATTCACAAGGCCTCAGGGCTTTAAAGGACACTGCCCTAAAACAATTGTGCTGAAGTAAGGAATGACCAGAAAAATTCAAAACAGGCAAATTTTTCAAGAAGATAGTATGAAGAAGTAAGTTTTACTCACTGTCCTTCCAAAACAAGGAAAATGGATCAAAGCTCAACCTCAGGAATTATTACACTCATGCAAATCTAATCTACAAAAAGGTTTCAACTCACACAGGTCGACTGAGCCTCAGCAAAATGTCTACAAATAATGAAAGCTTAAGTGGTGTTTGAGAACTGTGTACCCTCTAGCTGCTGGTGCCATGTAAAGTGGTCACAGCCAATAATGAGAACAGAAAGGAGCAGCATTTAACAGTAAAAATTGAGCTACCATTCGATGCAGCAGACCCACCGCTTTGCCTCTCACCTGAGAAGACCAGAATCTAGAAGACACAGGCTGCAAAAGCTGCACTGCACCTTTATTCACAATAGCCAAGACATGCAAGCAACCTAAATGTCCATCAACACATGAATGGATAAAGAAGGAGTGGTCCATGTAAACAACGGAATACTAGCCATGGATGACAATGAAACACTGCTCTTTGAGGTACCATAGATGAGCCTAGAGATAATCACAGACCATGAGGTAAGTTGGAAAGCAAAAGACATATATCCTATGAATTATCACTTAGAGGTGTCACCTAAGAACTGAGAAAAATGGACATATTTCCATAGAGAAAGACACACACAGACTTGAGAAAGAAACTATGCATATCTAAAAGGAAAGGTGGTGGCAATGGATAAATTAAGATTAGGTTTCCCATACCTATACAAATACAGATTAAGTACATATATCAAAAAGCCCGAGCACATAGCAAGGGACGTCTAGAGAACACTCTGTAATCCGTTACATGGGAAAAGAATCTGTACATGAATAGGTATATATGATGTACAAAAGTACCAGATTGTTGACACCTAGGACAAACTGTATTCTGATCATTACCCCGATTAAAACAATTCAAACAATGAACAAGAAGTAATGAGGCATAAACTACAGGGGCTTTTCCCTGGCACATTCCATTCTAATTTACAAACTAGTAACAGGATTTCAAGAAAGGCTCTGCTCCCCTAGTAACCAGATTTGGGAATGGAGAAATGCTGCCACCTTGTGGCCGTTTCCCACAACACCAGTTTTAACCCAGTGCTAATGGTCACTAAATATTCACACTCATTGCAGGCATGTAAATGACACCTGCTCTCAAAAAAAACCTGGGGTCCCAAATGGACCACAAATTCAAAAGAGGGCAACCTTCCAAGAAGTCAATATCAAGAGGTATATTGTACTCACCCAATTAGTTTTTCTTAAGAAAGGAGAAATGTGTGGGAAAATGCTGAATCTTAGGAATTATTAAAGACATGCAAATCCAAATTACAAAAAACCTATCAGCTCACACCAGTCAGAACGTCAAACATGCTGCAAACAATAAATGCTGAAGGGGTTGTGGAAAAATGCGTACCCTCGGGGTTCATTGGGACGTGGTAAGAGCCACGAATGAAAACACAACAGAGGTGCTTTGAAAAGGTAACCACTGAGCTACCAGTCAATGAATCATCCTCACTGTTGGGCCTATCACCTGAGAAAATGAGAATCAAAAGTCACAGGATGGCAACACTGCACTCCAGCAATATGTACCACAGCCAACACTTTGAAGCAATGAAGATGTCCATCAACAGAGGATTGCACAAACAAGAAGTGGTCCATGTACACAATAGAATACTACCCCTCTAAAAAATATAAATTAACTTTAAAAAACCAACATAACAAAGGAGACATAAGCCTTTGGGGAGTATATCAGGGCACACTGCACTCTAATTTATAACTGAGCCACACCACTGGCAGGAAGGTCCGTTTCCCTAGGTAACAGAGTGGGCAACGTAGAAATGCTGCCACACTCTGGCGGATACCTGCAACGGCAGCTTTGAAATCTGTGCCAATGGGCACTTCATATGCACAAGTACTACAGGGCTGCAAATGAAAACTGTCCTTCCAATGTCATGACGCAGGTAAAGGCCAAAAAATTTCAAAATGTAGCACATACTTCAAGAAAAATAATTGAAGAAGTCAGCTGTAATAGCACATTGGGAAAAAATGGACATGCCTGAGAGCTCAGTTTCAAGGGAGTATGAGACACGTGCAAATCCAACCATAAAGAGGTATCAGCTCGCACCACTGAGAATAACCATCCACAAAAAAGTACAAACGATCCATGCTGAAGAGGTTGTGGAGAAATTCATACCCTCAATTTGAAGTGGGACGTAACCTGGTAAGAGCCACTAATGGGAAGAGACTGGAGGGGCCTATAAAAGGTAAACCTTGAGCTACTATATGATCCAGAAGGCCCACTCCTCAGGCTACATCCTAAGAAGACAAAATTGGAAAGATATAGGCAGGCACATTTGCACTGTAGAAGTATTACAGTAGGCAAGACATGGAAGTAACCAAAACATCCATCAAGAGATGAGTGGACAAAGAACAACACATACATGTACAGATGGAATATTAGCCAAGGACAAAAATGACACAATGCCATTTGCAGGACCATACAGGAGTCTAGGGGTAATCATGCAACTTGTAGTAAGTGAGAAAGCGAAAGACACATATCTTATCATATCACTTATGGGTGTTACCTGAAAATTGATACCAATGAACATATTTCGACAGGGAAATGCAATCACAGATTCATTAAACAAACTTATGGTTCACAAAATGGAAAGGTGTGAGGATTGGATACATTAAGATATTGGGGTAAACACAGATACACAAACAGACGTGAAATATAGAAGCACCGAAAACCTATGGCATACCAAGAGAAGACTACTCAACATTGTGTCATAACCAGCACGGGAAAAGGACCTGAAGATGAAGAGATATATGTATATGTGTAAAAGTACCACATCTTGCATGCCTAGAAAAAACAAAACATTGTCATCTAATTTGCTGTGATATGAAATAAAAATTAATTAAAAAAAGAACAAGAAGTAATGAGACCTAATCTTAAGGGGCTTTTCCTGGCACATTCCATTCTAATTTACAACCTACAACACTACTTCCATTATGGATCTGTTGCCCTAGTAACCAGGTTTGGTAAGGAGAAGTGCTGCGGCCTTCTGGCCATTTCACACAACACGGCCAATCGTCACTTAATATTCAAAATACTTGCAGGCCTGTAAATGACACCTGCCAACAAAAAGAAAAATCCTGGGGTCATAAATCGACCAGTAAATTCAAAACTCGTCAACATTTCAAGAAGACAATTTCAAGAGGCATACTTTACCCACATTTTGTATTTTCTTTTCCTTTAAAATAAGAGGGAACTGAAAAATGCTCCACATCGGCAATTAATAAAGCCATGAAAATCCAACTCCAGAAATGTTCACCTCACAGCCGTCAGAATGTTCTTCAGCAAAACGTCTACAAAGAATAAACGCTGAAGTGCTTTCAGAGAACTGTGTACCCTCTAGATGCTGGGGGGATGGAAGCTGGTAACACCCGGTAGTGATAACATAACGGAGGTGCGTTTAAGTGTAAAAATTTAGCCACCATGTGATGTGGTAGGTCCTTTGATGCACCTATCACCTGAGCAGAGCAGAATGGAAAAGACCCAGGCGGGCAATCCTGCACTGCAGAAACATTTAACATAGCCAAGACTTGGAAGAAACCAAAATGTCCATCAACAGAAAAATGCACAAAGAGGAAGTGGTGAGTGTAAACAATGGAATATAAGCCATGGAAAACAATGAAACAGTGCCGTTTGCACCACCTTATAAGGACCTAAAGATAATCACCCAACTTGAAGTAAGAAAGAAACTGAAAGACAGATATCCTATGACACCACTTCTAGGTGTTACCTAAAAATTGATACTCATGAACTTATTTCCAGGAGAATGGAAAACATGGTTTAAAAAAAATACTCTGTTTAACCAAATGGAAAGGTGTAAGGAATGTATGAATTACGATCAGGGCGTTAACAGACATGTACTCATACATATGAAATATATAATCACAAAATGCCTATGGGATACCAAGAGAGGCCTACTCATCACTCTGTAATAACCTACACCAGACAGGATCCAAAGATGAAAACACA
Organism: Mesoplodon densirostris; assembly: GCF_025265405.1. Lineage (NCBI taxonomy): Eukaryota > Metazoa > Chordata > Mammalia > Artiodactyla > Ziphiidae > Mesoplodon > Mesoplodon densirostris. The sequence goes on from NC_082665.1 coordinate 122,079,365, forward strand.
CATACATGGATATGATAAACCATATTCTGTCCACCTAGGAGAAACATTTTTTATCAAATTGGTCCTGATACCTAATAAAAATTAAATTTAAAAAACAAACAACAAGTAAGGAGATATAAGCTCTTGGGGGATTGTGCTGTCACATTCCACTCTAATTTGAAGCCTACTAACACGATTTCTGGGAAAGCTCTCTTGCACAAAATTCCACAGTTGGAGGGCTTCCCTGGTGGCGCAGTGGTTGAGAATCTGCCTGCCAATGCAGGGGACACGGGTTCGAGCCCTGGTCTGGAAGGATCCCACATGCCGCGGAGCAACTAGGCCCTTGAGCCACAACTACTGAGCCTGCGCGTCTGGAGCTTGTGCTCTGCAACAAAGGAGGCCGCGACAGTGAAAGGCCCGCGCACTGCGATGAAGAGTGGACCCCACTTGCCACAACTAGAGAAAGCCCTCGCCCAGAAGCGAGGACCCAACACAGCAAAAATAAATAACTTAAAAAAAAACAGAGTTGGAAATGTAGATATGCTGACGCCTTCTGGCTGTTTACTGCAAGGGCAGCTTGAAACCCACAGCTAATGGTCACTTAACATTCACAAGGCCTCAGGGCTTTAAAGGACACTGCCCTAAAACAATTGTGCTGAAGTAAGGAATGACCAGAAAAATTCAAAACAGGCAAATTTTTCAAGAAGATAGTATGAAGAAGTAAGTTTTACTCACTGTCCTTCCAAAACAAGGAAAATGGATCAAAGCTCAACCTCAGGAATTATTACACTCATGCAAATCTAATCTACAAAAAGGTTTCAACTCACACAGGTCGACTGAGCCTCAGCAAAATGTCTACAAATAATGAAAGCTTAAGTGGTGTTTGAGAACTGTGTACCCTCTAGCTGCTGGTGCCATGTAAAGTGGTCACAGCCAATAATGAGAACAGAAAGGAGCAGCATTTAACAGTAAAAATTGAGCTACCATTCGATGCAGCAGACCCACCGCTTTGCCTCTCACCTGAGAAGACCAGAATCTAGAAGACACGGGCTGCAAAAGCTGCACTGCACCTTTATTCACAATAGCCAAGACATGCAAGCAACCTAAATGTCCATCAACACATGAATGGATAAAGAAGGAGTGGTCCATGTAAACAACGGAATACTAGCCATGGATGACAATGAAACACTGCTCTTTGAGGTACCATAGATGAGCCTAGAGATAATCACAGACCATGAGGTAAGTTGGAAAGCAAAAGACATATATCCTATGAATTATCACTTAGAGGTGTCACCTAAGAACTGAGAAAAATGGACATATTTCCATAGAGAAAGACACACACAGACTTGAGAAAGAAACTATGCATATCTAAAAGGAAAGGTGGTGGCAATGGATAAATTAAGATTAGGTTTCCCATACCTATACAAATACAGATTAAGTACATATATCAAAAAGCCCGAGCACATAGCAAGGGACGTCTAGAGAACACTCTGTAATCCGTTACATGGGAAAAGAATCTGTACATGAATAGGTATATATGATGTACAAAAGTACCAGATTGTTGACACCTAGGACAAACTGTATTCTGATCATTACCCCGATTAAAACAATTCAAACAACGAACAAGAAGTAATGAGGCATAAACTACAGGGGCTTTTCCCTGGCACATTCCATTCTAATTTACAAACTAGTAACAGGATTTCAAGAAAGGCTCTGCTCCCCTAGTAACCAGATTTGGGAATGGAGAAATGCTGCCACCTTGTGGCCGTTTCCCACAACACCAGTTTTAACCCAGTGCTAATGGTCACTAAATATTCACACTCATTGCAGGCATGTAAATGACACCTGCTCTCAAAAAAAACCTGGGGTCCCAAATGGACCACAAATTCAAAAGAGGGCAACCTTCCAAGAAGTCAATATCAAGAGGTATATTGTACTCACCCAATTAGTTTTTCTTAAGAAAGGAGAAATGTGTGGGAAAATGCTGAATCTTAGGAATTATTAAAGACATCCAAATCCAAATTACAAAAAACCTATCAGCTCACACCAGTCAGAACGTCAAACATGCTGCAAACAATAAATGCTGAAGGGGTTGTGGAAAAATGCATACCCTCGGGGTTCATTGGGACGTGGTAAGAGCCACGAATGAAAACACAATAGAGGTGCTTTGAAAAGGTAACCACTGAGCTACCAGTCAATGAATCATCCTCACTGTTGGGCCTATCACCTGAGAAAATGAGAATCAAAAGTCACAGGATGGCAACACTGCACTCCAGCAATATGTACCACAGCCAACACTTTGAAGCAATGAAGATGTCCATCAACAGAGGATTGCACAAACAAGAAGTGGTCCATGTACACAATAGAATACTACCCCTCTAAAAAATATAAATTAACTTTAAAAAACCAACATAACAAAGGAGACATAAGCCTTTGGGGAGTATATCAGGGCACACTGCACTCTAATTTATAACTGAGCCACACCACTGGCAGGAAGGTCCGTTTCCCTAGGTAACAGAGTGGGCAACGTAGAAATGCTGCCACACTCTGGCGGATACCTGCAACGGCAGCTTTGAAATCTGTGCCAATGGGCACTTCATATGCACAAGTACTACAGGGCTGCAAATGAAAACTGTCCTTCCAATGTCATGACGCAGGTAAAGGCCAAAAAATTTCAAAATGTAGCACATACTTCAAGAAAAATAATTGAAGAAGTCAGCTGTAATAGCAGATTGGGAAAAAATGGACATGCCTGAGAGCTCAGTTTCAAGGGAGTATGAGACACGTGCAAATCCAACCATAAAGAGGTATCAGCTCGCACCACTGAGAATAACCATCCACAAAAAAGTACAAACGATCCATGCTGAAGAGGTTGTGGAGAAATTCATACCCTCAATTTGAAGTGGGACGTAACCTGGTAAGAGCCACTAATGGGAAGAGACTGGAGGGGCCTATAAAAGGTAAACCTTGAGCTACTATATGATCCAGAAGGCCCACTCCTCAGGCTACATCCTAAGAAGACAAAATTGGAAAGATATAGGCAGGCACATTTGCACTGTAGAAGTATTACAGTAGGCAAGACATGGAAGTAACCAAAACATCCATCAAGAGATGAGTGGACAAAGAACAACACATACATGTACAGATGGAATATTAGCCAAGGACAAAAATGACACAATGCCATTTGCAGGACCATACAGGAGTCTAGGGGTAATCATGCAACTTGTAGTAAGTGAGAAAGCGAAAGACACATATCTTATCATATCACTTATGGGTGTTACCTGAAAATTGATACCAATGAACATATTTCGACAGGGAAATGCAATCACAGATTCATTAAACAAACTTATGGTTCACAAAATGGAAAGGTGTGAGGATTGGATACATTAAGATATTGGGGTAAACACAGATACACAAACAGACGTGAAATATAGAAGCACCGAAAACCTATGGCATACCAAGAGAAGACTACTCAACATTGTGTCATAACCAGCACGGGAAAAGGATCTGAAGATGAAGAGATATATGTATATGTGTAAAAGTACCACATCTTGCACGCCTAGAAAAAACAAACATTGTCATCTAATTTGCTGTGATATGAAATAAAAATTAATTAAAAAAACGAACAAGAAGTAATGAGACCTAATCTTAAGGGGCTTTTCCTGGCACATTCCATTCTAATTTACAACCTACAACACTACTTCCGTTATGGATCTGTTGCCCTAGTAACCAGGTTTGGTAAGGAGAAGTGCTGCGGCCTTCTGGCCATTTCACACAACACGGCCAATCGTCACTTAATATTCAAAATACTTGCAGGCCTGTAAATGACACCTGCCAACAAAAAGAAAAATCCTGGTGTCATAAATCGACCAGTAAATTCAAAACTCGTCAACATTTCAAGAAGACAATTTCAAGAGGCATACTTTACCCACATTTTGTATTTTCTTTTCCTTTAAAATAAGAGGGAACTGAAAAATGCTCCACATCGGCAATTAATAAAGCCATGAAAATCCAACTCCAGAAATGTTCACCTCACAGCCGTCAGAATGTTCTTCAGCAAAACGTCTACAAAGAATAAACGCTGAAGTGCTTTCAGAGAACTGTGTACCCTCTAGATGCTGGGGGGATGGAAGCTGGTAACACCCGGTAGTGATAACATAACGGAGGTGCGTTTAAGTGTAAAAATTTAGCCACCATGTGATGTGGTAGGTCCTTTGATGCACCTATCACCTGAGCAGAGCAGAATGGAAAAGACACAGGCGGGCAATCCTGCACTGCAGAAACATTTAACATAGCCAAGACTTGGAAGAAACCAAAATGTCCATCAACAGAAAAATGCACAAAGAGGAAGTGGTGAGTGTAAACAATGGAATATAAGCCATGGAAAACAATGAAACAGTGCCGTTTGCACCACCTTATAAGGACCTAAAGATAATCACCCAACTTGAAGTAAGAAAGAAACTGAAAGACAGATATCCTATGACACCACTTCTAGGTGTTACCTAAAAATTGATACTCATGAACTTATTTCCAGGAGAAGGGAAAACATGGTTTAAAAAAATACTCTGTTTAACCAAATGGAAAGGTGTAAGGAATGTATGAATTACGATCAGGGCGTTAACAGACATGTACTCATACATATGAAATATATAATCACAAAATGCCTATGGAATACCAAGAGAGGCCTACTCATCACTCTGTAATAACCTACACCAGACAGGATCCAAAGATGAAAACACACATACATGGATATGATAAACCATATTCTGTCCACCTAGGAGAAACATTTTTTATCAAATTGGTCCTGATACCTAATAAAAATTAAATTTAAAAAACAAACAACAAGTAAGGAGATATAAGCTCTTGGGGGATTGTGCTGTCACATTCCACTCTAATTTGAAGCCTACTAACACGATTTCTGGGAAAGCTCTCTTGCACAAAATTCCACAGTTGGAGGGCTTCCCTGGTGGCGCAGTGGTTGAGAATCTGCCTGCCAATGCAGGGGACACGGGTTCGAGCCCTGGTCTGGAAGGATCCCACATGCCGCGGAGCAACTAGGCCCTTGAGCCACAACTACTGAGCCTGCGCGTCTGGAGCTTGTGCTCTGCAACAAAGGAGGCCGCGACAGTGAAAGGCCCGCGCACTGCGATGAAGAGTGGACCCCACTTGCCACAACTAGAGAAAGCCCTCGCCCAGAAGCGAGGACCCAACACAGCAAAAATAAATAACTTAAAAAAAAACAGAGTTGGAAATGTAGATATGCTGACGCCTTCTGGCTGTTTACTGCAAGGGCAGCTTGAAACCCACAGCTAATGGTCACTTAACATTCACAAGGCCTCAGGGCTTTAAAGGACACTGCCCTAAAACAATTGTGCTGAAGTAGGGAATGACCAGAAAAATTCAAAACAGGCAAATTTTTCAAGAAGATAGTATGAAGAAGTAAGTTTTACTCACTGTCCTTCCAAAACAAGGAAAATGGATCAAAGCTCAACCTCAGGAATTATTACACTCATGCAAATCTAATCTACAAAAAGGTTTCAACTCACACAGGTCGACTGAGCCTCAGCAAAATGTCTACAAATAATGAAAGCTTAAGTGGTGTTTGAGAACTGTGTACCCTCTAGCTGCTGGTGCCATGTAAAGTGGTAACAGCCAATAATGAGAACAGAAAGGAGCAGCATTTAACAGTAAAAATTGAGCTACCATTCGATGCAGCAGACCCACCGCTTTGCCTCTCACCTGAGAAGACCAGAATCTAGAAGACACGGGCTGCAAAAGCTGCACTGCACCTTTATTCACAATAGCCAAGACATGCAAGCAACCTAAATGTCCATCAACACATGAATGGATAAAGAAGGAGTGGTCCATGTAAACAACGGAATACTAGCCATGGATGACAATGAAACACTGCTCTTTGAGGTACCATAGATGAGCCTAGAGATAATCACAGACCATGAGGTAAGTTGGAAAGCAAAAGACATATATCCTATGAATTATCACTTAGAGGTGTCACCTAAGAACTGAGAAAAATGGACATATTTCCATAGAGAAAGACACACACAGACTTGAGAAAGAAACTATGCATATCTAAAAGGAAAGGTGGTGGCAATGGATAAATTAAGATTAGGTTTCCCATACCTATACAAATACAGATTAAGTACGTATATCAAAAAGCCCGAGCACATAGCAAGGGACGTCTAGTGAACACTCTGTAATTGTTTACATGGGAAAAGAATCTGTACATGAATAGGTATATATGATGTACAAAAATACCAGATTGTTGACACCTAGGACAAACTGTATTCTGATCATTACCCCGATTAAAACAATTCAAACAACGAACAAGAAGTAATGAGGCATAAACTACAGGGGCTTTTCCCTGGCACATTCCATTCTAATTTACAAACTAGTAACAGGATTTCAAGAAAGGCTCTGCTCCCCTAGTAACCAGATTTGGGAATGGAGAAATGCTGCCACCTTGTGGCCATTTCCCACAACACCAGTTTTAACCCAGTGCTAATGGTCACTAAATATTCACACTCATTGCAGGCATTTAAATGACACCTGCTCTCAAAAAAAATCCTGGGGTCCCAAATGGACCACAAATTCAAAAGAGGGCAACCTTCCAAGAAGACAATATCAAGAGGTATATTGTACTCACGCAATTATTTTTTCTTAAGAAAGGAGAAATGTGTGGGAAAATGCTGAATCTTAGGAATTATTAAAGACATGCGAATCCAAATTACAAAAAACCTATCAGCTCACACCAGGCAGAATGGCAAACATGCTGCAAACAACAAATGCTGAAGGGGTTGTGGAAAAATGCATACCCTCGGGGTTCATTGGGACGTGGTAAGAGCCACGAATGAAAACACAACAGAGGTGCTTTGAAAAGGTAACCACTGAGCTACCAGTCAATGAATCATCCCCACTCTTGGGCCTATCACCTGAGAAAATGAGAATCAAAAGTCACAGGATGGCAACACTGCACTCCAGCAATATATACCACAGCCAACACTTTGAAGCAATGAAGATGTCCATCAACAGAGGATTGCACAAACAAGAAGTGGTCCATGTACACAATAGAATACTACTCCTCTAAAAAATATAAATTAACTTTAAAAAACCAACATAACAAAGGAGACATAAGCCTTTGGGGAGTATATCAGGGCACACTGCACTCTAATTTATAACTGAGCCACACCACTGGCAGGAAGGTCCGTTTCCCTAGGTAACAGAGTGGGCAACGTAGAAATGCTGCCACACTCTGGCGGATACCTGCAACGGCAGCTTTGAAATCTGTGCCAATGGGCACTTCATATGCACAAGTACTACAGGGCTGCAAATGAAAACTGTCCTTCCAATGTCTTGACGCAGGTAAAGGCCAAAAAATTTCAAAATGTGGCACATACTTCAAGAAAAATAATTGAAGAAGTCAGCTGTAATAGCAGATTGGGAAAAATGGACCTGTCTGAGACCTCAGTTTCAAGGGAGTATGAGACACGTGCAAATCCAACCATAAAGAGGTATCAGCTCGCACCACTGAGAATAACCATCCACAAAAAAATACAAACGATCCATGCTGAAGAGGTTGTGGAGAAATTCATACCCTCAATTTGAAGTGGGACGTAACCTGGTAAGAGCCACTAATGGGAAGAGACTGCAGGGGACTATAAAAGGTAAACCTTGAGCTACTATATGATCCAGAAGGCCCACTCCTCAGGCAACATCCTAAGAAGACAAAATTGGAAAGACACAGGCAGGCAAATTTGCACTGTAGAAGTATTACAGTAGCCAAGACATGGAAGTAACCAAAACATCCATCAAGAGATGAGTGGACAAAGAAGAACGTGTACATGTACAGATGGAATATTAGCCAAGGACAAAAAATGACACAATGCCATTTGCAGGACCATACAGGAGTCTAGGGGTAATCATGCAACTTGTAGTAAGTGAGAAAGCGAAAGACACATATCTTATCATATCACTTATGGGTGTTACCTGAAAATTGATACCAATGAAGATATTTCCACAGAGAAATGCAATCACAGATTCATTAAACAAACTTATGGTTCACAAAATGGAAAGGTGTGAGGATTGGATACATTAAGATATGGGGGTAAACACAGATACACAAACAGACGTGAAATATAGAAGCACCGAAAACCTATGGCATACCAAGAGAAGACTACTCAACATTGTGTCATAACCTGCGTGGGAAAAGGATCTGAAGATGAAGAGATATATGTATATGTGTAAAAGTACCACATCTTGCACGCCTAGAAAAAACAAAACATTGTCATCTAATCTGCTGTGATAAGAAACAAAAATTAATTAAAAAAACGAACAAGAAGTAATGAGACCTAATCTTAAGGGGCTTTTCCTGGCACATTCCATTCTAATTTACAACCAACAACACAACTTCCATTATGGATCTGTTGCCCTAGTAACCAGGTTTGGTAAGGAGAAGTGCTGCCGCTTTCTGGCCGTTTCACACAACAGGGCCAATCGTCACTTAATATTCAAAACACTTGCAGGCCTGTAAATGACACCTGCCATCAAAAAAAAAATCCTGGGGTCGTAAATCGACCAGTAAATTCAAAACTCGTCAACATTTCAAGAAGACAATTTCAAGAGGCATACTTTACCCACATTTTGTATTTTCTTTTCCTTTAAAATAAGAGGGAACTGAAAAATGCTCCACATCAGCAATCACTAAACCCATGAAAATCCAACTCAAGAAATGTTCACCTCACAGCCGTCAGAATGTTCTTCAGCAAAACGTCTACAAAGAATAAACGCTGAAGTGCTTTCAGAGAACTGTGTACCCTCTAGATGCTGGGGGGATGGAAGCTGGTAACACCCGGTAGTGATAACATAACGGAGGTGCGTTTAAGTGTAAAGATTTAGCTACCATGTGATGTGGTAGGTCCTTTGATGTGCCTATCACCTGAGCAGAGCAGAATGGAAAAGACACAGGCGGGCAATCCTGCACTGCAGAAACATTTAACATAGCCAAGACTTGGAAGAAACCAAAATGTCCATCAACAGAAAAATGCACAAAGAGGAAGTGGTGAGTGTAAACAATGGAATATAAGCCATGGAAAACAATGAAACAGTGCCGTTTGCACCACCTTATAAGGACCTAAAGATAATCACCCAACTTGAAGTAAGAAAGAAACTGAAAGACAGATATCCTATGACACCACTTCTAGGTGTTACGTAAAAATTGATACTCATGAACTTATTTCAAGGAGGAGGGAAAACATGGATTAAGAAAAAAATACTCTGTTTAACCAAATGGCAAGGTGTAAGGAATGTATGAATTACGATCAGGGCGTTAACAGACATGTACTCATACATATGAAATATATAATCACAAAATGCCTATGGAATACCAAGAGAGGTCTACTCATCACTCTGTAATACCCAACACCGGAAAGGATCCAAAGATGAAAACACAGATACATTGATATGATAAACAATATTCTGTCCACCTAGGAGAAACATTTTTTATCAAATTGGTCCTGATAACTAATAAAAATTAAATTTAAAAAACAAACAACAAGTAAGGAGATATAAGCTCTTGGGGGATTGTGCTGTCACATTCCACTCTAATTTGAAGCCTACTAACACGATTTCTGGGAAAGCTCTCTTGCACAAAAAAACCAGAGTTGGAGGGCTTCCCTGGTGGCGCAGTGGTTGAGAATCTGCCTGCCAATGCAGGGGACACGGGTTCGAGCCCTGGTCTGGGAGGATCCCTCATGCCGCGGAGCAACTAGGCCCTTGAGCCACAACTACTGAGCCTGCGCGTCTGGAGCTTGTGCTCCGCAACAAGAGAGGCCGCGACAGTGAGAGGCCCGCGCACCACGATGAAGAGTGGTCCACACTTGCCACAACTAGAGAAAGCCCTCGCACAGAAGCGAAGACCCAACACAGCAAAAATAAATAAATTAAAAAAAAAAAAAAACAGAGCTGGAAATGTAGATATGCTGACGCCTTCTGGCTGTTTACTGCAAGGGCAGCTTTACACCCACAGCTAATGGTCACTTAACATTCACAAGGCCTCAGGGCTTTAAAGGACACTGCCCTAAAAAAATTGTGCTGAAGTAGGGATTGACCAGAAAAATTCAAAACAGGCAAATTTTTCAAGAAGATAGTATGAAGAAGTAAGTTTTACTCACTGTCCTTCCAAAACAAGGAAAATGGATAAAAGCTCAACCTCAGGAATTATTACACTCATGCAAATCTAATCTACAAAAAGGTTTCAACTCACACAGTTCGACTGAGCCTCAGCAAAATGTCCACAAATAATGAATGCTTAAGTGGTGTTTGAGAACTGTGTACCCTCTAGCTGCTGGTGCCATGTAAAGTGGTCACAGCCAATAATGAGAACAGAAAGGAGCAGCATTTAACAGTAAAAATTGAGCTACTATTCGATGCAGCAGGCCCACCGCTTTGTCTCTCACCTGAGAAGACCAGAATCTAGAAGACACAGGCTGCAAAAGCTGCACTGCAGCTTTATTCGCAATAGCCAAGACATGGAAGGAACCTAAATGTCCATCAACAGATGAATGGATAAAGAAGGAGTGGTCCATGTAAACAACGGAATACTAGCCATGGATGACAATGAAACACTGCTCTTTGAGGTACCATAGATGAGCCTAGAGATAATCACAGACCATGAGGTAAGATGGAAAGCAAAAGACATATATCCTATGAATTATCACTCAGAGGTATCACCTAAGAACTGAGAAAAATGGACATATTTCCATAGAGAAAGACACACACAGACTTGAGAAAGAAACTATGCATATCTAAAAGGAAAGGTGGTGGCAATGGATAAATTAAGATTAGGTTTCCCATACCTATACAAATACAGATTAAGTACATATATCAAAAAGCCCTGATCACATAGCAAGGGACGTCTAGAGAACACTCTGTAATCCTTTACATGGGAAAAGAATCTGTACATGAATAGGTATATATGTACGTACAAACGTACATAGCAAGGGACGTCTAGAGAACACTCTGTAATCCTTTACATGGGAAAAGAATCTGTACATGAATAGGTATATATGACGTACAAACGTACCAGATTGTTGACACCTAGGACAAACTGTATTCTGATCATTACCCCGATTAAAACAATTAAAACAACGAACAAGAAGTAAAGAGGCGTAAACTACAGGGGCTTTTCCCTGGCACATTCCATTCTAATTTACAAACTAGTAACAGGATTTCAAGAAAGGCTCTGCTCCCCTAGTAACCAGATTTGAGAATGGAGAAATGCTGACACCTTGTGGCCGTTTCCCACAACACCAGGTTTAACCCAGTGCTAATCGTCACTAAATACTCACACTCATTGCAGGCATGTAAATGACACCTGCTCTCAAAAAAATTCCTGGGGTCCCAAATGGACTACAAATTCAAAAGAGGGCAACCTTCCAAGAAGACAATTTCAAGAGGTATATTGTACTCACACAATTTTTTTTCTTAAGAAAGGAGAAATGTGTGGGAAAATGCTGAATCTTAGGAATTATTAAAGACATGCAAATCCAAATTACAAAAAACCTATCACCTCACACCAGTCAGAATGGCAAACATGCTGCAAACAATAAATGCTGAAGGGGTTGTGGAAAAATGCGTACGCTCAGGGTTCACTGGGACGTGGTAAGAGCCACGAATGAAAACACAATGGAGGTGCTTTGAAAAGGTAACCACTGAGCTACCAGTCAATGAATCATCCCCACTGTTGGGCCTATCACCTGAGAACATGAGAATCAAAAGTCACAGGATGGCAACACTGCACTCCAGCAATATGTACCACAGCCAACACTTTGAAGCAATGAAGATGTCCATCAACAGAGGATTGCACAAACAAGAAGTGGTCCATGTACACAATAGAATACTACCCCTCTAAAAAATATAAATTAACTTTAAAAAACCAACATAACAAAGGAGACATAAGCCTTTGGGGAGTATATCAGGGCACACTGCACTCTAATTTATAACTGAGCCACACCACTGGCAGGAAGGTCCGTTTCCCTAGGTAACAGAGTGGGCAACGTAGAAATGCTGCCACACTCTGGCGGATACCTGCAACGGCAGCTTTGAAATCTGTGCCAATGGGCACTTCATATGCACAAGTACTACAGGGCTGCAAATGAAAACTGTCCTTCCAATGTCTTGACGCAGGTAAAGGCCAAAAAATTTCAAAATGTGGCACATACTTCAAGAAAAATAATTGAAGAAGTCAGCTGTAATAGCAGATTGGGAAAAAATGGACATGCCTGAAAGCTCAGTTTCAAGGGAGTGTGAGACACGTGCAAATCCAACCATAAAGAGGTATCAGCTCGCACCACTGAGAATAACGATCCACAAAAAAATACAAACGATACATGCTGAAGAGGTTGTGGAGAAATTCATAACCTCAATTTGAAGTGGGACGTAACCTGGTAAGAGCCACTAATGGGAAGAGACTGGAGGGGCCTATAACAGGTAAACCTTGAGCTACTATATGATCCAGAAGGCCCACTCCTCAGGCAACATCCTAAGAAGACAAAATTGGAAAGACACAGGCAGGCAAATTTGCACTGTAGAAGTATTACAGTAGCCAAGACATGGAAGAAACCAAAACATCCATCAAGAGATGAGTGGACAAAGAAAAACACATACATGTACAGATGGAATATTAGCCAAGGACAAAAATGACACAATGCCTTTTGCAGGACCATACAGGAGTCTAGGGGTAATCATGCAACTTGTAGTAAGTGAGAAAGCGAAAGACACATATCTTATCATATCACTTATGGGTGTTACCTGACAATTGATACCAATGAAGATATTTCCACAGAGAAATGCAATCACAGATTCATTAAACAAACTTATGCTTCACAAAATGGAAAGGTGTGAGGATTGGATACCTTAAGATATTGGGGTAAACACAGATACACAAACAGACGTGAAATATAGAAGCACCGAAAACCTACAGCATACCAAGAGAAGACTACTCAACATTGTGTCATAACCTGCATGGGAAAAGGATCTGAAGATGAAGAGATATATGTATATGTGTAAAAGCACCACATCTTGCACACCTAGAAAAAACAAAACATTGTCATCTAATTTGCTGTGATAAGAAATAAAAATTAATTAAAAAAACGAACAAGAAATAATGAGACCTAATCTTAAGGGGCTTTTCCTGACACATTTCATTCTAATTTACAACCTACAACACAACTTCCATTATGGATCTGTTGCCCTAGTAACCAGATTTGGTATACAGAAGTACTGCCACCTTCTGGCCATTTCACACAACACGGCCAATCATCACTTAATATTCAAACTACTTGCAGGCCTGTAAATGACACCTGCCATCAAAAAAAAATCCTGGGGTCATAAATCGACCAGTAAATTCAAAACTCGTCAACATTTCAAGAAGACAATTTCAAGAGGCATACTTTACCCACATTTTGTATTTTCTTTTCCTTTAAAATAAAAGGGAACTGAAAAATGCTCCCCATCAGCAATTAATAAAGCCATGAAAATCCAACTACAGAAATGTTCACCTCACAGCCATCAGAATGTTCTTCAGCAAAACGTCTACAAAGAATAACTGCTGAAGTGCTTTCAGAGAACTGAGTACCCTCTAGATGCTGGGGGGATGGAAGCTGGTAACACCCGGTAGTGATAACATAACGGAGGTGCGTTTAAGTGTAAAAATTTAGCTACCATGTGATGTGGTCGGCCCTTTGATGCACCTATCAGCTGAGCAGAGCAGAATGGAAAAGACACAGGCGGGCAATCCTGCACTGCAGAAACATTTAACATAGCCAAGACTTGGAAGAAACCAAAATGTCCATCAACAGAAAAATGCACAAAGAGGAAGTGGTGAGTGTAAACAATGGAATATAAGCCATGGAAAACAATGAAACAGTGCCATTTGCATCACCATTTAAGGACCTAGAGGTAATCACCCAACTTCAAGAAAGAAACTGAAAGACAGATATCCTATGACATCACTTCTAGGTGTTACCTAAAAATTGATACTCATGAACTTATTTCCAGGAGAAGGGAAAACATGGATTAAGAAAAAAAATACGCTGTTTAACCAAATGGCAAGGTGTAAAGAATGTATGAATTACGATCAGGGCGTTAACAGACATGTACTCATACATATGAAATATATAATCACAAAATGCCTATGGAATACCAAGAGAGGCCTACTCATCACTCTGTAATAACCTACACCAGACAGGATCCAAAGATGAAAACACACATACATGGATATGATAAACCATATTCTGTCCACCTAGGAGAAACATTTTTTATCAAATTGGTCCTGATACCTAATAAAAATTAAATTTAAAAAACAAACAACAAGTAAGGAGATATAAGCTCTTGGGGGATTGTGCTGTCACATTCCACTCTAATTTGAAGCCTACTAACACGATTTCTGGGAAAGCTCTCTTGCACAAAAAAAACCAGAGTTGGAGGGCTTCCCTGGTGGCGCAGTGGTTGAGAATCTGCCTGCCAATGCAGGGGACACGGGTTCGAGCCCTGGTCTGGGAGGATCCCTCATGCCGCGGAGCAACTAGGCCCGTGAGCCACAACTACTGAGCCTGCGCGTCTGGAGCTTGTGCTCCGCAACAAGAGAGGCTGCGACAGTGAGAGGCCCGCGCACCACGATGAAGAGTGGTCCACACTTGCCACAACTAGAGAAAGCCCTCGCACAGAAGCGAAGACCCAACACAGCAAAAATAAATAAATTAAAAAAAAAAAAAAAACAGAGTTGGAAATGTGGATATGCTGACGCCTTCTGGCTGTTTACTGCAAGGGCAGCTTTACACCCACAGCTAATGGTCACTTAACATTCACAAGGCCTCAGGGCTTTAAAGGACACTGCCCTAAAAAAATTGTGCTGAAGTAGGGATTGACCAGAAAAATTCAAAACAGGCAAATTTTTCAAGAAGATAGTATGAAGAAGTAAGTTTTACTCACTGTCCTTCCAAAACAAGGAAAATGGATAAAAGCTCAACCTCAGGAATTATTACACTCATGCAAATCTAATCTACAAAAAGGTTTCAACTCACACAGTTCGACTGAGCCTCAGCAAAATGTCCACAAATAATGAATGCTTAAGTGGTGTTTGAGAACTGTGTACCCTCTAGCTGCTGGTGCCATGTAAAGTGGTCACAGCCAATAATGAGAACAGAAAGGAGCAGCATTTAACAGTAAAAATTGAGCTACTATTCGATGCAGCAGGCCCACCGCTTTGTCTCTCACCTGAGAAGACCAGAATCTAGAAGACACAGGCTGCAAAAGCTGCACTGCAGCTTTATTCGCAATAGCCAAGACATGGAAGGAACCTAAATGTCCATCAACAGATGAATGGATAAAGAAGGAGTGGTCCATGTAAACAACGGAATACTAGCCATGGATGACAATGAAACACTGCTCTTTGAGGTACCATAGATGAGCCTAGAGATAATCACAGACCATGAGGTAAGATGGAAAGCAAAAGACATATATCCTATGAATTATCACTCAGAGGTATCACCTAAGAACTGAGAAAAATGGACATATTTCCATAGAGAAAGACACACACAGACTTGAGAAAGAAACTATGCATATCTAAAAGGAAAGGTGGTGGCAATGGATAAATTAAGATTAGGTTTCCCATACCTATACAAATACAGATTAAGTACATATATCAAAAAGCCCTGATCACATAGCAAGGGACGTCTAGAGAACACTCTGTAATCCTTTACATGGGAAAAGAATCTGTACATGAATAGGTATATATGACGTACAAACGTTCCAGATTGTTGACACCTAGGACAAAGTGTATTCTGATCATTACCCCGATTAAAACAATTCAAACAACGAACAAGAAGTAAAGAGGCGGAAACTACAGGGGCTTTTCCCTGGCACATTCCATTCTAATTTACAAACTAGTAACAGGATTTCAAGAAAGGCTCTGCTCCCCTAGTAACCAGATTTGAGAATGGAGAAATTCTGCCGCCTTGTGGCCGTTTCCCACAACACCAGTTTTAACCCAGTGCTAATCGTCACTAAATACTCACACTCATTGCAGGCATGTAAATGACACCTGCTCTCAAAAAAATTCCTGGGGTCCCAAATGGACCACAAATTCAAAAGAGGGCAACCTTCCAAGAAGACAATTTCAAGAGGTATATTGTACTCACACAATTTTTTTTTCTTAAGAAAGGAGAAATGTGTGGGAAAATGCTGAATCTTAGGAATTATTAAAGACATGCAAATCCAAATTACAAAAAACCTATCACCTCACACCAGTCAGAACGGCAAACATGCTGCCAACAATAAATGCTGAAGGGGTTGTGGAAAAATGCATACCCCCGGGGTTCATTGGGACATGGTAAGAGCCACGAATGAAAACACAATAGAGGTGCTTTGAAAAGGTAACCACTGAGCTACCAGTCAATGAATCATCCCCACTCTTGGGCCTATCACCTGAGAAAATGAGAATCAAAAGTCACAGGATGGCAACACTGCACTCCAGCAATATGTACCACAGCCAACACTTTGAAGCAATGAAGATGTCCATCAACAGAGGATTGCACAAACAAGAAGTGGTCCATGTACACAATAGAATATTACTCCTCTAAAAAATATAAATTAACTTTAAAAAACCAACATAACAAAGGAGACATAAGCCTTTGGGGAGTATATCAGGGCACACTGCACTCTAATTTATAACTGAGCAACACCACTGGCAGGAAGGTCCGTTTCCCTAGGTAACAGAGTGGTCAACGTAGAAATGCTGCCACACTCTGGCAGATACCTGCAACGGCAGCTTTGAAATCTGTGCCAATGGGCACTTCATATGCACAAGTACTACAGGGCTGCAAATGAAAACTGTCCTTCCAATGTCTTGACGCAGGTAAAGGCCAAAATATTTCAAAATGTGGCACATACTTCAAGAAAAATAATTGAAGAAGTCAGCTGTAATAGCAGATTGGGAAAAAATGGACATGCCTGAAAGCTCAATTTCAAGGGAGTGTGAGACACGTGCAAATCCAACCATAAAGAGGTATCAGCTCGCACCACTGAGAATAACCATCCACAAAAAAATACAAACGATCCATGCTGAAGAGGTTGTGGAGAAATTCATAACCTCAATTTGAAGTGGGACGTAACCTGGTAAGAGCCACTAATGGGAAGAGAATGGAGGGGCCTATAAAAGGTAAACCTTGAGCTACTATATGATCCAGAAGGCCAACTCCTCAGGCTACATCCTAAGAAGACAAAGTTGGAAAGACATAGTCAGGCAAATTTGCACTGTAGAAGTATTACAGTAGCCAAGACATGGAAGTAACCAAAACATCCATCAAGAGATGAGTGGACAAAGAAGAACACATACATGTACAGATGGAATATTAGCCAAGGACAAAAATGATACAATGCCATTTGCAGGACCATACAGGAGTCTAGGGGTAATCATGCAACTTGTAGTAAGTGAGAAAGCGAAAGACACATATCTTATCATATCACTTATGTGTGTTACCTAAAAGTTGATACCAATGAAGATATTTCCACAGAGAAATGCAATCACAGATTCATTAAACAAACTTATGCTTCACAAAATGGAAAGGTGTGAGGATTGGATACATTAAGATATTGGGGTAAACACAGATACACACACAGACGTTAAATATAGAAGCACCGAAAACCTACGGCATACCAAGAGAAGACTACTCAACATTGTGTCATAACCTGCATGGGAAAAGGATCTGAAGATGAAGAGATACATGTATATGTGTAAAAGTACCACATCTTGCACACCTGGAAAAAACAAAACATTGTCATCTAATTTGCTGTGATAAGAAATAAAAATTAATTAAAAAAACGAACAAGAAGTAATGAGACCTAATCTTAAGGGGCTTTTCCTGGCACATTCCATTCTAATTTACAACCTACAACACAACTTCCATTATGGATCTGTTGCCCTAGTAACCAGATTTGGTAAGGAGAAGTGCTGCCGCCTTCTGTCCGTTTCACACAACAAGGCCAATCTTCACTTAATATTCAAAATACTTGCAGGCCTGTAAATGACACCTGCCATCAAAAAAAAATCCTGGGGTCGTAAATCGACCAGTAAATTCAAAACTCGTCAACATTTCAAGAAGACAATTTCAAGAGGCATACTTCACCCACATTTTGTATTTCCTTTTCCTTTAAAATAAGAGGGAACTGAAAAATGCTCCACATCAGCAATTAATAAAGCCATGAAAATCCAAATACAAAAATGTTGACCTCACAGCCGTCAGAATGTTCTTCAGCAAAAAGTCTACAAAGAGTAAACGCTGAAGTTCTTTCAGAGAACCGTGTACCCTCTAGATGCTGGGGGATATAATCTGGTTACACCCGGTAGTGATAACATAATGGAGGTGCGTTTAAGTGTAAAAATTTAGCCACCATGTGATGTGGTAGGTCCTTTGATGCACCTATCACCTGAGCAGAGCAGAATGGAAAAGACACAGGCGGGCAATCCTGCACTGCAGAAACATTTAACATAGCCAAGACTTGGAAGAAACCAAAATGTCCATCAACAGAAAAATGCACAAAGAGGAAGGGGTGAATGTAAACAATGGAATATAAGCCATGCAAGACAATGAAACAGTGCCGTTTGCACCACCATATAAGGACCTAGAGATAATCACCCAACTTTAAGTATGAAAGAAACTGAAAGACAGATATTCTATGACATCACTTCTAGGTGTTACCTAAAAATTGATACTCATGAACTTATTTCCAGGAGAAGGGAAAACATGGATTAAGAAAAAAAAACTCTGTTTAACCAAATGGAAAGGTGTAAGGAATGTATGAATTACGATCAGGGCGTTAACAGACATGTACTCATACATATGAAATATATAATCACAAAATGCCTATGGAATACCAAGAGAGGACTACTCATAACTCTGTAATAACCTACACCAGAAAGGATCCAAAGATGAAAACACACATACATTGATATGATAAAGCAGATTCTGTCCACCTAGGAGAAACAACATTTTTCATCAAATTGGTTCTGATACTTAATAAAAATTAAATTTAAAAAACAAACAACAAGTAAGGAGATATAAGCTCTTGGGGGATTGTGCTGTCACATTCCACTCTAATTTGAAGCCTACTAACACGATTTCCGGGAAAGCTCTCTTGCACAAAAAACCAGACTTCGAAATGTAGATATGCTGACGCCTTGTGGCTGTTTACTGCAAGGGTGGCTTTAAACCCACAGCTAATGGTCACTTAACATTCACAAGGCCTCAGGGCTCTAAAGGACACTACACTAAAAAAATTCTTCTGAAGTAGGGAATGGCCAAAAAATTCAAAGCCGGCAAATTTTTCAAGAAGATAGTTTTAAGAAGTAAGTTTTACTCACTGTCTTTCCAAAAAAAGGAAAATGGATAAAAGCTCAACCTCAGGAATTATTACACTCATGCAAATCTAATCTACAAAAAGCTTTCAACTCACACAGGTCGACTGAGCCTCAGCAAAATGTCCACAAATAATGAATGCTTAAGTGGTTTTTGAGAACTGTGTACCCTCTAGCTGCTGGTGCCATGTAAAGTGGTCACAGCCAATAATGAGAACAGAAAGGAGCAGCATTTAACAGTAAAAATTGAGCTACCATTTGATGCAGCAGGCCCAACGCTTTACCTCTCACCTGAGAAGACCAGAATCTAGAAGACAGAGGCTGCAAAAGCTGCACTGCAGCTTTATTCGCAATAGCCAAGACATGCAAGCAACCTAAATGTCCATCAACAGATGAATGGATAAAGAAGGAGTGGTCCATGTAAACAATGGAATATTAGCCATGGATAACAATGAAACACTGCTCTTTGAGGTACCATAGATGAGCCTAGAGATAATCACAGATCATGAGGTAAGTTGGAAAGCAAAAGACATATATCCTATGAATTATCACTCAGAGGTGTCACCTAAGAACTGAGAAAAATGGACATATTTCCATAGAGAAAGACACACACAGACTTGAGAAAGAAACTATGCATATCTAAAAGGAAAGGTGGTGGCAATGGATAAATTAAGATTAGGTTTCCCATACCTATACAAAAACAGATTAAGTACATATATCCAAAAGCCCTGATCACATAGCAAGGGACATCTAGAGAACACTCTGTAATCCTTTACATGGGAAAAGAATCTGTACATGAATAGGTATATATGATGTACAAACGTACCAGATTGTTGACACCTAGGACAAAGTGTATTCTGATCATTACCCCGATTAAAACAATTAAAACAACGAACAAGAAGTAAAGAGGCGGAAACTACAGGGGCTTTTCCCTGGCACATTCCATTCTAATTTACAAACTAGTAACAGGATTTCAAGAAAGGCTCTGCTCCCCTAGTAACCAGATTTGAGAATGGAGAAATGCTGCCGCCTTGTGGCCGTTTCCCACAACACCAGTTTTAACCCAGTGCTAATCGTCACTAAATACTCACACTCATTGCAGGCATGTAAATGACACCTGCTCTCAAAAAAATTCCTGGGGTCCCAAATGGACCACAAATTCAAAAGAGGGCAACCTTCCAAGAAGACAATTTCAAGAGGTATATTGTACTCACACAATTTTTTTTTCTTAAGAAAGGAGAAATGTGTGGGAAAATGCTGAATCTTAGGAATTATTAAAGACATGCAAATCCAAATTACAAAAAACCTATCACCTCACACCAGTCAGAACGGCAAACATGCTGCCAACAATAAATGCTGAAGGGGTTGTGGAAAAATGCATACCCTCGGGGTTCATTGGGACATGGTAAGAGCCACGAATGAAAACACAATAGAGGTGCTTTGAAAAGGTAACCACTGAGCTACCAGTCAATGAATCATCCTCACTCTTGGGCCTATCACCTGAGAAAATGAGAATCAAAAGTCACAGGATGGCAACACTGCACTCCAGCAATATGTACCACAGCCAACACTTTGAAGCAATGAAGATGTCCATCAACAGAGGATTGCACAAACAAGAAGTGGTCCATGTACACAATAGAATATTACTCCTCTAAAAAATATAAATTAACTTTACAAAACCAACATAACAAAGGAGATATAAGCCTTAGGGGTTATATCAGGGCACACTGCACTCTAACTGATAACTGAGCAACACCACTGGCAGGAAGGTCTGATTCCCTAGGTAACACAGTGGGCAACGTAGAAATGCTGCCGCACTCTGGCCGATGCCTGCAACAGCAGCTTTGAAATCTGTGCCAAAGGGCACTTCATATGCACAAGTACTACAGGGCTGAAATGAAAACTGTCATTAAAATGTCTTGACGCAGGTAAAGGCCAAAAAATTTCAAAATGTGGCACATACTTCAAGAAAAAAAATTGAAGAAGTCAGCTGTAATAACAGATTGGTAAAAAATGGACATGCCTGAAAGCTCAGTTTCAAGGGAGTATGAGGCACGTGCAAATCCAACCATAAAGAGGTATCAGCTCGCACCACTGAGAATAACCATCCACAAAAAAATACAAAGGATTCATGCTGAAGAGGTTATGGAGAAATTCATACCCTCAATTTGAAATGGGACGTAACCTGGTAAGCGCCACTAATGGGAAGAGACTGAAGGGGCCTATAAAAGGTAAACCTTGAGCTACTATATGATCCAGAAGGCCCACTCCTCAGGCAACATCCTAAGAAGACAAAATTGGAAAGACACAGGCAGGCAAATTTGCACTGTAGAAGTATTACAGTAGCCAAGACATGGAAGTAACCAAAACATCCACCAAGAGATGAGTGGACAAAGAAGAACGCGTACATGTACAGATGGAATATTAGCTAAGGACAAAAATGACACAATGCCATTTGCAGGACCATACAGGAGTCTAGGGGTAATCATGCAACTTGTAGTAAGTGAGAAAGCGAAAGACACATATCTTATCATATCTCTTATGGGTGTTACCTGACAATTGATACCAATGAAGATATTTCCACAGAGAAATGCAATTACAGATTCATTAAACAAACTTATGGTTCACAAAATGGAAAGGTGTGAGGATTGGATACATTAAGATATTGGGGTAAACACAGATACACACACAGACGTCAAATATAGAAGCACCGAAAACCTACGGCATACCAAGAGAAGACTACTCAACATTGTGTCATAACCTGCATGGGAAAAGGATCTGAAGATGAAGAGATACATGTATATGTGTAAAAGTACCACATCTTGCACACCTAGAAAAAACAAAACATTGTCATCTAATTTGCTGTGATAAGAAATAAAAATTAATTAAAAAAACGAACAAGAAGTAATGAGACCTAATCTTAAGGGGCTTTTCCTGGCACATTCCATTCTAATTTACAACCTACAACACAACTTCCATTATGGATCTGTTGCCCTAGTAACCAGATTTGATAAGGAGAAGTGCTGCCGCTTTCTGGCCGTTTCACACAACAGGGCCAATCGTCACTTAATATTCAAAATACTAGAAGGCCTGTAAATGACACCTGCCATCAAAAAAAAATCCTGGGGTCGTAAATCGACCAGTAAATTCAAAACTCGTCAACATTTCAAGAAGACAATTTCAAGAGGCATACTTCACCCACATTTTGTATTTCCTTTTCCTTTAAAATAAGAGGGAACTGAAAAATGCTCCACATCAGCAATTAATAAAGCCATGAAAATCCAAATACAGAAATGTTGACTTCACAGCCGTCAGAATGTTCTTCAGCAAAAAGTCTACAAAGAATAAATGCTGAAGTGCTTTCAGAGAACCGTGTATCCTCTAGATGCTGGAGGATATAATCTGGTAACACCCGGTAGTGATAACATAACGGAGGTGCGTTTAAGGTTAAAATTTTAGCTACCATGTGATCTGGTCGGTCCTCTGTTGCACCTATCACCTGAGCAGAGCAGAATGGAAAAGACACAGGCGGGCAATCCTGCACTGCAGAAACATTTATCATAGCCGAGACTTGGAAGAAACCAAAATGTCCATCGACAGAAAAATACACAAAGAGGAAGGGGTGAATGTAAACAATGGAATATAAGCCATGCAAGACAATGAAACAGTGCCGTTTGCACCACCATATAAGGACCTAGAGATAATCACCCAACTTGAAGTACGAAAGAAACTGAAAGACAGATATTCTATGACATCACTTCTAGGTGTTACCTAAAAATTGATACTCATGAACTTATTTCCAGGAGAAGGGAAAACATGGATTAAGAAAAAAAAACTCTGTTTAACCAAATGGAAAGGTGTAAGGAATGTATGAATTACGATCAGGGCGTTAACAGACATGTACTCATACATATGAAATATATAATCACAAAATGCCTATGGAATACCAAGAGAGGTCTACTCATCACTCTGTAATAACCTACACCAGAAAGGATCCAAAGATGAAAACACACATACATTGATATGATAAAGCAGATTCTGTCCACCTAGGAGAAACAACATTTTTTATCAAATTGGTTCTGATACCTAATAAAAATTAAATTTAAAAAAACAAACAACAAGTAAGGAGATATAAGCTCTTAGGGGATTGTGCTGTCACATTCCACTCTAATTTGAAGCCTACTAACACGATTTCCGGGAAAGCTCTCTTGCACAAAAACCAGACTTGGAAATGTAGATATGCTGACGCCTTGTGGCTGTTTACTGCAAGGGTGGCTTTAAACCCACAGCTAATGGTCACTTAACATTCACAAGGCCTCAGGGCTTTAAAGGACACTACACCAAAAAAATTCTGCTGAAGTAGGGAATGGCCAAAAAATATTCAAAGCAGGCAAATTTTTCAAGAAGATAGTTTTAAGAAGTAAGTTTTACTCACTGTCTTTCCAAAAAAAGGAAAATGGATAAAAGCTCAACCTCAGGAATTATTACACTCATGCAAACCTAATCTACAAAAAGGTTTCAACTCACACAGGTCGACTGAGCCTCAGCAAAATGTCCACAAATAATGAATGCTTAAGTGGTTTTTGAGAACTGTTTGCCCTCTAGCTGCTGGTGCCATGTAAAGTGCTCACAGCCAATAATGAGAACAGAAAGGAGCAGCATTTAACAGTAAAAATTGAGCTACCATTCGATGCAGCAAGCCCAGCGCTTTGCCTCTCACCTGAGATGACCAGAATCTAGAAGACACAGGCTGCAAAAGCTGCACTGCAGCTTTATTCACAATAGCCAAGACATGGAAGCAATCTAAATGTCCATCAACAGATGAATGGATAAAGAAGGAGTGTTCCATGTAAACAATGGAATATTAGCCATGGATGACAATGAAACACTGCTCTTTGAGGTACCATAGATGAGCCTAGAGATAATCACAGATCATGAGGTAAGGTGGAAAGCAAAAGACATATATCCTATGATATCATTTACAGGTGTGACCTAAGAACTGAGAAAAATGGACATATTTCCATAGAGAAAGACACACATAGACTTGAAAAAGAAACTATGCATATCTAAAAGGAAAGGTGGTGGCAATGGATAAATTAAGATTAGGTTTCCCATACCTATACAAATACAGATTAAGTACATATATCAAAAAGCCCAAGCACATAGCAAGGGACGTCTAGAGAACACTCTGTAATCCTTTACATGGGAAAAGAATCTGTACATGAATAGGTATATATGATGTACAAATATACCAGATTGTAGACACCTAGGACAAACTGTATTCTAATCATTACCCCGATTAAAACAATTAAAACAAGAACAAGAAGTAAAGAGGCG
The DNA here is from genome assembly GCF_025265405.1 of Mesoplodon densirostris. Classification (NCBI taxonomy): domain Eukaryota; kingdom Metazoa; phylum Chordata; class Mammalia; order Artiodactyla; family Ziphiidae; genus Mesoplodon; species Mesoplodon densirostris. Next base: position 122,104,107 of record NC_082665.1, read on the forward strand.
TAAACTACAGGGGCTTTTCCCTGGCACATTCTATTCTAATTTACAAACTAGTAACAGGATTTCAAGAAAGGCTCTGCTCCCCTAGTAACCAGATTGGGGAATGGAGAAATGCTGCCGCCTTGTGGCCGTTTCCCACAACACCACTTTTAACCCAGTGCTAATCGTCACTAAATACTCACACTCGTTGCAGGCATGTAAATGACACCTGCTCCAAAAAAAATCCTGGGGTCCCAAATGGACCACAAATTCAAAAGAGGGCAACCTTCCAAGAAGGCAATATCAAGAGGTATATTGTACTCACACAATTGATGCAAATGAAGATATTTCCACAGAGAAAGGCAATCACAGATTCATTAAACAAACTTACTGTTCACAAAATGGAAATGTGTGAGGATTGGATAAATTCCGATATTGGGGTTAACAGAGATATACAAACACATGTGAAATATATAATCACCAAAGACCTATGGTACACCAAGAGTAGACTACTCAACTTTGTGTCATAACGTGCATGGGAGAAGGATATGAAGAATAGATATATGTATATGTGTAAAAGAACCACATCTTGCACACCTAGAACAAACAAAACATTGTAATCTAATTTGCTGTGATAAAACATAAAAATTAAATTAAAAAACTGAACAAGAATTTATGAGACATAATCATAAGGGGGCTTTCCAGGCACATTCCATTCTAATTTACAACCTACAACACAACTTCCATTATGACTCTTCTGCCCTAGTAAGCAGATATGGTAAGGAGAAGTGCTGCCGCCTTCTGGCCGTTTCACACAAGAGCCTAATGGTCAGTTAATATTCAAAATACTTCCAGGCCTGTAAATGACACCTGCCATCAAAAAAATCCTGGGGTCGTAAATCGATCAGTAAATTCAAAAGACGTCAACATTTCAAGAAGACAATTTCAAGAGTCACACTTTATGCACATTTTGTCATTTCTTTTCTTTTCTTTTCCTTTAAAATAAGAGGGAACTGAAAAATGCTCCACATCAGAAATTAATAAAGCCATGGAAATTCAAATACAGAAATGTTCACCTCACAGCCGTCAGAATGTTCTTCAGCAAAAAGTCTACAAAGAATAAACGCTGAAGTGCTTTCAGAGATCTGTGTACTCTCTAGATGCTGGGGGCATGGAAGCTGGTAACAACCGGTAGTGAGAACATAACATAGGTGCGTTTAAGGGTTAAAATTGAGGTACTATGTGATCTGGTAGGTCCTTTGATATGCCTATCACCTGAGCAGAGCAGAATGGAAAAGACACAGGCAGACAATCCTGCACTGCAGAAACATATAACATAACCAAGACTTGGAAGAAACCAAAATGTCCTTCAAGAGAAAAATGCAAAAAGAGGAAGTGGTGAATGTAAACAATGGAATATTAGGTATGGAAAAAAATGAAACAGTGCCTTTTGCACCACCATCTAAGGACCTAGAGAAAATCACCCAACTTGAAGTAAGAAAGAAACTGAAAGACACATATCGTATGACATCACTTCTTGGTGTTACCTAAAAATCAATACTCATGAACTTATTTCCAAGAGAAGGAAAAACATGGATTAAGAAAAATACTCTGTTTAACCAAATGGAAAGGTGTAAGGAATGTATGAATGATGATAAGGGGGTTAACAGACATGTACTAATACATATGAAATATATAATCACAAAATGCCTATGGAATACCAAGAGAGGTCTACTCAACCCTTTGTAATAACCTATACCGTAAAGGATCCAAAGATGAAAACTCAGATACATTGGTGTGATAAACCAGATTCTGTCCACCTAAGAGAAACAACATTTTAATCAAATTTGCTCTGATACCTAATAAAAATTAAATTAAAAAAATAAACAAGTAAGGAGATATAAGCTCTTGTGTGTTTCCCCTGGCACATTCCACTCTAATTTGAATCCTACTAACAGGATTTCCAGGAAAGCTCTGTTGCCCAAAACCCAGATTTGGAAATGTAGAAATGCTGCCGACTTGTGGCCGTTTCCCTCAAGAGCGGCTTTAAACCAACAGCTAATGGTCACTTAACATGCACAAGGCCTCAGGGCTGTAAAGGAAACCTGACATAAAAAATTGTGCTGAGGTAGGAATGGCCAAAAAAACTCAAAACAGGCAAAGTTTTCAAGAAGTTAGTATGAAGGTGTAAGTTTTACTCACAGTCATTATAGAAAAGGAAAATGGATAATAGCTCAACCTCAGGAATTATTACACTCATGCAAATCTAATCTCCAAATAGGTTTCAACTCACACCAGTCAACTGACCATCAGCAAAACTTTTACAAGCAATAAATACTGAAGGGGTTTTAGGGAACTGTGTACCCTCTAGCTCTGGTGATATGTAAAGTGGTAAGAGTCAATAATGAGAACAGCAAGAAGCTGCGTTTAAAAGTAAAAATTGAGGTACCATTCAATCCAGCAGTCACACCACTGGGCCTCTCAACTGAGAAGACTAGAATCGAGAAGACCTGGCCTGCAAAATCTGCACTGCAGCCTTATTCACAATAGCCAAGACAGTGAAGCAATAAAAATGTTTATCAACAGATGAATGGATAAAGAAGAAGTGGTCCACGTATACAATGGAATATTAGCCATGGAAAACAATGAAACACTGCTATTTGAGGCACCATAGATGAGCTTGGAGATAATCACAGAACATGAGGTAAGTCAGAAAGCAAAAGACCTATATCCTATGATATCACTTATAGACGTTATCTAATAACTAACACAAATGAACATATGTGCACAGAGAAATATACTCACAGATTTAGAAATTAAGTATGCTTATCTCAAAGGAATGGTGTGCGGAAAGGATAAACTAATATTAGTGTTACCATACGTATACAAATACATATTATAAACATATATCAAAAAGGCCGACCGTATAGCAAGGTAGGTCTACAGAACACTCTGTAATATTTTACATGGGAAGAAGATCTGCACATCAATAGACATACATATTGTACAAATGAACCAGATTTTGTACACCTGGACAAACAATATTCTAATCATTACCCCAATTAAAAAAATTTAAAAACCAAGAAGACGTAATGAGACATAAACTTATGGGAGTTTCTCCTGGCACATTCCATTCTAACTTACAACCTGCGAACAAGACTTCCAGAAAGGCTCTGCTGCCCTAATACCCAGATTTGGGAATGGAGAAATGCTGCCTCCTTGTGGCCGTTTTGCACAACAGCAGCTTTAAACCCAGTGCTAATGGTCTCTAAATATTCACCAAACTTGCAGTTCTGTAATGACACCTGCCCTCCAAAAAGTTCCTGGGGTGGAATATCGACCAAAAATTCAAAAGAGGGTAACATTCCAAGAGGGCAATTTCAAGAGATATATTGTACTCACATTTTTTTAACAGAAAAGAAAAGGGCATGGAAAAATGATGAATTTTAGGAACTTTTAAAGACATGCAATCCCAAATTACAAAAAGCTATCAGGTCACAGCAGTCAGAATGGCCATTAGCAAAAATGCTGCAAACAATAAATGCTGAAGAAATTGTGGAGAAATGCGTACCCTCAGTTCTAAGGGGGGACGTGGTAAGAGCCACTAATGAAAACACAATGGAGGTGCTTTGAAAAGGTAAACATTGAGCTACTAGTCAGTCAGTCACACCCACTGCTGGGCCTATCACCTGAGAAAATGAGAATCAAAAAGTCACAGGCTGGCAATCTTGCACTCCAGCAATATGTACCATAGCCAACACTTGGAAGCAGCGAAAATGTCCATCAACACAGGAATGCACCAAGAAGTGGTCTATATACACAATGGAATATTACTCTAATAAAAATATAAATTAAATTTTAAAAAACAAACAAAAGTAAGGAGACATCAGCTTTTGGGGGTTTATTCGGGCACATTCCACTCTAATTTATAACCAAGGAACACCACTGGCCGGAAGGTCTGTTTCCCTAGTACCAGCATGGGGAATGAAGAAAGGCTGCCACACTTCGGCCATTACCTGCAAAAGCAGCTTTAAAGCTTGTGCTAATGGTCACTTCATGCGAACAATTACTGCAGGGCTGTAAATGAAACCTGCCCTCAAAATGTCTTGAGGGAGGTAATGGCCAATAAATTTCAAAATGTAACACAAACATTAAGAAAACACTTTGAAGAACTAAGCTGTAATCACAGTTTGAAAAATAAAAAGGACATGACTTAAAGCTCAATTTCAATGGATTATGAGTCACATGCAAATTCGACCACAAAGAGGTATCAGCTCACACCATTCAGAATATCCATCAGCAATAAAACTACAAACAATAAACGCTGAAGGTGTTGTGGAGAAATGCATAACCTCAACTTTAAGTGGGATGTAACCTGTAAAGAGCCACTAATGAGAACAGAATTGTTGCGCCTTTAAAAGTTAATCCCTGAGATACCATATGATACAGGAGGCCCACTCCTGGCCCTATAACATAAGAAGACAGAATTGGAAAGACACAGGCAGGCAAATGTGCATTGCAGCATTATTACAATAGCCAAGACATGGAGGCAACCAAAAAGTCCATCAACAGATGAGTGGACAAAGAAGAACTGGTACATGTACAGATGGAATATTAGCTAGGGAAAAAATGAAACAATGTCATTTGCAGCACCATAGATGATTCTAGAGGTCATCAGGCGAATTGTACTAAGTCAGAGCAAAAGGCACATATCCTATAAGGTCACTTATAGGTGTTAGCTAAAAATTGATACCAATGAAGACATTTCCACAGAGAAATGCAATCACAGATTCATTAAACAAACTTATGGTTCACCAAATGGAAAGGTGTGAGGATTGGATACATTACGATATTGGGTATAACAGAGATATAGAAATACATGTGAAATGCATAATCACCAAAGACCTACAGAATACTAAGAGAAGATTACTCAACATTGTGTCATAACCTACATGAGAAAACGATCTGAAGAAGTATAGATACATGTATATGTGTAAAAGAACCATATCTTGCACACCTAGAACAAACAAAACATTTTAATCAAATTTGCTCTCATAAAAAATAAAATTAAAATTAAATAATAAAAAAAAGAACAAGAAGTAATGAGACATAAACTTAAGGGGCTTTTTGCTGGCACATTGCATTCTAATTTACAACCAGAACACGAATTCCATTAAAGCTCTGTCATCACTACTAAAGCAGCTTTATAAGCAATGTTGAAGGTAGCTTAAAAGAAGTCTCACTAATTATTGATAGTAACAAGAAAACAAAGAAAAGTAAAAATCTCACTGCAAAAAGTATACATAGAGTAAGGGTAGCAGGTCAAACACTTATTAAACTTCTGTAAAGAATAAAATACGGGGGCTTCCCTGGTGGCGCAGTGGTTGAGAGTCTGCCTGCCGATGCAGGGGACACGGGTTCGTGCCCCGGTCCGGGAGGATCCCACATGCCGCGGAGCAGCTGGGCCCGTGAGCCATGGCCGCTGAGCCTGCGCATCCAGAGCCTGTGCTCTGCAACGGGAGAGACCACAACAGTGAGAGGCCCACGTACCGCAAAAAAAAAAAAGAAAAAAAAAGAATAAAATACAACAGTAGTATGTTTCTTTAAAAAGAGAGGGCCCAAATAAATCAGAAATGAAAGAGATGATGTTACAACAGCCACCACAGAAATGCAAAGTATCCTAAGATACACACAGGGTAACTCAGAACTCAGACTGGACATAGCCCACTCTCCATTCCCCTGTACATGACTTACAGGAGCCTCAGGAACTGAGGAGGGGGTCCCTGAGGTGAGGCACAAGATAGAAGATGTTAGGCATTAACATGACTGCGTTCATCTTAAACGTGCCTGAACTACATTCACACGAGATGATTTTGTCCTGTATGTACATCGGCACCTCTCATCAGAACTGCAGATCTTTGGCTTCACCACCTCTACTGACAGCATTAGCTTCACCTGCTGTGGACCTTCTCCTATAGGATTTCTAGAACCACAAAGCATCGAAGTTTCACAGGACCCAGAGTCTGTGTGACTCCACTCCAAGTCTCAGAGTCTCAACTGAACTCAGAGACTCAGAGTCTCAACAGAGACTCCACTCTTGGAGGGGACACACAAAGTAGTGTGCACATCAGGACCCAGGGGAAGGAGCAGTCACCCCGTAGGCGAATGACCAGACCTACTTGCTAGTTTTAGAGGGTCTCCTGCAGAGGTGGGGAGTGGCTGTGGCTCACCATGGGGACAACGACGCTGGCAGCAGAAGTTCTGGGAAATACTCCTTGGTGTGAGCCCTCCCAGAGTCCGCCATTAGCCCCACCAAGAGCAAGGTAGGCTCCAGTGCTGGTTCGCCTCAGCCCAAACAACCAACAGGGAGGGAACCCAGCCCCATGCATTAGCAGACAAGTGGATTAAACTTTTTATTAAAGTCCCATTTAATCCACAGACAAGTAGATTAAAGCTCTGCCCAAGAGAGCAACACCCAGCTCTACCCACCACCAGTCCCTCCCATAAGGAAGCTTGCACAAGCATCTAAAATAGACTCATCCACCAGAGAGCAGACAGCAGAAACAAGAAAAACTACAATTCTTCAACCTGTGGAAGGAAAACCACATTCACAGAAAGATAGAGAAAATGAAAAGGCAGAGGACTTTATATCAGATCAAGGAACAAGATAAATCCCCAGAAAAACAATGAAATAAGGTGGGGATAGGCAACCTTCCAGAAAAATAATTCGGAATAATGATAGTGAAGTTGATCCAAGACTTTGGAAAAAGAATGGAGGCAAAGATCGAGAAGATGCAAGAAATGCTTAACAAAGACCTAGAAGAATTAAGGAACACCTAGAAGAATTAAAGAATGAACAAACAGAGATGAACAACACAATGACTGAAATGAAAAATACACTAGAAGGAATCAGTAGCTGAATAACTGTGGCAGGAAAACGGATAAGTGACCTGGAAGACAGAAAGGTGGAAATCACTGCTGTGGAACAGAATAAAGAAAAAGAATGAAAATAAATGAAGACACCCCAAGCGACCTCTGGGACAACATTAAACGCAACTATATTCGCATTATAGGGTTCCCAGATGGAGAAGAGAGACAGAAAAGACCTGAGAAAATATTTGAAGAGATTATAGTCAAAAACTTCCCTAGCCTGGGAAAAGAAATAGCCACCGAAGTCCACGAAGCACAGAGAGTCCCAGGCAGGATAAAACAAAGGAGAAAAATGCCAAGACACATAGTAATCAAATTGACAAAAATTAAAGACAAAGAAAAATTATTGAAAGCAACAACAGAAAAATGACAAATAACATACAAGGGAACTCCCATAAGGTTAACAGCTGATTTCTCAGCAGAAAATCTACAAGCCAGAAGGGAGTGGCATGATAAATTTAAAGAGATGAAAGGGAAGAACCTACCACCAAGAGTACTCTACCCAGCAAGGATCTCATTCAGAGTTGACGGAGAAATCAAAAGCTTTACAGACAAGCAAAAGCTAAAAGAATTCAGCACCACGAAACCAGCTCTACAACAAATGCTAAAGAACTTCTCTAAGTGGGGAACACAAGAGAAGAAAAGGACCCACCAAAACAAACCCATAACAATTAAGAAAATAGTAATAGGAACATACATATCGATAATCACCTTAAACGTGAATGGATTAAATGTTCCAAACAAAAGACACAGCCTCGCTGAATGGATACAAAAACAAGAGCCATATATATGCTGTCTACAGGAGACCCATTTCAGACCTAGGGAAACATACAGACTGAAAGTGAGGGGATGGAAAAAATATATTACATGCAAATGAAAATCAAAAGAAAGCTGGTATAGCAATACTCATATCAGATAAAATAGATTTTAAAATAAAGAATGTTACAAGAGATAAGGAAGGACACTACATAATGATCAAGAGATGAATCCAAGAAGATATAACAATTATAAATATATATATGTACCCAACATAGGAGCACCTCAATATATAAGGCAACTGCTAACAGCTATAAAAGAGGAAATCAACAGTAACACAATAATAGCGGTGGACTTTAACACCTCACTTACACCAATGGAGATCATCCAGACAGAAAATTAATAAGGAAACGCAAGCTTTAAATGACACAATAGACCAGATAGATTTAACTGATATTTATAGGGCATTCCATCCAAAAACAGCAGATTACACATTCTTCTTAACTGCACACGGAACATTCTCCGGGATAGATCACATCTTGTGTCACAAATAAAGCCTCAGTAAATTTAAGAAAACTGAAATCATATCAAGCAGCCGTTCCAACCACAATGCTATGAGATCAGAAATCAATTACAGGGAAAAAAACGTAAAAAACACAAACACATGGAGGCTAAACAATATGTTACTAAATAACCAAGAGATCACTGAAGAAATAAAAGAGAAAATCAAAAACTACCTAGAGACAAATGACAACAAAAACATGATGATCCAAAACCTGTCGGATGCAGCAACAGCAGTTCTAAGAGGGTAGTCTATAGCAATACAAGCCTACATCAAGAAACCAGAAAAATCTCAAATAAACAATCTAACCTTACACCTAAAGGAAATAGAGAAAGAAGAACAAAACCCAAAGTTAGTAGAAAGAAAGAAATCATAAAGATCAGAGCAGAAATAAATGAAATAGAAACAAAGAAAACAATAGCAAAGATCAATAAAACTAAAAGCTGGTTCTTTGAGAAGATAAATAAAAATGATAAATCTTTAGCCAGAGTCAAGAAAAACAGGGAGAGGACTCAAATCAATAAAATTAGGGCTTCCCTGGTGGCGCAGTGGTTGAGAGTCCGCCTGCCGATGCAGGCGACACGGGTTCGTGCCCTGATCCGGGAAGATCCCACATGCCGCTGAGCGGCTAGGCCCGTGAGCCATGGCCGCTGAGCCTGCACATCCGGAGCCTGTGCTCCGCAACAGGAGAGGCCACAACAGTGAGAGGCCCGTGTACCGCAAAATAAATAAATAAATAAATAAATAAAAATAAAATTAGAAATGAAAAAGGGGAAGTTGCAACAGACACCACAGAAATACAAAGCATCCTAAGGGTCTACTACAAGCAATGCTATGCCAATAAAATGGACAACCTGGAAGAAATGGACAGATTCTTAGAAAGGTATAACCTTCCAAGACTGAACCAGGAAGAAATAGAAAATATGAACAGACCAATCACAAGTAATGAACTTGAAACTGTGATTAAAAATCTTCCAACAAACAAAAGTACAGAACCAGATGGCATCAGAGGTGAATTCTATCAAACATTTAGACAAGAGCTAACACCAAACCTTCTCAAACTCTTCAGAAATTTGTAGGGGAAGGAACACTCCCAAACTCATTCTATGAGACCACCTTCACCCTGATACCAAAACCAGACAAAGATACTACAGAAAAAGAAAATTATAGACCAATATCACTGATGAATATAGATGTAAAAATCCTCAACAAAATACTAGGAAACAGAATTGAACAACACATTGAAAGGATCATACACCATGATCAGGTGGGGTTTATCCCAGGGATGCAAGGATTCTTCAATATACGCAAATTGGGCTTCCCTGGTGGCGCAGTGGTTGAGAGTCTGCCTGCCGATGCAGGGGACACGGGTTCGTGCCCCGGTCTGGGAGGATCCCACATGCCGCGGAGCGGCTGGGCCCGTGAGCCATGGCTGCTGAGCGGGCACGTCCGGAGCCTGTGCTCCGCAGCGGGAGAGGCCACAACAGTGAGAGGCCCGCATACCACAAAAAAAATATATATATATATATGCAAATCAATCAATGTGATACACCATATTAACAAATTGTAGAATAAAAATATGACTATCCCAATAGATGCAGGAAAAGCTTTTGACACAATTCAACACCCATTTATGATAAAAAGTCTCCAAAAAGTGGGCATAGAGGGAATCTACTTCAACATAATAGAGGCCATATATGACAAACCCACAGCAAACATCATTCTGAATGGTGAAAAACTAAAAGCATTTCCTCTAAGATCAGGAACAAGACAAGGATGTCCACTCTCACCACTATTATTCAACATAGTTTTGGAAGACCTAGACACAGCATTCAGAGAAGAAAAAGAAGTAAAAGGAATACAAATTGGAAAAGAAGAAGTAAAATTGTCACTGTTTGCAAATGACATGATACTATACATAGTGAATCCTAAAGATGCCACCAGAAAACAACTGGAGCTAATCAATGAATTTGGTAAAGTTTCAGGATACAAAATTAATGCACAGAAATCTCTTGCATACCTATACACTAACAATGAAATATCAGAAAGAGAAATTAAGGAAACAATCCCACGCACCATTGCAACAAAAAGGATACAATATGTAGGAATGAACCTACCTAAGGAGGTAAAAGACCTGTACTCAGAAAACTTTAAGACACTGCTGAAAGAAATCAAAGTTGATATAAACAGATGGAGGTATGAAACCTGCTCTGGGATTAGAAGAATCAATATTGTGAAATTGACTATACTACCCAAAGCAATCTACAGATTCAATGCAATCACTATCAAATTACCAGTGATATTTTCTACAGAACTAGAACAAAAAAATCTTTAAATCTGTATGGAGGCACAAAAGACCCCGAATAGCCAAAGCAGTCTTGAGGGAAATTAAAAGAGCTGTAGGAATCAGACTTCCTGACTTCAGACTATACTACAAACTTCAGAAATCAAGACTGTATGGTACTGGCACAAAAACAGAAATATAGATCAGTGGAACAGGATAGAAAGCCCAGAGATAAACCCACGTACCTATGGTTAACTCATCTATGACAAAGGAGGCAAGGATATACAATGGATAAAAAAGTCTCTTCAGTAAGTGGTGCTGGGAAAACTGTACAGCTACAAGTAAAAGTATGAAATTAGAACACTCCATAGCACCATACACAAAAATAAACTCAAAATGGATCAGAGACCTAAATGTAAGACCAGACACTATAAAACTCTTAGAGGAAAACATAGGCATAACACTCTATGACATAAATCACAGCAAGATCCTTTTTGACCCACCTCCTAGAGAAATGGAAATAAAAACAAAAATTTAAAAATGGGACCTAATGAAACTTAAAAGCTTTTGCACAGTAAAGGAAAACCTAAACAAGACGAAAAAACCACCATCAGAATGGGAGAAAATATTTTCAAATGCAGCAAATGACAAAGGATTAATCTCCAAAATTTACAAGCAGCTCATGTAGCTCAATATCACAAAAACAAACAACCCAATCCAAAAATGGGCAGAAGACCTAAATAGATATTTCTCCAAAGAAGATATACAGATTGCCAACAAACACATGAAAGGATGCTGAACATCACTAATCATTAGAGAAATGCAAATCAAAACTACAGTGAGGTATCACCTCACAGCAGTCAGAATGGCAATCATCAAAAAAATCTACAAACAATAAATCCTAGAGCGGCATTTATTGGAGAAAAGGGAACCCTCTTGCACTGTTGGTGGGAATGTAAATTGATATAGCCACTAGGGAGAACAGTATGGAGGTTCCTTAAAAAACTAAAAATAGAAGTACCATACGACCCAGCAATCCAACTACTGGGCATTTACCCTGAGAAAACCATAATTCAATAAGAGTTATGTACAACAATGTTCATTGAAACTCTATTTACAGTAGCCAGGACATGGAAGCAACCTAAATGCCCACAGACAGACAAATGGATAAAGATGTGGTACATATATAAACTGGAATATTACTCAGCCATAAAAAGAATGAAATTGGATCACTTGTAGAGACGTCGATGGATCTAGAGACTTTCATACAGAGTGAAGTAAGTCAGAAAGAGAAAAACAAATATTTTATATTAATGCATATATGTGGAACCTAGAAAAATGGTACAGATAAACCGGTTTGCAGGGCAGAAATAGAGACACAGATGTAGAGAACAAACGTATGGACACCAAGGGGGGAAAGCCGTGGGGGGGTATGAATTGGGAGATTGTGATTGACATATATACACTTATATGTATAAAATAGATAACCAATAAGAAACTGCTGTATAAAAAAATAAATAAAATTTAAAAATTAAAAAAAATAAATAAAATTATAAAAAATAGAACAGAAAAAAAGTTCTTCCCTTCGCATAGATGTATTTATATGAATGAATTATTTCCATGCTTATATCTATAAATACAAAAAAGAGGAATAAAATCTACCTTGAACCAAAAAAGAAAAAAAGAAAAAAAAACAGAACCCACCAGTTATACAGAGGAAAACCCTATGAGGGCACTTGCTCCAGTGGTAAACAATTCTGAAGTTGGTCACAGGTGGGGAATCATCTCCCATGCAGCCAGCAGGCCCCCCCCGCAAGGAGCGTCCTCATTGCAAAGCTGGGGGACCGTGTCGAGGTGTCTGTGAGTAAACGTGAGCTGAGCCCCAGGACAGGTGCTGCTGAACTGTTCCCACCCTTCCCAGGTAAAACACCTGAATATGTACAAGGACTTGAAAGCCTAGAGGAAGGGCCGTGGAGCCACACCAGCGACAGCACGCAGGCCGATTTGGTGCCTGCAGGACAGCCAGGATGGTCCTGGCCCCAGACGCTCTCCTGGAAGCTTTCCATTTCCCTGCCTGAGATACCCATCCTGTCCCGGCCCCCACTGCTTTTTTCCTTCCTCACCTCTGCCCAGGGAGAAATTCCAGCGGCATGTATGGGTGACACATCCTCTTCTTTAGCAGGTGGCAGCCCGGCAGTTCCTGCAGAAAGTCCAGCAGAGCCCCACTCACACTGGGCGACCCACAAAGTCACGGTCCCTCACTCCCTCCCACCAGCCCAGCCCCGAGACTGCTGACGGGGCAGAGAATATGGCGTCAGGCACAGCTGCAGGGGCTCTTGCTGCCTGGAGCGGTGTTTATATTGACCTCAACCCAGGCACACCTGGGGAGGGCTGGCAGGCAGGGTCAGGCTGCTCAGGTCAGCCAATCCTCACCCCTCAGCGGCTCACATTTGCAGAAAATGGACCTTGCTGCACTGGCCACGTACAAGGAACAGGTGTGGGCTCCTGAGAGTCGGGAGAGACAAGGGGCTGCAGCTCTGGCTTGTTTTCTAATCATTGTATCTGACCCATGTGTGGGAGACAACTTCAAGAAGACCCTCTCCTAATGAGAGGAACCCAGGAGTCAGGGAGAGGAGGGGTGCTGGGTGGCGACAGAGGCCTGGTGCCCCGGCTGCAGTGGAAGCCTCTGGAGGACCAGGCAGAGGGAGGCCGCACAGAGTGATGCCCAGGGTCACAGACCTGTCGGAGCTGCTGTTTGTTAGTTCAAGTCCTGCTCTGAGGTGCGCTGAGTCAGCTCTGACCGACAGGTGGGCTGGGGAGCTCTGCAATGAGGGCTATGTGCACGGTTCCTGTGTGCCCAGACTTGCTGGGTGCCTGCCCAGGTGAGCTCCATACCCGTGTAGGGGCCTGACCACGAGAGCCCCGTGGGCTGCTGGGTACCTGCCCAGGTGAGCTCCATATCCTGGGAGGGGCCTGACCACGAGAGCCCCGTGAGCTGCTGGGTAACTGCCCAGGTGAGCTCCATATCCTGGAAGGGGCCTGACCACGAGAGCCCCAAGGGTTACTGGGTAACTGGTAAAGAACGTCAGGACAGTCAGTGAAGCCACCAAGAATATACATCCAGTAGTTCCTAACTCCTACACCCTGCTGGTCATTCTACCATCCACCAGGACGTGGTATTCTGTATTAGACTTAGATGATGCCTTTGTATTCCATTAGTCCTAGAGTCACAAGAAATTTTGGCTTGTGATTGGCAGGACTCAACACACAACGAAGACAATACTGCTGGGGCCGTCCTGCCCCAAGGGTTCAAAAATTCCCACACCATCTTTGGGGAAACTTAACTAAAACCTAAAAGATCTACCTCTGGAGAAGGGAACCTTCCTTCAATATGCAGACAACATTCTGCTCGCCAGCCCTACTAAGGAGGCCTCTGAACTACCTAGCCAATAAAGGATAGAAGGTGTCCAAGAAAAAGGCTCAAATATCACAGACTAAGGTGACCTGCCTGGGCTTCATTCTCATGGAAGGTCGGAGAAGCCCATCCCAGGAAAGAGAAGAAGCCATTTGCAGCCTTACCCCTTCTAAAACTAGAAGACAGCTTAGGGTTCCTGGGGAGGCCGGGGTTTGCTGCATCTGGATCCCTAACTACAGTCTAATAGCTGGGCCTCTATATGAAACACTGACAGGAAAAGATGATGATCCTTTTGAACAGAATCCAGAAGCGGCCTTTCAAGAATGGAAAGAGCAGTTAATTCAGACCCTTGCCCTGGACCTCCCTAATTTAGCTAAACTCTTTGACCTTTACATTCCAGGTAGAAGGTGAATCGCCCTTGGAGTATTAGTGCAAAAACTGGGACCACTTGAACTGTAACAACTCAAGTATGCCATCCAGGTAGGAGAAGCTACGGTCACCAAGGGCTTGGCCCGCCACCCCATCCGGCCAGGATACTGGGGGTAGCTAAAAACCTGGAAATCAGCAGCCCGCAAGGCCAGCTCCCTCCCAAGGCAAAAGGACCCCACGTGGTGATCCTAACCACCCACCATGCCCTGAAGTCACAGGGGTCGCTCCGTGGACACACAGACCTTGAGAGAGGAGGCCCTCCAACTCCAACCTCCAGAGAGACAAACTGGGGCAATGGGACCCCATGACGACTCGTGTGACCATCACTTGACCTGGAGTTTCTCTCAGAAAACAACAACAGTGTGCCCCGAAAGAGCAGACTACTGCTTGCAGGACTTACTGCACCCAGAGGGGAGCTAATAAGCTTGGCGGGGGAACCGTATATCACGCTTTCACCATAGAAAAGCCTACAGACACTGTGGTGACAGCGGCCAGTAAGACCGGCTGGACTCCTGGCTGCTTCAAAAGGCCGTTGACTCAGTGGCCGTCATGGTCCTGGATCACCACCGACCCTGGACTGTCTGGGAGTTGAGCAGGCAGGGCTCTGACACCTGGTGCTGTTTGTACGTTAATTCAGGGGCCTAATTAAAGAAAGCGCAGACTACTGGTCAGAGCATCTAGGCTGGCAGAAACCGTCAGCCTAAGGTCGCCGAGCAAATGTGGGACGGGGTAAAACCTGCCCCCCCAGCGTCTCTGCGCATCTCTTTTCTGGACCCTTAAAGGTCATTAGAATCTATAACACTTCCAATGCTGGTGCTCAGGCGGACGAGCAGTGAGGCAGGAGGCCGGGGGACAATCAACCTCACCTGGAGGCTGCTGGGGAGAAGTTCTGCCCCTCCCCCCGCCCCGAGTATGAGGACTCCCCACTCAGCACAAAGCAGTTACAGAAGAGGGGTCTGCACTCTCAGCGCCCCAAGAATGAGGAACGGGACAAAATGCAGAGGAGGGGTTTGTCATCGGCAAAGCCCATGAAAAATTCCTGGGAGATAAAAATAGAATCTGGGGGCCTCCCTGGTGGCGCAAGTGGTTGAGAGTCCGCCTGCCGATGCAGGGGATACGGGTTCGTGCCCCGGTCTGGGAGGATCCCATATGCTGCGGAGCGGCTGGGCCCGTGAGCCATGGCCGCTGAGCCTGCGCGTCCGGAGCCTGCGCGTCCGGAGCCTGTGCTCCGCAACGGGGGAGGCCACAACAGTGAGAGGCCCGCATACCGCAAAAAAAAAAAAAAAAATAGAATCTGGGCAATAAAATAAAGTCTAACCTTTTTTTCCTTTGTGCTTTGTCTAATTTCACGTGCTCCTAGGGTTCCTCATTCAGAGGTCCCACACCCGGCACTTCAGACCCGATTTCCTAGTGCAGAATGGCTGGGTCGACACCTCAGCTCGCGGGGCCCCGTGCAGACTCCGCGACATAGAGCCTGAGCTCCACCAACACGGCCCTCGAGAGCTCCACCCACTCCCTCCCGCTGATGTTGCCGGGATCCCTACACAGCAGCCCGGCCCACAGCCCGCAGGGGAGCACAGGCTCTCACCTCTCCATTCTCTGATCAAAATATAAAGTTTTCCTTTGCTTCTGAACCAAACTCAGTCTCGATCTGTTGGCTCCAATGACACTGGGCAGGGGGACCCTTGTTGGGGCCCATTCTGGAGGATCAGTAACAGAATTTGAGAACATTGTAACTTCAGTGAACAGATGTGTGAAGCAAACTGTAATGAACGTAGAGCAGTGTATAAGGCTCGTGTAAAATAAGATGTTTCTAACACTTCCATTTGATATTTCCATCACTTGATCATAAGCAAGTTCAGTGGAGAGTTTTTGTCTTATTTGTCAGGTCAAGTTTAGAGAAATTAAGTGATTGTTTTCCAAGGATGTACATCTAATGATCTTGGCTGAAGCTTCAATCTTCTTTTGAATGCTTTTCCATTGAAAATTATACCATTCTTTCAGCTCCCCCATTTCTGAGGAATATAAAATCTTGTAACATATTGTTACAAAAGGGGAAAGGTGCGGGGAGGGATAATTTAAGATTTTGGGATTGACATACACAATGCTATGTATAAAATGGATAATCAACAAGGACCTACTGTATAGCACAGGGAACTGCACTCAATATTTTGTAATAACCTATAAGGGGAAAGAATCTGAAAAAATAGATATGTATATCTATATCATCTACCAAGGCCAGATAAAATGTAACTTAAGGGAGGCTGATGGTGACCGCTTCTGACCCTCAATCATCTAATGCTTGGACTCTGTGTACTGCCCAAGGTCCTTCATGAACATACACGCATGTACCCGTAGCTTAAAACTTCCCCAGTTTTGGGGTTCTGGGAGACACTGATTTGGAAAGATCCCTGGTGTTCCCCTTACTTGCAGAGGACCCTTCCTACTGCTGAAACACGCCTGTCACACCCAGAGGATGGTACACCATCTGATTGGGAAGAGTTTGGAAAAGGCACCTCATCTCCTCATCTCCAGGTGCTCGGGTTACCCCCACCAGCCTCTTTCTGAACAATCTCCCCACTTAACGAAGTCAGCACCTTCAACATCCAGTTTCGCACAGTTTGGAATTTGTCCGGAGGATGAAGGGCCAGGGGGAGAACCATGAGAGACAAGCCCTAGGTGTTTGGACAGGAAAATGCCACTTTAATTTCCATTTAGTAAGAGGAATTAACCAAAGGTTCACCTTGCCCCCGGAACCAGAATAGGGCTTGAAGCAATGCTGCTATTTTGTTGCTAGATCTCAAAGAAACAAGTTGAAAAATGGAGGTCAGGAGCACTGCAATTCACAAACCTGCAGGGTTTAAAATAATACCTATCATCGAAAAATGTCTTGAGGTAAGTCATGGAAAATGATTTTAATGAAAGGCAGAATTGCAGGAAAGGAATTTCAAGAGGTAGATTGAACTAGCCATTAAAGCACATGAAAAAGCGGCTGAACTTCACCAATAACGCAGTTGTCCAAAAAGGGCGTGTGCGTTTTTCCTGAATATATTCAGGAAAAACGCATACGCCCTTTTTGGCCAACAAAACAGGCTGGCAATGCAAATCAACACTACAAAGAGGTATCAGTTCGAATCAGTCAGAAGGGCTATCCTCACAAAATGTAAAAACCAGAAATGCAGGACAGAGCTTGGAGAAAATGGAACCCTGCTACGCTGATGGTGGGAATGTAAATTGCCAACGGACAGGCTGCAGAAGTGTACTGTGTTTCCTAAAAATTTTGAAAAACAGAGATACAGAGCATACCACACTTGCACTCATGGGTGTATATCCTGTGAAAACCAAAAATCTGCAGGACAAAAGCACCCCAAAGTTTAGTGCTTCTCTGTTTACAAAAGCCTCAAATTGGATACAACATAAATGTCCTTGGGGGGGAAAAATGGATAAAGAAGATGTGGTACTTACAGACAATGGAATATACCTCAGCCAGGAAATCAATGAAATAAGGCCAGTTGGAGCAACTCGTGTGGATTTAGGTACTATTATTCTAAGTGACATAAGTCAGACAGAAAAAGAGACTTATGAGATATCACTTATAGGTGGAATCTAAAAATGACTACACATGAACTAAATTACAAAACAGAGTCACACATTTAGAAACGATACTTATGGCTGCTAAAGGTGAAAGGTGAGGTGGGGTGAGGCATAAACCATGAGGTTTAAATTAGCACAGGTACGGTTCCAAACTAAATAGCTAATTGACAAGACCTACTCTATAGCTCAAAGAACTGGACTCACAATACTCTAGTCACCAGAAAAGAATATATACGACTGGTAAGGATCTAAAAAAGAACTTATTGAGGTCTATCTGTAAGTGAATCAAGAAGATGTACAGTAGCAAGAAACACAACATTGAAAACCAGCTGTACCCCATTATAAAAATAAATTACACACACACACAAAAAGACAGTGAGAGAGAGAGAAATTCTTACAGAATTCCTTCAGGGTCTCTGATGCAACCTGGATTGACCACATGTAGACCCACAGATAGATGGGACTTAAGGATGGACACTCGTGGAGTGAGAAAATTGGTGAGGATGGGCCAGCAAACGCAGCACCTTTAGAATAATACTGCCTGGCCCCATTCCAAGGGTCCCAAATCTCCAGGTGCAGGGGAACCTTCCTAGAGCTAAAATATGCATGGGACACACAGAGGATGGTACACCATCTGATCAGGAAGAGTTTGGAGAAGGCACCTCCTCTCCTAATCTCCTGGTGCTTGGGTCCCACCTCCAGCCTCTTTTCTAAAAATCTACTCACCAGGGGAAGTCGGCACCTTCAACATCCTGTTTCTCACAGTTTGGAATTTGTTTGGAGGATGAAGGGGAAGAGAGAGAACAATGAGAGACGAGCCCGAGGTGCCTGAACAGGGACATGCCACTCTAATTTCCAATCAGGAAGAGGAATTGACTAAAGACTCAGCTTGCCACCGAAACCAGAATACGGTTGGAAGCAATCCTGGAAAAATGTCTTGAGGTAACTCACAAAAAAGGACAAGAAAACAAGGCAGGATTGCAGGAAGGGGTTTTCAAGAGGTAGAGTGGACTCGCCATGAAAGCAAATGTAAAGGGATAGAACTTCTTCAACGATGCCATTGGCCAAAAAGGGTGTATGCGTTTTTCCTGAACATATATCAGGAAAAACACCTATGTGCCTTTTCGCCAACCAAAGAGGCGCGCAGTGCAAATCAACACTACAAAGAGATATCACTTCACATCACTCCGAAGGCCATCCTCACAAAGTGTAAAAAACCAGAAATGCAGCATAGGGCATGGAGAAAAGGGAACCTTTTTACAGTGATTGTGTGAAGGTAAATTGCCAACGGCACTCCGGAGAAGTGTATTGTGTTTCACAAAAAAATCTCAGAAACAAAGCTACAGAGCATACGGCACTTCCACTCATGGGCATATATCTTGGGAAAAGCAACACTCGACAGGACACAGACACCACAACGTTTAGTGGTCTGTTTACAAGAGCCTTGACTTGGATACAACCGAAATCTCCTTGGAAGGAAAACATGGATAAAGAAGATGTGATACTTATGCACAATGGAATACAACTCAGCCATGAAATCAATGAAATAAGGCCAGTTGCAGCAACTCAGGTGTACTTAGGTACAATCATTCTCAGTGACATAAGTCAGACAGAAAAAGAGACTTATCATATCAGTTATAGGTGGAATATCAACATTGCTACACATGAACTAAATGACAAAAGAGACACAGAATCACACATTTAGGAAACACACTTATGATTGCTAGACTGCAAAGGTCAATTGAGGTGAGGCATAAACCAGGAGTTTGAAATGAGCTGACACTGTCCCATAGACCAAATAGGGAATCAACAAAAATTATTCTAAAGCTCAAAGGACTGGACTCAGCACAATCTACACACCGGAAAAGATTATATACGACTGGTAAGAATCAGAAAAAGAATTTATTGATGTCTCTCTGTAATGAATCAAGTGGATGTACAGCAGCAAGAAACACAGCACTGAAAATCAGCTACACCCCCTTATAAAAAAAAAAAGAAAAAGACACTGAGTAAGAGATAAATTCCTACAGAATTCATTCACGGGCTGGGATGCAAGGTGGATTGAGCATATCTAAACACACAGATGGGTGAGACCTAAGGCTGGACACTCGTGGGTCTGAGAGGCTTGGTGAGCATGAGTTCGATAATGCAGCCCCTTTAGAGTAATACTCCCTGGTCCTGATACCATGGGTCCCAAATCTCCAGATGCAGGCCACCCTTTGTACAGCTAAAACATGCATGGGACATCAGAGGACGGTACACCTTCAGATAGGGAAGAGTTTGAGAAAACGACCTCATCTCCTCATCTCCTCATCTCCTGGTGCTGGGGTTCCCACCTCCACCCTCTTTCCTAGCAATCGCCCCACTTGGGGAAGTCAGCACCTTCAAAACCCTCTTTCGCACACTTTGGAATTTGTCTGGAGGATGAAATGGAAAGGGGGGGACGATGAGAGACAACGCCTAGGTGTTTGGACAGGCACATGCCACTCTAATTTCCAATGAGGAAGAGGAATTGCCCAAAGGCTCAGCTTGCCCTCAGAACCAGAATAGGGCTTGAAGCAATCCTGCTGTTTGGTGGCCAGTTCCCAAAGAAACAAGTTGAAAAGTGGAGCTCAGGGGCACTGCAATTCACAATCCTGCAGCATTGTAAAACATACCTAACGTGGAAAAATGCCTTGAAGTAAGTTACGATAAAGGACTTGAAAGCAAGGCAGAATTGCAGGAATGGGATTTCAAGTGGAAGATTGGTCTCGCCTCGAAAGCACATGGAAAGGGGCAGAACTTCTTCAATGACTTGGATACAACCGAAATCTCCTTGGAAGGAAAACATGGATAAAGAAGATGTAATACTTATGTAAAATGGAATATAACTCAGCCATGAAATCAATGAAATAAGGCCAGTTGCAGCAACTTGGGTGTACTTAGGTACGATCATTCTCAGTGACATGTCAGACAGAAAAATGAGACTTATCATCAGATATCAGTTATAGGTGGAATATCAAAATTGTGACACATGAACTAAATGTCAAAAGAGACACAGAATCACACATTTAGAAAACACACTTATGACTGCTAGAGTGCAAAGATCAGTTGAGGTGAGGCATAAACTAGGAGTTTGAAATGAGCACAGATACTGTTCCATAGACCAAATAGGCAATCAACAAGGCTTACACTAAAACTCAAAGGACGGGACGCAGCACACCACACACCGGAAAAGATTATATACGACTGGTCAGAATCAGAAAAAGAATTTATTGACGTCTCTCTGTAAGTGAATCAAGTGGATGTACAGCAGCAAGAAACATAGCCCTGAAAATCACCTACACCCCATTATAAAAATAAATTCCAAAAAAAAAGACAGTGAATGAGAGATAAATTCTTACAGAATTCGTTCAGGGGCTGTGATGCGACCTCAACTGAATACATCTAGACCCAGAGTTGGATGGGACCTAAGGCTGGATACTCGTGGGGCTGAGAGGCTTGGTGAGGATGGGTCAGCAAATGCAGCCCCTTTACTGTAATATGCTTGGTCCCCCTTCCATAGGTCCCAAATCTCCAGGGGCAGGGGACTCGTCCTACAGCTAAAAGATGCATTGGACACCCAGAGTATGGTACACTGTGTGACCGGGAAGAGTTTGGAAAAGGCACTTCATATCCTCATCTCTTGGTGGTCGGCTTCCCGCGTCGAGCCTCTTTCCTAACAATCTCCCCACTTGGGGAAATTAGCACCTTCAACATCCAGTTTCACACCGTTTAGAATTTGTCCAGAGAATGAAGCCGAATGGGGGGAACCAATAAGAGACAAGCCCTAGGTTTTTCAACAGGCACGTGCCACTCTAATTTCCAACAGGAAGAGGATTTGACCAAAGGCTCACATTGCCCCCCGAATCAGAATAGGGTTTTAAGCAATGCTGCTGTTTTGTGGCCTGTTCCCCACAAAATATGAAAAATCCACCTCAGGGCCCTGTAATTTTCAAACCTTCAGGGTTGTAAAGGATATCTATCATCGAAAAATGTCGTGAAGTAAGTCATCGAAAAGGACTTGAAAGCAAGGCAGAATTGCAGAGAGGGATTTCAAGAGGTAGATTGGACTCGCAGTTAAAGCACATGAAAAGCGGTTGAACTATGCCAATGATCCATTTGGCCAAAAAGGTCGTATACGTTTTTTCTGAATATATTCAGGAAAAACGCATACTCACTTGTTTGCCAACCAAACAGGTGGGCAATGAATATCAACACTTCGCATCAGTCAGATCGGCCATCATCACAAAGTGTAAAAACCAGAAAAGCAGGACAGGGCGTGGAGAAAAGGGAGCCCTGTTTTGCTGACGTTAGGAATGTAAATTGCCAATGGCAGCTCTGGAGAAATGTATTGTGTTTCCTAAAAAATCTAAAAAACAGAGCTGAGCATACGGCACTTCCACTCATGGGCGTATGTCTTGGGAAAAACAAAATTCGGCAGGACACAGCGAACCCAACTTTTAGTGCATCTCTGTTTACAAGAGCCTCGACTTGGATACTACCTAAATGTACTTGGAAGGAAAAACGGATAAAGAAGATGTGGTACTTATGTACAGTGGAATGTTAATCAGCCATGAAATCAATGAAATAAAGCCAGTTGTAACAACTCGGGTGGACTTAGGGACGATCATTCTAAGTGACATAAGTCAGACAGAAAAAGAGATTTATCATAAGATATCACTTAGTGGTGGAATCTAAAAATGGCTGCACATGAACTAATTAAAGAAGAGAAACGGAGTCACATATTTAGGGCTTCCCTGGTGGCGCAGTGGTTAAGAATTCACCAGCCAATCAGGGGAAACAGGTTCGAGCCCTGGTCCGAAAAGATCCCACATGCTGCAGAGCCACTATGCCCGTGCGCCACAAATACTGAGCCAGCATTCTTGAGCTGGGAAGCCACAACTACTGAGCCCACGTGCCACAACTAGTGAAGCCCGCACGCCAGCGCCCGTGTTCTGCAACAAGAGAAGCCACCCAATTAGTAGCCTGCGCACCACAACCAAGACCCAAAGCAGACAATTAATTAATTGATTGATTGATTAATTAATTAAAAAAACAAGTTCCCATCTGACTTAGTGCCTGGTGAGGGCCAAATTTCTGGTTCATAATGTGGGTCTTCTGGTTCTGCAATTAAATGATGTAATGGGCATAAAATCTTTTGTGTGCTACATTTATTAGGTCACTAATCCCATGTTTCAGGTCTCTGGCCTCATGACCTAATCACCTCCCAAAAGCCCCACCTCCTAATACCATCAACAAGGGAGCTGGTTTTCAAAATTTGAAAACTAGAGGCACAAAATGTTTATACGATAACAGGGACCACATGGTTAATTTATTTTTCCTTTCATGTTAAAGGTTTTGCACATATATATTTATTATATAATCCTGAAACCCTTGTGTTTTTTTAAGATTCTTTTCCTATATAGGCCAGTACAGAGCACTGAGTGGAGTTCCCTGTGCTATACCGCAGGTCCATACCAATACTTGTCTATTTTATATATAGTCGTGTGTATATGTCAGTCCCATTCTCCCAATTTATCCCTCCCCAACTCATCCCCTGGTAACCGTAAGTTTATGTTCTATATTCATGACTCTATTTCTGTTTTGTAAATATGTTCTTTTCTATGGTTTTTTTTTTAGATTCCGCATGTAAGCGATATCATATGATATCTGTCTTTCTGTGTCTGACTTGCTTCACCCAGTATAACAATCTCTAAGTCCATCCAGGTTGCTAAGAAACCCTTAATTGTTAAGGATAACCCTCAATTTTTTCCAGTGTCATCAGCAATTCTTTCTGGCAGACATGTGATAACACTTTTCAAACAGGGATATTGAGACCAAGGCTCCTGAATTGCAAACAAACAAAACATCATTCATATAGTGAAAAGTTTGCACAGCAAAGGATGAAAGCTTGGTCTAAATCCCTTTGCACCCACTGCTGACAGAGGGCAGAGGAGTTTGACTCACTAATCTTCCTTACGTGCACTTCTTCCTAATGGGGTATTCCATCTAAAACTTATAAGAAGCAGGAATGCATCATGGAACACACCAATCTCTATTACAGATGCTGAAGCAGCAAAAAAACAAAAACAAAAACATGATGAATCCATCCAAAGGGTTCTGTCCACATTGTTACAATAGTTTCCCTCACACTGTGAATCCTTCTCAAACTCTATCACTTGAACCTACTTTTTTTTCAATAAAAATAATGTTAATCTGCAGTCACACGCTCCAGTAATATTATACTATCCCTCATGCAAGTATGTAGGGATTCGAGGAGCTATGGGAGGCTATCATGAGAGGGTGCCTAGAGTAATTAAGACATTTCATTTCATGTTGCCTCTTCTCCCGAAGATGTCTGCTGTCCTCTTCTTTTTGTAGCTACTAACATTGAGAAAGTGACCAAGATAAGGCCCTTCGTTTTACTGCCCATGAATGCACCCGTGATGAACCCCACAGACATTGGTGCTTCCAGAATACCCTGAACCTACTGACGCTTCATGCATGGCATGACATAGATAAGGATGGTGACGTGTAGACTTGTATAGAGCATGCTATAAAATTTTCGAGTCTTCCCTTCCTCATAATTCCAAAGAATAGATTTCTTTGGATTTCTGCTTAATGCTGCTGGAGTTGGTACATAAGTTGAGGTAGGTATCAGGGCACACCAAAAGAGAGGGTAACTGCACAGACAATACAAGCAGGTACATTTCTGTGTAGTTTCAAGCATCTTATTTCCTGTATCAACCATGGTGATATGTTGACCCTTCCTCTTTCTACTAGTAGTACAACAAACAAATATAAAGTATATGTAGGCTGCTTGTTTTATCCCTACCTCTCACAATTGATCTGCATTCACATATAGGACAATGAGGAGCCCTTACTATCATCTTACCCAATACTGGAGAGCTAGAGAATGTCCAAATTTTTCCAGGGATTATTTTCATAGTCTCCAATCAGGTCTATGAAGGAATCTTACCTATTCTGTTTAATGAAGTCATATCTCGTGTGGCGCCCATCATCACCAATACTGGAAAGAAATTTGAAGGATCTTAGATTTACCATATTTGAAATTTGAATATTTTAGCCTGACACGGTTTTTGATTTTACAAAAAAATATTTTAAGTGAGACAAAAAATCATTTTTATGACACAGACAGCAATAGTTTTATATTTTTATCTGTTCCACTTGCACACAAAAGTCTCATGGGGTTATGTAAAGCAGTCCTGTTGGGTGCTGTGCATGGTGCAAGTATGGATTAAAGCTTAGGAATCTTAAGCTTCAGTCACCTGAAACTTTTAAAGTAGGACGCAAGCAATACTGTCCAACATTTGAACAGAGCAAGACACTGTCTTTATTTTATTTGTCAGGTAATCAATCTTTCTTTTGCCCCAGGGAGAGAAACAACTGGAATCTTCCATCAATGTGCTGTACAAAAATCTTTGAACAGAGAGTGCAAGCAGAGGCTGATAAAAGATGTGAAAAAAAAAGAGAGAGAGACCCTTGTGGCATTTTCTAACTTACTGAAATCTCCCATTTAAAATGTGGGAATAATCAATCTTCTGAGGAAAAAGGCCCAAGGAAGGTTTTTGCTTTTGTGGAATAATGGGATTGCTAAAGATTTCAGGAGGTAAGAAGAATTGGTGAGAATGACCATGAGACATCAGAGAAAAGTCAAATCCATGGATGAAGTGATGTTTACCTCTGTGAATCAATGAGAGGTAGGAGCAAATGAAAAGAAAGTTGAATACAATATTTTATGAATAAATGTAACCTTTCAGCTGTCCTAGAAAAAATTAATTTTCACTATGATACAACATATTTAGTTTAGAAAGTTAACTTAAATTTAAAGCTTAATAATTAGATTTATTGAGGAAACAAAAACATCTTTGTGGTTTAGAATAAATAATGTGCTCTACTACAGATAAGAAGACTACATAAATAAATAGAAATATGACTAAATAAGTAAATAAAGAGGAAAATAACAAATTAGATGTTATTAACATTAAAAACTGACAATCATCTAAAGAAAGAGAAGGAGAGACAGAAAGAGAGAAGAACTCATATCAAGCACATATAAAAAAACTCCTAAATAAGAAGTCTTCAGATGTTTAAAAAAAAACAGTCTTCAATAAGAAGATAATGTGAGAGCAAAAAGGGGGAAAATATACCAAAAGATATTTCAAGAAAGAGAGTACAGAATGTTAAGTAAACATATCAAAAGATGCTTGGCTTCTTAGTAGTCAATTAAATGAAACAAAAGCAATCCTTGGAATTATCACTCACGAACCACAAAGTTCAAATGAAAACGACAGGTATTATCAAGTTTGACAAGAATGTGTGTAATCCTTGAATCTCATTCACTGCTGCTGAGCATGAAAATTCATATCTTGAAATATCTTGAAAATATTTAGAAGTATCTAAAAAGATAAACGCATGAAAGCTATGACTCAAAAATTTTACTACTACATGTATATTGAACAATAATTTATACACATACCACCAAAGCTCAAGTTCTAGAATTTATATACCAGTGCTATTCTCAACAGACACAAACTAAAAATCACTCATATTTTAATACACATTGGAATAAATTACTTAGTAGATAAATGTTTACACTATGGAATCCTATGCAACAGTGTCAATACATGATCACAACAGGCAACCATATAGGTATATTCACAAACAACATAAGGAATAAAAAAGCCCTGTCCAAAAGTGGTTATACTATGTCATAACATTTATATAAAATACAAAATACAGGTCAAGTGATCTTTTTGTTACATACTGAAACAATAGTAAACCTTAAGGGGAACCACTAGAATGGGACCAGGGGGCCTCTGAGTGTCTGGAAATTTTCTGTGTTTTTATCTGGAAACTAGGTATAGCGTGTATTCAGATTCTGAATTTTCTGAAATTTGTCATTTTCATACAAACCGTGCATGTTTTTAGTTGTTTTTTATACATAACAAAAAGTAAAAAATATAGACTAGGGAAGGTAATTATAATAGCACTTTAATATCCATGCTTTTCAAGGTGGAAGTGAAAGATATTAAACACTTGACATTGTGATTACTTCTTAAAAGTATGCTGAAAATTTGAGATTAATAAATAAGACATACTTCATATATAATATACCAAGAGGAGGGGTAGAAAGGAGTATTATTTTTTTAATTTAATACAGAATAGTTAAGATAGAAAATAAAGAAAACAGACTAGGTTTAAAAAGGAGCACACTGGACTTCCTTGGTGGCACAGTGGATAAAAATTTGTCTGCCAATGCAGGGGACAGGGGTTCAAACCCTGGTCTGGGAAGATCCCACATGCCGCAGAGCAACTAAGCCCGTGTGCCACAACTACTGACCCTGTGCTCTAGAGCCTGCAAGCCACAACTATTGAGCCTGAATGACACAACTACTGAAGCCCATGCACCTAGAGCCCATACTCCACAAAAAGAGAAACCACCACAAGGAGAAGCCCGTGTACCGCAATGATGAATAGTCCCTGCTCGACACAACTAGAGAAAGCCCTGTGCAACAATGAAGACCCAACACAATCAAAAATAAATAAAATTAAATCTTTTGACTTATGAGATGACTTACTAACTTGGCTGCAGTTGGAGGCCTCAATTTCTTGCCACATGGATCTCTCCTTAGGGCTGCTTGAGTGTCTTCATGACATGGCAGCTGACTTACCCTAGGATGAGTGATCTAGTTGGCTTCAATGTACCCAGCACTACAAACATTTCCCAGACAGAGTTCTGTGATGGCCTGAGGGCTACACACTCAGGGGCCAAAACACAAAAAGAATCCTTCTCTATTTTGTATACCCCAGCCTTGTTTCTTAGCCTCTGAAGATCCATACAAAAGAGAATAAAAATGTGATAGATTTTTCCCCTGTAGATCTTGTGGAATAATTCTCAGCCAATATTTAATTCTTTCACCCCACACCTAGTAGTCTTCACCATCCCTATGTTTATTCAGTGAATTTAAATATAGACATAGCCCCAGTTATCTAAAAATTGCACACAAAATCTAATCCCGATCAATTTAATAAGAACTGTTCTTGAAGTGCTTTATAAAAATAAACATTTTCTTGAACTCTAGTAAATTAATATGCATACTGAAGTATTTAGGGAGTAGTGTACTGATGTCTATAATTTACTTTAAAATACTTCTTAAAAAGATAGATTAATAGGTGGGTAGAGGGATGGATATGGGATTAAATAACTATATTAAAATGTTAATGGTGAATCTCGGTGATAAGTATATATGTAT
This sequence comes from Mesoplodon densirostris, assembly GCF_025265405.1. Lineage (NCBI taxonomy): Eukaryota > Metazoa > Chordata > Mammalia > Artiodactyla > Ziphiidae > Mesoplodon > Mesoplodon densirostris. The sequence goes on from NC_082665.1 coordinate 122,132,351, forward strand.
TCTCTGCACCAGAGGCCTGTTAGTGATTTATGTATTGCATGACATTTTCTATTTGAGTTTGACATGTAGAATCATTTTTATTTCATGGTAACTGACAGTCCTAATAGCCCAGCTAATTTGAAACTAACAATATTGCTGTGTAATAGGAAAAAATGGTGTTTGTGTTTGAATTTTTTAAGTTTTGCTATATGTTTGAAATTTTTAATTTTTTTTTCGGTATGCGGGCCTCTCACTGTCGTGAGAGGCCCGCATACCGGAGCACTGTCCAGAGCACAGGCTCCAGACGCGCAGGCTCAGCGGCCATGGCTCACGGGCCCAGCCGCTCCGTGGCATGTGGGATCCTCCCGGACCGGGGCATGAACCCACGTCCCCTGCATCGGTAGACGGACTCTCAACCACTGCGTCACCAGGGAAGCCCAAGTTATATTAAATATATAAAATTCTACATACATCTTAATTTTTTATAAATATTAAATATATATCCAAGGTTATGCCCTAATTTCACATGCCCTAACTATATATTTTAATAGATATTACATATTAATTATACATCTAATTTTAGCTGTGTATTCTATTATATAATCCTTCTATATGTACAAATCATATATATTTTAATCACATATATGTTACTTAAATATATGTATATATACATCTAATTATGTATCTTCTAATTTTAAACTCCCGTATTGTATATGCATGTGTGTGTGTGTAGATAAAGACATATACAGCAGGATATATGTAAAATTATGATATATTTATATCATTGAGGTTACGTGCGCACTATCACAGCAGATGGAATTCAGTCTGGCCAGTAAGGAAGATCAGGACTGATGTTCACTTTGTTTGCATGGCAGGTGCTTGTGGATTTCTGAGAGCACAGCACCACTGTGTGTCTCCTTGCAGAGCTACATGTGAGTATCAGCATGTTGTCCTGGGGAGGACTTGGGGTCCCTTGTTTATTCATTTAATAAACATTTATTGACCACCTGCCGTGAACCTCACAGTGGGATAGACTCAAAGCAGGGGTTTTCCAGTCTGAAGCCTCCCTGGGACACTCAGGGCACTTTAGCTCCACCCACCCCCAGGCAAAGGATGTCAGTGAGAAGCATGCTGGTTGGAGGATGGGAGTTAGTGCACGTCCCACAGAGCTGGGGCAGCATGGCTCAGCCCTAGACAGTTGCTCCAAGAAGAGAATATGGGCCTAGAATGTTTTTTCCAAGAAAAACCAGAAATTCAAGTGTTGGTTTGAAAATCCCTGGTTTTTAGATAACAACTAATTCTAATTATTTCTAAATACCATGAGCTGACATCAGGCATCTGTGGACTACATTAAGCTCACACCCTGCTGGGTTTGAACCCTTGGTTTGTGCTTTCTTTAACCCTTCCCATCATTCTAGGGTGTCTCACCAATGAGAGGATGCAAATGCTGATCCCTGAGATGCAGTGGTGAGCAAGAACAGACACAACCCTCCTTTCATGAGGCTACAAAAATGGCAGTTTTCCCAAACTCCTGATTTGTCCCTTGGGATTAACATATACACATTACTTTGTATAAAATAGATAACCAACAAAGACCTACTGCATAGCACAAGGAACTATACTCAATATCTTGTAATAATCTATAAGGGAAAAGAATCTGAAAAAGAATATATATATATATATATATATATATATATACACACACACACACACATATATATACACATATATATATATATATGGTCACTTTGCTGTACACCTGAAACTAACACAACATTGTAAATCAACTATACTTCAGTAAAAAATAAAATAAAATACTAATGATTTACTTAAAGTTATCATCAATAAACAGAACCTTAATGTGAACAGAAAAAAATGGCAGTTTCCTAATATCTACATTAATGAGAGAATTTTCTAGACTTGGAAAAAGCATACTCACTGACCTTGCTCTAGAACTACCTGTCAGTCTGCCAGTCCTGAATTCTTGCAAGCCACAGAACAGAGACTAGGTGATAAAGGGGAGCTAACAAAAGAGTTCTTACAAAAAAACGAAGCATCTCCTTAATCACATTTAACCATCCCAGGTGAGTGTTAAGTTGATAAAGGAAAAAGTGCACAAAACTAGAGATCAACCATACCCCACAGTGTTGGTGGCTTGGCTACCCACTCACTGGGACTAGATCAGGAGAACTAAAAAATCTAAATTAGAACCCACTGGAATGACTAAAATTAATAGGCCAACAATATGAAGTGTCGGTGAGAATGTGGAGCAACTGGAACTCACACGTGGCTTATGGGTATGTAAATTACTACAACCACTTGCGAAAAATGTTTTTAAAACTGATCATATGCATTCCTTCTGATTCAGCAATTCCCTTCCCAGGTATATACTCAGGAGAAATAGTGCTTGTGTCCACTAAAAGCTAGGTAGAAAATGTACCTAGCAACTTTATTCACAATAGCACAAAACTGGAAACAACCAAATGTTCCTCAAGAATGGAATAGATGGGAGTTCCCTGGTGGTCCCGTGGTTAGGACTCAGCGCTTTCACTGCCAGAGCCTGGGTTCAATCGCTGGTCAGGGAACTGAGATCCCACAAGCCAGGCGGCACAGCCACAAGAATGAAATGGACTAATATATTATGCCATTACACAAATGAATAGCATACGGTAGTTTTAAAGGAATAAACCATTGATACTGTACATTCAAAAATATAGATAAATCTCAAAGATATAATGATGAGTTAAAGAAACCAGACTAACAGAGCACATAACTACGTGACTCCAACAGCATGAAATTAAAGAACAGGTAAAACTAATCTACAATGAACCAAGTTAGAATAGTTGTCGTTTCTGGGTGAAGAGAGATACCGCCTAAAAGGTGACACAATGGAGTCTCCTAGGATGTTGAAGATGTTTTCTGTTTTAATTTGGGTGCAGTTAAATGGGTGCACACAAATGTAAAAATTTATTGAGTTATACACAAAAGACTGGTGCACTTTTCTAAATGATTATTATAGCTAAATTTTTTAAAGACTAGGCAAATTAGAATTCTTAGGGCATATGTAATTTGGAGCTGGATATACTAGCAAAAGAGTGGTTATTATTAAATGTTGTATGAAATTGTTCAGACTATTGACCCTTATAGCAATCCCTGGAAATTGAGGGAGGGGATCTTGGAAAGTGATACATATATATTTATAGTATATCACTTTCCAAGGGGTTATGAATATTCATTGTATATCACTTGCCAAGATGTATGTGTGTGTGCATGTTTCATGTTAAAACAAAAACAAAAACAAAACAAAACAGAAAAAAACCCATAATTTGGTGAACACAGAGATGTTCTGCTCAGAACAACAAGAAAGAACTCAGTGCCCAGCTGAGAAATGTGGTTAGCCCCTAGCCTCCAGGTGTTAACCCCGTCACACCTGCTTCAGCTCTCAGTGGAGGTCATGCTCTTCTTGGAAAAGCCCCCAACCAATAACCAAGCAAGGCAGCAATACAAGGCCTGGCCATCTGTGCCCAAAGTGGCACACATCTCCAGAGCAGTATTTGCTCGGTGTCCCCATTAGATTGGAAGAGACTTTGTCAGGTCTACACGGCAGGCTGATGGCTCCCCTTCCCAATCTTTCTTCCTCCCATTCTCTTTCACAAACGTTCCAAGTAAGACTCCTTTTCGTCCATTTCAACTAATTTCATCTGATTCCCTGAGAACCCAAAATGTGACATACGAACAGAATATCACCAAGACGTTGCCTGAAAAGCAAATGTTACAGTCTGAAATGCACTAATGGAATGTCTTAGGATAATGCTGCTAACAGAAATATAATATGAGCCATGTCAATGGAAATAATCAATAAGCAATCTATAATAGGAATAGAAAAGAGTTTTCTTTTTTTAATTTATTTATTTATTTTTGGCTGTGTTGGGTCTTCGTTTCTGTGCGAGGGCTTTCTCCAGTTGCAGCGAGCGGAGGCCACTCTTCATCACGGTGCGCGGGCCTCTCACTGTCACGGCCTCTCCCGTTGTGGAGCACAGGCTCCAGACGCGCAGGCTCAGTAGTTGTGGCTCACGGACTTAGTTGCTCCGCGGCATGTGGGATCTTCCCAGACCAGGGCTCGAACCTGTGTCCCCTGCATTAGGCAGATTCTTAACCACTGTGCCACCAGGGAAGCCCGAAAAGAGTTTTCTTTGAGCCAAACTGAGGACTACAGCCTGGAATACAACCTCTCAAATAACTCTGAGGAACTGCTCCAGAGAAGCACAGTTTTCAGCACAGTTTTATATCTTGTCAGAAAAAGAACGTTAAACAAGTCAGGAGTACATTCCTTCAGTGCTGAAAAACAAAACGGACCAGCACATACATAGCAAGTCAGCGTGTCCTTGGCACCTGGGAAGGGAGTCTTATCATCAAAGGAGGACCAGCATTGGAGTCCCAGGAAGGGAGGCATTTAATCTTTATTTTTAACATAGACATTCTTTACTTCTGGTCAATGCCCACTTTTCTTTAAAAATTAAAGCAGATGAATAATGTATGTTTGATAGGTGACAAACAGGCTGTTCTAGTTAGCATAAAATGCTAGTTAAATCATGTATAAGCCAGAATGACTTCCCCATACCTCAATGTGTGAAAATTTCTTTCATCAGCCACCTGTGTAATTTTAAATTTTCTAGTAGAAATATCGTTCCATAGAACAAATATTTAAAAAGGAAACCAAACAGGTGAAACTGATTTTTAAAATGTATTTTATTGAATCCAATATATTTTAAATATCATTTCAACATGTAATCAACATAAAAGATAATGAGATGTTTTACACTCTCTTTTGTACTAAGTCTTTGAGGTCTCGTATAAGTTTTATACTGCAGCACATCTCAGTTTGGACCAGGCATATTTCAACTGTTCCAAAGAGGAGAGGTCTGCCAAAAATAGAGAAATTGAGGAGCATTGGTGGCAAAGGAAAAGAGTGGAAATGGCGTTTGTATTTATTGCATGAATTAATACGATTGTTTCCTTCCGAGGTTCTGACTAGGTAGCTTCACCCCACCAGCCCTTCTCTTTTTCACTTCTGTGAGGTAGAACACCCCTCCTTTTCATCATTATCAGATCTCAAACCTTAGTTTGTTTCCTCGGACTCGAAGATTTGGGCACTCGACACGTTGTTGTCACCAGGCAGAGTCACCGATGACATTACTACCTCCGTGGATACCCCAGCCAGTGTTCTCTGAGGGCAGCCTAATGTTGCCCGGTGGGAGGATGTAGTCATGGGCCTCTTTGGGGATCTTAAAAATTATGGACTATTTTTCAGGGAAAATGTTTATCAACAAAATTTGCATCTGATTTCATGGTATTCACAATACTCCTGAAGCGGTATGTGGACCCCAGGTTAAGAGGGTCAGTTCTTTAGTTTATTATTTCTTCCATAGAACAAAGTCCAAGTTCCCTTACATACCATGTGAGGCCTTCTGTGATCCAATACCTGCCACTGGTCTCATCTGCTGCTTCTCATTTGCACTGTTCACAAGGGCTTTGTCCATTCTGAAATTACCTTAGCTCGTTCTGCTGTTTAACTCGTCTGCACATTTGTACATCCTGTTCTCTCTACTTAGAACCCTCCCTTGCTCCCCAGGTGGACTCCTCTGCAGCTCAAATGTCAATTTGGAAAAACGTTCCCTGATTCACCCTCTTCCTGTCATTAAGTCAATAATTTCTGCTGTGCATTTGCTCGCATGTGATACTTCTAGCCTCGCATTTGGTACTTTGTGATACAACTGTTTGCTTAAATGTCTGTCATCTTCCACAAAACTGTGAAATTACACCTTCAGGGTAGAGTCTCTGTTTTCCACATTGTACCCCTATCACCTTGCATAGTATCTGGAATATAATTAATGCTCAACTGATGTTGATAAAATACTGTTTACAGAGATAGTTTTCTAACCTTTAGAAATAGCTTAAACAGTGAGATGGTGGCAGATGCATATGAATTTTATATATTAATTCTTCTACTAAGGATATTTGTTTGGGCCTTGAAGTAAACTTGATTTCCCAGAAAGTTTAAATGTGAGAAGAAAATAACATTTTTCTCTGCCTATACTTTCCCCTTCATTTTACAGGAGAAACATTGACAGTTCTTTTAAAAAAATCAAGTCAACAAATGTTAAAGGAACACCACCTCCCATGAGATCACTTTTTCCTCTACTATCTAGTTCCTTCCTGAAAAGTCTTGTAAAAGTCCACAGCCATGTGACACGCCAGGACACAGGGAGACAGGAGAAAAAAATGGAAATGCTCAGTAAGTCAGGAACTAGCTGATGACTCACTGACATGAAGAATTTTGTTAACATATCAAAGGCAGGTAATTTTGTCCTCATTAGGTTTGTCCTACTTTGACGTTAGTCATAGTGTACAGTGTTGCTATTATGTAATTCAAAATTATATTATCCTATAGTTAAAATCTGAAATAAACTGATAAAATTTGTTACTTTTTAAAAATTTATTTTATTGAAGTATAGTTGATTTACAATGTTGTGTTAATTTCTGCTATACAGCAAAGTGATTCAGTTTTATATATATATATATACACACATATTCTTTTTCATATTCTTTTCCATTATGGTTTATCACAGGATAATGAATACAGTTGCCTGTGCTATACAGTAGGATCTTGTTGTTTATCCATTCTATATATAATAGCTTGTATTTGCTAATCCCAAACTCCCAGTCCATCCCTCTGCCACATGCCCTACCCCTTGGCAACCACAAGTCTGTTCTCTATGTCATGTCTGTGAGTCTGTTTCCGTTTCGTAGATAAGTTCATTTGTGTCGCATTTTAGATTCTCCATATAAATGATATCATATGATATTTCTCTTTCTCTGACTTACTTCACTCAGTATGATAATCTCTAGGTCCATCCATGTTGCTGCAAATGACATTATTTCATTCTTTTTAACGGCTGAGTAATATTCCATTGTATATATGTACCACATCTTCTTTATCCATTCCTCTGTTGATGGACATTTAGGTTGCTTCCACATCTTGGCTATTGTAAGTAGTGTTGCTATTGAAATTGCTAGGTAGCATTTCAGGGGGCCTCTAAGGAGTTCCAGTCCTTTGTCTCAGTGCAGAAAGAATTCAGCAAGAGGCAAAGTGATAGATAAGAAATGATTTATTAGAACAGGGTGCTTGTGGGATGTACAAGCGGGCGGGCGAGAGGGTGCCACTTAGAACTTAGTGAGCTACAGTTTTATAATCAAAGGAAAAGAGGGGAGGGGGAAAAGACCACCTTCTTCCTCAGTCTTGAGTAGATGTCACGCTTCCATCATCAGCTTCTCCTCCATATCAGGTAGGGAAGTTTTCTTGTCCTTACATGGTCAAGCCCAGTCTGTCATGGCACAATGGAAATGAGCAAAAGGCGGTAACATATGCTAAAAATGGTAAATCATCTCAGGGTTTAGTATAACATCACCCTTTCCTTACACTTTTGTCGTTAGTGCACGCAGAGGAGTGTGTCCTAGGAATCATTAACTTACTGAGCTCACTGGGCAGGATGTGGGTATCATGCCACCATTGTTTTATTGTTTTGGGGCGTGTCTCATGCTTCTGTTGCACGGTTTTGTTGCTAAGCAAGCCTGCTTGGTTTTGTGGTTAAGCAAACCTGCTTTCTTGTGTGATCATTAACTTATAGGGGACTCCCATACTTTTTTCTTTACTTAAAGTCCCCTAGTGGGATTAACTATTAAATCACCTATTTTGTTCCTTTACTCTGTCCCTGTCACTATGAACATAGGGGTGCATGTATCTTTTTTAATTATAGTTTTGTCCAGATATATGCCCAGGAATGGGATTGCTGGATCATATGGCAGCTCTATTTTTAGTTTTTGAGGAACCTCCATACTGTTCTCCATAGTGGCTGCACCAATTTACATTCCCACCAACAGTGTAGGAGGGTTCCCTTTTCTCCACACCCTGTCCAGCATTTGTTATAAAATTTGTTACTTCTAATACTCTGTAGTATGCATTCCTTCTAGACATGATACATGTTTCTGGCAAACCTGGTATTCTGCAAAATTAAGCACTGAAGCCTTATGGGGAAACACAGGCCTGTGAGTAGGTCACTCAGAACATAAACAACCTTGTCACCAAAGCCCTAACAAAAGAGATCATTGTTACTTTGAAATAATCATCTTGGCAGGTTTCCCTGGATGTCTAGAGACTGCCTCAGAGGATATTTGTAAATGCACGAAAACACCATGTGGGAATCCTGGGTGGCATTCTGAGACAAGCAGGTGGAATCTCCATTCTCTCTGAGCCAGTGGCTTCTCTTACTTAGGGCCAGCACAGGAAGAGGTACAACCTACCAAGTAGTGTGTAAATCCTGCAGGTGTTCATTGTCAATTTGTTTAAAATGGAGCTGAAAAGGCTCCTGGCTGGGTGGTAGCCATCTGAGAGCTTTGCCTTTTGTTTCCTGCTGATGTTTTACATTCTGCTCATATTACCTGGTCCCCCATGCCTAGGAAAAAATTTGTATAAACCGACACAACTGCGACCTATTGGATAATAGGAATATCTGCTATAGCAAAATATAATTTCTTTGGAAAGGGGGGGAAACAATCATATTTTCAGTTTCTACTTAATAAACCAGGTTGAGATCATCAGAAAAGTATAAACTTCCTTAATTTGATATCATTACACATTTCACCTGTGGACGAGGAAGGTCGGCTGCCATATCAGTAAGCAAAGGATGTTGCGGCCATCAAGCTGTCAAGCCATCAGCCACTGCAGCCACCCCTGACTGTGCACCCTGAGAGGATTCAGGATGGAGAAAAGCAGGATACTGGTCCCAGGTAGCTGAGGTGCATATCTAAGGAATGATTTCAATGAGCCCAGAATCTTGCCTGTTCCCATACATAGAAAAGCACTAAACTAATAAACTTGAGATGTCTGGTTTTTCTTTAAATAACAGTAATCTTTTGATGTTCCAACTACCTGTGTGTTGTTGCAAAAACGCCTATGCATCCTAGCCCCTTCCTTACCTCTGCGGAGCAGTTCCTCAGAGCTATCTGAGAGGCTGTTTCCCAGGCTTAAGTCCTCAAAAAGTCTGTCCAATAAAACATAATTCTCGACTTTTAGGTTGTGCTTTTTTTTTTTCAGTCTACACACCTCTGGGAATTTGTAGAGTGGAAGCACTTGTAAGTGGCTACCCAGAGAGGGATTGTGGATACTATTTTAGACATCAGCCAGATGGATGCTGTAACTACAGAAACAATGAGAATACTGTCTTCTAGTCCCAAGAAACTTTACCTACTTTACTGGAAACAATGTATTCTTTCCTTGTTCCGGATCCTACAATCAGTTGGCAGAGTTAACTACATTGTATAATAAAAAAACATTTTAATTATGAGATAGAAGTTATTAGGAGATAGAAACCATACAAGTAATTTGAATAGGGAAATTAAATGTGAAGAAACGCTAGCTCTTAAAAGGAGGTAGACTACTAAAAGGGATTATTTTTAAGGGTTCTCAGTCCTATGGAAGTAGTGTTACCCAAAAACTGGGTTCGCCTCTTGATGGGTGTTGAGCCAATAGACACAAACAAGCCAAAGATCAGGAGAAGGAAGGATTTATTATTACTTACAGCAAGTAAGGAGAACACCAGAGATCTTTTCCCCAAGCAGTGGCTCCATGAACAGCAAAACTGAGGAAGTTTTAAGCTCAGGGTACATGCATATTCATGAGGGGGCTTGAGCAGAGGAGAATTCAGCATAGAATTGGGGCAAAGGTTGACAGAGTCCAAGCTTTAGTGGATTGAAGTCAGGAGGGTCAACGTCATCATTCCATCCTCCTCCTGGGTGGGGGCCTGAGTTCCAGCAGGACTCAAAGATATATTATTATGGATATCCCTTGAGAAGGAACTAGGACTCTGCTTTATCACTACACTATTGTTTGACTGCTTTTTTTCTGTTCCTGCCTTCCTTTGTTCCCTTAAGATCATTAATTACTGAGACCTGTTCAAGGGCAAGCACTGAGGCCAGGCTTAGGACCCAAAATAGCTTAGGCCAAAAGTGTGTTTTCTTTTGTCAAGAAAGCCCTGCTGGTTCTCTTTCTCTGGGGACCCTCTAATCTATCTACTTACAGTAGCAACTGCAGAAAGCCGTTACTGCTTGTAGGGCTGAGAGAACATGAACAAGAAGGAACTGAGAAATTTAGGCAAGGGCCACATGCCCTGGAAGGCTAAGCTGCAGGTCTCTTTGCAGAGGGTGTGGTTGCACGGGGATGTGCATCCTATCAGAGCAACTTGCTGGAGGGCCTGGGTGGAAACTGGTCCATATGAGTAACCTGTCTTCAGCCAGGATGGCATCAGCTTGATCTCACCATCTACATCAGGTTCAGGTGTAGATGAGACTCATTGGGTGCAATTCACTGGGTGCTGCTCCTTTAATAAGAGTCCTTTGTATTGGAGAGCTGTTGATTAAAGAGACAAGTAATCGGCTTCCTTCTCCCTCCCGCATCACATCCAACAGACAAGAGCAAGACAGCTGTAGGATGGTCACTACAGAAAATCCCATTCAAAAGCAGGTGGGGAAGGGGGGCACACAGCTATAGTCCACATTTATTCTGAAATCCAGCTGTGTCTGTGTAAGCAGCATTTTGCCGGAAACCAACCTCAGCAGGAAGCCCCTTTCCTTGTCACTTTAGCAAAGCTAGATTGTCACTAACTTTTAAACGAGGCACCCCCATGCTCTACTCAGCTATGGCCCAAGCACACCTTTCAAATCTTTTCATCACACAATACCTTGCTAACTTGTTGGTTTTTTCCACAGATCAGAGAATTAGGAATGAAGAATAAGTAACTGACATATGACCAGATCTCTTCCCTACCTTCCCCTTCAGTACTCTCACAAACAAACCGTGTGACCAAACTGTGTGAACAAGATAACACCTAGAGGAAAACCCCGAGGAGCTGACAAGCCTACACGCAGTAGGGGATGGCAACGACTCTGACCCCTTATCTCAATGGTTAACTGAGATCGATCTCGGGTGGTCTGCAGTGGCTTGAAGCAGGATCTCAGTTCCACAACCAGGGATTGAACCCAGGCTGAGACCATGAAAGTGCCAAATCCTAGCCACTAGACCACCAGGGACTAGTAGCTAGGAGTAGGGCCCTGGCTCTTTGTCTGCTTTGAAGACGGAATTCAGCAAGAAGATGGAAAGCAACGAAACAAGTAAAGTGTTTATTAGGAGAAGAAATGTATGTGTGGATAGACACACAGGTGGGCTCAGAAAAAGAGCCACGTGCTTTTGGGGTGGGTTAACTCACTTATATCAGGGCAGTTCTTCTGGGTTTCCTCTGGTCAATCATCTTGCTTTGTCTGGCTTTGAGTTCATATTTGGTCTGGCTCAGGGTCCTCCCCTGTGTGCACACACATCTTGTAGCCAAGATGGATTCCAGCGTGAGGGTCTCTCGGAAGTTGACAGAATGTATTATGGCCTGGCGCCCCCTCCCTTCTCTGACCCCTGAGGAACCTTTCTGCGCATGTGTAGGGTGGGAGGTCTCCTTGACCTCAAGAATGAGAAATATGTGCTCTCTTTATCTTGTATCAAAGCAGGACTCAGATCCTCCTTGATCCTGTCATTATCTTCGTCTTGAAGTATCTGTCCACAGGAGACAGATTCCAGCTGCTCAGCCTGGGCCCCATCTATCTCCTGCCTCAAGATTACTTCCCTTTTTCCCTTTAAAACTTTCATACTCGAACAAACTCTTCAGAGGTGGTTTTTGGGGACACTGAGTCCACCGTCTCCCCAGATTGCTGGCATTCTGCTTAAAAGCATTTTTCCTTTCTACCAACATCTGTCACTCTCTTGAGTATTGATCTTTGAGTGGTGAGCAGGCAGACCTGATTCAGTAACATCTGGGCTTCCAATTCCTTATCAGAACTCTCAGGGGGTTGTGTCCTGTGAATTCCAAATTCTGAAACACATCTGACTCCAAGGATGTGATAAAGGACGGTAGACCTGCACTCATAGACTATAAGAAAAGGACCTGATAAACACTCACATTGTCTGTTAACAATGGAGCTCTTCAGATGATGCTGTTGTTGCTTCTGTTTCCCCACAGTGATCAGTCCCCAGGAAGTGGGATTCCAAGCAGCTCAGAGGCAAGACTGTTCCAGGACCACACGTTCTGCCCCTGAACTGACAGACCATTTCCTGAAACAGCCAGAAGAATGAGTACAGTCAAGTGGAGCAGGACAGAGCTTGGTCAAATATCTCATATTTGCCAGTCGCTGTGCTAAAGGCTTTATTTCATTCAATCTTCCAGAAACTTAGCGAGGGAGGTACTAACATCCCCATCTATGTCAGCTCATTTGTCCCCATTTAGATGAGGAAATTGAGGCTTAGAGATGTTAAGCAGTGTGCTCAGGTTTGCAAACTAGAAAATCATAACAAAAATTGTGACGCAACTTTCTCTGTCAATTTTCTTATCTTTGCTATTCTGGTGGAAATTTAAAATTCTGACTTCTCGACTTTGTTCCATGAAAACTGAAAGCGTAAGGTTGCTGTTTTGTTACAATGCCAATTTCCTGTTCAGATATTGTACAATAGATTTGCAAGATGTTACCATTGGAAGAAAATGGGTAAAGGGTACATGGGATTTTTCTGTATTATTTCTTACAACAGCATAGTAATTTAAAATTATCTCAAAATAAAAGTTTAATTACAAAAAAAAAAAAACCAGAACTGCCCTACAAAGATGGTTTCTCCTGACTTCTTTTATACCTTTTTGAGAGATGATGCAGTACTTTGGCAATGCAATGAGAAAACTGAAGGGTGATGTAATAGTGAGGATTTATTTCATTATTACTTCATTGATTTATGCATTCCATCCTTCTTCTGTTTTCCTGTTATCTTAGTATTTCTTAAGCATAGATTGGAATTATTAATAATTAAGTAATTTATAGAATGACAAAATAGCAAAATATTATAACACACAGAAAAAGATCCCCAAAGGTTGCTTAGTTACTAAAAGGTAGCTGTGATCTCTAAAAAGATCCAATAGACCCATATGATAACTGCTAAATAGAATGATAGATTTTAGATAGATGGATGAATAGATAGATAGATAGGTAGATAGATAGTAGATAGGAAATTTTTTCTTCGTTCCTTGGAACAACTTTAATGAAGAATAGAAGTCATTGAAATATCAATCCCTACAAATAATTAAAATTCCTCCAGAAAGCAACTCAGAAACTAAAATTGGGTCTAGTGGTCCTTATGGTGTACTGAGGGTTAAGACAGAATCCAAACCCTTAGCTTGGCCAACAAGGCCCTGCATGGTCAGTGCCTGCCCCCCGACCTCCCTGGCCTCTTAGTGCTCCTTGACCCTCTCACGCTCTCTGCACCAGCCACACCAGCCTTCTGCCCAGTCTTGTTCAGTCTTGTCACAGGGCCACTGTACAAGCAGGTCCCTCCATCTGGAGGGACGTCTTTGCTGACCGCCTAGTTAAGGTCAGTTTCTTGAAAAAGCTCTTACAGGATGGAGTTAATTACCTTTGGAGCACTCCATCTGTAACTATTCATTCACTAGTGGATTTTTTTTTAATTGAAGTCTGTGTCCCCTGGGAGACCAAAAGCCTGTGAGAGGAGGGCTGTTCCCATTTCCACACACTACTGCATCCACAGCTGTCAGCAGTCACCCACATCCTCCCTGAGACCCCTCTACAATTATGAAGGGAAATAAAGTACAAGCCACAGGATCAAAATGGCAAGATGTGGGCCCAAGGTAGCCTGCAGATCTGCACTGTTGGGTCATAGTGTTTAGAAAAACACTGGAATCTGTGTTCATTTAAAAACCAGAGATTTTCACACTAAAATTTGAATTTCTGGCTTCTCTTGGTTAAAAAAAAAAATTCTGGGCCCACATTCCCTTGAACTTTCTAGAGCTGAGCAGTGGCTGCCCCAGTTAGCAGGGCATCTCTCTTCAACTCAGCTGTCTACCACCAGCCTGCTTCCCTTGTACCTATTTCTTGCCTCAGGGATGGAACTATAAACCCCATAGAGCCCCAGGGAAGCTTGGGACTGGGAATCACTGTGGTCTTTAAGGATCATGGGAGGTGTTTTAAATAACTGTTCATTGAAAGAAAAATCAGTGACCATAAACACCTGTGTGGTAACCTGCCACTATGCCTTACAGGTGCAGTGTCACATGGAAACACATGGTGACAGAGTGCTCTCAGAAATTCACAGATCTATTGTGGCTGGTAATGCTTTGCAATAAACAGGATGAACTGTCCTACAAACCCTTTTTGTTTGTTTTTTGTTTGGTTTTCAGTTCTTGATATGCTTGTTTGTTTGTTTGTTTGTTTGGTGAGATGGCAATGTAATCCTGTGTCCAAACAAGCACTTTCTCAATTTTTATTGCCAGCCAGACTTCAAATTCAGGACCATATGAGTGTGTGTGTATGTAATTAGGATGCGTAAAGTATTAGGATTATATAAAATTAGGAGATATGTAAAATTAGGATTATGAAATTTGTATATTAAATATATACAAATAAATTTACAATGTGTATAAATAAAATGAAGATACGTATATATAGTTAGGATATATTTAAAAATTAGAATAGAGAGACAGAATTAGGGTATCTGTATACACGTGTATATATGATATATATACATACACATTCTAATTTTGTATATCTTCTAATAGTGTGTGTGTGTATATATTTATATATATATATATATATTCTAATTTTAGGTATATATTTGATTAATTGAACATATGTAATTTACATATTATATATACTTAAGCTATATATAATATAAGCTACTATATATAATATGTAAATTACATATATATTCAATTAATATATTATTTATATATAGTTAAGACGTATAAAATTAAGATACATGTATATAATTGAAATATATATTTAATTTAAGATATATAATTGGAATATATAGAAGTAAATAGTATATATATACATTTTGGGATATAAAAATAATTAGGAGATATATATGTATATCAGGTTGAACCATAGGAAATTGAAGATTGCAGCAGATATTCAACTGTTTTTGACCTACAAAAATGGCAATTTCATAGAGTTAAACCTAATATTTCAAATGGGCCAAAATAATCATATCTGTTGGAAAATAAAACTCATTTTATACAATTTTCCCTCAGAATACTCTGTTGTCTGTTTCTAGTTCCAGTGTCCCCAATCTGTCAATGATTTGAAAAACTGGTCCTTGATCATACTCGTGAGCAACTCTAACAAGAAACCAGGATCCAATGATGGTTTTGCTCTTCCCATGTGGGAGGTCACAGAGCGCTGTTTGTGGGAAAGAATATTATTTCATTTTTCCATTATAGCAGACCTCATTACAGATAGTGTGTTTTTTACTAATTGAAGGTTTGTGGCAACCCTGCGTCGAGCAAGTCTATTTTTCTAACAGTATTTTCTCACTTGGTGTCTCTGCCACATTTTGGTAATTCTCACAATACTGCAAATTTTTCATTATTATATTTGTTACAGTGATCTGTGATCAGTGATCTTTTTAATTTATTTATTTATTTATTTATTTATGGCTGTGTTGGGTAGTCATTTCTGTGCGAGGGCTTTCTCTAGTTGCGGCGAGCGGGGGCCACTCTTCATCACAGTGCGCAGGCCCCTCATTATCGCGGCCTCTCCTGTTGCAGAGCACAGGCTCCAGACGCGCAGGCTCAGTAATTGTGGCTCATGGGCCTAGCTGCTCTGCGGCATGCGGAATCTTCCCAGACCAGGGCTCGAACCTGTGTCCCCTGCATTGGCAGGCGGACTCTCAACCACTGCGCCACCAGGGAAGCCCTGTGATTAGTGATCTTTGATGTTACTATTGTTATTGTTTTGGGGCATCACACACTGTGCCATATCAGATGGCGAACTTAATCCATAAATGTTGTGTGTGTTCTGACTGCTCTCTCTCCCTCTCCCAGGGCCTCCTTATTCCCTGAGACACAACAATACTGAAATTCAGCCGATTAATAGCCCTGCAATGGCCTCTAAGTGTTCAAGTAATTGGAAGAGTCACACATCTTCATTTTAAATCCAAGCTAGACATGATTAAGCTTAGTGAGGAAGGCACGTCATAAGCCCAAATAGGCTGAAAACTAAGCCTCCTGTGCCAAACAGCCAAATTGGTGAAAGCAAAGGAGTTCTTGAAGGAACTTGAAAGTGCTGCTCCAGTGACCACACCAATGATAAGAAGGTGAAAGAGCCTTATTGCTGATATGGAGAGAGTCTGAGTGGCCTGGATAGAAGATCAGACCAGCCACGTCATTCCCTTAAGACAAAGCCTAATCCAGAGCAAGGCCCCAACTCTCTTCATTTCTATGAAGGTTGAGAGAGGTGAGGAAGCTGCAGAAGAAAAGGTTGAAGCTTAGCAGAGGTTGGTTCATGAGGTTTAAGGCAAGAAGCCATCTCCATAACATGAAAGTGCAAAGTGAAGCAGCAAGTGCTGATGTAGAAGCTGTAGCAAGTTATCTAGAGGATCCAGCTAAGACATTCATGAAGGTGGCTACACTAAACAAGACCCCAGATAAATTCTTCTTATTCACAGCTTGCTGCATTAATTTTTCGGTTGACAAATTCAAGCATCCTTTCCTCTGGGACGCGATGTGAGCATCCACTGGGCTGATTTGGATGCTGCTCCTCTGGCCCTCCCAGCCCCTGACTTACCCCTCTCTCAGCAATTATTAAAGGCTGTTTGAACTGTTGGCTTATGCATGTCTTACTCACTACAGAGTGAGCTGTTTTGGTCATTTTGTTTTGATCCCCACTGGCCAACAGAATTACTATTTGTTGACTGAAGTAATAAATTACCATTACTGGGTTAGCAGCTTTAAAAACGAGTAATAGTACTACTACTAGTAGTAGTATTACACTATTGCTACTATTACTATTACTACTACTACAACTCTGTTTTCTACTTACAGTGGCTCAGATGGTGCTATTTCCATTAGCCTCTGCAAGGCTGGATTTCACAAGGATGCTTTGCTGCTTCCTCCTGTGAAGCCATGTGTAAGAAGGGAGCCACAGATTCAACAACAACAGTGTGGGCTTCCTGAACAGAGGTGTGGCCAGTCTTCTTGAACTCACCCCTCTCCCTAAGTCTCTCCCAGCTCTCTGGAGGGTGGGGGCCCCCATATTGCAGGATGAGGGCATTTTGACCAAGCACCTCTGAGTGCTTAACGTTGGGCAAATTCTGCCCTGGTAAGTATCACAGACCTGGCAGAGCAGGTGGCAGTGCTACTGGACATACTGGCATACATTCCCCAGAGGCAGCTGTCATGAGGCTCCACCACCTCACTCCAGGGTTTTCTGGATAATCCGTGATTGCAGAATATAATGTCAATATATAAATATCAACTCTATCCCTATATACTAGCAAAAGCAATTGGAAATTGAAACTAGATAAACAACACCATTTAAAATAGCATCAGAAATACTAAATGCTTGGAGATAAATCTGTCAAAAGATGGTTGTATAAGACCTGTGCCCTACAGAACATTGCTGAGAGCAATGAGAGAAGGCCTGAATATGTGGAGAGGTTTACCATGTTCATGGATTGGAAGTCTCAATGTTGTTAAAGACTGCAGATACTTTAAAGCTTCGACTTGCTTTTACCCAGCTTTATCTCACTCTCTCTCATTTGTCTTTGTATCTTCAATGTGTCACTCTGTGCCTGGCACCAAGCAGGCATCCAGTGTTCAGAGAATAAGTGAACAAGGAGTAAGGGAATAAATGAGCAGGTACCAGGAGGGGTCACAACTGCCTGGGAGAGTTAGAAAAGCCCCCTTCGAGGTGGGCTAGGAATTCTATAAGCTGAAATGAGAGGGGAACATTAGACACAGAAGTCCTCTTATGAGCGAGTAAAACTGCATTCATCTGCTGTAACTTGGGGATCAGTTCCTGCCAGACAGTGGCTGCAGACACCTTGGGAACACACCCTGAGCTCCTGTTCTGAAGGACCTTCTACTCTGCGTTAAGGAATTTCTATTTCATTCTTTAGAATAAAGATGGGGGAAGGCACATTGAGTATATTTAGTTGGGGAGTTCACTCACTCAGCATTTTGAAATATTTATCCAACACCTGCTCTGGGCCAAAGCTTGCACTTAATTCTGGGATAAAACTGGTGAAGACAGAAACCATCCCTGCTTCAGTTATAAAACTGTTGTAGCTAATGATGGGAACCATCTTTGTGCCAGGCAGAGTCAAATTCTCCACCTATGCTCTTTACAACAGTCCAATGAGATAGTTATTACAATTAACTTCACAAAATGTGAAGAAATGGTTAAATTAATTAAGAAATGAGTCCCATTTAAATGCAGGCCAACTTACTAAAACAATTTTATTGAGGTGTAATTAAGAAAAATTAGAAGCATGCATTTATCTTTTTTTGCCGTACAGCAGTGATTCAGTTATATATACATATATTTTTTCATATTCTTTTCCATATGGTTTCTATATACAGTAGGACCTTGTTGCTTACCCATTCTATATATAATAGTTTGCATCTACTAATCCCAAACTCCCAATGCTTCCCTCCCCCACCCCCCCTCACCCTTGGCAACCACGAGTTTGTTCTCTATGTCTGGGAGGCTGTTTCTGTTCCGTAGATATGTTCATTTGTGTTGTGTTTTAAATTCCACATATAAGTTATATCATATGGTGTATGTCTTTCTCTTTCTGACTTCACCTAGTATGATAACCTCTAGATCCATCCATGTTGCTGCAAATGGCATTATTTCACTCTTTTTTATGGCTGAGTATTATTCCGTTATATATATGTACCACCTCTTCTTTAACCATTCATCTATTGATGGACATTTAGGTTGTTTCCACATCTTGGCTATTGTAAATAGGGTAGTAGCACACATTTAAAATGTACAGTGTGATGGTTTTTAACAAATGGATGTACATTTTGACATCACCCACCAACAAGATACAAAACATTTCCATCACCTCCAAAGGTTCCCTTATCCCTTCCCAACCATTGATGTGATTTTGTCACTGGATGGGATCTCTTTGAGGGCGAGAGAGTGGGCTCTTGTCCAACACTCGGAAATGAACTGTCCGAGGAGACACAGCACTGACAAAGCAAAAGACTTCATTGGAAAGGGTCCCTCAGGCGGACAGCAGCAGGGTAAGGGAACCCAGGAGAACTGCTCTGCCTCATGGCTCGCAGTCTCAGGTTTTATGGTGGTGCAGTTAGCTTTCTGGGTTGTGGTTGTCTCTGGCCAATCATCTTGCTTTTGCCTTCATTTGGTCCAACTCAGGGCCCTTCCTGGTGCATCCTTCAGTCAAGATGGTTTCCAGCGCGAGGATTTCTGGGGAGATTGGCAAGACATCTTATGGACTGGTGTCTCCTCTGCTTCTTGGCCCCTCCTGGATTTTCCCTGGGTTGGTTGTGGGCCCTTCACTGGTTCTGTGTTCTTTTGAAGCATCCTGAGGTGGGAGACTGAAGCAAAGGTGTTACGGTGCCCCGCCAAGGCAGGCAGTTTTAGTCGATGGCTCCCTTACGATTTCTTACGTTATTGATTAGATTCCTCTTTGCTAGTGTTCCTTGTAAACAAAGTCGCTCAGTCTGTATTCTTGTGTCTTGCTTCTTTGACTTAGTGTGAATTTTGAGTTTTATCCATATTGTGGAGCCTCTCACTAGTTTATTTTTATTATTTCTGAATTCAGAGTTTTAAGGGAGAGAGAGAGACATTAATGAAATAATCACCTAACTGAGTATTTAATAACAACAGCATTAAGTTAACCTAAGGAGAAGTACACGGGAAAATGCATTACCTTGTTTGTTGACAATTCAATCAATACCATACGCTGGGGCATGCATCTGTTAATTAAGACTCAGCTTGTGGATATAAATGTTATTAAAAAGTATCACATTAGAATCGTATATCCTTACTTCACTTCCCTAATTTTAAAAAAATGTCATCTCAGTTGATGCTGGGAAGCATTGCTCACCTTCTCTTTACACTCAAGAGGGGAGAAATGTTCCGGGAGGCGCATGCGTCCCTCCTCCCAGCCTGGCCAGCAACAGGCACCACAGTCACTGCCCGGACAGGCAGACTGCGAAACCGGCAGCCTCTCAGACGTGGCACCTCTTTTGCCTGCCCAATCCCGAGCGCCCCGGCAGTCACGTGCACACGGCACCGCGCAAGCCGGGCCCTGCCCACCGCCCGCGCCTTCCCGCACCCTTTGGTGAGCCCGGCAGCCCAGGATACCGAAACACCTGCGCCGGCCCGGCTGCGCCTGCGCAGTGTGGCCGGTGGGCGGGACAGGGAATGCGGCGGCCGCGGAGCGAGGCTGCCCGCGGGCTAGGAGTCGGAGTTTTGCCGAGGGGCCGGTCGCCGGCCTCTCTCAGCCGCCGGAAGTGAGCTGCGCCGCTCCTTCCGTGCGGCCGGGGTCCTCGCCCGGCCCTCGGGCGCGCGGCGGTCGGCGGGGGTCCTCGGCGCGTGGCAGCCATGGACTCGGCGGCGCTGGAGCGGGACGCGGTGCAGTTCGCGCGGCTGGCGGTGCAGCGCGACCACGAGGGCCGCTACTCGGAGGCCGTGTTTTACTACAAGGTGGGCCGGGGACGGGTCCAGGTGCCGAGGGGACGGGCGCGCTCGGCGTGGCTGTCCCCCGTCCCGCTGTCCCTCTCGGGGCGGTGGCCGGGCTGAGGGGTCAGGCCTGCCCCCGCCCCAGGGTCCGTCCCGCGGCGGGCTTGGTCGCCGCTTTGGGGTCGGTCCTGGCCGGCGAGTC
The DNA here is from genome assembly GCF_025265405.1 of Mesoplodon densirostris. Classification (NCBI taxonomy): domain Eukaryota; kingdom Metazoa; phylum Chordata; class Mammalia; order Artiodactyla; family Ziphiidae; genus Mesoplodon; species Mesoplodon densirostris. The sequence goes on from NC_082665.1 coordinate 122,153,124, forward strand.
CCCAGCTGACCGCTCCTGAGGGCGGCGGCGGAGCTGGACTGTCAGCTCGCAGCTTCTCACCGTCACGGATGTACACGGAAACAGTGCTCACGGAAGAACGCAGAAAGTCAATCAAAAAAGAGTAAAACATCGCGTATCCTAGTATTTGACATCTACGTATCTTTGTTTTTCTACGCATGTGTGTGTACACACCTTTTTAAAAAAACAAACTTGGATCAGACTGTTTATACTTTTTAAAATCTGTTCTTTTCATTTGAACTTTTAAAAAATTTTGAATTTTTTTTAAAGTTTCATAGTATAAACTTGTTAATGATAGATGTATAGTATTCCATTATGTGGGTGTGCCATAGTTTATTTACAAACTCTTCTGGCCATTTTATGTTCATAATGGATCTTCAGCATCATAATACCCTTATAGCTAATGCTTTACACGTTTCTTTGATATTTCTTTTGGATAAATTACTGGGGCCAGAAATATTAAATCAGAGTAGGAGCTCACAGTCCACCGCCTGCTCCCCAATCCAGAGCATTTGCAAACACACCCCTCCGGTTCCCCGTGCAGATAGCTGTATCCTCTTGACATTGCCATCTTTTCTTTTAGAAAGGATTTGATAATACAGTAGTCGTAATTTTTTTTCCATAAACCTATATGCTGTCAATAATGCGTGGTTTGCTTTTCTCAGATTAATATTTCATTGCCTTCATTTTATAATCTGTATTTAGAGACTTTGGGTATGTTTTCAGAATCATTCTTTTTGGACTCTTTTTTTGACAATTTCATGACGGCGGTATTTCTTTAAAAGTAAAACTGTTTTATTAGTTTTCTGAAATAACTGACAAATGTTCATAGGTAAAAATAGTGCCATATAAAATAGCTTTTTTAAAGCGAAAGGAAGTACTGTACAGTGCCTCTTGTTTTGCTGTAGGATTACATGCATGTTGTTATGAAGAATTTCTTTTCCTTGAGAGAATCAGAAAGTGGTTGCGTTTCTAGGAGCTATTTATGTAAACTGTATCAGATATTTAGTGTTTTCTGCCTTCATGCTGTTCTATTAGGGACTCCTTAATTGTTAATCACTTTCAGGTGTAAGCAAAATGAGCCAAATAAAGTTGATACCAACAATTAAAAAAATTAGTTTTAATATTTACATGTACAGTTACATTTTCCTCCCCTGAAATATCTGAATTGCAGAATATGAGGAAAACATATCTTTTCTACCCCCAATTTCCATGTGGATCAGAACTGTACTCTTCTTACTGATTTTGTAGGTTCGGGGAAACAAGTCCTGCTCCAATAACTGGATTCAAAAAGTGATGCTCAGTAGATGGCTTCTTTGGATCCAGATAACAAGGCGTGAGGTTCCTTGAAGTGCACACGCTTAGATTACTGCAGGGGAGGTGGTGGTACTTGGGAAAGTCTCTCTGTGGTTCTTGTGTGTTGGTACCGTTGGTCACCCTCCTGGAATGGTGATGGTGAGAATGGAGGCTTTTCACTCGCCAGCACAGCCTAACTGGCTGAGGAAGTCATGGAATAACTGGAAGACAAATCCAGGTTTTCTTAATTAAAATAAGTTTATTTCATACAACTGAAATCTGCCTTAAAATGTGTCCCCCTTTGACAATATTTTCTGTGGAGAAAAAAATTTTCTTTCCACTGTGAGATATTTAACCTTTATAATTTCTTATAATCTTTTATTGATATTTAATTTAATTGTATCGGGTATTATCTGTTCTAATGCTTTCTAGACTCAATTCACCTTTTCACAGTACATAATTTCAAGTCTGACCTATTGCATAAAGAAAAAGGAAAACGGAGAACATATAAATCACAGTTATTCTAAGAAAATACTTATAATCAACCCCTTCTATTTGACTTCATAAATTTTCAACAGTAGGAGAAAGAGAGCATTGAGAACTGAAAAAAAGTAGTAAAGGAATATATAACTCATTTACTTTACGAAAAAAATTACTGGTATCATAAAGACATTCTTGTTTTGTCATTCATAGAAACCAATAGTTAGGAAGTGGTAAAGAAAATTCAAATTGTAATTGATCTGTTAGATTCCTTTGAATTCTTTTTTTTTATTTTTAGGAAGCTGCACAAGCTTTAATTTATGCTGAGATGGCAGGATCAAGCCTAGAACATATTCAAGAAAAAATAAATGAGTATCTGGAAAGAGTGCAGGCTTTACATTCAGCAGGTTGGTAAAGGACTACTAACCATGTCACTGTATTTTTTTTTCTCCTGTCCCATCACATCTTACTTTTCCCCTGTGTTTCTCTTTCCTTTTTGTTTTCATCTTTGATTCTTGATCCTCACTTGGTTGCTGCTCATTTCTTTTTTGGTAATCACATCTTTGAAAATCATAATGTGGAAATATGTGATAAATCTGTGAAGAGGAACCTTAGAGGTGATATAGTCTGATACCCTAATTTCCCAAAGGATAGAGATGAACTATCTACATTCGAACAGTGTATCATTGGCAGAGCCAGTATTAGGACCCTGTTAAAATCTGCTTTTAAACATCTGTCACGGGCTTCCCTGGTGGCGCAGTGGTTGAGAGTCCGCCTGCCGATGCAGGGGACACGGGTTCGTGCCCCGGTCCGGGAAGATCCCACATGCCACAGAGTGGCTAGGCCTGTGAGCCATGGCTGCTGAGCCTGCGTGTCCAGAGCCTGTGCTCCGCAACGGGAGAGGCCACAACAGTGAGAGGCCCGCGTACCGCAAAAATATATATATAAAAATAAAAATAAATAAATAAAAACATCTGTCACATGCCCTCTCCTGCTATTAAAATTAAATGACTCCTCCTCTTCAGTGTCTGAAGACTTCAACAGTGGGTTCACAGTCTTTACTATATCGATATCCTCAACCTCAAGACCTTAGCTAAACTCCTGTTTTAAACCATATCTTGGAAAAGGGACATGTAAGCAGAGACCTGGAACAACCTGTAGTTATTTTTGCAAACGCTGTGAAACAAGTTCACAGGCTTAATGATCGCAGTTCTGTTAGAGGTAAGTGGTTCCTGGCGAAACCTGGTGTTCATGTGGTAGGAAAGAAAATGATCATCTATTGACATTTTGTTTTAGGGATGCATTCATGCCACTGAGGACTCTTTTTAACCCCTTTTTTTCTGTGGCTGTGTAATAAAGCCACAAGCTTAGAGGAGTCTTATTCAGCATTCTCTGATGGACTTTGTGCTACTTTCTACCACTCATTCTGAATAGATATGAGCAGTTACAAGCTCATAGTTAGGATGAAGTAGATTTGATCGCTGGATTCCTCGTTACGACAGTCCCCTTACAGACATGGCACTTTCCTCTAAGACGGTGCTCAGAAATCGCACGCATTGAAAAGTGGGCTGCCTGTGTGCCAGGGCCTCACTTAACACAAAGTTATACTGTTTCATGTATTCAAACTACCATGGAATTCAGAGGCACTTCATTTTCCCAGCTAAGTGAATGAAGTTTTAAAATTTATAAATGTGATGTTTATATGATACTCAGGCACAGAATGAGACAGCCCTAATCTCTTGAAGAATGAAAACTTGTCAGTGAAACAGAAGTAAAGTTCAAAAAGGATTTGTAAAGCATAATATACATGAAATGTTTTGCCGGTTTTTCGACCTACTTCGTTCAATAAATGGCATGTAATCTGTAGAGAATTAAATGGTTTACTTAATGATTATTTCAAGCGGGAGAGTCCTTTATCAAATAAAAATCTTGTTCAGAATCCCAATTTTTAAAACAGATAAAGTCTGCTGACAGTCAAGAGACTTTGAGAGATGGCTTGACTTGAGGGTTGGGGAGAGGTAACCCAGTTTGAAATTCACCAGTGGAGTATAAGAAACTCAAGACTTGGAATTAAAAGATCTAAGTTGAGTCCCTACCCTTCCATTGTAGCTGTGAAACCTTAGGCTCGATAGTTATTCTCAAGTAGAATCGGTTTTGCCCCTCAGGAGACGTTTGACAATGTCTGGAGAGATGTTTGGTGTTTATGCCGGGGTGGGGCTGCAGTATACTACTAGCATCTGGTTGGGTAGAGGGCAGGGATAGTGCTGCAGGGAAAATCCTATAATGCATAGCACCATCCACAGCAAAGAATTATCCAGTCGAAAATATCAGTAGTGCCAAGGCTGAGAATCCTTGAGCTAAATATGTTAACATTCATTTAATAAATGGGATTAATACATACTTTAGAGAGGTGTTACCGAGGGTTACAGTTTTTAAAAGATCAGACACAATTTTGAGACAAACAAAATATAAAACTTTTTTTAAAAAAACAGTTTTATTGAGATGTAATTCACTACCATAACATTCAACTTTTTACAGTGTACAGTTCAGTGGTTTTTAGTGTATTCCCAGAGTTGTGCAACCATCACCACTATCTAACTTCAGAACATTTTTGTCACCCTTAAAGAAACCTCTTAGCCATTAGTAGTCACTCCCCATTCCACACCCTAGGCCCTAGCAACCACTAATCTATTTTCTGTCTCCACTGATTTGCCTATTCTAGACATTTCATGTAAATGGAGTCATCAGGATGTGGTCTTTTGTGTCTGGCTTCTTTTATTTAGCATAATGTTTTCAGGGTTTATCCATTTTGTAGCATGTATCAGTGCTTCAGTTCTTTTTATGGTTAATACACCATTGTATTAATATACCACATTTTATTTATCCATTCATCAGTTGGTGGATATTGGCTTGGTTCCACCTTTTGTCTGTTATTAGTAATGCTGTCATGACCACTTGTGTCTAAGTTTTTGTGTGGACATATGTTTTCAGTTCTCTTGGATATATAACCACAAGTAGAACTGCTAGGTCATGTGGTAGCTTTATGTCTAACTTTTTGAGGAACTGCTAAAGTGTTTTCCACAGTGGCTATACCGCTTTACAATTCTACCAGCAATATTCTATTTCCTTCACATCCTTATCAATACTTGTTATTTTCTGTCTTTTTTTATTTTAGCCATCCAGTGGGTATAAAATGGTATCTTATTTCGTGGATTTGATATGCACTTCCCTGATGGCAAATGATGTTGAGCATCTTTTCACGTGCCATTTGGCCATTGAATATCTGCTTCGGAGAAATGGCTATACAGATCCTTTGCCCATGGTATAAGTCAGGGTTCTCCAGAGAAATAGAACCAGTAGGATGTACATAAAGAGATTTATTATCACGAATTGGTTCATGCAATTACGGAGACTAAGAGGTCCCACTGTTTGCCCTCTGCAAGCTAGAGACTCACGAAAGCCAGTGGTGTGGTTCAGTCCAAGTCCAAAGGCCTGAGAAGCAGGGGACCTGATGGTGTGAGTTCCAGTCCAAGGTCAGGAGAAGACCAATGTGTCAGCTCAAGCAGTCCTGCAGTGAGGGCAGATTCTCCCCCTCTGCCTTTTGTTCTCTTCAGGCCCACAGTGGATTACATGATGCCCACCCACACTGGGGAGGGCAGTCTGCTTTCAGTGTCAATGCAAATGCTACTTTCATTCAGAAACATCCTCACAGGCTACTCAGAAATCTTGTTTAGCCAAATAGCTGGGTAACCTGTGATCCAGTCAAGTTGACACAAGTTGATGACATCATCATCACACACATTTTAAATTGGGTTTGTCCTTTTATTATTGAGTTGTAAGAGATCTTTATATATTCTAGATGCAGGTCTCTTATGGATACATATCTTTATATTAAAAACAAACAGAAGCACTTATTTCAAAGAGCAGTAAAAGTATAGCTTATTCTGGACCCAGATGAATAGGAAACAGCATGCATTTTATCATCAAGGCCTAGTGTATAATTACTGTCTATACTGAATAAAAATTTAAATTACCTTAAAACATAATTGAGTTTCTTTCGATTTAGTCTTTTCCAAGTTTCAGTTTTGTTTTTTGTGCAGAGAACTCCTATGTTTTATTTTTTAAATGAAGAAAGTGCTGGTAGGGACAGAGAAATTCAGGGGAAATTTTTTTAAGGATTTTTTTTTTTGACCTTGCTAAGCTTTTTAAATGAAGGATTATAGAGTTTTGGTAAAGAATGTATTAAGATGGTATGTTGTTCCCTGGATACATAGATAGGTATGTGGCTTTCTTGCTATGCTAGTTCTTCTGTGTGGCTTTTTTTTCCTATCCTAGTTCAGTCAAAGACTGCGGATCCTTTGAAATCAAAACATCAGTTGGACTTAGAGCGTGCCCATTTCCTTGTTACACAAGCTTTTGATGAAGATGAAAAAGGGAATGTTGAAGATGCTATAGAACTGTATACAGAAGCTGTAGATCTCTGTCTGAAAACCGTATGTATAATAGCTACAAGTTAAGTTTGGTGGAATTATGCTAAGAAATTTCTCCCCTTACTAGTGAGTTTTACTTAACAATTCCTTAAAGAAAAAAAATTATCCTGTTATTATACATGTAACTAAGTTACTCATTAAAAGATAGTGAAGAATAGAAAATTAATAATGGACTTTAACATCTTGTTAAAAATTTGACAGTATTGAGATTGAGTCCCTTGGCAATTGTTTTTTAAATTATAGGTACCATTTTTGACCTTTTTATACCCCTATAACTAAAATTAACTTATTATAGGAAGAATTCACCATCACATTCTGTGAATTTAAAATAAACTTCCTGGGGGAGGGATAAATTAGGAGTTTGGGATTAATAAATACACACTACTGTATTTAAAATAGATAAACAACAGAGATGTACTGTATAGCACAGGGAACTATACCCAATATCTTGTAATAACCTATAATGGGAAGGAATCTGAAAAAGAACAGATATATATGTATAACTGAATCACTTTTTTGTATACCTGAAACTAACACAACATTGTACATACTTCAATTTAAAAAAAAAAGGGAAAAAATGACTTTGGTTCATCACACAAAAAAATAAAACTTCCCCCTTTTTTTCAATTTCATACACTAAGAAATAAGTTAGTGGTTTGGGAGAGCTTTATTAATTTGCAGTATAGAGTCTACATGTTGAGCGGTTTTTACTGCTTCCCGAGGAGCCCGGTGGGCCTGTTAGCTCTCCGGGGCATCTAGTGCGTAAGAGCAGCACATTGACAGGAGGATGTGACGTGGTAGAGAGTGGTGTTCTCAGCATTGTTCAGAGGGCCGGCTCTTTGTCCAAGGTCTTTTATTCAGAGGAACTATCTAGCCTCATTTCTGTAGTTACCTGAGACTATGGGTAAGTGCTGGGTTTTTTGTTTTTAATTATGTAAGTTTCAGTGCACAGTACAGCATTATAATTCGACATCTGTATGCACAGCAAAGTGATCACCACCGCAGGTCTGGTTACCTTCCATCCCCATACAGTTGACCCCCTTGGCCCATTTCACCCGTCCCCCAACCCCCTTCCCCTCTGGAAACCACTAATCTGTTCTCTGTACCTATAAGTTTGTTTTATTTTGTTTGTTTATTTGTTTTGTCTTTTAGACTCCACATATGAATGGAGGCATAAGGTGGTTGTCTTTCTCCTGCTGACTTATTTCACTTAGTACAGTAGCCCTGGTCTTCTGGGGTTCCTGCTGCCAGGTCTTCTGTGGCACTGTGATTATACGGTTGTGTTCCACTTACCACCTGTCCAAATTAAGTGGTGTTAGGGTTTACCTCAGTGACGAGTTTTCAACACAATTTAAATGATACCTTTAAGGACAAAAATAAAGTGTCTTGGTTTATTCTCTCATAATTTTAAGAAGTGTAATGTGCATTGTAATTTTTTTTTTTTTTGCTTAGAAATATGGATCAGGCAAATTAATAATTATGCTTTGGAACATCTGTCTCTCTTTCTCTTTAAGTCTTATGAAACCGCTGATAAAACTCTGCAAAACAAACTGAAGCAGTTGGCACGACAGGCACTAGACAGGTGAGTTTTGGCCCCTCGAGTTCTTATCCGTGGATGGAAGCATACTGTGTTACTTCAGTGCGACAGGTTTATCTGAACGTGTGGTGGAGCTCGTGGTAACAAACCTGAGATCCAGAGCAAAGTTGCCTTCTTCCTCTGAGTGAATTTACCTCTCTCTAGTTCCCTGCTGCTTTTTTCTACATGTCATTTTGGCTCATTAGATGGTGAACTCCTTAGGGGAACAGAGAACATCTTATTCATCTCTGTGTCTTCATCCCTGCTTTAAACTCAAAAAATAACAACTCAGTCAAGAAATATTTTATTTAGTTTTTGTTGTGTCTAAAACAAAAATGATTATGGTATTTGAAATGGTAGACTCCCTTCTGTCGTTGAATATCAGACTTCCAAAGAGAGAACTTGCAGAGCTACTACTAGAAATGGAGAAACTGAGAGTGAGCCAGCCATGCAGATGCCTCAAATGATACATGTGTGTAGCTCCCTGAAGTCTTTGCTCCAATGTCAACTTTTCAATAAGGCCTGCCATCACCATTCTGTTTAAAATTTAATCTCCTCCAGTCCTTTCATCCGGCTTCGTCTGTTCTCATATTCTTTCCTGTAACTCTTACTGTTTTCTAAGGTGTATGAAATTTCCCAGTTTATCATATTTGTTATCAATGTCTGTGTCCCTTCTAACCTCTGTCCCCCAAATATAAGCTCTTTGAGGACAGAGAATTTTGTCTTTGTTCAATGCTGAAACCAAGCACCTAGCAGAGGGCAGACATACAATATGTGCTCAGTAGATACTTGTTGAGAAATAATGAATGTATTTGCACAAAAGAATTATACCTCTTGTATAGACAAAGCATTATAGGCAAAGGAAAAGGGTGGACTGGCATTTATAGTTATAGCGTGAATTAATAAAATATCTCCTTTTGAGGCCCAGACTAGGTAGCTGTGCTACCCCCCAGCCCTTCTTTTTTATTGAGGTATAGCGGTTATCCCCCTTTTCATTACCATCAGCTAACATTTAGTCTGTTTCTCCAAATTCATGCAGTTACGGGCACTCGACACATAGCTATCTTCTCCATTTTTACTTCTTTCCCCAGTCAGAATCATAGATGGCTTTTATTACCTATGTGAGTAACCCATCTAGTACTCTCTGAGTGCATCCTCAGCGCAGGGGCGTGGGTCAGTCACAGGCTCTTTTGAGGATCTCTTCTAAAGAATGGACACACTGTACGGAAAAGATAACTTAACATTTTATTTGCATATAATTTCAGAGTGTTAACAAGACTCCTAAATCTCATATAAGGACCTTAGATTAAGAACTTCTGTTTTTTAGATTGTTAGTTCTTTGACAGAGTAAAGTCAAAATTCCCTTAAATACCATGTGAGGCCTTCCGTGATCCAGTCCCTGCCACTGCTCTCATCTCCTGCTGCCTCTCATTTGTACTGTTCACAGGGGCCCCGTCTATTCTTTTGAAATTACCTTAGCTTGTTACACGTTTGCTCATGCTGTTCTCCCTGCTTAGAACCCTTCCTTGCTCCCCAGGTGGATTCTTCTGCAGCTCAAATGTCAATTTGGAAAAATGTTCCCTGACTCACCCGCTTCCCATCAAGTCAGTAATTTCTACTGTGCGTTCACTTGCATAGGGTACTTCCAGCCTCGCATCTCACTTTTGATGCAATTGTCTCTCTCCCCACAATACTAGGAGCACCTTGAGAGTAGGGTTTGTGTTTCATACATTATTGTATCCCCCTTACTTTGCGTAGGATCTGACATGCAATAAGTGCTCAATTAATGTTGTCAATAAAATGTTGTTTGCAAAAATACTTACCTTTGGGAGTAGCATAAGTAGTGAACTGTTGACTAGTATGTAGGAATTTTATATACTAACTTTACATTAGGGATGCTTGACTGGTTCTTGAAGTAAATTTTATGTTCTGGAAAGCTTAAATGTGAGAAGAAAAACTAGAACGGTTTTTCTGTACCTCTCTCTATTGTAGAGCAGAAGCATTGAGTGAGCCTTTAACAAAGCCATCATGCAAAATCAAGGCAATGAATATTAAACCGAAGCCACCTCCAGTGAGAGCACATTTTCCACTAGGAACTAATCCCTTCCTTGAAAGACCTCAGCCATTTATAAGTCCACAGTCATGTGATGCACAAGGACAGAGATACACAGCAGAAGAAATAGAAGTTCTCAGGTAAATCAGTTTATGATTGGTTGTAATGAACAGTTTAGTTAACATAATCAATGCAGGTAATGTTACTCTCATTAGTTTTGCTGAGTCGTAGTCACATCTTTGGTATAATGTGTCGTGCTGTTACTATGTAATTATAAATTATGTTGTCACATAGTCACAACTTGAAATGGTTAAAATTTCTTCAATATATTTGAGTATTCTCATTTCCGCTAGATGTATTTTTTTCTGAAAATCTTAGCATTCTTCAAAATTGAATAATAAAGGTTATGGGGCAAAGTAGAGCTACGGCAGACCATTCATCATCTCTTCCACCTTGTGACCAGAGCCCTAATTGTTACCTTGAAATAGCAGTCTAGGCCAGAGTCAGCAAAGGGCAGCCTTAAGCTATGGATGGTTTTTTTACATTTCCTTAAAGGGTTGCAAAAAAGAAAACAGAAAACCCCAGAATATGTGACAGAGACCTCACTGCAAAGCCAAAACTAGATACTGTCTGACCCTTTACCGAAAAAGTTTGCCAACACCTGGGCTGGGAAGCCCGCTCAGTGTCTGGAAGCAGCCTCAGGGGATATTAAAAATATAAAAGAACAACAGGCTGTGGAAATCCTTGATCGCTTTCTGAGCCAGTGCAGCTGCTCTTCACTTGGGCTTTGAAGGAGATCAGCCTGCTTGGAGCTGCGCGCTTCATGAGGTTGCTCTTTCTAGTTTGCTGAAGTTGCGCTAGAAGGGCTCCTTCCTCTTTAGCAGCCACCTGAGGGCATTTTTCTCTCTTCCTGCTAAAGATTTTAATTCTCCTCCTACTAATCTGGCTCTCTTTGCCTAGAAGAAATGCATATGAACCAGCACAACACAAAGGAGGACAAAAAGAGTGGTTTTGGACCGGAGAGACAAGTTAGTGACAGTCCAGAACTTTGGCTACTCAGCATCCACATGCTCCCTTCTGCACACGTTTGAAATTCGGCACTACTACAGAACTGCTCTATGTTTCTACCTAACAAGATGCAGCTGTCCTTCATACAAGTGAACAGCTCTCACCATCTCAAGATGAGGATACACAGATGTTGTGTTCATCACCCGCTGTATTAATTAGTCCCTCCAATTCAGTCATTGTTTCATTGTACATTGTTACCTAGAGACTAAATTGTGAAGTTACCCTGCAACTCCTTCTAAATGAAAGGAGGGAAAGAAACAGAAGGAAATAGCTAATATATGCAAGTAAACATATAAACAAAACAGGAAGAGAACATGCAAAACTACTACAAGTCACATTTCTTAAATTTGTCAAGAGGCCATAACTGTTATCTGTGCCACTACCTTCTTCACTACCCATTCCTTAGTCTCATAACCAGAAAATATAAAGAACATATTTCCCAGAATTGTAAATGTTATGTTTTTTAAATCCCCAAATAACTAAGCAATTGCTTTCTCTCTTTGGGCTTAGGAAACAATTTGCATTGTGTCCTGGTGACACTTTCAGTACCTCTAGTGTAGCCCTATCTTGAGACAGTTGTTTTGTTGTAAAGGATGTTAGTCTTAAAAGAATAACTCTGATTGAATTTAATTGGACTAGTTATTTTCTGGTATTCAACTATTTCGTGAAAATTTTTGTTCAAATAAACTTATCAACATTACATGAGGTGGTGAGTTTAATTTTATTACAGTACCATACCTTGTCATTTGAATTTTAAGAAGTTTAAATAAAATTGGTAATTAAGGTAGACTTGAACACCTACTTTATATTTTTTTCTTGTATTTTTTAGGACAACGTCAAAAATAAATGGTATGGAATATGTTCCTTTCATGAACATTGATCTGAGGGAACGTTTTGCTTACCCAATGCCTTTCTGGTAAGTAAGCACTACTGCAATGTTTTTTTTTTTTTTTTTCTTTTTGCTGTATGCGGACCTCTCACTGTTGTGGCCTCTCCCGTTGCGGAGCACAGGCTCCGGATGCGCAGGCCCAGCGGCCATGGCTCACGGGCCCAGCCGCTCCGCGGCATATGGGATCCTCCCAGACCGGGGCACGAACCCGTATCCCCTGCATCGGCAGGCGGACTCTTAACCACTGCGCCACCAGGGAGGCCCTGCAATGTTTACTTTCAAAATTATTTTGATTTTTCAGTACTTTTCCCATCCTCTGGAGTCCTATTAAATCCATAGGCTTGAAATTAAAATGCGTAATAAAAAAATTCGATTGGGAAAGAGGTGTGGCCGTGGGAAGGAGGTGTGGCAGCATCGCGAGAGTGCCTCCGACCCTTCCCTGGTGACGGGACGCACGCGCGCCTACTTTTGCCTAAGGTTATACTCATAGTGTCTGACACGGTACCTGGCACAAGGTAAGTAGTGGGTAAATATCTGCCGAGTTGGTGTTGGATCACAGCAGAAAGGCAAGTCAGCAGAGATGTTGAATGGAAAGGTGGAATAGGATGACGGGGTTGTTGTTTACTAAGAAGGTCCAATTCAAGAAAAGGGTTCATTATGAAAGTGTTAGCACAGCCTGCCAGGACAGTGGCAGCTTATGTCAAGAACCTTAAAACCATTGTTTGTTTCAGGACTCGCAGCTTCTAGCCTTCCCAAGGAAACTAAAATTCGGTCAAAGATGTATATAATAAGAGCACTTACCAAAGTGTCTGTTACAGCAGAAAATTATTGAAACAAAGTTGGTATCCAGAGATATGGGAGTGATTAAATAATGGCATGTCCATATTATTATATTACATATTATGCTCTCCACAAAAAATAAGTCTGTAGAATATAGGGAAAACGCTTGCGATATATGAATTTTAAAAGATAGAAAATTATATATAACATCCAAATTTTATTTTTCTTTTCTTGTGTTTATAGATATATAGAAAAACATGATGTTAAGTTATACATCAAAATGTTCACAGTGGTTATCTCTAAGCAGCAAAATTAGGTGATTTACTTTTTTAAACATTTTTATTTTTCAAAATTTCTGCAGTGAGCATGTTATATTGTATTTATTATCAGAAAGCATCAGGGAGTTGAATGCTTATTGTGTACAGAACATATAAAGACTATAAAGAACACAAGAGCTGCTCTCTCATTTCTAGTGTTTTGCTCTTCTTGGATGGGCAGAAGTTAAACATCTCAAAGCCAGTAAGTTATCAGCATAACGTTTTCCTCAGGCACCCGTGTGATGCTAGTGACTGATTTGGATCTAGGAATTGTTTATATCCAAGAAGCTTACAGCACTGAAGTTAAGGGCACAGAATCCAGACCCACGCTCTCCAGCGTCATATCCTGTGTGACACTGCAAGTTTTTTAATCTGTCTCAGATTTTAAAGTAATAATAGAATCCACCTCATGGTGTTACTGTGATGGTTAAATGAGTTAATAAAATATAAAGCACTTACAATGGTTCTTGTTCTGTAGCAAGCACTATATAATAAGGATTAACTATTAGAACATAATTATTGTGTTAAATACTAAGTTATATTACATAATTTGGCTATACATTTCACATACTTTAAAAATGTTTATACCCCTGTGCCCAGTGATTTCAGTTCAAGAAACCAATTCTAAAAAATATTTACAGATCTAGTCGAATATTTATATAAAAGATACTCATCAATATTATAATTATGAAAATGTGAATCAGTTATTCTAGAATGCTCTTAAATGGTTATATCGAAGTAGAGATATAAACTTCTAGTCTTTGTGTAACAGATTGAGATAAATCATATTATTAGTGCTCATACAACAGAATGTCCCTAAGAAGAATTTTGTACAATCATGAACAATCAAGTTTTCAAGAAATTAAGTAATGTGGGAAAATGCTTACAATGTAATGGAAACAGAAAAATATAACTGTACCAACTCCCTTAATTTAGGCATGGCACTTGTCAGAGTTCGGATTTTACATTGTGTGTGTGACCCCTTGCTCTGTGCTTGTCCCCCACACGGGACCATAAGCTGCATGAGGACAGAGAACGTGTGCCTGCACAGTGTCTGGCATGTGGCAGGTGCTCAGTGAATACTTACTGAGTTAATTAAATTTTAAGAAAAATCAAGTAAAATTAAATGCTCTAACTGGCAAGATTTTTCCTTTCTTGTTTTCTGGATTATTTTACAGTAAGAATAATCAGAAGAAAAAGTAACAGTAAACATTTTAAAATTCAGAGATAGCAGACTGATGGCTAAAAGCTCCCCAGTGTATGAATCTTTGGTTAGAAAGATTGGGTGACTAAATTTTTTTCTTTTCTGCTCATGTATTATAATAAACATTATATTTATAAAATATTTTTAAAGTTCTAAGAAATAAGCATTGAATTTGTTGATTTAGTGGTGACTTGAGAGAACAGATACTTAGGAGTCTTGGATTTACTGAATTCTGGTTTATATGGCAGGTTAGATTTGACTCAGCCTTATTTTTTCTCCTAAAAGTTTTATGATAGCTGTCTTTAAATTCTTCTCAATTCACCCAGCTCACTGTCTGTTTAGTCAGGTCCTGATATTACACAGGTACCAAAATGTTGCCTAGAACACCAGTGGCTCTATGAGATGTATGAGATGATCATCAAAAACGTTTGAGAAGTGTTATATACCATATTCTGCTCTAAGAGAGTTCCAGTAAACATTGGCTTATTAAAGGTTTAGAGATGTCCTTCCAATGAGAAAAACCAATACTTTAACGAGTTTTCAGATCCCATCTGACCACAAAACTCTCTTTCTCCTAATGTCTATCAACAGACTCAAAAAAAAAGTTATATTTTTTCAGTTTGCATACCATACAACTTATATTATCCCAGAAATCTTTTGAAACCCAAAGATTTGTTACCCTTGCTCTAGAGGCAGTTTGAAGAAAGGTAGATTTTTAAAATTTTGTGCTGTACGTCAATTTTGCAGAAATATTACACAGTATATTCCTTACACAGTGTGAGTAGAGGGTAATGGGTAAGATGGTGGATTTGGCACCAGGGACCTGGATTCACATACCCTTTCTTCTACTTCTTAGCTCTTCGACATTGCAAGTTATTTAATCACTTAAAGCTTTTATCAGAAAATTTGCTTTAATAGAATTGTTTTGAAGATTAAATGAATTATGTATGTAAAATACTTTTGTGTGATGCCTGGCACATGTTTATTACTCAGTAATTAGATGCTCTCATTATTAGCCTTACAGAGAAGAGTTTGTCAAGAGCCAGCATAAAGATCTGTAGCTTCCTCGGTCCTTTTGAATGAATCAGATTGTATTGTTGTTAATGGCTCCATTTTACTGAAACTGAATTTCTTGAATATAACCATGCTAAATTAAGCTCTTAAAGTATATTCTTAAAATAAATATAAAAGAGTTTAGGTTGCTCTTCTGTTTTCAGTTATCTATGTACATTTTTTTTTAATTGAAGAGGATAATCAGATTGGATTCAAGGTTAAATGTAAAGAGCCAGATTTGACCAGAGGGCTTTTTAGGATTATATAGTTTAGCTGTGATCACTGTACCAAAAAAAATTCTCTAGGAAATTTAATTTTGCTCTTGAGTCATCTTTTAAGATTAATTTTATCATTATTATTTAATTTTTGTTATCACCTCAGTGATCGATGTGGCAAGCTACCATTATCACCTAAACAAAAAGCTACATTTTCTAAATGGGTACGACCAGAAGACCTCACCAACAATCCTACAATGATTTATACTGTGTCTAGTTTCAGCATAAAGCAGGTAAACTTTTACTTTGTATTAGTTTATATGAAAAGCCAACATTTTAAAGTAATTTTAATATGCATTTGCCGTTTTTTCTTAGATTTTTATTATATATTTAGATGCATTAGTATAATTGGAAAAATTATTCATCCTGCATACTTTGACTTAGACATACTGAGATGTGATAACTGTTGAACAGTTACAGATTTTTATATACATCCTATTTACTGATACATGCTTGTGGATGAGAAAGTTGAGAATCTGAATTTCACCTTTGATAAGAGAATAGATAGGAAAGATAGAAAGGTATTGGGCTTATTTAAAACACTTCAGTGGTAGAACAACTCTGTGACTTTATTGTAAAGTTTATTAATGACATTTGAGCATTGAAGTCACAGATGTTTTCCACACGAGTATAAAAATAATGGTCCTGAAATACTCTGATTCAAATCTTTTGATGTGCATATTCATTTTAATTGGTCATATTATAGTAAACCAACTTTTTTTAAATGCTCATAATTTTTTGTCATTAAAAAGAATGTGATTCAATTGAGTATGCTTTTTATCCATATTTAATTATTCTAAATTAACTTAATTGAAATACTTTGTTTTTCCTAGGACTTGTTGGAACAAAACATGTGTTAGTTGGTGCTATGGCATTTCTATTTATTATTTTCCTGTTCAAGCAACAGTCAAGATATTTAGTGTAAAAAGTTAGGCTCTAGATGCAATGCTTAAATATTGCGGTAATGTTGAAATTGCATGAATAAATGAATGTATTAATAAATTCTTTTTAACAGACAATAGTATCAGATTGTTCGTTTGTGGCATCACTGGCTATCAGTGCAGCTTATGAAAGACGATTTAATAAGAAGTTGATTACCAGGTAAAATTTTATATTTGTCCCTTTAGCCCTTTTCATAAGATTGTCTCTTAACTAGAAATTAAAAGCTTGGGCTTTATCTGCACAGAAAGTGAGGAGGGCATATCACTTAGAATATTATGGCCCTTGTGTGTCAAGCAGATGGTTTGTGAGTATGGAAAGATTTGTTAAGACAGTCTAAGAACATATGCACATATAGTTAGAATAATATAAATGAAATAAATATGTTTTGAAATAAATGAAATTGGTCAAATTAAAATCATATTATATTTATAATTGTACTGTACTGTGTAGTAGCCATAAGCCATATGTGGATATTACATACTTAAAATGGGCTAGTCTGAATTCAGATAGGCTATAAGTGTAAAATGGATCAGATTTTGAAAACTTAGCGACAAAAAATGTCTCTTGGGAAATATCTCAAATTTTTATATTTATTATTTATTGCAATCATAACGTTTTTGATATATTGGGTTAAATAAGACTTTAAAATATAACGTATGAAATATAAAATAACATTTTTGTTGGCTAAAACTGCTT
This sequence comes from Mesoplodon densirostris, assembly GCF_025265405.1. NCBI lineage: Eukaryota > Metazoa > Chordata > Mammalia > Artiodactyla > Ziphiidae > Mesoplodon > Mesoplodon densirostris. The sequence goes on from NC_082665.1 coordinate 122,170,261, forward strand.
TAGAATGTACTGAAATGGTACTGGGAAATACTTTTTCTTTCAATTTTTAAAAGTTTTATTACCGGGCTTCCCTGGTGGCGCAGTGGTTGAGAGTCCTCCTGCCGATGCAGGGGACACAGGTTTGTGCCCCGGTCCGGGAAGATCCCACATGCTGCGGAGCAGCTGGGCCCGTGAGCCATGGCCACTGAGCCTGTGGGTCCGGAGCCTGTGCTCCGCAATGGGAGAGGCCACAACGGTGAGAGGCCCGTGTACCACAAAAAAAAAAAAAAAAAAAAAAAAAGTTTTATTACCTTAAAATTATTCATTGTAAAAATTAAGCATTATAATTTTTTTGTACAACTCTTCCCGAGTGGTTTTTGTTAAGTCCTGAAAGTACAAAGATGAATTAGATACAGACCTTAGTTTCAAGCCGTTTGCCATTGGATAAACAGACCGTGTAAGTAAATAATGTTCAGTTTGTGAAAGAAAATTGATACTGATAGTTTCTACAGGTTTCTTACTAGATAATTTTGTGTACTTTATCAGAGTTCTGCTAACTTTATCTCTGTCAGAGTTATAATTTCCTTAGTTGTGGTTAATTGAAATGGTCTTCTCTTTATGTCTTGGGGACAAAAGTAGATTATTTTAACTGGCTTAAAATATATCCACTTAATAGAAAATTTATTATAGTGTATAATTTAAAACTGAGCATTTTTCAGAATATTGTAAAATGTATGCTCTGTATGATTGCATAAGATATTTTCTTCATTTATTTATATTGAATAAGCACTTTGACTAGGGTAAAATTCTTTTTCTGTTACAGGCCTATTATAGACAAATATTCTTATGTTTATTTTTATAAAATCTCTAAGACAATAGCATATGTTTAAATAAAATGTAATATTCTGCATGGTAGTTTATATTGAAAATTAATGTTGGTATTTCACTCTTTCTTTTCCTTATTAAAGCATAATTTACCCTCAGAATAAGGATGGTGAGCCAGAGTACAACCCATGTGGAAAGTATATGGTAAAACTTCACCTCAATGGTGTCCCTAGAAAGGTGAATGTTTCTCCCATATCAGCCCCTTCTCTCTTCCCCACCTTTGGCTCTTGAGTAGAATCATTAAGAAATGTTATTTGTATAAACATTTTAAAAGTCAGTTTAGTTGATTTTGACTCTGTGATATTATACATATTTCTACAATAAGATCATCAGTAGTAATTAAAAATAAAAATCATGACAAGCATAAAGTCTTTTAAAAAAATGGGTTTGGGAAAATTTGCAGAAAGTTCCCAGAAGTGACATTGAGCTAATGATTGCTAATGCTTAAAATGAATTTAAATCTGATGGTTGTTAATTATCTTTTTGATTAAAAGGATATCAGACATACTAAGTCTGTTAGGTCAGAACAATTTAAGTGTATAGTCATAAATTGAGATGTAAGATACCTTTAATATTGTTTTCCTTTGTGAAATATATACATAGTTTTTAATTGCACATCTTGGGACTTCCCTGGTGGCGCAGTGATTAAGAATCCACCTGCCAGTGCAGGGGACACAGGTTCGATCCCTGGTCCGGGAAGATCCCACATGCTGTGGAGCACCTGGGCCCCTGTGCCACAACTACTGAGCCTGTGCTTTAGAGCCCGCAAGCCACAACTACTGAACCCGTATGCCACAACTACTGAAGCCCGCGTGCCTAGAACCTGTGCTCCACAACAAGAGGAGCCACAGCGATGAGAAGCCCATGCACCGCAACAAGAGTAGCCTCCGCTCGCTGCAACTAGAGAAAGCCCACGCACAACAATGGAGACCCAACGCAGCCAAAAATAAATAAATAAATAAATAAATAAATTTCACATCTTTAATTTCTTTAAGGATTCCGAACCATGTTGTAAGGGCCTTGTGTTGTTAGGATTCTCTAGCTCCTGTCGACTCATGGAAGTCCAGGGATCAACATTAGCATCACCTGGGAATTTGTTAGAATCGCAGAATTTAGGCCTCATCCTGGACCTGCTGAATCAGAATATGCATTTAAACAAGATCCCCTAGTGATTCCCTTGTGAGAAGCCGAGAAGTTGCTCTGTAGTTGAATGATAATCCGACTGTATTGTGCACAGGATCACCTGGAGAGCTTGTTAAAAAAGATTGCTGGGCCCCATCCCTGAAGTGTCTGATTCAGTAGGTCTTCGGAGGAGGCCAGAATTTGAATATCTGACGGGTTCCTAGGCGATGATGATGCTGATACTGTTGTCTGAGAACACCCTTTCAGAACCACTGCTCTAGCTGATTTCTTAAAAACTAAACAAAATGATTGTGGATGTGGTTTTTCTGAACTATAATTTTAAGATAACTTCTTGTTTAAAGAATCTTTCAAAATGCAGTTGCATAGTTCTTCTGTTAATATTAGATCAAAATTCTTCTTACCCTCTTGTTTCCCAAATCACTATAATGTGAATTAGAAGCCGTATCTTTGTGGTGATTACTTCTATATTTCTGTACTATTTAAATGTATTTTTTAGCCATAATATTTTATAACTAAACACAGCATGAATCTTTCTGCAGGTTTAGGTTAATATTGTTATTTAGCTTAATAGTGAGAAGCCCTTTTGTAATTATTTTAGATATAGCATACATTTCTAGAATTTCTAACGATTTTGCTGGTGGATCCATAACATTTAACCAACCAATTGGCTCCAAGTTAATACCTGACAAGGAGATGAACTTGTCAACCTGAAGAAAGACATCACAAAACATTTTATAATTGATCAGATTCTAGAAATATGAAACTATCATTACCTTAACAATAGGCATAGCATGCCTTTTATTTTATCAGTATGAAAGGTGTGGAGGTTTTTTGATAGGAAGGATTTTAAGATATTTTGTACCACCTAAGGAAATTAATGTTCTCTTTCTCCAGGTGATAATTGATGACCAGTTACCTGTGGATCATAAGGGAGAATTACTCTGTTCTTATTCTAACAACAAAAGTGAATTATGGGTTTCTCTCATAGAAAAAGCATACATGAAAGTCATGGGAGGATATGATTTCCCAGGATCCAATTCAGTAAGTAATAAGATGATCCAGGCACAGACTTTTGCTATCTGATATGACTATTTTAAGTTTGAAAGATTATAGATGATATATTTGGTTTAAATGAAAACATTATCAACCCCTGAAAAATGTTGATCAATCACCTTATCATGGGAGTACATATTTTCTTTTGTAAGGTTATTTGCACATTGTATAGATTGGGTGTTCAGGAAAGCCTAAAGTGTATGTGTCTACTGTTCTGGTGGGATATATGGCCAGTTAAATACAGTGTACCTTTCCAGAGAAGCCTCTGCAGATCAAAGGGATATATCATATTGTCATCCTTGTATATTTTTTTTTGATTTGTAAATTCAGGTTCAAGGAGTTTGGAGTTAGTTTTTCCCAACCTTAACACAACTTAACCTGTAAAATCAAGGTATATGCCAGTGTCCTTTAGTTGTAAACCACCGGCCTTATGCCAGAAATTATTCAGACTAGCATGACTTTGAATTGTAACACTAATCAGCCTGTTGCCTTAGAAAGGTATTTACCCTTTCTTAGCCTCTTTGCTTGTCTGTGATATGAGGATAATACTCACCTCTCAAGAACTGTAAAGATTAAATGAAGTAATATATGCAAATCACCCATTATTCATACCTGGTTAGTATCCTTGCCTAGTACCCAGCCTCCTTCATCCTTCTGGTTCTTATAATGCTAGTCAAAGAGTGTATAGTTCATAGTTAAAGGTAATAGGATGTTAAAATTTCTTCCCAGCCTCCATGTTCAGTTGTTCTGTCCTTCAAATATTTTTAGTTTAGCTTTCTAATCCATTGCCTGTTGATTTACCCAGTCCGCTTAAAGAGAGAAGGAATGAGCATATATGTAAAATGTTAGGAAAGGTGACTGTCATATTGTAAAAACTCAGTAAATGGTGAGTGACTGTCATCATCATCATCAAAGCAGGTTTTTCTGTTAAACGTTTTGAGTTTTCATCATATTTATCAGTAAAACAATTCTTTGAATTCAGGAAAAGCAGCACAGATTGTAAGAAGAGAGGCTTGTGCTTAAATCCAGGTAGGAGTTTGAGTTAAATAAGAGATTTATTACTGGTAGAGAACAACTTAACTACCTTCTGATTTATTTCTATCAGAATCGTCATATCAGATCAATGAGATTTAATAGCTACCCTGGGGATTTATTTATGAGCTTGAAAACCACGTTGACAGTCCTGTGTTTATGTTGCAGAATATTGATCTTCACGCACTGACTGGATGGATACCAGAAAGGATCGCCATGCATTCAGACAGCCAGACTTTCAGTAAGGATAATTCTTTCCGAATGCTTTATCAAAGGTAAACATTTCTCTGTCTCTGTCTTTTGTACTAAAAGAGGCTATTTAGAAACTTGATGTTGGGACTTCCCTGGAGGTGCAGTGGTTAAGAATCTGCCTGCCAATGCAGGAGGCACGGGTTCGAGCCCTGGTCCGGGAATATCCCACATGCCTCAGAGCAACTAAGCCCGTGCGCCACAACTACTGAGCCTGCACTCTAGAGCCCACAAGCCACAACTACTGAAGCCCGCACGCCTAGAGCTCGTGCTCCGCAAAAGAAAAGCCACCGCAATGAGAAGCCCACACACTGCAACCAAGGGTAGCCCCCGCTCACCGCAACTAGAAAAACCCTGCACGCAGCAACAAAGACCCAACGCAGCTAAAAATAAATAAAAAATAAATAAATCTATTAAAAAGTTAAAAAAAATAAAAACTTCATGTCTTATTTAGAATGGATATTGCAGAGGCTGTCATTTTCAGTTATTAGGGAAGTTGTGTTTTTAAAATAGACTTCACTTTATGCACTCGCTCCAGCCAGCCCTCAGTCATCCTCACTGATACTTAACAGTTAATCCAGATGGTAGGTAATCCAAACATTTGAATCTAGAATATGTAATTTTGTACTTCCTGAATACTTACCAATTTGAGGGAAGGTGGGAAGAGAGAAGGGTGAGAACATAAAGAGGAAGATACCTTAAGCCTTAAATGGATAATCCACATGAAGAACTGGAAAACTGTACAATAATACACATTCAGTACTGAAACCAGAAATCTCACTGATTTGATAAAGGACGTGGCTTTGGGAAAAATACATTTGGTATTTCACATCTTCACCTTTATTTGTAAATCATTTGAAAATGTAGCATTTATTTGCCTTCATTGATAGGTTTCTACCTGAGAATTAAGTTGTCTAAAACTGGGAGGGAAAAGAAAGAAATGTGGTAGTTTTTCTGATTTGCTGTAAAATAGAAATGTACTTGTTACAAGTTCTCTGGGGGCTGTTGGGAATAGCCCATTCTAGAAAAGTTTTCCACTTTGTGGAGATTTTCATGTAAACCATGAGGCTAAAGGAAAGATGGTGTGATCTGAGAGTACAGATGTGTTTTCCTTTGATCATTGGTCTGTTGGGTCCATTCCAGGTTTCACAAAGGGGACGTCCTCATCACCGCATCCACTGGAGTGATGACTGAAGCTGAAGGCGAGAGGTGGGGCCTGGTTCCCACACACGCATACGCCGTGTTGGACATCAGAGAGTTCAAGGTTTTGCCTTACATTTGTTTCCCTTGTTTTTCTTGTGTGCTAGTAAGACATTGCAAGGACTCCAAGTGATGCATGAGCCTTTTAAATACTGACAAATCAAGGTTTAGGCCAAGTTTTAAAATCATTCCACCTACTACATTAAACGCTTGACCTCTACCATTGGAAATTATGAATAAAAAGATGGGAAATGTAATGACAGTAGCAGCACAGATATTGATGACAGAACAGGAACATTGTATGCCTCTTTTTTTTCCCCATAAAAGTAGCAGGGTCGAAGTGCAAACATGTCCCTCAAGGTTCTGGGCTGTCTGTTGGCATTGGGGGTCAATCGCAGTGTCAGGCTATAGTGCATAGTAGACATTCAGTGAAGAGCTGTGCACGGACGAAAAATAAGAGGATACCTATGAATAGGAAACATGCCCATGGGTTTGCAGGTGTTTTCCTAACAGCCCTTGCATGCTATGAGGCTTTTTTCAGACCCTTTTTCTGTGTGTGGGTGTTGGCATGGTTGACTTCATTACTTCTCATGTTATTGATTAGTTATTTTTCACTGAAAAATAGATCTGTTCTATGGATTAGAAGATACAAAAATTATTAAGGAAGGACTCTTTTTCCTTGATGGTATAGAAACTAAGCTGTCTAGTTACTGGAAAGTTTAACTAGCAGTGTATTCCAGTTTCTTCTGTTTAAACTTATAGAAAGAAGTAGTGATTAATCAGCAAGAACAGAGTACTACTGTGTATTAATTAGTCTGATTTTCTTATGTGGCACATGGAACTGTATGAATTACAAAGACAATTGGGACCTGCTGCAACATTTAAAAATTTATAGTCTTGGGCTTCCCTGGTGGCGCAGTGGTTGAGAGTCCGCCTGCCGGTGCAGGGGACGCGGGTTCGTGCCCTGGTCCGGGAAGATCCCACATGCCGTGGAGCGGCTGGGCCGGTGAGCCATGGCCGCTGGGCCTGCACATCCGGAGCCTGTGCTCCGCAACGGGAGAGGCCATGATGGTGGGAGGCCCGTGTACCGCAAAAAAAAAAAAAAAAAAAAAAAAAAAATTTATAGTCTCCAAGCTTTCTAAATCTGCCCCCATTGTGGTGCCTCCAAACATTCTGTGTAGAATTGTCTCTTCCTTTTATTTTATTTTATTTTTTTTTAATTTGAGTATTTTTTTTATTAGTTTCTGCTTTATAACAAAGTGAATCAGTCATACATATACATCTGTTCCCACATCCCTTCCCTCTTGCGTCTCCCTCCCTCCCACCCTCCCTATCCCACCCCTCCAGGCGGTCACAAAGCACCGAGCTGATCTCCCTGTGCTATGCGGCTGCTTCCCACTATCTATCTACCTTACGTTTGGTACTGTATATATGTCCATGCCTCTCTTTCGCAAAAAAAAAAAAAAAAAAAAAAAAAAAAAAATTATAGTCTCCAAGCTTTCTAAATCTGCCCCCATTGTGGTGCCTCCAAACATTCTGTGTAGAATTGTCTCTTCCTTTTAAAGTGGCATAAATATTGACTACATAAAGCAAAAAATATAAAAATTTATGTGGAATTGAATAAGCTGAGAGGTTTGTGTTTGTTTCAGGAATGTAGTTTGCCACAAACACCAATTAAAACATTGGGAATAACAGTTGCTATTATTTAGTAACAATTTTATTGTTAGAACATCCTTTGAGATAGGTGTTAATGAATGTGTCTGGCAAGAGATTTAAATTTAGATAATGAAACAGTCAATATGAAAGTAAGCTTGAATATGAGGAAAATTTCTGTAAAGATGTATCATTTACTTCAAGTAATAAGACTATTATGATTGTTCAAGGGAAACTAGAAAAACAACATATTTAAGAGAAAAATAGGTATCTGTGGTTTGACTTGAAAACAAAACATTAAAAAGTTGTTAAATTTCAGTAAAGTAAACATTTCAAATAATAGCCTTGTTAAAAATCAGTTAACATTGTTTACACAGTATCAATCCCATGTGTCAGTTATTCTGTAATGATTAAGGCTGCTTGTTTTTTTTTTTATACATTTTATTTTTTATTTTAAATTGAGGTATGATAGATGTACAATACTGCATTAGATCCAGGTACACAGCATAGTGATGTGATATTTCTACGTGTTATAAAATAATCACCACAATAAGTCACCATCTGTCACCATACAAAGTTATTACAGTATTATTGACTGTATTCCCAGTGCTGAACATTTCATCCCCATGACTCACTTATTTTGTAGCTGGAAGTTTCTGCCTCTTAATCTCCCTCGCTTATTTTACTCATCCCCCTCAGCCCATTCCCTTCTGGCAACCGCCTGTTTTTTCTCTGTATCTATGAGTCTGTTTCTGTTTTGTTGTTTGTTCATTTGTTTTGTTTTTTAGATTCCACACATAAGTGAAGACATATGGTATTTATCTTTCTCTAACATTGCACTTAGCATAATACCCTTTAGGTCCATCCATGTAGTTGCAAATGGCAAGAATTCATTCTTTTTTATGGCTAACATTCCACTGTATATATGTATACCAAATTTCTTTATCCATTCATCCATCAATGGACACATAGGTTGTTTCCATATCTTGGCTCTTGTATATGATGATGCAGTGAACATTGGTGTGGGTATGTCTTTTTTGGATTAGTGTTTTTGTTTTCTGTGGACAGATACCCAGAAGTGAAATTACTTGATCATATGACAGTTCTATTTTTAATTTCTTGAGGAATCTCCATACTGTTTTCATAATGACTGGACCCAATTTACATTCCAACCAAAAGTGCCCTTGAATGTCAGTGATACCTGGGACCTGCCTCTGAAAAGCTTAGCAGCAATTTCCTCTCCTTTATATGTATACTCCTTCCGTTAAGAAGTGATAGAGTCCTGAAATAAGGAGATTTCCTGCTCGTGTAGAAATAGGTTTTATGAAAAGAAAGGAGTTAAGAGTTCAATGTTTGTTGGCTGATGTGTGGCGGGGGCAGGGTGAGGCACAAGTGGTGTAGAAGAGATTGAGAACAGAAATTGTATTAATGAGATTCTAGGGAATATGGCCTGAGAGTAATTAGTCTGGCTTACGTCCAGAAACCACATCTTCCCCAGGCCATGATTTGGCACATTTGAAATAGCAAAGGAATGTTTTTTTTTTCAAATGTCTTCCAAATAGTTTGATTTGTGACATCATTAGAAAAAGAGCACAGTTTTCTAAGTTGACTCCTTGAAATAAGACAAATCTTTTGGATTTACAGGCTCTTTTGTTTTTCTGAATTAATGTAATCAACTCTGTAGACATGCCCAGTATTTACTGAGCGCATACTGTGTTCCATAAACTCAGTGGAGACGTCTGAAAAAGGATAACAGTGTTACCATTTCGAGGAGTTTATAGTCACACTGGGGAGACAAGACTCCTGCATTTGCACAAGTAGGAAACGATATAAGATAGGATATTATTTGTTGTAAACTAACGTAATACAGATTGTTAGCACTGTGAACTTTAAAGGAGAGGTAGTAATTAAAATGAGAAGGAAGTTGCTAAGTGCTAGAAACTTTGCATATGTTACTCCATTTAATCTTCACAACAGCTCAGAGAGAGTAATGACAAACCAAGGCCCCTAAAGCTGCTAAATAGTAGAGCTGGAATTTGGTCCCATTTCATTATGACTCCAGAGTTCGTGTTCTTTTCATTGCTTCAGTGTTCACTGAGAGACAGTGGAGAACGAAGCTAAAGAGGATCTGAAAAGAAGAGTAGTTAAAAGGGATCAGAGAGCGCCTTCCAGAAACAGGAGCAGTATGAGCAAAAGCATTTAGAGGTGAAATTGAATAAGGATCATTTGTGGGGTTGTGAGAGGAAGGACTCGATTCTCTAAGGCAGGGCAGCCCAGTAGAACCTCCTGTGATGATGGCAGTGTTCTGTGTCTGTGCTGTGCGATGCATTAGTACACTTGGTTCTCGAACTCTTGAAATGTGGCTACTGTGACTAAGGAACTGATTTGTAAACTGAATTAAATGATACCAATTTTTTTTTTTTTCTTTTTTTGGCTGCGCCATGAGGCATGAGGGATCTTAGTTCCCCAGCCGGGGATCAAATTTGTGCCCCCTGCATTGAGAACTCAGATTCTTAACCACTGGACTGCCGGGGAAGTCCCAACTTAATTATAATATAACTAATCACGTGTGATTAGTGGCTACATATGGACAGCATAGCTCTAGGGATAGGTAGCCATTTATAGTTTTTGATCAGATATGGGATTTGGGGAAGTATCGATTAAAGGATAGTAATTTCAAATTTATTTGTAGGGAAAAGAATGGATAAGTATTCAAATTGCATCCTCGCTTGGAGAATGATATAACTAATAAAAATATGGTAAAACTGTTTTGCAACTTCGTTATCTCCTGGTTTTTTAAATAGGGTCTGCGATTTATCCAACTGAAAAATCCTTGGAGTCATTTACGTTGGAAAGGAAGATATAGCGAAAACGATGTAAAAAACTGGACCCCAGAGTTGCAAAAGTGTTTAAACTTTGATCCTCGAACAGCTCAGAAAATAGACAATGGTAAATATCTTTTTAATTTAATAATATTTGATCTTTAAATAAATAACATGCTTTAACAGTGTGAAATGTACTTAACTGACAAGTCATTAAGATTTTTTTTTAGACTAACAAAGACATCTGATTTTCAGGAATATTTTGGATCTCCTGGGATGATCTCTGCCAGTATTATGATGTGATTTATTTGAGTTGGAATCCAAGTCTTTTTAAAGAATCAACATGTATTCACAGGTAACTTTTTTTGCACATTTCAGAATATACTTTATAGTAGTCTCCCTTTTTTCATTTAAAATGAAATTATTTGGGAAGACTAGTATTCTCTCTTTTTGTCATGCCCACAGATGACTATTGTGTAACAGTTGTTCACTTTATATGCTTCTTGGTTATGCCAAAAATTTAAAAAACAAGAAAACCCGATAACCTAATTGTATTTGAAACACAAAACAAAAATAGAATTTCAGTTTAGCTCTATGAGAAATTTAATTACTACTTTCTTTGTTGATTTTGTCCTTTAGCACTTGGGATGCTAAGCAAGGACCTGTGAAAGATGCCTATAGCTTGGCCAACAATCCCCAGTACAAGTTGGAGGTGCAGTGTCCACAAGGGGGCGCTGCAGTTTGGGTTTTGCTTAGTAGGCACATAACAGACAAGGTACTGATACCCTTCTTATATCCCATACAAAAATTCTTTTAAATATAATTAAACCATTGTGAGCAAGATAGGTAACTTGATCACCAGCCTGTTTCATTTATATAGGTGGCTTGAAAATAGTGTTTACTTAGATAAATGAGTATTTTCCTCAAAGGAAATTGGTCATTTATAATTATACACTTAAAATCTCGTTCAAAAATCATCTATGAAGAAAAATATGAGGGAGTTTATGCTTTCTAGAGAGGGTTTTAGTGTTGATTCTATATGCTTAGAACTTAACAATATTAACATAAAATATGCTAGAGAGGGTTTTAGTGTTGATTCTATATGCTTAGAGCTTAACAATATTAACATAAAAATATGCTAAAGAGGGTTTGGAAATGTTGATTCATTGCACCTGATTTTATAAAGGGTAACCATAATTTTAATGGCTTTAGAGTGGTTTTTTTAGTATCTTGCTTCATACAATATGGTCATCTATTGAAATGACAATTTAATTCAGAAAAATGACATTTTTTAATAACACTAAATAGAAATGTTCTTAAACATAGAAATAATCTCCTTCCCCTCCCCACCTCCATACACAAACACACACACACACAGGAGCATTTTGAGCCCATTTTCCTAACCATATTGGATTCTTTGTGCTTTTAGGATGATTTTGCAAATAATCGAGAATTTATCACAATGGTTGTGTACAAGACTGATGGGAAAAAAGTTTATTACCCAGGTATGTTTAGTAAACAGACATTCAAACAAACATTAAAATTCTATTTGTGTGATTAATTTGAAAATGACAAGTTTTATGTAGATAATATGCAGAAATTAATAATTATACTGATAGACTAATAGAAACTACTTAAACAGATGGGTAGGTATTTATGCTACTTGTGTGTTTTGTTTTGATTTATTTTTAATTTAGAGACCTCTGGAATTTGGGATTTCTACAGTCTTGCACATTGCTGTCAGAGCTTTATTTCTAAAATTTAAATCCTATCTTTTTTCCCTGATCAAAAATTCTGTGGTTTTCCATGGACTCTTGGATAAAATCCAAGCTGTTCAGGTTGATGTCTAAGGCTTTTTATATTCCGGCCTTCACCTCGCTGTCCCTGTCCCCCTTTATCTCACGCCCCAGCATTTCACAGTGGGTCTGGCTTCTCCTGAACACACCATGCTGTTGTTGCCCCTGTTTTCACACAGTTTCTTCTGCCGAGAATCTCTTCTACCTGCCCTCTGCCCACATACTTCTTTTACCCTATTCTGTGTGATGAATGTGGTTAAGATCCAGTTTATGTTATTTTCTCTGTGATAACCTTCCTGCCAGGCAAAGTAAATCTTTCCCTAAGGCATTAACATACTGTGTTGAGACCATTTTGCTTTCACATTAAAAAAAAAAATTTTTATCACTTCATGATAGGAGCTGTTAGTTGATATTCTAGTTTGGGAGACAAACAATAAGAAAAAAAAGACCTGATAGTGACACATATTTGTAAAGAAATGCATAGGGTCACACTGGTTACTTTGGTTGGGTGGCCATGGAAGGCCTCTTTGAGAAGAGATAAGAGGATCTCCGAATCACGAACAGGAGTCAGTCATGCAAAGAAGTAGAGGAAAAAGCATTAGAAGTAGAGGTAAAGGCATTATAAGCAGAGGGAACAGCAAGTGCAAGGACCCTAAAATGAGGGAAAGATAGGTGTTTTCTGGGAACAGAAGAAAGGCCAGGAGGCCTGGGCAGTGTGGTATCACAGAAATGGTCAGAGGTTTGCAGGCTTAGATCACAGGAGGTCTGTCAGCCCAGGAAAGGGTTTGGATTTTGCTCTAAGTGCGATGGGAAATCTTTGGGGGGTCTTAATCAGGAAAATGGCATTATCTGATTTTTTTTTTAAGAAAATTCTTTGTAGAATATATTGGAGGGGACAAAAAATGGAAGCAGAGAACCCAGTTAGGTGATTTTATTTATGTGAGAAGTGACGGTGGTTTGAACTGAGGGTGCTGAAGTGGAGATGGGGAGTGGACAGATTTGGGTTTGGTTAGGGTTGTCAGGACTTGGGTTAATGTGTGGTCAAAGAGGAGTCAAGGATGATTCCTGTGTTTTGGGCTTGAGCCATAGAAAGGTGTAACATTGACTGAGGTGTAAATGTTGGTGGGAGCAGGGGAGGGAGCAGAATTGTTGTGGAGTAAAATCAAAAGTTAATTTTTGGTTTTGTTAAATTTGAAGTCCCTGTTAGCTCTCCAAGTGAAGGTGCCAAGTAGGCAGTTGGGGTTTTGAGCAGAATTCTGGGACAAGGGTAGGGCCGCAGGTACAGACGGAGGAGTCGGGATAAGGAAGGCATTTGAAGGTAGGACTGTACATAAATCACCTACAGAGAGAGTTGTAGGTTCAGAGACAAACACCCAGCACCTGGCCCTTGGACTCTTGCATCTTACGGTTGAGCAGAGGGCAAGTTACCACAGAAGAATTTGAACAGAGTACCTGACGAGACAGAGTAAGGTTTCACATAACCCAAGGGAAGAAAATACTCCATGCAGGAAAGAGTGGACAGCTCCACCCATTGCTGTTTCTGAGGTCCAGTGAGATTAGGCTAGAGAAGAGACCTAGCGCCCTGGCAGCATCGTTGGCCTTGACAAGAACAGAGTTGGCAAGAGGTGGGCTGGAAGCCCAGGTGGAGTGGATTGAGGAGGGCCTGAGGTAAGGAAGCAATCACTGACCATTCTTTCAAGAAGGCTGTGCAGGGCTTCCCGGGTGGCGCAGTGGTTGGGGGTCCGCCTGCCAATGCGGGGGGCGCGGGTTAGTGCCCCGGTCTGGGAGGATCCCGCGTGCCGCGGAGCAGCTGGGCCTGTGGGCCATGGCCGCTGGGCCTGCGCGTCCGGAGCCTGTGTTCTGCGGCCGGGGAGCCTGCGGCGGTGAGAGGCCCGCGTACCGCACAAAAAAAAAAAAAAAAAAAAAGGCTGTGCAGAGAAATGGGCACTGATGGGGGAGATGGGATCAAAAGTGGTTTTGTCCAGTTTCGTTTTGCTTGATCATAGGAAAACATGGCCTTCTTCCCCATTATGCTGCATTGAGGGTATCCCAAGGTTTTCTGGGATGTGCATGGCACACGGTAGGTCCAATGATAAATGTCAAGTTAAACTAGCTAAATTTTCCATTTTTCATGTTGGTCATTATATAACCAAAAAAGCACCAATTTTGTGAGTATATTCCTAGCATTAACATGTTACATGGCTTTTGAATTTCAAACACCTTGTTACTCTTTGTACTTGGATTTTTTTAAAAACAATGCTTCTTCTCTTACACATAGTGACTTTGCCATTTCAGGATACTTTCTGGTTTCTAGTTTTATTTTCATCACAATACTCTGAGGTAAATCAGACTGTTCTCCATCTGACAGGAGAGTAAACTGAGACGTAGGTCACACCTTTCAGGACCACAGACGTGCCCATTCTTTTCCCCTTCACACTAGATCGCACCACCTCTAAGCTTGAGAGACTTATTACCTGTTTGAGATACTAAAATTTTTTCTACAAATTACATTATAAATATTCAGCGTTCCTAAATAACCTCAGTGATATAGCATTGATCTTAAATGACTTAATTGACATGCATGAAATGATTTTATTGTATCAGCCTTAATTCATGAGACTGTGAAAGAATATGACAGGCAGCATTGTGTGTGATAGCAAAATATTGGAAATAATCCAAATCTCCACATTGTCTGAATAACTAGATGGGGGAGTATAGGTAAAGTATGTTCTATTCATATGATGACATACAATACTGTACACATGGATTTAAAAGGAATAAACTATCTATGTAGATCAACATGGATCTCAAAACTTGAGTGAAAAATGAAAGATAAGACATATACTGTCTGTTTTTTTAGATACATGCTCGTGTGTGTGTGTGTGTGAGAGAGAGAGAGAGAGAGAGAGAAAGTCTGAAAGGATGCCCATCAAGTCCATCAGAGTGGAATGGACTATTAAGGGTGGTGGTTATAAGGAACTTTGTTTTATAAAGAAGCTAGTGTGACAAAAAATATGTTAATTTAATTCGGAGTGGTGGGAAATAGATATATGTTTATATATATAAACATATATATGTTTACTTTTATATATATATGTTTATATATATATATATATATAAACATATATATATGTTTACTTCTTTGTATCTTTTTTAAAAATTTCCTTAAAAGAAAAAAAGTTAATCTTGATTTTAAAATCCTCTACCAGGAGAGAAAAATAAAACAGGGCAAATAGCAGGGATTATCATATACCTCATTGGATATATTCCAAAAGATCTCTTTTTACTTATTAGAAACTATTTCATTTTAAAGTTTTAAATTGCTTAATTGTAAAGTTTTAAATTGAAATTGTAATTCTTTAGTACAATATATTTTAAAGATGAATTAATTAAGGGGATGTCCATCCATTTAATTATTTTTCCTACATCAACCATAAAACTTAAAAACTAAAGAAAATAAAGTCCTGTCTTCTGTAAAGCTACTTGTTTATTTGCAGCTGACCCACCTCCGTACATTGATGGGATTCGAATTAACAGCCCTCATTATTTGACTAAGATAAAGCTAACCACACCTGGGACCCATACCTTTACATTAGTGGTTTCTCAGTATGAAAAACAGAACACAATCCATTACACAGTCCGGGTAAGTAAACCAACACGACAGAACAATAATAGAAAGTACATAACGTCTCTGCTTTGTAAGTGGGATTATCTACAAAAAAGGTTTATTTATAAAGATTGATCTGTATATTGTTGAGTGTGTTTATCTGTATAACAATTCAGTATTATGATGATGCTTCATGCAGAAAATAATGCTTTTGAATAGTAAAATTTTTATTTTGAATAACATTTTGAACATTTTAGTTTTAAGAGTAGTAGTTTAGTCCTGAGGTAATTTGGTATGTTGGACTAATAAATTCACAGAGCAATAAAAGTTCCTTTAGTCTACATAATACTTTTATTGAATTAAAAAAGAAGAGCTTGAACTTAGTGAAAGGAAATCGATTGCCTATAAACATGGCTCTCAGGTAGCTGGGAAGGTCATTGTAATTTTGTTCTGCATAGATTTGTTTGTGGTAGATCAGTCAAGAAGCTCAATTTGAATAGATTTTTAGTGACAAAAGGGACTTTGGGAGCTGCTTTCACCCCTTCATTCTTCACATGCAGAAGCCAAGGCCTAGGGAGATTGTGGTATGTCCTGAGTCATACAGTTAGCAGCAGACAGAGCCTTAGCTGCCCAACCCGCAGTTGTTTATTCCTGCCCTGATGCCAGGCTGCCTACAGAATCAGGACTATTATATATGCCAACTAATTTCTTAGTCTTCCAAAACATTCTTTCATCACTTTAGTGTTTTTATAAGCATAAATTTTATCACTATAATAATTTTTTTTTTTTTTTTTACTCTAGGTATACTCAGCATGCAGCTTTACTTTTTCAAAGATTCCTTCACCATATACCATATCAAAGCAGGTAAGAGAATTTTTTTCTCTGGGTCATAATCTCATTGAAATCTTAGAATTCCCTTTCCTTTTTCTCCTTTTCTCATTTTTTTTTTTTCATGTTTAACAGTTTCTTACAAAGTAAAACATTCTGGGACTTGACAGGACTACAAGGGAAATGTAAATAGTCTGCAGTCTGGGTTGGAATACAAGCTCTTCAGTGAGCACCGTTAAGTGATTCTGTGGGAAAAAATTAATTCAGAGAAAGAAGACTAATACAAACCTTGGTCAGTAGGGAAGGCCTTAAGCAGAATTTGAGATTGACTCTGCAGGGCGGTCTGGACGTGTGGAAGAGGATTTTAGGGAGAATTCTTGGCAGGGCAGACTTGAAGGCTGAGAGTTGGAGACAGGGCTGAGAGTAGCAAAGTAGCCGGGCTGACTTGGAGAGGGATGCTGGCTGCCTGTGGCAATAAAGCCTGTAGAGAGAGGATGCAGCCACAGTGGAGAATTGCTTTTTTTCTTTTTTTTTTTTTTAAGATGCAAAGGAATTTTGTCTTTAAAGTAGAATTACAGAATGTGAAGTTTTGTTAATACAAAAGCTTTGTTTTATTAGATTAATGGAAAGTGGAGTGGTCAGAGTGCCGGAGGATGTGGAAATTTCCAAGAGACTCACAAAAATAACCCCATTTACCAATTCCATATAGAGAAGACTGGGCCACTACTGATCGAGCTAAGAGGACCAAGGTTTGTGATAAATAACTTTCTTAAATTAATCATGTTATATTAAAAATGAGTTTAGTGGAACAGAATAGGGTTTTAAAAAATATATATGTGTGGACACTTAATTTATGATTAAAGAGGAGTGAGGAAAGGGCACCATTCAATAATGGTGCTACAATAATTAATATCCACATACCAAAAGGGTGATTAGACCCATGTCTCACATCCAATCTAAAAATCAATTCCAGGTGGATTACTAATACAGGAGATAAGAACCTCAGGATAAGGAAAGACTTAAGACACAAAGAGCACATAAAAAGATTTGTAAATATCCTACATTAGTAAGAAAAAAGTCTGCAGTTTTTTTGTTTTTTGGGGTTTTTTTTTGGCTATGTCGGGTCTTAGTTGCGGCACACGGGATCTTCGTTGAGGCATGTGGGATCTTTCGTTGCGGCGCATGGGCTTCTCTGTAGTTGTGGCATGCAGGTTTTCTCTTCTCTAGTTGTGGCGCACAGGCTCCAGGGCACATGGGCTCTGTGGTTTGCAGCACGCAGGCTCTCTAGTTGAGGCGCACGAGCTCAGTAGTTGTGGCATGTGGCCTTAGTTGCCCCGCAGCCTGTGGGATCTTAGTTCCCTGACCAGGGATCAAACCCGTGTCCCCTGCATTGTAAGGCGGATTCTCTACCATTGGACCACCAGGGAAGTCCCAAGTCTGCAGTTTTTAAAAAATAAAAATAAACAAAAACTTGAATAGGCATGTCATAAGAGAAATAATCCAAATGGCCAATAAATTGTGTAAGAGCCAAAAATTAGAAAAGCCAGTGTTCATCAGTGGCATTTAAGATTATAAAACAGTCATACAGTAATAGAGTCCGCCATAACAATGAAAATAAATTACAGCTCCCCACAGCATGGGTAAGTCTTGGGAGCAAGGCTGAGCGACAGAAGCCACATAACAGGATATGTGACTGTTTACTTGTTCTTGACTTCCACTTGTATGAAGTCAAGAACAGGTAAAACTAAACTATTGCTGAAGGATGCACACTTAGGTAGTCAGACTATAGACAAAGCAGGAAAGTGATCACCAGGCAAGTTAGCTCTGGGGGACAGAGGCGGTGATCAGAAGGGAGCACACAGGGACTTTGGCGGTGCTGAGAGGGTTTTGTTGCCTGAGGTGGGGGTAACCCAGGTGTTTGTTCACTTTATGAATTATTTGTTAAGCTGTCTATTTGTTTTATGTGCACTGTGTTATATTTCACAATTTTTTTTTTTTTTTTTTTTTTTTTTTTTTTTTTTTTTGCGGTATGCGGGCCTCTCACTGTTGTGGCCTCTCCCGTTGCGGAGCACAGGCTCCGGATGCGCAGGCCCAGCGGCCATGGCTTACGGGCCCAGCCGCTCCGCGGCATATGGGATCCTCCCAGACCGGGGCACGAACCCGTATCCCCTGCATCGGCAGGCGGACTCTCAACCACTGCGCCACCAGGGAGGCCCTATTTCACAATTTTAAAAGGTTTAAAAAATAGAGAATACAAATAAAAATAGTACTAGCTTCTAAATAAAACTAGGCTTAATTTTGCCTTCCTGTAATTACAGACTATTTCGAAAGAAGCTAATAATCCTTTAGATAAGACTAAGCTATTTTTCCACATCATTTTAAAAGCCTTTACCAAGTTTGATAAGTGAAATAAGGTACCTAATTGCCCTTTTGTATTTCATTACCATGTAGCTTGAATATGGAAAAATGTTTATTGACGATGTGTATTTTTTCCTTTATTCATATATTTATTCATGTCTTTTGACCATTTTTCTGTTGGACTCGTCACGTTTTTCTTAATTGTAAGCGTGAATAAGGGTACGTATGTAAAGGTATTAACTCCTTCACATATTTGCAGGTATTTTTCCCAGATTAATTTTTTTTCTCACATAGAAAAAAATTTTTCTTTATAATCAGATCTGTTTCTTTTGGTTTATTTTGCTGTGGGCAGGAACTGTCACCCTAATATCAAATAAATTTTTACTGTATTTTCTTCTAGTTCTTTTATGGTTTTATTTTTCACATTATTTTTTTAAGTCCATATGGAATGTATTTTATATTTGGTGTGAAATACAGTTTAACAATTTGTTTTCTAAGCTTTTGTCACCTTATCACCACCTACATAAGTAATCCTTTCCCTACTGATTTGGAATGCCATGTGTACCATATGCTAATTATTTCTGTAAATTTAGATCTTATTTCAGGGTCCTCTCCTGTTCTACATTTTCTGCCTAATACACTATTTTATCATTTAAATTTAACATTATTCTCTGAGAGCCTGTGGTAAAAATAGTCTCTTCTAAAGTAAGTTTAATAGAATATTAATCTTTATGGCATCAATTTAAAAACATAAATGGAGTTTTCTGTAATTAAGAGTAAAAATAGTATGCGTCTCAGAGTGTTGTTTCCTCCTACTGAAGCTTTAGAAGCATGTACTTGATTTAATGGTCCATCTGCACTTTAGGTATAGTTATTTTGGGTATGTGTTTGAGACGACTTAATAACAGTAATAATTTGTTCTTTTTTACTGCTAGGCAATATAGTGTTGGATTTGAAGTTGTAACAGTTTCTGTGGTGGGAGACCCTGGTCCCCATGGCTTTCAGAGGAAATCTAGTGGTGACTACAGGTAATGTTGGCATTTTGATTGCTATCTAATTTACACTTTACTTTCTGTGGCATCATCACCTGAAAACCTTGTTCTCATTTTCCCTGATTATAGGTGTGGGTTTTGCTACCTGGAACTAGAAAATATACCTGCTGGGATCTACAATATCATTCCCAGTACTTTTTTGCCTAAACAAGAAGGACCGTTTTTCTTGGACTTCAATAGTATTATCCCCATCAAGACAACACAACTGCAGTGACAGAGAAACCTCAGCAATAGCTGGATCTTATACTCACCAAACATCATCTCTTCAAGTGAGGACACAGATCTCCAGGACACTGAACACAATCATCAGAGCAGAATTAAATCTCTAAAAACGTTCCTGTGGAGTCTGGTGCTGAAGTCAGGGTGTGTGGTGAGAATTGTATGTAGTCAGAATTACCCTATGTCACTTGGAAGTACCATTTACATGGTTTTGTGTATATATGGAGTGGGCTTGCATTTAGGGGCCACATTGTACAAAAAAGTGTAGATGCTTAAAGATTAGGCTCAGTCAAGCACTGAGACAGATGCCCTTGCTAAGAGGGAACCGAGACCAGACGAGGAAAATGAGGGGTGTAGACTCACTCACTGAGTGGAACAGTAGGCTGGGATAATATTCTGAAGTATTTATGTTATGTTGTCTTCTTGGCAGAGCATGTTGTTAAGGTAGACCTGCTTGTGTCCTGAGTCTCCTGTACATCCTGGGCACCTAATTATCAAATGAATGTTACCATGAGATTTTTAATTCTGCATTATTTATGGCTTTAAATGTTTACTGTTGCCCATAGGTTATGAAAGGATAAAGTTTTAATACTAATTAACTTAGCATGAAGATGCTCAT
This sequence comes from Mesoplodon densirostris, assembly GCF_025265405.1. Taxonomy (NCBI): domain Eukaryota; kingdom Metazoa; phylum Chordata; class Mammalia; order Artiodactyla; family Ziphiidae; genus Mesoplodon; species Mesoplodon densirostris. Next base: position 122,190,756 of record NC_082665.1, read on the forward strand.
GCTTAAGAATGAAGGTTGTTGAAGTTAGATACCTGTCTCCCATTGACTCATGTAAAGAGAACTGAGGTATATTCATCAGTGTAGTTTTTATCAGGTTGATGAAAGTAGTAGTCTGAGACATTGAAGACATTACAATTTAGTTTGTATAGTCTTTTTTAAATTGCTCTGTAGTTCAGTGTTCTTATGGTAACATCACTCTAAAGAAAACACAATTGAGGATTTAATATATGGTAATTGGGTTGCGTTTGAAAAAATTGTCAAGATACTGTTACGTATAAATTCCCAGTTGTTTACATAAAAATTCATCAGAGTAGAATGATGCTTAAGACTTTAAAGATCTAAAAATTAACACAGTGGGATTTTTCATCATCTCTAATTTTTAAAACTTCTTTTGTATTTCTATTATCTTTAATTGAAATAAAATGTTTGTTTATACTTATGGAAACTGCATAGTTTAACCTAGAGAAATTATTAGAGGACTTCATGTGGTATGTTCCATCTAAAACAGAACTCATTACTTGCAGGAAAATTCACACTTTTATAAAAAAAAGTCTGTTCTTTTACATTCAGGATAGTGGTAGATTGTACTAGTGATTGATAGTGAGATTTCACTTTGATAAATAGTGCTTTCACTTTTAGCATATTTTAGGTGGATTACTTTTCTATTACTTTTTAAAGAAAAATCTAAAGCATAAGAGGTATATTTATTATAAACATGATTTGAACCTTTTGTGTTAAAGATCTTATACGGGACGCAAACTAAGACCTAATCCCTGCCCTCAAAATCCAATGGAGGAGACCTAGATAAACAATTTACTATATTGTAATGTTGAATTCTGTAACAGAGCTCTAAATAGAACTCACGATGTACAAGTAAAGATTAATTTTGGTTGGACCAATATAGAAAGAGAATAGAAACAACTGGGGAGCTTTTCGAAGTCCAGTGCCCAGGTATACCTGAATCACTAATCAACCTCTGGGGCTGAGACCTAGGAGATGCCCAGGTGCCACAGACAGGAGAACCAGGCCTCCAGCATAAGCACCTCATCTTTATTTATTTTCCTGCCACTGCGTCTCCGTACTGCTCAGCTTTAGTAGCAGCAGAAGTGGAATTCTAATTCAAACCTGGTAATCAGGGCTTAAATTGTTAGGATCCAGGACCTTAACTGAAAATAAGAACAGATGACCACTGCATTCCATGCTCTTCCTTATGGCAAGAGGATTGTCTGGAAGATTTAGGCAACATCAGGATTTCTTATCTGAAGTCACAGAAAGACATTTTCTTAAGCCATTTTTATTACACTCAAGGTATTAAGACAAGTACAAAATAACCTTGTAATTAGGATACTGTATCAGTCGTTAAAAAAGGAGAAAACAGGACAGTATGAAGGGATTTACACGAATGACAAATATATAAGCTTGACAGACTTAATGAGCAACTTGAATGGGATTGCTTTTTTTCTTTTAGAAACGCTAAGTTTTCTTAACAAAAAAGGACAAATACAATGCTCTAAATATGTGTAACCATGAAAACAAGAAAAGCAGTAATAGAACACTTACATTTAGCATAACAGACACCATTGCTTCTATTTAACAGCCTTTGCCAACATGTGCCTCCTCCCTTTCCTAGCTGTAAGGAACAATTTCCTCTAAGAAATACTAGTGCAGCATAACCCTTAAATAATTTTTTATTTTTAAAGTTACAGCCTACAGAGAAATTAACACCTTGTCAATCTAGAACAACACTGGCAACCATTCCCCATGCACTTCTCTTAGAATAAGTCCCCTGGGCCGGTAGGATGAGGTTTACGCTATAGAAGCTTTTCTTCCACAGACATGAACCCCCTTCTGTGACAGGCCCCTGCTGCCCTCGTCCCCCTCCCCATCCCCACACCAGCATTCACCTTTCCCACCCCCAAAAGTGCAGCTCTTGGTGACCTTTTACAGAAGATGATTTTAATGGGTGTCCCAGCAAATTCACTTTTTAAAAAGCCCCCTCTGAAAACCAGAGATGATGAAAATGAATTGTGTCCTTGGATTTTTCTTTTTTAAGCCTTCATTGGGCCGAAAAGGTGTCGTTCTGAATATTTGAGTTTTGTCTTGTGTACTTGTTTTCCTTTAGATCCCCTGGGATATAAAGGAGAGAACAAGGCCATTTTCCCAATCGAGCCAGCCATTGAGCCCGCTGGGGCTCAGCTCCCCGGCCCCTTTCCCGGCTCGGGGATTTTTCCCGGGGAACCGGTTACTGCTTCCACAGCACTGACGGGACATTCCACAAAGGCCGTGGGCCTCGTCACAGCCCACCTGCAACGACTCTGTGCTGAAAAACACCAGCCTGAGAGCTCTTACCCAGAAGAAACATCCTCAGCTCTCAAGCTCACTGAAACGTCATTAGTGCAGTTTAGAGGCAATGCTTGGGATTTGGCATATATTAAATGATTATTGGCACAATTGTTCTCCATACAGTTTCATGTCTAAATAGTGATATGCGCTTGGGCCAGAGTCCAAGCAGATCAGCCAACCTGCACCACGTTTATGTCCGCGTTGACCCTGTCCCTGCCCTTCGAACCCTGCAGGGACAGCTGCCGCATCCTGTCCTCCAAGGCGTGGCCCTCGGGGGATGTGCTGCTCGCGCTCTCACCACTGTCACCGCTGCTGCTGCTGAGACCCCGATGGTTGCTGGCTCTGTCACTTGCTTTATTCTCTGCCCCTTCCGCCCTGTCTCCTGTAGAAACGCAAAGATCACGGGGTGAGTACCGACAATCCCAAGGGTCCCCTGGGCCCCAGCCAGTCAGCCGGCTCAACCTCCAGACTCCCAGTGTGGCCCCACTGTGCGCATCACACAAGGACTTTCATCACAGGACTGCCTACTGCTTTCGTTGCGCGGGAAACCGTATATGTCCCTCATCTTTGCAGATGAAATCTGTCACGCTCATGTAACAGCTGGGAAACAGAAACCTCTCTAGCAGGTGCTTGTCAAGAGGACTCTTGTGATGGGAGATACAGAAGGAAGCAGGTTGGGAGTGGAGCTGGGCGCCATCTCAGGCCGCCACACCACAGCATGTACACCGAGGCCCTGAGCACGGCCTCCGGGGCGGGCTCCCCCGGGCAGGGGGTTCAACTCACCTCGCTCCACCTCGCACTCAGGTGAGGAGGCCCCGCTGCACTCACTGCGGGGGCCCAGCACCGGGAACATCATCCCGAATTCCGACAGGGACATGGGGCTGGGCAGGTCCAGGCTGCCAGGCCTCACGGCTGCGGGGAACTGCTCGGGCATCTCCGACGGGCTCGTGGGTCCCGAGCTGAAGCTGGACACGGACTGGGTCTCCGAATCGTCTTCAGACACAAAGGTGCTGCAGTTGTCATCTTCGAAGGCCTCGGAAGCCACTAGGAGGAGAGAGAACAGCCATCACCCAGGCCTGACAGACAGCCACCTAGTTCCTTACACGTCTCCAGATGCGTCCGCTGCAGGCAGGAGCTAGACGGGGCTTGGCAGCTGCAGGGTCCAGCCACCTGATCCCAGGATCAGGGCACTGGAGAAAAGTGACGTGGCCGTCCTGAGCTCGCGTGACCAGACTCCAGAGCACCTTGCAGGGAAGCTGCTGGACCCCATGGATAGTCAGTGTCCTTACCATCACTTTCCAGCCCCTGCCCTAGAAGTGAGCGTCACCAGACACTGCCTGAAGGTGGAAGGTGAATTCAGCCACAGATGGGGAGTTTTATCCACCCCAGCCCCCCAAACAGATTCCCCCGTGCACTGGAAGAGGGCTGGTCTGCGTTAACGCACCCTGAACCAAGCCAGCCAGGCTTCAGGGCTGCCTCCTTCCACGGCATGGGCAGCAGAAGCTGCTGGACGCAACAGCCCTGCGTGGAGTGTCTGCTGGGACCATCTTCTGAGTAACTTGTGATCTCATAAAAGACGTGCTCGGAGCCCAGCTAGATCACTACTGGCCCCAGAAGAACACAATTCCCTTACAGTGCTCTGTAGCTTGTGCCTCGTTTGTTTTGTGGACCATTATGACCAAGGCCCAGAGACACGTCATTCTCACGGTTTGAAAGCCGCCTCAGCTTTGAACTATTTCCCCCTCAGCCCACATGTGATCCCACTCCCCTTTCCTCCTCCCTCTGCTTTAAAAACAGCCTGTAGCATCCCATAGATGATCATCCACGAGAAGTACTGTAATGCTGAGCACAGAAAATGGGCTCAGCTCTGAGTTCAAATCCCATCTCCACTACTTGCTGTGTAGCCTTGGTCAAGGTACTTAACCTCTCTGAGCTTCATGTTCCTCTCCACACAGGGTTTATGAGATGATGTATACTCAAGTACTCACATCACTGTTGCTCAGATTAGTTTCCTCTTCTTTTACCTGGGGCCTGGCACTTGAACGTTTATTGCCTGAATTAAGGAACACCCAAGGGAGGAGTGTGGGGAAGGGCCAACAGCCATCATTCCACAGAAAAGACAAAGAAGGATGTGCGCAGAGACAGTGCTGGGGGAGGTTTCTGGACTGACAGAGGGAGCCACCACAACCCTCTGTATCCATTTCCCAGGGGTGGTCCTTGGGAAACAGGTCCCCAAGGACGGACACATGTGCGGTGACCACTGGAGGCCGGTGCCCCTTCATTTAATCCTGACGACCGCTCTCCGTAGTGGACAACAGGGACCTTCATGTGCCCCCCGCTTTACATGGGAAGAAACAGGAAGTTACACCCTGGCCCATGTCACGTACTAGTCAGAGTGGGAAGGTCAGGACTTGAATCAAATCTGATTCCCAAGTCCCTATTCCAGACGACTCTTCTTCCCTGCGGGACTTCTCAGAGACGTCAGTGCCCTGACATGTACTTGGAATCTCAAGGGGTGAAAGTGTAACATTTCCCAAACTTATCTAACCACAGAATCCTGACTCTGAGGATGCTCAGTAGCATCCTGGTGAACACAGTGTCCCACCAACGGGGGAGGCCCCAGGAAGCAGGGCGCATTAGCTGCACACGTGCCCCTGACTCACCAGAAACAGCGTCAGGCTCGGGCTTGCACCCCGACAGGTCCTCGGCAGCCGGGCTGCCCCCCTCGGCCCCGACACCGCACCCACGGGGCCCCATGGCGCTGGAGCGCCGCCGCTCGTGGATCTCGTCCGAAATCGTCTCCAGGTTCCTCAGGGCCGTCTTGTACTCGCCCTTCGCAAGGGCCAGCTTGGCCTGCAGTTCGTCCACCGTCTTCTTCAGCTGCTGCTCAGAAGAACGGGAGGCTCTGTGAGTGAGGCCACCCCCGCCGGCCTGGCAACGCTCTTGAGTGACGGGTTCAAACATTTGCGCCCATCACTCTACTCTCAAGACATGACTGGGGCCCTGATCCCCTTCCACAGCTCTCCACGCACCAGATGTGAGAGTAGCCACCACCCCCCAACTCCCAGCCAGGTGACAGCTTAGGCTCTATACCCAGGAGCAACCCCTGGGAATAAGCCCATCAGGGAAGCAGCAGGGGGAGTGAAGGTCCCACAGAAGTCCCACACTCCAGCCATCTGATCCGGGAGCTGTGGTCCTCACACTTGAGGTGCATCAGGACCCCCTGGAGGGTGTGTTAAAAGCCAGATGGCTGGTCCCCACCTGCAGAGTCTCTGTTCAGTCAGTCTGGGGTGGGCCTGGGGATCTGCACTGCCAGCAAGCTCCCGGGCCCTACTGAGAACCACTAACCGAGTACAACATGGAAAGTGACTGAAGCAGATTCAGAGGGCGTCAGAGAGCACTAAGGAGGCAGCAAGACCACTCTGAAGGCTGAAGACTTGGTCAAGAACGTGTCCCCCTCACTGGCAGCCATGGGGCCATTTGAAAGCCCACTACAGAAAGGGGGGCTTTGAGGGCAGAAAACTCCGATCTGCTTCAAAGCCAAAGGCCACACGTACCTCAAGCTGCATGTAGTACTTCGCCTTGAGTTCAAAGTAAGGCCTGTAGAAGGAAGGAAACACATAAGAGCACGATAGCAGTGCCCCCCCAAAACTCCACGGGGTCTCCAGGGGGCAGTGGCTGCAGCTGGCCAGGCCACCCTCCAACATTTACTCAGCTCTGATGAGCCATGAGATAAGGGGGTGCTCCCAGCTCCCGGGCCTGACGGATACAGATGCTCCCCCAGGGCCAAGCTGCCAGAAGGCCTATCTCAAGACACGGGAAACCCACACACATGCACACGTATCCCAGGGCCCCAAACCCTGGCTCACTGTCCTCTCTGGGGGGCTGTTCAAGGCCACATAGGGTGTGCCCAGCAGCTAAGGTGGCCCAACCTCCTCTCCTAGGGATGCCTAGCGGATGAGGCTGAGAAGAAGCTGCATCAACACACACCAGCTCTGCCGAGCTCACCCGGAGAAGGGAGAGGCACCACCGTCCCCCACTGAGCACAGCGGGGCCGCCACAAGGACAGGGGCTCAGGCCGGCCTCTTGGACTCTGTGCAGGACTAGGGGGACTGGACAGCGTGCAGACCCAGCCAGGTCACGGGCAAGAGAGAGGACAAGAAAGGCCAACATTCTACGGGTCGTGGGTTCTGGGTCAGCGGGAAGACGCTGGCTCTTTCAGGAACTCGGGTGTCTGAGCATGAGGAGTTGACAATACTTTATTCTTGAGCCCTTCAGCCTCCATGAGCTCGGGGTCTGTCTCTGGCTGTGGGGTCTAGGCCATTCCAGGTCCTGTCTCTTTGCTTGGAGGCCCAGCAACTGTGAGTAAAGCTGGGACTAGTCCCCAGGATCACTGTCCTATGACAACATATAGGAGTGATAGTGAGAAAAGTGGAAGAAAAGCTCCGTTGAAACCAGTCTTCCCAACACTGTAAATCAACTATACTTGTTTTTTTTGGTGTGTGTGTGTGTGTGGTACACGGGCCTCCCACTATTGTGGCCTCTCCCGTTGAGGAGCACAGGCTCCGGACGCGCAGGCTCAGCGGCCATGGCTCACAGGCCCAGCCGCTCCGCGGCATGTGGGATCCTCCTGGACCGGGGCACGAACCCGTGTCCCCTGCATCGGCAGGCGGACCCTCAACCACTGCGCCACCAGGGAAGCCCAATCAACTATACTTGAATAAAAAATACATACATCAAAAAAAAATAATTCCTTCGGGCCCATCTGTGTGTGTCAGTAATAAGATGAATTGTGCTTTCAGTGCTGTCTTACGGCCTACCTTTATTACATATAAATATTACGAACATATTTATAGACTAATGAAGACAGAATCTATGTCATTATTTTAACTGCTCTAAACTATTCCAGTGTTTGGAAGTGTCAAGACTTATTTAACCAAAGACTATGTTGTTGGACAAATTAACTGTTCCTAGTGTTTGGTATAATTGCAACAGGGAAGAGCCAGTTTTGACTCCATGTTGGATCTGTTTCTTTGACTTTAACCTTTGCTTTTCGTTGCTTTTGTTATTATAATCACACATAATGGCCTGCCTCAGGGGACCCTGCCCCTCTGCCTGAATGTTAAAGTGCCTTTGCTCATCTCACAGGGAGACAATCTGACCCTGCCCACCTGAGAATGGCTGCAGAAAAGAAGAAATTAACACAACCCCTCCCCAATGCTGGCCAAGCCAGGCACAACTAATGGCCTTTTTACTTCACTTCCTCACTTCCTCCCCCTCTCTGTTCTATAAAAGAAACGGGCATCCAGACCCCGGAAAGATGGTTTTGGGGGACACCAGTCCTCCATCTTTTCGGTCTGCCGGCTTTCTGAATAAAGTTGTATTCCTTGCCTCAACACCTCATCTCCTGATTTATTGGCCTGTCGTGTGGTGAGCGGAGTGAGCTTCAACTTGGTAACATTATAAGAAACTTTTGAAATAAATATCCTGTGAAAGAAAGAAAAGAAAGGAGGAAAGAAGGAAAGAGAGAGAGAGGGGGAGGGAGGGAGGGAGGGAGGGAAGAAAGAAAAGAAACCAGTCTTGCTCCATTTCATCAGCTCTTGGTCTACAAGGATGTGTATTATGTACATAGTTCACCCCATTGTGCTGACAGGTAATGAGGGACAGGGCCTCATCCACACCATCAGCCACAGAGCCAAGGGCATGCCCTGGTTTCCCAAAGCCCTGCCCCGGCCCACGGGCCAGCTAATGGTTTGCTCTTGAAATTCCTCTTCCTGATCTCCCAGGTCGGAGCAGCCCCACCCCTGGGGGACTACAGAGAACCGGGGCAGGGGGTTGGGCCACAGGTAGCCTGGGCAGGGGGCTCTGGTGGGGCGGGCCACAGAAAAGGTTGAGGAGATGAGGAAGAGGAAACAAGCAGCAGCCCAGGCTCACTTGGACTTGTTGATGGCTCGCTTGAGTTTCTTCTCCAGCTGCCGCATGCGGCCCATGGCCGCATTGTACCTGGCCGCCGTCTCCTTGTGCACCAGCTCGCTCCTCGTCTTGGTCTGCTCTGCCTCCATGACCTTCAAATGACAGCAGAGGTCAGCCCGGTCAAACCCAGAATGGTCCCTTGTTGGGGTATTACTTATGTCATTTAAAAAAACTAGGAATTTGGGATTCCCATATACACACTACCATATATAATATAGATAAACAAGGACCTACTGTAAAGCACAGGGAGCTAAACTCAATATCTTGTAATAACCTATAAGGGAAAAGAATATGAAAAGAATATATATGTATATATATAAAACAATCACTGGGCTGTACACCTGAAACTAACACAACATTGTAAATCAACTACAATAAAAATTTTTTAAAATAAATGAAAAAAAATTATTTGAGGAAATTAGTGGGCAGACTAAGATTAAATGAACTTCCAAAGAGAACAGGATGATTTTTCCCTATTCATCTATTCTGGAAAAATCATGTCAGATAAGATGAAATAGATCGGCTGAGGCAATGAGCAGGAAAGAAGAGAAGGAAAAACAAAAAATCAGAGGGGAAAAATAAAAGAAACATTCTCTGATTCAGTTGACGTCCACTTCCTCTGAGTAGCCACCGCAGGTTCCTCCTGCTCTCAGGCAGGCGGTACCAGCGGGAACTCAGACGTCAGGGACCTGGGAGCCCTACAAAGCCAGGTAGGTATGTGCACGTCAGGACGGCAAGGCAAGGCAATGGTGACCTCGGCTGTTTGGCCCCTTCCCAAATATCCTGAGTTAGCTGGTGGACAAGAATCCAGGATCCAGAGGGTCAAACTGAACAGATTTTGGGGTTTACAAAAATTTGTGACCAGTCAGCGTTCTGGTGGCAGATTCTGGTTTTAAAAATGAGTTCAAAACCCAACAATCAAGGGCCCTCCATGGCAGCTCAAAGGCACATTCCTAGAAACAGGGACGGTGCTGGTTCTCTCCCCCATCACCTAAAAAGCATCAGAACAAGCCCAGCTGGGAGGAGAGATGATGCAGGAGATAAACAGCAGTTTAGGCCACATCAGCGGCTCACAACTTCCTTCTCATCTTTTACTTACAACTCACCCAAGTGTTACGGGATGAACCGGAAAGGCAGCAGTGAGGTGGGGCGAGAGGGCCGTGCTTTATTTTACCCAAAGAGCAGCAGGGAGGAGCCCCGAGGGCCCTCAGGCCACTGGTTCACTGTCTCAGGCCCAGCAGGACAGCTGTAGGAGGACACCACCCAGGAGGAAGCCAGCGGTCCATCACCCCCTCCAGGCAACAGCCACGGTCAGCCCGGGGAAGTTTACTTATGCACTTATAATAAGGAGTTTTTTAAGTGTCAGGAAAAATTCTGAAAGACTTTGATATGAGCATAAAACGACTGGGTGTCCTGTCCTGTCTGGGTGTCCTGCCCCCTTCCAGGTTATCTCTGCCTTTCGTTGTCTTGGAGCTATTTTATGACCCTGTAAGTTGGGGAACACTGACAGTAGCATAAATGATTCTTACCCCTACAAATGAAGATTGTGTCCAGTAGAGATGCATTTGATTATTGATTGCCCTGTAAATACTGACCAATTCTGTATCTTGTAAATTCATTTCAGCATTCCTAAACTTCTGTATGCGTGTGTTTTTGGAATTCTCCTTTGAAAGAGCTGTAACATCTTATTAGTTCCATCCTTAATGAATTAAATAAAATCTTTGACAGGAGAACACTTTATACTTATCAGAGTTCACCCTTTACCTTCTTTAAAATGTATATCTTTTAATAATGTTTTTTTTTTAAACAATGGTTTTAATGCTTGAGATACTTTTAAAAACAGAATTAAAACAAAGTCAGAGAATGGAAATAGGGAAGTTAGACAAGCTGGCATGTGGTGACAGGCTTGCTAAAATGACCTCTCAATCAAGAGCAAGGGGCTCCGGAGAACCCTTCCCCTTGGCTTCTAACACCAAAGATGTCACAGTGACATAAAATGCACTCAAAACCTCCCCAGCTTGGTCACTTAGGGAAATGGTAGTAACTCTTCAGTCTTGTCTTAAATCTTAAGCTTTAAGGATTTACTGGTGTAACCTTTATGAACACGCAGGACCCAAGCACATCAGACAGATGAAGGCAACATATCGTGGTGACCTGTTCCACTGCAAGAGGATTCAATGCAGGGTTCACCTTTCAGGACCCGTCTGAAAGCATTTTGAATAGACGATCTACAAAAGCTGTGATCTGAGGCTACAATACAGAGCATTCCCTGCAGGAAGCAGGGCTCTCACCGGCTGCACACAGGCCCTTGTTCTTCCCTGGCCCTTCGCCTGCAAAAAGCTTCCTCAAATTAAACACTCGGAAGGCTCCGAGCACTTGGCGACGTTGCCAGCGCAGACTGGGGCAGCAGCGAGGACGCCGTCCCGATTCAGCCCCAGCAGGCCAGCCACCATCCCCCGTCCTGACCCCCAACCCCACGTGCACATAATCCTCTGCTCTCAGAGGAGAGTCCCCACTCCGCTTCCCGCCTCTAGGGAGAAAGTCCCCAAGCAGGTCACCTTGGTTACGTCTCCTAGGTAACCAAGCAGCCCCTGAAACATGGAACCAGCCGTGGACTGTGTGCCCAGGGGTGGGAAAGGAATGGGGGGATAAGGGCGGATGCTGAGAAGGTGGAAGCCACAAATGGAAGCACAACGCAGATGTCCCTGCAGACCTCAAGATGGCCAGACGCACGTGCAACCCAGCCCTGGGGCGCCAGCGCCCAGACCTCCGCGAAGGCTGGGCTGACAGATATTTGGCCTGGACTCTGGGCCCCTGAGCCCCCACTCAGCACCGCGCTCTTCAGTTTACCACCAGCATATTCAACTCAGAGCTGCGTACTCTGATTAAGCACCTACTGTGTGCACAGAGCACACTGGAGACCAAACCCGGACCTCCAGCCTCACGGGGCAGACGCCCAGCAGCACCACGCTACTCGGGCAGCTGGGATCCAGGCTGTCGGGGCCACCGGGCCCACGGGGGTGGGTGGGGGCCGGCAGCAGAGGCTGAGCTGTGGGGCTCGGTGTGGGGTGCTGGGGGAAAGGGCGTGGGCGGGGAAGCACTTAGGGCTGGGGGTGCTTAGCAGAGCCACCCGTCCACTCTCCGCGGGCAGCGCTCAGCTTCCCGCTTCCTTCCCCAGAGCTGGCAGGTTCCCGGAGAAATCACTGTCTGGGCACCAACAGCCCTGGGCCCCTCTTCCCCAGGGGGACCATGTCCCGGGGCTGACCCACGGGCTCTGTGCTAACCTCTGGGTGCACTGGCCTCTGCGGATTCTAACGACTAAGAAAGAAGTCAGCATCCCTGGGGTTCCCAAAACCCACAGACACACGCTCCTGGCCCCCGCCCCGGGCCGGCTCCAAACGCCCAAGGACTGACCACCCGCTGCTGCCCAATGAGAGGCTTTGAGGCCCCAGGCGTGAGGCCTGAGTGACCAGAACAGCCGCAGCACCAAGGCCCAGGCAGGCAGCAGGTAGCGGGCCCTGGAGAAAGCATGTGGGGAGGCCACTGCTGGTGCTCGGGACCCTGAGAAGCCACAGGCCTCCCCCTGGGTCAGCAGAATAGACAGAATGGGGCCCAGCAGTGCTGACGGGCTCCCTCCTGGGAGCCGCAGGGCAGCCCAGGCCCTCTGCTCACAGCAACACACAGAAGATGCTCAAACAGATACTTCCTACAGGGACACCAACGGGCACTGCCAGCCAGGCTGGGTCCCCTGCCAGCAGAATGAGCTCAACCGACCAGGAGACGTCCAGCCAGCCCGGTTCCTCTGCCTCACATTTGGCTCTCCCAACCTCGAGGCCATCCACCCTCATGCCCAACAGCCCGGAGCTAAGAGCAGGGTCCTCCGCTCCCGGGAAGGTGGCTTCATGGTCTCCTCAGATCCTCGGCCCATTCAGGCTGATTTCTGATTCCTCCTGCAGCCCTGGGTGCACAGGGCCAAGGAGGTAGTTTCCCAGGGCCTTGGGGGACGGGTGGTACATGCCCACCAGCACAGAAAAGCTGGCCATGTGCATCCCAGGGCTCAGACCCACGCCCCCAGGGCTTTCCTCTCCAGGAGCTGCTGGTCCCTGACAATTCATGCCTCCCCACACCTCCTCCCTAGAAGGGCTGCTCCGCGGCCAAACCGGGTGAAGCTGGAGGGGCCTCAGCTGCCTAAAGCCCAAGTGGGAGCAGCAGGGACGCCACGTCCCCAGGAAGGCCACTCAAGTGCGTCGCGGCTTCCAAAGCCCTGCTGATCCCAGCTCTGAGCGCAGAACTGTTGCTCGGTCCCTGCCCGGGGCACTGCATGTGGCCTAACAAGAGAGACCCCGGGGCTCCAGCGTGGCTCCAAGTGGGGCTGCCCGCTGTCACCCTAAGTCTGAAGGAACAGAAGGGACACACGGATGGCCTCAGGTAAGGAATGTGGGGACCCCAGGGTCCTTCTACTGTGCCTGGGGTGGAGGTCACACAGCCCAAAGCACTGCCACTTCCTCAAGACAGCCTGGACCTTTCTGAGCTCTGCATCTTTCTCTAGACTCTTACGTGGCAGTTTCTTCAGGAGAAGAGGGTGAGATGACGCTCCCTTCTCCTGAAGAAACAGGCTTCCTGGAGGATCCAGAAGTCAGCCAAGGCCGGGGACATATTCTAGACCATTCATTGTCTTTGTCCACCAGCACTCAGGAAGCTGAGCCTGCCAGGCCCGCATGGCCTGGGGAGCATGCTCAATCAGGGGGCGGCTCACAGAAAAGCCACACACGAGCATCTGTACCATCCGTCACATCCCTGGAGCGTGCCCCCTCCAGGCTGAATTTCTCAGTGACATGGGGACATGGTCGAGGACAGCTCTGCCAAGGGCTCTGTCTCTTGCTGGTGTCAGTTTCCAACTCTCCTTCCCCATCATCAGGTCAAGGAGCAGCATCTGAGGCCCATAAAACTGGGGAGGAATCTAGGGAAGAGGAACAGCAGCCCCAGGGTGGAAATCCTGGCCTGTGACCCAGAAAATCTGCTCAGCTGCAGGGGTTACAACCCCATGACCAAGAAACCTACAGTGACCTCAGTGAGAGCACACATCAGATGACCCTCCCCGGGACCTCAGGAGCCCCATGCGACATCAGGAGGCCCAGGGCCGTTTGGTACAGCCCCACAAGTTGCACACTGCACAACCTCAAGAAGCACCATGCCCAAAGACTGGTGTGAATGGTGCTTCCGGAGTCATGGGATGTGGAGGTCTTGAGGACACCTCTCCCGGACTGCCGCTCACCATCCACTATGGTCCCAGGACTTAAAGAGTAGAAGGAAGAAAAAAAAAAAAAGCAGAAACCCATTTTGTTGTTTTTTAAAGAACAGATTAAGTGATTTTTGAATGATTCTGACTAGCTTGATTTGGATCTTGTTTGGGGTCGAAGAAGGGCAGGAAAGAAAGGCAGGCCTTCAGCTAATTTCTCGGAAGGAGCTACTCTAATTTTTTTTTTTTTTTCCTGTCCTTTTCACTCTGTCAGGCTGTGGCTTGTAAATTTCCAAGATTTCCAACCTCCCCTTTGGCGTTTCCCCAGTGGACCCTGAAAGCTGTGTTTGGCTCTCCCAGCATCGTGTACACTAGGTGGCAGGAGGCCCCAGGCCACACAAGCCCGGCCGGGAGCCCAGGGTTCAGGGGAGGTGCTACAGAGTCGACCTGCATTTGACACTAAGTCCAAGCCGTTTGGGTGTCAGGCATTCCATTTAAGGAAGCACACGGCCATCTTTAATTATCAGGTCCCCCAGGACTTGAGCCACCGTGGCCGGTGACATTGAAAAGGTTCTCTTCCAGCCCCGCAGGTGGCCTCTCAGGGAGTCCAGACTAGCTCCCACCCGCTACATCACCCTTCATCCAAGGCCTCACCCACCTCCCCACAGAAAACCAGCTGGAGGAGGGGAGGAAAGAGGTGACAAGTCCAGCTATACCCACCACTTCTGATTCTCAGCAATGTGGCCAGAGGGCAGATCGTGGGAGCTGGTAAAGGGCCAAACAATGATGGCACCAAACCTAGGAGTCAAAGCCCACTTCCTGTGCATACACTGGTCCCCAGACCCCAGCCCAGCCCGAAGGCCAGCCTGTGCACCCCCTGTATTCTGGCCTCATCTGCCATGGCCTCCGCTTCTCACCAACTGGCACCCACCCCTGAGTCCAGGCTCAGCAAGTAATCAAGGTCCTCCACCCAGGGCTCCAAACCCAGCCAGTCCCCTGGGACTCAGAGGGAGGGGACTCTGGAGAACGATCGGGTCCCTCGGGGAAGCCCCATCCACATTCGGGACCGTCAAGGGTGATCTGACCCAGACGAACCTCAAACGACAGGGAAGGGGCAGGTACGCCTGTCACCGGGTGACTGTCATCGCGGCCTATGGCTCAGTCCCAGGCCCGCTGAGACCCCATGGAGATGACCACCTGTGACGCTCAATATGCCTGGGGGTCTGTTTCCTCTGCTTGGGGAAACCAGCGGGGAGTCTGGGTCTGATGGGCACCTGCACCCCGAGGCCGCACTGGAACCCAAGGCGGACGCAAGCCCAGCCCCTCTCCCCACCCCACGCCCACAAGCAGACGCATGCCCCACCCCCCCGGCCCCTGCCCACAGGCAGGCGCAAAGCAGAGGCGCGCACCCCGGCGCAAGCCCAGCCCGGCCCTGGTCCCACGGATGCACTCCGCTGAGACTCATACCCTCTGGGTGGCGTGGTTCAGCATCTCCTGCCAGGCCGAGTCAAACTGCCGCTTGTCATCCTCCAGCAGCCGCTGCTCGGCCAGGGAGATGGTCTCCTTGGCGGCGCGGAGCACCTCGGTGGCCCTCTGGAAGTCCTGCGTGGCTCTCTGAGCTTCCAGCTGCGCCTGAGCGAGAGAGAAACCTCATGAGGCCTCGGACACAGCAGGGGCTCCCGCTGGCTCATCACACCCTCCAGAAGGTGGGCGTCCCGAGGGCCTGGACAAGTCCTGTCCTTCTCTGCCTGGGCAGCCTGGAAACAGGCCGGGCACCCGCAGGTCTGTGTGGACGCTGGATGGGGGAGTGGAGGGTCTTCACAGCCGGGACCCAACATACCAGATAAACATGCAGGCTCTGGGTCAGAGTTAGAGGCAGCGAACTGGCCCATCCGTGGTGGGTACAGTGTCGACCGTGGCCCTTCACAGAGATGATCTCATTTGCTAATGCGGCCAAGGGTATCAGTGTCCCCAGCAGCACCCCTGCCCAGACACATGGTTCAGCTCACAGCACGTGAGAATCAGAAAAGCCCCGGAGATTACTGTCCAACAGCGTCATTCTGAGTGGGAACAGTGGCTTCGACAGGCCAGGGCCGTCCCTGAGCTCACGCAGCTGTGACCAGACTCCAGCCGCTCCGAGGCCCAGCCTCCCCGTGCGGTGACCCTGCGGGACAGGCCCCCACTCAAACCACACGCGCCGACACCTGCGATGGGTTGGGGGAAGGCCCTGATCATCACGATGCTGTCCCTGCTTTCAGGGAACTTCAAGTGGGAGAATCAACAGAAGCGGCAGCAGAGCCCTGTTAGCCTGGACTATCGGGAACATGAAACGTCACTGATCCAAACTGAGTGTAAAACACCCCACATTTTAAAGTCTTAGAACAAAAAGAGGACTGTGATCTCCTTAATAACGAACATGTTGATTACATGATGAAATGACAATATTTTGTACCTAAGGGGTTAAAATGTATTATTTAAAACTAATTCCACCTGCTATTTTTAAATTTTTTACTGGGACTAGAAAATTGTAAGTCACATAGTTGACTCGCATTCTGTTGTTTTCATGCAGTAGAAACGCGTCCCCCAGGAGTAGGCCATGAGGTTGCACCAGGAATTTGCAGCAAATCCTTGTCACTGCTCTCAGCAGGCCCACCTTGAGCTCCCCGCCAGGGTTCAGGCAAGCCGCTGCCAGATGCTGGCCCGCTGCAGCCTCCCACGCACCCCTGGCTAACCGGATCCCTCAGTCAGTTACATAAACTGGGGGACACCCCCGAGGCAGTCCCTGGGACCCAGGAGGTGGGGGGAACATCTGGGCCCACACCCATTCCAAGAGTGAGTCTCACATGATTGAGAGGAAGTCTTCGGATACCACAGGCCAAGGACACTTTTCAAAGACAGTCGAGAGGAACAAAATCAGACTTGGAGCCCATCAGCCCCCAGGGTGAGGGACAGCTGTGTGACCCCTTGGTGCCCCCTCCATCTTTGTGATCGTGTAACTGCGGGTCACACCCGACCCAACCCTCAGGCGACAACAACCTGGTCAGGGAGCCGAACTGGGGATGGAGTGGACATTCAGAAGTAACAGAGTGAGGGAACATGAAGGAGAAACTTCTTCCCATGGAGGGAATCCAGGACGGCTTCTTAAATGAGGATGATCCCGAACTGAGGGCTGGAGATGGGGATGGTCTGAAAATGAGGGTTGGTGGGGGGCCTGGAGGAAGCAGAGTTATGAAACAGTGTCTGTAGGAGGCTTGACAAAAGCTCCCATCAAGGTTTTAAAAGGGAGTCAAGGGCTTCCCTGGTGGCGCAGTGGTTGAGAGTCTGCCTGCCGATGCAGGGGACACGGGTTCGTGCCCCGGTCCGGGAAGATCCCACATGTCGCGGAGCGGCTGGGCCCGTGAGCCATGGCAGCTGAGCCTGCGCGTCAGGAGCCTGTGCTCCGCAACGGGAGAGGCCACAACAGTGAGAGGCCCGTGTACCACAAAAAAAAAAAAAGAAGAGAGTCAAGAACAGAGGCTGTGAATGAATGCCAGGCTAAAGCTTCAACCAGGGGACCTACCTGCTGCAGACCCACTGTGTGGCCCTGGGACCACACAGTTGTGCCTCAGGGACACAGTGGGGACCAGGGGCCGCCCTCTAGGACAAACCACTGAGAAGACAGCACCACCTGCTGTCAGCAGCACACTCACTGCTCCAGAGCCCGAGCTCCAGGTCCACCGTGCTTCTCCAGTGTGAGGACAGCCCTCGGGGGCCCTCACCTGCCCAGGCGTGCTGGAGGGCACCTGGCACTGAGAAGCCGTACTGAACCACAGACCACCTCCAGGCTTCAAACCAGGACCATCAGACCATAATTAACCTCACAGGATTCTAACATTTTCTAAGAAGGGATCTGTATTTAAGGAAAGTTTAGTATTTCAATTCAGCCACGTCTCCCTGCTTGAGTAATGAAGCTTTTCTTTCTTCAAACAAGCCAAAAACAGATGCCCTCATGGGAACCTTCTGAAATGTGGCTGCCGTGACCCAGGCCCAGCCCCTACTGACCCGCTGCTATGCATCTGCTGTGTTCCAAATAAGGGAACCAGACCCCTACAAAGAGGGGAAAGAGGATGCCCATCTGAAGCGGCCCTGTACAACATGCTCTCTTTTGAGTCCCTGGGGAGTTTCTGAAGTTTCCTCAAGGCTCTGTCCCTCTTGTGGTATCAGAAATGTGCTTTCCTTGTCATATTGTGGATTCTGCTAATATGAGGGTTTGGTATACATTTAACCCAGATGGCATCTCTCCATCACTTATCCCCTCACTCATTCATTCATTCAAGTAAGTGTTGGGCCCGTGTTCTGTACTGTCTATTCGCTGCATCTTTCTTGGAAATAGAGCCCCCATGTCTCCAGGTGAGGCAATGTCCCAGCTAAAACCTCCTTCCCAGCTGTCACTAACTTTTAGCTAATGAGATGTAAATAGATATTGAGTGAGGCTTGTACCCCTGTTACTAACTTTTAGCTAGTACTCCTGTTACTAACTTTTAGCTAACGAGATACAAATAGATACTGAGTGAGACTTTCAGGAGAGCTCCTTTGTCTTTCCATCTGTGATGTTAATATGACAGCTGGTGCTTCAACAGCCTTTTTGGATCATGAGGCAACTCTCTTAAGGATGAAGGAACAGTAAATTAGGTCCCTGCCCTGAACTGACTTTTTACATGACAGAGAAAATAAAGTCTCATATTCAAGCCAGTGTTTTCTGGAGGTTTTCTGTTCTGTTCAGCCAAATCTAAACCTAAATGATAACACATCTTCCCCTCCACACAGCTGGGCTATTCTGTAAACCTGATAGACATGACTAGAGCAGCCCGCATAGACTGGTCAGATCTCCCTCAACTTCTTTCAGGCTGCTCACAGCCTATTTTATAACTGTTAAGCCCAAGGAAACAACTTTGGGGCTTCCTAAAGAACCCCAAAGCACATGGCCTCTTTGTAAGGCACTTCATAAAACATTTTCTAAACCCACACACACAAGGAAGGACCAGGCAGGTGCACACAAGGTGGGGAGGGTAGCATGCCATCACACACCCCCCACAGCAGGACACGAGCCTCTGGACATTGATGAGGCATCTCCTGGGCGCTGAGTTCTGGGGAGGAGGGGTTCACACCAACATAAGGGGTTCCAACTCAGTCGGGTAAACAGACACATTCATTACAAACTCCAATTCAAGACAGACAGTGACAAGTGATGGGTGTAAAGCACATGGGAACGTTGGAAAGAGAGAGTGATTAGTCCAAGGTTTCTTAGGGGAGAGTTCTTGAAGCAGAGGGTGTCAGGCACCAGGCACCACGGAGCACAGGAGGCATCCAAGAGCTCACACCCATGTCTAACCGAGGAGGCTTAACTCAGAGGCTACTTCTCAGCCTCCTAACAGGAACACGAAACCTCAAAAATCAGAAGCCAACTTAAGAGTCCAAGAAAAGAGCAGGCTATATCTGGCTCTCACCATCATATGAAGATGATACCTAGAAATCTTTAGCCCAGCCAACTAGGTTTTACCTTCGAACTCCAACAAAGGACCCAGGCCCTGGTATTAATACATTATCTGAATAAGGGCCCTATACTCCCAGGCTCCCCAAGTGCGCACACGGCCCAGCGGGGCTCACGCACGGCAGGGAAACCCAGTTAGCAAACCAGAGAGCTGAGGCCTGCCCGACACAGCGCTGAGGAGGAGATGTTAGCAGAACCAGGCTGGAGCTGCACAATGCGACACAGGAAAAAGGTGAAATATCTTCATAACTCGTGAACACTAATGGCTTTCACGGAAACAGCGCCACGGGGAGAGTGTTAAAAGGCTGCTCGTGAATGGATTTGATAAGTGGGTTCCCACGGTGTCACAAACAAAGGGGGAGAGGGTGGAGAGGCCGGCCACTGTCGAGGCCACGGCCATGGCCTTCACTCCACTCCACGCCAGCCCACAATCGGCCTCAGGAAGGAACAAGAGCACCCGGATGTTTGCGCTGGTTGCAACAGAGGTAGAAGGCTGAAGGAGGTTTGCAGGCCATCCAGTTTAACGCCTCATTTTTCAAAGGAGGGCCCAGAGAAGCAAGGCCACCTGTTAAATATCACACAGCTACTTGGTAGCTGGCCAGAGCCAGGAAAGAAAGCAGAGCCCCCAACCCTTGGTGGGGCTATTTCTGCTCTACAACAAGGTGCCTGCATCCTGGGTAACGTTGCCAATGACATGATCGTGGGGCAAGTGGACAGTCTACCCATAAATGATACACAGCCAGAGGAGCTGTTGACGGACCAAAGACCAGATGGCGGCTCAAACTGTGTAGGACTGCGCCCCTGCCTGGGATTCACACCAGCCAGTGAGCTGCAGAAACTGAAAAAGAGTAGGGGTCATGTCACTCGGCTGCCCAAAGCCATGCTCTAGCTAGGGGTGGCTCCAGATTACGCAGAAAGCCTTCAAGACGAGACTAACCCAGTACCTGACTCCTAACAAACCCTAAGTGTGGATTTAGATGATTACGAAGAAAATCATAGCAGCTACTATTGGAGCATTTATTCTGAGTATAATATATAATAAGGTGTTCTGGGACACGTCTCACTTAGATCTCAAAATTACTCTGTGAGGTCGTCCAAGTGTCATCCCTACTTTATAAAGGAGACCAAGCTCAGAAAGGTTAAAGAAGTTGCCCAAGGTTACACAGATAGCAAGGGTGGGTCCAGATTCAAACCCTGACCCACTGCCTTCCTGCTAAACTTCTACCAAATACCACACACTGGGCTACACACTCCTGACCAAGAGGTGCTGGTCAAGCGAGGTCCCTCTTTTTTTTTTAATTTGTTTGTTTGTTTGTTTATATTTATTTATTTTTGGCTGTGTTGGGTCTTCGTTGCTGCGCGCGGGCTTTCTCTAGTTGCAATGAGCGGGGGCTACTCTTCATTGCGGTGCGCGGGCTTCTCATTGCGGTGGCTTCTCTTGTTGCAGAGCACGGGCTCTAGGCGCACGGGCTTCGCGGGCTCAGTAGCTGTGACTTGTGGGTTCTAGAGCGCAGGCTCAGTAGTTGTGGCGCACAGGCTTAGTTGCTCCATGGCATGTGGGATCTTCCCGGACCAGGGCTCGAACCCGTGTCCCCTGCATTGGCAGGCAGATTCTTAACGACTGTGCCACTAGGGAAGCCCAAGCGAGGTCCCTCTTACTTCTCCTCCCTAATCACAGGGCCACACTGGCCACTGCTAAATAGATGGGGACAGCTAGGGGGTTTGCAGGGAGAAAAGATGTCAGCCACCAAGGAGACCACGTTTCCCTTCCAGAGTGCAAATGAGGGGGTAAGGGATGTGGGATCCCTGGTGTAAGAGCTGAGCTCATTCCCAGTCAGGAGCCGGGGAGCAGATGGTGGCGTCTCTAGAGGCTGATGCTGAAAGCTCTCTGAGCGTGACCTCTCCTGCACCCCAACCCTGTTCCCTCACCTGCTCTTGGAAACAACTTGGACCCCACTCCCAGGGGAGCATGGGGCAGTCACAATTTCTCATCTATCAAAAGCACACTCCCATTCAGGTCACAGGCCTCTAGATGGCTTTCCCTATTCGCTATGAACGGCTTTAGCACTTGAAACCCAAAGGGACTCTCTGAGTTTACTTGGGAACCAATGGGCTCCATCTGCACGCGCCCCCCAGTGCTCGATGGGAACAATCACGGATCAACAAGAGGCTTCCGGAAACCTCGGGACACCTGGGCGTGAAATGAACACAGGGTGCCCCACTGCCTCCTAAAGACGATCAGAAAGTCACCAGCCTGGGGAGAGCAGAGGCCGTCCAGAGTGTGAGGGCAGCAACGGTCCTTCGGTGGCCATGGGCCGCAGAGCACCACAGGGAGGCCCGCCTTCTACGGCCCGAGTACTCTGGCTGGGATGACCCCACCCCACAGGAGAGCAGGACGAGGTCAAGGTGCCTGCTGCACTGGACATCCGCTGGGGGGAAGCTCCCTGTCTTTGCCTGTTTAAAAAAGAAGGTACAATTTTGTCCTTGCCCCTTTATGGTGACTGTTGCATGTGCTGCTGGGAGGATCCATCCCCCAACTAGAAGCTCATGGAGAAAAGCCACAGATGCCTCTCCAAGCCATCTCAGGAAGATCAAAGATCCCCAGCGAGGGAGGGATATCAGGATGAACATCAAAGTGGGCAGGACACAGGGCATGTGTTCTCAGTTTCACTCAAGCTCTCGTTGTCCGCCAGTGTTCTGAACAATCCCAGGGATGGGAAGTTGCCAGAGTCTGAGACTTTCAATTCTGAAAACTTCCTCCTTCCACGCCCTTTAAAGCCTGTCTGAGGTTAATGGAAGAATGGCCAGAGATGGGCATTGGCCACTGTGACCCTGAGAATGTCCTGGACACAAACATTTTAATCAGAAGCATTTCCTGGAGAGAATGCCAAGAAGTCCATTTAGTTCCTTGATTATTTTTCATATCCAATGTTCCTAATTATTTCATTTTTATTTAGTCAAAATTATTTTCATTAGGATCAGTTCTTTTCAATTTCAAATCAATTTGAGCCATTGAGCAGTTTCATCCACAAACTTTACTCATTATACAGCCAATGCCATGGAGTTTTCCATTATTTCTGTCAAACTCAGTTTTCCTGGACCAATTTTTTGCAGATCTAAAAATGTGTTGAACATATGGGACAACAATATTTAATCAGTCCCAAATGTTACGATGTACAGTTTGAGCCGTTACCAGTTAATATTAAACTGTAGAGCACTTCGAACGGAGGGTCTCCGGAGTGTGCTGTTCCAGAGTGTGGAGATACATCAGAAATTCATCTACACGTGGAACAACTCCTACAGAACACCCGCTGAACGCTGGCACAAGACCTCAGACCTCCCAAAAGGCAAGAAACTCCCCCACGTACCTGGGTAGGGCAAAAGAAAAAACAGAGACAAAAGGATAGGGATGGGACCTGCACCAGTGGGAGGGAGCTGTGAAGGAGGAAAGGTTTCCACACACTAGGAGCCCCTTCGCAGGTGGAGACTGCGCGGGTGGCAGAGGGGGAAGCTTCGGAGCCGCGGAGGAGAGCACACCACCAAGCGGAGAGATTCCCGCACAGAGGATCGGGGCCTACCGGCACTCACCAGCCCGAGAGGCTTGTCTGCTCACCCGCCGGGGCGGGCGGGGCTGGGAGCTGAGGCTCAGGCTTCGGTCGGAGCGCAGGGAGAGGACTGGGGTTGGCAGCGTGAGTACAGCCTGAAGGGGCTAGTGCGCCACGGCTGGCCGGGAGGGAGTCCGGGAGAAAGTCTGGAGCTGCCGAAGAGGCAAGAGACTTTTTGCTCCCTCTTTGTTTCCTGGTGCCGAGGAGAGGGGATTAAGAGAGCTGCTTAAAGGAGCTCCAGAGACGGGCGTGAGCCGAGGCTATCAGCGCAGACCCCAGAGACGGGCATGAGATGCTAAGGCTGCTACTGCAGCCACCAAGATGCCTCTCTGAAAGCACAGGTCACTATCCACACCTCCCCTCCTGGAAGCCTGTGCAGCCCGCCACTGCCAGGGTCCCACGATCCAGGGACAGCTTCCCTGGGAGAACGCATGACGAGCCTCGGGCTGGTGCAACATCACGCCGGCCTCTGCCGCCGCAGGCTCGCCCCACACTCCGTACCCCTCCCTCCCCCCGGCCTGAGTGAGCCAGAGTCCCCGAAGCGGCTGCTCCTTTAATCCCGTCCTGTCTGAGCGAAGAACAGATGCCCTCAAGTGACCTACACACAGAGGCGGGGCCAAATCCAAACCCCGGGAACCCCGGGAGCTGTGAGAACAAAGAAGAGAAAGGGAAATCTCTCCCAGGAGCAGCGGATTAAATCTCCACAATCAACTTGATGCACCCTGCATCTGTGGAATACGTGAATAGACAACGAATCACCCCAAATTGAGGAGGTGGGCTTCGAGAGCAAGATTTATTATTTTTTCCCCTTTTCCTCTTTTTGTGAGTGTGTATGTGTCTATATAGCTTTGCTTTCACCATTTGTCCTAGGGTTCTATCCGTCCGTTTTTTTGTTGTTTGTTTTGTTTTTACTTTTAAAAAAAATTTTTTTCTTAATAATAATTTTTTATTTTAACAACTTTATTTTATTTTATTCTTTCTTTCTTCCTTTCTTCCTTCCTTCCTCTCTCTCTCTCTCTCTCTTTCTTTCTACTTTTTCTCCCTTTTATTCTGAGCCATGTGGAGGACAGTCTCTTGGTGCTCCAGCCAGGCGTCACTGCTGTGCCTCTGAGGTGGGAGAGCCAACTTCAGGATATTGGTCCACAAGAGACCTCCCAGCTCCACGTAATATCAAACAGTGAAAATCTCCCAGAGATCTCCATCTCAACAACAGCACCCAGCTTCACTCAACGACCAGCAACCTACAGTGCTGGACACCCTATGCCAAACAACTAGCAAGACAGGAACACATCCCCAGCCATTAGCAGAGAGGCTGCCTAAAATCATAATAAGTCCACAGACACCCCAAAACACACCACCAGACGTGGACCTGTCCACCAGAAAGACAAGATTGAGCCTCATCCACCAGAACACAGTCCCCTCCACCAGGAAGCCTACACAGCCCACTGAACCAACTTTAGCCACTGGGGACAGACACCAAAAACAATGGGAACTACGAACCTGCAGCCTGCAAAAAGGAGACCCCAAACACAGTAAGATAAGCAAAATGAGAAGACAGAAAAACACACAGCAGATGAAGGAGCAAGATAAAAACCCAACAGACCTAACAAATGAAGAGGAAATAGGCAATCTACCTGAAAAAGACTTCAGAATGATGATAGTAAAGATGATCCAAAATCTTGGAAATAAAAGAGAGAAAATGCAAGAAACATTTATCAAGGACCTAGAAGAACTAAAGATGAAACAAGCAATGATGAACAACACAGTAAAGGAAATTAAAAATATTCTAGAAGGGATCAATAGCAGAATAACTGAGGCAGAAGAACAGATAAGTGACCTGGAAGATAAAATGGTGGAAATAACTACTGCAGAGCAGAATAAAGAAAAAAGAATGAAAAGAACTGAGGACAGTCTCAGAGATCTCTGGGACAACATTAAACGCACAAACATTCAAATTATAGGGGTTCCAGAAGAAGAAGAGAAAAAGAAAGGGACTGAGAAAATATTTGAAGAGATTATAGTTGAAAACTTCCCTAATATGGGAAAGGAAATAGTTAATCAAGTCCAGGAAGCACAGAGAGTCCCATACAGGATAAAACCAAGGAGAAACACGCCAAGACACATATCAATCAAACTGTCAAAAATTAAACACAAAGAAAACATATTAAAAGCAGCAAGGGAAAAACAACAAATAACACACAAGGGAATCCCCATAAGGTTAACAGCTGATCTGTTAGTAGAAACTCTGCAAGCCAGAAGGGACTGGCAGGACTATTTAAAGTGATGAAGGAGAAAAACCTACCACCAATATTACTCTACCCAGCAAGGATCTCATTCAAATTTGATGGAGAAATTAAAACCTTCACAGACAAGCAAAAGCTGAGAGTTCAGCACCACCAAACCAGCTTTACAACAAATGCTAAAGGATCTTCTCTAGGCAAGAAACACAAGAGAAGGAAAAGACTTATAATAACAAACCCAAAACAATTAAGAAAATGGGAATAGGAACATACATATCGATAATTAACTTAAATGTAAATGGATTAAATGCTCCCACCAAAAGACACAGACTGGCTGAACGGATACAAAAACAAGACCCATATATATGCTGTCTACAAGAGACCCACTTCAGACCTAGAGAAACATACAGACTGAAAGTGAGGGGATGGAAAAAGATATTCCATGCAAAGGGAAATCAAAAGAAAGCGGGAGTAGCAATTCTTATATCAGTTAAAATAAAGACGATTAGAAGAGACAAAGAAGGACACTACATAATGATCAAGGGATCGATCCAAGAAGATATAACAATTGTAAATATTTATGCACCTAACATAGGAGCACCTCAATACATAAGGCAAATTCTAACAGCCATAAAAGGGGAAATCGACAGTAACACATTCATAGTAGGGGACTTTAACACCCCACTTTCACCAATGGACACATCATCCAAAATGAAAATAAATAAGGAAACACAAGCTTTAAATGATACATTAAACAAGATGGACTTAATTGATATTTATAGGACATTCCAAAAACAAGAGAATACACATTTTTCTCAAGTGCTCATGGAACATTCTCCAGGATAGATCATATCTTGGGTCACACATCAAGCCTTGGTAAATTTAAGAAAACTGAAATTGTATCAAGTATCTTTTCTGACCACAATGCTATGAGACTATATATCAATTACAGGAAAAGATCTGTAGAAAATACAAACACATGGAGGCTAAACAATACACTACTTAATAACGAAATGATCATTGAAGAAATCAAAGAGGAAATTAAAAAATACCTAGAAACAGGGCCTCCCTGGTGGCGCAAGTGGTTGAGAGTCCGCCTGCCGATGCAGGGGATACGGGTTCGTGCCCCGGTCTGGGAGGATCCCATATGCCGCGGAGCGGCTGGGCCCGTGGGCCATGGCCGCTGGGCCTGCGCGTCCGGAGCCTGTGCTCCGCAACGGGGGAGGCCACAACAGTGAGAGGCCCGCATACCGCAAAAAAAAAAAAAAAAAAAAACCTAGAAACAAATGACAATGGAGACATGATGACCCAAAACCTATGGGATGCAGCAAAAGCAGTTCTCACAGGGAAGTTTATAGCAATACAACACTACCTTAAGAAACAGGAAACATCTCGAATAAACAACCTAACCTTGCACCTAAAGCAATTAGAGAATGAAGAACAAAAAAACCCCGAAGTTAGCAGAAGGAAAGAAATCATAAAGATCAGATCAGAAATAAATGAAAAAGAAATGAAGGAAACAATAGCAAAGATCAATAAAACTAAAAGCTGGTTCTTTGAGAAGATAAACAAAATTGATATACCATTAGCCAGACTCACCAAGAAAAAAAGGGAGAAGACTCAAATCAATAGAATTAGAAATGAAAAAGGAGAAGTAACAACTGACACTGCAGAAATACAAAAGATCATGCAAGATTACTAAAAGCAACTCTATGCCAATAAAATGGACAACCTGGAAGAAATGGACAAATTCTTAGAAATGCACAACCTGCCAAGACTGAATCAGGAAGAAATAGAAGATATGAACAGACCAATCACAAGCACTGAAATTGAAACTGTGATAAAAAATCTTCCAACAAACAAAAGCCCAGGACCAGATGGCTTCACAGGCGAATTCTATCAAACTCTTCCAAAATATAGCAGAGGGAGGAACACTCCCAAACTCATTATACGAGGCCACCATCACCCTGATACCAAAACCAGACAAGGATGTCACAAAGAAAGAAAACTACAGGCCAATATCACTGATGAACATAGATGCAAAAATTGTCAACAAAATACTAGCAAACAGAATCCAACAGCACATTAAAAGGATCATACACCATGATCAAGTGGGGTTTATTCCAGGAATGCAAGGATTCTTCAATATACGCAAATCAATCAATGTGATACACCATATTAACAAACTGAAGGAGAAAAACCATATGGTCATCTCAATAGATGCAGAGAAAGCTTTCAACAAAATTCAACACCCATTTATGATAAAAACCCTGCAGAAAGTAGGCATAGAGGGAACTTTCCTCAACATAATAAAGGCCATATATGACAAACCCACAGCCAACATTGTCCTCAATGGTGAAAAACTGAAACCATTTCCACTGAGATCAGGAACAAGACAAGGTTGCCCACTCTCACCACTCTTATTCAACATAGTTTTGGAAGTTTTAGCCACAGCAATCAGAGAAGAAAAAGAAAGAAAAGGAACCCAAATTGGGAAAGAAGAAGTAAAGCTGTCACTGTTTGCAGATGACATGCTACTATATATAGAGAATCCTAAAGATGCTACCAGAAAACTATTAGAGCTAATCAATGAATTTGGTAAAGTAGCAGGATACAAAATTAATGCACAGAAACCTCTGGCATTCCTATACACTAATGATGAAAAATCTGAAAGTGAAATCAAGGAAACACTCCCATTTACCATTGCAACAAAAAGAATATCTAGGAATAAACCTACCTAAGGAGACAAAAGACCTGTATGCAGAAAATTATAAGACACTGATGAAAGAAATTAAAGATGATACAAATAGATGGAGAGATATACCATGTTCTTGGATTGGAAGAATCAACATTGTGAAAATGACTCTACTACCCAAAGCAATCTACAGAGTCAATGCAATCCCTATCAAACTACCAATGGCATGTTTCACAGAACTAGAACAAAAAATTTCACAATCTGTATGGAAAGACAAAAGACCCCGAATAGCCAAAGCAATCTTGAGAACGAAAAACAGAGCTAGAGGAATCAGGCTCCCTGACTTCAGACTATACTACAAAGCTACAGTAATCAAGACAATATGGTACTGGCACAAAAACAGAAATATAGATCAATGGAACACGATAGAAAGCCCAGAGATAAACCCACGCACATATGGTCACCTTATCTTTGATAAAGGAGGCAGGAATGTACACTGGAGAAAGGACGGCCTCTTCAATAAGTGGTGCTTGGAAAACTGGACAGGGACATGTAAAAGTATGAGATTAGATCAATCCCTAACACCATATACAAAAATAAGCTCATAATGGATTAAAGACCTATATGTAAGGCCAGAAACTGTCAAACCCTTAGAGGAAAACATAGGCAGAACACTCTATGCCATAAATCACAGCAAGATCCTTTTTGACCCACCTCCTAGAGAAATGGAAATAGAAACAAAAATTAACAAATGGGACCTAATGAAACTGCAAAGCTTTTGCACATCAAAGGAAACCATAAACAAGACCAAAAGACAACCCTCAGAATGGGAGAAAATATTTGCAAATGAAGCAACTGACAAAGGATTAATCTCCAAAATTTACAAGCAGCTCATGCAGCTCAATAACAAAAAAACAAACAACCCAATCCAAAAATGGGCAGAAGACCTAAATAGACATGTCTCCAAAGAAGATATACAGACTGCCAACAAACACATGAAAGAATGCTCAACATCATTAATCATTAGAGAAATGCAAATCAAAACTACAATGAGATATCATCTCACACCAGTCAAAATGGCCATCATCAAAAAATCTAGAAACAATAAATGCTGGAGAGGGTGTGGAGAAAAGGGAACACTCTTGCACTGCTGGTGGGAATGTGAATTGGTACACCCACTATGGAGAACAATATGGAGGTTCCTTAAAAAACTACAAATAGAACTACCATATGACCCAGCAATCCCACTAGTGGGCCTATACCCTGAGAAAACCTTAATTCAAAGAGTCATGTACCACAATGTTCACTGCAGCTCTATTTACAATAGTCAGGAGATGGAAGCAACCTATTGTCCATCATCGGATGAATGGATAAAGAAGATGTGGCACATATATACAATGGGATATTACTCAACCATAAGAAGAAACAAAATTGAGTTTTCTGTAGTGAGGTGGATGGATCTAGAGTCTGTCATACAGCGTGAAGTTAAGTCAGAAAGAGAAAGACAAATACTGTATGCTAACACATATATATGGAATTTAAGAAAAAAAATGTCATGAAGAATCTAGGGGTAAGACAGGAATAAAGACGCAGACCTACTAGAGAATGGACTTGAGGATACGGGGAGGGGGAAGGGTAAGCTGGGACAAAGCGAGAGAGTGGCATGGACATATATACACTACCAAACGTAAAATAGCTAGTGGGAAGCAGCCGCACAGCACAGGGATATCAGCTCGGTGCTCTGTGACCACCTAGAGGTGTGGGATAGGGAGGGTGGGAGGGAGGGAGACGCAAGAGGGAAGAGATATGGGAACATTATGTATATGTATAACTGATTCACTTTGTTTAAAGCAGAAACTAACACACCATTGTAAAGCAATTATACTGCAATAAGAAGTAAAATATATATATATATATTAAACTGTATAATATAAAACATATTAAACAATATATATTACAAATTACATGAAAGATCCATGGTGCATATTTCTCATTAGAGAAATACGAGGAAGCCGTGAGCAGTCTTAAGAGACATCATACAGGGCCTGCAGCTGGTTTCGTGGAAGGCTCATCAATAAATCAGAATGTCAAGAGTCCCAAGGGATGAGAAAACATCAAGGTCAAATAGTTTTGCTCTGTCCTGGGGTTAAAGATGAGCTGTTTAAAAACAAAAATTAAAAAGCTATTATCTGCTTCAAAATAACACAGAAGTGAGAGCTGGGGTGGTCAGGGTGTGGGGAGGTAAAGACGAAACAAGACTCGCCAATGGGTTAGTGATTATAGAAGCTGCATGAAGGGTATATAGGACTACACTACACTACTCTACTTTGTATATATGTGAAATTTCCTATAATAAAAAGTAAAGAAAAAAACGATTCTCATTTGCAATTACCTACTTACTATTCTCTAGATCTTCCATGTCTTATACAGGAGCCACTGGCCACAGGTGGCTGTTTATATTTAATTACAATGAAATAAATTAGGTTTTCAGTTCCTTGGTTGCACCAGTCATATTTCAAGGGCTCAGGAGTCACATGTGACTGGTGGCCCTACACTGGACAGTGCAGACACAGAACATTTCCAGCATCACAGGAAGTTCTACTGGACAGGCTGGCCTAGACACTGGCCAACAATGAATGAAGGCTGGTGGAAGGTCTCAGCTACCAACCACAATCTCTGGTTTGTGTTCATCAAAACAGCATCTTCAGGGCCTCCCTGGTGGCGCAGTGGTTGAGAGTCCGCCTGCCGATGCAGGGGATACGGGTTCGTGCCCCGGTCTGGGAGGATCCCATATGCCGTGGAGCGGCTGGGCCCGTGAGCCATGGCCGCTGGGCCTGCGCATCCGGAGCCTGTGCTCCGCAACGGGAGAGGCCACAACAGTGAGAGGCCCGCATACCGCAAAAAAAAAAAAAAAAAAAACAGCATCTTCGGGCTTCCCTGGTGGCACAGGGGTTGAGAGTCTGCCTGCCGATGTAGGGGACGGCTGCGGAGCGGCTAGGCCCGTGAGCCACGGCCGCTGAGCCTGTGCTTTCGGAGCCTATGCTCCGCAACGGGAGAGGCCACAACAGTGAGAGGCCCATGTACCGCAAAAAAAAAAAAAATAGCATCTTCATGCTCATCGTTGCTAATTATTAGAGAAATGCAAATCAAAACTACAGTGAGGCACCACCTCACACCAATCAGAATGGCCATCATTAAAAAGTCTACAAATAACAACTGGAGAGGGTATGGAGAAAAGAGAACCCTCCTACACTGTCGGTGGGAATATAAACTGGTGCAGCCATTATGGAGAACAGTATGGAGGTTCCTCAAAAAACTAAAAATAGAGATACCATATGACCGAGCAATCCCACTACTGGGCATATACCCAGAGAAAACCGTAATTCAAAAAAACACATGCACCCCTATGTTTACTGCAGCACTGTTTGCAACAGCCAAGACATGGAACAACCTAAATGTCCATTGACAGAGGAATGGATAAAGAAGATGTGGTACATATATTCAATGGATAAAGAAGACATGGTACATATATTCAACGGAGTATTACTCAGCCATTAAAAAGAATGAAATAATGTCATTTGCAGCAACGTGAATGGACCTGGAGATTATCATATCAAGCGAAGCAAGTCAGAGAAAGACAAATACCATGTGATATCACTTATATGTGGAATCTAAAACATGACACAAATGAACTTATTTACAAAGCAGAAACAGACTCACTGACAGAGAACAGACTTGTGGTTGCCTAGGGGGAGGAGGGTGGGGGAGGGATGGATTGGGAGTTTGGGGTTAGCAGATGCAAACTATTACATGTGGAATGGATAAACAACAAGGTCCTACTGTATAGCACAGGGAACTATATTCAATATCCTGTGATAAACCATAATGGAAAAGAGCATGAAAAAGAATGTATACGTATGTATAACTGAATCATTTTGCTGTAGAGCAGAAATTAACAATGCTGTAAATCAACTATACTTCAATAAAATTTTTTAAAAAATTTTAAAGCAGCATTTTTGTTCCTGCTCTGTTTTATAAATAATCATACAGTTAAAAACCTGTCATAAAGGAACCCTGGAGGTACACTGTGGTGAGACCCTGGGTGCGGGGAAGGCCCAGCCACTCAATAGGGTGCTATGACCCAGTTTCTGGCAGGACAATTCCCACTTCCCCTAGTCATCCAGGGCCCCAGAGTGACCAGAGCTGGGTCTGACTCAGGGGTTTCGGTTGGGGGCTTCCGGGAGGTTCATCTGGGATGGAGCCCACCTTGCTTGTCTCCTGTGTGAGGCATCAGCCTGCGCCTGACCTCTGGGCCCAGCACACACGTCCACATCACACCCGGGGGCTTCCCGCTTCACTCACCTGCCACTTGTCCCTCGGCCTCAGGTAGGCACCATCTGCCTCCCTACAGACGGTCCCCGGTCCAGCCAAAAGCTGCTGGCAGGAGGGAGGGCATGGGGCTCTTAGCCCAAGTCAGCAGGTCAAGGCTGGCCAGCCGCTGCCATCTCTGACCTTCACGCTCGGCTCCCCCTGCACGATCACTGTGGCTCACCCAGCCTGCCAGCCACGCGTGGCGGGGTCTCCGGGAGCGGCACATCCCACGCGGGCCCCCAAATCAAATGCTTGCTGCCGCTGCTGGGCCCCAACAGATGCCGAGCCTCTCTCTGCGCCCCCCTCCCCAGCCAGAAAAGTGCCTCCACATCCACCCCCTGGGCTCCCTCTTGCTCCCATGCTCACGTGGCTGGGCTCCAAGCTGGCAAGAGTGGGTCCAGGGCAGGCCTGAGGCAGGGCACGGTGCCCAAGGCCAAGGCCCTCGTGACCCAGCAGCACGCCGGGAGCTACCACCACGCCCAGACCCCTGGCCCACGGGGGTCGAATCACGAAGTCTTTGGGCTCGAGGAGACAAAACAACAGAGACCAACCGCTTTGTTTTACAGAAGCGAAATCAAGAGCCGAACAAGTAAACTGGCCTGCTCAAAGGGACAAGTCACATACCACCTCTAACTTCCTCAAATACGTGCTCACTCGGGGAGCCTCTCTGCTGTGGAGGGTTCCCCAGACTCAGCAGGGCTGTACCTTCCTCCCCGCGAATCCTCCCATTTATTTCTGTCTCTGCCTTGTCCCCAAACCGCCCCCCACCCCCCACCAGGTCATTCCCAGGACACAAGAAGCACAGCATCTCCAAGTCTCGGGGTCAGAAAGACACATGTGCCCGTCAGGGAAGCTTCCCTGGAAAAGAGCACAGACCCCGGGCACGACAGGGTGCCTGACCATGGCCCGAGGTTTTGAGGGAGGGGAGGGGAGGGGGCTGCTTTGCGTGGGCAGAGCCCCGGGCTCTGTAATTATGCCTCATGACAGCCCTTCACAGCTCACGAGCGGCTGCTGGTTTCCCATGGGGAAGAGGGAGCATGGGAGCCGAGAGGTGGGTGGGTGAAGAATCGGGATGCCAGGATGAGGAACGGCATCTCCCTCCGCTCAGCCACGGCCAGAGTCTCACCCCCGAAGACAGCAGCTGCCTTGGCAGAGCTCTGTCCCTGCTCTCACCTCCTACTCCTCTCCTTTCTCTCCGGCAGGGAGCCGGGTGGCTGGCTGGCCCTCAGCCCGTTCTGCCTCTGTGGGCACAGCCCTCCCTCTACCTGGGGATTGTGAGTGGAGCTGCCAACATCTCCAGGGCCTGCTCTCCAGAAGGCAGGCCCACCGGGACCACGTGGACAAACACGCCCCTTGCAGCTCTCCAATCCCAGGGCCCCCGGTTCTAAACACACCACAGTGCTGACGAAAGAAACCTTCCCTGCCCTGCACAGACCTGGCATTGATCGCCTGGCACAGCTGCGCCGCTGTGAGGCACCGTCCTGCGTCCAAAGAACTGGGAGCACCAGGGTACACTCCCAGCGCCAACAATGACCATTGTCTTGGGTCTTCAACCTTGAACAAGTCACTGGATGTCTCAGACTGGAGGTGAAAGGGCAAGGCCTCTCTTATCTCCCAGGGAGCCTGGTTCCCACTAGAGAAGACATGTAGTTACAGCAGGATTTTTGAGGCCGCGGTCTGGAACGCAGCGTCTGGCTCAGACATGTGCAAACAGTCCATCAGCAGGTAAGTTTACCACTGAGCTATTTTGCTTTTGCTGTCATCTTTATTGTATATATTTGGAAAGTTTCCATAATAAAAAGCTTACAAAATTGCTTCCTGATGCACTTCTTAATCAGCTGTTACTTTGCTATTTATCTACCACATAGTTCTTTCCTCACACTCAAAATTATGTCACTGGGTTGAGTAAGGGCATCACGTGAGGGGAAAGGAGAGGCCCACACTATTTATCAAATCAAAATATAACCACTGTTTCTAGTCAAATGCTTTAAACCGATCATAAGAAAAATGCATTGTTCAAATAGCCAGGGAAATCTGAAAAAGGATTGGGCATGAGATGATACAAAAAGAACTGTTATTCATTTTGTTAGCTGTGAAAATGTGATCTTTTAAAGGTTCTTATCTGTTAGAGATAAACACTTAAGTATTTATGGGTAAAGTGATACGGTATCTGTGAACAGCTTTACCATTAAAACTGGGGACAGTGGGGAACACAGGATTGCAAGATGTTGCTGCTGATGCTGGTGATGGGTGCCTGGGGTTCACTGATAGTCTCTCTACTTCCGTGCACACTTGAAACATTCCATAATAAAACGTGGTAAAGAAATGTTTTTTGAAGGCTTTGGTTCATCAGTTATCACTTTTGCTATTTACCTGCCACGTAATCACAAAACTCAAGAGAATGCTACTCACTGAAAGATTAGGGAAACCAAAGGTATTCTGTCAAAGGTGCTCCTCACTGAAGGCAAACTTTAAGCTAAATAAATAAAATAAATAAAAATTTAAAAAAATAAAATAAAATGCCTGGGCTTCCCTGGTGGCGCAGTGGTTGAGAATCCGCCTGCCAATGCAGGACACACGGGTTCGAGCCCTGGTCTGGGAAG
Source organism: Mesoplodon densirostris (assembly GCF_025265405.1). Classification (NCBI taxonomy): domain Eukaryota; kingdom Metazoa; phylum Chordata; class Mammalia; order Artiodactyla; family Ziphiidae; genus Mesoplodon; species Mesoplodon densirostris. The sequence goes on from NC_082665.1 coordinate 122,225,355, forward strand.
ATCCCACATGCCAGGGAGCAGCTGGCCCCGTGAGCCACAATTACTGAGCCTGCACGTCTGGAGCCTGTGCTCCGCAACAAGAGAGGCCGCGATAGTGAGAGGCCCGTGCACCGCAATGAGGAGTGGCCCCCACTTGCCACAACTAGAGAAAGCCCTCGCACAGAAACGAAGACCCAACACAGCCATAAATAAATAAATAAAATTTTAAAATAAATAAAACACCGGTAGGATTGCCAATGAGGGGAGGTAAAGAGCCCAAATTTTAGCCAAGTGTGAGACAGGTTTACAAGACTGGAAAGGCTCCTGACCCTGCAAAACCCACCTTGCCCATGTGAGCAACTTACCAAAAATGTGGTGGCGTCCAACAATGCCCCCCACCCCCATCCCGTTAGTGGCCAAACCACTCCGGCTGTCCAGAATTTCTCATCTCTAGTCTTGATCTTTTCTGCTGTGATTTAAAACCCTCGGCTCTTTCTCTGTCCCTCGCAGAGATGGGGGGAGTGGGGAGGGCACCCACTTAACAATGACAAAGCACATTATCAGCACAAAGCACTTCCAAGGAGGGCAGAAACCAAACTGCAGAAACCTGGGTAAGCCCTGCCCTGCCCTGCACCTCACTTCTACTGCCGAAAGGATAAAAGGAACCAGGTCAAGGGTGTTTATTAAACTCCTGCTGTACCAGTATTCACCTACGGAATCTAGCCTATAGCCCTGTTGGTAAGTATTGCTGTACCCATTTGAAACCCAAAGAAACGGAGGTTAAGGAACTGATCCAAGGTCACGTGGCTAGAAAGAAAGGAGACCAAAGTAACTTAAATGTCCATCAACAGATGAATGGATAAAGAAGATGTGGTATATATATATATATATATATATATATGCAATGGAATATTACTCAGCCATAAAAAAGAATGAAATGCCATTTGCAACAACATGGATGGACCTAGAGATTATCATACTAAGTGAAGTAAATCAGACACAGAAAGACAAATACCATATGATATCACTTACATGTGGAATCTAAAAAATGATACAAATGAACTTATTTACAAAACAGAAACAGACACATAGACATAGAAAACAAATTTATGGTTACCAAAGGGGAAAGGGGGGAGGGAGGGACAAATTAGGAGTTTGGGATTAACAGATATAGACTACATATAAAATAAACAACAAGGACCTACTGCATAGCACAGGGAACTATATTCAATACCTTGTAATAACCTATAAGGGAAAAGAATCTCAAAAAGAATATCTATATACACAGATATATGTATCACTGAACCACTATGCTGTACACCTGAAACTAACATGACATTGTAAATCAACTATACAAGAAAGGGAGGGAGGGAGGGAGGGAGGGAGGGAGAGAGGGAAGGGGAGAGAGAGAGAGAGAGAGAGAGAGGGAGGGAGGGAGGGAGGGAGGGAGAGAGGGAGGGAGGGAGGGAGGGAGGGAGGGAGGGAGAGAGGGAGGGAGGGAGGGAGGGAAGAAAGGAGACCAGGCTCGGACCCAGGTCCCATGACTGCAGTGCCCTAGAAGAGGAAAAGCACCAGCACAGACCCTGTATTACTCCACTTGTCCAGCGGGGAGGCTGAGAAGACAGATGTCTCTAGACCCTGATGAGAAACCACGGAACCCACCGGGCCACCCTCAGTTTGACAAACTGTCTCTACAACGCCATCTGCACATTCACTTTGCCCAGCCCTCTGGCCAAGACATTCTCTCTGTAGAGCATCCAAAGCTGGACAAGTCCCGGCCAAGCTCCCCACCCCCAGCTCTGTACCAAGGACCGAATGGGCTCCAAAGGCATTTCCAGCTTCTATACTATTAAAATAAATGGACTCAAAAAACATTCCTCCTGCCTCTGAGATAAGAAATACTCAGAAGATACAATGGGAGCATCTGTCAAGGGCCCCTTCCCCGCCAGTCTGGGATCCACAAAAGGGGCTTCTCAATTGGAAAGCTTCCTGACATTGGCCAGGACTGGCCTCCCCCCAGCCAGTGCCTCCATCACACAGCTGCTTGGCTTCACGCCCAAGAGGCTGCTGTTAATGGGGGCAGGGGACATGCCCATTCCAAAGTGACTTCCATTCACACAACTTACTTGGCAACTAAAGATGGATGGTTGGGAAGAGGATTCGCAAAGCTTTCTACTCTTGGCCTGGAGGGCTGGAAGACACCCACAAAGGAGCCATGAAGGGAGACAGGGAGGAGGGGGAACAATAGGACAACTCAACCCCTGGGCCCCCAACACATGCTGGTGACCAGAGACACCTGGTCAGTCCTCTGGGCTGAGGGCCCTCAGAGTTGGTGCCACAGCAGAAAAGCTCACAGGGAGTTTCCATGATCTCTCTACAGAGTATCACCCAGTGACCCGGGGAGCCCTAGTGACGGGGAGACCATTCCTGAACTTTTAATTCCCAAAACCTAGCCAAGTGGTCAGTACATGGCAGACATTTAAGAAATGTCTTATTTTAATAGTGTAGTCTGTTTAATTCAGGTACCAAGCTAGGGTACAAATGATAAGCCACAAACAACTTCCTGGTGGTCAGTCATCCAAATGCACCTTGTAATTTTCTCCTTCTGTGGCTCCAGATCAAAGGAGACATTGATCTCTCTGGGCACACAAATCCTCGGAAGTGCCCGTTTACGTGATGTGAAAACTCACCTGAATAAGGACTTCACTGTATACACTAAATCGTGTGATGTGAATGTCATTCTCTTGAGATCTAAATAATTCCCCTTCTACTCGACCTCACCTCCTCCAAGCTGACTGATATATAACTCAGGTCCCAGTGGGTCTTCGGGAAATTTGTTGCCAGGTGAAATTTTACCCTCTGAATTCACAGGACCAAACTTCTATACTTATATTTCAACAGTTTGCCACGTTATTAACACTTTGAAAACTGTCCAACATACGAACATACTGACAACGTATCTCGAATTATTTTATCCTTCACTTGGCCTTCTTGACAAGACTGCTAACTCCTTGAAGGCAGTGATGTTTTGTACGTCTGTGAGTCTCCGCCACCAGGGCGGTGACTTGGAAACAGGAGCTATTCCAAGCCCTTCATCAGCCAGGGACCTTGGCTGCCCCCTTCCCACCTTCTCCAGGTTTCAGCCTGCCCTGGATCATCTGGCACCAGGGGTTGCCTGGGACACTGAAGCACAGCCAGAGGAGCAACTGATTCACTGAAAGGTCAACCCCCTTCCCCTCCAACTCATCTTCTGTCTCTGGGTTAGCATGAGTTGGCTTAATTTTAACTACCACCGGCAAGATGAACCCCAAAAGAACTCAAGGTCAGGAGGACACAGATGAAAACAATGGCCTAATATAAATAAGAGTAGGCACAGCACACCTCCCACCTAGCTCGGTATATGGAAAAGCCAGCAGCCCCCAGCCAGGGCCAGAGCAAGCCATCACTGCAACAGGGCACAGAAGCAAGCACACCCAGGCCTCAGAGCCCACGCCACTTCAAGCCACCTAGGGCACTCTGAGAAAGACAGGAATGGCCTTGTGATAGGGCCAGGGTGCAGCGGGGCCCCCGGCTTGGGGAGGCCAGGTGGACACCCGCTGGCTTTCCATCTGGTATTGCCAAGCAAAGCAGGTCTGAGGGACTCGGGGCCTCTCCCAGCCCTAGGGGATCAGGAACAAACCACAGCCATTGGAAGAAGAAAGAAAAAGGAAAAGACACCCAGGGGAAGAATCCAAGGTCTCAGGGCCGTGACAACTTTGCCTTAAGCCGCTGTATAACTCAGGTAGTCCCAGCACCCTCCTCCCACCCAGCAATCATTTCACTTCTACCATGCACCATGCGTCATGAAGACCTGCAAAGGTCAAAAAGATAAGATGCGATTTCTGTCATCAAGGAGCTCAGATTCAGGGCGGGCAGTCAGGGTTCTCAGCCCTCGTTGGAGAGGTGAGGACCCCAGACGCGGGACGCGGGCTGCCTGGATCATTAGGTGAGTGACCCTGAGCACTTTAATTCTCGGTGCCTTGGTTCCTTCATCTGCAAAATATGGACAACAGAAGCCACCTTGTGGGGTTGATCTGAGGGGCAAGTGAGTTAACACACGTAAAGTGCTCAGAACAGGCGTGCGCGAGTGGGACAGAAGTGTCAGCTGTTACACCAGCAAGCATGACGTAGTATTAGCTCGTGGTTATTAACCCACAGGACAAACTTGTCCTGTGGGTTTGTTATTCACCCTTAAGGGGAGCTGACGATCACCTTGAAATTGTGATTATGATGTATACAACCCCGTGCATATCCGTGTGTCCCCAGAGGACGACATCACAACTTTCATCCAATTCTCAAAGCAAAGCTGCAGGAAAGCTTAGAGCGGGAGGGGGCCTGCAGCAAGAGTCTCAAGAAGGTGCACTGACCTGTGCCTTCATTTTATCAGGTCATCAGGCGAAGGGCAAAAGCTTCCCATAGAACTTTCTGCAACGATGGAAATGTCCCGTCTGCACTGTCCCCAAACAGCCATCATCGGCCACCTGTGCCCAGTGAGCATCTGAAGTGTGGCTGGTGAGACCGAAGGACTGAACTTTTGGTTGTATTTCATTTTATTATTTATATTTAAGTAGCCACGCGTGGCTACTGGCCACTGTTTTGAACCTCACAGACCTAGTCAGTCTGGGGAGGAAAACATCACAGGCAAAGAGGATAGGGTGTGCGCAGATGCAAAACACCCCATGACGTACCCAGAGGTTGTGACTGAAACAACGCGATGCGGCCAGCAATTGTGAGGAGCGGCGGAGGCGGGCGCACGCGGTGCTCTGCTCAGACCTGGGCGTGTCACCAGAGACAGAAGAAGCGCTGTGTCAGGCAGCGTCCTCTGGAGAAACAGAACCAGTGAGCTGTGTATACACAGACGGTCCCTGACTCACGACGGTTCAACTTTTAAGTTATCGACTTTATGACAGTGCAAAAGCTATATGCATTCAGTAGAAACCACGCTTCAAAGGTGGACTGTTCCCTGGGGGACCAGCGTGCAATACGACCCTCTCTCTGATCCTGGGCAGGGCAGCTGCAGCCCCCAGTCACGGGGGTGAGCAACCGATACACTGACAACCATCCGGACCCGCACTCCATTCTGTTTTTCCCTTTCAGTGCAGTATTCCATAAACTCCATGAAAGAGTCAACCCTTTATTATAAACTAGGCCTTGCGTTAGAGGGTTCTGCCCACGTGCAGGCTCATGTGAGTGTTCTGAGCACGGGTGAGGTGGGCGGGGCTGAGCTGGGATGTCCGGGAGGCTGCGTGCATCAAATGCATTTTTGACCCATGATATTTTCAACTTATGATGCATTTATCAGGATGTCATCCCATCATAAATTGAGGAAGATCTATGTATAGAAAGAGATTTATATTAAGGAATTAGCTCATATGATTATTTTTGAGGCTGGAGGTCCAAAATCTGTGAGGTGGACCAGCAGGCTGGAGACCCAAAGCAGAGCTGATGCTTCAGGTCAAGTCCACAGACCTCTGCTGCATAACTGCCTCTTGCTTGGGGGAGGGCAGTCTTCCGTTGTAGCCAGGCCTTTAGCTGATTGGGTGAGGCCCACCCACACCATGGAGGGCAATCTGCTTACTCAAATCCCACAGAGGTAAATATGAATCTCATCCAGTAAACTCCCTCACAGAAACATTCAGAATAAGGTTTGACCATGTATCTGGGCACTGTGGTCCAGCCAAGTTGACACATAAAATTAAGCAGCACATCCACTACAGTTTTTGAGCAGGATTATCAGCAAAACTGACTTTGCCAAGACTGAGTTGGGAGGTTATGGGGGAGAAGTGGAGAAGGGGGACTGGGAGAGGCAGAATTCCAATGGAAAAAGGCAATTTCAACAATCCAGGCAAGACATGAGGGCTTCCACCAAGAAGGGGTGATGGGAAATGAGTCGTTTAATGAGTGTGTGTTAAAAGAAGGTATGAATAGATTCTGTGACTGACGAAATCACACACACACACACACACACACACACACCTTCCTTTATGGTAAGCTAGCATTTTCTCCTAGGACTCCAACACAATGCAAAGGAAAGGAAGTTTCCCATGTAGCAGAAAGGGACAGAAGTGATGGAGCAGAGAGATACAGGGGTTGCAGCAGTTCCCTCCTCGGAGGAGTCCTATGCCTGCTCTATGGGTCACATTTGCCCACCTCTAAGTCTTTCCAACCAAGAGCCTGTCTAGAAGATGAATAAACCACAGCAAAGACATGGCAGAGGTAGTTAGCTGCCTCTCAGTATCCATGCTTCTCTTCATCCTTAGAAACAACCCTGCTAGCTAAAACGCTCCAAGCCAAGCCTTTCTTGCTACCCATGACTATGCCCAGGGTCAGTGTGAAAACACCTCCCATTCTTCTCTGTACAAAGAGAAACTTTGTTCAGCTGTAAGCCTGAGATCAAGAGACTTAAATTCAAAGAATGAGAGAACCAGCAATGAAAGAGAAGCAGCGTGTTGCCTGGACTTCTGGGTAGACTCTTTCAAATACAAGGGGCATACGTCCTTTCCCCTTCCTCTTTTCCTGAAATACAGATGAGATGGCTTGAGCGTCTGGAGCTATCCTGCACCATGAGGTGACTCCGAGGATGGGACTCACACACTAGGATTGAGCGATAAATACGACACTGGATCTCAGATGACCCTGGACTCATGGCATCAACCTAGATTGCCTAATTCAGGTCTTCTTTCAGGTGAGAGGAAGTATTCTTGTGTTTCGGCCACTGTTTTTAAGCCCTGCCTTACTTGCAGCAAAATGCAATTACTGGCTGCTACAGGATGAGGCCATTATTTTGTGTACAAGGCAATACAAATTTCAGAATTTTAGGTTGTAGAAGTTCATTTGTATATTTTTTTATGGGCTTGGGGTGGAGCCAGATGGAAGAGGAACCTACCTAAACTAATACATTGCCTCACATGTCAATTTCTTTCCAACAACTGCTCTCAGGAGAGCCCCCTACAGCTGCCTGCAGCCACCCTGGTTGAGTGCCCAGGGTCAGTGTGAAAACACCTCCCAGTCGTCTCTGTATAAAGAGAAGCTTCGCTCAGTTGGCTTGAGCCTGAGATCAAGAGACTTAAATTCAAAGAATGAGAGAACTTAGAAGATACACCATGATTTTTAGAAATAAAAAAGGCCCAGCACCTTCTCTGCAGTACAGTGCTTTGCCAAAAGGCTGTGGAATGCACTTGGGGCCAGTAACAAATTGATGAACACATGGTATTTTGTTTTTTTTACTTCCATTTAAACCACTTCTTCAAAGTGAGGCTTCCTAAAGCCAGCTGATCACTGCCTTAATTGAAGCAAAGAGGCACCCTTTCCTCTAGTGCCTAAGGAAGTTCTAAATGGAAAAATGAATAAATAAGCAAATGAATAAGTGACCAAACTAACTAATAAAGGCACTCGGGATGGGGAAGGGGAGAGAGCTGGAGGGAGGCTGACACCCAGCAGCGGAGGAAGGACAGCTGGGGAGCTCACCTTCTGGAAGGTCCTTCAGAGGAAACCCAGTGGTGTGGCCTCCCATGAGGCCCTTCCGGAATGCAGCCATCAAGCTAGGGAGGGTCAGGAAGGGACAGAAAAAAATGTCAGCCTCAGGCACCTCTCTTAGGAACCCCATTTCCTCCTAGAAGCACCAAGCTGAGTGCATTATAGTCAGTTGGAATCCTAGCACAAGCACCTGTCCTGTATCTGCCAGGTGGCAAGGTGCAGACCACAACTCTCCATGGTTGAGCGCTGTGACTTCAGGAGCCCCGAAAAGGGGCGGCCGACTCTGAAACTACTTTCTCCACCTCGCTGATGACTCAGACCACAACTTCCCTCCTCAGCAGGGCTGCCAGATTTAGCAAATAAAAATACAGGACTCCCAGGCCCATTTGAATTTCAGATAAACAAATAATCTGTTTCAGTGAAGTGTGTCCCAAGGTTAACATGGGACAGAGTGATGCTTAAAAAAAACGATCTGAAGTTTCATTAGGTCCCATTTGTTTATTTTTGTCTTTATTTCCATTTCTCTAGGAGGTGGGTCAAAAAGGATCTTGCTGTGATTTATGTCATAGTGTTCTGCCTATGTTTTCCTCCAAAAGTTTGATAGTGTCTGGCCTTACATTTAGGTCTTTAATCCATTTTGAGCTTATTTTTGTGTATGGTGTTAGGGAGTGTTCTAATCTCGTACTTTTACATGTAGCTGTCCAGTTTTCCCAGCACCACTTACTGAAGAGGCTGTCCTTTCTCCACTGTACATTCCTGCCTCCTTTGGAAACCATAAACAAGATGAAAAGACAACCCTCAGAATGGGAGAAAATATTTGCAAATGAAGCAACTGACAAAGGATTAATCTCCAAAATATACAAGCAGCTCATGCAGCTCAGTAACAAAAAAACAAACAACCCAATCCAAAAATGGGCAGAAGACCTAAATAGACACTTCTCCAAAGAAGATATACAGACTGCCAACAAACACATGAAAGAACGCTCAACATCATTAATCATTAGAGAAATGCAAATCAAAACTACAATGAGATATCATCTCACACCAGTCAAAATGGCCATCATCAAAAAATCTAGAAACAATAAATGCTGGAGAGGGTGTGGAGAAAAGGGAACACTCTTGCACTGCTGGTGGGAATGTGAATTGGTACAGCCACTATGGAGAACGGTATGGAGGTTCCTTAAAAAACTACAAATAGAACTACCATACGACCCAGCAATCTCACTAGTGGGCCTATACCCTGAGAAAACCTTAATTCAAAGAGTCATGTACCACAATGTTCACTGCAGCTCTATTTACAATAGCCAGGAGATGGAGGCAACCTATTGTCCATCATCGGATGAATGGATAAAGAAGATGTGGCACATGTATACAATGGAATATTACTCAGCCGTAAAAAGAAACGAAATTGAGTTATTTGTAATGAGGTGGATGGACCTAGAGTCTGTTATACAGAGTGAAGAGTAAGTCAGAAAGAGAAAGACAAATACTGTATGCTAACACATATATATGGAATTTAAGAAAAAAAATGTCATGAAGAACCTAGGGGCAGGATAGGAATAAAGACACAGACCTACTAGAGAATGGACTTGAGGATATGGGGAGGGGGAAGGGTAAGCTGGGACAAAGCGAGAGAGAGGCATGGACATATATACACTACCAAACGTAAGGTAGATAGCTAGTGGGAAGCAGCCGCATAGCACAGGGAGATCAGCTCGGTGCTTTGTGACCACCTAGAGGAGTGGGATAGGGAGGGTGAGAGGGAGGGAGACGCAAGAGGGAAGAGATATGGGAACATATGTATATGTTTCACTTTGTTATAAAGCAGAAACTAACACCATTGTAAAGCAATTATACTCCAATAAAGATGTAAAAAAAAAAAAAAAGATCTGAAATTCAACTTGAACTGGGTGTCCTGTATTCTATCTGCTGACCCTACCTTTAGGGCTTAAACTCCACAAGGATCTTTCACCAGGCAGAAATGAAAACTCCTCTATGGCCTGGACTCCTCAGCACCTCCCTCTTGGTGTGATGGGCATGGTTCCTTTACACACATTTCAAGAAGCTCCCCCTGTGTGATGAGTCCCAAGCTGGGAATCAGCCATCCCACCAGGCAGGAAGCAGAAAAACCCAAGCTATGGGAGTATTTCTAAGCAGAACAATTTGAACATCCAAAGACCATAAATCTCGAAGCCTTATCAGTCATCCACTTCTCAGCGTGAAAAAGTCCATCAAATTCTCAGGGGGAAGTTTTCCTAGAAGGCAAGCGGGGACATGAAGTCACACTGGGAAGGGGGAGAGAAAAGGAAGAAAGTAGGGTGGGCAGGGGGTGTCCCCAGGCGAGGAAAGCTAAGTCAAAACGTTCAAGAGAAACATCACCGCTGGCTGGGGACCAAACCCTGTTGCCTGGCAACATAAGAGGCCTACCCGTGTTGACAAAACTGGTAGCAGAAATACATCCCATGCTCTGATTTTCTTCAACTGAGAAATCAGTCACCCTGCTGCTCCCTCTAGGGAATGCCAGTGGTTTACAGGAGGGGGAGGGAAGGGCGATCCATGCGGAAGCAGCAATTTCATTGATTTTATTGATAATAGATGGAGTGGGGGACAGAGGCAGGGGAGGGAAGAAAGAAAAGAAAAAGAGAAACATCCAAGGAGCCTCATGGTTTCAGATTCGGTACAGAATTCCACATCCTGCTTCCCCTCCAACCGCTGTCCTGCGGTGACAAACCACATCTGTCAGCTTCAAGCAGCACTTACGGGAATCAGCCAGGCCTCAGCAAAAGGCCACTGAAAGGAAAAGGGGACTGTCCCTGAGAAGCCCCCAACAGACCAGGCATCGGCAGGGGGCGCAGGAGCAGCACCCCCAGCATCATACTGCCCCGCTGAGACCCCGCTGGCCACTAGCCCCATTCCTGGCTTCCTGCTGCCCTCCAGGCAGGAAGGGGTCAAATGCAGGTGGTCCTCGCACCACAGAAGAGAAAACCTCAGATCAGCCGCACTCCCTCTCCAGTCATGGGAGAGTGGAGGATGCCTGAAGCACAGCCAGCCCAGCAGGAGGGGCAACGGCTCCAAAGCGGGGTGGGTCCTTCTGGAAGCCTCGAGACCTGTTCTACGTCAGGAGCCTTCACCCTGGGTCAGAGGCTGCCCCTTGTCTCCCCACTGACTCCATCTTGACGCAAGATTCTAGGCCTCCCAATGCGGCTGCTTCTTCCCCAGAATCTCCAGCCAAGACTGCAAGGCAGGGCGGTCCTGCGGGCCAAGGAGAGTAAATAGCACATCTCCCTCCTGCCGTAAATCACCAGGGACTCTGCTTTGGGACAGGTGCCGCCGTCACCCAGTGGCCTGCCCTCAGCCCGGGCACCTGGGTGATACAGTTCCCAGGAACTGGCCTGTGGCCGCCCAGTGGGAATGTGACCAGGATCACAGGGGCGGACGTCACTGACCCGGCCTTCCTCACGCAGACAGCTGCCACCCAGGCAGGCACAGGCTCAGCAGAAACAAAAGTGACCGGGAAAGAGGGAAGCAGGACGAAAGTGCACTCAGGTCCCAGGAGGGGAAGAAGTTTCAAAGGGCCACCGATGACTTGGCAAGAGCCTCCCAGGTGCCCCAGGGCAGCAAAGGCAGGGAAATAACTGCAGACGAGCCCAGCCATCTCTCCTTAGCCCTACGAGTTGATTATTCCTCTTACCTGTTCCCATAAGACGTGTCAGGGTGTGGTCAGGCTTCCAACAGTCCCTAAATACCGTCAGAGGGCCAGCACCAGGCTGCAGGCAACAGCCAGAAGCAGGGAGATGGGGTTTCAAATCTTCACTCCTCTCCACGGGGTCTGTGGTCTGGGCACGTTCTGTTACCTCCCAAAGTCTTAGTTACTGTCCCCTCCGTGTGACGGCAGTAATGATACCATCGCCTGGCCACCCTCTGTCAGGCCCCAGTGGGTTCATGTCCATAAGGGACCCACCCCTGCAGGCCCAGGCACCCCACAGATCCGAATAAATGAGGGCCGTGGGAGCCCCTTGATAACCTGACTTTCTCTAAGCCTCAGTTTCCTCCTCTGCAGAAGGTTTTTTAAAAGTATTGCCCTTCTTCCCTGGTGGCGCAGTGGTTGAGAGTCCGCCTGCCAATGCAGGGGACGCGGGTTCGTGCCCCTGTCCGGGAGGATCCCACATGCCGCGGAGCGGCTGGGCCCGTGAGCCATGGCCGCTGAGCCTGAGCGTCCGGAACCTGTGCTCCGCAACGGGAGAGGCCACAGCAGTGAGAGGCTTGCGTACTGCAAAAAAAAAAAAAAAAACAAAAACGTATTGCCCTGGTGCTTGGGAAAGTGCCTGGTGTACAAAGAGCATTACAACGACCCTCCTTCCCCTCCTCCCCTCCATCCTTGACCTCTGATGGCTCTGTCCACACCCTGTCTTCCCGGAAACAGTCACCTCGGTGCTGTACACGCCCAGCGCCCCCCTGCAACATGCCTGCATCACTGTGAGGCTCCCACTCGGGCACCAGGTGCTGCTAGAACTTTTAGGGGAGGAGGAGCTCACCACCTTCTCCCAGGGCTACACCCGACTGCGCTTCAACTGCCTGCTGCCTCTTCGGGTCACAGCCTTGGAGTTCTCATGACTCACTCTTGGCAGCTGGTTAACCACTGAATCCGATCCAGCCCCCTCCACGTCCTCCCAGATCAGATCACAGCACGGGAAAGGCGCATGTGAAGGCCCGAGTGATGGTCTCTGGGCTGCGAGGCTACTTTCCTCACCTGTATTATGGGGACACGTGGTGCCTGAGACACCGCTGGACCTCCAGGCGGAGCTGCCACCAGTACGGACCCGACATGTGGCATCAGGGCCCCATCAGTTTCTCCAACACAACTGAGCCCACCGTGGCTACTCTACCCAGGCAGGAGGCTAGGCTGAGGCTGCACCCTCCCTCATCGGGCCATGCGGTTCCCTCCCTGCCTGGTCCTTCAGCTGCCCGAGGCCCCACCGTACACCCCTGGAGCTGACGGACTCAGGCCAGGTCCTGTCCATGCCGGCTCCACCCTCAGATTGCGGCTCCTCTGTCCTTGACCCAGACTCTCACATACTCAGGGGCTCAGGTATGTTTCCAAAGCTTTACACACATGCGCACACACACCGTGACCTCACTCCACCGGCCTCCTCCACACACCGTCTACACCTGTGCCATCTATACCTGTTCTCTAACAGATGGTCCTCCCCACTGGGCTCTCCACTTGTTGAGTATGTTGATCCTCATCATTCAATGGATTCCATATTTGTGAATTTGCCTGCCCGCTACGATTTATTTGTAACCCCAAAATCAGTATTTACTGCCCTTTTGGAGTCATCCACGGACCAGCCCAGAGAAGCAAAAAGATGTGAGTCTTGATGTGCACGATGCCAGCTGAGGCCAAGCAGAGAGGACCCCCTGCCTTCTGTTCCGGCTGTCAGGTTGCAAACACCCATCCTTCTCACGGTCTACTGAGTGCCACGTTTTTCACATTTTTGTGCTTTTCGTTGCTGGTTCCTCTCTAAGGTGTCCCCCAAGCCCAGTGCTGAGTGCCATCTGGGGTCCTCCCTAAGCACAGGACAGCTGTGACGTGCCTTACAGAGAAAATACGTGTTTTAGATGAGCTGCTTCCAGGCGTGAGTCATCATGCCGTTGGCCATGAGTTCACTGTTAATGAATCAACAATACGGTAAATCCAGAAAAAGGAAGAGGAAATGTGCAGATCCGTATAAGACGCTGCTCCAGTAAGCACTAACGTCAAGTCTGTAGTGCAAGATGAAGCCGTGGAAACGCGGCTAAATGTGTGGCAACAATGCCTGAGAGGTCACGACAGAAGCACAACACGGTGTGGGGCTGAAAGCCAGAGAATTTTTCGGTTCTGTCACCCAGGGGCAGGGAAATGTTCATCCCTTCTGGGCTAGCGTTTCATTGTAAAGAAACAGTGTATAGAATTGATTATTCATAAGACATATAGATTAAAGAAGGTGTCTTTAAAGAGAAACATACATAAAACAAAGTTGTGTTTGATGAAATTGTGACCAGAGGCTCTCAGGAACAATCCTGTTTCCCTGGGAGCAATGCTTCACTCCATTTCTCAAATGAAGGGGGAAGAACCCCCCCCACCCCCCACCCCCCCACACACACACGAATGCAGATCAGTAACAAAGATTCTACTTTTGCCCCAAACATTCCATCCCACACAACTTTTATAAGACTGCTAAGAGGGGACTGTCAGCTCTACAGGACAGAGTCTTTCTTCTGTTCTTGATAAGTGGCTAAAATAGTACATGAAACTTAGTAGGAACACTGTAAATATTTGTCAAATGAAAGAAAATAATGAATTAGAAGAAAAAAAATTCATGGACAAGTAGAGTATAACCTGTATTGACATACACTTGCATTTTCGTCCCATCTCTGCAAAGCCCAGGCTTCCTGTTCTCCACTTAGGGAAGGTCTTCTGTAAACAAAATCAATGTCCAGATTTCCCAACAACAGAAGACTACAATAGTGATTCACATAAGAATTCAGGGGATTATCCGACATATTTGGCTTACTCCTTTCATTGGAAACATGACTTCCCTTCCATTCAAGGTCCCCGCCACTCATCCGTTTGGGCTTGGAGGGCTTTCCATCAGTCGCAAGGTAAGTCAGCTATCCCCTCATCATCATTTTCGATCCTCTGCCACATTTTATCTTCACAAGCAAACTGGTATGTACCCCCCTGCCTGGGGTCACCCTTCTGTCTCTACATCTTCCATATCCCCTCCCAGCCAGCAGAGGACTGTTTCTTCTTCCACCCACAGGGTATTTTTTTGCAGTGGCGGTGGTGTTTTTGTTTTGTTTTTTAACATAGCAGATTCACCTTGGAGATATAATATTTGATAGAAAAATACATCTGGAATGATAACTTAACATTCATTTTCTTTCGTCCAAATGCTTTACATGAACTAACTTAATCACTGTGGTAAACTGCAAAAATGGCCATAATACTTTGCAGGTATTTTTGCAGGTGGAGTTTATTTTTTCCCTGCCTCTTGCTTTTGGACGAGCCATGTGACTTACTCAGACCAGCAGGACATTAACAAATGTGATGCAAGCAGAGGCTTGGAAAGGGCTTGGCGTTTCTGTTCCTAGAATCCCAGCACCATATGAAGAAGCCCACACTAGCTTGTTGGATGAGATGCACGTGGTCCAGCCACCCGACACCTCAGCTGACAACAAGTCAACTGCTTGATAGATAAAGCCATCCCAGATCAGCCAATGCCCCCAGCCAACCCACCAACTGACTGCACATTCATGAGATCAGCCAAAACCTGAGTTCAGAAAGCTTGCCCAGCAAAATCATGAGCTAAATAAATGTATTAAGCCACTGAGTTTGGTTTGTTTCATAGCAACAACTAACTGATACACAATTCTATTTTAGAGATGAATAAATTAAAGCACAAACATTAAGTAACCTGCAGAGGTCCCATAGCTATTAAGTGGTAAATTGGGATTAAAAGCCAGGTAGTCTGGCTCAGAGGCCAAGCTTTGCCAGTGGTCCTACAGTTAAGTCAGCTGAGTTTCAAACATTTCCCCAACCACTTACTTCCCCAAAGGAGATTAAAGCACGTGGACTTACCTGATCCCATAAACACAAAACAGGCAACTGTCAGCACTGGATAACCCTCACTATTTTGCATTTATGCTGCCCTTCAGGGTTCCAAAGTCTCCTGACACATTCCAATCATTTAAAAATCTGAAGGTCCACCGATGGATGAATGAATAACAAAATGTGATCTACACATACAGTGGAATATTATTCAGCCTTAAAAAGGAATGAAATTCCAACACAGGCTACAACATGGATGAACCTTGAAGACATTATGCTAAGTGACAAAAGCCAGTCACAAAAGGACAAACTCTGCACAACTCCACTTACATGGGGTACTTAGAGGAGTCAAATTCAGAGACAGAAAGTAGGACAGTGGTTGCCAAAGGCTGGGGGTAAGGGAGGAGTGGGGAGGTATTATTTAATAAGTACAGGGTTGCAGTTGGGAAAATGATAAAGTTCTGAAGGCAGATGGTGGTGAGGGTTACACAGCAATGTGAATGTACTTAATGCTACTGAATCGTGTACTTAAAAACAGTTAAGGGCTTCCCTGGTGGCGCAGTAGTTGAGAGTCCGCCTGCCGATGCAGGGGACACGGATTCGCGCCCCGGTCCGGGAAGATCCCACATGCCGTGGAGCGGCTGGGCCTGTGAGCCGTGGCCGCTGAGCCTGCGCGTCTGGAGCCTGTGCTCCGCAACGGGAGAGGCCACAGCAGTAAGAGGCCCGCGTACCGCAAAAAAAAAAAAAAAAAAAAAGCAGTTTAAGCGGTAAATCCTATGCTAAATACAGTTTACCACCATTTTTTAAAAAGGAAAAAAAGCACAAGGGTTGGGACTGGCAGTGATAAAATGACAGGCCCGGGGCCACTGTTGGACTAGTTAGAATACAGGGAGCAGAGGAAGCAAGAAACTCTCTGCCATTCAAGTTTGCTGAGTCACACGGGCTCCACGCCCACCCACCCCCCTTCAGAATGTCCCCTGCCACACACTGAAGGCCAGATGGGCTGGCAGATATGTCAAAGCCACGTTAAACACAAGCTCTGGCTCACAGACGAAACCCTCAAATAAATCAAAGCCAGTTTCCTGCCCCCACCTGGCCCAGGAGACAAAACAAGTGCTCGGCCCACTCCTGGCGGAATGTGGATTGGGTTTTCAAGATCACAGAACTGGATCCGACTCCTGGTAGGAAAATGAGTTGACATCAGGAACAATAAAGTCAGTGCAAATTTCTGATGATCAGACACAATTCCTACTGGCCCAACAATCACAAGTCTTTGTAAACTCTTTATGGAAAACCAAGCTGTAGAAGTCTTTTCCTTTGTAAGTCTCTGCTGTTCGCTGAGACTCTGGATGGATGGACAGGAGCATTCCAGACATTATAAAACCATCACTACAGTATTACCTCTTCTTTTTTGTTTTTTAAAGGAGGTATACATCAAGTATTAACAGAAGGTGTGGGGACTTATTTTCTTCTTTTTGTCTATTTTCTGAATTTTCTACAATCTTTTTTTAGTGAAACCAAAATCTAAGATCATACAGGGATTCCATCATCAAACATTAGCTCATTTAAGTCCTAAGGACACCTCAGGACTCTCACGGTCCATGACCATCACTGTTTCACTGTTTTCAGATCACTGTTTCCACAGAGACAAGGATGCTGAGGCTCTGAGAACGCAGTGCCTCATGAGACACACTTGGAGGAGACGCTTTGAAGGCAACTCTCAGAGACCATCCCAGCTACACACAGTCAGAGGGGTTTGTATATATAGAAAGGAAGGGGTGGGGGTAAGACCAGAGGAAGAAAACAGGAAGCCCCACTTGGCAGCAGCTAGGGGGAGGCCCCGTCCCCTTCACCACCAGAAAGGTCAGAGACAGACTCAGCCTCCTGGCCAAGCCCAGACGGCCCACCATCCACAGAGATAAAAAGTGACATCCTCACCCAGCCTCAGCCTCTGAGAGCCCTTCCAGTTCCTCGGCCAGAGACCAACAAGGTCCCTTGGGGCTAAGGGGTAGGGGTCACTCTGAGCCTTTTCTACCCTTCTTCCTGCCCACCTGCGAGAAGGCAGGAGTTTAAGGGGGGTTTGCAGGCATAATGCCAGGCACGATTCCCTCAACATCATCCTGGGCTCTGCCAGCTGACGGAGAGTCACTCAGCCCCAGAGTCTGTATCACCTGATGAGGCCTGATGACTCAGTGGCTTGCCCACGGGACTCAGTAACTGTACGGTAATTGTCCTCACTGACCAAGAGATGAGAGGAAGGCGCAAAGCCACACTTCACTGCTGTCCAGCAGTGGGACCCTCCCAACGTAGCTCCCTCCTTCCTACCTCTTTTTCCATCAAAGAGGATTGGGGTGAAGAACAAAAAGGGAGTGGTGTGAAATCTATTCCAGTTGTGTCACACCTAACTGGGGACCCACCCACCAAATGAGATTTGAATGAACCCAACCCAGATGAAGCTGGATTTGCCAGTCATGCTCCCATCCCTCTGCAGGGAAGAGGGCACACAGCAGGGAAGAAGTTGTGAGTAAAGCGGCAATGGAGAAGGAAAGCTCAGGATGCCAACGGAAGGCCGGGAGGAACATCTGGTCAACCTCATCATTCACTCATTGGTTCATTTGTTTGTTTCCTCAAGACTTGAACACCTTCTGTATGTTGGCAATGACCCAAACAGACCAACTTCCCTGTCTGGGAATTTGTGGAGTTTCACTACTATAAACAAGTAAACAATAACAGGTCGGGGGTGAGAAGTGCTATGAAGAAAAAGCCAATCAAGGAATGAGGGCTGGGGTGGCAGAGATGGTGGGCTGGCAGTTGTCATTTAAATGTTAGCCCAGGAAGGCCTTGTTGATAAAGTGACATCTGAGCAGAAAGCTGAAGGAGGTGGAGTGGACCATGCAAATCCTGTGGTCGAGACAGCAACAAACAGGGGGACCAGCAAGTTCAAGACTCTGAGGTCGGAGCATATATGACATCCGTTCAGCCAAAGGAGGGTAAGGCCCATCAGCAGGGGCTGATGGCCAAACGGCCAACCTCCAGAGGCCCCTGAACGCAAAGGTCCCTTTACCAGCTCTGCTCCAAAATCTGAGCTCAGGGGACCCAGTGGGGAAACTCCCATGGGGAAGCCACTGCCGAGGCTCCAAGGGGATGCTTTCACAGACCACTGTGAAATCACCCCACGGCATGGGGACATGGATGTTTTTATGTGTGTCCTCAAAGGGACCATAAATTCAAGTGTTGAAGACTTTCAGAAGAGGAGGTTTCATGACCTCCTCAGCACGGACCCAATGTTTACATTAAATTATCAGAAATTTCTCCTCAAACCTAACCAGAACCCTTCTCACTGCAAGGTCAAGACCACTACCACCCTGGGCTATGGTGGGTGAGACACATCGCCAACGTGGGGCACTTTGAAGGTTGTGGCACAGGGCACTTTGGAGGGAGGATGCCTTAGGGTTGGGGAGCTTCTGGGGACTGGTGAGCACCTTCTGGAGAAGGGCTCCTTCTCTCTAGAAAGCTACAGCCTGGGTGGGGCCCAGAGGAAGGCGGAGAGAAGGACGGCTGCTCAGGCTTGTTGCAGGCCAACAAGTCATGGGCACTTGGATGTTGTACAGCCCAGGGCAGCAGGACAGGGAAGGAAGGGTTTTGGGCAGCTGGTCTGTCTAGGAACAAAGGCCACATTATCTGGCAGGTTCCAACGAGGAAGCTCAGTTCAGCATTCAGAGTGCAAAACCCAAATACGTAGCTAGAATCTCAGCAGAACCACCAAAGCGTCAAGGGGATCCCTGATTAGAAATCTGAGGGGTGCACGGAGCGGGGCAAGGAAGAGGAATGCCCAAGTCCTGGCCCCTTATCCTCGATGGCTCCCGCCTTAACACATTGCTGGGGCTTCGCTTCCCAAGGGCTCACTTTCCCATCGCCTCCCCCCACCCCACCCCAGCCCAACAGCACACTGCGCACACACAGTGGGGGCCTGCCGTGGTACCTGCACTCACTGAGCAGCTGCTTACAGGTAGAGACCCTGGGAGGCGGCAGCATCTTCTGTCTCATAACACACAGCAGGGACAGGAACTCAACTGGGACCAGCTGCTCAAGAGTCACCTGAGCAGGAAGCCCCCGTGTGGGCCAAGGGGTGTGAGAGCCCCCAGCCCAGGGCCTGGCACACAGCAGGTACCACCATGTGTTGGAAGCTCTTTTCCTTCCCATTCACAGGGCCTGCAACTCAGGCTGGGAAGTCCCCACATCGGTGACGATCCAAGGAAGACACTCTGAAACCAGCAGCCCCGGCAGTCGCCTGACCACAGCCCCTCTGCCGCCCCTTTTCTGGTCTTGGTTCCTCTGTTGCCTATTTGGGCTCTCAGGACAAAGAACCAATGTTCCAAGAGAAGCAGATAGCTAATTTCTCCCAAACCAGGGAGGAGAATATGAGTGGGGGGAGCGTTCCCCCTGCTGTCCAACAGGCAGTCATCAGGGAGGGCGGAGGACAAGCCCGATGTTCTAAGCACAGCCTCTGGTCCGGCCGCCTGGGAGGTGGACCTGGGTACCAGTTCCAGCAGCAAGGCAGCAGCCCCTGGTAGGTGCATCCAAATGCCAGCATGCTTACCCTACTAATAGTACCAAGAGCAGGAGTGAAAGCAACCTGCAGTGGGGAGGAAAACAAGGGGCTGACTCCAAACGCACCTGTGGACAAAGCCACGGCTGTCCCATGCCCCTGAGCTTCAGCAGGAGGCCCACGAGTCAGAGGTGCACCCACGGCGCGGGGCGGGGTGATGGGCAGAGCAGGAGAGCTTACCTGCCGCGCCACCCTCCGTGCCTCCCAGTAGGGCTTCGAGTCTTCCACAGCTTTGCCGATTTTCTTCACCAGCTCATCCAGTTTCACCGTTGCCTCAACCAGAACAGAGCGGAACTTCTGACGAATGTCCTGCAGACAGGAAATTGAGGACACAGTTCAGGCTTAAGAAGGAACGTGCGGAAATCTGCTTTAGTTAACCAGAAGCACCCAGAAGGGCCTCCACTCGGCCTACAAGCCCCTGATTTCACGCCTTTACAAGATGGTGTCTAGAGCACCACCATCCAAGAGAAACTTCCACGATGCTGGAGTGTCCTATGAGCTGCACTGCTCAGTATGGCAGCCACTGACCACACATGGCTACTGAACACTTGACACTGACTAGCAAGACTGACGAACTAAGTCTTTAACTTATTTCATTTTAAGTAACTATATTTAAATTTAAACAGTGTGGCCAGTGACTACCTCATTGGACAGTGCAGGTTAGACTGAAAGGCTCCATCCAGGGGAAGATGCCCAGTCCGGCCACCCCTGGCAGCTTCACTCCCTAATGATGGCACCATTTGCTACACTCTCATGATGTCCCCACCCGTGTAGCATGGTCAACATTAAACAGCGGGTACAGATTTCCCACATGCCAGGCCCTGTGCTAGGCCTTGGTCCCTGCTTTCAGGGCACTTCCAGTCTGGTGGGTGAGGGAGGCATTTACAGCCCATCCCAGGGGGTCTGAGCCAGGATGGGACCAGTACAGGTGCCGTGGAACCCAGAGCAGAGAACCTCACCAGGCCAGGTCAGGCGGGCGGGCGGGGGGAGGGGGGCGAGGTTAGAGGGAGACTCGCAGGAAACTTCCAGGGGTTACTATCTGCACAGAAGCCTGAATCATGGATGGGCACCTGGGGAGGAGGGAAAATACTGAGTCCAAAGCAGGTGGCAGACCAGCGCCCCCCGGGTGGGGGGAGGGAGCAGTGTGGCATTTTCCAGAGACTGATGGAAGCTGTACGTCTGGAATGCGGAGAATGGCTAGAGATAAGGGCGGCCACCCCTCCCAGGGATGTCACGAGCAAGGTGGCCTGGATAAGAGTTTGGGAGAGAAGAACAGGCAGGTGGGCGGTGCCAGGGTTTAACCACGTTGTGAAAGTCAGGAAACCAGATCCATGGATGCCACAAGGAGGAAAAAAAATTAAAAAGACAACATTTAGTCCCAGGTCTAGAAGGCCATGTTGGACGGTGGGTGAGGGCTTCAGAGACCCCACGTCCCTCCCCTCTACTCCTCTGCCCTCGGGCACTGGCCTGTCACAGCCATGCCTCGGGGTGTGTGCGTGCGTTTGAGGGGGAAGTGGGTGCCCAGGGAAGGAGGAACAACACATGATCACCAGCCATGGGGCGGCCCCAAGAGCAGCCGGCCACACTGCTGGTAAAACACGTGTGCTCTGTTGGCTACAAAGAGGCTGCCTCACTATCTGAAAACTATTTCTAAACCTAAAATTATATGGGCCTCTTGGGCCAACGGGATGGCTCATGGGGGTGAGGAAGGCCCCGATCACTTCTAATTTCCTTCCCCCCATCATCTCATACCGTGGGTTTTCTAGATGGGTTTGAAAGTGCCAGGGCTGCAGCATATGAAGACATGGTCTTGTATGGGAGCTTCTCAGCTCCTGAGCCCCATCCTACTTCTGACAGAGGCCTTGGCTGCTTCCCCCAGGCCTGTATCCTCCTCATCATCCTAATTTTCTCTGCCTTCCCTCCTATCTGGCCAGGCCTGCAGTCACGTGCTACAGCTACAGCTGCCGAAGACAGAACAAGACTAGGCTTGTCCTCCAGAGGAAGCGCCACAGATGCGTGCAGGCCGCCAGGGACAAGCAAAGCTCCACCAAGCTTCTGTTAGACTTGACTTCCTGTACGTGGGAGGTAACATGTTGTCTAGAGCTCGGGATTTTTATCAGAGAGATGGATCTAATCCTGGTTAAACCTCTTTCTGTGAGGCCCCCATCAGGTAACTTCCTTATGAATAATTTTTATTACCTATAAAATGGTGACTTTCCATCTCATAGGGAGGGCTGCTGGAAGGAATAAGAGAGAATGCAAACGTGAAACACCTACTAGTTCCTGGGCACACAGCAGGTACTCAATAAATGCACACAATTTTTTTTTCCCCCGGCATAAAAAGAGACCCACAATCCTATTAAACACCACCAAGGGGGTGGCTCTGAGGCAGGGGGAGCTGACGTGAGGGCGGGAATAACCTGCTACCCTGTGTGGGCAGAGGCTTGGCAGACGCACCTACACACATGGCTGAATCCTCCCACTCAGCACCCTGGCGGGGGAGGGGCCAGCACCATGTCCAGACCACAGGTGGGAACACCAGGGGCCAAATCAGTCAGCGTGTGACCCAGGGCAGGTCACGCCATCACTCTGCACCTCCTCTGGGAAATGAGAATTGTGCTCCAAACCAGTGGCCTATGGGCCCACAGGCTTAGGGCCTTCAGCCTCTACGCTGTGTACCAAATGTCAGGAAAAATCGTATATTTTTTTAAATGCGGATGCTCACATTTCTCGTAAAAAAAAAAAAAAAAAATTTTTTTTAATCAGATGATCTGGCAAAACTGGGCCCCCATTCCTACTTGGCAACCACTGGCTAGAAGTAAAGGAGAAGACACCCCTTGGAGACTGTCCTTTCCAGCCCCCACGCCCTGTGCCGGAGCCACATCCAGCCTGCTTCACTCACTGAGCTCCCCTGCCAGGCCCTCAGAGACTTCTGATTTGCCCAGAGCTATTCTGGGTACCAGTGAATATAAGCCACCTGCCTGCATGAGGCGGGTACAGGGAACAGATGGACAGTTTCCCTTGGGGCAGACACTTACAGATGCTTTCATTCCATCAGCATATGCAATCACAAACAACCTTACCAGGTAGGTGCTATGGTTGTTCCTTTTTTTTTTTAATTGAAGTATAGTTGATTTTCAATGTTGTGTTAGTTTCTGGTGTACACCACAGTGATTCAGCTATACATATATATCTATTCTTTTTCAGATTCTTTTCCATTATAGGTTATTACAAAATCTTGAGTATAGTCCCCTGCGGGTGCTATGGTTTTTATCCACATTTTACAAAGAGGGAAACTGAGGCACAGAGCAACTAGGGAGCTTGCCGAAGGTCGCAAAGCTGGGAAACAGCACGGCCAAGATTTAAACCCAAGCAGTAAATAAATAAGCACTGTGCAGTGTGATAAGTACTAAGACCTCAGTCTACACACTGCAGTGAACACACAACCAGGAAGGACACACCCAGAGAAAGCACCATTCCAGCCAGGCCTTGGACGAAGAAGGATTTCACCAGAGAAGGGGGCATCGAGGGACCAGCAAAGCGAAGGGTGGCAGGTGGGAGGGCTGGTGGGACAGAGGAAGGAAAGGCACGTGAGCCACACTGAGGCCTTTGAACTCTATCCCACACACAATGGGAGACAGGGTGGGTTTCTCGTGTGAGTCTCAATTTACTTGCCACGTGCCTGTTGTCAGCAATGCTTGAAGAATTCTCTACCACAAAAAACAAAAGTTCTCATCGTTCCCTGGACGGCATGGCTGTGAACAGAGCTTTCCTAGCTGCAACAGTGTAAACTCCGAACACTGACTACAACGCAGTCCCGCTGGGAGGGACAGGGGTGGAGGAGGACACAGGAGGAAGGAGACTAAAGCCTCATCTTCCATAGGGGGTGTCCACAGATAAGAACTAAAACTAAGAAGTCAAGAAGTAGCCACACAAAGCCTACTGTTTAGAGTCACAGAAGTAACAGAATCCAACAGCACATTAAAAGGATCAGACACCATGATCAAGTGGGGTTTATCCCAGGGATGCAAGGATTCTTCAATATACGCAAATCAATCAACGTGATACACATATTAACAATTTGAAGGATAAAAACCGCATGATAATCTCAGTAGATACAGAAAAAGCTTTTGACAAAATTCAACACCCATTTATGATAAAACCTCTCCAGAAAGTAGGCATAGGGGGAACTTACCTCAACATAATAAAAGCCATAAACCACAAACCCACAGCCAACATCATTCTCAATGGTGAAAAACTGAAAGCATTTCCTCTAAGATCAGGAACAAGACAAGGGTGCCCACTCTCACCACTATTATTCAACACAGTTTTAGAAGTCCTAGCCATGGCAATCAGGGAAGAAAAAGAAATAAAAGGGCTACAAATTGTAAAAGAAGAAGTAAAACTGTCACTGTTTGGAGATGACATGATACTATACACAGAGAATCCTAAAGATGCCACTAGAGTCACAGATGTAAATACCTAAATAATCAGCTAAAATATGTTAAACTGATCAATTAAATTGCCTCTAAGGGAGAAATAAATGGGGATGGGGTGGGGGGAGAGTGTTGTTTGTTTTATTTTGTTTTCTGCCCTTTTTAAAATTGTAGTAAAATATCACGGTGGATTTTTAAGCAGAGGCATCACCAGATCAAATCTGGGTTTTACCAAAGAGTGGACTGGGGTCTTCATGTGAGTCTGGTCGGCAGATTCAGGGACCACCAGCCTGGTCAAGCGTGTGACCATCAAAGGGTGTTGGGCCCAGGAAATATGATTTGACATCAGCGTCTCCCTCTATAAAAGAGGCTGTGTTGCCAGAGAGGATGACGCATGGCTGGCTGACAGCCAAGCACCAACAACTTATTCATCCAAGACGTGTTAAAAGCTAAACATAAAGCCAGCCTTCTTCCTGATAAAAGAGTGGGCCTAGTTCTGGTACCATCCCACAAAGGGATGGCTACCTGAGTAATAATTCATGGCTACTCATGGCTACCTGAGTAATAATTCACTACAAATACTGGAGTGTGGGAGCCCACAAACCAAAACCTTTCCTGCCTACCCAACATAATAGCCCTGATTTTCCCAGGCCTCACCCTGGTCCCAGAACTGGTCCCATGCCTGGCCAATCAGTTGGGGATACTCCTAGCCTCAGTGATTGCTGAGGGAGGGCACGGGACTGATCAGAACCAGTTAAGATTTCATTCTGGGACTTTTCTGAAACTATTAGAGGAACTTTTTGCACTGAGATGGCTGAGAAGACGGAATGAAAGCTGGAGCAGACGGCAGCCATCTTGGCACCATGAGGGCAGAGCCTGCCAAAGGCAGGGAGGGAGTCCCATGACACTTTGAGCTCTTGGACCTAGCAATGCTTTACAGTCTAACCCCATACTCCACTCTCCTAGAGCCAAAATAGTGCACACACACACCCAATTGTCCCCCCTTGCTTTATGTTGTGTTTAAGCTAGTTGGAATTGAATTTCTATCATTTGCAACTGAATTAAGCCTTTAAAAAAAACTGAAAAATACTGTATGCCTTAAGGTAGTCACATTAATGTATTCAGGGAGGGGAAAGTCAATCTACAGTCTCTAATGTGGCAAACCACTGAAACTAAATACAGGTAACTGCTGGAGGGCTTCTGCCCCTGATAATAAAGCCATGCTTATAAGGAGCAGGGTCTGGGGAACTTAATTCAACCTACCCTGTATAAAGTATTTCTTTTTTTTTTTTTTTCAATCCATCTTAAGGCCAGCTGGCCACAATTGAACTTGTGTTTTTTGCCTTATTTCCTAGTGCGAGAAAAGACTCGGCCGTGGTTCTTTGTCTCCTACAATTACAGGCAAATGTGTCTCCCAAGATCAGAATGGGGGCTGCTTCCAGGAGTGTCCAGGGAGGAGAGATGGCTGTTTTCCCTACAGTAAGTGATCCATGGAGGGAAGCAGTTCAGAAGTACAAACACCTCAGGAGAACGAGCAGAGCTTCCACCAGTCAACAAAAATAAGCCACATACCAGCCAGGGCTGTTTACCAGCTGATTTTTTTTAGATCAGCACTTGAAGGAGTTCTAAAAGGGCTCCCTCGGCCTGGATGAGGCCTCAGATCTTCCAATCTCAAAACTGTGTCACATCCATCAGGTGACTGAGACTGAGGGAAATTTATTCACGTGGAGAACTGCTGAGGGTGGCAGTCTCCCTGTTTGAATACGTCAGTGTGTCAAAGATGCAGCCCCGTATCAGACAAGAACCTCAGCCCCGCGAAACCAGCACCAGTGTGCCTTGGAAACAGCAGGCAGGGGTCACCACCCTGGGGACAATCCTGTTTTCTGGCCAATCCACTCACCCAAGCCTCGATGATCTCGCCTGTAAGCTGAGAAGGGCAGCCTCTCCCCTTCACAAAGGTGTCCCCAGAACCAAGCGAGATTAGGACGCAATGTCAGTTTTTAAAAATAACTGTCCTACAAATTAAAGATGACATCAAACTTCAAAAGATCCCTAGTAATGCCATTTATAAATACACTGCTTTCTGCTCATGGAAAGATTTCACAGGCATGATCTGAGACTCACAAGGACCCTGTAGGACAGGATGGCCAGGCTCAGCAAGAAGGGTGGTCCCTAGTCTCCAGATAAGAGACCTCAGCCCCAGGGGAGAAGTGCTGGCTTGACCTAAGGTCACATGCAGGGGAGCGTCAGGCTAGCGTCAGGAGCACAGACCACTAGTCCTAAGTTCCATGTGTCTTTCCCTTCACCTCTGGTTCCCAAAGTCTGGTCCAGGGAACACGGGGGTAGGGGCTGGGGGCTCCCTGAGACCTTTTCTGGGAGTCTGCAAGGTCAAAACCATTTTCATAATTGAGTTCGACTTAATTTGCCTCTTTCACCTTCATTCTCTCATGAGCGTTGAGTGGAGTTTCCAGAGACTACTTGAGCAGTGACATCAAGAGACAGAATGCAGAAGCAGAAATGAGCATCCAGCTCTTCTATTAAGCCAGACATGAAAGAGACTCATAAAAACAATAAAATGACAGCTTTCTTTTCACGAATTTTTTTTGGTTTGGGAAAATAGTTATTTTTGAAAAGATATATTCTTTACGCTGACAGGCAATAGGCTTATTACTGTCATTTTTAATGAATGAATACAAGTGTTTAAAACAACTCTGTTTTAATCTCTAACACGCAGACATCGTAGATGTTCCCCACAAAAAACAAAAGCTCTCTGAAATGCTCAGTGATCACAGGAGTGTAAAAGGAACCTCAGGCCCAAAAGCATCGGGTCAGGTTTGCAAGGCACAAATAGAGACACGGATGTAGAGAACAAATGTATGGACACCAAGGGGGGAAAGCAGTGGGAATGTACTGGGAGATTGGGATTGACATATATACACTAAGATGTATAAAATAGATAGCTAATAAGAACCTGCTGTATAGCACAGGGAACTCTACTTTACTTTGCTGTACAGTAGAAACTAACACAACATTGTAAAACAACTATACCCCAATTTAAAAAAAAAAAAAAAGCATTGGGTCAGCTGGTGCCACCAAACCACACCCTGCCCCAGGGCTGCCCTGCAGAGACCCTGCTGGAGGGAAACACCAGTGTATTTTCAGTAACAGAGAAGCAGTTATGCCTTCTCAGGCCTTCCTTTACTCCTTCTGATTTTCCCAAGGAGAAAGCCTCCATTTGGGGTCACTCTCTCTTCATAGCCCTTCTTCACATTTGCTAATCTCCTTTTTAAGAAAGGGGGAGTTAGTCAGGCTCAGAGCCTTCCCCAAAGGGATTCTGCTAGAATTTGATAAGCAAAACAATAAACCCACTGGAAACCAAAGAGCATTGCTCTACAAAGTCAGCAAGCGGGACCCTATGAGTTGGGCACGTCCATATGATTCTTCACTGAAGTGAAAGAGTAGCATGGACATATATACGCTACCAAATGTAAAACAGATAGCTAGTGGGAAGCAGACGCATAGCACAGGGAGATCAGCTCGGTGCTTTGTGACCACCTAGAGGGGTGGGATAGGGAGGGTGGGAGGGAGACGCAAGAGAGAAGAGATATGGGGATATATGTATAGCTGATTCACTTTGTTATACAGCAGAAACTAACACGACAATGTAAAGCAATTATACTTCAATAAAGATGTTTAAAAAGTAATAAAAAATAAAATAAATTGTTAAAAAAAAAAAGCCTGCTTGAAACAAATTTATTTCCCTTTGATGACTTTTCACTTCTGGTCATGAAGTCTCATTTTCAAGCAAACTTAAGTACGAATGTGAATCCATGTAAAGGAAAATACAGAATAAACAGTACATAAGAACTAGAATAAGGCAAAAATTATGACAGAGGCAGAAGAACGAGAGAGTTGGGATGTAAAGTCTCTGTATCAGGAATGTTCCAGAATTCCACGATGAAAGGCACCCCCGGAAACACTCCAACTTCCTGACCAATTCTAAGGTACCTGAAATGTTTTTAATGTGACTACAAATCATGTTTTTTCCCCACCCATCCAATCTATTCTTTAACAGCACTTGTGGTAGCTACTAAAACACACAAAGAAACCACTTTCCTAGAGCTTCGGTGAAAGGGATCAAGTGCCCTCCAGGGCTGGCTGCTAGAACTTTCTGCAACAATGCAGATGTTCTGTATCTGTGTAGCTCACTACAGAGGCCACCGGCCACAGGCGACTAAATGAAAACTTGAAATGTGCTTAGTGCAGCTAACTGAATTTTGTATTAAATTTTAATTTTTTTTTTTTTTTTTTTTGCGGTATGCGGGCCTCTCACTGTCGTGGCCTCCCCCGTTGCGGAGCACAGGCTCCGGACGCGCAGGCTCCGGACGCGCAGGCTCAGCGGCCATGGCTCACGGGCCCAGCCGCTCCGCGGCATATGGGATCCTCCCAGACCGGGGCACGAACCCGTATCCCCTGCATCGGCAGGCGGACTCTCAACCACTTGCGCCACCAGGGAGGCCCAAATTTTAATTTTTAAAGTATAATTCAAATCGCCCCATGGGGCTAGTGGCTGCCATCCCGGACAGCACAGGTCCAGCTCCTGGACCCCAGATTTCACCCCGCTCTCCACTTGGAGAGATCACGCCACGCTCCCGGGTCCTTCTGCTGCCTTGTCTCCTTGCCTCTGCCTGGTTTTTCTTGCCACAAGGAGCGGCTGTCACAGCCCTGTGAGAAGGGCGGCCAGGACAATCTGATTTCACCTTCAGGAATTCTGCAGCAGAGGCAGAAGTGGAAAGACGGCGCCAGGGCAGAGCCGGGACCTGGGGAGCCAAACCAGAAAGGCCGAGGCAAGAGGGCCCAGGAGCAGAGAAGAGGCAGAGGTGGAGAAGGGGGGGCGAGAGCAGGAGCCCCCTGGGGGCTGGAGCCAGCCCCGTGAGGACCACAACCCCTCCCTGCCCAGCACCCCTCAGGCCCAATTCCCCATCAGCGAGTTTCATCCAACCAGGGAGCCTGGTGAAGACAGCTGCAAAGGGACGGAAATGTGCACGGAAAAGAAAGAAGGGGAAGACAGTACCAGGGCCTCCGAGTTGGACGCAGCAGAGTCACTACCGGGGACCTCTGCCTAGCTCCCTCCCTCCACCCCCGCTTTCTTTCCCACCTCAAACCCCCAACTTCAGAGGCAGAGGCTTCTTGAGGCGTCTGCCAAGCCCACCTTCTGTGGGGACTGTGCCTCATGCGTAAGCAGAGCCCTGCTGCTGTGCTTCTGACACAAGACCCTCTCCCAGGGGACAAAACGGAGGAAGCCAGAGTGGGGAGAGATGGGGGCACAGAGAGAGCTGACCGAGAGGGAAGAGAAAGCAAACGAGAGAAGAGGAGGCAGCAGAGGAGGGATGCGGGCGATGATCCTGCTTCCCGACCCGAATTCTGCAATTACACAGCCCCATCATTTACCAACCTTTGGCAAAGTCACCTTTGAGAGTGAGGACTGTGAATAACGATGCTGGGATTCTTGGTGTCCCTGCTCAAGGCTCTACAACGTCGTCCCCACCCTTGGGGTTCATGAAGGAAACTCCTGCCTTTTATTTAAGCCGTTTGAGTGGTTTGGAAGAAAGTGTAGGGGATTCCACCCCAGCTCCAGACCCAGGGGCAGGCCCTGTGCAGCTCGGCAGCCTTGGTGACAAGGTCAGCCCTGCTTCCTCTTTCCACAGCACCACACCATCTGTCCTGGTTCTGGGCCACCAAGAGCTTCCTTCCACTGAGAGAGGAGAAAAGGAAAGTAAGAAAAGATGGTTGGTCAGCATGGTTTCCTGGGGCCAGTTGGCCTCTTCCGAGGTTATCAAGGGTCTGAGAGCTTTTTTAGGCCTAAGTGGAACCAAGTTACTCCCAGGCAGAAAGGCTGTGCTCTAGAGTTCTGATCTGACTAGAGGGATGTTTCCAAACAAGCAGGTGCAGACCCACTCCGGTCTCCCAGAGCACAAGCAGCCCCCGCAGCTGTTCCCGCACTGGACCACCCAGTTTCGTACAGCATGAAGATTCCACAGCCATTTGGAGGCCGAGTTAAGGCAGTTGGTAGGTCTGGGAATAAGGAAAAAGCTCTTTTTTCAACTTTTTAAATTTAAAATAATTTCAGACTTGGAAAAAATGAGGGTAAGATGCAGACTTGATGTCCCTTTACCCTGAAATACTTCACTGTGTATTTCCTAAAGATGAGGACATTCTCTCACAGAACCAGAGTATGACGATCACAATCAGAAAATTAACACTGACACGATGCCATTAATCCAGTCTATGACTTTGTTCAAATTGCATCAACTGTCCCACCAACGTCTTTTACAGCAAAGGGAAAAAGATATTTTTCCTGGTCCAGGATCCAGTCCAGGACTCAAACGGCATCTACTGTCAATCTCTCTCTAGTCTCCCTAATCTGGAAGCATTCTTCAGTTTTTCATGGTCTTGATAGTTTTCAATAATATGAACTAGTTATTGGGTAGAATGTCTGTCACTGGGAAAGACTCACTTTCAATTCACCTTTTTTGTTGATGTTACAGAGGCAGGAGCCACCAGGATGGAATCTAACCAATTACAAAAAATACGTTTAAATAGCCTAAGGTCCAAAGCACCGCAAAGGAGAAAACCCAACAGCCCTTTAGTCTTCGGGCACAAGGGTCAACTGTATGAGGCCCAGGAGGAGGGACAGAAGCTACATAACCACCCTACACACACACACACACACACACACACACACACAGAAAGACACAGGCACACTCATGCACACACAGACACACTCTCTCACACACACAGTGACACACACATACACAGCAGAGCTGAGACGGCTGACAGGACCCGCTGCTTTTTTCATTCAGAGCCAAACACATGATTTTAAACCCACAAGATTCTTTGTGTGAGAGGAGGCAGAATTGCTGAAACTGAGGCATTTTATGGAGTTCAACCACGAGTGAACTATCTCCCTGTCTGCACCGAAAGGCTTAACATATTTCCTCAATTTTAAGACTCACTTTTTTTCAAACATTTGCAAATATTAGGGGAACTTCCCTGGTGGCCCAGTGGTTAAGAATCCGCCTGCCACTGCAGGGGATATGGGTTCGATCCCTGGTCCGGGAAGATCCCACAGGCTGTGGAGCAACTAAGCCCATGCGCCACAACTACTGAAGCCCGCGTACCCTAGAACCGCAACTACTGAGCCCACACACCGCAACTACTGAAGCCGGCGTGTTCCAGGGCCTGTATGTCGCAAATACTGAACCCACGTGCTTCAACTACTGAAGCCTGTGGGCCTAGAGCCCGTGCTCTGCAACAAGAGAAGCCACTGCAATGAGAAGCCTGCACACTGCGACAAAGAGTAGCCCTTGCCTGCCGCAACTAGAGAAAGCCTGCACGCAGCAGCAAAGACCCAATGCAGCCAAAATAAATAAATAAAATAAAATAGGCCTTCCTATTAAAAAAAATGTGCATGTATTAGATTTCAGACGGATCATACAATTAATGAGAACATTTATCAGGGGTGATGTTTCAGCCACCCATCAAGCAGCTATGCAATACAAGGTCTGTTTTATAATTAACATGAGTGTCAGCATAGGGCAATGGTGAGTTCACGGCCCGGCCTAGGGAAGCTCGAGGGACCAGGCAGTGAGGCCTCGGTGGAAAGCACGCACCCCCCTCCCAGCACTCCAGGCAAGCTGCTGCCTTGCTCCTCTTGGAGGACCTTCCTTCTGACTGCAGCTCACCGAACAGAACGGAAAGAACGTAGGACAAAGGATGCAAAGGAAACAAAGTAAAAATCCACTGCCATTGGTTTAAGAGACACGGAAGAACACAGAAGAAGTGGCTAAAAACAGGAAAAGTGGCTGCTTCTAGCAGAACTGGGGGTGGGGAGGAATGAGGCAGAGGACTTTCATTTTCTCAGGGGCTTTTCTTCAACTATGTGCAAGTATTGCTTCAATAAAGATCAAACTTTAAGTTGGCTGCAGCACAGATTGACCAATGTTTTGTATTTCCCCATCATCAAGACTGAGGGAGACTCAGCTCATTCAGCATGTGGCTAGATTCAAATCAAACTCTCAATCATTCCAGTAAACTGGTGCAGCCACTATGGAAAACAGTATGAAGGTTCTTCAAAAAACTGAAAATAGGGACTTCGCTGGTAGTCCAATGGTTAAGACTCTGCGCTCCCAATGCAGGGGGCCCGGGTTCGATCCCTGGTCAGGGAACTAGATCCCGCATGCCACAACTAAAGATCCCACATGCTGCAACTAAAGATCCCGCATGCCGCAACTAAACATCCTGCATGCCGCAACTAAAAAAGATCCCGCGTGCCGCAACTAAAGATTCCGCATGCCACAATGAAGATCCTGCACGCGGCAACAAAGATCCCGCATGTCGCAACTAAGACCCAGCGTAGCCAAGTAAATAAATAATTTTTTTAAACTGAAAATAGAGCTGCCATATGATCCAACAATCCCACTCCTGGGCATATAGCTGGACAAAACTGTAATTCAAAAAGGTACATGCACCCCAATGTTCATAGCAGCACTACTCACAATAGCCAAGACATGGAAACAACCTAAATGTCCATCGACAGATGAATGGATAAAGACGACATGGTACATATATACAATGTAATACTACTCAGCCATAAAGAAGAATGAAATAATGCCATTTGTAGCAACATGGATGGACCTAGAGATTATCATACTAAGTGAAGAAAGTCAGACAGAGAAAGACAAATACCATATGGTATCACTTACATGTGGAATCTAAAATATGACACAAATGAACTTATCTACAAAAGTTTGTGAGGACTCACAAACATAGAGAACAGACTTGTGGTTGCCAAGGGGGTATGGGGGAGGGATGGATTGGGAGTGTAGGATTAGCAGATGCAAACTATTATATAGAGAATGGATAAACAACAAGGTCCTACTGTACAGCACAGAGAACTATATTCAATATCCTGTGATAAACCATAATGGAAAAGAATATGAAAAAGAATACATATATAACTGAATCACTTTGCTATACAGCAGAAATTAACACAACATTGTAAATCAACCATACTTCAATAAAATAAATTTTTTTTTTAATCTCGGTCATTCAATATCAGGGCTGGAAAAGCCACTGCCCATCATTTAGCTGAGAGGCTGCCATTTCACAAAGGAGGAAACTGAAGCCTCTCCCAAGGATGTGTATTTGGCGAGTGTCAGGGCAAAGACTGAACACTTGGTCCCCTATGTTCTAGATCAGCATTCTTTGATCTCACCAGCCTCGGTGAGGACCTCAGAAGATAGAGCCTCCACACCCACAAACACACATATTAAAAACTACTTCAGGGCATGGGCTCCAGCCTCAGACTCCTGGATTCAAATCTTGGGTCCTCATCCCATTGGCCATGTGACCCGTGAGAACTGGTTCAATCTCCATGTCTCATCAATGTCCTCAAGACATTGTGTTAGTTTTGAGAACTAACAGGATAAACTATACAAACTACTTAGCACAATGCTTTTGATAAATAATCGTGACTTTTACGCAGGTGTTGTTATTCAATAAATAGCAATGGTTAGAAAGGGAAGGACCGAAGCTGGCTGAACGTTTTATATGCTAGGTACTGTGCCAGGCACTTTACAGCCATGACCTTATTTAATCCTTAACAACCCTGCAAGATAGGTATTGCTCTTCCCACTTTAGACAGCAGGAAATGAAAAACCCAGAAAAGCTAAAAACCTTGCCAAGACTGCACAGCTTATGAAGAGGCAGGGGGAGAATTCAAACCTAGCTCTCCTGAACTCCCAAGCCCATGCTTTTCCTCTAGTAGCTCCAAAACAAGTTTTCCTATGCTTTTTTGATCCCAAGGTTCACAGCATCAAAGTATGATTTGCTTGAACAAGTTCCAACTTGGGGAGTGGATCCAATTTCCAGCAAATGCATGCAATACCAGGATCCTATTTCTGCAGTGGGGACGCTAGCAAAACCCGTGGCAGGGAAAGAAAGCAGCGCTCAAGAGCTATCCAAGGAGCTTAAGAACCTTCCCCCTGAATTTATAAAGTGTTTGTACTTTAGCTATTGTACTTTGGGGACTCTAGGCTCCACTAATTTTCTGTAATAGGCATTGAAGCCACGGCATAATATTCTCTCAGACAACATTTTTAAGAAACAGGCAAAGCAAAGAATTCCCTATCGCAAGACCCATAGCACTGCTCAAAACTGCTCCCTCTTGCTTTAATTGTTGCTGGCTAGTTTAAGGTTTACTGACAGTACGAATCAAAGTCCTTGCTCAAAACTGCTCCCTCTTGCTTTAGTTGTCGCTGGCTAGTTTAAGGGTTATTGACAGTACAAATCAAAGTCCTTGCTCTGCTGGCTGGTTAACTGTTAAAGCAATTCGGCAAGGCACTGTGAAATGTGGCTGTTCACGAACCAAACGGACATCCTGTGGGCCTCAGAACGAGTCAGTCTCTGTATCACCACCAGGAGTGTGGCCATTCTAAAACAGGGCTGGAAATGCTTTAGGACTGCTCCCATCAAGAGATGGCATCTGGGCCATCTCCTCTTGAACCTGGGCAGGCTCATGGCTGCTTGGACCAGCAGAATACCACAGAAGTGCTGCTATGGGACTTCCAAAGCTGGGATGCTCCCACCTGGTCATCTTGGGATGCCCACTGCGGGGAGCCAGGCACCATGAGGAGGTCAGAGTAACTGGGACCGCCGTGCTGGGACGGTCGGATGTAAACACTGACCACCGACCAGCTGAGCCCCCAGCCAAGAGCCAGTATCCATGGCCAGACACAGGAGTGGGCCTCCTCGGACATCCAGTCCTGTGGGGCATTCGGATGAGCACCCTACCCCACCCCAACCAAAATCTGCCTGCAACTGCTCGAGACTCCTCCAGCGAGAACCATCCTGCAGAGCCCTCTCCAAATTCCCGACCCAACAAATCATGAGCAACATAAAGCATCTGATTTGGGGTAAAGTAGTTTGGGGGGTAATTCATTAGGTAGAAATAGCAACCAGAACCACAAGGAAGGACATCTTCGTTTCATCTCTTCTTCCCAAAAGCTGGTACTCCCCTGGTGGCACAGTGGTTAAGAATCCGCCTGCCAATGCAGGGGACACAGGTTCGATCCCTGGTCTGGGAAGATCCCACATGCCGCGGAGCAACTAAGCCCATGTGCCACAACTACAGAACCTGCGCTCTAGAGTCCGCAAGCCACAACTACTGAGCCCGCGTGCCACAACTAATGAAGCCCGTGCACTCTAGGGCCTGTGTGCTGCAACTACTGAGCCTGCGTGCTGCAACTACTGAGCCCTGTGCTGCAACTACTGAAGCCTGCACACTTAGAGCCCATGCTCTGCAACAAGAGAAGCCACCGCAATGAGAATCAATGCAACAAAAGAGTAGCCCCTGCTCGCCGCAAGTAGAGAAAGGCTGCGCGCAGCAATGAAGACCCAACGCAGCCAAAAATAATTTTTTTTAAAAAAGCCAAAAACCAGGGAAGAGAACATCAAATCTGCAGGTTTCATATCTTATCAGAATGAAGCTGAAGTCTTTTGCGTGTTGGCAACAAAAGGGTCAGGTGGACGAACATACCCGAACCCCGTTCATCATGCTTCGGGTGAGTCTGATGCCACAGAGTATGCGTTTACATTAAGTGGGTTTGGCTGCAGTGAGAATAAACAGCGGATGTTCCTGTCATTGTCTCCCTGCTGGAAGTTTCTTTCTGTCAGAGCAAACATTAATATCTCTTGGATATTCCAGCAAAACACAGCAAAGGAAAAAAGTCAGGCAAAAATAGAATGAAATTGTTTTCCATCTTCCTTTAAGGAAATGAAAGAGGCTGATTCTCTGAGCTCTCTAAGAGTGCTTTTGCAAATTTGCAAATTATCGTCAGACTCTTGGTTAAGATGTGTTGCATAAAAGGGATACAGTCTCTACTGTTAGAAGCATCCATGTGGCAACAGGCAGATTAAGTAACTCTCGGAAAAGAGGGCTGGGCGAAGATACCGGGGATGCTGCCAAAGGATGAGGTTCAGTAGATGTTTAATTCATCCAGCCGACACACATACAAATACACCGCTATGTTCAAAGTTCCTACCATAAACGCTCAGAAGGAAAAATAACAGCTCAATATTAAAAGGCTGCAGCCCACAGGGACCACAGCTCTCTGCCAACAAGGGTATCTGAAGATTCTATCAACCGTGGGGACAACAATGGATCCGCCAACCCTCAGAGCCTGTCTTCTTTTGAGGCGGGGACACCCCTAGACACCCTGGAGTCAGAGGGAAGGTATCCCGGATAAACATGGGGACACAGTCATGTCACTGTACTACAACAGCAATGGCCTGTGTTCCAACAATGGTGCCAGCTAAGGGGCCAGGAAAGTTTACATACTATCTCACTGGTCTTTAAAAGAAAGACACATCTGATTTTTTTAAAGCAGTAGACTCCATTTCAATATTGACAGTTATTTCTATATTCTAGCCAACAGCCCACACTAATATCATTTTGCCTAAGTGACTACAGTGAATGACGCCCACTTATATGTGCCCACAAGTCTTTATCCATGTAGAAAGGATGCTACTACTCAAATCCATATAGTAACTAAGTTTGAATATCTAAATATTCTTAATATTTGGAATGTTTCCCACTGTTCTATCTTGGTGATTGTTTTGTATTTTCATAAATGAGGGTCTCTTGACTGCAGACAATTCTAAAATGCCTTTAAGGCACTTTTCATCGCTCCGTGAATTACCACATGAGAGTTTAACAATACAGTAATTCAGCAAGCAAACCCACCAACATCTGCGTTTATCTACAATTAGGGCAGGGACTACCAATCTGAAAGTTTTTTCCCAGCAGCCTTCATCGTTCCTAAAATTCCTTCCAAAGACATTCATCTCTTTGACTCATAAAGACATCTTTTTATAATAGTGCTTTGTTCTCCACCCTCATGCCCTGCCTATGAAAATGATAAAATATGGTCATTGCAAATAATTCAGAAAACATCAAGAAATGAAAAATTAAACTCACCAGCATTCTTAGCAACCAGCACTACCCACTAGTAACATCTGAGGGTACATACTTCTCAGACTCTGTGGTAATGCATCCCTCTACTCCATCACCAACCAACATGAATCAACACTTCTGTAGAATACAACAAAAATAAACTAGAAAAGTGAAAAGCCACTTGGATGTCACAGCAATGTCAAACTGCTAAAGAGAAGAATTTCTAAAGTCTTACTCTCAATTTCTCTGCATACTTCACCTTAACTGGTAACAAGCAGATCATAGCCTGTGGACCACACTATGAATATCTCTGTTCTAGACATTTTTTCTGTTAAATATACATGTTCTTTTACTGTATGTATATATGATTTTACATATACTCTACACATAGCTTTATATGTTTTCCCCCACTAGATTTTTTTTCCACTAAATAGATCATGGCCATGGGTCCACAACTACACATGTCGTCCTATTTTAATGCAAAACACTCTTCAAACCCTGGCATCTCCAAGCAGGGCAGAATCTTATACCTCCATGAGCTAAGACCTCTGGGAGTGAGGGCTTAGGGGAGGGGAAGGAGGTCACAGGTTGTGCTTTAGCAGTGTTGCCATTGTGCCCAGGGTTGGCCCTGCCTAAGGAAAGCCCAGGGACCAGTGCATTTCCAGAGCAGGCGCTAGGGAAAAGGGACCTGCCGGTTTTGCAGGACACTGTGTATGGCAACGCCAAGAGCCACGAGTCCACAAGGTGTTTGGTTCTAACCACAAACTCCAGCCATTCATTCCAACATTCATCGTACCCCTGTGTGCAGGCACCGCATGAGATACTAGGGCACAAAGATGGGGAGGCCAAGCCCCTCCCTCCAGGGGCCTAGTCCCTTGGGGGGAACCAAATACACAAATGACCAGAACACAGCCTAATGGATATGCGTGAGGCTGCCAGTGCCGGTGAGGACAGACTCCTGGGCACCGCCACCCCCC
The DNA here is from genome assembly GCF_025265405.1 of Mesoplodon densirostris. Taxonomy (NCBI): domain Eukaryota; kingdom Metazoa; phylum Chordata; class Mammalia; order Artiodactyla; family Ziphiidae; genus Mesoplodon; species Mesoplodon densirostris. Next base: position 122,263,477 of record NC_082665.1, read on the forward strand.
CCACCCCGCCTCCCCCCCACCCCTGGAGAGATTCTGAGTCATCAGGTCTGGGTGGGGCCCAAGACTCTGCAATTCCAGCTTGGTCCCGCGCTGCAAAGACCACACTTTGATGGCACTACTCTAGGGCACTGGTTCACCACCAGGGGCAACTCTGCCCCCCTCCCCTGGGACACTTGCAAGTCTGGAGACATGCTTGTCTGTCACAACTGGGGGGTGGGGGTGGGGTTGACTGGCCTTTAGTGAGTCGATGCTGCTAACCCTCCTACAGTGGGCAAGACAGCCCCCCACAACAAAGAACGTCAATAGACGATATCAACAGCACAGTTGGGCAACTCCTCGAGAGCAAGACACTTGAACTCCAGGCCTCAGTTTTGTTATCAGCAAAATGGGGATGATAGTATCTACCACAGAAAGTCGTGCTGAGCATTCAGTGACTTTATGCAAAGTGCTTAGAACAGGGTCTGGTACATGGTAGGCATTTATTATTATTATTGTTATTATCATTAGCTATCATTATTATTGAACAGCAGACAAAAACAAGCAGAAAAGACATTCCAGGATGGACACAAGTCCTTCCTGCAAGTACCCACCACGCTGCGGCCCTCACCTGCCCTGCTGCAGTAACAGCAGCAATGATGTTTATTCGTGGCTTACTACGCACCAGCAGTGGAATGAGGAAACTGAGGCCCAGAGACATTAAGTAACTTGCCCAAGGTCACACAGCCACGAAGGGGTAACCTGTGGACATTCATCCACTCAAACATCTACTGAGCACCCATTATGTGCCAGGCAAATACCAGGAGAAGACAGCCTAACACAGCAGGGCTCATGCAGGGAAACAACCGATTTCCACACCCTGCAGACCAGCCACAGAGCAAAGCCCTGTTGCTCCAGAGACTGCAGAGTCCACCCTGCTGTAATCCTAGCCTTACGAGCCCTCTCTCTGGCCCGTTGCCCAGAGCCGGTCTCTGACAAAGAGACGTCATGGCAGGGCCTGAGGGGAAGAGGGCAGAGCTGCGGTGGGCCTGGCTCCAATGCACATCTCGATGGAACTTTCTCTGCATCCGGCGGTCCCCGGCGCTCGCTGCCATCCCCGCACGCAGGAAGCCTCTCCCTCACCCAGGCTGTGCAGCTAGCAAAGCCCTCCCTCACACAGTGTCTCCTCCTGTCCCCCAGGCCACCCAGGAAGAATAACTACGCCAGTTCACAGACGAGGGGACTCAGGCTCCAAAGGGGCAAGTGCCCCCAAAAGTCAGCAGAGCTCGGGTTCTAACCACGTCACCTGATGCCAAGACGTCCCTCCACCCACCCCTTCCCCATGACTTTGGGTTTTTTCCCCCTTGACTCTAAAGTAATACAATTCAGTGCAAATAATTCAGAAAATATAGAAAAGTAGAAAGAGAATACGTCTTACTCAACTCTCACCAGATATAACTGGCATGTAATCCTTTCCTGATATTTTTATGCTTATAAACATATATTTTAGAATAGCATCATGAGTCTAAATCATGACTCCAAGCTTTTGGAACCTGTTTTCCATTCAGATGCCTTTCTAGGTTAATAACAAGCTGTGTCATCATCTAAAAGCCTGGATTCTCTTAGCTAACGCCTGGGCTTGGTATTCATTTATTTCCTCAACCCCCTACTGACAGTCACGCAGACTCACAATTTTTCCAACATTTTTAAACAATGCTGTAGTGAGCACTGTTGGACCTGCATCCTTGCCCAGTTAACCCCTTAGAATAAATTCTTACAAGTGCAACTGCTGCGTCAAAAGTCACTGTCCCCCAACATCCAAGCAGCAGTGTGGGGACCACCACCCAAGCAGGAAGCCCTAAGGCCTACTATTCCAATGGCCAAACTTCAGGTCAGAGCTGTGGGGACAGAAGTAGCCCCAGCTCAGGGGCCCAGGAGGCCCAGTAAAGACCTCAAGTGTGTTGATCTTTACAACCAGCCAATGAACAAAGGGTCCCATCAACAATGCTCCTGCCCCTAGCACTGCACAGGCTGCAAGGCCTCGACTCCAATACCCCCTATTGCAGCAAAGCGTCCTCCGGCTCCCAAGACCCTGCCCGGGTCCCTCGCTCTGTGGCCAAGGCTTGAATCCAGGACCCCCTCACCGCCCCCCCACCCCCGCAAGGCGAGAACCCCACACAGGACTCAGCCCGCAGGGGGCCCTCAGTGCCGGTTCCATGAACGCCTCCAGGCCACTGTTTCCTCAAACTAGATCTAACCTGGCTACAAAAGAGATCCCAGCCTCACTCATGCACCACCACCACACACACACACACACACACACACACACACACACACACACACACACACACACACACACACACTCTCTCTCTCTCTCTCTCTCTCTCTCTCTCTCTCTCTCTCTCTCTCTCTCTCTCTCTCTCTCTCTCTCTTTTCAAGGGGAAAGTGCTAAGATGTGACAGGCACTGTCCTCTCAGAAAAGAATCTCTCTCCCCCTGACTTGTGTGAAAAATTCATTACAAGCGAGTCCAGGCTGCTCCCAATTCACCCCCTCCCCCACCCCCTCCCCCGGGTTTCCAAGCTCAGGACAGTCTTCTTTTTAATTTCTTTCTTTTTTTTTTTTTTTTTTTTAATTTAAGAGAAAATGTTTGCTGGTTTCTGGGGCAAAGGCAGATTCTGGGTGCAGGCCTTATGCGAGTCTGAGGAACACAGATGTCCAGAATCAAATGCTTTTCAAACCGCCCTCACCCAAGCACTGAGGGGAAGCGCACGGCCATTTACAATCAACCTCCCTTCCCTCCCCCCAGGGAAGGACAGGGTGGAAAAGTCGGCTTGTGATTGATTACTCAGAGCCAGGAAAGCTGTCTGTGGACAGCTAGGCCTGGCTGTGTCCTTCCCCCTCCTCCTGGACCATTTCACACCCTAGAACAGCCCGCCTTCAGAGGGAGCAGGGGGAATACAAAAACACTACACATCATAGTAAAAAATAAATAACTGGCATGGACTATTACAAATCTTGATTAAAATGATTTAGAAACTCTCTGTGCTGCCTCTTGTTTTAACAAACGTTTGAGAAGAGATCGCTCTATTGGGTACGCATTGTAAAAGGGCATCAGCACATTTACCTGGACTGCCCCACCTGGCAGGGCTGCTGGGCACTGAATGACCTGTTTATCTCTCTCCATCCATCGTTCTCCCCACCCCCAGCGCACTGCCCCCCCTGGCTGGTCCTGGGCCGGGCCAAGCCTCTCTCTCTCTCACCTTAGCACTGGCTGTTCCCGCTGCTGGAACGCCCTTCCCACACAAGGCCCCGAGGCTCGCTCCCTCCAGATGGGCTTTCACGGAAGCAAATAGTAGATGCTCAAGAAATAACTCCATGAGTTAATAATTAAAGCTGACTAACCAATGCGCCTGTGGGAAAATACATGTGCTTTCTTAACTTGAAACATCAGGCTTATATCCAAGAGCCTCTCTGGTTAAAAGGTTACTCCCTTCAACAGCTTGAAAAGGCTGGCTCTCTCAACACAAATCAGAGTGCCAAGGGGATACCATGCCATCCAGACAAGGTCAGAGGCAAACCGTGGTCATGGGAAGGGGCAGCTGTCTGCCTGACAACAGGCCAGCCATCAGACACCTTTGGTCATCTCCCATTTAAACTGCCGAGACACGGAATGGGATCCAAGGGCGAATCCCAGCTGACACCTCAGCTGCGGCTGCCCAGAGGCAACTGCGCCACAAACTGGTCACCAATTCGTTGTTTTTTCAATTTTTTTATACAATTTGGAAAGGATACTTTCCATTTACAGTTATTACCAAATATTGGTTATTTTCTCCGTGTTGTACAATACCTCCTTGAGCCTCTCTTACACCCAATACTTTGTACTGGTAACCACTAGTTTGTTTCTATATCTGTGAGTCGTTTCTTTTATGTTATATTCACTAGTTGGTTGTATTTTTTAGATTCCACATATAAGCACTATCATACAGTGTTTGTCTGCCTTATTTCACTTAGCATAATGTCGTCCAAATCTATCCATGTTGCTGTAAATGGCATTATTTCATTTTTTATGGCTGAGTAATATTCCACTGTGTATATGTACCACATCTTCTTTATCCATTCATCTGTCAATGAACACTTAGGTTGCTTCCATATCTTGGATATTGTAAATAGTGCTATGAACATTGGGGTCGCCAATCTGCTTTAATCACTCAAAGTCAGGAGGGGTGTTGGGCCCTGCAGACCATAATCAAAAAGCAAAGGAAAGGAAATGCAGACAGCAAAAGACCCTCCCTTAGTGGCTGTGAATTATATACAGTCAGTCCTCATTATTTGTGGATCCCAAATTTGTGAATCTGCTTACTCACTAAAACTGATGCCAAAATCAATACCGTGCTGCTCTACAGTCATTTGTGGACCTGCACAGAGTGGCTTCCAGGGAGGATGAACAGACGCCCGCCACCCTGGTCCAGCTCTCATGCTGTAAACAAACATCCTTTACACAGTCCATTTAGTGCCACGCTTTCTGCACTTTTGTGCTTTGTGTTGGTGATTTGGCTGTTTAAAACAGCCCTCAAGCCTAGTGCTGAAGTGCTGGCTAGTGTCCTAAGCCCAGGAAAGCTGTGGTGAGCATTATGGAGAAAACACGTGTTAAATGAGCTTCGATCAGGCTGAGCCATGGTGCTGATGGCCAAGTTCAACCAACAATACGCATTAAGTAAGGTGTCTTTAAACAAAAACACACATAACACACGGTTACGTACTGATCAGTGGATGAAGGTGTTGGGACCAGAGGCTCACAGGAGCCTAATGAGGTTTAAGTTCCCAAAAGCCGCTGGTCACAACATCTCCCTTGGGAGCCACGGCTCAGTATTCACTAATTCAAGGCTCACGGCGACCTTAGTGAAAACTACCACGAATAAGGACAACTGATCATATACTAAGGTGGCTGCTTCCTGCCCCGCGTCCTCTGGCATCCCCTCCCCGCCCCCGCCATCATCCCCACTGCTCTCTCCATCTGCCACTCCACACACGGGCCCCCTTGCTCAGCAGGCTTCTGCTCAGGTGTCTTCTGGAGACTCCTCTGTCACATCACTCTTCTACTGGACTCATCACAATCAGTAAGTACTAGCCAACCCTCCACGCCTCACCCCAACCTGAAACGTCAACTCCCAGAGGCAAAGCCTCTGTCTTGTACCCATATCTACCTGTATCTGCAGGGGCCACAGTGCCTAACACAAGGTGGGTGGCCAGTGCCCGTCTGAAGGGACACAGCCCACCACACACACGGCCACAAGGTCCCTGGCGGGTTCTGGGATCATGACAAGCATCCAGAGAGCCTGCAAGGAGGCTGAAACCCCACAGATTAGACGCCCACTGTGGCCCAGGGCCACGTGCACCTCCTGTGCACTTGAAACGTGGCTGGTCCAAAGTGAGACGTGCTCTAGGTGTAACAGATGCACAAGATTTCCAAGACTTGGTACAAAAATATATGTAAAACATCTCATTCATGATTGTATTGATTCCATATTGAAATTATTGTATCTTGGACATTCTGGGTTAAAGGAACTAGATTAAAATTAACTTCACCTGTTTCCTGTTGCTTTTGAGCGTGGCTGCTAGGAAGTTTTCATGACGTACAGAGCTTGGCACTATACTTGTCTGAGTACACCTGGGTTATAATAATGCCATGGAAAGGGCAGCCAGTGACACAGGCCAGCCCTGACCACCTCTCTCGGCTACTGGCTAATACTCTCCAGAGGCAGGCAGGAAACACCTGTCCCGTGGCTTCCTGTGACACACAAAGACCTAAGTGTGTTCCAAAAGAGGGCTCAGAAATCAAGGCTGAAAAGAGTTAAGAGATGAAACAATTGTGCCCTCAGAAGGGGAGCACCACCATAACAGGGGCCAGTATCGAGCAGGTCTACAGATATGTGTTGAATGAATAAACCAGTACTTTGCAAAAAAAAAAAAAAAACAACGATTTCTAAGTTGTCTGCTCATATTTGGGATAGAATACAAGAGCTGGAGGGGACCTGGAAAATGACCAGGCTCTGCCATGTCGCTGAACTGTGAGGACGCTGTGCTTCCGTGTCCTTCCCTGAAGAAGAGGTGGTCCCTGCCGGTCCCTACCTGCCAGGCCCACAGTGTCCAGTAGAACTTTCTATGATGATGGGAGTCTTTTCTGATCTGTCCATTACAGTGCCTACTGGGCCCTCGAAACGTGGCTACTGTGACTGAGGAAGTGAAATTTAATCTTATTTAACTGTAATTAATTTAAGTTTAAATTCAAATAGCCACATGTGGCAAAAGGCTGCCATCCTGGACAGCACAGCTCTGGCCTGCTGCGACAGGCAGGAAGGAGATAAAGCTTGTAAAAAGCACTTTGGAAATGCCAAATCCTGACAGAAATGGTAGGGGTTTTGTTGTTGAATGTATTACAAATGCGAGATTCTGAGAGATTTCAATTGCCCAACGAAGAAACTTGATTCATCGTAAGTGAAAAAATTTAAACACACAGATTGTACTTCACCTGGGGGAGAAGTGTGTTCACAGACACCTGTAATCAGAACAGAGCAAGAACGCTTCACACACAGCTCAGAAAACTAGCTTTAACCCTCCGGGCCACAGTACCTCCAGGGCCTCGACAAGCAGGCAGAAATCAAGGTTGCCAGGGTGTTGCTGGTAAGATTACATTCCTATCTCCCACCCCCTCACTCTAAGGACCAGCGGTGTCCTGCCCCTTCCGCTGACCTTCCCTGCCATTCCTCCTGCTACAGAAACGGGTCCTCCCACAGCCCTCAGACAAAAGCAGGGGTTGTTCAAATTTGATGGATGGTAAAACCAACCAGTGCTGAAAAGGGATGCGGACTAAGTGGGAGCTGTGAAGAATGCTAATCTGTTTACACTCAGGTTGGAAGATGCTCATGAAATTCAAATCAAGTTCTCGGCTCCCAAGATTCTTCCCAGCAGGAAAGCCCTTCCCAGTCTAAACAGCTTTTCGGTACCATTAAGATCATTATATTCTATGCACAAGCAGACAATAAAGAAAAAAAAGCAGGGGAGTGGAAGGGGGGGTGAATGATTAGGGCCGGAAAGTCAAACAAGTCTAAGTCTTTCTGAGGAAACACACAATATTTCCAAGTACCAGTGTAAGGAGCTGCCCTAAAATATTTAAAAGATTTTGTGAGCTCATTCATTCTTGTCCATTAAAGAGCACAGCTACTTTTCCCCTCAGTCCTTTTAACTTTTCCACAGACACATTAACTTTAGGGCTTAAGCGTGTGTAATGCCCTTGGTTTGGGCCCCTCGGAGCTTCCATGATGAAAACCACGTGAAACTGGATCCACACGTGTTCCACCCACAAGCTGGCCTCAGTGGTGTAATTTATTCTGTCAGGCAGCAGCAGGCTGTTGCTCAACTTCGAGGACGGAATGCCAGCAACCACCCTCCAGCTATTAAAACAAAATGAACCAGCCTGGGGTCAGCGGGACAGACGCCACTTCACTGAGAAAAGAGACCCAGCTTTCCGTACCTCAAGTTCAGTCTCCCGTCTGTTTATATCATCCGTGGATTGATTTAACTTCTCCAGTTCCCCCTGATGAAGAAAAGGGACAGAGAAAAGATTCAGGGATTTGTCTTTTGTTGCCAGTATGACTCAGCCCCAGTACCTGCAAATTACTCTGGCACAATTTGTAGGAAGAGGAACGAGTCAGTGGTAATTCTCAAGGAAAACAGTTGAGCCTTGGCTGGAAGAACAAATGAATGTCAGCATTTCTGAAACCTTTTTCTTGATGGTGGTCTTTTTGAAAATGACTTTAAGGTCCTAGGAATTTGTCTTCTCTTAGAAGGTCAATTATCTATTCCAGGTATGTGCCTTCAGGTAAACCCACCTGTTACAAATGGTTTAGAGGCTGAATCAAAACAATGCTTTCTGCTTTAGAGCAAGGATTTTGCAGAAAAGATAATAAAAGAAAACAAAGCCAAGCCTAAAGTATAAACCCAATGAAATAATTTAAATCAAGGGTACAATTCTGGCATTATCTCATCCATGGTTGAGTATTTTTCTGTAGGAATGAAAAGTCTTTTCAAACTGCCAGTTATTCAACCTACCTGGCTGTTTTACAAAACAAACAACTAAAACTAGCTTTAATCCTGATCCTTTAAATAAACATTTACACACTGACATTTTGTTAAAAAAAGTGCCCAGCGTGAAGTTAACTCATTTTACTCAGCAAACAAAGGACCTTGTGAACAGAATTCCCCTGCCAAGAAAAGAAAATTGAGTAGCCCGAACTGATTTTAATAGAATTCCTAATGCAAAGATTTTTCCACCTGATTTTTATCTTGCTAACCTGCCATAACAATTCATTTAAATGCAACAGCTGAGTTAAATGAGCTTTTAATTGATCTGCGAGCTTAAAAACCAATTAAGTCTCCAGAAACTGCAGCACATGCTGAAAAGCAATATTTAAAATAAAAAATAAATAAAAAACAGCTTTATGGAAAGGGTAGAAAAACGGGTCTTCGAAAGCTATGTGATGTGCTTTTTGCTTGGAGGGTGAAGAGGTTAAGCTGTCACTCCGAGATCTCGGCTTGGAAATCGTTTTTAATCATCTCCCAGAGAAATGGAGGCACAGGAACCGGGCCAACCCTCTTGCCTTCTCGCGCGTCAGCTATGCGCACCGCTTGTCCCAGATTTCTGTTCACACCCGACCTCATATGGAGGGAAAGCTGGGTTTTAAACCGCTTGAGGCCAAGCGGAGAGCTGAGCCAGTGGTGACAATAAGCCCTTCGGTTTGCTAACAATGAATCAGAGGAGAAAGGAGATGGCTCAGGCCGGGCACCTCTGCCAGCAGGAGGCTCCGACCCCCAGGCACGGGTGGCCGCCCACCTGCAGGGGCCGACGACGCCCACCGCCCCGGGAGCCCGCGCCTAAGCGGCCGGCCCGGCTCCCGGAGCCCGGAGGTTGTGCAAAGCCCGCGGCGCCGCGAGCCCGGCCGGGTACCCAGACGCCGGCGTGGCGCCCCCGCCCCCTTTCCTCTTTGTTGCGCAACCGCCCGCAGCGCTGGGCACGCTGCTGCGACCCCCGGATCCTGCCGGGGAATCCCGGCGATAGAGTCAGGCTGCGTCCACGCGGGCACCGCAGCCTCCCAGGAACCGGGGGAAACCGGGTTCTCAGACCCTCTCCTCCAGCCCCGGACTTACGCTGCCACCTCCCCCGGGCTCAAGCACCGGTGGGGGTTGGGGGAGGCGGCTGCGAGGTGGACTCATTGCAGATGCCGGGGTCCTTGTGCACCCCCGCGCGCCCTACCTGGATCCGGGGGTCCACCTCTTCCTCCTCCTCCAGCCCCGGCTCCATCCCCTCCTCCTCTTCCTCCGAGTCCCGGGCTGGCGGCGGCAGCTCGGCCGGCTCCTCCGGACGGCTCCGCTTCGGCGCCGCGTCCATGCGGGCGGCGGACTTGGGAGCGCGGGGGTGTCGGCCGCAGACTGGGCCGGAGCCGTCTGGCCACCGCCCGGCGCCCTCAGAAGGCGCCGCTCGCCGCCGCGGGTTCCCGGGCCCAGCTCAGGAGGAAGTGGGCGCGGTCGCCCCCTCTCCGCCGTGGCCGTCAGCGCAGCGCCGCCCGCTCCGCCCCCAGCCCGCCGGCTCTGCGCGGCCCCGACTCTAGACCTGGCCGGCCGGCCGGCCGGGATAGCTGGGGCTCCGTCACAAAACCTCACTCCCGGAACACGTGAGGGTGGTGAAATGGGGGAGCCCTCACCCCCCTTTACCATAGCAGCCCGACTAGATCACAATTTGCCCAACGTCGGCCGCCTGGTGTCAAGGTGCTTTTCTCTCCCTCCCTCCTCTGCTAAGGCAATTGACTGCATGCAAGGAAAGTTTGGGGTATTCCCACCATCTGAAGGCACCTTTAGAAGCTTGTACTCAGTGACCCTGGACCAGTTTCAAGACTCACTCAAACCCCTGTGTACACTCAAAGCGCTTTTGTCCCCTTGGGTTAACCTGGGGAAATGTGTGTACCTGAAGATTTCCCCAGAAAAGGGAACTGAAACATGCTTACATAGACACAAAAGAACAAAGAAGGGAGCCAGCTGCAGCTCCTTGCGTGGATTCCTTGCCCAAAGGCTGTGGTCCCCACTGAGCAGAGCTCCATACGCAAGCTCCTGTGCTTTCACAGTTGCGGGATGGCCCTACCTGAAGAGGCAGGAAGCATGGAAAATCCATTGATCAGGGATGTGCGTGGTGAGTGGGTGCCTGCCAGTACACCCTTCTCAAGGAGATGCGAGTGCAACCCCTGTTCATGGGCACGCGCCATCCAAGGATTTGTGAACTGGTGAGGTTTCCTGCCCACCCTGAACGAGCAGAGAGCCAGAACTTGCCTGGCAAATTCAACATCACAAAAAGCCAAAGAATAAGGGGAATGTTTGTGCTTTTATGAAATGGCAGGGCCACTGTGATGTCAGGAGAGCGGAAGGTCAGATGACCTTAGCAAAGCAAGCAAGGACATTGCCACTGGCCATTGCTAATGTCTCCTTCACTACAAAAATGCAGAGCATACACACTTTCTACACAGAAGCTTGTGGCCTGTGGGCTCTGTGAGTTCGGAGGGCAGACTTGCTTGAGAAAGGAGCTTCTTCCCGAGAGCCTGTCATTAAAGCCAACCTTGGGAAACGTGCTTATGATGGTTTTATGAAAAGCTAAGTTGGGGGGGGTTACTCCTTGGGCAAGGTTCCACCCTATACACTCTGGCACTGTGGTCCACCATCACAGGAGCTTGCTTGTCTCCTGGAGGTAACACAGGTGTACACCATGGGTTTGGTTGTGAACAGGTCACACCTGTTCACTGTTCTTTAAATCAAGTGAAAGTCAGCAGTTCTTTTGTGAGATGTTCTCAAGTTCCCTGCTAAAGACATAGTTGCTTTTCATCTTTCAGGGATGGATGAAGGCAGGGTCAAGATGGCCATTAAGAGTCACAGACTGAGACAGAGGTTGAAAACAAGTGAGGTCAGCCCTGATTCTAAATGCTTCCCAAGTGGTGGAACCTCATCATCACCATTCAAACAATAGCCTCCAAATTACATTACTGTTTAAGCTTAGATCTAAGAGCAATAGGGTGGTTCAAAATGCCTTTATGGGGGGACTTCCCTGATGGCTCAGTGGTTAAGAATCCGCCTGCCAATGCAGGGGACACGGTTTTGATCCCTGGTCCGGGAAGATCCCACATGCCAAGGAGCAACTAAGCCCATGCGCCACAACTACTGAGCCTGCACTCTAGAGCCCGCGAGCCACGACTACTGAGTCTGCATGCTGCAACTACTGAAGCGCACGTGCCTAGAGCCCATGCTCCGCAACAAGAGAAGCCCGTGAACTGCAAAGAAGAGTAGCCCCTGCTCGCCACAACTAGAGAAAGCCCCTGTGCAACAACAAAGACCCAACACAGCCAATAATAATAATAATAATAAAAATAAATACATAAATAAAATGTAGTCTCTTTTAAAAAAATGCCTTTATGGGATGTAGGGAAACTGCTCCTGAACACTGAATATCACTGTAGACTTTTGTTGTTTTATTTTTAGAAGACCTGGGCCAGCTATAGCATGATGTTCTAAAGTTAAAATAAGGAAAATAAATAAACCATAGCAGTACTATATATTTCTATTGACACATACAAATGCACATCAATGCATAGAAAAGGGTCTGGAAGGAAGATTCATACCCAACAAAGAGTGGCTAGCCCTGGAAAAGGCAGTATGGAGGGGCCCAAGATTGGCTAGGATGGGGTTGGGCATGGCAAAGGGAACTTTTAATCTCTCGATAATGTTTTCATTTTTTACAAGGAGGATGTATTTATGATTATTTGTGTAATTCTAAAATAAATTAAAAATAATGCATACTGTATTAGTTTTCTGTTGCTACCACAAATTTAGTGGCTTAAAACAGCATTTGTTCATTACCTCACAGTTCTGTAGGCCTGATGTTGAGGCAAGGTGTGACTAGCTTGCCTGACGTTGAGGCAGGGTGTGACTAGCTTCTCTGCTCAGAGTCTCCCAGACTGAACCAGGGTGTTGATCAGGCTGCATTCCTTTCGGAAGGCTCTGAGGAAAAAGTCCTTCCAAGCTTATTTAGGTTGCTGGCTGAATTCAGTTCCTTGTGGTTGTAGGACTAAGGTCCCCATTTCCTTGCTCTCAGCCAAGGGCCAACCTGAATTCCTTGCCACATGGCCCCCTCCATCTTCAAAGCCAGCAGCAGAGAATTTCCTTGGGTTGAGTCCATCTCACACTACAATCTACTCTTCAGGAAAAGCCCAGTCCCTTTTAAGGATTCACTTGATTAGGTCAGGTCCACACAGAATAAGGTCAACTGTGCCATATTCACAACCTAATCATGGTGGTGACTGTCCCATCATATTTACAAGCTCCCACATTTTACAGGAATATGTACAGCAGGGGGCAGGAAATGGGGCAATCTTATACTTCTGACTACCTCACATACTAAGAAGGCAAGCCATGTAAGTGGCTCGTAACCCAAGCAAATGCTTAGTATTTATTTTAGCTGCCATATTGATCTAGATGAGTGGTTCTAAAGGTATGGGCTGGAGACTTCTGAAGTTCTCTGAGAACTTTCAGGATGCCCATGAGATCAAAACTAGTTTTAGACAAATACTAGACAAGACTTGCTTTTCCCACTCTCATTCTCTTACAAGTATTCACTGGAGTTTCCCAGAAGTTACATGGCACATGATACAACAGACTGAATGCAGAAGATACGAGAATCCAGCTTCGTCTTGCTAAAGCCACCTGTTAAAGAGATGTGCAAAAATGTAAAACAATGCCCTTCTCACTATTTGTTTTGTTTTGGAAACAATTTTATTTTTCATTTTGGAAATGAGTTATTTTTCATAAAATTATGATATTTATGTTAACATGTAGTGAATGTGTTGTTATTTTTAGATGAATTAATTTAAAAAGTTTTAAAAATTGTTTTAATTTCTACACAGTAACCACCTGTAGATGCAACCGCATAAACAACAGCTCTTTGAGATCTTCAATGGCTTAAAAAAATATAAAGAAGTACTAGCAACAAAAAGTTTGAGAACCACTGAGCTAGAGGAAACATATCCTCCAGTTTGAGTTATCCATTTTTATTTCCATAAATGTTCCACTGCCTCCTTCACTCAAAAGATTCATCACCCCTCCCAAGACCCCATTGGTGGAGTATTTGGGGCACAGTACATTTTTGTCCATTTCAAAAGACTTTAAATATAATTTAATAATTTAAGTGATTGAGATCATTAGATAAGGTGCTGCTTATGTATGGTTATTTCCTGGGATCTATATTTTGTCAATTCCTATGAAGAATTCATCACCCAGTTATAACATTGCCCCTTTGGAGAAACAGTCAGCTTTTTAGTGCCTTGTGTGTGATGTGGTTTCTGAGAACATGCCTCTGCTTGCCAGGCTTTGGGAGGTCCCGAGTGGTGGGGGGCACACCTGTACCAGAGCTGTGATTTTTGGCAGCCTGATCACATGGTGCGTGATGTGGGCAAAGTGGGGATGGCCAACATCTTAGCAGAATCCTGAGGACTGCTTTACTAGGAGACATACTCCCTGTTGTCCACTGAAGAAAAATGCACAGCCTGAAAGTTGCGAGTTATGTTTTATTTGGGGAACGTCCTGAGGACTATAGCCCGGGAGGCAGCCTCTCAGGCAGCTCTGAAGGAACTGCTCCAAAGAGGTGGGGGAAGCCAGGACATTTAAAAGTTTTTGCTGGGGGTGGGGGGAAACACGTAGCCAAACATCAAAAGATGACTGCTAATCACAAAAACAGACATCTCAAGTTAATGATTTTCATGCTTTTCTATGTATGTGAAGATGCAAGTGTCTGGGCTCATTGAAATTATTCCTTAGATGTGCATAGTAACTATCTAGGGCCAGTACCCTGGTTTTCTCCATCCTGAATCCCCTCAGGGTTCGCCAGCAGGGCTGATGACTTGATGGCTGCAACATTCTTTGTCCACACTGTTCAATTTATTTTTACTATCTCCTTGTAGTGTGGTTAAACTGGGGGGAAATATGTGTTTGTTCCCTGCCCCTCCACTTCCTCAAGCTGAAAATCTTCCTTGAAGATTTTCTTCCAGCGCAGTGGGCTGACATTTAGAAAGAAGGAGGAAAAAGGTATCTGGCAGGATGAACCTAGGTTTACATATTTCTCCATATTGGGTCCTTATTTGTCATGATCTGGTTTCTTTCATGGGATTAATGTCAACCTCTCCTTTTGTAACCCCACCTCCTCACTGGTGTCACACATTTATCATCCAAGCCTCCTCCTCCCTGAATTATAAAGCAAGCAAGTGTCCAGCAAAGGGAGACCCTCTCCTTATTTAGTCCCCCAGTTGGAGTGAGCATTTGGGGATGTTTCTATTTCCATAGGTGTGGAAAGAAACTTGGGTTTATTTAATAAACACGCAAAGAAAATCCTGCCATGTTCAAGGGACCTCACATTCCTGTCTTCAGGTGAAGAGAGGGTCTCTAACTGTGTTTAAAATGTTCTCGGCCTTTTTTGTGAAAAGAGAAACGTGACCTTTTCCCCCAAACTCATGAACACCAAGGAGTGGAGGCCTGAGAGGAAGTAAGGAGGTCTGCTGACCTCAGGGAGCTTGGATGGAGTTTAGGGCAGAATGAGGGATAGTGCTGACCATTCACCTGGCTGAAGGAGCAGCCCTTTCCCTCCTGGCTGCTGTAAAGGGCTGTGTCACACTCTATGGGAACACAGAGGTCATCCCATCTTCTGCCTGCAAGGGCCAGCGTGGTTTTACAGAGAAGATGACACTGGGCCTTGAATAATAAACAGAATTTCCTCAAACAAGGGAGGAGGATTTTGCCAAAGAAAGAAAGAAAGGGCTTCCCAGATAGGCAATAACATGGGGAAATCATGGAGGGGGTGGACCGGTCAGGAATAGCGGAGAGAGAGACCATGTCAACTTGGGACCCAGGAGGGACAGTGGGAATTGGAAGGGGCAGGGGATGAAGCCTAAAGTAGAGTCTGGGGCAGGTCCTCAAGGGCCATGAGTGACAGGCTCAACCTTTGAACTACAGACCATAGACAATGAGATGCTGTTCACTCGTTTGTCCATTTATTCATCCAACAAATATTAACTGAGTACTTAGTATGTTTTAGACACTATACCAGAGGCCAAGGTATCACTATGAACAAAAGACACTACCTCCCTGCTGTCATGGAGATAAATGTATAATAGGTCAGGGTGATCAGGGCCAAGGGCCAAGTAGGAGATGGACAGAGAAAGAGGGGTGCTGTTGTGGTTATGGAGAAGGCTCCTTGAGAAGGGCACTTTGAGTCAAGACCCCAAAGAAATGAGAGAGCAAACCCCCCGTCCCTTTGGGGAAGAGCACTCCAGCGCCTGAAGCATGTGTAGGGGTCCCAGGAGCTTGGTGGGAGAGAAAGCAAGAGAGTTAGGCTGGGAGATGAGGATGCCTCTTCTGGTTACTGCCCTTTTCTCAGTGAAATTGTGAGCAAGGTCATCGGCTGTGAATAAGGGGGGCATGGGGGGCATTGGAGCAACCTTGGCGGTTAGAGGAGAGATGTGAATGGCTACCCAGGAGAGCTGGGAAGTGAGTGCCCAGGGGAATATATTATAATTGTCAGGCTGCACTGAGGACCCATCTGTGGCTGGAGATTCTCAATGAGACCACTCATCACAGGATGAATGGTTTTGCCTACCCAACTTCAGCGTCAGCATACAGGTGGAAAGTAGTAAGAACGCAAGATTTCACCAGGGCTGGGATTATGTTGGGTTCCCACAGTGGTGGGGAAGAGGGGTGAGGGAATCATGGGTGACAGCAGGTGTAGGGATTTAATGGTGGCTCATGGGATCTAAGCTGGATCAAACGGGAAGGGTGGGCATAAGGGGGTGAGGCAGGGGCTGTTAAAATAGTTCCAGGGAGTGATGATCCATCCCTGAATCAAGGGATAGAAAGATGGGAATGGACCTGAGACTAATGGAACCTGGTGGTTGGTAAGATCTGGAGGAAGAGAGGGAGGGAGGGAGGGAGGGAAGGAGGGGAAAGAGTCAAAGATGATTCCAAACTTTCCAGTTTGAGGGACTGGATGACACCATTAATTGGCACCTATGCTATAGAAGTTTGGGCTGGGAAGATAATAAATTATCATTTTTTTAGAACATATGGATTTTAAAGGGAAAACCCTGACAGTTCGACTCTCTGTTGTACTTGGAAATAGGGATCCAGGTTACCCAAGGGTTGAACAAAACTCTTTGGAAGACCTTTCCTATGGCCTCAATACACTTCCCTGCCATAGCAAGTGGGGTCCAGCTCACCTGGTCTGCAAGGATCACACCGGTTTTATTCCTGACACTGGGGGCCTCCAGGAAACAGAGGTGCAGTGGAAATCTCTTCTTTTGGTGGGGCTCCTGGAGAGCTGCAATGACAAAAATGATATCTTAACTGGGTTCAAATCCCAGATGAACCCTTTGTGAGCTGACTTTAGACAAGCTGAACATTAATATCCTTCCTGTACAATAAGGGTAATCACACCGGTGCCTCCCGATCAGAGAGGTGGAGATTAAATAAAATGGTATTTACAGAATTACCGGCACATGACGAGACTTTATTTTATTTTTTTTAATATTTGTTTATTTATTTTTTATTTTGGCTGCACCAGGTCTTAGTTGCGGCACACGGGATCTTTTAGTTGTAGCATGTGGACTCTTAGTTGTGGCGTTCATGTGGGATCTATTTCCCCGACCAGGGATCCCTGCACTGGAAGCTCAGAGTCTTATCCACTGGACCACCAGGGAAGTCCCCAGACAAAACTTTAATTCATGGTGCTTCCTTTGTCTTCTCTTCCTCTGCCCCATGGTTTAGACCTGAGGGAACAGGTATTTTACACAAGAGATTTTTTAAAATGTCTTTAAAAGTGAAATCTGCAAGCTGAAAGTGGTCAGCAAAATGAATTCAATATGTTTTTAAGCACCTCTGACATGGATGCACAATTCCAGGTGCCAATTTGAGGGCCCCAAACATGGAGGTGACAAAGTCATAGGGTCTTCCTACTTGGGGAGACACGTCCCCACCAAACTTGTGCCCCAAGGAAGCAATCACGGGGTTCCTTCCTGTGAAACTAAGGCTCTTCCTGTCAAACTTCAATGCCATTTAAATGAAGATTCCCTGCAACATGGATTTTTTAAAAATTATTTGCATCTGCTTGTTAACCCCTATAAAATAGGAACTGCTCTTCTGGACTAAGGAAGAGTGGATCTGCATTCACACCACATCCTGGTGGCAGTGGCTGAAGAAATTGACATCAGCATCTTCTCTTGGCCACCCTGCCATCTTTACCTGCTGCCTTATGTCAGAGGTGGCAAATTGGGAGCTCCTGGCTGGATCAGACTGGAGGGCACGTGTTGTCTGGCTGGCACAGTGCTCTGTAAATTGGAGGCAGCAGTTAAAATCCAGGCAGTACAAGAGAACTCACACTTCTCTATTTGGCGAATCCAGAGATGGGAGGAGTGGCTGACCCTCTGGAAAGGATATGTTAGCCTCAGAGCCCTGGAGGCCGACCTGCTCAGTCTCACAGGCCACACCCTGGCACTAAGGCGATGCTGTAAGCTGACGAGGAGATGCAGGTTCCCTCTGCCTTCCTCCCACCCTCCCTTCTCTTCCTACGAACTCGAAAGGACCACGGCACGCAGCAAGAGGGAAGAGAACTCTAAAGCAGACCTCAAACCCTTCAACAATGCTTTTCGCCCCCAGATGACTGGTTCTCAGAACTCAAGGAGCCGTAGAATCCAGTTCTTTGAAAGGGATCAGGGCCTCCAGATCACAAGGCATCTGTTTAATTCTGTGACTTGGTGACATCGGTATATAGTATTGCCAAATTGTCTTGCACTGTGGCTGCTCCCCTCTAATGAGAACCTTTATTTGTGTCCTAAATTGAATTAAGCTCAAGTGTCTTGACCCAGATGGACTATAGGCCAGAGTACTTAGAGAACCCAGCAAGGAAACTTTCAGTGTTTATCTGTGGTCTTAAAGGACCTGATGCCAAGGTCCTTTAAATGGTGCCAGAATCATGGAGACAGAAAAAAGTGTTCCATTAAAAAAAAAGAGGGTTCCATACACTGCAAAGCAGTGAGTATAACAGATTGCAGGCGTGATTCTAGAATGGATTTTAAAGGGAAAGGTCATTTCTGTGCCCCAGAAGAAAAATGATTGATCACTGTGATCTAGCTTGGGTTAACCAAGAACAAATTATGTCAGCCTTGCCCTCCCTTCCTTATTATTCAAGTTTATTAGTCTAGCCAAGGAAGGAAATACGCAAGACAGGATATCTTCATTATTCAAAGATAACTGGTTAGAGGAAAAGGCCACTTAAATAAACCCACTTATAAAGGAAACCAAAATTTCACATTAAATAATGAAAAAAAGACTTTTATTGGGGCTTTACCCTGCAAAATAAACTTAAAATTATGAAAATACGTTTTTTCTTCTCTTTTAAAGACTATTTAGTTGACAAATATTTACCAAGCATCTGTTATGTGATGGCCTCTGGCAATGAAGACCCAGCAGTGAACAAATGAGACAAAATTCCTGCCTTCATTGTGGTTTATAGTCTAAGGGAAGACAGGGAAAAAAATTAAATACATAAGTAAACAAAATAGTTGCAGTTAGTGATAATGATAATTGCCATGATGAGCAACAAAAAACAGGAAAACCAAATAAAGAGGCTGGAGGGTGGAGGCTGCCTCAGACAGGAGATGGAGAAGGCTCTCTGTGGATATGACATTTGAGCTGAGATTTGATGAGGAGGAGGAGTGGGGCAGCCACACTCTGAAGGAAAGAGTGATCAGGGTGACACAGACCCTGAGCAGGGAGCTGGCTGGACAGCCCTTGAGATGGCCAGAGAGTGAACAGGGAGGACGGGGTGTTGAAATGACCATGGTCACATATCAGATGATGTGGGGCCTGGGAGGCCACAGGAAAGAGTTTGGATTTTATTATAAATGTGATGAGAAGCCACTGGAGGGATTGAAGTTGAGGAATAGCAAGATCCATTTTGTATTTTTAAAAGATGACCATGGCTTCTCTGTGGAAATGGGATGGCCATGAAGGCAACAGGGGGAGCAGGAACACTAGTTAGGAGGCTGTCATGGGGGCCCCAGCAAGAGACATGGCTAGGCTGAGTAAATGGAGTGAGTCGATTGAGGATGTATTTTGAAGACAAATCCAACACGTGGGAACGGACGGAGGCAGAGGCATTAAGAATGACTCTTGAGATTTTGATGTGAGAAGTGGCTGAAAGATGCTGCCATTTACTGAGCGAGACAGGGAAGACTTGAGGAAAAGGTTTGCAGTCAAGAGGTATGGGGCTTCCCTGGTGGCGCAGTGGTTGAGAGTCCGCCTGCCGATGCAGGGGACACGGGTTCGTGCCCCGGTCCGGGAAGATCCCGCATGCCGCAGAGCGGCTGGGCCCATGAACCATGGCCGCTGAACCTGCGCGTCCGGAGCCTGTGCTCCACAACGGGAGAGGCCACAACAGTGAGAGGTCCACGTACAGCAAAAAAAAAAAAAAAAGAGGTATGTTTTGCAGCTTAAATGTCCATTGACAAGAGGAATGGGTAAAGAAGATGTGGTACGTATATACAATGGGATACTACTCAGCCATAATAAAGAATAAAACAATGCCATTTGCAGCAACATGGATGGACCTAGAGATTCACATACTAAGTGAAGTAAGTCAGACAAAGACAAATATCATATGATATTGCTTATATGCAGAATCTAAAAAAAATGACACAAATGAACTTATCTATGAAACAGAAACAGATTCACATAGAGAACAGACTTATGGTTGCCAAGGGGACAGGGGGTGGGGGAGGGGTGGAGTGGGAGTTTGGGATTAGCCAATGCAAACTATTATATACAGAATGATAAACAACAAGGTCCTACTGTATAGCACAAGGAAATATATTCGGTTCCCATAAAGGAAAAGAATACGAAAAAGAATATATAAAAACTGAATCACTTTGCTGTACAGTAGAAATTAATAAAATATTGTAATTCAACTATACTTCAAAAAAATAAATTTAAAAAAAAGGTGTGTGGGCTTCCCTGGTGGCGCAGTGGTTAAGAACCCACCTGCCAATGCAGGGGACACGGGTTCGGGCCCTGGTCCGGGAACATCCCACATGCCACGGAGCAACTAAGCCCATGAGCCACAACTACTGAGCCTGTGCTCTAGAGCCCACGAGCCACGACTACTGAAGCCTGCATGCCACAGCTACTGAGGCCTGCATGCCTAGAGCCCGTGCTCCGCAATAAAAGAAGGCACCACGATGAGAAGCCCACACACCGCAAAGAAGAGTACCCCCTGCTCACCGCAACTAGAGAAAGCCCGCACACAGCAACCAACCCAATGCACCCAAAAACAATTAATTAATTATTTATTTATTTAAAAAATGAGGTGTGTTTTTGGACACCTAATTCTGAGAGGCCACTAAACGCACACATGCAGATGTCAAGTAGATAGGAGGATACACATCTGAAGGCCAAGTCCACAAATATAAATTTGAGAGTCAACTGCATATGGATGATATTTAAAACCATGGAACTGGATGAGATCACTTAGGACAGGGGGGATGCTGAAGGGGAAAGGACCAGGATGAAGCTGGGAGCACACCAACATCTAGAGGCAGGGCCTTGGAGAAGCCAGGAAAGAGTATTGCCACCAGCTCATCAGAATAGCAATACTCACCACCACAAAAATGATCAGTCAACTGACAAGGATTTTTTTTTTACATCTTTATTGGAGTATAATTGTTCCATGATGCCATGCCAGCTTCTGCTGTACAACAAAGTGAGTCAGCGATATGCATATATACATCCCCATTTCCCATCCCTCTTGAGCCTCCCTCCCACCCTCCCTAACCCACCCCTCTAGGTCGTCGCAAAACATTGAGCTGATCTCCCTGTGCTATGCAGCAGCTTCCCACTAGCCATCGATTTTACATTTGGTAGTGTGTATATGTCAATGCTACTCTCTCGCTTCGTCCCAGCTTACCCTTCCCCCGCTATGTCCTCAAGTCTGTTCTCTACATCTGTGTCTTTATTCCTGCCCTGCCACTAGGTACATCGGTACTTGTTTTTTAGATTCCATATATATGCATTAGCATACAATATTTGTTTTTCTCTTTCTGACTTACTTCACTCTGTATGACAGATCCTAGGTCCATCCACCTCGCTACAAATAACTCAATTTCATTCCTTTTTATGGCTAAGCAATATTCCATTGTTTATATGTGCCACATCTTATTTATCCATTCATCTGTCAATGGACATTTAGGTTGCTTCCATTTCCTGACTATTGTAAACAGTGCTGCAATGAACATTGTGGTACATGAGTCTTTTTGAATTATGGTTTTCTCAGGGTATATGCCCAGTAGTGGGATTGCTGGGTCATATGGTAGTTCTATTTTTAGTTTTTTAAGGAACCTCCATACTGTTCTCAATAATGGCTGTATCAGTTTACATGCCCACCAATAGTGCTAGAGGGTTCCCTTTTCTCCACACCCTCTCCAGCATTTATTGTTTCTAGATTTTTTTAAATTAATTAATTTATTTTTGGCTGTGTTGGGTCTTTGTTGCTGCATGCAGGCTTTCTCTACTTGTGGCTCACAGGGGCTACTCTTCATTTTGTTGTGCAGGCTTCTCATCGCGGTGGCTTCTCTTGTTGCAGAACACAGGCTCTAGGCGTGCAGACATCAGTAGTTGTGGCATGCGGGCTCAGTAGTTGTGGTTCGTGAGCTCTAGAGCACAGTCTCAGTAGTTGTGGCGCATGGGCTTAGTTGCTCCACAGCATGTGGGATCTTCCTGGACCAGGGCTCGAACCCACGTACCCTGCATTGGCAGGTGGATTCTTAACCACTGCACCACCAGGGAAGCCCCTGTTGCTAGATTTTTTCATGATGGGCATTCTGACCAGTGTGAGGTGATATCTCATTGTGGTTTTGATTTGCATTTCTCTAATAATTAGCAATGTTGAACATGTCTTCATGCACCTGTTGGCCATCTGTATGGCTTGTTTGGAGAAATGTCTATTTAGGTCTTCTGCTCATTTTTGGATTGGGTTTTTTTTTTTTATATTGAGCTGCATGAGCTGCTTGTATATTTTGGAGATTAATTCCTTGTCAGTTGCTTCATTTGTAAAAATTTTCTCCCATACTGAGGGTGGTCTTTTCACCTTGTTTATGGTTTCCTTTGCTGTGCAAAAGCTTTTAAGTTTCATTAGGTTCCATTTGTTTATTTTTGTTTTTATTTCCATTACTCTAGGAAGTGGGTAAAAAAGGACCTTTATGTCATAGAGTGTTTTGCCTATGTTTTCCTCTAAGAGTTTTATAGTGTCTGGCCTTACATTTAGGTCTTTAATCCATTTTGAGTTTATTTTTGTGTATGGTGTTAGGAAGTGTTCTGATTTCATTCTTTTACATGTAGCTGTCCAGTTTTCCCAGCACCACTTATTGAAGAGGCTGTCTTTTCTCCTTTGTATATTCTTGCCTCCTTTGTCAAAGATAAGGTGACCATACGTGTGAGGGTTTATCTCTGAGCTTTCTATCCTGTTCCAATTATTGATATTTCTGTTTTTGTGCCAGTACCATACTGTCTTGATTACTGTAGCTTTGTAGTATAGTCTGAAGTCAGGGAGACTGATTCCTCCAATCTCCATTTTTCTTTCTCAAGATTGCTTTGGTTATTTGGGGTCTTTTGTCTTTCCATACAAATTGTAAAATTTTTTGTTCTAGTTCTGTGAAAAATGCCATGGGTAAGTTGATAGGGCTTGCTTTGAATCTGTAGATTGCTTTGGGTAGTATAGTCATTTTCACAGTGTTGATCCTTCCAATCCAAGAACATGGTAAATCTCTCCATCTGTTTGTATCATCTTCAATTTCTTTCATCAGTGTCTTATAGTTTTCTGCCTACAGGTCTTTTGCCTCCTTAGATAGATTTATTCCTAGGTATTTTATTCTTTTTGTTGCAATGGTAAATGGGAGTGTATCCTTAATTTCTCTTTCTGATTTTTCATTGTTAGTGTATAGGAATGCAAGAAATTATTGTGCATTAATTTTGTATTCTTCTACTTTACCAAATTCATTGATTAGCTCTAGTAGCTCTCTGGTGGCATCTTTAGTATTTTCTATGTATAATATCATGTCATCTACAAACAGTGACAGTTTTACTTCTTCTTTTCCAATCTGGATTCCTTTTACATTTTTTCTTCTCTGATTGCTGTGGCTAAAACTTCCAAAACTATGTTGAATAATAGTGGTGAGAGTGGGCACCTTTGTCTTTTTCCTGATCTTAGTGGAAATGCTTTCAGTTTTTCACCATTAAGAATGATGTTGCCTATGGGTTTGTCATATATGGCTTTTATTATGTTGAGTTAGGTTCCCTCTATGCCCACTTTCTGGAGAGGTTTTATCATAAATGAGTGTTGAATTTTGTCAAAAGCTTTTTCTGCATCTACTGAGAAGATCATATGGTTTTTATCCTTCAAATTGTTAATATGGTGTATCACATGGATTGATTTGCGTATATTGGAGAATTCTTGCATTCCTGGGACTCCTCTGCTGGATCATGGTGTCTGATCCTTTTAATGTGCTGTTGGATTCTGTTTGCTAGTATTTCGTTGACGATTTTTGCACCTATGTTCATCAGTGATATTGGCCTGTAATTTTCTTTTTTTGTGACATCTTTGTCTGGTTTTGGTATCAGGGTGATAGGGGCCTTGTAAAATAAGTTAGGGAGTGTTCTTCCCTCTGCTATATTTTGGAAGAGTGAGAAGGATAGGTGTTAGCTCTTCTCTAAATGTTTGATAGAATTTGCCTGTGAAGCCATCTGGTCCTGGGCTTTTGTTTGTTGGAAGATTTTTTATCACAGTTTCAATTTCAGTGCTTGTGATTGGTCTGTTCATATCTTCTATTTCTTCCTGATTCAGTCTTGTCAGGTTGTGCATTTCTAAGAATTTGTCCATTTCTTCCAGGTTGTCCATTTTATTGGCATAGAGTTGCTTGTAGTAATCTCTCATGATCTTTTGTATTTCTGCAGTGTCAGTTGTTACTTCTCCTTTTTTATTTCTAATTCTGTTGATTTGAGTCTTCTCCCTTTTTTTCCTGATGAGTCTGGCTAATGGTTTATCAATTAGTTTATCTTCTCAAAGAACCAGCTTTTGGTTTTATTGATCTTTGCTATTGTTTCCTTCATATCTTTTTCATTTATTTCTGATCTGATCTTTATGATTTCTTTCCTTGTGCTAACTTTGTTTTTTTGTTGTTGTTTGTTTGTTTGTTTTTGCGGTTCGCGGGCTGCTCACTGTTGTGGCCTCTCCTGTTGTGGAGCACAGACTCCGGACATGCAGGCTCAGCAGCCATGGCTCACGGGCCCAGCTGCTCTGCAGCATGTGGGATCTTCCTGGACCGGGACACGAACCTGTGTCCCTTGCATCGGCAGGTGGACTCTCAACCACTGCGTCACCAGGGAAGCCCTGGGTTGTTTTTTGTTGTTGTTGTTCTTCTTCTCTAATTGCTTTAGTTGTAAGTTTAGGTTGTTTATTTGAGATGTTTCTTGTTTGTTGAGGTAGGATTGTATTGCTATAAACTTACCACTTAGAACTGCTTTTGCTGCATCCCATAGGTTTTGGGTCATCATGTTTTCATTGTTGTTTATTTCTAGGTATTTTTCGATTTCTTCTTTGATTTCTTCAGTGACCTCTTGGTTGTTTAGTAGCATATTGTTTAGCCTCCATGTGTTTGTATTTTTTACAGTTTTTTTTACTGTAATTGATATCTAGTCTCACAGCATTGTGGTTGGAAAAGATGCTTGATATGATTTCAATTTTCTTAAATTTACCAAGGCTTGATTTGTGACCCAAGATATGATCTATCCTGGAGAACGTTCCATGTGCACTTGAGAAGAAAGTGTATTCTGTTGTTTTTGGATGGAATGTCCTACAAATATCAATTAAGTCCATCTGCTCTAATGTGTCATTTAAAGTTTGTGTTTCCTTATTTATTTTCTGTTTGGATGATCTGTCCATTGGTGTAAGTGGGGTGTTAAAGTCCCCTACTACTATTGAGTTACTGACAATTTTATGGCTGTTAGCATTTGCCTTATTGCCTTATGTATTGAGGTGCTCCATGTTGGGTGCATAAATATTTACAATTGTTAGATCTTCTTCTTGGATTGATCCCTTGATCATTATGTAGTGTCCTTCCTTTTCTCTTGTAATAGTCTTTATTTTAAAGTCTATTTTGTCTTATATGAGTATTGTTACTCTAGCTTTCTTTTGATTTCTATTTGCATGGCATATCTTTTTCCATCCCCTCACTTTCAGTCTGTATGTGTCCCTAGTTCTGAATTGGGTCTCTTGTAGACAGCATATATATGGGTCTTGTTTTTGTATCCATTCAGCCAGTCTGTGTCTTTTGGTGGGAGCATTTAATCCATTTACATTTAAGGTACTTATTGATATGTATGTTCCTATTACCACTTTCTTAATTGTTTTGGTTTGTTTTTGTGGGTCTTTTCCTCCTCTTTTGTTTCCTGCCTAGAGAAGTTCCTTTAGCATTGTTGTAAAGCTGGTTTGGTGCTGCTGAATTCTCTTAAATTTTGCTTATTTGTATGGCTTTCGATTTCTCCATCAAATCTGAATGAGATCCTTGCTGGGTAGAGTAATCTTGGTTGTAGGTTTTTCCCTTTCATCACTCCCTTCTGGCTTGTAGAGTTTCTGCTGAAAGATCAGCTGTTAACCTTATGGGGATTCCCTTGTATGTTATTTTTCCCTTGCTGCTTTTAATATTTTTTTTGTGTGTTTAATTTTTGTTAGTTTGATTAATATGTGTTTTGGCATGTTTCTCCTTGAGTTTATCCTCTATGGGACTCTCTGCGCTTCCTGAACTTGATTATTTCCCCTCCCATGTTGGGGAAGTTCTCAACTATAATCTCTTCAAATATTTTCTCAGACCCTTTCTTTTTCTCTTCTTCTTTGGAGACTCCTGTAATTCAAACTTTGGTGTGCTTAATGCTGTCCCAGAGGTCTCTGAGACTTTCCTCCATTCTTTTCATTCTTTTTTCTTCTACTCTGTGACAGTTATTTCCACCATTCTATCTTCTAGGTCACTTATCCATTCTTCTGCCTCAGTTATTCTGCTATTGACTCCTTCCAGAGTATTTTTGAGTTATTGTATTGTTCATTACTGTTTGTTTGCCCTTTAGTTCATCTAGGTCCTTGTTAAATGTTTCTTGTATTTTCTCTATTCTATTTCTGAGATTTTGGATCATGTTTACTGTCATTACTCTGAATTCTTTTTCAGGTAGTTTGCCTATTTTCTCTTCGTTTATTTGGTCTTGTGGGATTTTATCTTGCTCCTTTGCCTGCAAGATATTTCTCTGTCTTCTCATTTTGTCTAATTAACAGTATTTGAGGCCTCCTTTCCCTAGGCTTCAGGGTCGTAGTTCCTCTTGCTTCTGTTCTCTGCCTCCAGTGGTGAGGTTGATCCAGTGGCTTGTGTAGGCTTTTTCTTTTTTTAAAAAATACATTTATTTATTCATTTATTTATTTTTGGCTGCATTGGGTCTTCATTGCTGCGTGCAGACTCTTCTCTAGTTGCAGTGAGCGGGGGCTATTCTTCATTGCAGTGTGCAGGCTTCTCGTTGTGGTGGCTTCTCTTGTTGCAGAGCACAGGCTCTAGACACATGGGCTTCTGTAGCTGTGGCACATGGGCTCAGTAGTTGTGGCTCACAGGCTCTAGAGTGCAGGTTCAGTAGTTGTGGCACATGGGATTTGTTGCTCTGCGGCATGTGGGATCTTCCCGGACTAGGGCTTGAACTTGTGTCCCCTGCATTGACAGGCAGATTCTTAACCACTGTGCCACCAGGGAAGTGCCTTGTGTAGGCTTCTTTATGGAAGGGACTGGTGCCTGCGTTCTGGTGGGTGGAGCTGAGTCTTTTCCCTCTGATGAGCAGGGCCATGTCAGGTGATATACTTTGAGGTGTCTGTGAGCTTAGTATGACTTTAGGTAGTCTGTGTGCTGATGGGTGGGTTTGTGTTCCTGTCTTGTTTGTTGGTTTGGTGTGAGGCCTCCAGCACTGGAGCTGCTGGCAGTTGGGTGCAGCCAGGTCTTGGATTCAGATAGAGGCCTCTGTGAGAGCTCTCAGCCATTATTCTTCCCTGGGGCTGGGAATTCTCCAGTGGTCCAGCGTCCTGGACTTGGTGCTCACACCCTAGAGCCTCAGGCCTGACTTCTGGTCAAGCAACCAAGACCCCACAAGTCTCTCATCCCTGCAATAAAGGAGATTTAAAAAAAAGAAAAAGACTAACAAAACCCCAAATGATAAAAAGTAAAGTCAAAAGAAAACAAAACAAGGAAACATGCACACACACAAAAGAAACAAAAACAGAGCCAAATAAAACAGAATGCAAGAGAACAACCAGACAAACAAAAGAACTCAAGAACGAAATCAAACAATTAAATAGGAAACTGACAAAAAAGCAAAACCAAAAAGCAAAAACAATGCAGTGTCAACTGAAGAATGAAGCAAAGAAACAAACTGACAAAAATGATTTTAAAAAAAAGAAAAAGAAAAAGGGGAAAGAAGATAGAACAACAGAAAAGCAGCATAGATATATAAATACAAAAAAGTAAAATAGAAAATATATTAAAGAAAAAAAAAGACAAAACCCCAGAGAAATGGTAGAAACAAAATCAAACAAAAACAGAAACAAGCAAACACACACACAGGCAAGAGGAACAAAAACAGAACCAGGTAAAACAAAAAGCAAGAGAACAACCAAACAAATAGAAGAACTCAAAAATGAAATCAATTAGGACCAAAACTAACAAAAACAGAAAACCTATAAACAAAACCATAGCAGTGTGCCAACTGAAGAATAAAGCAAGGAAACAGAACAAACCAATAAAAATGATTTTAAAAAAATAATAAAATAAAATAAAAAGGGAAAAAAACACAGGACAACAGAAAAGCAAAATAGAAATGGAAGTATAAAAAAATTAAAAACATATTAAAGAAAAAGAAGAAAAAAATAGGGAAAAGAACACAGAACAACAGAAAAGCAAAGTAAAAATAGAAATATATTTTAAAAAACAATAAAAAATGTTATGAAACATGAAGATCCCAGAAGACTAAATAAAAAGAGTACTTAAACAACAACAAACAAAAAAAGAAAGAAAAAACAACAACAAAAGAAGTCAGACCCAACAACAGAATGAATCAAAACATAATAAAATTAATAGTAATAATTATGTTTCCCTGGGGTCTCCGCTGTAAGTGTCCTTGCACACGCTGTGAGCCACAGCCCACCTCCGTCTCCCCAAGAGGCTGTCCTGCCTCTGGGCTGCTCTCTGGACCTGCTGTGGTGCCTGTGGGGACAACTCAGACTCTGATTTGGCCCAGTTCCTGAGTGTGCTGCCCCCAAAGTCCACAGCTGCCAGAGCTAGACCTTTTTCTTTCATGGGAATACTCATTGTCTACACAGATATTCCATAGACGCAGGGTCTACCTAGCTGATCGTGGGGATTTAACCTGAAGGTTGTACAGCTGATGAAAAGATTTTCAATCCTCTTCCTCAGTCACCCCGTCCCTGGGGTTCAGCTTTGGTTTATCCCCACCTCTGCGTGTGGTTCACCCACAGGAGTCTGGTCCAGAAGCTGCCTTGGAGCTCTTGGGTCTGCCCCAGTGAGGACAGGGCACAGAGGTGGTATGACTGCTTGGATTGTGAGAGCTCGGGCAGCGCCAAATGCGCAAGGAAGCCGGCAGCCACGGGTGCAAGAGATGTGGCCCAAGTGAGGCCTTTTCTGGTGCTCGGCATAAGGCCTGTGAGGGCCAGTCCTGGCTGAGGTTTTTCTGGCACCTGGTAGTAGGCGCGCAGGGCCAGCCCTGAGAGGGTTTATTCTTTTAATTGCCCTGCAGCCAGCATGTGAGGGCCAGCTCTGAGGGAGCTTTATTTTATTGCTCGGCAACCAGCGTGCAACAGGCAGCCCTGAGCGGGCTTCTTTTATTGTCCTCAGCAGGCGCTGGCGTGTAGGGAGAGAGAGACTACAATAGTGGCTCCTCCCCCGCGTGTGACTCAGCAATAGGGCCTGCTTCCATGGCAGTCCTGTCTTCCTCCGTAGGCATTCCCTGCTGCGGCTTTCCTCCCTCCCGTCCCCTCAGTCCGTCTCCCCACAGCCAACAGCAGTTCTCACTCTGGGCCTGTTCTCCAGTCCCCATGCGCCAGCTCCCAGCCCGCTTGCACACCTGTGAACACACGTCCAGTCGGGACACTTAGAGCCCCGGTACAGATCGTCTGTGTCTCACTCTGTCCCGTCTGCCACAGATCGGCCGTTTCAGCGTCTTCTGACAGCCTCAAATGCTTGCCTTCTGTCCCAATCGAGTTCCCCATCGGGGGTTTCCCCAGTGGAGAGGGGGTTTCCCCGAATTCAGGAATCTCTCCTCTACTTCAGCTCCCCTGCCCTGGGGTGCAGGTCCCATCCCACTTCCTCTCCTCCTCCTTCTCCCTTCTTTTTCCGTCCCACCCAGTTATGCAGGGATTGTTATAGTCCTTTCTGGTGTCCAGGGTCTTCTGCTAGTTTTCAGGTGGTATTCTGTGAGAATTGTTAAGTCTATAGATGTACTTCTGATGCATCTGCAGAGAGAGATGAACTCCATGTCCTCTTACTCCTCTGCCGTCTTTGAGGATTTTTGGGGGGGGCATATTTTTCTGATAAACTTTTAATATCACATAATATGAAATTCTTCAATTAAGATTTGACTTTAACAGCACAATCATAAACAGCATAACTTCGGCAAAAATACTTGAGGCGTTTGATTTTTTTCCAGTTGTCTCTCTTACCCTTTTGATGTTAATATCATTCTCATGGTGTCTTTTTGGTCCTCATCCTCATTCTCTGATCTAACACTACCATTTCCTCATTTGTTAATGGCTTTTCAAATGATGAGGGCAGTTCCCCAAAATAGCTTTCCTAATCTTGAAATCTAACTTATTTTGCAAGACCGACAGTTTCACTTTGCCATCAATTTTGATGTTATTTGCCTTGTACTTGCATTATGTTGTTGCAGCTTGACAACTCTAGAGGGGATACTGGACAAAGATTTCAACCCAATAGACAGGGACAAGCTTGGTTTTAAAAGGAAGGAATGTGCATGAGGTCAGTTTTTTAGTGATTAATCTTGTGTCATGAGGACGTAGTTACCTATAGTGGAGACCACCAGCTGTTCACCGAATCCATTCTCCCTTTCTTTAAGCACTTAGCTAAACAGCATTTTCCTACCACCCGTTTGGCTGAACATGGTTTTGCTGAGTAAGTGAGCAGCAGCGATACGGCATTTTCAGGCCTGCCCCACAAAAACTTCCCACGTTATGCCCTTTGCTCTTTTGGGCTGGATACAGATGACAGTGATGCCCTGGAGAATGGCAGACCCATGAGGTGGAGAGAACCTAGGTCCCAGAGGGGCTGCCCGGAAGAGAGTACCAACCTGAGTGCCTGAGTTGTTACCTAAGCTACAGACAAAATTCCACTGTGTTTAGCCATTCAACATTTGGGTCTGTTTACTACCGTGGCTTCGCCTATCCCAAATAACACACGGTTCTACTTACCTTCAGGAATGGGATCATGCATACCCAGTAATGAGGAGCCCCTTATGTGTTTCATCAAGACACTTAGCTGGTGTCATGTGACTTCCTACAGACACACTGAGAAATGGGCAGTTGCTAGCCCAGGTCAGAGAAGTAGTGACTGACTGGACAACCAAGCCCAATACCTCATGGATCATTGTCCAACCACACATACTCCTTTGGGCTTGACTCTCAGCTCTGTCCCTTTCAACATCTGTAGTGATGACTCAGCTGAATATAGAGAAGGCATGCTTTTCAAACCTGCAGGATACACAAGGCTGGAAGGGATACCCAGACTGTACAACCATGATTCATACGAATCGTGGCATTGGATTTCCATTGTGTTGTTGTACTATGGCAACTATAGAGAAAGTAATTCACCAAGACTTTGACCTAACAGGCAGGGGCAGAAGCCTTTAGGGTAAGTGGGACATAGAGAACAGAGTGAAATTCACTGGGGCTAAATATAAGGTCCTGAACTTAGTCTGAAATAAACTAGAACAAAATGGAGAAACATGGCTTAAGACATAACATTTTTTGAAAAGATTTGGATGCTGTAGGCTGCATTACTGAAGGTACTGCGTCTAGAGAGAAGACAACTAAGGGAGACTCCTTCCTGGAGTCTGCAGTCAAGTGCCATGCTAAATGTGAAGTGTGTTCAGAGGAGAGCAGCAGATGAAGGTGAAGGGACAGGGATATGGATTTTCATTTTAGAAAAATAATTTTCTGTCAGTTAAGTTTATCTAATTTTCAGTTGAGCTGCCACAATAGGTAGTGATTTTCCTGTCTCTGGAGTTGTTCAAATAAGTTAGCCAGATGAAATTACTGATGTTCAGTCATTTTTGACCTACAAGAACAGAAATTTCATATGGCTTAACCTAACCCTTGGTGGAGATGGTGGAGGGTGAGTCAAATAATTGAGCAAGTGGCAGAAATACAACTCAAACTGACTTAAGAAAGGAAGGGAGGGGTGACCGTGGAGTGGCAGATGTACTGGTTTGTGTAACTTAAAAATCCAAGGAGGGCCTCCCTGGTGGCGCAAGTGGTTGAGAGTCCGCCTGCCGATGCAGGGGATACGGGTTTGTGCCCCGGTCTGGGAGGATCCCATATGCCGCGGAGCGGCTGGGCCCGTGAGCCATGGCCGCTGAGCCTGCGCGTCCGGAGCCTGCGCGTCCGGAGCCTGTGCTCCGCAACGGGGGAGGCCACAACAGTGAGAGGCCCGCATACCGCAAAAAAAAAAAAAAAAAAAAAAAAAAAAAAATCCAAGGAAATTCGAGTGTCAAGTATGGCTCGATCCGGGCGTCTCTCTCACCATCTCCACCTCTCCTCCCTGCTCTCCCCTGCGTCTGCTCTGTTCCCAGACAGGCCTGCCCCTTGTGGTGGACAGTTGGGCACCAGCAGCTCCAGGCTTGAGTTAAACCTGCCTAACAACCCTCACCCACAATTCCTGGGACTGACTCTTATTGAACTGACTTGGGTCACACGTCCATCCCTGAATCAATAACTGAGGCTGGGGGGCCTGGGTGGGGAGAGGGAGAACGACCGATTGGCTTGGCCTTTACTGCAAGTTGATTCTGGAGTCCAGACAATGGGGGGATGCAAAGAGTGGGGGTTTGGCCGCACAGCCTGAGCAAAGAAAGGGCAACTTTCCAAAAGAAACAACAATAACCACAATAACAATAACAAAACCTGAGGTGCTACAGGCCAAACTGAGGGATGAAAAGGACCAGCCACGTGAAGACCTGGGGGAGGTGTGCTCCAGGCAGAGAGACCAGCTGGTGCCGATGGAAGAATGGGTTTGAGGGACAGAAAGAAAGCCGGTTGTTTCCATTATCCATGGCCGTAAGACAAAGCACCAACACTTAATGGCTTAAGGTGCTAACCATTTTCTTTCTCACAGTCTGTGAAATGACCAGACTCACCCGACAGCTCTCTGCTCCGTGTGACTCCAGTCGACCTCGGTCATCTAAAGGCTGGAATCTCCAAGGTGGCTCGCTCACACGGCTGGGGGGCCTCTGGGATGATGGCCCAGAACCCCGTTCTCCTACGTGTGGCCTCTCCGTGTGGCTTTTGTTTTTTCACAGCATGGTGGCTGGACTCCAGGACAGGAGGTGGAAGCTGCCAATTTTTTTAAATCCTCAGCTTGGAAGCCCTAGAACATCCCTCCCACCACTTTCCACCGGCCAAAGTAGTGGTAGGGCCAGCATATTCAGGGGTTGTGGCTTTAGTGTGTAGGGACCAAAGGAACTGGTGGTAGCCGTTTCGGGAGACTTTCTATCCCAGCTGGCCCTGCTGGCCACAGTGAAGGGCAGAGTGGTGTGCGACAGGGTTGGAAAGGCAGAAACAGGATAATAGATCGGGGTCAGCAAATTGTGACCCACAGGCCAAATCCAACCCACTGCCTTTTTTGTAGATGAAGTTTTCTTGGAACCCAGCCACACTCATTTGTTTGCCATATTGTCTACAGTTGCAGTCATGGTCCAACAGAGCTGAGAAGTTGCAACACAGACCGTACGGTTCACAAAGCCCCAAATAAGTACTACCCAACCCTTTACAGGAAAGTTTGCCAACCCCTGGGCTAAGTCAGGGGGTGCCTTATACGTCTTCGTGAGATATCTGAATTTTATTCTAAGTCACAGGAAGCCACTGGAGGGTTTTAAACCAGTGAGTCACATGATCTGACCTCCATTTTTAAAAGATCTGCTCTGGGAATGGATTATAGGAGGATACAAGTGAACACGGGAAAACCAGTAGCAGGCTATGGCAACCATCCAGATGAGGAAGGACAGAGTAAAAAACCAAGAGAAGATGAATTTGGCACACATGTTGAGAAAAGGACGCCCACAGGACTTGCTGAGCCATTGGCTACAGAGATGAGAGGAAAGAGGAATCAAACATGACTTCTAAGTTTTGGCTTAAACAACTGGGCCAATGGTGGTCCCATTAACAAAAATGGAGAAGGCTCAGGGAGGAGCAGTTTGGGTGAAATGAGTGTTCAAGAGTTCTGTTTTGCACATACTAAATTTGAGATGTTTGTCAGGCATCCAAGAGGCAAAGTCATGTAAGCAGTTAAACACTTGAGTCTAGAGCTCAGAGTCCAAGTTTGAGAATCATCCGTAAATAGATAGTATTGAAAGCCAGAAGCCGGGAAGAAATACCTCCTGGGAAGTGGTGTGGAGAGAGCCCTAGGCTGGGCAAGAACCAGAGGCCAGTCTGTGGCATGGAAATCAAGGGAGAGATTAAGAAGGAGTGTCTGGGAAGGCAGGAGGGAGCCGGGAGATGATGGGAAGGAGTGGTCCACTGGCTTGAATGCCACTGAGTGGTGGAGGGACAGGTGAACAGAGAGGTGACCACCAAATTCGGTGACAGGGGGTCTGTCTGAAACCTTGACCAGACCAATTTCAGTGAGTAGGGGTCCTGGACACTGACTGGACGGGATTAAGGAAAACATGGGATGTGGGCCAGTGGAGACAGCAAATACATAGAGACCTCTTCTGACGAGTTTTGCTAACGAGTGAGTCAAAACCACGCATTTCCACTGCAGGCTCATGGCCTTGAAAGTCCCTTTCAATGCTGTGGAGCTTTGGCTCCATGAAACGCCTACTCTGGGCCAGCTCATCACTTGTCTGTGATGCTAATGAGGCATTTCTCCCTGATAGTTCATTGGGAAGTTGGACGGAGCAAAACAGAGATCCATGCATAGAGATTCAAGAAAAACCAAAATGAAAAAGAAAGCTTGCAGCCACAGAGAGACGAGTGTAGATTTTCATGGGTTTCTCCCCATTGTCAGAAGGCTGCAAACCCATAAGGCCAGCAGTTTCATTTCTGCTGGGTGGGACACACAGTTCTTCCCTCCTCACTTTCCCAAGGAAGCTAGTTCATACAAACTTCTGAAATCTGTTGCCAAATACAAATGTGTGGCCCAAAGGATAAGCAGATTTCTGAAATTGGGACACAAATGCATCTTGCAGAAGGATACAAAGGATCATTTTTGTTTCAATTTTTTTTTTCTGGGAAACGTTTATGACAAACATCCAGGACAAAACACTCACACATTCATGTACACAGAACCTATTGTTATTTTTTAAACTATTTAATCACAGACTGTAAAGAAGACACAGAGATAATTTTGTATCTAATTCTATTCCCCGAGGGTCTTCGAAGAGATGATGTGACCCCAAAATGTGAGCTCTGAACCGTTTGCCATCCTATTTTATAGAGGTGCAGGCTGATCCTTTAGGGTGCCGGTTTTCCCGGATCATAGAAAGGGGTATGTACAATCATACACGAGCCACATCGCTGTCTTAGCCCATGGCCCGGTTTAGAATCCCAGGTCTGCTGCTTATGAGCCTGTGTGACCCTGAGTGGGTCCTTAACCTCCGTAAGCCACCGTGGCCTCATCTGCCAACCGGTGATAATAGATCTACTTTGCTGTCATGTATTAAACAAGCTAATATAAATAAAGGTCTGTGTACGCATTCTGAGTACAATAAATGGCAGCTGAAGGACAGTATCTATTAGGACACCCAACCCTTACTAAAAAGGCCAAGCTATGCCATGACTATGAAGGGTCCCAGATCTCCTGGGTAATCCTATCCTACAGTCCAGCTTGTCTGTGTGTCTGTTTTAAGAATGACCTTGATGCTTTGGGAATCCTGTGATTAGTAGCGTAATTTTAAGCAAGTTTATCTTCAAAAGTCACAGGCTTTAGAAGGTCATCTGCTGACGTTAAGTGTCTCCCATAAGCAGCACCCAAGGGCTCCTTGCTAAGCTCCCCAAGCTCTCCTCTTCCCAGACTTGAAGTCCTCAGCAGCCATCTGGACTTGTTTTGGTTGCCCCAAAGACGAGGAACTTCTCCCCTCGTCGTCGTCTCTACATTTGAAGATGTCACTGTGGGGACTGCTCTGCTGTGGAAATAAGGGCAGTCCCCATTTGGGCCACTTTGAAGCTTGGCTTTGAATGTTCCCCAAACCACAGCTTGCACAGGAGGGGTAGGTTCTATCCCCAAGCCCCGTGTGACTCTGAGTCAGCTTCTTATAGACTGATGAAGGGTGACGACAGGGCTAGGGATCACCATCGTTTTGGCCTGACTTTGGCTACTGAAACACATCTAACTTAAGAACAGACAGGAGTTAGAAGACTAGGCCCTCCAGCGGAAAGGGCCCTTGCTTTGGCCCTGACCTGACCATGTGTAAGCTGGCTGTCTTTGAGGATTCCATTCTCTTTTTTTTTTTTTTTTTTTTCTTTTTGCGGTATGCGGGCCTCTCACTGTTGTGGCCTCTCCCGTTGCGGAACACAGGCTCCGGACGCGCAGGCTCAGCGGCCATGGCTCACGGGCCCAGCCGCTCCGCGGCATATGGGATCCTCCCAGACCGGGGCACGAACCCGCATCCCCTGCATCGGCAGGCGGACTCTCAACCACTGCGCCACCAGGGAGGCCCAGAGGATTCCATTCTCTTGAAATGAAGAAAGAGCTGCAGAAGCTACATCAGGTTGTGGGGACATTTCCATTTAAACATATTTGGGTTTTGTTTTTTTGAGGGGGTGAGGAGGATCGTGAAAAAGCCAGTGCTTTTGTGTTCTCCACCACTTCCCCTCTGGCCTTCCAGGGTTTCAGCTGTAGTTGAGGGGACATTCTCTGTGCACACCACCAGCACCCACCTTGAGCTCCTTCCTCAGGGCTTTTTGAAGCTTCGATAGTTCACTTTGCCCTTACACTGGCAGCCCGAAGAACAGGGGGTGTTAATATTCCCAGGGCAACCCTCAACCACTGGGGTGGACGGAAAGTCGGTGGCCTCAGTCTCTGGTTCTTCAGGGGTACAATGCTGGAAGACATTCTACACCATTCCTTGGAGGGTCCCCAGCAAGAGGGCGCCCCTGACGTCCATGACAATAACGAGTGGATGCACACAGCCTTTACTGGCTTTTTTCTCCTCTTACCCCACTCCCTCTCTCCTACCTCCCGGGTCCCCTCCCCAAAAGGCTACCTGCACCCAAGACCCAAGTCTCTGCTGAGGGTTTGTTTGGGGGAGAACCTAAACTAAAACATGCATCAGTGAGCATGATGGGAGTGTGTTTATCTTGAATGTTCAGAAATAAAGTTGCTCCTTTGCTGAACAAGAACAAAAAGGGAAGCTGCACTGTTGGGAAGAGGAGTGTCCCAGAAGCTGAAGAAGTGGGGTTCAGCTCTGCCCACTGGTAACAAAGTGAGGCTGTCAGGTTGACTCTTGACATAGGCCAGGGGAGGACAGCCTGGCTGATCCTGGGCGTGGATGTATCTCACATCCCCGGCCCTAGTGTGGAAGATGTGAATGGAAAAGGCTGTGGGTTGAGGGAGAGACAAATGTTCCAAGCAGACCACGGAGGCCTGGGAGGCCTGAATTGAGGTTACAGGGTCAGAGAACAAGTGGGCAGAGCAGACTTGTGAAGGGGAGGTGGTCTAGATCAACAGCAGGGACCAAGGGTGAAGGCCTCTATCCCATCCCCACATTTGTGTGAGGGGCCTGCCATGGAACGACACCCCTAATCAGCCCGTGGCTCTAACGACAAGACCATCCCTGGCTGTGGGGCTATTTGTATGGCAGGAAATGAGGAGAAGGAGACAGGGATAAAAAGCAGTCCAATAGGGCCCAATAGGGACACACCTGCATCCCAAGGGCACAATTTTAACCCACGGAAAGGAAGAGCAGAACAAAAGGTCACCATTAGCGAAGGGGGATTTCCAAGAACAATCAACAATAACTGAGAAATCAAACAATCACTTGCCTTCCTCCAGCTGATTTTATGAGGTTGCTTTATTCTTATTTGGATTTGTGAGTTGACAGGGAAAATGTAGTTCTTGTGTTTCTGGGAAAAGAAATATTTTTTCAGGTGCTCCAGCAGCAGAATAATTTTTATTTCCACAAGAGAGCTGCGTAGTTAGCTCCAGGTAGAACTGTCAAATTTGGACAGCGAATACTGTAGAATTAATCAGATTCTCCTGTAATGAGACAGAAGACTAGAACCCATCAATGAATATATATTGTAAGAATCTTGACAGTACTTTAACTGGTTGTATTATCCCAAACTGGACAACCTCTATCTCACCCCTAATCAAACCAAACCAAAAAAATCCACCTGAGACCCTTTCAACCTGTAGGTTGAGATGGTCTGTGATGCCGTCATTTCTAGATGGCTGATATTTAGAGTTCAATAATTACAATAATCAGACTTATTACTGTAGATCATCACAGCTGTTCCCTTGCGAGGACAGAATGCAGGTTCCTGATAAAGGACATACCTTTAATCTTAACTAAAATCCTTGCTTCATAATTCCTAGTCTCAAAATGCCTCCTTTGCAATATTAATTTTAAACACTGCCATGTGTGCTGACCATAGGGATTTAACTGCCAAGACCTGAAAATGAAACTCACTGAGTACATTAAAAAATTCTTCAGGACCATATGAAAAATTAATTTTTTTAAAAAATGAGGATCACAGAGATGAGTATGGTTTTATACAATCCAACATATACCTTTCCTTGTTTGTTTGTTTAATTAGCAGTGGAAGTCTGCATGAAAACCATTCTTTCCTCAAACAATCTGAAGTCTCTGGATGATCAACAGGATGTCTCTAGGCCTGTGCTGTCCAAGGCAATAGCCACCTGTGGCTTTCCAGCACTTGAAAATGCAGCTGTTCGAAATTGAGATGTGCTGTTGGACACGTATCAGATTTTGAGGATCTAGTATGAAAAAAAGAATGTAAAACATCTCAATAATTTTTATATTGATGATATGCTGAAATGATCATACTTTGAACACATTGGGTTAAAGAAAATATATTATGAACGTTAATGTCATCTCTTTCTTTTTTAATGTGTCTACCAGAAAATGTAGAAGTACAGACATGTGGCTCCCCTTGTGTTTCCAGGGGACAGTGCTGCGCTGGCTCATCTGTTCCGAAGGGACCGAGGGGCAGGCAGTCTGTTGGAGGGGAGGGCAGGAGGTTTGTCTTGAAGTTCCCTTGCAAAACAGGTCAGTTTTCCCCTCGAGTGCATGTTGGGGGTAAAGGTTTATGTGCAGGGGCTGCTGGATGTTACTTGCGAGTGAAGGTGTTATAACTCGTCCAGCAGGGAGCTTTTCTACCCCACAGTAACCAGAAGTTGTTGTCTAACCTTTTTTTGCATTTTAGAAATGGTGTAGCAGTGCACAATTCCCAGTGCTTTCCTCCTTCCCTCCCTCCCTCCCTCCCTCCCTTTCTCCTTCTCTTTCTCTCTCAAACAGCTTTATGTATAATTTACATATCATAAAATTCGTAATTTGATGAATTGTACTACACTTACACAGCTATGCAGCCATCACCACAATACAGTTTTAGGTCAACTCCATCACCCTGGAAATTTTCCTCCTGCTCTTTTATACTCAATTCCTGTTCCCAACAGCCTCTAGGAAACTGCTGATCTGCTTTCCATATCCATAGTATCTCCTCTTTGCAGAAATTTCATATAAATGGGATGAACAATATGTGGTCTTCTGTGTCTGGCTCCTTTCACTTAGCGTACTGGTTTCCAGGTTTATCCGTGTTTGCAGTGCCCCTCTGGCCAGCCCTGGTTTTTTGGCCTACTTTTAGACGAGACAGAAATGGGTGGTAGGAAATTTGGGGAAATTCCTCAGTAATTTGATCTGAGCCTAGGAAAGTTGCCGAGGGTAATAAAAGGACACCGAGAGTTTCATGTCACACTGGGATGTGATGATAGGTTACTGCTGGCCTCTCCTCCTTCTGTTTTAAAAATAAAATGAACTGTATTGGCAAAACCATATTCATTTCCCCATTTTACCTTCCTGTTCTTGCCCATAAAATTACATAATTCATACATTATTGTACTCACAGTATAGATAAAAATGTGATATTCTACAGTTCTTTTCCTTTACTGAGTGCTTTTTAAAATAACGATGATAAATTTGCTCCCCAGCATCCATGGTCTCTCACCTGGAAACTGAGCAGATGTAACTGCTTTTTATGGAATTTAACACTGTGACAGTCACTCATTTATTCAAAGAAGTGCGAGCTCTTATGGCTCTACTTACATTGAAATCTAACCAGAGGAATCTAACATTCCACGGTCCTAAGATTTTACATTGCAAGTCCTGGTGTTCGTTCGATTAACAGACAACAGCAAAGAAGAATCACTCCAGGGACTCAATTTTCTTTGCTAATAAGCAGGTACCAAAATAATGAATAAATTATGACACAACCCTCTCCCCCCACTTCAAATCCCTGACAAGTTTACCCACAATAATATGTGGGCTTTGAAGTGTGGGTGGCTGGGATTTCTGATAAACACACCAAATCACACAAAAATTGCTCAGGAACCTCGGGTGAAAATCACAGACTGTGACAACAAGGGGTGGGCAGGAAGGAGTTGAAAGATGCAGGCTGGGATCAAACCTCCTTCAGTAACATTTTTATTCAAATAAAGGGAAAACTCATCTGTTTCCTGTCTCTTTTGCAGACTAGGGTGTGTTTTCCTCGCCATCCCCACTGAAGCAGCACCGGCCGGGCCCTTCCGTGTGGTCCCCTCGGCATTGGAAGGCAACTCCGCACACACTGGCCTTTCCCTCGGGCACCCATGTGGCCGCCTGCGGGCTGCTTCTGCCACAGCAGCTGGCTGGGCCGGCACACAAGATCCCCAGGCCAGCCTCAGAGATGAGGGAGAGGAGCTGGTGAATGAGCCCACCGGCCCTCACCCTAGTGGGACAGCTGGACGCGTGTTCTGCACAGCCTCTCAGAGGGGCCGCAGCAGGATTGAGGCCCCACTGCCCTCATGGGCAACCTGCTCGTTAACTCCCCCTTTTCAGCTTTGCTCTCTTCTCTCCCCCACTTGCCCGCTTCCCGCTCTGCTTCCTGGGATCGTTTCCCAAAGATGACTTGCCACAAATCCTTTACCTCAGGGTCCACTTTTGGTGGGAGCTCAACTAAGACAGCTACACAAATTTTAGATAAATACAGACTTTAAAGGGATTCTATGACTACTTGCTATTTTTTTAGCAGAATTTTCCAGGTCATCCTTAGGAAGACCCAGAAAAGAGAAATGAAAACAATGAGAGTCGCACCAAATAGCGGCTGTGTTCTTGAGCAGTGTCACCTGATGTCATCATGTCCCCCTAATTCTACTATAAACACACTGTGGTCTGGGACTAGGAGGCTGGACACTGTGTAGAGCTTTACACGCATTAGCTGATCTCATTCTCACAACAGCCCCCTGAAGTGAGTACTACTGTTGTCCTCATTTACAGAGGAGGAAACTAGGAGGTGAAAGTTAACTTCTGCTGCCTAGAAAAGGCAGCAGCAGGATTCCAACCCCGGGCAGCCTGGCTCCAGATCCTCAGAGTAAAGCCTCTGACACAGGCCTGAGCCAGTGAGAGGTGTCTGATAAATGCTCGCTTGATTGGGGAGTTACTACATGTGGAGAAAGGAAAGAAGACGGTCTATGTAATATCTTCGAACGTTTGACCATGAACCGTTTTAGCAGTCTGTGAAGTCCAGACTCTTTCCCAAAACAATATACCACACCTCACGGCATGTGGGATCCTAGTTCCCCAACCGGCTATCGAACCCGTGCCCCCTGCAGTGGAAGTGTGGAATCTTAACCACTGGACCACCAGGGAAGTCCCCAAAACAATATATATATATATATATATATATATATATATATATATATATATATATATATATATATATTTTTTTTTTTTTTTTTTTTTTTTTTTTTTGCGGTACGCGGGCCTCTCACTGTTGTGGCCTCCCCTGTTGCAGAGCACAGGCTCCGGACGCGCAGGCTCAGCGGCCACGGCTCACAGGCCCAGCCGCTCCGCGGCATGTGGGATCTTCCCGGACCGGGGCACGAACCCGTGTTCCCTGCATCGGCAGGTGGACTCTCAACCACTGCGCCACCAGGGAAGCCCTCAAAACAATATTTTTAAGTGCATAAAAGAAAACATATAAGATTACAAAGGAAACCAATTATATTGAAATGCATTTATCAAAATCTTACCACAACTTGTAACCTAGCAATACATACCTTCATCCTATAGGGGTGATTACACATTGCAATGTGCTCCGTAAATGTGTCAAATCTGTCTGTGACAGGAATGGGCTGAGCTGCCCAAGAGGCTGTTTCAGGATAGACCTCAGTGGTTGGCTCCAGAACCTGAATTACAAGACCTCTTCCCTCCAAGTCACCCTCCACCTTCATTAACTTCCTAAAACACAGGTTTGATTGTATTTCTCACCCATTCTAAACCTTTCAATGCCTGCCCTCCATTGGCTCTGGAATAAAGTCTAGGACGCCCAGGATGACATTCAAGGTTTGCATGATCTGAACCCAACAATTTACCTTACTAACCCCCGGCCAGTGATTCCCATGTTCCTTACACCCCAGCTGCAGTAAATTCCCTGCTTCCTCTGCCTGGAATGAGGAAGGGCCCCATGGCAGAATCCTTTCCCTTCAGATGAAACTTCTGTGCAAAGTCTTCCGCCATGGTCCCTCTCCCAGGTAAAATTAATCATTCCTCTGAGCGCACATAACTCTTTCCACATGCCTCTACCATAGCATAAGTAACACGTGATGTTATAGTTACTGTGGGCATACATTCTGGCTTACTACATGAACAATACCTTGTTCGTCTTAAACAGGACCCAGCAGAATATCTAGCCCAGAATGAGAATTCAGTTAATGTTGTTTAAAACTAATTTGAGGGTGGGACATGGGTAGTTGATTTGACATAGGTTTGAGATAACCGTGTGGACTATCTCAGTATTTGCCAGCAAAGATAATGGATCGTTAGGAGTCTGGGAACAAAGCTTGAAGTGATCCACCCAGATCATGAAACTTCCTTGAAAATGTGTTATCTTCAAATTTCCTGTAAAACTGGCTGTCTCTTTCATAATACATTAACATTTGTTATCAGAGTAATGTCATTGGTTTTGCTCAAATTTTTAAGAAAAATGGACATTCCTAAAAAAAAATCTGTCCTCTTTCTCCTGTTTCTTCTACCCCCTGGCCTGCCAATAATCCAGTGGGTGCAAGTACCCAGGCACCTAGGACTCCTCTTCCTGACCCGGAGATGAGGGCACCATTTGGCTGACTTTAACCAGAAGTCCCAGGAGAGCTCTCCTCCCACCTCCTCAGGCAGCTGAATGCTAAATACACCGCATCTGGAAGGACTCTGCCTCGCAGTAAGTTCAAGTGAGTAATTATTCCACAACCTATCCATTTTCTCATCTTCCTCTGAAGTCTTTCAGGGATGACTCACTCTGTGACATGAAACAGCTGGTTGGGTTCTTCCATGCTCTCCCTTTGTGTTTGTTACTATTGTTTTCACAATTGTTTGGTTGCTGTTGGGACTTTATTACCCCTGACTTCCTTCTTGTCCTCAAACTCTTCTTTGACTCAGGAGGGCCTGAGCATGTGCTCAAGTTTTTCCCTTTTGAGTTTGATCTACTTCTTTACATTTTAACTATGGTGAAGTGGAAAGAGCATGGGTTTTTCAGCCAAGTAAAGCTGGTTGCAGGCCTGGGTCTGCTACTCACTGGCTATATAACAGCATGCAGACAGTATCACCTCTTCTAGCTGCAGTATACTCATCAGTAAATATGGGAACAATCAAACCTATTTTACAGGATGTTACAAGGTTAGGTGTGTAGATGCACCTTATACAGT
The DNA here is from genome assembly GCF_025265405.1 of Mesoplodon densirostris. NCBI lineage: Eukaryota > Metazoa > Chordata > Mammalia > Artiodactyla > Ziphiidae > Mesoplodon > Mesoplodon densirostris. Next base: position 122,306,869 of record NC_082665.1, read on the forward strand.
ATCTGGCGCAGAGTAAATGATAAATGAGAATTTTCATTTCCTTCCTTCTACTAGAGAGAGAGAGTAGTTCTGTGGTCTGAAAGTCTGGTTAGTGTTGGTGCCCAGTGAAGAGCCAGTGGCAGTGAAATCTGCAGGTGGCCATGCCCCTGGGGGGTTCGGTGCCCTTGCCTCAGTATCTCCAGCTCCTAGCCAGGTGGCATATAGTCGTGCTTCAACAAATACCTGTTGACTGAATGAATGAATAAATGGATAAAGGAACGAGTGGACACATTCCTCCAGAATGATAAAGGATTGGAGATAAATAACCTAGTTACGTCAAAGCAATCAAGTAATTTGTAGTATGTGACTCTTATTTCAAAAAATCTGTCTGCTCCCCGCACCTCTGACACTGCATGATGACAAGTCAGCAGTGGAGGTCCACCACGCTAGCAGGGGGAGAGGCGGGCAGAGGTGGCCGAGGCCTGGGGAGATCAAGCGGCCCATAAAGCCAGAGCAGGTGGGCTGAGCAGATCCCACGCCTGCAGGAGTGGGCTGTCAGGGCGATCAGGAGTCAGCAGGGATGGCCTGAAGAGGAGCTGCCCTGTAATTACTATTGTTTCAGCATAAATACATGTTGTTGTTGTTTTGTTCTGGTAGGTGACTGCTGTGTTTCTGGGCTGCAGCGACGGTTCTGACTGTGGAGGTGTCTTTGAGGAGCGAGCTCAGATGACTAAGCTCGGCTTGGCGTCACCATGGCTTGCCGTGGCCGGCGTCCCTGGCCTCCCAGCCCGTGTCCTGCCTCTGGCTGTGCCATCCCAGTCCCTTCTCCACACTGCGGCCACAGCGACCTCTGCAGCCCCGATCAGATCTTATCAACCTCCCTGCCTCCCAGCCCCCACCCCTATTTCCATGAGAAGCCGAATCCCACCTCCCCAGTGCTCGGCACCCAGACCCTGGGTGACCCAGGCCCTGCACAACAACACCGCACACTGGCTCCCCAGACACTCCAAGTCCACGCCCCTCACGGCCTCTGCGGCTCCCTGGGTCTGCAGAGCTCTTCCTGCCTGTCCTCACAGGGCCGGTGCTTCCCCTCACTCAGCTCTCAGATCAGTTCATTCCCCACAATTCCCTTCCCTGACTCTCTGAGCCACAGGAGCTCTCTCCCGCCCCCTCTCTGTGCCTGTACATTCTTACTTTCTCCATATCCTTATGCCCACCGAAGATCACCTCATTTGTTGATTTTTTTTTTTTTTTTTTTTTTGTGTGTGTGGTACGCAGGCCTCTCACTGTTGTGGCCTCTCCCGTTGCGGAGCACAGGCTCCGGACGCGCAGACTCAGCGGCCATGGCTCATGGGCCCAGCCATTCCGCGGCATGTGGGATCCTCCCGGACCGGGGCACGAACCCGTGTCCCCTGCATCGGCAGGCGGACTCTCAACCACTGCACCACCAGGGAAGCCCTGTTGATTTTTTTTAGTCTGTTTTTTGTTCATTTTCCCTTCCCCTGATGAAATACAGGGCTTAGGGGTTTACATCCAACTCGTTCACTGCTCTGTCCCCAGCACAAAGTGGCCCTAATAGGTGCTCAATCATTATTTGTTTGGTGATTAATAAATAAAACCTGTCCCACTGAGAATACACAAGCTCGTGTGGCAGAGTCCCTGCCAGCTTCTCGCCATCGTTCCTGCAAGGTGGACAGGGCAGTGTGTGGAGGAGAGCTCACAGGCTGGCCAGCGTTCTCCCCGGAATATAAGAGGCAATGACTCCGCACAGCACAGTGATTCCAGGAGCTCCTTAGGAATCCCTGAAACCACAAGGTGACCTGGAAGAGCTGGCAAACCCAGAAGCTGCTGATGATCCCACTGCCACCGAATCCTATTACAAGGCCCAGAAAATGACTTTGGTAATTGTCAGCACAGCTGACGTGAACACCAGTATGGACTCCTGCACTAGGCAGCCCTCTCAGTTAAGAGTGATGGTGTTGTCCAGGAATAGTTCAGCAGCAATGAAAATGGACTCTGGGTATCTCAATAAAATGGGAACTTACTAGAACGATATCAGAGGCTCATAGTTCCAGAAGGAGAAATGGACTGGCATGATTAAGCCAAGGAAGCAAGGAAATGCAGGGCGGAGTACATGAACCACATGAAGACTAGCCAAGAACGCTGCAGGGGCAGGAAACCCATCCCGTTTCCCAGGGACATTAGGTGGGCCCCTGCCTTCTCTCTTCTATTCCTTTCAGGGTTGGGAAAGGGCAACCTTGTCTGAAGCAGGATGTCTGAGGATTTAGGAAGCAGCGCACTTTCTCCTGCCAGATCTGCCTGTTGAAAAACAGAGGTGACACTCACGTCTTCATCACCCACCTCCAAAGGACCTGATCAAGCCTGGGCCTTGCCAGGACCACAGGGGCATAGTGGCCCCAGCAAGTCTGGGCTAGGCCCATCCTGTCAGCCAAGCAGGTGTCAGAAAGTCACATGTCTTCAGGGACCAGCAGGTCGGGCACCCGAGTGAAGCCAGTTAGGTAAGAGACAACACAGGGATAAGGCCTGGGCCTGTGTGGAGATGGAGCCCACCTGAGACATCCCATCCTGAGTGCACTTGTGATGGGACATTCTTTAATGTCACGTGTTACTCTTCTCTAATGTACTGACAGAATGGATTCATTGGTGGATTTCCTAACTTTGAATCAACCTCCAGTGGTGTGAGTCAGCGAGCTCTTATCAGATTGTGAGAGCCAGTTGTTTAATTTTCAGGAATTTTCAAGCCAGTTCAGGTCATGGTGGTAGCTTAAAATTAACTATGCTTAAAATTAGTCTTAGTAGGAGTATTTACACCACAGGAATTGACAAATGCTACAAATCAGGCCTTTTTAATCTTTCCCAGAGAGCTGGTTATTAAACCAGCATACTACTGTTTGTATTCCTGAAATAAACTCTGCTTGGTCTTACTGTATTTTTATCACTACTGGATTTTATTTTTACTCATAAATGAGATTTGTCTATAGTTTCATTTTGTTTTTTGCTTTGTGGGTACATTCTTTGTCAGCTTTATTTCTTAAAGCTTTCCATATTGTTCTACGGCCCAGTTTAAATCTCTGATTTTCAATCATCTGGGGAGTATTTTTAAGTGCAGATGCCCAGGCAATGCACCTGATTAATTAAATCAGAATCTCTGGGGGTGGGACTCAAATGCCAGTATGTTTAAAACTCCTCAGATAATTCCAATATTCAGCCAGGGTTGAGAACCACTGCCCTAGCCCAGTGCTTCTTAATCACTGATATACATGCCATCACCTCTCTAGGTGAGTGAACTCCTGTTAAAATGCAGAATTTAGGACTTCCCTGGTGGCGCAGTGGTTAAGAATCCGCCTGCCAATGCAGGGGACACGGGTTCGAGTGCTGGTCCAGGAAGATCCCACATGCCGCGGAGCAACTAAGCCCGTGTGCCACAACTGCTGGGCCTGTGCTCTAGAGCCCGCGAGCCACACCTACTGAGCCCACGTGCCACAGCTACTGAAGCCCGTGTGCCTAGAGCCCATGCTCCGCAACAAGAGAAGCCACTGCAATGAGAAGCCCGTGCACCGCAACGAAGAGTAGCCCCCGCTCACGGCAACTAGAGAAAGCCCGCGCGCAGCAGTGAAGACCCAACTCAGCCAAAAATAAATAAATAAATTTATTTATTTAGAAAAAAAAATGCAGAATTTAGTTTAGTAGGTGGGGATGGGGGCAAACAAGCTCCCAGGGATGCTGATGCTGCTGGCCCATGGACCACACCTTGAGTAGCAAGGATTTGAATAACATGGTAATTATCTGTATTTTAAAGGTTAGATAAAATTCAGTTATGCAGCCATTTCATCCTGATGCCTTTTCAACATCAAATCTCATTACATTTCTAATCTCTTCTATAATAACTGATTTATTTAAATTTTCCACCTTTTCCTATGCCAATTTTTGGTATTTTACATTTTGTGAGAAATCTTTTTTCTAGGTTTTCAAATTTGCTACCATAGAGTGACATTTAACAGTCTCCTTCATGATTTTAAACTCTCCTGTATCTGTAATTACAGCAATTCAAAATCAATAGTTTAAAAAATATTCATCCAATCAGCTAAACATCTGTGGGCTGACTGATCCTTGAGTTTCCAGTTTGAGACCCTGCCAAAGACTCCCAATGACTCCAATCATTTCTCCAGTTTTTGAGTTGAGCTTTTGACTCTGTTAAGACATGCTACCAAAGAGGCAATCTCAGAAACAGTTTCCGAGCTCAATTATGCTTAATGCTATGTATTGATAATTCAATCACTTTATATACCGATGGGGAAACAGAGGCCCAGAGAGGCATATGACTTACACCTCTGATAGAAGCCCAATCAGAGGTAGAAGATACATCGCCTCTATGTCCTCAGCATAACTCCTACAGTTCAACAACTTAAGAACATCACCAAATGTGAATGATGTATAAGGCACCCAAGGCCTTTTATATTCAGACCGCTTTTGTGATGTTCACACCTTTTTCCCATGGTCCCAAGGAGGAAGTGTTGTTATTAAGAAACCAATGACTGGAACTCATGTACCATTTGTGGGAATGTAAAATGGTACAGCCACTGTAAAAAACAATATGGTTCCTCAAAAACTTGAAAATATACCGTATGATCCAGCAATCCACTTCTGGGTGTATACCCAAAAGATGTGAAAGCTGAGTCTCAAAGAGATATTTGCAAACCCATGTTCATAGCAGCATTATTTACAACAGCTAAAACGTGGAAGTAACACAAGTGTCCATCAACAGATAAATGGATAAGCAAGACATAGCATATACATATAATGGAATATTATCCAGCCTTAAAAAGGAAGGAAATTCTGGGCTTCCCTGGTGGCACAGTGGTTGAGAATCTGCCTGCCAATGCAGGGGACACGGGTTCGAGCTCTGGTCTGGGAAGATCCCACATGCCACGGAGCAACTAGCCCCGTGAGCCACAATTACTGAGCCTATGCGTCTGGAGCCTGTGCTCCACAACGAGAGGCCACGATAGTAAGAGGCCCACGCACCGTGATGAGGAGTGGCCCCCACTTGCCGCAACTAGAGAAAGCCCTCACACAGAAACGAAGAGCCAACACAGCCATAAATAAATAAAAATAAATAAATAAAATTTTTTAAAAAAGGAAGGAAATTCTGACATACGTGCAACACAGAGGAAAGGGGGGAGGGTAGCTATACGCAGAGCCCACAGGCACGCCCTCATTCACCACTGACACATCAAGAGTGTGGCTGCCACTGCCCCGACCATTAAAATCACTTCCTCTCAGGAATTGCCTGGCAGTCCAGTGGTTGGGACTCCATGCTCCCACTGCCAAGGGCCTGGGTTCGATCCCTGATTGGGGAACTAAGATCCTGCAAGCTGCACAGCACAGCCGAAACAACAAAAAAATCACTGCCTCTCCTGTTGAGTAAAAAGCCAAAGCCGGGGCTTCCCTGGTGGTGCAGTGGTTGAGAGTCTGCCTGCCGATGCAGGGGACGCGGGTTCGTGCCCCAGTCCGGGAGGATCCCACATGCCGCGGAGTGGCTAGGTTTGAGAGCCATGGCCGCTGGGCCTGCGCGTCCGGAGCCTGTGCCCCGCAACGGGAGAGGCCACAACAGTGAGAGGCCCGCGTACCACAAAAAAAAAAAAAAAAAAAAAAAAAAAGCCAAAGCCACTGGTTCATGCTACTGAAACTGCCACCAGAGCTGGGGAGCCTGTGGTCACCTAGCCCCCCACTGCTGCCCCACCCCAGCACCCACCAGTGCAGAGCCCACAACCCCTCAGCACAGCTGCTGATGTCATAAACAGGAAGAAAAAAGGTTTCTTCCTTCCTCCTGCAGTTCCAATCAACCTCACACTGCTGCCCTGCACTTGCAGAACCTAACTGGCAAGGAACCCAGCTGGCAAGGAAGTTCGGGAAATGCACTTTCCAGGCGGCCAGCCCCCGAGATACAGAGTAGAATGTGGAAAGGCAGGAACCAGGCTGAGGAGGTCCAGACAATATCCGGGTACAGCCACCGAGAGGAAGGGGTGAGGCAAGCATGTGGCAGCTGAAAGTCACGTCTTGGGGTTCAAATGTGTCCCACCAAGAACCAACCAGCAGGGCTTCCCTGGTGGCACAGTGGTTGAGAGTCTGCCTGCCGATGCAGGAGACGCGGGTTCGTGCCCCGGTCCGGGAAGATCCCACATGCTGCGGAGCGGCTGGGCCCGTGAGCCATGGCCTCTGAGCCTGCGTGTCCGGAGCCTGTGCTCCGCAACAGGAGAGGCCACAACAGTGAGAGGCCCGCATACCGCAAAAAAAAAAAGAACCAGCCAGCAGTGGAGGTATCACAAATTCCATCTGGCACAGTCCTTTTATCTGGTCTTCCGACAAAAATGACCTAGCCCAGAGGAGGTTCTCCTCTCCTGGTCTCTGGGACGGCTGAAAATTGCTGAGCACACCCAGAGGGAAATCTCTGTGGGTGGAAGGTCTCCTGTTAACGTAGAGGCAGTTGGCCTAGAAATGGAGGCTTGATTCATTCCAAGAGTCGTGTTCATCAACTCAGGCTGCCAAAATGAAGCACCACAGATTGGGCAGCTTGAACAACAGACATTTATCTTTTCACAGTCCGGAGGCTGGAAGTCCAAGATGAAGGTGCCAGCAGTTTGGTTTCTTCCGAGGCCCCTCTCCCTGGCTTGCAGACGGCCGCCTTCTTGCTTTTCTCTTCAAACATATCCCCAGTGTCTCTTCCTCTTCTTATAAGGTCACCAGTCCTATTGGATTAGGGTCCCACCTTATGACCTCATTTAATCTTAATTAGCCCTTTCAAGGCCCTGTCTCCAAATATAGTCATATCAGGGGCTAGGGCTTCAGTGCATGAATTGGGGTGGGGGTGGGGTGGGGGTGGGGTGGGGTGGGAGACACAATTCAGATAATAACAGGAGACAAGTGGATATTTGCAATTCTGAGAATAAACAGAGACCTGGCTTTTAAGGCCTGGTCAGGAATATGCTGAGTCACCCCCTGCCCCCAACTGCCTTACCCCACCATTAAATTTATTTTGTCCTTCCATTCATTTATATCTCAAACATAATTGAGTTTCACCTGTGCCAGGCACTGTGCTGATACTGGAGACAGGGTTTTGCCATCCGGGAGACATCAAAGTGCTTGGGGGTCAGAGGCACTGAGGACAGAGAGTCCAAGAAACGCTTCCTAGAGAAGGTGACCCTGCCCAGCCCTGAAATATCATCCCATCAGGGAGGAGGAGGCTTGTTTAACCAGCAAGCCTCCGAAGGCTCCAAAGCATCCTTATTTGCCTAGACCCACCTGAGAGGGGAGCTTAGAGTTTGTGTTAAAAGTTTCTACTCAAACTGTGGGCCATGGATCAGTACTGGAATCACCTGGGAACTTCTTATACAGCCACAAAATCTCAGAGCCCATCCCAGACTCACCGAATCAAAACCCACAGCTTAACAAGATCCCTAGGGGATTTGTGTGACCATTAAAAACTGGGAAACAGTGATCAAACACAATGCTGTTGTTTCACAGCTGGAGAAACCAAGGCCCAGAGTGAGGAAGTGATCCTTCCATGATGATGACATATCATTTAGAACAACAAAAAAAAGTCCCAAATCTAAGCCCCCAATCCCCAGCTTGCAAACGCCTTTCTTCCATGGACTGGCATGTCTGAGACATTCACATCACATAATGATGCTGATATTTCTACACAACAAGTCCTGGAGGACTCACTAGGAGCTCTAGCCAATCAGGTGAGCACTGGGGGACCCCAAAATTTTCCTCTGTTGACAGTGTTCTGCCTGCTGTTTGGGGCGGTTTGACTGATTTCTGGCAGGCTTCCACCATGTCTGTATTCTCCTGGGAGTTCACTATTCTCCCTGCCCTTGTTGACACAATTGCTGCTGCTACACAGAAGAAATTAAGTGCATCCTATAGACTGCAATCCCAGGGACAGCCTCTGGCTGCAGCATGCTCCCATCTTCCATATTAAATGTGCGTGTGTTTCTCTCATTTCCTTGGTTCATTTCTTCATATGGTAGACACTGTTAATTGTCTGGGTCAGGGAATATCAATCCTTGAATTTGGTTGAAGGTGTTTTGAGACTCTTGGTGCCTCTATATACCTTGCAGGAGCAAATGCAAATACTTCTTGAAGGAAGGAACCTTCAATATAAGCCTCAAATAATTCAACAAGGCAAATTAACAAGGCAGGTTTGTTGATATCCTTGGGAATAGGAAACTCCATCATGTGACATAGTCTTCCCAGAACTAAGTAGAACTTCTAACAAAAAAAAATGCAATAACCAAAATACATACCTACATACATACATACTAACCTCAATGGAAGCTTCACAGAAAAATAAATACAACTGAAGAAGGAATTAGAGAATTGGAAGACAGATCTGAAGAAATGATCCAGAGTGTCGTTACAAGAGATAAAAAGATGGAAAATATAGAAGAGACATAGAAAACATATTTTTAAAGTCTAACCATACATTTTATCAGAGGCCTGAAAGGAGAAAGACGTAGTGAAGGTCTGACAAGGTGACCTTTATAGCACTGACTGAGCCAAGGGCCTGCTGAAAAGAAACAGGTAGTCTCCATGCTTGTGCATATGGATGAATTCCTTCTCCTTGGAATCAGAGAAACACATCAAAGGGCTGAGTTCCACCTTTAGTCTCATCCTTGGCTACAGCATTTCCCCTCCAGATGTCTTTTTATTTCTTTTTCATCTATTTTCAGTAGGTCCTTATTCTATGTGTGAAAAAAATTTTAAATCCAGTGTTTATTTTAGATTTTACACGCATGGCAGACAAAGTCCCTAGGCAAAAAAATAAATATATAGTTCAGTGAATATGAAAGTGTTTCCTTTTTTCTGGCGTTGCTGATGTTAGAGACATCTGGGACAGAAAACAAATCCTTTGGAGTCTGAGTGGCAGGCCTGCCCACCACCAATGATTGTGTGGTTTGTGTACCACATAAAAATACCCGCTAAGAAGATGGGAGCCTAGAAAACAGCCACAGCTCTGCTTGCCAAGCTGTGTACCCTAGAGAGGAGCTCTGTCTGCCAGAGGGCACCTTCTACACAAAGGTACTACCCCAAGCTACACTCTAGCTGCATTTGCCCAGATAAATACCTTTATCTATTTTGCATAAAAGTACTCATTCATTAAACAACCTAACCTTGCACCTAAAGCAATTAGAGAAAGAAGAACAAAAACATCCCAAAGTTAGCAGAAGGAAAGAAATCATAAAAATCAGATCAGAAATAAATGAAAAAGAAATGAAGGAAACGATACCAAAGATCAATAAAACTAAAAGCTGGTTCTTTGAGAAGATAAACAAAATTGTTAAACCATTAGCCAGACTCATCAAGAAAAAAAGGGAGAAGACTCAAATCAATAGAATTAGAAATAAAAAAGGAGAAGTAACAACTGACACTGCAGAAATACAAAAGATCATGAGAGATTACTATAAGCAACTCTATGCCAATAAAATGGACAACCTGGAAGAAATGGACAAATTCTTAGAAATGCACAACCTGCCAAGACTGAATCAGGAAGAAATAGAAAATACGAACAGACCAATCACAAGCACTGAAATTGAAACTGTGATAAAAAATCTTCCAACAAACAGAAGCCCAGGACCAGATGGCTTCACAGGCGAATTCTATCAAGCATTTAGAGAAGAGCTAACACCTATCCTTCTGAAACTCTTCCAAAATATAGCAGAGGGAGGAACACTCCCAAACTCATTCTACGAGGCCACCATCACCTTGATACCAAAACCAGACAAGGATGTCACAAAGAAAGAAAACTACAGGCCAATATCACTGATGAACATAGATGCAAAAATCCTCAACAAAATACTAGCAAACAGAATCCAACAGCACATTAAAAGGATCATACACCATGATCAAGTGGGGTTTATTCCAGGAATGCAAGGATTCTTCAATATACGCAAATCAATCAACGTGATACACCATATTAACAAATTGAAGGAGAAAAACCATATGATCATCTCAATAGATGCAGAGAAAGCTTTCGACAAAATTCAACACCCATTTATGATAAAAACCCTGCAGAAAGTAGGCATAGAGGGAACTTTCCTCAACAGAATAAAGGCCATATATGACAAACCCACAGCCAGCATCGTCCTCAATGGTGAAAAACTGAAACCATTTCCACTGAGATCAGGAACAAGACAAGGTTGCCCACTCTCACCACTCTTATTCAACATAGTTTTGGAAGTTTTAGCCACAGCAATCAGAGAAGAAAAGGAAATAAAAGGAATCCAAATCGGAAAAGAAGAAGTAAAGCTGTCACTGTTTGCAGATGACATGATACTATACATAGATGCTACCAGAAAACTACTAGAGCTAATCAATGAATTTGGTAAAGTTGCAGGATACAAAATTAATGCACAGAAATCTCTGGCATTCCTATATACTAGTGATGAAAAATCTGAAAGTGAAATCAAGGAAACACTCCCATTTACCACTGCAACAAAAAGAATAAAATATCTAGGAATAAACCTACCTAAGGAGACAAAAGACCTGTATGCAGAAAATTATAAGACACTGATGAAAGAAATTAAAGATGATACAAATAGATGGAGAGATGTACCATGTTCTTGGATTGGAAGAATCAACATTGTGAAAATGACTCTACTACCCAAAGCAATCTACAGATTCAATGCAATCCCTATCAAACTACCACTGGCATTTTTCACAGAACTAGAACAAAAAATTTCACAATTTGTATGGAAACACAAAAGACCCCGAATAGCCAAAGCAATCTTGAGAACGAAAAATGGAGCTTGAGGAATCAGGCTCCCTGACTTCAGACTATACTACAAACCTACAGTAATCAAGACAGTATGGTACTGGCACAAAAACAGAAAGATAGATCAATAGAACAGGATAGAAAGCCCAGACATAAACCCACGGACATATGGTCACCTTATCTTTGATAAAGGAGGCAGGAATGTACAGTGGAGAAAGGACAGTCTCTTCAATAAGTGGTGCTGGGAAAACTGGACAGGTACATGTAAAAGTATGAGATTAGATCACTCCCTAACACCATACACAAAAATAAGCTCAAAATGGATTAAAGACCTAAATGTAAGGCCAGACACTATCAAACTCTTAGAGGAAAACATAGGCAGAACACTCTATGACATAAATCACAGCAAGATCCTTTTTGACCCACCTCCTAGAGAAATGGAAATAAAGACAAAAATAAACACATGGGACCTAATGAAACTTAAAAGCTTTTGCACAGCAAAGGAAACCATAAACAAGACCAAAAGACAACCCTCAGAATGGGAGAAAATATTTGCAAATGAAGCAACTGACAAAGGATTCATCTCCAAAATTTATAAGCAGCTCATGCAGCTCAATAACAAAAAAACAAACAACCCAATCCAAAAATGGGCAGAAGACCTAAATAGACATTTCTCCACAGAAGATATACAGACTGCCAACAAACACATGAAAGGATGCTCAACATCTTTAATCATTAGAGAAATGCAAATCAAAACTACAATGAGATATCATCTCACACCAGTCAGAATGCCCATCATCAAAAAATCTAGAAACAATAAATGCTGGAGAGGGTGTGGAAAAAAGGGAACACTCTTGCACTGCTGGTGGGAATGTGAATTGGTACAGCCACTATGGAGAACGGTATGGAGGTTCCTTAAAAAACTACAAATAGAACTACCATATGACCCAGCAATCCCACTACTGGGCATATACCCTGAGAAAACCATAATTCAAAAAGAGACATGTACCAAAATGTTCATAGCAGCCCTATTTACAATAGCCCAGAGATGGAAACAACCTAAGTGTCCATCATCGGATGAATGGGTAAAGAAGATGTGGCACATATATACAATGGAATATTACTCAGCCATAAAAAGAAATGAAATTGAGCTATTTGTAAGGAGGTGGATGGAACTAGAGTCTGTCATACAGAGTGAAGTAAGTCAGAAAGAGAAAGACAAATACTGTATGCTGACACATATACGGAATTTAAGAAAAAAAAATGTCATGAAGAACATAGGGGTAAGACAGGAATAAAGACACAGACCTACTAGACAATGGACTTGAGGATATGGGGAGGGGGAAGTGTAAGCTGTGACAAAGTGAAAGAGCGGCATGGACATATATACACTACCAAACGTAAGGTAGATAGCTAGTGGGAAGCAGCCGCATAGCACAGGGAGATCAGCTCGGTGCTTTGTGACCGCCTGGAGGGGTGGGATAGGGAGGGTGGGAGGGAGACGCAAAAGGGAGGGGATATGGGAACATATGTATATGTATAACTCATTAAATTTGTTATAAAGCAAAAAATAAAAAATAAAAAAAAATTTTAAAAAAAGTACTCATTCATTAATGGAGTTCCACCAAACTGTCCACTGGAGAAGGGTCTAATAAAAGATGAATTCATTCTCAGTTACCTCAAAGGTCTGCCAAAGCTAGGTATCCATGTGTGTGTGTGTGTGTGTGTGTGTGTGTGTGTGTGTGTGTAAGAGTATGGCTTGTAGGGTAACTAATTGTCCAGATTACCTGGTACTGAGGGTCCTGTGATACAGGACTGTGATGCTAAAGCCAGGACAGTCCTGGCAAACTGGCATCGCTGGTCACCCTACTTTGGGGAATTTCCTCAAGTTAGGCACCTTTGGACTGTCATTACATGAAGGCCTGAAATTCCTGGTATTTCCCCTTTCTCTTCCCCTGTGGTTCCCTTGCCTTGTGCCAACCCTTATGTTTAAAGGGCATAGACCATGTCAGAGTGGGCAGAAGTCTTCCCCTTCAAAGTATGCCTCTAGTGGGGATGTTCCAGTGTCAACTCCTCAGACATCTTGGCTGACTTAGAAGGTCACTTTTTTTCTCCCCACCTCTCTGTCCCAAAGGTACTGGCTTGAGTTCTACTCATTTCCTCTTATTGCACTATTCTGTTCTTTTTTCCTAACTCTACCCTGCATGCCCTCAGAGCACTATTTCTCTGCTCTTTGGATCACTGAATACAAAGGCTCCTTTCCTAATCTGACCCCCAAGTCTACCTCTGAGCTCCTGGTTGTTTTATTTAATTGCCTTCCTCCCCTCCCTGATTATAAAAGTATGTATATATATATATATATATATATATATATATATATATATATTTGTTGTAAAATATTGAGAGTACAGAAAAGTAGTAACATTTTATGGTACTGAATTTCTTACCAGTATTTTTTCTATGAATATTTTTACATAGTTCAGAACAGACTGTATAATTTTATATTTGGATTTTCTTTTTTTAACTTAACATTACGAACATGAACATTCTATTAAAATCCTAAAAACATTTTCCTATGAGAGTCACATCAGCAAGATAGCAGACTAGGAAGCTACAGGCCCTCCTTCCCCCACAGAGACACCTACAACATATGAAACAGAATACCTCTGTGAGAACTCTAGAGACCAGCTGAGAAGCTACAACACCCAGGCCACTGTAAAACCAAGAAGGGATTCCAGCGAAAGGGGATGCTACAATATATAAAGAACTCCTATAACTCAACAACAAAAAAGTCAAATAACCCAATTAAAATTGGGTAAAGACTGGAAGAGACATTTTCCCAAAAGTGATATATAAATGACCAATAAGCATAGGAAAAAATATTCAACTTCACTAATCATCAGAGAAATATAAATCAAAATCAAAATGAGATATCACCTCACATCCATTAGGATGGCTACTATCAACAATACACAAAATAACAAGTGTTGCCAAGGATATGGAGAAATTGGAATCCTTGTTCCAACTGGTGGGATTGTAAAATGTTTCAATTACTGAGTTCCAGATCAATATGCAAGAGTAGGAAGCTTATGCGCTCAACTCCTCCCACAGACACACCAAAACTACAACTACATATAGAACAACTATCTCTGAGAATGGCCCAAAGATGAGCAGAACAGATTTCCTATGACTAAGGATATAAAGAAAAGGCCACACAGAGATGGGTAAGCAGAGCAGAGATGCAGTCTAGTCAGCACCCACAGCCCTGGTGCAGCAACCTACAAGCAGGAGGCATATCACAACCACGGAGTTCCCTGCTGAGGAGCAAGGGGTTCAAGCCCAACACTGGGCTGTTCAACCTGGGGGACCTACACTGGGAAGATGAGTCCCCATGTCTGGCTTTGAAAACCAGCAGGGCTTACATCTGGGACAGCAGAGGGCATTGGGAAATTGATACTCCACTCTTGAAAGACTCGTGTACAAACTCACTGGCCTTATGCCACAGTGCAGAGGCAGCAGCTTGAAAAGCGCCTGGGTCATACAAGAAAAAGATTCATTGACTGATCTTAGGATGTGTGTTGCAGAGGTAGGGATCTGGTGGAACTTTCTCCGGGGATGGAAGTGCTGGCAGACACGATTTTTTAAAACTGGTTTTCCACATAGCTGGGCCAGTGCTGGCAGGCGCCATATCTATCACTCTCCATCAGTCTAGCTAAAACCATGCACCCCACCACAGTGATCCCGAGGACCTGTCCCACCTAAAGGCTCCCACCCCACCACACCTGGTGGGTGGCCCCAGCTGAAACCAGGCCCCTCCAAAGTGGCTTCTGCTCCGGGGGCCAGCCCTGCACACCAGCACGCTCACATCAATTGTGGCCCAACCACAATAGGAGGGCACATGCAGCCCACACAGGGAATACCACTGGAGCACCTGGCTCTGGTGACTGGGATGGCAGGGAGAGGGTTGTGCCACTGAACTCCACAGGGCACTTTCTATGTAAAGCCGTTCTTTCAAGACCAGGAGACACAGCTGATATATCTGATACATAGAAACAAACACAGAAAGTTAGGCAAAATGAGGAGATGAAAAATACCTTCTGAAAGAAAGAACAAGACAAAACCTCAGAAAAAGAGCTAAACGAAACAGAGATAATCAACTTACCAGATAAAGAGTTCAAAATAATAGTCACAAATATGCTTACCAAATTGGGAGAAGAATGGACGAACTCAGTAAGAACTTCAACAAAGAGATACAAATATAAAAAAGAACTAGTCAGAACTGAAGCATATAATAACTGAAATGAAAAACACATGAGAGGGAATCAACAGCAGTTTAGAGCAGCGGTCCCCAACCTTTTGGGCAGCAGGGACCAGTTTTGTGGAAGACAATTTTTCCATGGACGGGGTGGGGAGGGATGGTTCAGGCGGTAATGCGAGCGATGGGGAGCAGCAGATGAAGCTTTGCTCTCTCACCTGCCACTCACCTCCTGCTGTGTGGCCCAGTTCCTAACAGGCTGTGGATGGCCCAGGGGTTGGGGACCCCTTGTTTAGAGGATGCAGAGGAATGAATCAGCAATCTGGAAGACAGGGTAATGGAAATCACCCAACTGGAACAGAAAAAAGACTTTAAAAAAATGAGGATAGTTTAAGAGATCTCTGGGAAAACATCAAGCATACTAACATTCACAGTATAGGGATCCCAGAAGGAGAAGAGAGAGACAGAAGGGGACAGAAAACCTATCTGAAGAAATAATGGCTGAAAATTTCTTTAAACTGGGGAAGGAAACACATCCAAGTCCAGGGATGAAACAAAATGAACTGGTTCAAACAAAATGAACTGAAAGATCCACACCAAGACATATTATAATTAAAATGTCAAAGGTTAAAAATAAAGAAAGAATCTTAAAAGCAGTAAGAGAAAAACTAGTTACATACAAGGGAATACCCAAAAGACTATCAACTAATTTTTCAGTAGAGACTTTGTAGGCCAGAAGGGACTGGAATGATATATTTAAAGTGGTGAAAGGAAACACCTACAACCAAGAGTACCTGGCAAGGTTATGATTCAGATTTGAAGGAGAGATTTAGAGTTTCCCAGATGAGCAAAAGCTAAAGGAGTTCATCACCACTAAACCAGTCTTACAAAAAAAATGTTAAAGGGACTTATTTAAACAGAAAACAAAGGCCAAAACTAGAAACAAGAAAATTATAAAAGAAAAAAAATCTCACTGGTAAAGGCAAACATATAGAAAAGGTAGTGGATCAACTACCTATAAAGCTAGTATGAAGGTTAAAGGACAAAGGTAGTAAAATCATGTCTAAAATAATCAGTTAAGTGATATACAAAATAAAAAGATATAAGTGTGACATTAAAACATAAAATGTGATGGGGAGGGGCTTCCCTGGTGGCGCAGTGGTTGAGAGTCCGCCTGCCGATGCAGGGGACACGGGTTCGTGCCTCGGTCCGGGAAGATCCCACATGCCGCGGAGCGGCTGGGCCCGTGAGCCGTGGCCGCTGAGCCTGCGTGTCCGGAGCCTGTGCTCCGCAACGGGAGAGGCCACGGCAGTGAGAGGCCCACGTACCGCAAAAAAAAAAAAAAAAAAAATGTGATGGGGAGGGTAGTAAAAATGTAGTGCTTTTAGGATGCACTCAAACTTAAGTGACCATCAACTTAAAAAAGACTGCTGTGTACACAAATTGTTATATATGAACCTCATGGTAACCACAAACCAAAAACGTATGACAGATAGACACGTAGGAAAAGAGAAATGAATCCAAACATACCACTAAAGATAGTCATTAAATCACAAGAGAAGAGAGCAAAAGAAGAAGAAAGGAACAAAAAATCGCTATAAAAACAACCCTAGGGCCTCCCTGGTGGCGCAGTGGTTGAGAGTCCGCCTGCCGATGCAGGGGATACGGGTTCGTGCCCCGGTCTGGGGGGATCCCATATGCCGCGGAGCGGCTGGGCCCGTGAGCCATGGCCGCTGGGCCTGCGCATCCGGAGCCTGTGCTCCACAACGGGAGAGGCCACAACAGTGAGAGGCCCACATACCGCAAAAAAAAAGAAAAAAAAAAAAACCCTAAAAGAATTAATAAAATGACAAATAAGTACATACTTATCAATAGTAACTTTAAATGTAAATGGACTAAATGCTACAATCAAAAGACATCAGGTAGCTGAATGAATAAAAAACAAGACCCATATACATGCTGCCTATAAAAGACTCACTTCAGATCTCACACAGACACTGAAAATGAAGGGAAGGAAAAAGATATTCTATGCAAATAGGAACAAAAAGGCAGCTAGGGTAGCAATACTTACATCAGACAAAATAAACTCTAAAACAAAGACTTTAACAAGAGAAAAATGAGGGCATTACGAAGTGAGAAAATAATCAACCCAACAAGAGGCTATAACATTTGTAAATATCTATGCACCCAACTGTAGGAGCACCTAGATACAAAATGCAAATATTAACAGACATAAAGGGAGAAACAGAGAGCAATATAATAATAGTACGGAACTTTAACACCCCACTTAAATCAAAGAATAGATCATCCAGACAGAAAATCAATAAGGAAACATTGGTCTTAAATGATGCATTAGACCAGATGAACTTAATAGATATCTACAGAACATTCCACCAGAAAACAATAGAATACACATTCTTTTCAATACACACTCTTTTCTACACAATAGAATATACATTCTATTCAATAGAATACACATTCTTTTCAAAGAATACACATTCTTTCCAAGATCTATCCTGGAACGTTCTCCAGGATAGATCACATGACAGGCTACACAATAAGTTTCAGAGAATTTAAGAAGACTGAAATCACATCAAGGATCTTTTCTGACCACAATGGTATGACATTAGAAATCAACTACAAGGAAATAACTGCAACTCACCCAACACATGTAGGCTAAACAACATACTTCTGAACAACCAATGGGTCAACAAAAAACAAAGAGAAATCAAAAAATACCTTGAGACAAATGAAAATGGAAAGACAACGTTCCAAAATTTATGGGACACAGCAAAAGCACTTCTAAGAGGGAGGTTTATAGTGATACAGATCTCCAACAGGAAACAAGAAAAACCTCAAATAAACAATCTAACCTTACACCTAAAGGAACTAGAAAAAGAAGAACAAACAAAGCCCAAAGTTAACAGATGAAAGGAAATAATAAAGATCAGAATGGAAATAAATGAAATAGAGACTAAAAAAGAAAATAAAAGATCAACGAAACTAAGAGCTGGTTCTTTGAGAAAATAAACAAAATTGATAAACCTTTGGCTAGGCTCATCAAGAAAAGAAGAGAAAGGGCTCAAATAAATAAGATCAGCAATGAAAGAGAAGTTACAACTGACACCACAGAAATATTAAGGATCATAGGAGGTTAATACAAACAATTACACCCCAATAAATTGGACAATCTAGTAGAAATGGATAAATTCCTAGAAACATGCACTCTGCCAAGGCTGAATAAAGAAGAATTAGAAAATCTGAACAGACTGACCACTAGTAATGAAACTGAATCAGTAATTTAAAAATTCCCAAAAACAAAGGTCCAGGACCAGATGGCTTTACAGGTGAATTCTACCAAACTTTTAAAGGAGTTAATACCTATTCTTTGCAAACTACAGTTGACCCTTGAACAACCAGGTCTGAACTGCATGGGTCCACTTATATGAAGATATTTTTCAATAGTAAATACTACAGTACTACATGACCTGTGTTTGGGTGAATCCACGTATGTGGAGAAGCCCTGAATATGGAGGGCCGACTATAAGTTATATGTGAATTAACCCCCATATTGTTCAAGGGTCAACTGTACTCCAAAAAACTGAAGAGAAAGGAATGCTTCCAAACTCACATTACAGGGCCAGCATTACCCTGATACCAAAACCAGATAGACACTACCAAAAAAAAATATAGGCCAAAATCCCTGATGAAAATATATGCAAAAATCCTCAAGAAAATATTAGCAAATCAAATTCAACAATAAAGTAAAAGAATCATACACCATGATCAAGTAGGATTTATTCCAGAGATGCAAGGATGGTTCAATATCCACAAATCAATCAACATGACACCCACATTAACAAAATGAATGATAAAAATCACTTGATCATCTCAATAGATGCAGAAAAAGCATGTGACAAAATTCAACACCCATTTATGGTAAAAACTCTCAACAAAGTGGGTATAGAGGGAACACACCTCAACATAATAAAGGCCATATATACAAATCTATGGCCAGCATCATACTCAACAGTGAAATGCTAAAATCTTTTTCTCTAAGATCAGGAACAAGATAAGAATACCCGTTCTTGTCACTTTCATGCAACATAGTATTGGAAGTCCTAGCAAGAGCAATCAGATAAGAAAAAAAAAAGGATAAAAGCATCCGAATTAGAAAAGAAATAAAACTGTCACTATACAGATGGCATGATACGATATATAGAAAACCCTAAAGACACCACAAAAAAACTATTAGAACTAATAAATGAATTCAGTAAAGCTGTAGGATATAAAATCAATGTACAGAAATCTGTTGTATTTCTATATAGTAATAATGAAATGTCAGAGAAATTAAGAAAACAATCCCATTTATAACTGCATCAAAAAGAATAAAATACCTAGGAATAAATTTAACCAAGGAGGTGAAGATACTTGGAAAACAATAAGACATTGATGAAAGAAATTGAAGATGACACAAATAAATGGAAAGACATACTGTACTCATGGATTGGAAGAATTAATATTGTTAAAATGTCCAAACTACCCAAGTCAATCTACAGATTCAGTGCAATCCCTATCAATACACCAATGACATTTTCCACAGAAGTAGAACAAATAATCCTAAAATTTGCATGGAACTACAAAAGACCCCAAATAGCCAAAGCAATCTTAAGGATGAACAAAACTGGGTATATCATGCTCACTGATTTCAAACTATACTACAAAGCTATAGTAATCAAAACTATGGTACCAGCACAAAAAGATATAGATCAATGGAACACAATAGACAGCCCAGAAACAAACCCACATGTACATGGTCAATTAATTTACAACAGAGGAGGGGGGAAGAGATGGTCTTTTTAATAAATGATGCTGGGAAAACTAGACAGCTACATGCAAAAAAAAAAAAGAAAAGAAAAGAAAAGAAAAAAACTGTACCACTCTCTTACACCATATACAAAAATAAACTCAAAATGGATTAAAGACTTAAATGTAAGACTTGAAACCATAAAACTCCTGGAAGAAAACATAGCCAGTATGGTCTTTGACATTGGTCTTAGCAATATTTTTTTGGATTTGTCTCCTCAGGCAAGGGGAACAAAAACAAAGATAAACAAATGGGACTACATCAAACTAAAAAGCTTTTGCAAAAGATGGCCAACAGACACATGAAAAGATGCTCAACAGCACTAATCAGCAGGGAAATGCAAATCAAAACCACAAGGAGATATCATCTCACACCTGTCAGAATGTTATTATCTGTTATTCTATTGTCAAAAAGACAAATACGTGTTGTCAAGGATGTGGCGAAAAGGGAAACCACAGGCACTGTTGGTGGGAATGTAAATTGGTGCAGCCACTATGGAAGACAGTATGGAGGTTCCTCAAAAAACTAAAAATAGAACTACCATATAATCCAACAGTTTCACTTCTGGGTATTTATCTGAAAAAAAATGAAAACACTAATTCAAAAAGATATATTCACTCCTTCATTCATTGCAGCATTATTTACAATAGCCAAGATATGGAAGCAACTTAAGTGTCCATCCATAGATGAATGGATAAATAAGATGTGGTATATACAGTTGACCCTTGAAAAGCATGGGTTTGAACTGCACGGGTCCACTTATACACAATTTTTTTTCAATAAATAACTACTATAGTACTACATAATATGCAGTTGGTTGAATCTGTGGATTCACCTGTGGATTGAACTGTGGATACAGAGGGCCAACTCAAAAGTTATGCATGGATTTTCAACTGCACAGAGGGGTGGTAACTGTAACCCCTGGGGTTGTTCAAGGGTCAACTGTATACACAAGGGTATATTACTCAGCCATAAAAAAGAATGAAATCTTGCCATCTGTGACAACATGGATGGATTTAGTATTATTCTAAGTGAAATAAGTCAGACAGAGAAAGACAAATACTGTATGATTTCACTTATATGTGGAATCTAAAAAACAAAAGAAACAAACAAGCACAACAAAACAGAAACAGGCTCATAGATACAGAGAACAAACTGGTGGTGGCCAGAGGGGAGCAGGTGGGGAGTTGGGCAAAATTGGTGAAGGGGATTAAGAGGTACAAACTTCTACTTATAAGATAAATAAGTTATGCGGATGTAATGTACAGCATAGGGAACATAGTCAATAATATTGTAATAACTTTTTAGGGTGGCAGACGGTTATTAGACTTATCATGGTGATCAATTTGTATTGCATATAAATGTCAAACCACTATGTTGTCCACCTGGAACTAACAAAATATTGTATGTCACCTATACTTCAATAAAAAGGTGGGGGGAATGGTACAATTACTATGGAAAATAGCAGTAAGGTTCCTCAAAAAATTAAAAATAGAACTACTATATGATCCAGCCACGCTACTTCTGGGTTTATAGCCAAAAGAATTGGAAGCACGGTCTCACAGAAATATTTGTACACCCATGTTCCTAGCAGCATTATTCACAATAGCCAAAAGGCAGAAGCAACCCAAATACTTATTGATGGATGAACAAAGTGTGGTATATACATAAAATGGAATTTTATTCAGCCTTAAGAAGGAAGGAAATTCTGTCACATGCTACAACATGGATGAAGCTTGAGGACACTATGCTAAGTGAAATAAGCCAGTCACAAAAAGACAAAACTTGCATGATTCCACTCATCTGAGGCATCTAAAGTATTCAAATTCATGGAAACAGAAATTAGAATACCAAGCTGGGGAAAGGGAAATGTTATTTAATGGGTAGAGAGTTTCAGTTTTGCAAGATGAAGCTCTGTTTCACAACAATGGGAACATAGCTAACACTATTGAACTGTACACTTAAAAATGGTTAAGAACGGGCTTCCCTGGTGGCACAGAGGTTGAGCGTCCACCTGCCGATGAGGGGACACGGGTTCGTGCCCCGGTCCGGGAAGATCCCACATGCCACCGAGCGGCTGGGCCCGTGAGCTATGGCCACTGAGCCTGCGTGTCCGGAGCCTGTGCTCCGCAACAGGAGAGGCCACAACAGTGAGACGCCCGCGTACCGCAAAAAAAAAAAAAAAAAAAAAAGTGGTTAAGAAGGTAAATTTTATGTTAGGTGGGGTTTTTTACAGTAAGTATTTAGGCTTTGCTGGCCATAGTCTCTGCTGTTATAGCAGGAAAGGAGACATAAACGATATGTACCTGGGGGTGGCTGTGCTTCAGCACAACTCCATCTACAAAAGTAGGAGGAGGGCTGGATTTGACCAATGGGCCATCATTTGTTAAGCCCTGGTTTAGACTGTTTCTAATATTTGATATTATAAAAATGCTGCTAATGAACATCTTTGTGAAAAAGTCCACATATACACATATGTATACTTTCCTAAGAGAAGCTACTATATATATACATATATATATATGCTAATAAATATATATAAGCTTCTCTCTTAGGCAAGAATCCTAAGAATGAAGTTAATGGAAAAAAAGTATGGCTATTTCTAAGGTCCTTGATGCATACATTGGGATACGACTTGAAGCAGCTCTCTGAATAGCTACCCGATCCTGATTCAGCAACACCTTGGACTCTGTCAAGGCAATACCTGGAACGAACCTTTCTTAAGTTCGAAGCACATACCACCAGTTCAGCTCCCCTGAGTTGCCTCCACCCCTCCAGATCTGTCAGGCCCTTTACCCTTGGCAACCTTGCCAATCTACTCCCTGCTCAAATTTTCCACCAGTCTGTGTGCTACCTTTTCCTTCCCAACCCAACTGACTAATTAGTCTGCATGTACAGACTAAGCGCATGTACTTATTTCAGCTCCTTCTGGAAACCCCACTAAAATGACAACAAAAGGATTCTTTACTGCACAAAACCATAAAGAGATGATAAAATGTGGGAGGCTTGAACACAGGAGGATGAATAGCAGCTGACTTGTAGATGAAAAGCTGAACCTTAAGCCCATAGTGAGGAAAGACAAGGAGCAACTCAGTTTGCACTGAGAACTCCCAAAGGCTCTGTGGCCCAGGACTTGGTGGCACCAGCTACTTCTAGAAGTGTGGGTGCAGATGGGACTAAGAACAGGAGAACTGGTTGAAAATCATTAAAGATCATCTATACTCCCAACCCCCTCCCAATGCACACAGAGCAAGACAACTGTATGTTGTCACAACAAGACTAGTGGCTAAAAACAAAAGTCTCTGGATAACGGCACACCAGGCAACCTTAAGGATGGGGCACTGTTCTGAAGGTAGTACTAAAGATTTTCACAGTGAACTAGGAGAAAGCTTACATGCTGAACACTGAGATTTTCCCCACCCCTCACTGGCTTGGCTCCCAGATCACGGGTAGCTAGGATGGTATCTTCCAGGCAGGGACTGGAAGATTATTTTCTGGAGAGATCTAAAGATATCAAAATGTGGGTTATATAAAGCAACAGGCAGATTGCCATACAGAGAAGCCCACATTGACAACTCCTGATGCTCAGAGTTCTAACCAGCTTTTAGCTCCCTATTTAAAAATATGAATGGAGGGCTTCCCTGGTGGCGCAGTGGTTGAGAGTCTGCCTGCCGATGCAGGGGACACGGGTTCGTGCCCCGGTCCGGGAAGATCCCACATGCCGTGGAGCGGCCAGGCCCATGAGCCATGGCCGCTGAGCTTGCGCGTCCAGAGCCTGTGCTCTGCAACGGGAGAGGCCACAACAGTGAGAGGCCCGCATACCGCAAAAAAAAAAAAAAAAAAAAAAAAAAAAAAAAAAGAATGGAAAACCAGGGATCACCACAAACCTGAGGACAGCCCCTAACAATAAAGGTTTAGACCAAAACAGGAAAGAAAAAAAAAAAAGAAAAAAGAAAGGAAAACCAAGGATCACCACAAACCTGAGGATAGCCCCTAACAATAAAGGTTTAGACCAAAACAGGAAAGAAAAAAAAAAAGGAAATGGAGTGTGATGACTGGGCCTCAGAATATCCAGATAGGTTAAACATCATTTCTAAGTGTGTCTGTGAGGCTGTTTCTGGATGAGGTTAATGTCTGAATCAGTAGACTGAGTAAAGCAGATTGCCCTCCCCAGTGTGGGTGGGCCTCATTCAATCTGTTGAAGGCCTGAATAGAGTAAAAGTCTGAGTAAAAAAGAATTTTTCTCTCTGCCTGTCTTTGACCTGGGACATTGGTCTTCTCCTGCTTTCAGACTCAGACTCAGACTTGAACTTAAACCATCAACAGTCTTGCTTCTTAGGCCGTCAGACTTGGACTGGAACTATACTGTCTGCTCCCCTGAGCCTCCAGCTTGATAACTGTAGATCCTGGACTTCTCAGCCTCCATAACTGTGTGAGCCAATTCCTTATAGTAAACCAATCCTGTGTGAGCCAATTCCTTATAATAAACCAATCTCTCTCTCTCTCTCTCCTTATTTATTTACTTATTTATTTTTAAATTACCCATCTCTTTGCTTTTTTGTGAATTTCTCTATTCCCCTTCTGTTTTTTCCTCTCTAAATGTCAGACACTTATTTGTTTTGCTAACAGTTTACATTATCCTTAATATACCCCCAAATCCATCCATTTGTCTGTCTATTAAATGTCTTCACTTGGTTGAGTGGATAAAGAACTTGAACATCTAACTGTGTGGATAAAATCAAATAACAAAATCATAATAAAAAGCTGACTAAGGAAAAAATATAGTTATGTATTTATGTTATATAATTATATAATGTATACATATATTATTATACATACAATATATATTATATATAATTATATATATTGGTTCTGTTTCTCTGGAGAATCCAGACTGATAGGGAGACTAGATAGGGAGATGAAAACTAAACCACATCTCTAAGGAGAAAAATTAGAATCAAAACTTTTTCCTAATGACAGAAATTAAATATTAAAGAATATGATTTTGTCAAATATGGTTGAGTTTTGGAGGGTCACAATTTATTGTAATATCTAATATTTTTTGCCAACCCCTAAAGAACCGATTTTTGCCCCTTTGGGGGACAACTTTGCCCCTGTGGAAAGTATATGCCTTAGATCAGAGAAGACATTGCTTCCATGAAACATGACTAAATTGCTATTTTAAAAATGGACAGGGTTTTCCTGGTGGCACAGTGGTTAAGAATCCGCCTGCCAATGCAGGGGACATGGGTTCAAGCCCTGGTCCGGGAAGATCCCACATGCCACGGAGTAACTAAGCCCGTGCGCCACAACTACTGAGCCTGCTCTCTAGAGCCCGTGAGCCACAACTACTGAGCCCATGAGCCGCAACTACTGAAGCCCGCGCACCTAGAGCCTGTGCTCCGCAACAAGAGAAGCCACTGCAATGAGGAGCCCACACACTGCAATGAAGAGTAGCCCCTGCTTGCCGCAACTAGAGAAAGCCCACACACAGCAACGAAGACCCAACGCAGCCAATAATAAATAAACAAATAAATAAAATAAATTATAAAAACATTGTTTAAAAAAAAAAAGACATTGAGGGCTTCCTTGGTGGTGCAGTGTTTAAGAACCTGCCTGCCAATGCAGGGGACATGGGTTTGAGCCTTGGTCTGAGAAGATCCCACATGCCATGGAGCAACTAAGTCCATGCACCACAACTATGGAGCCTGCGCTCTAGGGCCCGTGAGCCACAACTACTGGGACTCCGTGCCGCAACTACTGAAGGCTGTGAGCCTAGAGCCGTTGCTCTGCAACAAGAGAAGCCATCACAATGAGAAGCCTGCACACCGCAATGAAGAGCAGCCCCCACTCGACACAACTAAAGAAAGCCCACATGTGGCAAAGAAGACCCAATGTAGCCGAAAGTAAATAAATACATACATACATACATACATTTATAAAATAAAATGGGCACTGAAAGAATAAAAAAGGTTCTTGGAAATTAAAACTGTGAAAGCAGAAATTTTAAACCTCAGTGAAAAGACTGTGAGCTAAGTCTCCCAGAAAGAAAAATGTTAAGAAAGAGAGATGGCAGAGAAGGAGAGAACAGATTGTAAAATTATGGCATGAGTTCAGGAAGTGAAACATTTTAATAAGTGTTCCAGAAAGAGAGAAAATACACGTGGGGTGTGTGTATGTGTGTGTTGGTAGTGGTGAGGAATAACTAAATAAAAATTTCAAGTAAAATTCCCCAAGGGACTAAAGGATATACATTTCCAAATTCAAAGCAGCCATGGAGGGCCCAGCCCAACAGATGAAAATCCCCCATCCAAGGCACCTCCCCATGACTCCAGAGCACTGGGAACAAAAAGAATATCCTAAGATACCCATTCTCTTATTCCTGGGAGGTGTCTTCTAGTTCCTGGTGGGTTCTTTTAAAGGTTAAAAAGGTATTTCTAGCAGATTTGTCACAAGGATTTTAGTTCATTTAACTTATGAGGTTTTCAAGGGAGTTCTGAGGATGCTAGATTACTTTTTTTCTTAATGTAAAAGCAATATATGCTCATTACAGAAAACATGGAAACTTCAGAAAAGTATAAAAAAGTATCAGCTGTAGTTGAATAAATCTGAACATATATTTCTTTACCAGCATGGAGTAATGTTTTTTAAGCTGTATCCATTTGGCAGGAAAAAGGAGAGTCTCAATTTAATGTGTGATTATTTCTAACTAGAGTTGACCATATTTTTAGCCGTTATAATTCCTCTGGGAATTGTCTCATTTTGCTAGTCTTGATGCTTTTCTAGATGTGCTTGGTAAGATACTCTAAAGGAGCTGTGTCTCACGTTCTCATCTTCACGGCCATGCCCCAGGCCAGAGCGTAGGATGCCTCTACTGTGAAAATGTGGAAATATTCTTTCTAAATGATGACGGTTGTCACGCTCAGTTTTCCCATAGCCTTTCTTCCTGTGTCTCTCTCCTATGGTGGTTGTGTTTGTGTTTGGCTACTAGCTGTCTTGCTTTGGCTGAGTGAAGCCTCGGCCAGGGCAACCTCTCAGCATGTGCCCGCACTGCCTCCCTTCCCAATCCTGTACTCCAGCCACAGTGACCCCACGGGACCCTGTGCCCAGCCGGTACCTACTCAATACTATCTAATGAAATGCCACACATCTGAGGACAGAAAGGAAAAGTGAAAAAGCAGCTAATTTTATTTTTGGTTTCATTAATGGAGCCTATTTAACTTTCTGTTAAATATTTGCTCCCCAACAGCAAACGTGGTCCTGGAAAACACTCTCTTGGTAGACACGATTTACTTCACAATTTTCCCTCCCTTGATTGACCAAAGGCTGTCAAAGATAACTGAATAATGTGTGAGGCAAATAAGTGTCCACGCTGCAGTCCCTTCTCTTGCTTTAAACCCCAGCAACGTAAACGCAAGTCCACAGAACCATTTGAGGATGAGGGGTGAGGCCTTGCAGACACTTTCAGAGCCCATTGCCTAAAAATGTTGCCTTCAGTAGGCAAAGTAGAATGAGTGCTGGAGAAAAGCACCCTTGCTTTCTTATCCCCACTGTGAGGCCAAAATTGATCTTATGAGCTAAAGTTGACCTAGAAAACACATTGGTAAGCATTTCCCTTCCTCTTCGAAGACAATAAAAATGGACACGTTTTAACTGCAATTAAGACGGGCCCAGCAGAGGCTAGTAGGAATATCTGGCATCTAGCGCCACCTTGTGGTGGCTCATCCGAATCCTGGGCCCTGTCAGATTAAATATGACCGCTTCGTGAAGAGGAGTATGGATTAAGTCATTTTCTTGGGGAATACAAGCTAACAAAAATAACAAGCACTTGACTGTAACTCTATAGTAAATGAAGCACTCATTTAATCTGTTAGCAGTCCTGTGCTACAGGTAACAGGATCTCAGTCTTAGAAATGGGAAGACTGAGGCTTGGAGAAGTTGACCACTTGTATGGGCCAAGTCCTGGACTTGAAAGCAGATGTTTATATTCCAAATAGCATAACACAATTAGTATTGTTGTATGTAGTATATAACAAAAACTCAAATGAAATTAATAGTACCATATAGTATCGTATACGGTATACACTGCATAGTATAATATATATATTCTATACTGTATATGGTATATATACCTTACTAAAGAGCACTATAGTACTTATGCTATTTTCTATAGCACTGTAAACCAGTACTCACTACCCTTCTGGGGCTATTTTCTGCCTGTGAAGACAAGGCAGTACTGGTTGACTCTTGGCAGTCTATGGTTTAGCAAATGCTGTCACAGAGTTTTGCTACTAAACACACTGTGGCCTTGCTTTCCTGGATCTCCTGGGCACCCGATCTGCAGAAGACTCTGCTCCTCTGTCTTAATCTGGGGTCCAGTAATGGAAGTGTCCCAGGGAGAATGAACACGGGGGCACCGAGGCAAGAGAACTGAAGCCATGTTCTTATTATTTCTTACCCCAATCCACTGGCCCAAACCATGATAGACTATGTCACCGCATTCATTTAACTAGAAGTATGTTTTACAACCACTACATTTTAAAGTGGGGTTACTGAGAGGTTACCTGGCTGGGTGTCAGAGGTGTGCGTGTCATTAGGCCAGCTTTAAATATTCCAGGTGAAAAATCTGCAGCCTTTCCTTTATGGGGCAGGAATTTGGGGCCATCATTGCTCCTGAGGACAGAGACGACTCCAAGTTGTGCTTGGAGGAGACCGTAGGCCTCGTTTACAGGCGTCCCCTCAGGCAACTCCTGGCAAAGGTAGAGGGGCCTTTTCTTATGGCCGGGTCCTCGTCAGCCTGTTCAGCTTGCTTTAGAGTCACTCCTGTCTCCAGGGCACGTGGTCAGCCAGATCGGCCACCTCTGGTAGGTCTCAGGACAATTATCCATGTCTTACAAGTAAGGAATCTGAGGTTCAAACAGAGTGAGTGGTGAGGCCACAACTGACTTCTGACAACAAAAGCCCACGCTTACCCTACTACACCACACTGCTCCCCACTTTCTACTTTAAATATCCTGTTTTTATCCAGCTCAGCCACTAAAACCCAATTGACATTGGTCAGACCTATTGGAGGAAACGGGTGAAAGGACTTCCGAGGAGGGGGCACTTAGCAGCATTCTGGGGCTGAAGCTGGGTGTGGGATGCACTTGCTGGAGCCACTTGGAGGAAAGAGCCCTGGACTGGAGGTGGGGAGCCTGGGGCTGGTCGAGGCTCTGCCCCAACAAACTGCTCTGGGGCTGGGCTTGCCCCTCGCTCCATGAGGAAGCCTGTGAGTCCCCGTCCCCCACCAGGTTCATCTTCTTTACAAGCTGATTTCAAAGGACAACTCTGTACTAGTCCTCATCAGTTTTGCTCTTACCCAGGATAGCTATCTTCCAGCCTTCAAAAGAAGGGGAGAGAATACATAAAGCAACAGACAAGCAACAGACAGGGCTTCCTCTTGCTTCCCCTGCCCCTTAGCGCCCTCCCAAGCAGTCAGGACACCCAGCAAGCATGCCGCCTGAGCCTCACTGCCTGTCCCTCTCCTCTCCGGGAGCGGGAGGGCTGACTCTAATTGTACAGAACGGCCATGACTACTGGCCAGCCCCTCCCCACAGGGACCCCTCCCCTTCAAATGTGTTTGGCGTTGAAGGGCCCTAGCTGGCTGTGTGTGCGGTCCAGGCAGTACACTCAAGACAACCATTTTCATCATGGCCTACAGAATCAGCTTTGTTAGAAGACCAAAAGAACTCTGATTTCATTTTATAAAGTGAAAGTCATTACACAGGAATGCTTGGGAAACAGGTCAGCAGACCAATCTGAGGATTTTCCCATATGCCACCTCAGCAACTAGCCATGGCAGTCGCTGCCTCTTAGCTGCCGCCGCCTCATTTCCCAGTGGGGAGCTGGGACAGGGGATGGCCTTCCCATCTCCCTCAGGGCACTGTGGCCAGGGACTGGCCCAATTACAGACGGTCTCAAGAACGAAGCAGGAAGCCATGGGGTGTTCCTGAGACCTCCAATGCAAAAGTGGCATTTGTGGACACTGGTCCTGAGGAGGCACATAAATGAACCAAAGTAGAGGGAAATGGGCAAACATGAGACACTGGAGAAAGAAGAGAACAATCCTTCAAGCTAAAAATACACAGGGATGTGTTATTTTAGTCTATTTGGCCTCATTTTCCCACAGTGTTGTCTGACATGCTGCCTAGAGACACATTGACAGACTTCAGGAGTAATGAATGACACAGGTCTCTTTAAGTGCTACAAGGCCCTCGTGCTTTCCTCTGTGGAATCTCAGACAACATGGCTAAATCACTTTATGCCATAAAACTTTCCTCTTCAGGTCTTGCAATTTTATTTACAATTCTGTAACACACACACACTTGCTACCTTTTAATATTAAAAGTATATATATTCATTTTAAAAAGTTAAACTATAAAAGTACACAAAATAAAAAGAGTGACTTTAAACTTTCCTCTTCAAGGGGAGGCACAGACATCAACCTCATGAAAGGTCAGGACTCGTGGCCCAGGCGCGGGGGTCACAGGAGTTGGGTTCTTCAGAGACTTTCGGAACTTGCTCTGAAGGAAAACCCTCGGCACACACAGGCCTTCTTTTTTATTCACCGTCTCGCGAAACACATACTCGTTCACCTCTTCTTCGTAACCTGTGTCCATAAAGAGCCGTGCCAGGAATTCTAGAAGACAAGCAGATCAACAGCGCTCGCAGTCTGGACTCCACTGCACCACTGAGCAGTGGTGAGGGGGGTGGGAGGCTGAGACAGGGCGTCCTTAATGGAAAGAGAACCTCAACACTAAAAGGTAAAGGAGATTTTGTTCTGGAAAGTTAACAAACTCCTACTTCTCCCTGTCAAACAAAAACTCCCAAATAAACAATAAGCAAAAAAGTTTAAGAACAACCTGGAGTACACCCTCCTTGCCCTACTGTGATTCCCCAAGGACAAGAGTCTGAGTAAAAAGAAACACAATTCCAGACTGGCTGTACTCATGCAAAGTGCGTGTGTGCTCAATTTGTTTACATCAAGCACCTCATCTACGCTAACATGAAGGAGGAAAATCGGTGACCAAAGTGGGGAGAAAAAAAATCATCTGATGGTGACATACCCTAAGGAAAAGTTAATCCAAGTAATACATCACTACACATTAAGTGAAACAAACAGAATGGCTACGTAGCAAAAACAAAGACTCTTATCGAGGGCATTACTCCAAAGAATGTGCTCTAAAGCACTTTGAAGATATTGCATCTTCTCAATTATTTATAATTGGTTTAATCAGATTTCATGAATCCAAAACATTAAAATAAATTTTTAATTTTCACCATACATTTTTAATGGTTTTATAGTTTTAATGGTAATCACTCATTTTTAGCTTTATTTTTAAGAGAATATTTCACTTCAAGAAATACAAATGTTGTAAAAATTAGAGCTTAAGTAGGTAATTATCTTATGGTTCAGATTAGAGGCATACCTCTGAGATATTGTGGGTTCGGTTCCAGACCACCACAATAAAGGCAAATATTGCAATAAAGTGAGCCACACGAATTTTCTGGTTTCTCAGTGCATATGAAAGTTATGTTTAAACTACACTGTAGTCTATTAAGTGTGCAGTAGCACTGTGTCTAAAAAAACAATGTGCACACCTTAATTAAAAAATACTCTATTGCTAAAAATTGCTAACCATCATCTGAGGCTGAAGCGAGTCTTAATAGTAACATCAAAGATCACTGGTCATAGATCACCATAGGAAATATAATAATTTATAATAGTTCGAAATATTGCGAGAATTACCAAAATCTGATATAGAGGCATGAAGTGAGCAAATGCTGTGGGAAAAATGGTGCCAAAAGACTTGTTCGACACAGGGTTGTCAGAAACATCCCATTTACGAAAAATGCAATATCCACGAAGCACAATAAAACGAGGCATGCCTGTATTTAACAGGCTTAAAACTAACGTTCAAAATACCTAGAAGACTAAAATCATGTTTGGTGTTTGGATGGTTTTCTTATCAAAAATGACCTTTTAAAGACCCCTCTATAGCAAATTTGTGTAAGAACAGTTTCAATCACTTTTTTCCTTAAAGATTTTTCTTGATGTGGACCATTTTTGAAATCTTTATTGAATTTATTACAATATTGCTTGTTTTTTGTTTTTATGTTTTGGCCTCGAGGCATGTGGGGTCTTAGCTCCCCAACCAGGGCTCGAACCTGCACCCTCTGCATTGGAAGGTAACCACTGGACCGCCAGGGAAGTCCCTCAACCACTTTTATAGAAAAAGGTTTCTTACCTTTGTGAGACTCAAGTAATCTCAAGGCACTACCCTGTCCTATTTGCTTTATTCCTGAGTGAACGAAGTGAAGATTCTGGTTTGCTCTCCCCGCTTTCCAGCGCAGCTCCTGGTGTCACCCACATGGCGGCGCATCAGAGCCTGTCCACTGATCCGGCTCACTAACTGGACACCGTCACCAGAGGCAGCCTGTGAGCTCACAGCCGGGGCTGGTAAGTGGTGCGCGTGAGCGGGCTTGTTCTGGGACCTTGTGCTTGTGAGGGGGGTACAGTCACCTCCACTCCAACTGGTACCACAGTGACAATGCAATCAAGGAAACAGCAGTCAAGACAGATTCCAGCAATCTTACCATCAGTGAAAAAATACGATCTGGTTCCATCTTGTCTAACATAAAAGTTTTCTGCAAGTTTGCTGCCGGCTTTAAACCTAAGCATGGCATGATCATACAGCCCATAGTCGCGAAACAAGACACTTTTGCCTGGTTTTAATACCTACGAAACAAAACACGCTGCAGGTAATTCAGGGACCCAGTCAAACAGAGCTTACTATAAAATAAAACCTGATTAATTTAGGGATTAAAATAACTTGCATTTGTGACAGTTATGAAAGGGGCCAGACTGCAATACCCGTACTATGAAGGAAAAGGGCCTGATAAACAAAGGAGTGCTAAGGCTTGGCAGTGTCCTGTGCACTGGCTGGGTGGGGGGGTACTTCCTGAGCACTAATGAGACTCTGTGGAAGGTCCAGTGTCACACAATTCAAGTGTTAAAGACATCAGAAGAAACAATCATACCCTCACTAAAGCACGTTCTCCCACCATTTTATTAGCCATCTCCTAATCCATGACCCTGCAGTCAAATTGTTTCTTGAAAAAAATACTATGTCATTTTCACTTTTTACTGATTTTTTGGCCTTCCTCATCCTGAGTCTCAGCTCTGGTCTCCCACGCTACAATTCTGTATGGCTTGCCCACCACGCTAACAGTGGACGGCCCTCTATAGCTTGACATTTTCTCATTGGGTCTTCATACAATTCTGGGAGGAAGGAAGGAAGGAGTGTGATTATCCTCTGTGAGACAAGGAAACTGGTAGCAGAAGAGGGAAGTGATTTGCCCACGATCATACAACAGCTACTAAGGAGGGGAGGCAGGACCCAAGCTGGGGTAAAAGGCATCACACTGCAGGATCAGGGACGTTTGTTAGCCCTGGGCGGAGTAGGGGCAGGGGGTGTCATTCCAGTTCTGTCCTCACTACTGACAAGACAAGAGAGGCTGTGAGGGAAGGGGTGACTTGAGTATTCTTCCCACACTGCTGCACTTCTTGATTTGAGGCGAAGCATCCTCACGCTAGTGCAGTGTGTAGAGAAGGGACCAGTGTCAGGCTCCGGTGGGAGTCCCTCACTACAGCCTTTCAGAAATAGCTGTCACAGAGCAGATGTCTCAAAAACTGGAAGGTAAAATCCGCCGGGAGTGGTATAACTGCCCCTCTCTTACACAGCAAATAGCCATATGCTCTTCAGAATGAAAAGAAAGTGGTACTCGCTGTGACACTTGCTTTTTATGTGGGGATTCTTTCAAACTGCGTAACTTTACCCAATAAGAGTGGACTTCAAAAGGGGGCATTGATTTTATTAAATATATTCTGCCCCATCACATCAACAAGACGATTTTTAAGACATGACATGTAGCACTTATTACAGTAGATTTTTGATGTAATTTGATGTGTTTCCTCCTCCTGAACAGAATAGGAAAGATTGCCCATAATACTTCAAAGTGTGCTGCAGATTTTCTCATTTAGCAAATTCTTTTTTTTTTTTTTTGGCCACGCCCCATGGCTTGTGGGATCTTAGTTCCCCAACCAGGGAGCGAACCCGCGCCCTCGGCACTGAAAGCACGGGGTCCTAACCACTGGACTGCCAGGGAATTCCGTCATTTAGCGAATTCTTATCAACACTAGCATGCATTTAAAACATTGTCCGTAAAGTGCCTCTTCGATAAAAACATTCATACCTCTGTCAGAAATGCTAAATTTTAAAATGTGAATAATTGAGAAGGAAAAGGTCTGAAAATTTTAGTCTGTTTGAGAAAGAAACCATTCTTAATTTCAGAGGGAAGGAAAGGCTGCATGGGACCCTTGCTCAGGAATTTGGGAAATCCTGGTCCATATCCCAGCTCTTCTGTTAACTGGCTGAATGACCGTGGACAACATTTCATCCCTCTGAATGTATTTTCTCGTCCATAAGACAGTAATTATGGTATAACACCTCCTTTGATGGCGGGGCTGTGCAGCCAGCGGCTTTCCTCACCCTCCCAACAGCTCCAGGAAGAAAGCAGGCGAGGTCGACCAGACCCACTCCACATTGAGTGAGGCTCAGAGTACAGGTGACTAGCCTGGGCTTTCAAGGCAAGTCAGTGGCACAGGGAAGACCAAAATCTCGTCTTCTGATGACAAATTTGGTCTATTTTTATTTTACCATTCTATTCCAAAACTGAGGGAATTCAACTTTAAGGCTGCCTTTAAGTGTAAAATTACGTGGCTTTAAAATTTCTCAGGTGTTAACATCCTAGAGTAATTATCTCTACCGTACAACAGCTTATTACTGTAGCTGATCAAGCAAGACTGCAGAGCTGCCCAAAGGGTGCCTGGTTGTCAGAGGCTGAGAGCTCGTTTCTTCCGGTAATTTCCTGATGAAGCATATGGTCTCAAATTAATGAACCAGTGACTGACTATGCATGACAGCATCACAATGCTGCCGTGAACTCATTCTAGGTCAGTTGAAAAAGGATTTCTATTGGCGGGTAAAAACAGGAAGACTGCTGAAATGGAATTTGTTACTATAAGAAAGGGGCCAGGTATGGACTGGGACAGCTCAAGTTAACTTTTCTTTTAATATAACACTTCATTATATACTAAAATATAGATAACATGCTATATGTTTCCATTTAAGTAAAGAATAGGCATATCCTCATTAATACCCGGCTCTGTCAGACTTAACTTTATTAATCTAATGGTGTCTCATTATGGTTTTATTTTCCATTTCCTGGGTTATTGAGGTTATCTTTTCATATGTTAACTATTTGTGTGTTCTATTCTATAAATGACTGTTTGCTCATTTTTCTATTGTCATTCCTGTTTGCTCATTTTTCTATTGTCATTCTTACTGTTACTCAGGAATTCCTTATACATTCTGGATATTAAGAGACCAGGGATCGAAGCCATGCCCCCTGCAGTGGAAGCTCGGAATCTTAACCACTAGACCGCCAAGGAAGTCCCTCAGTTGAGTAGATTTTAAGTTACTTTTCCCACCCTGTCTTTTCAGTTTCTTTGTATTATACTGTCTTTTGAAGAACAGAAACTCTTAATTTTTTTACCATCATCTTTATGCATAGAATGTTTCTGAATCTTTGAGAAAATTTTCCCTACTCTGAAGTCAAAGATTTTCTCCTATGTTTTCTTCGGAAAGGTTTAAACTTTTGTCTTTTCCATTTGTCTTTAAATCCACCTGGAATGACTTTTGTATAGGATGTGAAGTAGGAATACAATTTTTGTTTTTCTCTCACGTGGACTACCAACAGTCCCAGAATCATTTGCTGAGCAGTCCTTTTCCCAGTGATCTTCAATGTCACCTCTATCAACTATCAAATTTCCATATATATATGGATCTGCTTTTAAGCTATCACATTCCATTTGTCAATTTGTCTGTCCCTCTGCCAATACCATTGTGTCTTAATAATTGTAGTCGTAACAAGCCTTTATAGCTGGTAGGGTATAAATCTCCCCATCGCCTTCTTCTTCAAGAGTGTTTTGAGTCTTTTGTTCCTTCGTGTAAATTTAAAATCAGCCGTCAATTTCCTCAAAAAAAAAAAAAAAGTCTACCAAAAAACTTAAAATCAAACAAAGAAGTAAAACAAAACACGTAACATGAAGTGGAAAAGTAAGATTGCACAATGCATGTTACTCTTTTTTAAGTGTACAGTTCTGTGGCACTGAGCACACTCATCTTACACTTATGTAATTCTGTTAATATTTTCTCATTAGACAATCATATTATCTGCAAATAATGAGTTCTGTTTCTTTCTCATTCTAAAACCCTTTATTCCTTTTCCTGGTCTTTTCCAGCTGACTAGGACCTCCAGTATAATGATGGATAGAACACTGACAGTGGGCACTCTCATCCCCAGCAAAGTTCCAGACACTCCTTACCCTGCCCCTATTACCTCCTACTCCTTCCTAATCCCCAAAACCCTCCATCAGTGAAATCACTGGTATCCTGAATGTTCCCTTCACATTCTTGTGCTAACAAAAGCCTGACTGTCCCGAGGACAGTTTTCCCTGCAACCTCTCAAGTCAGGCTGTGCTTTCTCCCATGGTCCTTGTATCACTGGGCGTGGGAATGGGGCTGGGGTCCTCCTTGCCCCACTGCTACTTTCTGTGCATTCCCCTTTCTCCTCCCCAAGCTTCAGGTCTGAATCTCCTGTCATCAGATCATATCACCCACTATCCCTTATTGTTAGTCACCTATTGGTTCCAGGGTCATTTCCCACCATTTCATGATGAATGCATCTTCTGGTTTATGCTTTTATCCTCATACTACTCCATTCTTAATCCCCATCAATTTCAACATGCACATGGATTATGCTTCCAAATATGCTGGCCTCAATGATTTGAGCTTCTCTCTTCCAAAGATCTCATCCTCCACCCTACCTTAATCACTCGCTCCCACAGTAATGTCCTAAGGTCTTGTCAACACTGTAAAGTATAACCCCTTCGTACTCTCAATGTCACACAAGTCACTCTCCAACCACCCCCTCCACCATTTTTCCAGCTCTTTCTCTAATTCCCCATCTTTCATAAACCTTCACCTTCAACTGAGTCATCAAATCAGGGATCCTCCCATCGGTCCCCTCTTCCCTCTTTACCCGGCTTAAGTCCCATGCCCAACTGTGGATATACGCTGGGTTCTCATCTGTTCGTATGCCAGGGCAGGGAAAGGAGAGGTAAGGAGGAAAAAACCTTACAAAACCTCACAAGCAGAGGGCTAAAACCAATGTGGCAATATCTGAATTTTTTACAAAATTGTTTTCAGTGAGAATAGTTATTCCCTAACAGGTTTCCAGCATTTGAAATTTCTACCTCACTACTCTTTTAAAACATCACGAACCAGGGTTAAATTTTAATGTACAGCTCTACATATACAGAGGTTCTCAATTAATGTCCACTTCCTCAGCTTGCTGGACACTTTCCACTCTCTCTGTAAACTGACGGAAGCCACGACCCCCTGAGCAGGTGAGGCTCCCAGGCTCTCTAGATCATGCGCCATTACACTCCAGGGCCTCCCGGGGAGCTGGTGCTCCCATCAGTCACTGGTGTTCATTCCCAAGCTTGCTTGTGCTGTTGTTCTGAGATTTATCATTATATACGAGCATATAAACAATGCAATACGAACGTGAACAGAAGGCAGTTTTATTTCCTATGAAAAGTATGTTGAATACTTTGGAAAGACTTGTTAAACAAGCACTGAACAAACTTCTGTTTAATTAAGCATGGGAGAATCAACTATGAAAGTCTGGGTAAAAATATAAAAGAATCTGCCCTCATATTACTTTTCAATTGTTTTTAAGTTCTTGCTGTAAAAAAACCAAAACTCTATTACATGTGTGATTTATGTAAGATAAATGGCCCCATACTCAAAGAAAAGGCCTTGGCTCTACATGAAAAGAATGATAAGTGAGTATTAACATATTTTAACTTCTAATAAAATGTTTACGGTAAGAAGGTACCATTTTAAAAAATCATTTCTTGACTTAGTTGATTTTAAGTTAATCAACACGGTTACCCACTGTTTGTACAACTAAGAGAGCCTCTATTGTAGTTTACAAAGCACCTCGAACCTGATCTTACCTGCATCTCACAATAACCCCATGAGTGAAAGACACCCTCATTTTACAGACAAGAAAACTGAGGCCCAGAGAAGAACAAAAAGGTGGCCTGTTTTGAGTCACATGACTTAGGAGTGATGCTTTACCCCGAGTGCTGCAGCAGCCTCCTGGCGGCCACAGCAGCTTGGGTTCTCCCCAGTCTAACAACAATGATGGGAGTAACAACAATGACGACCACAGCTGACTTTTAAAGAGCACTCACCATTTCTAGGCACTGCACTAAGCACTTAAAACACATCTCATGTAATCTCCCCCAAATCCTAAGATCTAGGAACTATTATCTCAACATTCCACAGGTAACGAAATGAAGGCTCAGAAAGGTAAAGGAAGCGGCCTACATTAGGGGAGCCAGATTTGATTCTAGGCACCCTGACTCCAGACTGTGTGCTCTTGTGCACTGAACTATGCTTCCTCTCACTTTACAGCAAGACTCCGCAGAGCCTAGGCAGCTGCAAAATCAGCCCTGCTCCAAGGCTGGCCAAGCTCTGAAGGGCAGCGATGGCCACCAGGCAAATGAGAATTTAGGGTGGATGTTTTATGCAGGAGAACTTTCTTCCCTACACTGACTACACAGCCCACCTCGTGAGAACGGGGAGACTCTGTCAATCGAGACAGCACGTGAGCCTCAGAGGGAAGGTCAGTGAAAAGATCAGGACATCTAACCCTCAAGTGCAGGTTCCCAATCACTAACCTTGTAAATGTTTTGTAGGACGAGGCGCATTTTATCAGGGTGAACCGCAGAGAGCACAAATATCAACATGACAACATCCACAGACTCTGGGGGCATGTGTTCCAGAAGGTCATCTTTAGTCAGATCACACTGGAATACCTTGCATCTTTCTGTGTCATATAAAGGATTTTGCTGGAGAGGAGAAAAACACAAAATAATTTTAACACCACATCCATGTTGATACATAGAGAAAAACACAGCATCAAAAGGAGATCCTATTTCTACGTGTACACTGCTGCACAGAAATCAATGATCACTTTGTAACTGGGTAAAATAGTAATGAACCATTTGCACATGCACATGAAAGCATGTAGTGTTCAATACTGCTACAACAGACAAGATTTCATTTTAACAAATCATTTTTTTCCTTTTAAAAAATTTTATTTTATATTGGAGTATACTTGATTAACAATGTTGTGTTAGTTTCAGGTGTACAGCAGAGTGATTCAGTTATACATATACATGTACCAATTCTTTTTCAAATTCTTTTCCCATTTAGGTTATTACAGAGTATTGAGCAGAGCTCCCTGTGCTATACAGCAGGTCCTTGGTGGTTACCTGTTTTAAATATATTAACCAATCATTTTTAACTGAGTACACAGTCTATCACATATTCCAAACTGAGCATTTTATTCTTTTTCATTTTTTTAAATTAATTAATTAATTAATTAATTTATTTATTTATTTCTTTTTGGGTGTGTTGGGTCTTCGTTTCTGTGTGAGGGCTTTCTCCAGTTGCAGCGAGTGGGGGCTACTCTTCATCGTGGTGCGCGGGCCTCTCACTGTTGCAGCCTCTCTTGTTGCGGAGCACAGGCTCCAGACACGCAGGCTCAGTAGTTGTGGCTCACGGGCCTAGTTGGTCTGCGGCATGTGGGATCTTCCCAGACCAGGGCTTGAACCCGTGTCCCCTGCATTGACAGGCAGATTCTCAACCACTGCGCCACCAGGGAAGCCCCAAACTGAGCATTTTAGAAGCATGTAACTCCAGAGGGATGATAATCCAAAACCAGCCTCTGCTCCCTTAACCCTATGAAAAGTCCTTCCAACTTCCTTTATTGAGATGCTCCCACAGTTCTTCTGGGTATATTTTCCCTTGATGCAGCAAGCTAATAAAACCTAACTTTTTTTTTTTTTTTTAACTACAAGTGTGTTCCCAGTACATTTCGGTTGATGGTTTTAACACATGTATAAGAGCATTATGGAAAAAAATATCAAACTTTTCTTTAATGTAAATAAGGACTTTAATAAATAGAGAGATGGGGCTTCCCTGGTGGTGCAGTGGTTGAGAGTCCGCCTGCCGATGCAGGAGACATGGGTTCGTGCCCCGGTCCGGGAAGATCCCTCATGCTGCAGAGCAGCTGGGCCCGTGAGCTGTGGCCGCTGAGCTTGCGTGTCCGGAGCCTGTGCTCTGCAACAGGAGAGGCCACGACAGTGAGAGGCCCGCATACCGAAAAAAAAGCTAAGAGAATTCAGCACCACCAAACCAGCTCTACAATAAATGCTAAAGGAACTTCTCTAAGTGTGAAACACAAGAGAAGAAAAAGACCTAAAAAACAAACCAATAACAATTAAGAAAATGGTAAAGGAACATATATATTGATAATTACCTTAAACGTGAATGGATTAAATGCTCCAACCAAAAGACACAGGCTCGCTGAATGGATACAAAAACAAGACCTATATATATGCTGTCTACAAGAGACCCACTTGAGACCTAGGGACACATATAGACTGAAAGTGAGGGGATGGAAAAAGATATTCCATGCAAATGGAAACCAAAAGAAAGCTGGAGTAGCAATTCTCATTATCAGATAAAATAGACTTTAAAATAAAGAATGTTAAATAAAGAGACAAGGAAGGACACTACATAATGATCAAGGGATCAATCCAAGAAGAAGATATAACAATTATAAATATATATGCGCCCAACATAGGAGCACCTCAATACATAAGGCAACTGCTAACAGCCATAAAAGAGGAAATCGACAGTAACACAATAATAGTGGGGGACTTTAACACCCCACTTTCACCAATGGACAGATCATCCAAACAGAAAATTAATAAGGAAACACAGGCTTTAAATGACATAACAGACCAGATAGATTTAATC
Source organism: Mesoplodon densirostris (assembly GCF_025265405.1). NCBI lineage: Eukaryota > Metazoa > Chordata > Mammalia > Artiodactyla > Ziphiidae > Mesoplodon > Mesoplodon densirostris. The sequence goes on from NC_082665.1 coordinate 122,347,833, forward strand.
GATATTTATAGGACATTCCATCCAAAAACAGCAGATTACACTTTCTTCTCAAGTGCACATGGAACATTCTCCAGGATAGATCACATCCTGGGTCACAGATCAAGCAGGGGATGTGGGTTGGATCCCTGGTCAGGGAACTCAGATCCCACATGCCGTGGGGCAACTAAGCCCACACACCACAACTACCAAGCCCGAGCACCACAAGTAGAGAGCCCGCACACTGCAACTACTGAGCCTGCGTGCTCTGGAGCCTGCGCACCACAACCACAGAGAAGCCCGTGCGCTGCAAAGAAGAGCCCTCATGCCACAACTAAGACATGACGCAGCCAAAAATAAATAAATAAATAATTGGAGACAGTACTTTTTGCCCATAAGATTGGGAGATATAAAGAAGACTGATGTCAAATGTTAAGGGCATAGAGGAAAAAATATCTTTATACTATTGGTGAAATTATAAATCGGTATAATTTTCTGGATGGAAGCTTGGCATTATCTACTTAAATTTCAACATGTATCCTTTCTCCAAGGAATTCTATTCTATTATTCACCGCAAAAATAAGTGCACACATGTGTTTTGGGGCATGTGTACAATTTTGATTACATTAACCCTACTTGTAAGAGCAAAAAATTAGAAACAATTCAAACAATTATCAACAAGGCAATTGTTACAGTATGGCATATCCGTTCTATGGAATACTACAACAGGTAAATGAAATGCAGTGGACCTACATGTACTAGGATGAAAAACTCAGCAGGATATAACATAGAGTGAAGAAAGCAGGTTATAGCACAATGTGATGCCACTATTTAAAAAGTCTAATAGATGCTAAAACTGTGAAAGGTTGATGGAAAACTACATATCTGCATGTTGCCAAAGTATCCCCCACATATCTGTTAGTGACAAAAAGAAAATACCTGCGCAACAAAGGAATTAGGTAGTTACTACCTTAACCCAGCGATCAAAACTAGCATCACTTACAGCGAGATTACACTACTGACTCCTGATAGGATGCAATATGAAAGAAACAACATCAGCTGTTAAAGTATTTTTGCCCGAAGTATTTTACCTGATTTAATCTAACTTCTAGTTTACAGGAAATACAGAAACAAGTTAAACAATGATTAAAAGGAACAATCAGACCCAATTTGGCATGTGGTACCTCATTATAGAAAATGGCTTGCTCTCCGAAAATTCAATGTCAGTGGGGAAAAAAGGTCAAGGGGAAGGGCAGGAATGTTTTAGGCTAAGGAGATTTAAGGTACATTATAAAGTGTAAGATGTAGTCCTTAATTAAATATAGCTATTAAAGACACCTGGGACTATCGGGGGAAATCTGAATCCAGACTGGGTATTAATGACATTAGGGAATTACAGTTATTTTTGTCAGACATGATAAGTATATTGTAGTCATGTAGAAAAAGTCCTCATTTTTTTTTGAAGATGTAGGCATACATATTTAGGAGTGAAGTGTGTCAACGTTTGTAACTTACTTTAAAACAGTTTAGCAAGTCTATAAAGCAAACATAGCAAGATGCTGGCAAGCATTAAATCTGGATACAAGGATAAGGATGTTGTTTGGTGTTTCTTTCTACTTTTCTGAATACTGCTATGTTTCTGTATATATTATACGTGCATGTAAACAGGAAAACCAGGTTCACAGTGATCATAGCTGGTTAGCTTCAGGGAGAGGACTAAAATTGGGCAAATGGGTGTAGAAGGCAGGTCCAACAAGTCTAGGAAAATATAACAAAACACACAGCTGGTGCACCAACCTTGACATATTCAACTGCTCTTGGAGAAAAATCACAAGCATAGGCAAAGATATTCGGATCTTCTAAAAGCGGGAATAAACAGTTCCCAACTCCACAGCCAGCTTCAAGCATGGTCAATTTTTGATCTTCAAACTGAGGAAAGAGAACCCAAAGTTACAGTACACTACATCTACATAATGAAGAAAAAACTAAAAGGTCCAGAACATGAGACAAGGTCTCTGCCCCCATGGAGTAGACAATTAAGTGAATTGATAACCCAAAGCCACTGATACCTCGTCCAACATTGGGCAGTTTGGTGTGGAGAAAACACAGCATAATGGTTAACAGAATTGGCTCTGAGGTTAAACCGCGTGCACTCAAATCTGGACTCCTCCCCTCGCCCCGGGTTCTATCACTGGACAAATCACTTAAACGGCTTTGTGCCTCAATTTCATCAGCAAGTGGGGATAGTACTAACGCCAAACTTCACCATGTTATTATAAGGCTTAAGTGACAGAACACATGTAAAGTTCTAGAAAACGGGCATGATAAAGTGTTCACCATTATTATTATTATGAACCTGTCACTGAATCATTAAATCAATGTCATTAAATCAATCAATGTTGATTTAATGTCAATGAATCATTAAATCATTCATCATGAATTTAATATTTACAACTTTCAGATTAGCTTTAAAGAAACAGAAAATGCCCCCTTTTTTTTAACTTACAAAAAAAGCATATATTTATCTACTTTTCCTTCTCTTGCCATAATACAGAAGCATGATGCTGATGGCCTGATATGTCGGTGTGAAGTGGCTGAAAGCCCCACCAGTCACTGATTTCAAAATTCTGTGACTGGCCTTTGTTAGACAACAGGACTGCAGTTAGAGCGTCTTTTCTCCTCTGTATTATACAATTCAGCAACTGCTAAAACTACTTGAGACAAACAGTGTATATCTAAGGTACAAAAATTTATGAAGCCTCTGAGAGGTTTCATAAATTATCTCACACTCCCCCTGGGAATGCAATAAAACACCCCCTCTTCTACACATTCTAAATGAAGAACAGCTCAAATAAGGTGTAATATTAGTTTACCTCTCTACATGATCTGAGCTCCTCAAACTCTCTGGTGGTCCAGTGTCTATCTTTGAAGAAATTAGTGCTATGTCTTTTGTAAAAACGGTCCCAGTTCTTCTGAGCCTCTTTTTCCAGTTTTTGCTGTTTAAAATCAGACACTAAAGCTTGGTCTCTTGTCAGTTTCTCCTCTTCTTCAGAGCTGAGAATCCTTGCCTGAAGCCCTTTCCTTTGCAAAGCAGCCATCTCCTAAGTTGATGGTAATATATTTAACACTGCTGGAGATTCTCCATTCCTGAACAACCTGAGGAATTCAAGCGGATACTGCAGACACAGGCAGGGTTTTCTCAGATGTGGTCCCTCAGGTTGGGTCCAAGCCTCAGGCAGCATCGGGTGTTTCGCAGGAAAAAGAATGAGACTCCGGTTGGGGGGTTCTAGAACAGTTTTTTAAAGATGCTGAGTTAGTGGTCCTACAACAGTTCTTTCACCTAACAGTTCAACTCAGCAAACATTTACTAGGTGCTGACCTTACACAAATCCCTGCCCCGCTACAGAATCGTTCACAATGACCAAGACACAGCCCCTGCCTTCAGAGGGCTGACATTCAGCGGCCAGAGCTCTCACGCACAGAACTGTAATTCAAACCAGAGTAAGTTAACTAATACAAAAAATCGCTCTGGTTTAGAAAAAGGTCACTGCCGAGAACTGACTGAGAAACCTTGGGTTCATCAACGTTGGGTGTCCGTGAGAGGGGTGTCTTACAAACAACCAAAACGGCTGCACGAACTGTAAGCGGGTGGTCAATTCACAGACAGAAGGAGGGTCACCGTTTCCAAGGACCGGAGACTCAAGTGTTTTTCGGGGAAAACAGAGCTAAGCCCGGGTGGCCTGAGACTCTGAGTCTTATGAACCAGAGGGGGCGTCACTTCCCAGGGACTAAGGGCCTCGCGTCGCCGTCGGCACGCGAAGGGGAGGAAGAGACTCAGAGACGCGTGGCGTGGGGTCCCCAGGATACACGGGATAACCCGGGCCGCCCGGCCGCGAGGGCCTGAGAGGACGGCGTGAACCTAGTCCCTCGCGCGCTGGGACCCCGTCATCAGTTCCTAGGTTCACCTGGAGGGTGGGGCCGGGCTCGCTGAGCCCTCAGCTAGGCCAGCCTCGGAAGCAAAATTTGGGAGCCACAGCGGAAGAACCCCTCAACTGGACAACCGCCCGTGAAGGCCTCGAATCGGGTTTCTCAGGCGGAGTCCTTCTGCCCTGGCACCGCCCCCGCAATTTCCGCTCCGGGCCCGGAAGTCCCTCCTCGGCGCCGGAAGTTCTGGAGCTCCGCTTCCTTAGAGTCGTCCACCTTCCGGACGCGGAGACCAGGAATTGCTTCCGGACGCGGGTGGGTTCCGGCTCGGATCCCCGCGCGACCCGGAGCGCTGTCCCGGGAGCGCGGCTCCCCCGGACGCCGGTACCGGCAGCTCGGGCCGCGGGCGCGCCAGGAGGGCACCGGTGCGGGCGCGAGGCCCGGGGGGTGGGCCATGAACGGGACGGCCAACCCGCTGCTGGACCGCGAGGAGCACTGCCTGCGGCTCGGGGAGAGCTTCGAGAAGCGGCCGCGGGCCTCCTTCCACACGATCCGCTGTGAGTCCGCACCCCCACGGCCGCCCCTGGCCGCCCTTAGCCCCTCCGGTGTCCAGGGAGCCCTGCCAGCGTCAGCTCCCTTCCTCTCAGCCCGGATCCGCCGGAACCTCGGGTTTTTCCCAGCTCACTCCCAAACCAGAACTTTACTCCCTTCCCACTATTCCTCTGCCTCGTGGTACCAAACTCTTATTCCGAAGACCATTGGCCCCTTTTCCTGCCGCGTCCAGCCCTCCCGCGCACTGACGCTCCCCCTCTTATTTCTGAAAGGCTGCGACACCACATCAGGCTCCAGCTCTTCTCTGTAGCCCCCTTTCCGCCATGACCCCACTGGGGGTCTCCACGCTTCAAGGAAACGCTTGTCGTTTCCTCGGGATCCGCGTCCACTCCCTCCTATTCCATTCTCTTCTTCCCTGTTTTCCTCACTTTTCTTCCCTCGTCCGTTTTGGTTCTGCCCTCACTAACGCAGTGCTTCATCCCCTTTGCAGCCCCAGAATCCACATCCTCTCTGCGCCTCATCAGTCTCCCTCCTCCATGTCTCCATGCTAGCTTTTCGTGTGATTTTGATGTCTTTTGAGGTCACCTGGACTACCCCAACTTTTCCTCGGGACCAAGTCCCTTGTGGGTGAAGAATAAAATTAGGATTTGAGAGCCAGGAATAAGTTAGCGCTTGATCTGTGTCTGGAAGCAGGAGCGAGCAGGCCTAAGGAATGTGGAGATAGTCATTATGCTGGACCTCCTTTTTCTCCATGGTTACAGACTCTATTGAGAGAGGGCCCTTCCACTCTGTGTCCTGGGTGAAGAATTGGCTGACTGAGCATCCCGCTGTGATTCACAGGCTCCTGGTTTCCCTTCCTGGTAGCCCCAATGCTGGTTAAGACTTGTTTTTGTCAGAGGAGCTCCTCCTACACGTGACTCAACACCTTGGAAGAGGGTGTGTTAGATAATGCAGTTCTGTCTTCCTGTGGTCACTTGCCAGGCCATTACTCTGCTTCCTACTGACAACAGGTCAGCCCTTTCAGAGGGAGGGTATTGGGAATATGATAAGAGCGTCATTTCCTGAGCAGTTTACTGAGTTGATGTTTTAGCAGAGTGAAGGGCAATGTGGAATGTAAATAAGACGCTTCACAGAAGCACCTGGCCTGCCGTTTGAGGCAGGTTTGTGTTAAAAGGGAGTAAGGTGGCTGGCTGTTCATGCTGTGCTTTAACTGCAATTCAGAAACGTGGGCAGGATTAACCTTTGGAAATACAGTTCAACCTTCTGCTCCAGACATCTACAGGAGTAATCCTTGTTAAAGCTATGGAACTGGAGTGTGGCAGTTCCTATCAAAATGAAATCAGCTTATATGGTGCTATGGCCTTTCATATTTCATATTGGGTTTTACAATCACAGGATCTTAAAAATATGCTCCGTTCCTTTTGATCCTTTTAGTAACCCTAGTAAAACACCTCATTGTGGATAATAAGACATTAATTTTTCATCTGTCATTTGGCGGAAGGGGATATCTTTGCTTAATAAAATGTTGTGTAAATTCTAGCCTTTTTTCTTCAAAATAATCCACTGAGAATGAGAAGAAAAGTATGTGGAGGATAGATGAGACAAGATTGTCCCAGAGCTGGGTGATGGTACACACGGCTCATGGTATTATTCTGTCTGCTGTTCTATATGAGAAGCTGTCCACAATGAAATTGCTTTTTGAAAAATTCTAAATGGTGTGTATTTTCCATTTATTTGAGTTATAAAAAATTTCAGTTCTTACATGGGAATGCCCTGCAAACCCTTAGCAAAAGTAACCTGGTGGATAAATGCTTTTTTCCTTTCCCTTTAGATGACTTTAAGCCGGCATCTATAGACACTTCCTGTGAAGGAGAGCTTCAGGTCGGCAAAGGAGATGAAGTCACAATTACGCTGCCACATATCCCTGTAGGTTTTATCCCACTTTTGTTGTTTTTAATGTGGAATCACAGTGAATCCTCATATTCTATGTTATTGCAATTTGATTTTCCTCCTATTTAAATATTTCTAGATTTCTAAAGTGCCAATATAAGGGAAAAAGGAATCTTGGGGGTAGGGTGGGGTAGAATTCATGCTTCCCAGGTACTTGAGTAAAAATAATTATTTGTCATTTTCCCCAAGCTCCCTTTTCCCCCATTTGTCCCAAAGTAGACAAGGTTCCTGTGTGGACACCCGGCCCCTCCCTTAGACACACGTAGCTTCCCCCCAGCAGCTACAGAGAGAAAGGCCCAGGTGCCCTGTGGATGTAAAGCAGCAGCTTAGGAGTGCAGAGGGCAGGAGCAGGGTCGACACGCATCGTAATTCCGGCAAGGGATGTTGTGCAGGCTGGTGGTTTCAGGCAGAAACCAGAGGTGCAGAGCCTTCAGCCCATTTAGGGCTGAGGAACCCGGTTAAAAGCTGAATGGAGAAGCCTTGCCCGAGGCGGCGCTCTGATCACAAAGCCCAAAGGATCAGACAAAATACTCTTAATGACCATGGGTCAGTGCATGTCCCAACCCTGTCCTGGAACATCAGTTCTCGGTAACCAGTGATAGAATGAAAAGGCTCTGGACAGGGAGACCTGGGAAGCTTTGTGCTGGGGAAAACTTATTGTCTGCTAGTTCAAACCGCTATATCATTACTTGTTGCCTTTGGCAAGTTACATCGCCTCCCTTTGGACCTTGGTTTCCCAAAGGTAAAATGAAGAGGTTACATCATTGGTCCCTAAGGTCTCTTCCAACTCTTAATTTTTACTGTATGAATAAGGAGTCAAGCAGCCAAGCAGTTTCTGATTCCATACAGAGGATTAAATGCTATATTTGGCAAATATTAATGACCACCTACTGGGTGCTGGCTCACTACTAGGTACTGAGAATACAGTCTTGAACAAAACAAGCACGTTTCTTGCCCTTAGGGAATTTAAATAAATATAAGAAAGCGTAGCACTTATTTTGGAAAATCTGGGAAGGCTTCCCTGAGGAAATGACCTCTGAGCAGATTTGAATGTTGAATAATTAAAAGGGAAGGAGAGGGTGGGATGTTGCAGGCAGAAGCCCTGTTAAATCCCTGCAAGAAAGAGCTTGGGTCTGAGAGAAGGCCAGCTCCTGCTCTGGAGCCTGCAGAGCCTGCGGCGAGTGGAGCCGGGCACAGTGGAAGGGCCAGGTGGCTCGTTTAAAGATTTTCTTCTTTGGCCTTAGAGTGATGGGTAGTGACTCAAGGGCTTAAGCGGGTGAGTGGAATGATGTACTTACTGTGAACCAGCCAGAATAACGAGCTGCCGTTGGAGAATGCTCTGTGGTTACTTGGCATGGGGGGAAGCCTGGACTCTCCTATTACAAGGAAGTACGGAGGTCACTCACTAGCTTTACTGCTCATAGTGAGAGCTCTTCTCAGTGTCAGACACGTAATGCATAATTCATGTTTCTCAGTTCACATTTTACCATTATTTGTAACATTTCCCAAATCCCTGGAAAAATGTACAGTAATTTTAAAATTTTATATTTATTTCTTGATTACTTAGAGCCAGTTGCACAGTCACAGATTCTTGCCGTATTGTTATTTCCTCTTTATTTTTGCTTGGGAAGCCAGTAGGAGTTAAAATACAAATCGGTTCATTCTGTTCCTTTTTGAGTAGCTCTGATAAAAGATGTGATGAGGTAAAGCCACCTGTAAATTCAGTTTTGATATGCATAACTGGTGTGTTTGGTTTGATTGTCTGACTTGTACTTTTGTGGCATGTAGGGATCCACACCACCGATGACTGTGTTCAAGGGGAACAAGCGGCCTTACCAGAAGGACTGTGTGCTTATCATCAATCACGACACTGGAGAATATGTGCTGGAAAAGCTCAGCAGCAGCATCCAGGTCAAGAAAACAAGGTATGTGAAGAAGCAGATGCAGATCAATGTGCCGTTTCTATAGATTTACATTACCTATTCAGTTATTTTCTAAGGATGTGAGAACCTGGGTGCTTCGTGTCCTGTTGGCAGTCTCAGCAGCTCCACCTCTCTCTTCTCAGACAAGTCAATAAAATATCTTTTCCTCAAAGGCAATAAAGAGAGATAATGCTTTTAAGACCTGAAACAGAGAAAACATTGGAGAAAGGAGTGTACTGTATGATTAAATCCATTTTATTAATTTCGTCATTGTTGATATAGTACCCCCAAAGGGATAAGGTTTAAATTTACACACTTAAAATTATGAAAGAATAATTTAATAATATATATTCTTCATTAGAGTGAAAACATAAAATTTTTACAAGGTACATTTGAGATCATTATTACACCAAAGTAAAGCTTTGTCTATTTTTTTGAATAATGAGCTCTCTTTAATTTTTAATTCAACAGACATTACACTTGTCATGTGAAGCCGATTAGATTTTATTTTAAAGTCAAATTTCATCCTGTAAATAGAAGTAACCCAGTGGTTCTATTTTTATATCGTGATACAATAATTATTGTAATAGAGTAATTAAATTTTAAAGAGAGTATTTGATGTTTTTCTGTTTTGCTTCCTCAAGCCATTTTTCTTTACTCATTCCACAAAGAGTAAAAGTACCTACCATTTATTGAGGGTACTTTATTTATTTATTACCACGTGCCAGGCACTGTGCTAGATGTTTTAAGTGCATTAGCTAATCTTTACAAATAACTTTTGAAAAGGTGGTGGTGTTACCCTTGCGCACGCGTGCGCGCACACACACACACACGCTCGCACGCACACACACACACACACACCCATATGATGAGACTGAGGATCAGTGAGATTGTGACTCACAGTGTGTTTGTGTTGATTACCTCCACCAACCAGGTGCTGCTCTTAGGCCTCTGAGAGCTGATGCTTGTGGGAGTTTGACTTACTACTCAGTGTCATCTGGTAACTAGCAGTATTTTATCACTTAGGTGTCTGTTAGAAGTGCAGAATTTCAGGACATACTAAGTCAGAATCTGCACTTTAACGAGATTCCCAGGTGATCTGTGTGGACACCAAAGTCTGACAACTGCGGAGCTGGTCCATTTACAAAAGAAACTGTTCATGGGTAGCATTTCCTTGGTCTGGGGTGCAGTGCTCTGCCTACCCGCCAGCAGGAGCTGGCCTGTGACAGAATGAGCAAGCAGTGTATAGATGATGGGAAAAAGTGCTAACAGGCCAGTGTTTCAAGAGCTAGTTTAATAACTCACATGTGGGCCTCCCTGGTGGCGCAAGTGGTTGAGAGTCCGCCTGCCGATGCAGGGGATACGGGTTCGTGCCCCGGTCTGGGAGGATCCCATATGCCGCGGAGCGGCTGGGCCCGTGGGCCATGGCCGCTGAGCCTGCGCGTCCGGAGCCTGCGCGTCCGGAGCCTGTGCTCCGCAACGGGGGAGGCCACAACAGTGAGAGGCCCGCATACCGCAAAAAAAAAAAAAAAAAAATAACTCACATGTAATTGTAACTTCATACTGCACACGAGGTGAATAGTTACATTTTCCGTTATTAAAATGGGTTCTCGTAATCACACTGTATCCCACCTCTGTGTCTTACCTGCTGCTTGATATAAAATGTGAGCTCTGTGAGGGCAGCGAGTCTGTTTTATTCGCCTCCGGGTCTCTGGTGCACGGTGCAGAACTGGAATGCAGTAGAATGAGTAGTTTGTGTGATAAAATGAACCAATAGCAGTATTTGGAAGCTGTCTGTAAAGAGCCTGGGGTTCTGCAGAGACTTGCAGGTGCTTGGTAAGCGAGGCAAACCTGAGAACCACTGTTCTTGCCCCTCCAGTTTAAAGTCCGTGTCTCATTTCAGAGCTGAGGGGAGCAGTAGAATCCAAGCCCGAATGGAACAGCAGCCTGCGCGTCCCCCACAGCCACCACCGCCTCCGCCGCCTCCGCCGCCTGGGCCATTCAGAGCTCCAACAAAGCCTCCGGTTGGACCCAAGACCTCTCCTTTGAAGGATAACCCCTCACCTGAACCCCAGCTGGATGATATCAAAAGAGGTAGAGAGCGTTTTCTGGGGCCATGGTAGCAACTTGGAGGAGGGTATTGATGTCGTGGAGATCACAGGGCCATGTACACGGTGGCATGGGCATTCTCCGCCATCGTAACAGTTTCCGCAGGGCCCGCCGTTCCACAGGTGACGGGGTGGGGCGGGGCGGGGAGGCGAGGTTTACCGCTTGGCTCGTTTGACAAGGGAGAGTCCGGGACAGTGACCTGAGCTGTGGCTGTCTTTGCAGCTTTCTGCTTAGAGGCCTGAGGTTTAAACAAGCCTGCCTGCCATCTAAAGGTCCGTACAGCACACCTCTTAAGGCTTTGAAAGAAGAGAATTACAAGGTACTGGGGGTAAAAACCAAGTGTGCCAGTGTTAGTATAGTGTCTAGGTTAAATTCCACGACCACTGCTTTGTATTAACAAAAGTGCGTAAATATGATAGCGCCTGGGACACTGGGGACGCTGGCCTAGAAGGACTTAGAGGTCTGGTCAGGCTCTCCGAGGTAAAACCAAGACAGAGGCACTCACCTTGGTTCTCTCCCCCACACAGTGGATGGTTTTAGTTGTCCAGACACTTGGGAAGTTATGCAAGTGAGTGTTATATTTCGTATTTGTGAAGTTCTATGAAACAAAGTTAAACCCGTAACAGTAGTAAACAGGAAAAGATAAAAAGTTGCCCTTGGGAAGTTTGCCCTTTCCACCCTGTGGAAATACTGTCTTTTCACAAACGAGATCACTCTCTGCATGGTACACAGTTCTTAAGCCTCTGGATTTTTTTTTTTTTCTCATGGATATTGGAATGCTGTCTATGGAAGTTTTCACTTTAGTCGAACAGGAATTGGACCATGAGTGGTTGTTGTTACCAGTTATGCTTAAAGGAACCATAGTCATTTAAGGCCTCGTAGTAGGTTTGGACAGGAAAATCTGGCATCTTCCTTGATGTAGCCTATGGTGAACCGTTAATGTACTCACTCACATTAAAATGGTCAGGTAGAACATGTGTTTCCTTCCCTGCTTTACATTTATTAACATTGCGGTACCTGAAGGCATGGCCGTAAGTCAAATGTGTAAAGCACAGAGGAGGGGTGTCGTCCCGCCATCTTTCTTCAGCCACCACGGCTCCCCCTGCGAGCCTTGTTTACCTGTGGAACGTGAACACTGGAAAGGCCCCCAGAGGCTGTCTGCTGTGGCCCTTCCTTTTTCCAGAGCATCTTGGAAAATTCATTGCCTTCCGCCTGGGTCTCCCTGCTGGTTAGAGGTGGATCCAAAGCAAGTGCTCAGAACTTCCGGTTCCTGGTCAGGTATTTCTCAGCCCATGAGCAGAACGTTGCTCTTCTCTTATTTGGTGTTTAATCCCATAATTCATAATTCTTTTTTTTTTAAAGTAGATAAAGGCAAAATAGACTTAATTCATTTCTCAGAAGAACCATTATCCTGGAGCAGTCTGCTTTTTGGTTGTTTTGGGTGAATTAAATGTTTCCATTGTCTCTCTGGAGATGTGTTAGATGTTTCTGTTTGTTGGTTTTGCTTTGGATCATTTTGTTTGTTTTTAAGGACTCAGGAAGCAGGAGTTCATTTTCAGTTATTCCTCGTTGCTCTTGGTTTTGCCAGATTACTGTTTACAGAGGCTTGACGCGCTGACCCCGTCCCGTCATTTATTCCAGAGCTGAGGGCCGAGGTGGACGTCATCGAGCAGATGAGCAGCAGCAGTGCGAGCAGCTCCTCGGACTCCGAGAGCTCGTCGGGAAGCGACGACGACAGCTCCAGCAGCGGAGGCGAGGACGGCGGCCCCGCGTCACCTCCGCAGCCGCCGCACCAGCAGCCCTACAACAGCAGGCCGGCCATCGCCAACGGAACCGGCCGGCCGCAGGGAAGCAGCCAGCTCATGTGCACCCTCAGTAAGTGCGTGCTCCCGCTTCTGGGCCGCGGCGGGGGCTTGGGGGTGGGGAGAGAGAACGTCAGGCCAGAGCTGGAGCTTCTGTTCATCTTACACCAGAGTCTATAAACCTGACGGTACTTAAGGCATAAGAAAGGGTCCTGACAAAGGCAATTTGAAGCAGAAAGGAGTAAGTTACCAAACAGTGAAAAAAAAAGAAAAAAGAAAAGAAAAAGCACAAAACTAGAAATCTGTTCCATCTCTTTTCTTTTCCTTATTGGCACAAATTAGGTTTTGTGAATTCTGGAGAGTGCTGAAACGTGAGCCGCAGGGCTCTGTACTTTTGCATATACCAGGCTTTAGGGGTGCCGCCTGACCCCACCCAGTCCCCCACCTCCAGGTTCTGTACAGTCCTGAGAGCCCAGTGCCATCAGAATGTGGTATCCCACGGCCCACAGAGTTGGGAACCTGTGCCCTTAGAAGGTGTTTGGCGGCCAGCTAGCCTTCGCAGGGGGGAAGGAAGGGACATTATAGCGTCTGGTGGCTTTCAGTGCAGTTGGTGGTAAAGCAGAGCAGGGGAGAACAAACACAAATGTCTTTGTCTTGGAGGTGGGGAGAGTGCAGGGCCTCTGCGCCCTCCTCTCTCCCGACTCCCTGGAGTTGGATGTTCTCTTCCAGTCTGACTTCCTGTGAGGAGGCTGGAAGGTCAGGAGGCAGTGGCGGGAAGCTAGCCTAGGTAACCCTGCTCCTGCGGGCCAGGCAGGGGTCACTCTCAGCTCCACACTGTAGACGTCACGTAAACCCCTGATGTGAGGCCCGGCCCCAGCCTTGTAGGATGGTGAAGAGCATCCCTGGCCTCTACCCACGTAGGTGCCGGAGCACCTCCCGCTTTCCCCCAGTGTGTCAGCCCAGAATATCTCCTGGCATTGCCACATGCCCCTGTGGCGTTAGAATAGGTGCCAGTGGAGAACCACTGTGCTGGGCCTTGCTCTACTATCTGAGTGAGTTCAACACTGTTGTGACATCAGTTAAGGCTGTTATCTGCTATCCTGTTAACATAGGCCCAGCTTCTGGATAGCAGGGTGTACTTGATGCTCTTCTCAGTTGGCTTGGGATAGTAAGTTTCACACTGCGAGTTTGGAATTCACAGTGGAGAACGACCAGACAGCTACTGTGGTTATAACTCAGCTCTTCATTTTGCCCAGTCAGTGCTAAACTATTCCTTAGAAGAAGAGAGCCAAAAACGGCTCAGTGCATCTTACCTACCTGTCAGCGCCTTAAACTTCTGTTAGCTCTTCATGGCTCCAAGTGCTCCTGGCCCGCGGCTCTTCCATGGCAAGACCTTAATCTTTGCATACCTCATATACAGTAAAGTACTGGAGTTATTTAAACCAGGATCGTCAACTGGAACCAATTTATAAACCCTAAAATCACAGTAAATAGCGCAAATTTGGTAAACCCTAATGTGAAAACATACAGAGTAATATAATATTGTTTTTCTGAATGGTAATGTGTATTATATCTCCCCCCCCTCCCCCGCCAGAAAAACAAATGGATCAGTTTGAACCTGGGTCAAATTGATTGTATAAGAAATTTCAGAACTGGGTTTTCAGCTCCATTACACTGACCTGTTTATGTGCATGTCACCTTCTTTGTAAGTGATGGCACTTAGCTCTGCTGATTGGAGGTTGTCAGCTGGTGTTGATCCCGTCGCCTTCCCCACGTCTAGAACAGCAGATGTCACCTTTTTTGGTCTCAGACCTCTTTATGTCGTAAAATTTATTGAGGACCCCAGAGAGCTTTTGTGTGTGTAGCTTATATCTATCAATATTTACCATATTAGAAATTAAAACTGAGAAATACTTAAAATAGTAATTCGTCTAAAAGAACAACAGTAAACCATCACCTGTTAACAAAAATAACATTTTTATGAAAAATAAATTTTCGAAATAAAAAAATATTTAATATGAGGAGTAACATTGCTTTAAAATTTTGCCAATCTCTTTAACATCTGGCTTAGTACAAAGCTGGATTCTTACATCTGCTTCTGCATTCAATCTGTTGCCATAAGTTGTTTAGGTTGAAGTATATGAAGAAAATGTGGCATCACATAGATATATAGTTAGAAAAGAGAGGCCTTCAGGTCGAATCCTTCTGAAAGGGTCTCAGGGACCCCAGGGTTCTCAGAACAAACTTTGAGGAGAGGTGGCCTAGAGATTAGTAATCCAGAAATACAGAAATTCACTTTTTTTCTTTTCCAAGTGGTATCAACTGGGGTCCTGTTATTCTTGTCATATTAGATGGGAAAACTTACATTCTTCACTCCTAAAACCTAAATGTCGCACACTGGACAAAACTTTGAGGCTTTACAGAGTTCACTAGTTCAGATTTGTGGTGTAAGGTAACGTGAAGATTCTGGCCAGAGGGGTCAGGGGGGTACTGGATTAGTATATGACTGGTATGCACAGTATAAGTAGTATTCAGCCTCCTTAACAGGAAGCCCAACTTGGTATTATTTTCACTTTTATAAAGCAACTTAATATGAACAATTCTACTAGACAGTGAGTCAGTTATTTATAAATATTTTTTGTCATTTATTGACACATGTATGTCTAGCCTATCCCTCCCCTGTTTTATCCCAGAGAGCAGTATTGCTGTGCTTTGCAGATACCAAAAAATAGCAAATTCTTTTAAAACGTTGGCTGCACCAGTTCTGTCACTGAGCCACATCCGTTTTCCTCCCTAATTAAATGGAACTGGCCTGGTTTTACTGTAGCGTGAGAGCCCAGGCAGTCAACCAGAGAACCGTGGGGAGGTCATTTTTACATTGTGTGCTTTGGGTTTGATTTTGTTTTCTCTTTATAGGAAGTGACTTGCAGTTGAGTGAGTCTGGCAGTGACAGTGATGACTAGAGCCGGATCTTTCGAAATCAACTTTTTGTGCACAGATCTGCTGCGAGACTGGGCTGCTTTAGCGTGGAGTCCACGCTGAGAGGAACATGTGGGGATCAGGAACTGTAGGGGGAGTTGGAGGCTCTGGAGCGCTCAGATGTGCATATCTTTAACATAGCGGTGATGGGTGATTTTCTCGTGTAATTTTTGAACAATGTCATGTTTCAAAGTTTTAAGTAGATCTATAGCAGAACTAACAGAATTTATATCTCTTATTTGGTTAACACTGTTAACGAAAAACAGACAAACGTGCCCTGGTTTAGGTTACTCAAAGGCCATTTCTTCACCTAGCCAGTGATCCAGTTGTAAACCTCAGCAGCCACCAGCTTGGCCAAATGGTCTGCACCAGTGAAATGAAACACAGTCTTTGAGGGGTGGGCACGTCAAACTGCAGGATAGACACATGTTTAAACCACTTTCAATTATTGACACAAAGTGGTGAGGAAGTTCTGTCTGACCCAGCCTGAGAAGCCTGTGTAGAAACGGACTTCAGGATGGAGTCCGAGAGGGTCAGCTGGGGGGACCTCAGAGCTCTGCTGGCTCAGCCCCTCGTCTGCGCAGTGCTGGTTTAGGACCAGTGTCTTGCCCCCAGTCCAGGCTTTTCCCACCGCTCCAGCCCCTGAATCTCACTTACTAGAACCAGAGGTTCTAGTTAAGTACACATGGGACTTAACAGTTGTGCATTGGAGCTTTTATTGGATTCCAAAAGGAAGAAGTGTTGGCTACTTCTAGCTCCAGCTTAGATCCAAACAGTCCCTAAGTACATGAGGCTGGGGGAGCAGATTAAACCAGCAGCCGCTGTGCTGATGCATGTGACTTGATTAAATATGAGACTTTTAGTTCCATGTGGATCCATAATGAGTGTGTTTCTTTCAGTAGGTTTCAGTGGGGGACTAGGAGTGGAAGAGAGGTGAGGTGAAGAAGCCTCTTTGAGCAAATGATCTGGCCACCAGTTTCCAGACCAGAATCGGGATAGGAGTCGTGCAGTGTGAAACGAGCACATGTTTTGATAAGGTTTTTCTGTTCATGCTTTTGTACCACTGTTTGTGCCTGACCCCCAAACTGATGTGTATTTTTTATATGCAACTAGAAGAAAGTCACAAGGTTGCCTTCTGCAGTGTGCAGTTTCCAGATGAATCTGTTGTTGCAGGAAACTGGTGACTAGTAAATGTTCTGTATGCAGCAAATGTGTGATAAGCCGTCCCATAATTAGTATGGAGTAGCCCATTTCTGTAATTTGAATGACTGTGTCCTGAGAAATTTCTGTCTCCTTTGGTTCAGTGGTATAAAGAATATTAAGAGTGATTTTTCTTCCTCGAGGTGGCCTCTCCCTCCCCAGCTAGTGGAGGGAAGCAGTCTGGACCTAGAAGGAAATTAGATGATCCATGGTGGGGGCTTAGAGTTGAGCCTTGCAGAGTCACCTGTTTGACCCACACAGTGACCCCAGTGAGCTGGAGAAGGGGGGCCAGCAGCACGCTCACGCCACTCTGCCACGTGCCACTCGGGTCCACGCCAGTGCCCTGTGCTGGGTTCTCAGCCCGTTATGAGACTTCAGTGGATTTCATGGCAGGTAGGAACTTACTGATAATGAACTGATCATTGCATTTTAATTCCTTGGTAGTGAAAGCTCAGGGAAGCCAAAGGTCATGGTTGGGAGACTTGAATTGTTACTGGATGTGAGAATTGTTTCACTGCTCTTAACTTGCTCAAGCTGGGGCAGGTTCCAGGAACTTGAACTATAAATATCTATTTAAGCCTCTGTCTTTCTTTCTTTTTTTTCCCCTCCCAGAGTCTTGATATATGTAGACAGAACTGCGGTTTGGGGCCTGTTGGGTCACGATGTTTGTTTCTGTAGGAAGTGCTTGCAGGTGGCAGTGGGCTTGGTGAGTTAGGCTCTCTGAGCTCAGACCCTCTCCCCGTCATCTGTCCTGCCTGGCCCTGCACGGTTGTAACATCTGCTAGCACAGCTCCCGTTTTGTTCTCTGCATAAAAGCCGTTGGCGGTTCCTTCCCCAAGCCCTCCAGCTTTACCCAGCAGAGTAAGGAATCTTTTCTTTTTGGAAATGAAGAATCTGGCCTCGTAAACTACTTCTCACGAGTGCCCTCCTGCCAGCCAAACTGGACTTGTTCTTCCTGCCTCCGTGCCTTGTCACTCTCCCCTCCCCCAGCCCCACTCAGGGGTCTCTGTGGGTGCCCCCTTCATGGACTCCTCCTCTGTTGGTTTCACCAGCTGGAGTACTGTGTGCACACACGGACCTTCCTCTTGCTCGAGCTCTGGTTGGTGCGAACTCCTTCAAAGCAGGCACCGTCGTGGTCATCTCTGTTCCCTGGAGGGTGCCCAGGAACAGACCTGTAGATGCTCGCAGCCTGGTGGGAAAGGGGCAGAGAACCAGCCAGTGGAGCACAGAGGGCAGACGTAGAGGAAACGTTCCAGGTGTTTGGAGACAGCTGGAAGCTGTCCATGCTGATTTTCATGGTTTTGAAGTCTCTAACTGAATTGTTAAAATTGCCTTTTCTTTGTTCTGTGTAACGTCTGCCGCGCTGTGGTTCGAGCGGCGAGGTGTGAAGACTTAAGTCCGAAGCACCTGAGGAGCCATGGCAAGCAAGCCACAGTAAAGACATGATTTGGGGAAACTTAACAAGCTAGAGGTTCTCATGATGCCACTCATTTCTGTAGCAGAGTCATATTTTTCTATGTGTGGTGTTAATATGTATGTGCTTCAGTGGTGGGAAAACTTGAAAATTCCAAAATCCTTATTACTTCCCTATTTGAGAGGCTGGTTAAGTAGGGTGTGTGTGCAGTGTGTGTGTGCGTGTGATGTATTTATTACATTATTTTGAGAGAGTAACCGTCTGTTATGTGGATATACATTGGGTACAGCCAAATTGAATATTTCCATTTGGCGAGGAAGGTAGGATTCACGAAACTCAGGCCTTAACCAGTAGGCTGGATGACAAGACAAATTGAAGCGTTACGAAATGTCTTTTTGTTGCTCCTGTTATCTTTGTCTTGGGTTCATTGTCTCATTCTTTAATGATTATTAAAATCTTGTGCCTGAAAGTTTATTTTGCTTAATTATGAGGTAGACATGCACGTTTATATTTATGTAAAGTATTTGCTGTAAAATGTTTTTGGTTTATTCTCTTAAAAGATCACTATATTTAAGTAAAAAATTAAGGTCAGCAATACACTTCATGTCTTGGTGGGTTTTATTTTCTTACTAGAAATCAATCTAGGAATCAGTGAAAAATGTAGGGTTCTTTTAAGAATCCTTTGTGCTTAAGCCTAATTACCTAAATTGATTCCCTTTTAATTTGGTGTTTATGATCGTTAGGATGTACACTTTAGTTTTAAAAGGTGTGAAGTTCAAAACTAAAGGGCGGCTTCAGCAAGCCACATGGCATCTGAGGCCATTTTACTGGGTCTGGAAAGGCAGGCTTTTAGCTTTGGGTCTGGGAACCATGCAGGGGTTAAACTGTGTCCCTAGACGTGTATCCTAGTCATTTTAGCTCACTGGAGGCCTTCCACCTGGAATGCCGCGCTGCACAGAAGGACACGTGTACACCTCTGACCCCCAGTCGACACTCACAGTCTGGAAATGGTCCTGCCTCCTGCTTGCCCTCCGCACCTTGGATACAGCGATGCCCACGCCTATCTTGTGGTCTTGGCGCCCGGATAGCTGTAAATCCCTACGTGGGAAGTGACCACGTTCCTTTTAAATTTTCTGTGGCATCTTTGACCTATTGGGTGCTCCGTAGATTTGGATTGAAGACAATTACGCGTTCAGAGAACTAGGCCAGGAATCCTCTGCTGCTTATGCTACGCCCGGCTCCCATGTCTCCCGGTGGAAATGGGAGACTTGAGCCAGGACTCTCAGTGGGGAAGCGGTGGTGCATGTCCATCACCTAAGGGACTATTGATCCTCAGGTAACTATTGCCACCACAACAGTGTGTAACAAACCATCCCAAAGCTCGAAGCTTAACATAATAAGCGTCTATTCTGCAATTTAGGCTGGACGTGGCTGGACAGCTCTGGTCTTGGCTGGGCTCCTTCCTGTGCCTGGGATTTGACAGGTTTAGCTGGTCTAGGATGGCCTCCGCCCTCACAGCTAGGGCAGCTCAGGTCGACTCCATGATTCTCATCCTCAGCAGCCTGGCCTGGGCATGTTGTCACAGCAGAAGCAGAGAAGCTAGATGAGAGGAGGCTACCCCCGTCACAATTGCTGACATCTCACTGGCCAAAGCGAGTCACAGGGCCAAGTTCAGAATCGAGGGGCGGGTGGGCAGATACACCCCAGCAATCGATGTGAGGAGTGGCAAAGTTCTTTGGATCCCGGGAGGTGTGGGAATTGGGGCAGTTACTGCAATCAGTCCGCTGCCTCCATGGACCCCATGTCTCCACCTTGGTTGAGAACCCTGGGCTGCATGATCACTAAGGCCCCTCAGGGCTCTCTGGCTTTCCTCCTGGCCAGAGGGATACAAGTCCGGAACAGATAAGAAAGACAGCTTTGTGTTCGTGGTTCCTGCAGAGGGCGCCAAGCCCAAGCCAGTGGCTCCTCTAGGCGGGCACTTCACTCTGTTCACTGCGTGTAGTTTGCTAACCTACCCTTTCCAACCCAAAGCGCCACCCTGGTTACCTATTGCTAAACGACAAACTGCCCCGAAACTTAGTGGCTTAAAGCAACCACCATTTGATCTGATGGAATCTTTTGGTTAAGAATTAGGACAGAGCTTGGCTGGGCAATTCTGCTTCTTGTGGCTTCAACTGAGGTCACTCAGTTGGCAGATGGGCAGGCGTGGCAAGTCCAAGCTGGCCTCACTCACATGTCTGGCGCGTGGTGGGTGTCTGGAAGCAGGCTCATTTGGGGCCATACGTGGCCTGTGTAGCAAGGCCATCTCAGGGAGGCCATCTTACGCGCTGGCTGCCTCCCCCTAGGACAGGTGTTCTGAAAAGCTGTGTGGCCTTTTATGACCTAGCCCAGAAGGCACACGGCATCACCACCGCAGTGTTCTATTGGTCAAAAGCTCACCTAGATTCAAGAGGAAGGGACATAGACCTCCCCCCGGCTTTAATGACGAGTATAAAAAAGCCACCCACCCGAAGTCCCCAACTGTCTTCCCTGTGTTTTTTGCCTAGTCTTCTGCAGTTCTCAGATGAGACATCTCCCCAGAGCAGGCTCTTTAGGTCCCTGGTCTAGCAGCATCAGCATCCCCTGGGACCTTGTTAGAAACCCAGATTTTCAGGCCCCACCCCAGACCTGCTGAGTCAGAATTACAAGCCCTTCGGGTCATTCTGATGAACCCTAAAGCTTGAGAACCACTGCTCCAGGACACAACACCCTTGGTGAGCCTCAAGTGATGACCCATGACCACGATGACTGCCTTGAACTTCCCATCTAGGTAGGTGTTGGATGAGGGTGACCTGGGGTGGGGCGCCCATGGAGTGTGGTTCTGTGTATGGGTTGGAACATCAAAGACAAAATTCATCATTGCCTTTGAAGAAGTGACTGGGGGCAGAAGTTCACTGTGACGTGGGCCCCTTTACCTTCCTGTGAAGGGAGTGGGGCAGGGGGAAGAGAGGGCAGGGGGAAGAGAGGGCAGGGGAAATAGCTGCTTCCTTTCTTTGGTGAGATTTCTCGGAGACTCGTCTAAAAGTCCTCTGCCTGGGGCTGAAAGGAACTCAAGTGAGCCACAAGAGAGAATGCTCCTCTGATACAGGCAGTGTGAGTCCTCTTCCTCTATTTCTTGGGCGGGCGGGTTGGATGAGGTGGGATGGGGAATCCTTAACTCATCACTCTTGTGTGGTTTGCACCCCCCCGCCAGAATGGTTAAGAATGAATATGCGGGTGGGGGACCAGCCCACACCCTGGAGCCTCTGTGCCCATGGTGGTAACTGGGCCGCTCAAGTGTAATAATCTCCTCGGTGCATCGCCAGGGGCCTCGAGCTGTGTGTGAGCCCATTGCTACCACACAAATGGAAGATGTGCGTTTCGTTGAAAATTTAAATTGGTTCGCTCCACTACAGGGGAGGGCTGGGGCAGACGACCCAAGTAAAGCAGTCACTGGGGTGTTAGCTGGCCCACTGATGATAATGAGGTTTGGAGAATCTTAAGCAATTTGACCCATATGTGCCCTCCACACCCCTACCTATTAGGGTGATGGATGGACCCATGTGTCTGCCCCAAGATGCTCAGAAACTTTGTCCTACCGTCTTCCCAGGCACTGGTTCCTATATCTCAGTTACCAAGTTCCCTTCAGAGACCTTACTTTGCTTACAAGTTTGTCACATTTGCCCCATTCCTGCTCCCCAATATATCCGGTCCAGCAGCCACCCCTTCCCCACACAGCCTATATGCTTCTGGCGAATCCCCAGGGGGTGGGCTAAGGGTAATCTTAAAACCTTTGCCACCCTGGGTTCAGGAACCCAGCTGTGATCTGATCAGCAGGCAGCATTCTGACAAAAGGAACCGGTTCAAGAATGGGCATGTGACCCAAAACAGGCCAACAAGGCTCAAGGCAAGATTTGCTGGGGACTCCTGGGGGGAAAAAACTTCTTGAGAGCCACTGGAATAGATGTTCTCTCTTCCTGTGGACGTTACAAGGTCCAGATGTAAGCCTGAAACAACTGTAGTAGTCAGCTTGTGACCACGCTAAGGACTGAATTAACAGGAGAGATGCAAATAGCTGAGAGGCTAAATCAAGCCTAGAAATGGAGTGGAAGCCTTGATTGAACCTTGCCTGATCGCCACTCCACTCCTGGAACTTATGAGTTATATGAGCCAATAAATTCTACCCTGTGGTTTATATCATACTTAAGCTGGATTTTCTGCTACTTGCCAACAAAAGCATCTGGACTGACACTGCCTCCTTTGGTGATGAAGTCCCTGTCATATTCTCAGCCATGCCACGTGACAGCTTGAGAGTAGCCAAAGGAATCCATCACCCCTCCAAGGACATACCCTGTCACAGCCGGAGGGCAGAATCCACACTCACCAGCCGTTCGAGTTGGAAGAAAATTCAACCTCTGTCTCAAGTCTCTCAGGTGAGGAAACTGAGGCTGTAGGAAGTGATGAACCAAGTATGAACGGGTCAGGGGCCTCCCACCAGCAGGTGATCCCAGGAGGTGTTTCTGCGGCTGCCTGGCTTGCTGACAGGTGCCCGTGCTCCTGGCAAAGCTGCTTCCTATGCCGCGGAGTTAATGTTTCAGGGGAGGCACGGGTCCACCTTCCCCAGTCTTTCAAAATCTTTTCGTTTCAGAACACTGAAGGGGGAGAATGACTATTACTATATATATTCTCAACACATGTGACCTTGAATCCTTTCATTTCCTGCGCCTTTCAGAACTCTCCCTAGAAGTAGCTGGAGGCGGGCCCCCCTCTAATACTGTGGGGTCCAGGGACAAGAGCACAGATGGTGGCTCCCACGCGAAACATCTGAGTATTTACATTAGGATCAAACTGACAAACTGTTACGCATTAAATAGGTTCTGCTTACACTTTCATGAAGACTGGAATCTTTAGATTCCTCAAAGTTTTCTGTGGCAGCACCAGGAGAGCGGGCCTCCCTGCCCCTGGCCCATCTCACGCCGGGATGTGTGGCCTGTGTCTCCAAGCTCCATCTACCACCCCTGCAAACAGCTTGTCCCTGGCCACCCCTCATGCTTACAGGTGTGTGCGAGCCACAGTCAGGAAGACAGGCGTGGAGAGAGGGCTGTGTGGCCCCGGAAGCAGGCCCAGGACCACTCGGGTGGAGAGTTAGGGTTTCCTGGGACCTGCAACATGGAGTGTGCAAGTGTCACCGTGGCCCCGTGGGGAGGGTCATGGCCAGAGGAAGGCCAGAGTAGTGCCCTCCAAGGAGTGGGACCCAGGACTGGGCCACTCTTGGCCAGGTCCAAGGGCAGTACTGGACCTCCATTCTGTCCTATGCAAGATCATAAAGCAAGGGTGGGGGTGAGCAAGACCCGGCTTGGTGACCTTGGACCTCAGTTTCCTCCCTCGTCCCTGAGGGAGCAGGACTACTTCCCATTCTAGAACCCTCTGTCGAGTCTGGAAGCAGACTGGATTCCAGAGCCCTTATCCCATCCAGCAGTTCTGGGACACCAGCCCCAAACCCCCGGGGAAGAGAGAGCCACAGTAGGGAGGAACACCGCCTTTATTCCTTGATTTCCCATCTGGAGATGCCAGGATGAAGGTGGTGGCTTCACATGGGACAGACGTGGGCCATGGAACCTCAGCCCGGGACTTGCAGTAGAGGCGGAGGGAGCCAGACTGACCCATGTGTCCACCCACCCCGGGGCTGATTCGCCCACGACTGGCCACCAGCACAATGCCAAGTGCCCGAGACGCAGGCCTTGTACACAGGCCCAGGAGTGTCCCTCCATCTGGTAGCAAATGGGCAAACCCCACCTGAGGTCTGCCGTGGGGAAGACGTCTTTCCCAAACAAAGCTAAGCCTCACTCAGGAAATATGGTGATGAAAGGCAGCTCACAGACACGCAGGGTTAACGATCCTGTAGAAACGGGGGCTCGGGCGCACGCACACGAGGACAAGACTATGCACCACGAAGACAGGGAGGGAGGTTACAGGGCTCACGGGAGTCAGCAGGCAGCCAGGAGCCGGAGCCCAGGACAGATGCCGTCTCTGCCCGGAGCATGTACTCAGTCGTGGGGCCCAGATGGGAAACCAGGCGGCAGTTTCCTAAGGACTCAGGAAACACCAGTGGCCGGCTTGCTAGCCAACGTCCTGAAGGAGAAATGGACACGAGGGACATTCACAGGATGGAGGTCCAAGTGCGCAGAGCCAGGAGGTCAGGATGGTGCCGGGGATGGGGAGGCCCCAAGAGCAGCCCCTTCGGGAAACGTCGAAAAGAAGGCCACTGCTCTGCTTTCGTCTACACGGCAAGCGCCCCAGAACCCCAGGGTTTGGCGGCAGTCTCAGTACTTATTCACAGTTGGGCCTCTGCCTGGGGAAGCCGCATCCACACGAGGCTGCGGTGGGCTGTGGTTAGCTGCGGGGCGGGGGGGTCCCTAGTTGGGCCCAGATCTGGGGGCCACCCCCAAAGAACAGGCCCACTTCCCTGCTCTGTGGTTCCCAGGCCCGGGGAGCCCCGGCCAGCTGCCGGGTGAGAATGCCCACATTTCCAGAGGTCAGAGGAGACGAGAGGCCTGCGCCCCAGATGCCCCCAGTGGACGGGAGCAATCTCCAACAGTCTGTGTGCCTAACAGTGCAAAGCCAAGTCCACGATATTCGGAAGGGAGGGCCCCGCAGGCCGGCCGTCTGGCCGGAGGGTCGCGATGGGCGTGTGGAGGAGGCCCGGTACTCGGGGTTAAGACAGGATACAGTGGTCCTAGGTTCTTCCAGTCGGACTGCGTTAAAAGCACATCTTAGCAGCAAGAGTTTGTCCTTGTTTCTGTTGCGTGAAGGTGGTGGAAACCGGACCAGGACAGGGTGACGTCAGTCTGCCGAAGGTGGAGAAGCTGCTGCCAGTTCCGTGGGTGCAGCCGCCTCCTCCCGGCGGCCCTCAGGTGAAGTAGCGACAGGGCGTGGAGTCGATGTAGCAGTACGGGGTGCACCGCAGGTCTCCGTACGACCTGAGGGGGGCAGACACGGGGCAGTGGGCAGGAGCCCCGAGGACACAGCCATGTTCTCAAAGGCCGCCTCTCGGGACTCTGGTCAAAAGCCTCATCCGAGAGCTGCCGTACTGCCACCCTCCGAAGGGCGAGGGGCTCCAAGGTGAGGGGCTTGGGGCAGCTGAGTCCAGGCCTCTGGGGCTTCTCCCCTTGAGTCCATCTGAGGGATCTGGGGGAAAGGGGGTGGTAGGTAGCCTGGCTCTGAACGCAGCCTCTCAGAGAGAATCGGCCCTTTCTCCAGCGCTGTCCAGTAGACCACACTGCACTATTTCTGTGGCAGCCACTGGCCATATGTGGCTACTGAACTCTTGAAAGAAGGTTAGTGTGAATGAAGAATCGGATATTTAACTTTATTTAAATAGCTACATGTGGCCGGGGGCTGCCATATTGGAGAGCACAGCCTACACGTCTGTAAGCCCAAGCGCTAATTCCGAGACTGTGTTGTATTGATACACCACGCCCACATTTGCAAGCATCCCCTGAGGCTTCTCGGGATTAAAGAGTAACCACAGAGAGCGGGGGTGAGCACGTGTCCCTTACCCCAGGTCCGACTGTCTACACTCAGTGGTCTCCTTCCGTCAGCTCTTTGGCAGGGGCCTGGCAGGAGCCTCCCTACTTCAGGGAGGGGCGGTGCACACAGATACACAGATGCAGTGGGGTCCTGGCCTGGCCTACAGTGCTTGGAGTTTGGGGTCTGAGCTTCCCCAGCCCGGTTTGATTTGTTGCCCTGCGTTTGGGGGTGGGCATTGAGGAGACCCCCTTGGAGGAGAGAGACAGGCCTTGTGTCTGTCCCCCAGCCCTGCTGAGGGCCTGGGTCCAAGCCTACAGAGGAGTGGGGCCAGAGGGAACGGCTGGACAGATGGACTCCTGAGGAACCAGGGATCCACTCTAGGGCCAAGGGAAAAGCAGGATGTGGACTGGGAGAGGAGCAGCCTCCCTACCTTCCCTACAAGCTACGCAACTCTGGTCCTGGGAGGACTGGGGGAACGGAGCCCAGGAGACCCCATTCTGGGCATGGGATCGTGCCTCACAGGGCAGAGGCCCTCAGGGGCTTGGGAGATGTCCTCATGGGGGCCAGGACACTCAGGATACTGAGCCACGTGCACACCCACTGAGGGGTCTCAGAAACAACTGCAGGGGGTGCTTGAAGGGAAGACTACATTCCTGGGGGTTTCTGGGAGGACCTTGGAGCCACCAAAGTTAGATACTAAGGCTGGTGAGATCTCATGTGTACCCACAGGCCTGCCCAGTGGTTCCAGAGAATTCAGGTTACAGATGCTTAGAGTCTCTGAAATGCCCGGATACCTCCCCCCTCCACCAGCCCCACTCCCAGGCAGGCCCACTCCCAGGAGACCAGTGTGGTCACGGGAGCAACGGAGCTGCTCATCCAGGGGCCACGGTGCGCTGCAGCCCGGGGCCCAGGCGGAGCTGGGGGCGGGCGACTGCTCTGAGTGACATGTGGGTTTCTGTGTTTAGTACTGTCCCCCCACGAGACCAGGGACCATGCATGTGTTGTATGTCACCATACCTCAGAGTCCAGAAAGCCCCAGAAGCACAGAGGCATTCAGGAATATTTGTGAAGGAAAGAGGAGTAGGCAGGAGGGAGGGAGGCCGGGCTGTGGTCACAGCCCGCGAGGTGGTCCCTACCCAGGGAGATAGGTCTCACAGGTCAGGTGGCCGAAGTCAGAGCCGTCACAGTCCTCCACGCCCCTGTGCCGGTGACCATCTCCACAGTAGGCCCGGCGACAGCCTGAAGGGACACAGGAGGTGAAGCCCTGAGAGGGGGGCGGGGTGGGGGACAGCCCGGCAGGACCATGTGGCCTGAAGGAGCCCCCCCACCCACCATCCCACAGGGCCTGAACCCTCCTGCAGGGATGTCCAGAGCTTCAGACCCCAATCCCACGGGAGGACACTGTTTCCGTCGCAGGACCACCGCGGGTTCCCACGAGGTGAGGGTAGGGAGACGGGGAGCACCGGGCATGTCACAGCCTTGGTGGCACTTGTCTGTCTGCAGGGAGCTTCCTGTGTCCCTTGGGAGCCAGACCGTCTTCCACGGGATCTCTGTTCTCACACCAGGGGAGGGGCCAGGAGTATGAACCCACCCTCATTTTTATAGGGCTTCGAGACCCTATTAGTTCCTTCCTGCTGTGTCACCTCCACGAGGGGCAGGGGGACTCCAGGCAGAGCCAGCATCCTAGGAATCACCGCCCAGGAGCTGTCGCGGGAAGTGCAGCTACACAGAGAGAACCAGACACTTCATCCTGCGCCTGCCCCTGCGCACTCTCATCCTCCTCTGAGCTCCTTGCTGGCGAGGAACCCGCCTTTGCACCTACATGTCCCCAGCCCTGGCTTCTCACAGCAGGACTTTAAAAATAATGCAGTAAAGGGATGTCGAGCCCTCACGGCACCCAGACAATCCACGCGCACGTCAGCTCACAGAATCCCACAGAATCTAAAGGCTTGAGCGTTCGGTGCGGTCGTACCCATTTTTCAGGTGGGGAAAGTGAGGCCCTCCATCACCCCACTCACCGTGTAGCCTCCTCTCTGAGCCTGAGGGTGACTCAGTGGCTTCCAGAGCCTGTGTCCAAACTCTATCTGAATCTAAAGCTCATGCTTTCCACCTCATCTCCTGCTTTTGTCACTTGATTTTTTTTTAAAAAAAAAAAGAAGAAAGAAAAGCGACGCTTCAGCCCTATGCTGCCTGCCTGTCCCGGTAGCATCCATAAGCCTGAAGGCAGCCCAGCCGCTGCCCACTCTCCCAAACAGAGCTCTACTATGAGGACTCTGTGCTAAAAGTGAGTCCTGATTCAGATTCTTGCCTTCTCCCGTCTGCCTCTCAGCCCTGCATCACCTTTATCTTTTGGTAAGAATTTGGATTAGAACGTGGGTTTTGCCAAGAAGTAGGATTCAAAAGAAAGGGAGGGCCCGGTGGCTTCTCTGGAGCCAAGATCCTTGACAGCAACCCCATTGCCATGCTTGGACGGTGGGAGGGCTCACGTTTGGCCTCAGTGGGGAGGGTCGTCCCCCCAGCAGCCCAGCTCTGGCTCCAGAACTGTCCCAAACCAGCACAGCTGGTGTCCAGGGCTTGGCCTGACCCCACCCGGCGGCGGTTCAAGCTGGGGCCACTCACGGATGCAGTCGTCACCCACATCGCCGTTCCCGTCATCACACTCCTCCCCCGGCTGCAGGACCCCGTCCCCGCAGGAGCCGCGGTGGTCTACGGGGTAGTCCACAGGGTAGAAAGGCGTCAGCTGGCCAGAGAAACACAGCACGGTTACCGGTACGGTGGGACAGGTAGCCGGGCACCGGGGACAGAGGCTCTGGGCGGGGTCAGGGCGGTGGGGGAAGGCACGCCTCCCCCGTAGCCAGAGCTCTGTGGTTGGCAGGAAGGCTGTGCGGGGCTGGGAGCCTGTCTGGAGCCTTGGCCCAGAGCAGAGCTCCACGTGGGGAGCCAGGGCCTGGCGAGCTCTCAGAGGCGGGCTGGGGGAGGGCGCTCAGACTTCCATGGAAAGCTCTGCGCCAGGCCTCTCCTTCCTTTGGAGATGCGTCCCTCTGCTGATGGGGTGTGTGCTGCGTGCCCCGTACCTGGATGGGGAGCCAGCCAAGGCTGTCCTTGAAGTACAGAGACCTCTGGTCTCTGCGGAAGGCAATGGCGTGTTGGGTGTTCAGTCTCTCAAGCTCCTCCTGGTTGTTGACCACAAATATCTGCCGGAGGAAACGTTGGTGAGGATTCCAGGACACACTTCTCCGGAGGGCGGGGGAAGAGCCAGAGGAGGAAACAATCCCTGACCTTGGGCTGGTGATCAGTGGGAAGGGGGGTTTGCTTTTACACTCCTGCCTCCCTCCTGAAGTGGGGACCAATGTCTTGGTTCCCACATCTTCCCAATCCAGTTCCTAATGTCTGAGTTTGAAATAAAAATATCTACCGTGGTTTAAAATTTATAACATTTAAAATGTTACAAAGACTTGGGGACTTCCCTGGTGGTCCAGTGGTTAAGGATCTGCCTTCCAAGGCAGAGGACGCAGGTTCGATCCCTGTTTGGGGAACTAGGGTCCCACATGCCGTGGAGCAACTAAGCCTGCGCGCCTCAACGAAGATCCCGCGGACTGCAACTAAGACTCGACACGGCCAAATAAATAAATCAATAAATCTTTTTTAAAAAATGTTACAAAGACATAAATAAAAAGGTGATGTCATCTAATCAAGTAATTCAACACATGGAAATGATCCTATACTCAAAATGTTCATAACAGTGTTATTTATATCAGGGAAAAGCTTGGGAGCACCTGATACATATGTGACAATTGGGCTCTGGTTAAGTAAATCACAGCACAGCCACATGATGGGTAGAGTGTTACCTACCCATTCAAATTATGAATTGATGTCCGGGTTTACTTTAAAATAATCTAAGGTAGGTAGGCTGTCGTGAGTAAGCGTAAAAAGGAAACAAGATTAGCCGGGAGTAAAGAGTACAAAGAGGGTACTCTTTGGGTAAAGAGTACAAAGAGGTTCCTCATGCTATTTGTTCTGCTTTTGTATTTATTTGAAGTTTTCTATCTTCTTTTTTTTTTTCTTAGAAAAGACAAAGAAGGGAATTCCCTGGCAGTCCGGTGGTTAGGACTCCGCGCTCTCACTGCCAAGGCCTGGGTTCAATCCCTGGTCGGGGAACTAAGATCCTGCACGACGTACGGCACAGCCACACACACACACACAAAAAGACAAAGAAAATACTCCAAAATAGACCCACAACCTTGGTTTTCTTCTTTTGATTTTCCCTTATTTTCCAATTTCCTGTAACGAGCTTGTGCCCAGTATAACGGAGGAAATAAGTTTTACTAAAAGGCTTTTACAAAGCCCGGGGAGCATCAGTCATGTGAAGAGTCCTGAGGGATGACCACCCCAGATTCCGCCCGGAAGAGCCTTACCACAGGAACTCGTGGGGAACTGGGCCCATACGCAGACTCCCCGTAGGAAGGGTTATTCACATTCATGGGAGGGCCACAAAGACATCTTCCTGGAGGCCCGGGAAATCCTCTTTCCCCTTTGGGTCCCATTACAAGGTGCCCTAGGAAGCAACAGACTGCTGTTACTAGCAAAGGAAGAGAAAACCAAACAGCCCAGAGAGATGTCAGCAACCTTCATGACAGAAAGAACTTTGAAGTCCACAGCGTGGACTTCAGGGAGGCCTGGAGGAGAGGTCCAGAGAGACACTTCTGGTCCAAGGTGTGAGTCCCTTAACCACACTGGGTGTGGCAACACCTTTCCCAACCCTCTTCCTCCCTTCCCTCTCTCTATACTTTAGAGACCAGACAGATGGGCATTCTACCTCCCAGACCCCCTTGCTCCTGGAGGTGACCGTATGCCACAGTGTCAGCCAATGTAAGATCCGTGGTGGGAGAAGGGTGAGTGTCTGAGGAAGTCTATCCTGATAAGGGAGAAGCATAGCTGGAGGGAGACACAGCTTCCTCCTTCTTCCTGTCTGGAAGACAGACAAGATGTCTGGTGCTGCAGCAGCTGTGCTGCAACAATGAAGTAACAAGTGTGAGAAGAGAAGCCAGATCGCAGGGAAGACCAGGGCCTCATGGGGCTTGGGGCCCTGAGAGTGAGACCTAGAGGCTGAACCAAAGCCAGCCACTGTCCACCTCTGGACTTCTTTGTTGTAGGAGGGAAACAATCCCTATTTATGTTTAGACCATTCTCAATGGGGACTTCTTCCTGGTGAGTGCATTGCTGGCTGATAACTCTCATTATTTTGTTACTCATTTTATTTTGTTCTTATATATAGGAATTTAACAAAGGGATTTCTGAATGTGGGTTTCTTTGATTTCTTCTGGAAGAAACGGAATGTTTGAAAACGCTCAGCCTATTTGTTCTTACCTGATTCTGAAAAAAGTGTCCGGAAAAGATGTGATCAGGAAATTCACTCCCTGAAAGGTAGGAGGCCTACTAGGGTAGTAGTTCTCACCTTGACTTGTAAAGGCCCTGATGCCCAGGCCACACTCCAGACCAATTCCATCAGGACTGCTGAGAATGGAACACAGGCATCCGTGCTTTTCAAAACTCTCACAAGTGAGCACCGAGGTTGAGAGCCGT
This sequence comes from Mesoplodon densirostris, assembly GCF_025265405.1. NCBI lineage: Eukaryota > Metazoa > Chordata > Mammalia > Artiodactyla > Ziphiidae > Mesoplodon > Mesoplodon densirostris. The sequence continues at coordinate 122,378,792 of NC_082665.1, forward strand.
TGGTCTCGGGAAATGGTCTTTGCACAAAACCCCCCAGCAGACTATCCTCCTCTTCACCCACCATCCCTCCCTTCCCAGGCACCTCCTGGCTCACTCCTGATCTGGGTTCCTACATCACTTCTTCAGAGAAGCCTTTCTGAATCCTCACACTCCCATCCTGTTCACACTGAGTACAGTTTCCTAGTTCCCCAGGCCTTTTCTTCCTGGCACTTATCTCTGTGATTCTATTCACTGTGATATTATCCAGGCCAGCTGGATCTCCCCCAGGAGAATGTCAGCTCCACAAAGGCAAGTGGATGTCTGTTTTCACTCACCAGGGCGTGGCACAAAGTAGGGGCACAGTACATGTTTGATAACTGAATGAATGAATGCAGACTAACTGGAAAGGGAAGGTCTTCAGAAAAGACTAGAGGTCCCACTCCGGCTGGCAGAAAAGTGCTAGAGCCAGAGCCACCAACAGGGAGAGAAGAAAGAGAGGAAAAGATGGGCACTGAAAACAGAAATAAGTAAGTACCCCTCCTGCTGGGAAAATAAGGGGGAGCTTGGAGATAAGCCAGTCATTGGATTCAGGTTGTATTACTGTATTGAGGGCAGTCAGCAATTGGGGACATGGTTTGCAGATCCCACAAGGGTGGGGAAAAAATGACCCCGGGGGGAGAGGTCTGGTCAGAACCCCGAGGAAGCAGCTGCAGCTGGAGGAGGAGACCCCAGCAGGAATGCCCACACCCTGAGCCTTCCTGAGCCGGTGGACAGACGTGTCCAAGATGGGGATGCTGCCAGCCTGCCGGGAAGGGAGGCTTGCCAGCATTTTACACCAAGTTATGGTCGCTCGTTCTAACAAGAAATACAAATACAATCTGGGAGGAACGCCAGTCTCATGCCTGGAGGGACAGAGACCCCACCAGCTCAGGAATGTCCTGGGGAGTTAACCAAGGGCAGGAGAGCATGGGAGCCGCCTTCCAGCAGGCTCTGTGACCGCCAACTTCTCCTCCAGAACCACAGCCTCAGAGAGGCTCAGGAGTTTGTCCCATTATCCAGCTAATTAGTGGTGAGGCTGAGATTTGAGTTCATATTTGACTTAACACTATGCCATTCAAAAGACACGTGCCCGGGAATACTGATGCTCGCAGGAAGCTGGCAATTCCCAGGTACCACAATGATTCACTTATGCCCTGTCTGGGGTCAGGAAGGACTCAGCCAAATTTGTAATTTGGTTATTGCAAATTACATCCTAAAGGCATTTTGCCGTGGTTCCCTCCCCCGTCCCCAGCCCCTCTTTCTTGGTTAACCTGGGTAATGAGAAGCTCCTGCCGCCTCCATCTCCCCAGAACCGTCCCGCCCCCCAGCACCAGGCACCAGAAGCAGAGGTGGCCTCCAGATAAGACGACAGGATGTGGCAGGGAGCCTGCTTCCTGCCCCCCCTCCCCACCCCCCGCCATCATTTCCCTGCCGCTTCCTCCCAGCTGTCCAAGGGCATCCATTACCCCTGCCTGCTTCCTGCCAGGCTGCACTGAAGGGCACAGCAACCCAAACTTCCCCAAGTCAGCCCCTCGGAGCTTGTCCAGCAGGCAGCCTCTCCCCCATCCCTGGCAGCCAGAGGACCCAGCTCTGCTGCATCTTTGCTCAGGGAGCCTCCCATCTCCACTGGCCGCTGCAGTGGGAGCAGGTCCGAGGGGTGACCCGGGAGAAGGCAGAGGAGCCATGGAGTCGTCTCCATGTCACCCCCATCCCACTCTGCCCCTGCAGAAGCTGCATGGCTACGTGGGAGGGTCTCGGGACCAGGAGTCACGGAGCAATTCTGGACCAGGAGTGGCCACCAGTCGGCTCTGTGACCTTGGGGAATCTCTGTGATCTCTGAGGCTCAAAGTTCTCCTCTATAAAGAGAAGGATGGACCAGACCAGGCAGTTTGACCTGGGGTCCACAGAGCCTGAGGATCTCCCAAGATGGATCGGGGGCAGGGGGTCTGGAGCTCTGGGAAGCAGTGAGCAGAATCTTGGGTGTAGGTAGACACATTGTTTTCCTGAGAGTGGAACTTCTTCAGGCTCCCAAAGGTAGTCTCAGAAATCGCTTTGGAGGCCTGTTCTGACTCCTGAGGATGGTCCAGCTGGTCCCGGGCACAGGAGGGTCTCTTTGAAATTCCTCCCTCTCCTTCTCTACCCATCCCCCCCAAAAACATGTCTAAAGAGCAGGATTCTTGCCCCATTTTCTTCAGCAGCCTCACTCTGTCTGGGAGGCTCCCCAGAAGGGAAATGACCCAAAGGAAGGCACAGGGAGGGGACCTCAGTCAAAGAGCCGGCCCGCATCCTGCTTGGCTGCCCTGCGGTAATGCAGGTGGGACAGCCCGAGAGTCAAAGTAGACCAGTGTGTGAGCACCTGCAGGGGCCAGCCCCATGCACCCCACCTGCCCAGCGCCATGCGGATGCAAAGCTGACTTGGCCAAGACCCTGCCTCAAGGACCTGCCATCTAGAAGGAAGAGGAAACACATCTGCAGAAAACAGTTAACAGTGGAGGGGCCGTAGCAGATGCAACGTGGGACTGGGGCCCAAGGGAAGGAGACTCATCCCGTTAGGGACCAAGAAGGCCTTATTGAAGAGAGGGCTTTGAAGGAAGGAGAGGAGTTGGTGGGGTGGACCAGAGCAGTGGTCCCCAACGTTTTTGGCACCAGGGACCAGTTTCCTGGAAGACAATTTTTCCATGGGGGGCAGGGGTAGGGGGATGGTCCAGGCGGTAATGCGAGCGATGGGGAGCGGCAGATGAAGCTTCACTCACTCGCCACTCACCTCCTGCTCTGCGGCCTGGCTCCTAACAGGCCTGGGGGTTGGGGACCCCTGGACCAGAGGATGACGGGAACACTATTTCAGGCCACGTGGACCCAGAGGGACTGTAGGAATATGCTCCAGCTCAACAAACAGCAGAGTCCACTGGAGGGCAGAGGGCACTGAGGCTGGGATCTTGGAGAGGATGGGGTGGTAGAGAGGGAAGGGGGTGGGCATACCAGGCTGAAAGACAAGGTGCCAGAGGACCAAGGAGAGAAAACAGGATTACGTTGGCCCTGCTACAGGGATGGGGTTGGCAAGACAAAACAGCGGGCATCTGAGGGAGCTGCTGAGGGTCTCCAGGCCCTGCCCTTCTCACCCCACCCCAGGCCCTAGGAGGGAACCAGGATTCAAGTCAGATACAGAGTGAGACCAGTGAGGTCTCAGTTTGCTGAGACGCCCCCCAACTGCACGCCTCCTGGCTATTCCTCAGTTTTGTGAGCTCCTAAATACCCCAAGGATCAAGAGCATCCCTTCCAAAGGCAAAACCCGGGCTTCAGGCCACACTCCCAGTCTCTGGGGTTGGCAGCTCAGGGTCATGGGCTCAAGTGGAACGTTATGCGTCCGAACCAAGGAGGGAAAGGACTGGCTGGAAGAACCTTCATCCAGATCATCCAGTCAATGCAGGGGAACAGGGTCCGGGCATGGACACAGGGCCTGAGGTGCGTCTCAGTCCAGCTCCCCTAACAGTTAGAAATAAGGGGGGCAGGATAACTCGTCACAGTAATTGATGTCTGTTCTTCCGTTATTTTTTCCTTCCTGACTTCAAGGAGGTGGCAAGACTTTGTGCTTTCTTGCCCTTGCTGAGAAACAGGTACTGTTTGAAGACTTCTGCCTTCTGTTCTCAAAAGAGAAAAACTCCTAAGGGGGCGGCGCTGTATGACGAGTGTGAGGAGGGAGGGGCTGGAGGACAGAAAGGGAAGGATCACCCCAGATGTGGGAGCACGGGGACCCCCAAATCCCGGAGGAGAGCCAAGGTCTCAGGAGGGACAGCTGTGGGGCCTTCCTGGGACGGTTGAGCCTGAGGGAGCAGGATTCTCAGGCTTGGAGATGATCTGATAGCCAAGCCTGGTGTGAGGAAGGTGGTCACGTGTCTGACCGTGTGGCCTTGGGCAACACGCATTTCAGAGGTGAATGGGGCACATCGAGGGCTGGAGGGACCTCCTGTGATGTTTATCTGCCATAACTCCCCAGGATCTTTGCCCCACGGTTCTGTGGCAGTTGAAGAAGTGGAGAGAACCCCATTAATGCCTGAGATTGAATTTCCCTGGCATCCTAGTAGGTTGGAGTCTCAGAGCCAGTTTTCATTTGGTTTAAAGGATTAACAAAATGACATTTCTTGACCTTCCCATGACGTGGTTGTACACACTTCCCCACAGTGGGGAAAAGTGTGCTTTGGGATTTTTAAATGCCTTCATTTTCTTAAGAAAAGGATTAGAATAAAAATTTTGATTCCTTTCGTATAACTGAGGACAAAGAATCTTGCACCGTCAGTAAACAGTATTCTTGGACCTAGAGATGCTGCGCTTATATAGATGATGTGCTGTGAAGGCCTTCCTCTGAGCTGACAAGCTAAATAAAAGGCTTAGCTCCTCAAATTAAACAAGGTAAAACAAGGTAGCAGTGTACCCGCACCCTCTTCAATGGTAGACTTTCGTTCCTTTACAGTGATTTCTTTCTATATTCGATGCAAACCTGTAAGGACTCTTTTATAACACTGTGTTGTAAGACAGAAAAATGTGCAATGTCATCTTTACTTCTAGGTTTAAGAGCATTCCTTGGAGCCATGAAACATTTTTCTAGAAAAGGGTGTTAGTTGATGAAATACTTGCCTGTTATTTTTCACTTAAAGTGTAAATGACATCACCAATGTGATTTTTCTTTTCTTTTTCACTCCTCCATGTGTTCTCCAAAATGCCAAAACAAAGCCAGAATAGTGTTTATCTCTCTCGTGTAAAATTTGAATGGGCCTAATTGTGGATAAATTAGAAATATATTGAAATGCTTCAGGCATTTTCCAACTCAGAACACAAGGCAGGCCGCTGCTGACATCTCCCTGTGCTCTCTGGGAGGCTGGCCAGGAGGGCAACAGTGTGGATCAGGTGAAGCAGTGTAGCTCTTACCTGCAGACGGGGGACCTGGGGGGCCTGGGGCGCCCGGACGGCCAGGTTGACCAGAAGGCCCAGGTTTGCCTGGTGGGCCCATAACTCCACTATCTCCCTTCTGCCCCTGACAGAGAGAAAGGCAGAGCCCGTTATAAGAGCAGGACATGGCAAACCTCCTCCCCCATTCACCTCTAAATTAGGGACCACCTTGCACTTTGGAGCAAGTGCCAGGGGGAGGATGCAGTCCCAGAGGTCCTAGAGGGACCAGCAAGCTCCTAAAAACCTCAGGGCAAGTGACATTTGAGACAGTGATGGATGCATGCTTATAGACATTACTTTTTTTAAAAAAATTGAAGTATAGTTGATTTACAATATTGTGTTAGTTTCAGGTGTACATCGTAGTGATTTGGTGGGTTTTTTTTGGAGATTATATTCCATTATAGGTCATTACAAAATACTGAGTATAGTTCCCTGTGCTACACGGTAAATCCTTGCTGCTTATCTATTTTATGTATCGTAATGTGTATCTGTTAATCCCATACCCCTAAAATGCCCCTCCCCCCCATCCCTCTCCCCTCGGGTAACAGTAAATTTGTTTTCTACAGACATCACTTCTTGCTCTGTCCTAGACACATAGCATCTGACAGCGAATAGGAACCAATCCAAACCACACCCCTCACTGGGCAGGTGAGGAAAGAAAGGCTCAGGAAAGAGCAGGGATTTAGGCCAGTCACCTGGCATCAGGCCTCTGCCTGCTCATCAGGACAATTTCTGTCTCAGCACAAGAGCTGTTCCCGCCCCGTGGCCTCCCGCTGCTCTCAGGATAAAGACCCGGCTCCTCACTGCAGCCTCCACAGCCCTGCATGGCCAGGCTTTCCACGCGTGTCCCAGCCTGTTGGCGTTTTTGATCTCCAACAGCACCATGCCTTTTCTTTCCCTTCTCGAGACTCTTCTCTCGGCCCCAAACCCCTCTTCCCACCCTTCTGCCTAGTTAACTCCCTCCCATCCTTCAACTCCCAGCTAAAATGCAGTTGCGGCAAAGCCTTCCTTGACCTTGCCTGACCAAGTCAGTTCTCCCTGTCATAGGCCCTTTTCCTTCACGGCCTTTATCCCTGATCATAACTACCATTGTTCATGTGGTCATTTCCTCTGTGTCTCTCCAGGAGACAGAAGCTCCCTGCGGGCCAGAATCTGTTTTGTTCACCTCCTTTCCCCAGACCAAATGGGGAAGGAGGAGAAGCTGAACACACAAAGCGGATGTAGTCTGTTGGCTCTAGGTCGAGAGATCTAGGTTTTCATCTTGGCCATGAGACCCTGGGTAACTCATGTTGTTGCTCTGTGCCTCAGTTTTCTCATCTGTGAAATGGGGCCAGGCAATATACACCTGCACAGGCTTGCTGTGAGGCTAACAGAGATCTCAAAGGTGAAAAAGTGGTTTGCACAGAATCGAGGGCTTTGTGGGCCAAGCTGATTATCATAGCAACTGGCTTGGTTTCATCTTTTTCCCACAGTTAGAAAAGTCCTGATTCTTAACGAAAGGCACACCTGCAGGTATAGTCTTTCCACACAACATGTCCTCTTTGCTGTCTGCTCGGGGAGGGTTAAGAGCACACATCTCCCCCCAGAGCTGCCCTTAGGAATGACCCCAGAAACCAAGGCTGGCACACCTGTAGATCCTTTCCCCCAAGCCATTTGCTAACTGTCCACTCGTGCCCGGGCCCCGACCAGGACGGTGACTGGTGCCTGATGGCTTTGGCCTGGTCCCCTTCCTACCCTTGTGCTGTGGCTACCTCGCCCACCTAATGAAACGTAACCTTTCCCAAGCCTGGGGAACAGGCAGGCCGGGCACGCCTTTCACCACCATGTGAGGGGTGACCTGTCGCCTTGTCAGCATGGCCCTGGGGGCGCTCTCGGCAATGTCCAAGGAGTTCTTAAACACTTAATGCTGGATCGTGAGGTCAGAGTTTGTCTCCAGTTCCACCCTCATGGAGGGAGTCTTAAGCCTTGCCTTAGCATTCTGTGAGGCAACCAAGATGGGTCCCAGATAGCAAAGGAAGTCACACTGTCTTAATATAGCCACAGCAAAGGCTTGTTCTTCTAAGAGCCACATCAGCTGGCTCTGAGCACAGGAAGTGCCACAGCTTGAAGGAGCTGGAAAAGCTCCTTGTTCTGACCTCAGCGGTAATCAGATGTTCTGCTGCTCAGCCATCTATTCAGAACAGCCTCGTCCCCTGTGAGCAGGACTCACTGAGCAGCGCTTTCCAGGAAAAGCATTCTTTATTCCTTTACTGCCACCAAGTCTGGTGATTCCCGTCAAGGAAGTTGTGTCTCCGTGACTGAAGATTTGTGTGATAAAGTCAAGAGCTGCTGTCCTGAGTCTGCCCGGGGGCCAGGCCTGAAGCAGGAGGCTGATGTGAAGATTGCTGTGAAGAAGCTGGTCTCAGATCTCCAGGTTCTAACCCTGCTTGGAAGCTGGCTTGGCTGGGGGTCCTGGGCGGTCAGGCCACTTCCCTGGCCCCTGGTTTTCTGGTGACTACATGCAGGGAATTGGGTCGGTGGTCTCTAAAGTCCTTCTGGATCTGAAGTTCTTACTCCTGGATCCCCTTCCAGATTTCTGATTCCAGGATTTGTGTTGACTTTCCATAACCTCCAGAGACTCTTAGCACCATGGCTCAACAAACACTCTACTAGGCAATTAATTCATGACAAAAAGAAAGTACCATGGCCCGCTCCCAAGGCTGACAAGTCCAGTCTCGGCTGGAGCACACTCGGGTGTCTATAATGTCTTTGGAGGAAGATGAGCTCATTTCCCTAACTTCTCTGAGCTCCCAGATGTGGTTCTGGTGTCGTTTTTAAGATTGCTCCGACGGAATCATTCTCAACAGGGTCAAGAAAGAGCCTTCTTGGCTTCGGCCCTCACCAGGACAAGACAAACACTACCCAAGGAAAGAACTAGATGACAGAAGCCGACCGGCTTCTCGAACCCCAAGCATAACACATTCTGGATGGAACGCAGCAGTAGCGGAGAAAACGATTCTTTTGAAAAGATTTTTCCTTTTTTTCTTCTTTTTCTGAGCCTAGTTTTTAGGACATTGGTATCTGTGGCATCGTTGTGAAGCCACCCGCGGCCATGCCACCAACTGTAAATCTTTAAAAATTAAACTGGAACTTTGTGACTTCCAAAGTCATCATGGAAGCTGATTCATCAGGGTGGAGTCTAAGTCTTTCCTAAGTTCATTTCGAAAGGACCAGAACTGGCTTTGTAGTGTTACCGTGGTTCTGAATCCCGGTGCACGTTAGACTCATGTGGGGCTTTAAAAACAACAACAACCCATGCTGCAGCCCCAGTTGTATCAGAGTCTTTGGGAAGTGAGGCCTCGACATTGGGGAAGAGGAGAGGCATACTTCGGACCACCACCAGTGCACCCAGGGCAGGGAATCTGTATTTAATCGGCCCCCAAGATGATTCTGATGGAAGCCAGAGTCTGAAAACCACAGATCTAGCCTAAGGAAAGAATGGAAATGTGCCCAAACACATTCACTTCTCAGCATTATTTATAATTTGGTTAGGCTTCTCTTGTCCAAGATATCTACTCTGGTTACTTATTTACCAAAATCGATGCAGAGATTTAAAAAAATGTTTAAGAGTAAGAGTGCTTAATGAATGCAGTAACAAGTTAAAATGTGTGTGCTGTGATTTTTAAAAATTTAGGATACAATAAGTATATATCGGATATAAAAGGAACAAACGACTAGAAAGTCCACGGAAGCAATAATACTGGAAGGAAGTGTACATACATGGTAACATGGTTGTACCTGGGTGTTAGGTCTTTAGATGATTTCCTTCCTAGTTTTCTGAATTTTCTGTTTTCTGTGATGATCATATATTACATGTATAATGGGAAAGGAGGTAAAAAGCCAACAGACTGGCAACCAAAAGAGTAAGGGGCACACATCTCATTCGAGCAAAGGGGAGAGGTTCTCTGAGGCCCTGGGGACAGCTCACATCACATGGTTTGACACAAGAGCCTGCTGACCAGGGGAATTCAGAATGAAAACTTTCCCTAAACTCTGAATAGTGCCAATAAAGGGGTCATTTACAAATGGGGATTTTGAGTGAGGAGAAAGCACCCTATTGTTGAGACCCAGCAGATCCTTGAACAGCAGGAAAATATCTGGGCTGATTCCAGAACTCCATCTGCGTCTGGGGCACTGAGGCAAAAAGCAGGTTTTCTGGGCGAACGAGCAGACCTGATTTCCACTCCCAGTTGCCTTGGATAAGACAGACCTGTTGTTATGAACCGAAGACCCACTCCTGCCTCTAGCCTTGACACAGCTGGACGGGCATCCTACCCCATCCGCCTCTAACTCCCGCCTCGGTGGAGAGCCCAGGCGCCCCGGAAGGGGTGCTGTTACTGCCCCCCCAGCCCAAAGGGTGCTGGAGACTGTGTCCCCGCAACGCCCCTGACCTGTCCGCCCCACCCTGCCCACCTCTCTACACCCGCACCCCAGCTCAAGAGGTCCGGTGAGCCCTGGGATCCATACCTGCTTGCCTCGTTTTCCTGGTCTTCCTGTGGGCCCCCGGTGGCCTGCTATCCCGGGCTCGCCCTTTGGTCCCATTTCACCCTGGAAAGAAAGAGAAGCAAGAGAGGAATGGGGGCAAAGGGAGCAAGCTCAGCTCCAGGTCGATCCAATCTCCAGCCACGGAGCCTCTCCTTGTTCACTCCCAGTCTTTTCCAGGCAGGCTGCTCTGGGAGGTTGGGAGAGCGATGAGGTCGTGTGAAGGGAGGGAGGTTTTTCAAGGAAGAGGATGGGAAGGAGAATGTTACCGCGGGTGGGGAGGTTACTATCTGAGAGAGACAGCTGCCGGGCAGCACACATTTTGGCTCCTAAATCCCCATCCAGAGAGGCTAGGGTGGGAGGCGCCTGCATTTCAGTCCCCTGTGCCTGGGACACCGATGGGGGAAATGCCTTCCCTTAGTTGAAATTTTATGCTGTGCTTTGCTTTGTTTTTAGCACAAATTCAAATCTATGGGTTTCTGAATGACTGGACACAGTTTTGACAACTATCATCTCTGGGATGTTTCCGCTCACATTATATATTTCCCCACTCTTCAGTAAAACATTGGTTTGAGTTCCACCTCACTCCCGTTTGATTCAGATAAAAACTCTTAGTGGGAGAGATGTTCCAGACACATGTTCACACACTCAATCTAGTTATTGTAAAAGGCATGGAAAGCAGCGTAAGCAACAGTCCTAATTGAAAAGCTCTATTTGGAACCATCGGAACCACGTGTACCAACTGCAGAGTTCCAGAGTTTAAGGCCAGCCTTTTGTAAAACCCACCTCTCCATTTTGGTTCACCTCTCCTTCCCCATGTTCTTCCAGGATTCCAAGCCCAGTGGTGGCCTCTTCGGCTCATGAACCCACCCCACAGGGCATCCCTCCTACTCCCAGTAACCCCTCCATAGCCCAGAAGGCACCACACAAGCTAAGCTTAGCAACAGCAGCCATGAGAGTTTCTGTTAGGCAACAGCTGGTGCCCGTGAAGAGCTGACCCAGCCACTCAGACGAGGATAAACGCCCGGACGACTTCTCCCAGGGAGGCCAGAGGAGGTACAACACAATGGAAAATTCCAGGGAACACCAATACACAGTAAGGATCAAGCATAAAGTTCTGAAATTACCTGTTGGCTCAGCCAGTATAATGAATTTGTCAAGCTACCAACATTTTGCCTCACCTAGAATTGTCCCTAAACCTACGATTTCTTTCCCGTCCGTCATGTCCTTTGGCCTGCTAGGATAGGGTGGATTCTCTGTGGCCATGGAGATGTTTGCATAATTTTCCTTGGCTGTTTAGAGGGAGCTCAGAGGTATCTTGTTTGGCTGGGAGAAAACAGCAGCATAAACAGCATAATTGTTTGGAAAAGATCGTCTGAAGAAAGTGTGGTCCTTGTCTTCACCAGCTGGAAGCATCTGGTGAAGTAATGTCTTGATCTAATTTCTCTCCAAAGACCTAATTATGGTCATCATATCAGCTCTGTCTTAAACAGGCTGCCCTGGGAGGGAGAGAGAACTCTGTATGGCAAGTCTAGTAAATGGTGCAGAGACCAGAGAAGCTGTCACACTTAATTTTACAGGAATGTATGTCCACTGTTGCACTGAATGAAAACCTAGACTAAGTATTTTAAAATAAAATTATTTGTCTCTCTTAATGTTTCCTTTCACTTGCTTATATAATTAATCTATTTATTGTTAACCCAACACTCTATGTAGGTAGCAGAGACAGAGTTTTTGACAGCTTTAGGCAGTGATAAATTATAATCATGTCGGATGATTGAAATTATTTAAATATGATCTACTGACAAGAGAAAGTCAGATAAAAATTGTTCATTCAAGTTTGGAAAATAAAATTTTAAGGTGAACTTGAAAACAATTTAGAGTTCTAAGAAAGCATCCCGTTTGCCTGTTCGAAGAATATCATGCTCTGAGGCTTAGGCAAAAATAAGTTTCCAATGTCAGTGCCTTACAGCATGAGGAACCACCATTGTGATGATGGTTGTCCTAAGTGATCATTCAAGCACCCTTTCTCTGACACTCCCCTCGCCACCCCCATAACTCTTCCCTAACCTTAAGTAAAAGTTTAAAAAAGTCTGTCACTCAATTGTCACTTTCATGGTTTTTATCATATCTGCACACCATTCTATTGTTATTCACTGAATATTTTTTCTTTAAGTCAACCAAATTAACTCCTTATTTAAGTCTTGTCCCAAGCAAATTCCACTAAATACTTAAACAGATAATAAATTTACCTATCAAATAAAAAATGTTTTAGCTGTTACCCACTAAAATAACTCTGTGGGCCTCTGGCAGTGCATGTGCCCCCTTGAAGGAGCACTGAGCTGGGTGCAGTCAGCAGTGGTCTCAGACCCACTCCAGGGCCCTTGACCACTGCTGCTCCAGTCTGAGTGCCCGGGCACAAAGCTTTCTGCTTTTGAACAGTCCCATAGCCCTCTGACAGACAGAAGATGCAGGGAACGCCTCTCTCCACTCAGGTGGGGAATCCCTTCCTCCCACTGAGCTGGAGGGAGGTCCCACTGATGCATTCAACAACTTGCTCCCCTTTCAAACTAGAAACTTCCACAGCAAAACCCGCTTTTCATGCCTGATGAATGGAGAGGCAGACCTCTTTTCGCTGCACTTGGAAGGTCTAATTTGTTACTGAGACCTATTTTTACTACTTCTAGGTACTTACTTTCTGCCCCAACATTCCAGGAAGTCCTGGGAAACCCTGTGAAGAGAACAACAAACACAGTGACTGCCTCTGAAATAATGCTTGAAAGGGCTGAGGAAGAGTTTGGTCAGCTCTTCAAGATAAAGTCCTGTCAGTCAGCCAGTCAGTCAGTCAGTCAGTCGGTCAGTCAGTCGGTCAGTCAGACAGCCAGCCAGCCACCCAGCCAGCCAGCAGTCAGCCAGTTGGTCAGTCAGCCATTCAGCTAGCCAGTGAGTCAGACAGACAGACAGCCAGCCAGTCAGCCAGTCGGTCAGTCAGTCAGTCAGCCAGTCAGTCAGTCAGTCAGTCAATCAGTCAGTCAGCCATTCATTCATTCATTCATTCAGCCAGTCAGCCTGCAAGTTGCAGGTGGGCAGGGGCTGCCACTTCTGTTGAAGTTTATCATTTTTATGCAATGCCCATTACCTTTTCTCCTTTGGGACCCAAGTCACCCCTTTCACCTCTGGATCCCTAGGAGGAAACCACAGGAGAGAGTCAATGAGTTAACTCCATTGCGGGGGAGGGGGGCCTGGAGCATTTCAAACTGAAAGCTCCATAGGTCAGCACCCTCATTTCCCAGGCAAAGAAATAGGCTCAGAGGTTAGGAGACTGGCCCAGGGAAGGCATGCTTTGTGAGATAAACTTCTATTTGGACCTCAAAGACCTCTACACTAATAAAGGACAACCCACAGAAAATTCTGGGTCCCAGATTTTCTCTTATCCTCTAGGAAATTTGTCCCCAGGGTCTGGCTGGGTTTTTTGTTTTTTGCTCCGTTTTTGACAGACAAGAAGGTTGTGTGGTAGAAGCTTGCTCTAAGGACACATCTTCCATTTTTGTGCAGCACCCCATGCCAGCTGTGTTCACGCTGCACCTAGCACAACTTTCAGCTCTCACTGTCCTGCCTGAGGGGCCTTCACCTCCTCCGGGAGGTCCTCCCTAACCCACTTGCCCTGGCTAGGAGGCCCCTCACTCCTGTCTCGCAGCCCATTGACAAAGGACAGGGTAATATCTAGGAGTTGTGGCTGCAGTCGCTGACTAAAGAGACCCCTGGGCCCATCCTCTGCTCATCACAGACCCCAGACCCAACAGCCCAGACCAGGCTCTGGGGAGCCATCAGAGATAAGCACCAACCTTTTCCCCTCTGGATCCAGGGTAGCCCTAAAAGAAAGCAGAAGGTGAATTGACAATCAGCCCTGTAGGACCTTTGGGTTTGGTGCAAGAGCAGAAGCCATCCCTGTATGTGGTGGTGAGATGTGTCTCCACATTGAGCTGCATGTTTTTTTGGGGGGGTGGGGGAGTTGCAGCAGGAAATACAAAGATGTCCCTGAGGGTTGTGTTTAAACCCGGCCTAAAAAGAACACTGCTTTTCTTACTCTCCCAAAGGCCCGAACAAAGGTTTCCATCTGCTTTGTTGTCCAGAGGCTTGACCCTCGCTGCCCAAGATAACGGCAGGACTGGCATCCCTCTGCTCCTGTGTCCCAGGACACGATGTCCCCCAGAGGGCTGGTAAAGATAAGCACACTCTGGCAAGGGGCTCTCCAGTATCTGTGACAATCCCCAGCCCAGGATGGCAGCCACTCAGTCCCCACTTTATAGACATCAGCTGCTCCAGAACCTTAGTAAGAAGACCTGGAAAAATCTATCTGGACCAACACACTGACCTTGGAGCCCATTGGTCCTCTTGACCCTGGCAAGCCCATCATCCCCAGGTCACCTTTTTCACCCTGTGGGAATCAGAAGAAGGGGGGAAAAAGACCTACAGTGACATTTCCTAGAGAAACTGAACCAGGAAAGGCATGGGCAAGATCAGGATGGAACTGGGGACATTGGGGCTGGCCTGTGAATCTGAGGACCCCAAATCCTCCCTTGCTGGCTCCCAGGGGCCCAAGACTACAGACTCCACACTTCATTCTGGTATTTGACATGAAACATAGAATGAAATTGTCCAAGGTAGAGCAGATCTTCAAACTAAATGCTCACTAACATGTTGTAAATTGACTGATGTTTGATCTTCTCCCAGAGGAGGCTGGGAAAGGGAGGGGGAGAGAGCATGAAGGCACTGAGGCCTCAAAGGACAAGGTATCTGCACCCCCCAAAAAACTACATCTGCTCTACTCTTTGCATAGTGAGGACCTTTCTGATGTTTCCATATACTGTTACCCTAAGTTTGCAGCCAAGCAGAGTGAACATCAGCCTCTGGGTGTATACTACGGAGGCAGGGGACTAGGATTCATGGGTGGGATCTGTTACCCCTCAGAATGGTTTACAGTTGGAACTCTCAGTGCCCTTTGTGCTAAAAAACTTTAACCAGCGCTAAACAGTTGAAATATAAGGTGAACCACATACTTAATATTAAACTTGTTTTAGAAGTCGCATTAAAAGTAAAACTAAACAGATGGAATTAACTTTAACAACATATTTTATTTACTCTAATTAATTTAATCTAATTATCATTTTAAACATGCCATCAATGTAAAAATTATTCCTGAGAGGTTTACATTCCATTTTCCATAATAAATATTTGAAATCTGTTGTGTATTTTACATTTAAATCACATCTCAATTCAGGTGCTAAACTTTCATCTAAAATACTTGATCTATATTTAGATTTCAAAAAATTTATAGTTAAAAAAGCAGATTCACGTACTCAATTTACTCCAAAATACTTAAATATTTTCAACTAACTGAATTGAGTACAGGTTTTTAAATTCAAACTTAAATTAATTAAAATTAAATATTCAGTTCCTCAGTGGCACTAGGCATGTTTCAAGGGTTCAGTAGCCACATGTGGCTAGTGGCTGCCATATTGGACGGCTCAGCTCTATACAGTGGATTTTTAAAGAAATATCCTTGGGACTTTTTCTAAGAGGACTGGGAACAATTTTCTATCCTCAGAATAAATACAGCCAATAAGTGAGTCAGAGCAGTGACATTCACCTGCTCACCCCTGACTTCTGCAGGTCAAAGTTCTGAGTCGTGGCCTCTGCACCCAATAGTCTATGACCAAAGTGTGTAAAAAGACATGGGTGTGGATGTATTTAGCTTTTCCTAACCTGTCTGAGGACGGGGATTTCACCAGCATTTGACAATCCCTCTGTGAATATAGGATTTCCGTTGTTCCAGCCCCCAACTCCCACGCCTTCACCCTCCACCCCCTGCCCAATTAGCATGACAGGCCAACAGCTTTCCAGACACAAGCCCCTCTTGCATCATCTCAGGGAACCAAAGAATTGCACACTAACTCTCAGGACAAAGGAGGACAGGGCCCCTGGGAAAGAGGCGGCAGCCCCTCGTTTCTCCTCCCACAGAAGCTGAGCCGTGGGACTGACCAAGGTCTTGCAGTCCAAGCAAAGGAGGAAGTGAGTTTCACCGACTATGTGCCAGGGGCCTGGGGAGCCGCCATCTTCTCCCCTCCAGTTCTGATGCCACTGGAGCCCTGAGAGCTGCCACACTTACCCTGGGGCCTTCAGGGCCGGGCCAGCCAACAGGCCCAGGCATGCCAGGAACACCTGGGGGGCCAGGTCTGCCCTTCAAAGACAGAGAACAAAAGTCAGGACAACTGGGTTTGTTTCCCTCCCTCTAAAAACACAGATTTGCCTCTGTGGCCTAGAGGGGAGTATGGGGTCTCCAAGCATGGCCCCAGGACCCTCATCCCCACCCTCCAAAGACTGATGGCCTAGAAAGTTGGGCCACTCGGGTATGAGTTTAAGCCCTTGGTGTCACATTATGTCAACACACAAGATTGTTCTATTCAAGAAATGGAAGGTGGTAGGGAAGGGATTCTAAACTTCTTGGTTCTTCGATTGTTATCATCTCTACCCACCCACCCAAATGTCCCCTGCATTCCCATAGGTTCTCCCCAAGGAGACAACGTAGGAGGGGAGAGGATTATGTTTGGAGAGCAGCAGCAGATGCTGGGGGTACTCCCTCAAGTTCTTCCCCCCCTGCTCAGCATGCCCATTTCCCAGGGGCTACCTTCCTTGCTGTACCAACACATTCCTTCTTACAACCTGCAAGTGTGGGTTTGCCGGGGGCAATTGGAGCTGCCCAGCAATTGATGTACCTCCCCTTCCTGCAGTCAACAGCCTAGCCCCCTTACATCAAGGTAAGGCAGGACAAATTCTCTGGTGCCGTTCACACTCCAGAGCTCCCCTAGGGATCAGACTGAAGTTGGATGTCATCTGATACCACCCCACGCTGGGTTTCTTTCCCTGCCCCATCTGGGTATCCCCTCCCCTCAGGCTCCTCTGGAGAGAGCTCCCTTAATCATTAATTCACTTGCACATGGCATGGACCATCTCTATCTCTGTGTCTAGGGAACCCAACATAAGCCAAGGAGCTATGGAAGAGTAAGCCCTGCAAGAGAGCATGGGAGCGGGCTTCCCTGGTGGCGCAGTGGTTGAAAGTCCGCCTGCCGGTGCAGGGGACAGGGGTTCATGCCCCGGTCCGGGAGGATCCCACATGCTGCGGAGCAGCTGGACCCGTGAGCCATGGCCGCTGGGCCTGCGCGTCCGGAGCCTGTGCTCTGCAACGGGAGAGGCCACAGCAGTGAGAGGCCCGCGTACCAGGAAAAAAAAAAAGAGAGAGCATGGGAGCAGCGACCTGGGGTCTATGTTGACCTCTGTACCCATTGGCTAGTTTCAGTTAGCCAAGCTGGAGATGTGGAAGGCTCAGCCCCTACCCAGACATCACAGGTGCTGGCATGTGTACTAGTTCCTGCTCCTGCCTTCCTCATCCACGGCAGACATCACTAATCAATCACGGCCCTTGTTAGTCCTGAGCATGGAGACGATGGTGGAATCCTCCCAGCCCAGCACTTCAGTCGACCACTGGGCCTTGACTGGAGTGGTCAGCTGTGCCTTAAAGGGTTGGCACTTTGCCTTACAAAGGTCTGTTTGAGGCTCTTATTGATAGTGAAAGTATCTGAATAAAACATTTAACTGGGAAAATAGTAATGTATATTTAGGACCAGAAGCATCTTTCTCGGCCAAAGTTTTGAACCTCCTTCTATATCACCAAGACCTACAATTTCAGTGCCAGCATCCACTGACTACAGCAAGCAGCAGGGGGTTTATTCCTTCCTGACACTAATGAGAACCTTAATAACACGTGTTTGGTTTACTGAGTCCCTGTGACCTGAAGTAACTCCCATTTATTTCAGCTGGGCCTTAAAGCAAAGCCATTTGTTTCTGTCTGACACTTTATTCCACTTTAATCAAATTGACAGTGAGAGTCATTTGGTGCCGCTGGCTGAGGCCTTGGAGGGTTTCTCTGATGGATGGCAGGATGAGGTGGTGTGAGGCTGGGGGAAATCTGGCCAGGCTTGGCAGCCTCTGGCAGAAGTCCGAATGCCACCAGTAGCAGGCTGCAGCTCCTGACTGAAAAGTGGGCAGAAAGACGAGGTCACTACTGTCCTCATCAGGATGGCAGTGCTGTCATCAGCCATCCGGGTATCAGGGCCGCGGAGGTGCGCGGCTGGTCCCCACCCCTAGAAGTGCACACACTCACGCACGCCGAGCACAGCTGCCCGCGTAATGCTGACAGAACAGCATGGACCATACCTTCCTTCCCGGTCGGCCAAGCTCCCCCTGTGGATGGAGAAGACAGGTAAGCAGAGGCTGCTTTGGAGGAAAAGTTCTAGAATCAGAGGGCTTAAAAGGGCTAATGAGCAGGCATGCCCATGTGGCTTGGTCACCTGGTGGTTCACAGCACCCCCGCCACATCAGGGGGCCCCGCCAGATGCACCAGTGGGGTCCCACACCTTCAGCAGCCCAGTCACCCCGGAGCCCATCCTCACGCACTAAGGCAGGATTAGCACATGCTTTGAAATCTGAACTTGAAAACCCTCAGTGGCGCCCCCAGAAAACAGGCTGGAACTACCAAGGAGAGGTGGGGTGAAGATACAGGTGGTTCGTACCTTTTCTCCCTTTGGTCCTGTCTTGCCGGGAAGCCCAGGCGGGCCCTACACGATCAAGATAAGAAGTGAAGAAAGCATGCATGAGCCCAAGGCGGGCTGGTGGGAGGGAGCCAAGGCCGGGAGGGGCTCTTGGGGCCCTAGTTCCTCAGCAGCCTCGTTCTCTCTGCAGATTCAGGGCTCCAGGCACGGCAGGAAGGACACTCCACACTCTCCAGCCCAGGCCCCCCCTCCCTAGGCCGCCTCTTCTTGCTTTCTCTAGGCTGTTTCCAGCAGCACCATTATTGTAATTAATGGTCACACACCTACTCTCTGTGATTTTCATCTTCTCCCTGGAATTCTTGGGCTGCCCGAAACATCCTGAGTGCTTGGTGAGAGCGGCTAAAGAGACGTGAAGATATGCTATTTGCTGACAACGAGATGCTGCACCACCTCTCACGTCTTTTCGGCTGCTCTTCCCAAGTTTCCCTGGGGCCCAGACAAGACGGAAGTTAGGCTTTGCTCGCAGGAGCAGCTGACACAGAAATTCCCACGGTGGATCTATGGGTACCAGGTACAGCAAAAGTCTGTTTTAAGATGTGAAGAGTACGTTTTTGTCCCACGGCCCGGCCACGGGAGCGGGGCGGGGTCCAGCTCAGGGACTCAAGGGCCCGTCGCACTAAAGCTTGACACCCCCTACGGCAGGACGCAGCTGCCTTCAGCGTACGCGCCTATGAAATGCTCAGTTGGCCAACTGTCTTCCAAGCTCCCCAGGACAGCAGAGAGGAAGCCACCAAAACCCCCAGGCCACCACTTCATCCCCAAGGTCTGCAGGTAAGCACACCTCACACAAAGCCTGTCTGAAACAGGATTTCTATGAGGCTTATCCAAATGATCAACAACCCCTCAGCCAGGGGTTCCTAAGCCTCTCTGCACATTAGAAACCCCTGGGGATCTTTTAAAATTCCCGAGGGACACAGGCATCCCAGGGGATTCTAATGTGCAGAAAAGTTTGGGAACCACTATCTCTGGTTTATTCTCCTTCTGTTTTAGGGACGGGAGGAGGGAGAGTTTCAGTTCCATTCTTTTTTCTTTTCCAAGCCTCACTTTTTTCCATTTTCTTGAAATGGACTAGAAATATGTATCAGGCCGTTGTGCTCTCCCTAGCTCAGCGCTTCCCAAACTTTGAGGTGGACTGATTTCCTCTGGAGGGTCTTGTTAAAATGCAGATTCCGATTGAAGGGTGTGGGATGGAGATGGGGAGGGTGAGATTCTGCATTTCCAGCAAGTTCCCAGGTGATGCCAGTGTTGCTGGTCCTCACACTGTGTCCCCAGAGTTGGCAGCACAGCCTCGGAGTGACACACGTGGGATTGCACGAGGTTGGAGGCATGCACATGGGGCTGGAGACCGCAGTCTGGGGGCAGCAGGGACACCCTTCCCATGGGTTCGCTGTGGGTTCTGAAACTGAGCGGGGCCTGTGGCGGTCCCAGACACGGAGGCCTTTTTTTGTCCCGTTTCTTTTTTTTTTTAACATCTTCATTGGAGTATAATTGCTTTACAATGGTGTGTTAGTTTCTGCTTTATAACAAAGTGAATCAGTTATACATATACATATGTTCCCATATCTCTTTCCTCTTGCGTCTCCCTCCCACCCTCCCTATCCCACCCCTCTAGGTGGTCACAAAGCACCGAGCTGATCTCCCTGTGGTATGCGGCTGCTTCCCACTAGCTACCTATTTTACATTTGGTAGTGTATATATGTCCATGACACTCTCTCACTTTGTCCCAGCTTACCCTTCCCCCTTCCCGTGTCCTTAAGTCCATTCTCCATGTCTGCGTCTTTATTCCTGTCCTGCCCCTAGGTTCTTCAGAACCTTTTTTTTTTTTTTTTTTAGATTCCACATATATGTGTTAGCATACGGTATTTGTTTTTCTCTTTCTGACTTACTTCACTCTGTATGACAGACTCTAGATCCATCCACCTCACTACAAATAACTCAATTTCGTTTCTTTTTATGGCTGAGTAATATTCCATTGTATATATGTGTCACATCTTCTTTATCCATTCATCTGTCGATGGGCACTTAGGTTGCTTCCATGTCCTGATTATTGTAAATAGAGCTGCAATGAACATTGTGGTACATGACTCTTTTCAAATTATGGTTTTCTCAGGGTATATGCCCAGTAGTGGGATTGCTGGGTCGTATGGTAGTTCTGTTTTTAGTTTTTTAAGGAACCTCCATAATGTTCTCCATAGTGGCTGTATCAATTTACATTCCCACCAACAGTGCAGGAGGGTTCCCTTTTCTCCACACCCTCTCCAGCATTTATTGTTTCTAGATTTTTTTGATGATGGCCATTCTGACTGGTGTGAGGTGATACCTCATTGTAGTTTTGATTTACATTTCTCTAATGATTAGTGATGTTGAGCATCCTTTCATGTGTTTGTTGGCAATCTGTATATCTTCTTTGCAGAAATGTCTGTTTAGGTCTTCTGCCCATTTTTGGATTGGGTTGTTTCTTTGATATTGAGCTGTATGAGCTGCTTGTAAATTTTGGAGATTAATCCTTTGTCAGTTGCTTCGTTTGCAAATATTTTCTCCCATTCTGAGGGTTGTCTTTTCATCTTGTTTATGGTTTCCTTTGCTGTGCAAAAGCTTTTAAGTTTCATTAGGTCCCATTTGTTTATTTTTTTTTAATTTCCATTTCTCTAGGAAGGGGGCCAAAAAGGATCTTGCTGTGATTTATGTCATAGTGTGTTCTGCCTATGTTTTCCTCTAAGAGTTTTATAGTGTCTGGCCTTACTGTCCCCTGTTTCTTGTAGGCAAGCCTCTATGACCTTCCCTGAGTTCCAAAGGGTGGATTCGAACAAAGGAGGATCAGCCAAGAGACCACCTGAGGCAAGATTAAAGGGACCAGAGAAGCTCATCAAGATGAGGAGATGAGGTTAAAGGAGGGCAAGCCCTGCTCACACCCTAATGTTGTCAGAGACCCCACCCTTGAACCACTGTTATAAAACTCTTCATCCAGTCCTCTGGGGTTGGGACACACAGTTTTGAGGGCATTAGCCCGCTGTGGCCCCCTTTGCCTGGCAAAGTAATAAAGCTGTCCTCTTCTACTTCACCCAAAACTCTGTCTCTGAGATTTGATTCGGCACCAGTGCAGGGAGGCTGAGCTTTCAGCATCGTTTCTCACGTGCTATCACTTGCTGTCAGCATGGACTTCAAGGCTGGGAAGATAGAAGTCCCCCCAGAGCTGACCCTCGGGTGCCCACCATGCCTTTATGCGGACTCCCCAGCCCCTCTGTGGCAGCTCTGGTCCACCTGTTTTCCTCATTGCATTCAACAAATATTGATGGGGAAGCTCTACACCCTGGCACTGGTGTGGGCTGGGCACACAGCATGAGCAAGGGGGGCAATGTCCCTGCTCGCAAGACCAGGGGTCAATTTACTGGTTCTGTAAGAAGCCAGATAGGAAATATCTTAGGCTTGGCTCTGATAGAGCAATTTTGTCACAACTACTCAACTCTACCAGTTAGTGCAAAAGCAGCCAGAGACAATAATATTTAACTACAAAAAAAAGCCAGATTGGACCCCTGGCCATAGTTTGCCAACTCCAGCCATAGAGCTGACATTTTATGGAGGGGAGACCAAAGAGCCTAGGAACAAAAAATAAGAAAACCATAACAACGTGAGCAAACTATGCCAAGAAAGAAAATAGGTCATTGGGTGGAGAGTGATGGGGAGGGTACTGCAGACGGAGTGGCCGAGCAGACATGTCTGAGGAGGTGGCAGGCACGCTGAGTGCTGAGGGACAAAGGAGCTGGCCGTGGTGAAAATCGAAGGCAGAACGTGCCAAACAGCCTGAGCCACAAGCCTCAGGGCCCTAAGGCTGGAGCAAGCTTCGGGGGCTTGAGGACTCAGGAGGTGCACTGTGGCTACACTGAGTGGGCAGTGGTGGTCGTTTGAGCTGATGCAGGAGATAACGGGTCCCCGCGTGTGGGGCTTTGCTCCCAGGGTGAGGAGTTTGTCTTAGTCTTCATCCCGTGATGGAAAGCCACAGGAGGGGTTCCCCAGGAAGGGTGACATAATTCCTCTTTCCCGTCCCCATGGCAGGCCCAGACCCCAGGCTGAGGGATGTTCCTCCTCGATGGACCCCCTCTCCCAGGCCAGCCAGAGGGGCCAGCAATCCATGAGACAGGGTCTCTGGAGGGTACTCTTTGTCTGCCTAGAAAATCCTTTCTGTAGCATTTTGCCTGCTTCTCACTCTTACTTGAGCTTTGGTGGGGAAAGGTGAGCTACGTGGTGCCAGTATCTGGGGGCCAAACTGAGCTCAGGGTAACAAGTTCCCTGTTACCTCCATTTTTCTGGCCTGAACGCAGGTACCTCTGGGTCCACTGGTGGGGTCACATTGTCATCAAATGTTTGTCTGATGATAACTATAATAATAACCACACCCATTATCACCACTTTGGGGGGTGCCCAAGCGACCAAGCAGCTCACTGGGTCACCCCCCTAAATCCAGTACTGCAAGGGAAGTTATTTATTCCCATTGTGTGGAGTAGGACGTCAAGGCTGGGAGGCAGACTCCCCCAGAGATGAACCAGTGTTCTGTCCAGGGCAGGAAGACAACCCCATGTCACCTGAAAAGGGACAGCTCTGTCCAGAGGGCATCCCTGCTCTGAACAGAGGACAGCGGGGTAGGGCCTGGGGGATGCACCGACCTGGGGCCCCGGAGGCCCGGGGGAGCTGAGCGACCCTTGCACGCATGGGGGCCGTGTGGTCTCCAGTTCCAGGACGAGATTCTTCATGTCTGGGGAGAGAAGCTTCAAGGCAAAGCGACACAGGTTACAGGTCAGACTTGGGGGACAGAAGAATGGTCACCTCCTGGACACAGACCTCTTCTATAGCCCAGCCCCTGAGGCTGGCGTTTCCCTGACACCCCAGTGGGCGTCTCAAGAAGGAGACCTCTGGCTCCCCAGTTTCCATTCTCTCATCTGCTCTGAGACGAACCTGGTTTGAATGGATTACAGAGAGATAATGACCCCTCGGATGGAGTTAGGAAGCTCACTCAGGGGCCTTTTATCCAATGTCCAGGACAGCACCGTCCAAGAGAAATAAAATGGGAGCCACCAATGGGAGACACCTATATAGTTCAAAATTTCCTGGTAGCCACATAAAAAAGGTAAAAGGAAACAAGTGAAATTAATTTTAATAAGTATTTTATCTTACCCAATACATCCCAAGTATTATTATTTCAATGTATATTCGATGTAAAAAAATTACTGAGATATTTTACATTCTTATAAAATGCATCCAATGTGTATTTTACACTCAGAACATCTCAACTGGAGCTGGTCACATAGGGCCAGTGGTTATTGTACTGCAGGGTACAGGTCTAAGAGGTTCTGGAAAGATTTGAGCATCTCAAATCCCTGAAATGCCCTGGCCAGCTGTCTTCTACGCCAGCTTCTCTGATCCTGCCCTTTCCTCACCTTTTCCTCTCTCCCCACTTCCGTTCCCTCTCACAGGACTGTTTCCTGTGTCACCTCGTGGATATGGTGTAAGTTCAATTTGGGCTGTGGAAGGGAATTTCACAAGCACCTGGGGAGAAGGGAAAATTCCATGTCCAAGCCACTGATAGGAGCCCAGAAAGTTATAAATTCACCTCAATGTTTTTGAGAGGATGGGACACCTTGCCAAGTCCAATTCCCTGCTGAGAAGCACTTCCCTCCATCACTTGTTTAAGGCGGTGAGAGAACAGACACGTACCAGAAACAGCTAAATGTCCAACCTGGGCTCTACCTGCCACCTGAGGGCAGAGAGCGAGATGCCTCTGGACAGACTCCCACGGAGCAGTGGGGGAGAAGGTGAGCTGTGTGGCGGCCCTGGGACCTGCATTTCTGCTCTCTCACGAGCCCAGAGCTACTCACCGGACTTCGGCCCCCTCTGAAGAACGGTGGTGGGAACAGAGGGGGTGGCGGGGGGGTCAGCAGGCAGCATGCTCTGTGGCCGCCACGCTTCTTCTGATCCAGGCCAGGAAGGGCTGTTCAGAGAAAACAATGCTCATTAGCGTGGGGTCAGTGCTAGGGCCTCTGGGTGTCCACCACGCCCGGGAAGACTACGTCTCATCTCCGAGTCTCATTTCCAGGCTGTTGGGTGTGAGCGCCCCTCCTGCCTGTACCTGACCTAGCCCTCCCCTGCCTTCACTGGATAAATGAACAGATGCTGCGGCCACTGTGACCACCACGAGGTCCAGGGCTGCTTCTCCAGACACTGACTGGTCACTCTGTAGATGGGACAAGGAACGCCAAGTTCAAACTTACTCATAAGGTGCCCCCAACAGTTGGGGAGAAGGCAGTGTCTGTTAATACCCTTGATGCTGTGCCCAGAAGGAACTGCTCTGACGGGGGAGGCAGCAGGGCTGGGCGCAGCGCTGATCAGACCCAGAGGCAGGATTTCAAACATAGATGTGACTCCAGACTCTACACAGACATTCCAGGTCGCCCAGGCTCACTGGAGAGCTAAGGTTTAATGTCTCCAGACACAGGTGTGAGGAGATGAAGAGAGGGCCCTGGATACTTATAGCTTCCTTGTCACATGCCCGTGTTCAATGTTAGTACACATTCAGTGTTGAAGTGTACCTGGCAGGAAGCACATGGATCCTAAGTGTACAGCCCACTGGATTACTGCAAAATGGACACACCCTAGAAGCCAGCACCTGGGTGGAGACAGAACTCCCTGGCCTCTGGAAGCCCTTTCAGCTCCTGTCCAGTCTCTGCACTGCTCCCTGTCCACCACCCTGGCTGCTAGCCCTGGGGAGTCCTTGTGCCTGTATTTGAACTTTATATGAATGTGAATTCTTGTGTCCTTCTTTTGCTCTACACGGTGTCTGTGAGGGGCTTCCTGGTCATTGCTTGTCGTTGTTCTGCTGCTGAATAGGGCTCCTATTCAGGCTCATGCATTGGCTGGTGGGAGTGGAAATTGCTTCAACCTCTTTGGAAAACTCTCGGCATTGTCTACTACAGCTGAATAGAGGCACATACGATAGCTCGGCAACTCACCCCTAGGTGTTTACCGATGGAAAAGTGAGTACGTGTTCACCCAACACACGTACTAGAACATTCATAGCAGTGAGATCCATAATCGCCCAAAGCTGTAACTTTCCAGCTCCCAGTTTTGGTCTCGTGATGGCACCTCCATCTCCACCCATTCTCCAAACCTCTGGTCTCACAGAACATGGGTGGGTTTCCCCCCACCCCCTGCACTCCTCTTGCTCTGAACCCAGTTTTCAGTCTTGTCTCCCAGGGGACAGTGCTCGCCTTCTCTTTCCACCCTGTGATCCAGGACTTGCCTCACACATCAGGCAACCAGCAGGTGCTCCCCAGAAGGCACACGGTGTGGGGCGGCTTGTGTCAGCTCCAGCGCCCCGGGAATCACCGCCCTGAGCACACCTACACCCTCACACCCAGCAGAGGAGCATCCACGGGCAGGGCCAATGGTCCTCAGCACCCTCAGATGCAATGCCCCCATTGGTAAGGAATATTTTTAAAGACCCCTTTGTTATCCTAAAATGAAATTCATAAATAATACAACATACCTATACAATTAAAAAATCAATATAATGCTGTGAATATAATATAAAAGAGAACTCTCAGAAAAGTGATTTATGATATAAAAATGCTTTTTTTTTTTTTTTTTTCTTGCAGTACGCGGGCCTCTCACTGTTGTGGCCTCTCCTGTTGTGGAGCACAGGCTCCGGACGCGCAGGCTCAGTGGCCATGGCTCACGGGCCCAGCCGCTCCACGGCATGTGGGATCTTCCCGGACCGGGGCACGAACCCGTGTCCCCTGTATCGGCAGGCGGACTCTCAACCACTGCACCACCAGGGAAGCCCAAAATGCATATTTTGACTATAAGTGGTCAGGCACTAGCACATCAGGAAACATGATGATGTAGTTAGATGCTTGCTCCTATATGTGAAACCGCAGTGAATGTAACAGCTACAAACACAAGGTGCAATAGAGGCAACACAAATGCTTCAAGTGACATGCCCACTGTGCAATGTGATTTTCTCAAATGATGAAAAACACTGGGTAAAATCCCAACCAAACAAAGCATAGTCATTACTCAGCAGTTGTAGTCTCAGAAAACTCAGTTTCATACTACAACCATTCAACAAATTTGATGTCAAAGAGAATTAGTTTCTAGGATGAGATAATTATACAGGGTATGTATCATCCATGTGACATTTCAGAGTCATGTGGGACATGGAACCACTCTTCATGTATGATTCTGTCCCACTCTTTGCGGGAAACCTCTCACCTCAGCCACTGTGACAACTGAAAATGAAAATTTCCAACGTGGCCCCACAAAACACTCTCTGACATAAATTGTGGCAATGTTTTCTTAGGTCAGTCTCCCAAGGCAATAGAAATAAAAGTAAAAATAAACAAATGGGACTTAATCAAACTAATAAGCTTTTGCCAGCAAAGGAAACCATAAACAAAACAAAAAGACAACCTACAGAATGGGAGAAAATATTTGCAAATGATGCAACCAACTAGGGATTAATTTCCAGAATACACAAACAATTCATACAGCTCAACAACAAAAAAACAAACAACCCAATCAAAAAATGGTCAGAAGACCTAAATAGACATTTCTCCAAAGAAGACATCCAGATGGCCAATAGGCACATGAGAAGATGCTCAACATCATTACTTATTAGATAAATGCAAATCAAAACTACAATGAGGGGCTTCCCTGGTGGCGCAGTTGCTGGGAGTCCACCTGCTGATGCAGGGGACACGGGTTCGTGCCCCGGTCTGGGAGGATCCCACATGCCGCGGAGCGGCTGGGCCCGTGGGCCATGGCCGCTGAGCCTGCGCGTCCGGAGCCTGTGCTCCGCAACGGGGGAGGCCACAACAGTGAGAGGCCCATGTACCACAAAAAAAAAAAAAAAACTACAATGAGGCACCATTTCACACCAGTCAGAATGACCATCATCAAAATGTCTACAAATAACAAATGCTGGAGAGGGTGTGGAGGAAAGGGAACCCTCCTACACTGTTGGTGGGAATGTAAATGGGTACAGCCACTATGGAGAACAGTATGGAGTTTCCTTAAAAAGCTAAAAATAGAGCTACCATGTGATCTAGCAATCCCACTCCTGGGTATATACCTAGATAAAACTCTAATTCAAAAAGATACATACACCCCTACATTCATCGAAGCACTATTTACAATTGCCAAGACATGGAAGCAATGTAAATGTCCACTGATGGATGGATAAAGAAGATGTGGTACATACATACAATGGAATACTACTTGGCCATAAAAGAGAATGAAATAATGCCATTTGCAGCAACATGGATGGACATAGAGATTATCATACTAAGTGATGTAAGTCAGAGTAAGACAAATATATCACTTATATGTGGAATCTAGAAAAATGATACAAGTGAACTTATTTACAAAACAGAAAGAGACTCACAGACATAGAAAACAAATTTATGGTTACCAAAGGGGAAAGATGGGGGAGGGATAAATTAGGAGTCTGGGATTAGCAGATACAAACTACTATATATAAAGTGGATAAACAACAAGGTCCTTCTGTATAGCACAGGAAACTATATTCAATATCCTGTAATAAACCATAATAGAAAACAATCTCATATATATATGTATATATCATATATATGAATATATATTCATATTCATATATATATATGAATCACTTTGCTGTATACCAAAAACTAACGCAACTTTGTAATTCAATAAAAATTAAAAAATAACAAACAAACAAACAAACAAAATAAAACAAAATGGCCCCATTAGAAACTGTTGGTTTATCCCATGTTTGGAGATTGGCTTGGTCATGAACAGTCCACAGAATCTGGTTCCCACACGAAAGCAGCATCTGCCCCAGGCCAGGTAAGTTAACAAGGAACTGAGGGAATTCAGAGAAGCAAGGAAGAGGTGATGACCAGCTGGGAGGGACATGGGAGCCTCTCTGGAGAAGGTGGCATTCCTGCTAGCTCTGGAAGATTGGGGAAGATTCAGACAGGAAGTCTTCCAGACCCAGGAACTGTCTAGGGCAGTCAGGGGCACTAGAGCTAGGCCTTGAAGGACTGCATGGGGCAGGGGTGATGGAGGAGGAAGGCTCCCCAGCGGGAGGCAGCAGGTAGAGACAACGTTCTATTCAGGCCACTTTGACTGCCAGAAGCAGAAGTTCATTCACACCGGCTCAGGTGGGAGAAAAGGGAGGTTTATCATAAAGCTGCCAGATGTTAGGAAGAGCAGGAACTGAAACTCCGGCACTCCTCTTCTCCTCCCCCCTCCTCTCTCTTCCCCTCTCCTTCCCCTCCCTCCAGTCTCTCCTCTCCCCACTCCCACCTCCTCTCTCTCCCCCTCCCCCTCCTCTTCTCCCCCTCTCCTCTCTTATGCTTCCTTCTGTGCATCTGTTCACCCTGTCTTTTTTTAATTTCCTCTTTGATTTCTTCAGTGATCCATTGGTTGTTCAGCAGCATATTGTTTAGCTTCCACATGTTTGTGTTTTTTACAGTTTTTTTCTTGTAGTTGATTTCTAATCTCATAGTGTTGTGGTCAGAAAAGATGCTTGATATGATTTCAATTTTCTTAAATTTACCAAGGCTTCCTTTGTGGCACAGCGTGTGATCAATCCTGGAGAATGTTTCATGTGCACTTGAGAAGAATGTGTATTCTGTGGCTTTTGGGTAGAGGGCTCAATAAATATCAATCAGGTCCAGCTGGTCTAATGTGTCATTTAAGGCCTATGTTTCCTTATTGATCTTCTGTCTGGATGATCTGTCCATTGATGAAAGTGGGGTGTTAAAGTCCCCCACTATTATTGTGTTACTATTGATTTCTCATTTTATGGCTGTTAGTATTTGGCTCATATATTGGGGTGCTCCTATGTTGGGTGCATATATATTTACAATTGTTATATCTTCTTCTTGGATTGATCCCTTGATCATTATGCAGTGTCCCTCTTTGTCTCTTGTAACAGTCTTTATTTTAAAGTCTATTTTGTCTGATATGAGTATTGCTATTCCAGCTTTCTTTTGATTTCCATTTGCATGGAATATCTTTTTCCAGCCCCTCACTTTCAGTCTGTATGTGTCCCTAGATCTGAAGTGGGTCTCTTGTAGACAGCATATATACAGGTCTTATTTTTGTATCCATTCAGCCAGTCTATCTATGTCTTTTGGTTGGAGCATATAATCCATTTACATTTAAGGTAATTATCGATATGTATGTTCCTATTGCCATTTTCTTAATTGTTTTGGATTTGTTTTTGCAGGTCCTTTTCCTTCCCTTCCTCTTTTGTTCTCTTCTCTTGTGATTTGATGACTAACTTTAATGTTGTGTTTGGATTCCTTTTTCCTTTTTGTGTGCGTACCTATTGTAGATTTTTGGTTTGCAGTTACCATGAGGCTTTGATATAGCAGTCTGTATATAAACAAGATTGTTTTAAGTTGCTGGTCTTTTAATTTCAAATGCATTTCCAGTATCCTGCACTCGTACTCTCCCTTCTCACGATTGCTGGTTTTGATAGCATATTTGTGCGCAGATGATTTCCTGCTTTTACTTTATGTTTGCCTTTACTGTTGAGCTTTTCCATTTGTAATTTTCTTGTTTCTAGTCATGGCCTTTTCTTTTCTACTTAGAGAAGATCATTTAGCATTTGGTGCAAAGCTGATCTGGTGGTGGTGAATTCTCTTAGCTTTTGCTTGTCTGTAAAGCTTTTGATTTCTCCGTCGAATCTGAATGAGAGCCTTGCTGAATAGAGAATTCTTGGTTGTAGGTCCTAGCCTTTCATCACTTTAAATATATTGTGCCCCTCCCTTCTGACCTGCAGAGCTTCTGCTGAGAAATCAGCTGATAACCTTATGGGAGTTCCCTTGTATGTTATCTGTTGCTTTTCCCTTATTGCTTTTAATATTTTTTCTTGGTCTTTAATTTTTGTCAGTTTGACTACTATGTGTCGTGGCATGTTCCTCCTTGGGTTTATCCTGTCTGGGACTCCCTGCACTTCCTGAACTTGGGTGACTGTTTCCTGTCCCATGTTAGGGAAGTTTTCAGCTATTACTCTTCAAATATTTTCTCAGGTCTTTTTTCTCTCTCTTCTCCTTCTAGGACCTCTATAATGCAAATGTTGGTACATTTAATGTTGTCCCAGAGGTCTCTTAGACTGTCTTCATTTCCTTTCATTCTTTTTTCCTTTATTCTGTTCTGTGGCAGTGAATTCCACCATTCTGTCTTGCAGCTCACTTATCCGTTCTTCTGCCTCAGTTACTCTGCTACTGATTCCTCTTAGTGTATTTTTCATTTCAGTTATTGTATTGTTCATCTCTGTTTGTTTGTTCTTTAGTTCTTCTAGGTCTTTGTTAAACATTTCTTGCATCTTCTCAATCTGTGCCTCCATTCTTTTTCTGAGATCTTGGATCATCTTCAGTATTGTTACTCTGAATTCTTTTTCTGGCAGATTGCCTATCTCCACTTACTTATTTGTTCTTCTGGGGTTTTATCTTCTTCCTTCATCTGGGACATATTCCTCTGCTGTTTCATTCTGTCTGACTTTTTGTGATTGTGGTTTCTGCTCTGCAAGCTCACAGGTTGTAGTTCTTCTTGTTTCTGCTGTCTGCCCACTGGTGGACGAGGCTATCCAAGAGGCTTGTGCAGGCTTCCTGATGCGAGGGGCTGGTTCCTGCCCACTGGTGGGTGGAGCTGGGTCTTGTCCCTCTGGTGGGCAGGGCTGTGCTCAGGACGACTTTAAGCAGCCTGTCGGCTGATGGGTGGGCCTGTGTTCTCACCCTGTTGGTTGTCTGGCCTGAGGCATTCCAGCACTGGGGCCTATAGGCTGTTGGGTGGGGCTAGGTCTTGGGGAGGAAATGGCAGCCTCCAGGAGGGTTCACGCCAATGAGTACATGCCAGAGCTGCTGCTTCCAGTGCCTTTGTCCCCACAGTGAGTCCCAGCTGCCCCACGCCTCCACAGGAGACCCTCCAATACTAGCAGGTAGGTCTGTCCCAGTCTCTTATGAGGTCACTGCTTTTTCCCCTGGGTTCTGGTGGACACGTGACCTTGTGTGCCCTCCAAGAGTGGAGTTTCCATTTCCCCCAGCCCTGTGGAAGTCCTGTAATCAAATCCCATTGGCCTTCAGAGCCAGATTCTCTGGGGGCTCCTCCTCCCATTGCCAGACCCCCAGGCTGGGAAGCCGGACATGGGCCTCAGAACTTTCACTGCTGTGGGAGAACTGCTGTGGTATAATTGTTTTCCAGTTTGTGGGTCGCCCACCCAGTGGGTATGGGATTTGATTTTATTGTGATTGCGCCCCTCTTACCATCTTATTGTGGCTTCTTCTTTGTCTTTGGATGTAGGGTATTTTTTTGGTAGGTTCCAGCGGTTTTTTTGTCAATGGTTGTTCAGTTGTGATTTCGGTGTTTTTGTAAGAAGGGGTGAGCTCACGTCCTTCTACTCTGCCATCTTGCTGGCCGTAACTAAGGAGTCCTCAGGCAGATGGCTTCTGGCAGGGCTGTACCTGGAATTCAATGACATCAGCAGGAATCGTCTCTCCCGACCTCTCGGCTCTGCTTACTGGTGTCATCCTCACTCAGGTGGCTCTGCCTTTATTTTATGACAGCAAGATGGGCACTAACTGCCACAGGCTGACCCACCCTGTCTTTTTTTGCATCTTCACTCCCCCATCACTGCATGATGGCTGACCCAGTCTCACCTCAAATCTTTTGCCTCCAGCATCTGTTTTGCCTGGAACATCCCTTTGTGGCTCTTGTTTCAAATATCCATGAGGGGACTCTGATGGCCCTACACATTTTTTCCAGCCAAGTGACAGGTCCTTGGGGTGGCTGTGCAGACCCACCCGGGACCAGGCCCAATCTTCAGCAGCATCTCAGTGTGTTGCCAGCTCCACTGAGGCTATGGGAGAAGGTTCTCTGGAAGGGAGCAAGGGCAGGCAGACCCTCTAGATAAGTTAAATAGAGCACAGAAGCAAGAAGTTTTAAGGTGTAGGTCTAATGGGAGAGGAGAATCTGGCAAGAAGAGCATAAGTGAGGAAGGCTGGAAAGTTAGTTTGGGGCTAGATCGTGCAGTTTTGGATTCCCCACCAAAGGGTTTGGGCTTTATTCAAAATGTAGTAGGGGGGCTTCCCTGGTGGCACAGTGGTTAAGAATCCGCCTGCTGGTGCAGG
Source organism: Mesoplodon densirostris (assembly GCF_025265405.1). Lineage (NCBI taxonomy): Eukaryota > Metazoa > Chordata > Mammalia > Artiodactyla > Ziphiidae > Mesoplodon > Mesoplodon densirostris. Next base: position 122,411,112 of record NC_082665.1, read on the forward strand.
GGACACGGGTTCAAGCCCTGGTCCGGAAAGATCCCACATGCCGTGGAGCAGCTAAGCCCGCGTGCCACAACTACTGAGCCTGCGCTCTAGAGCCTGTGCTCCGCAACAAGAGAAGCCACCACAATGAGAAGCCCGTGCACCGCAATGAAGAGTAGCCCCCACTCGCCAAAACTAGAGAAAGCTCACGCACAGCAACGAAGACCCAATGCAACCAAAAATAAATAAATAGATAAGAGGGTTAACATAAACTTAAAAAAAAATGTAGTAGGGAGCCACAGAAGGTGCTGAGTGAAGGAGTAATAGGATCAACACGGTGCTGGGAAAGACGGTGTAGGGGCAAGGTGGGCAAGGAGAGCTCAGAGAACGGCAGGCAGCAAGCAGGCTGCAGGCTGGCTGTGGAGATATCCTATGAGGGCCTGCGCTGGTATGGAAGCAGTGAGGGCCGGAAGGAAGGGGCCATGCAAACATCCTGGGGAGAAAGAAACTGGGGGTCAGTGCACTGCAGGGGTGAAAGAGGAGGAAGGAGCAGGGTGATTTTGATTTGCAGGGCACCTGGGACAACAGTGGTCAGAGTCTAAGATAGAATAGTCAGAGAAGGCACTGGTTGTGAGGAAAGCTTCCAGCTTTAGTGTGAGACATTTGTTCATCTGTGCTTGTGCTGTGCCAGGCACTGGACTAGGCCTTGTGGGGGCAGAGCGGTGCCTAAATGGGCCCCTGCCTGTAGGCAGCTGCCGCGCCCGCTGCTCAGGGCCCACTCTGCCCTCCCACACCCAGCCCCGTCCTGGAGACTCTTACTCTACAGCGAGAACTGTCAGGTTCACCCTCCACCAAGAAGCTTTCCTCGATTCCCAGGCCAAGACCGAGGGATCCTGCTATGCTTTCTCCGGGTTTACCCCATGTTAGCTCTATCCATGGGGTGTTTCTTTGTGCTCTTTGTGAGGATGGGCATCAGTTTTGATCCATAGGGTCTAGCACAGCACCTGGCATACACTGGATATTCCGAAAATGTTTGCTGAATTAATTTTTAAAATTTACTACATGCCAGGCACCATTTAAATGCTTCACACATATAAATTCGCCTAATCCTCAGAGCAACCCTGAGAGTTAAGTACTATTATTACCATGATCATCATCCCCATTTTACAGATCCAGTAGCTGAGGCAAAGAGGTGAAGCAACTTGCCCAAGGTCACACAACTAGTAAGCGACAGAGTCAGGATTTGAACTCTGGTTCCAGAGTCCTTTGTGTTGATCTGGACACTATGACTGCATGTGTGTGGAAATAAAGATCGGGAGCTAAGAAGAAGGCCAGGGGTTCCTGGAACAACCACCTGAGATAGAAAGTGCCTCATCGCCATGAGGGAGGACGCACACTAGGGGACCCATGGGCATCTCAGTAAGAGGCCGTGAGGAAGGATTTATTCTAGGAGTTGGGCTTTTGCTACGTGATGCTGGCGGGAGCTTATGGGGAAGCCAAGTCTGGCCTTGCTCTGGACTGGCTGCTGTCAGGACATGAGGGTTAGTCTATGACTTCATCTTTTTTTAAAAAAAAAATATATTTATTTATTTGTTTGTTTGGCTGTGTTGGGTCTTCATTGCTGCGCGTGGGCTTTCTCTAATTGCGGCGAGTGGGGGCTACTCTTCATTGCAGTGTGCGGGCTTCTCATTGCGCTGGCTTCTCTTGTTGCAGAGCCCAGGCTTTAGGTGCGTGGGTTTCAGTAGTTGCAGCACTCGGGCTCAGTAGTTGTGGCTCACGGGCTTAGTCGTTCTGCAGCATGTGGGATCTTCCCGGATCAGGGCTCGAACCCGTGTCCCCTGCGTTGGCAGGCAGATTTTTAACCCCTGGACCACCAGGGAAGTCCTGTGGCTACATCTTAATTCTCATCCAGAAGAAGAGGAGACAGGAGCTGTGGGCATAAAGCAGCAGCACAATTACCCACGTGAGCAAGGACAGAGGGCCCGCTGGCTGGGGGAGTCTTGTTGTGTCCGTGTCTGGCATGGTGACAGAGTAGCCTTGTTTTTATCTTGATCCATCATGGTCACAGAGTGGCCCCGTTGGCTGTCGTTCTGTGAGGCTGTTTGTGTCCAAGAAGAGGAGCCGCGGCAGAGCCGGAGGGCAGGCAGCCAGGTCGCTGTGTTGTTACAAGGCTTGACGTCAGCAGCAACGGCACTCCTCTCCCTGTTTCTCTCCTAGAGTGTAAGCTGCTGTGGCTGGCCTGGGGCAGGTGGGCAGCTCTCCACAGCCCTTCCCCGGCCCCAGCTGCAGCCTCTCCTCCGCCTCGGTTGGGCCTCAGCAAGGGCTGAGCTGTGGCTCTCCGCACAGCCTCTCCCAGCCAGGGGCACCCGGGGGGCGGCAGGTTCGTGTACCGAAAGCGCACTGCTCATCACTCCTGTTTCCAGACCACATAGGGCCCCGGTGCTTCCTGCAGTCCGCACCCTCTGCAACCTCCACTGATGAAAGACCCTGGCCCCTTAGAGCCGTCCCTCCTTCACTCCCTCCTGGAGGCTGGAGGTCCCTTAGGGAAGACACACGACCAGCTGCTCCTGCCGAGGCTACTGCATTGTCCACCCCTCCCCCTCCCTCTGTCCCCTCCCCCTCCCCCCACTTCATCTTCAGCAGGTGAGGACCATCTATTTCTGCCTGCCCCCCAGCTCCCTGGAGAGGTTTGTTTTTAGCGCCGTCTAGTTTATTTCCAGCTCATTCCAGCTCAGAATATTTCCATCAGGTGGACGTGTTTGGGAACAGCTTCCCCTCGCCTCTTCCTCCCAATCACCAAAACAGGCCTTCACATGTCTATTTTGGTGTCATCTGAGTGGCCTGCGGGTCTCTCCGGACTAGGCTGCCTCCGTGGAGTCGTGTCTGAGCTCGGGTCCAGCCTGGAAAGCCCCAGAGGCTCTGTTGTAATGGAAACAATCCTGTGTGTGTGTGTGTGTGTGTGTGTACACGGCGCCTGCAGAAACCTGGGTGCCCTAAGTGGCTCAGCCCCAGGCAGCTGCCTTGGAAATGCCAACCCCCATGGAGTTTCGGGACTGCCCGCCCTGACTTACAGACACAAAAGCCATTTTGTGTGTGGCCACTGCAGGGCCACATCACAGGTAGAAACAATGCTGAGTGTAATGCAGGCTTTTGGCAAACATTTGGGGTTTTCTTCTTTTTGCTGTTGTTGATGCTGTTTTTGCCCTTTGGACAAACTACGCACTTGAGTCTGGTGCATATCCTTGGAAAGTGATTCACTCTGACCTACTCTTGGAAACATAGGGACTTGGATCAAAGTGTGAGTCCAGGTGCAGGTGACCATGGGACCCGGCACGACTCCCTTCTTCAACCTGAGGCTCCCCATCTGCACCACAAGGAATTTGGCCCAAACCACCTCCAAAGTCCTTTTTTTACACATATGACCCCAGGATCACCCCTGTGTCCATCTGGGTCTCTCACTCACCAGACCAGCCCATCAGTAAGGCACTAGAGACAGCCTTTTCTGTTTCCGCCCCCTTTTTCTGCATCAAGCAGCAACCCCTCAAATCAAGCAAATGTGTCATTAGAAGGCAGCAAAGGAAAGACGTGACACACACATCCTGCCTTTGCAGGTTGGGAAAATTACAGGTGCAGCCATGCACTAACTGCTCCACAGCTGCTAGGGCTCATTACTTCCACCCCCTCCACTCTGGGCCTCCCCTGCCTGTTGGAACTTGCGCTCGCAAGAGCCCGAAGAGAGGAGAGGTGAGGGCACACGCTCGTAGCATCACTAAGGGTTCTGACCGTGAGTCAGATGGCTCAGCTACAACCAAGTTCTCAGCCTGACCAGCGGCAGTTTGCCTGGTTTTCCCCGATTCACAGATTCCAGAGAAGGCTGCACCTTACAACTTTCTTCACACCAACCCCACTCATACCATGTACACCTTGAGAAAAATATTCTGATCCTAGAGCTTGAAGGTATTTGAACGTCTCTGAAAAACCATGTTAGGAGTTTGCTGTCTTGCGATTTGACTGAGCAGGCCTGGGAGGCAGGGGAGGACACAGCCTACAGAGAAGACATTTGCCCCTGGGATGACAGTGAGCTGCATGACCCAGCCTGGAGCTGCCAGCCAGCCAGGAGAGAGATGGAGAGTGTCTTGGCCACCTGGTGCCAGGGTGGCCCCGGACCACAGAACACCATGCTACTTCAAAGCCAAGGGAGCAGCAGCTGCCAGCCTGCCACTCAAGGTCACAAGAGAGGCACACACCCACCCACCCACACCCACACACAGACACACACACACACACACGTGCGCCAAGATCCCCATCAACTCCAATGGCAAACCCCTTTACATTGCAATTCCAACACTGGCGGAGTTTAAAATTTAAAGGCTGCTGAAACCTCCAGAACAAGTTTGCTTTCCAAGAATCTTTTTTCCAAAACAACAAACACACGCACACTCACACAACACACCCAAGCAGCAAGCTGAGTAACAGAGCAGTCCTGAAATGGTGAGCAGGTGAGTACTGCTGAGGGATGGTCCCATCATCATGGGCAAGGCCCCGGCGGACTGGCGGGGGGACACCCACTGGAGGCTGGCTGAGATTTGTCATGCCCCCAGCGCTCCCAGCGCCTGGCCTGCTGGGCATTTGGGGTGGGAGTCGGACAATCCCTGCTTTGGTGTTGCTTCTGCCCCAGATGCCAGGGGTCCGGAGGCCAGTCCTGAGCTCCCAGGAGCAGGAACGGGAGGCAGAGCTCTGGCCTCTCAGGAGGATGCACTGGGGGTGGCTTGGGAGAGGAAGAGCTCCCCAGGGAGAGCCCAGGGGAGTAGGTGGGGCTGGAGCCCAGGATACTGATGCCCCTGCAGCAGAGGGGAAACGGAGGGTAACCCGTTAAACAGGCTGCTTTGCACTCTGGCAAGCCTCACAGGGCCATCCTCACTGTCACCCCAGCCGCCGTGGGAGTGGGGTGGGGGGAAGTCTGCCTGCCTCCGCTCCAGGGAATGTCACCACATCTATGCCAGTGCTGGCAACAAAGCTAAACTTAATTTTTAAAATATGTATTTATATATATATTTTCAAAGGGCCCATGAGGCAAACTTTTTTAGATGAAACTTCCCTGTAAAATGATTAAGTGACATATACCAGATACACGTGGAAATCTGACATTTTATAGGCACCCAATGCACAAGCATGCACACAAACATACAGAATATTCTAGATCATAAAAGCAGTAAGCACTGCTGTTGTAACCAGCTTAGTAAGGACCATGAGCTATAACAGGAGTTGGCAAACTTTTTCTGGAAAGGGCCGGATAGTGTTTTAGGCTCTACGGGCCTCATGGCCTCTGCTGCAACGCAACTCTGCCATGGTGCATGAAAGCAGCATAGACAACACAGGTAGGAATGCGTGTGGCCGTGTTGCAATGAAACTTTCTTTACAAAAATAGGAGGCAAGCTGGATTTGGCCCCCAGGCTTTAGTTTGCTGACCACTGAGCTACAACCTTCAAAAGAAAGGATACTTCTTGTATTCATTCATTCATCTGCTGTTTCATTCCTTCAGAAATACACAGTGAGTGAGTGCCAAATGTCTGCAAGACACAATGACTAGACACAGTCCCTGCCCTCAGAACGTCTCAGTCAGTGTTGTGGAAAGAGTACAAGCCCTAGAGTCAGGCAAACTTGGGCTGCAGCCCTGCTTTTGCCACTTACTGGCTATCTGAACTTGAGGAAGTTACTCACTCTCTCAGAGTCTCGGCTTACTTACCTGTCGAGTGGATATGGCGAAACTCACCTAGCTCATTCGTTGTAAGGATTAGAGCAAGGCTTTTGGAGTTCCTAGCACAGAATAGGGGCTCTTTTATCAACATTTTCATAGATAACTTGTACGAGGTGGAAAAATAAAAGTGGCTAACATGGGGCTGGGGTGTCTGGAGGGATTTACAAGAAGAAGTGATGGGTACCAGTTGGGGCAGGGGATACAAGTGAGAAATCAGGGAAAGCTTCCTGGAAGAGGTGGCATTTGAGCTGTGCTTTGAAAGTAGAGAAGATCTGCTGGGGAACTTCCCTGGTGGTCCAGTGGGTAAGACTCCACACTCCCAGTGCAGAGGGCCTGGGTTCGAGCCCTGCTTGGGGAACTAGAGACCACATGCATGCCACAACTAAATGCTGCAACTAAGAGTTCACATGCCTCAACTAAGAAGTCCTCATGCTGTGGCTAAAAAATCCCGCATGTCACAACTAAGACCCAGTGCAGCCTAAATACATACATACATACATACATACATACATACATACATAAATATTAAAAAGTATATATATCTGCTGTTACCATGATGGGAGGAATGAGGGAGGAGAGGGTTAGGCTCTGTTCCTTCTCTGGAGCATTTCCCTCTGTTCGCAGAAACATCAGGGAAGACGGCACAGAGGGCACGGAGTCCTGAAACCCAGCCCAGGGCAGAAAGGTCTTCTGCATCACATTTACCCAGATCCCCCGGTGCCAGGGCCTGTTCCTGCAGCTCTTCAATTTTTCAAGCCTCATTTCAAAAACCCTTAGAGACGGAAGTTTTGCCATTTTAAGCACCTGAAGCATTTATTTTTTTACCATTCCACATCAAACTTCTCCTCAAAAGGTTTACACAAGTAAACCACTCAGCTATACTTTGTTTCCTGATTGTCCAAACGAAGGTGGCTGACTAGAGGATCACTGAGGTCCTGTCCAGCCCTGCAGGTGTCCGCGTCTCTCCTCCCAACCTAATGTCTCAGGCTCACCAATGTCTCTTTCTGTCTCCCTCCTTCTGCAACTCTCTTTCCTGCCTTGATCCCATTCTCTCTCTGTCTCGCTGTCTCTAACTTGGTCTCATTCTCTGTCTCCGTCTCTCCGGGCACTAGCAGTTGAATTTCCTTAAGTCCAATGCCTGGAGGTGTGCTCACTGACTAACTGCCCCTCAGCCAAGCGTGCCAGCTTGAGATCAGAAGGCCTGGTCTCCAGTCCTGTGTGGCCAGTAACTTGCGGCGTGACCTTGGAGAACTCACATCCGTGCTGGGTGTTGGTTTTCCCAAATGTAAATGGGAGCGTTGGACTGGATGCGCTCTAAGCCCATTCCAGCCCCGGCTTCTCCCAGGAGAGATGGCTCCTGAGACTCTCCTCTCTTCTCCCCTGGAGAGCAGTCCTTGCCCTCGACGCAGCCTCTTGTTGGCCCAAGCACTAGCTCACCCAGCAGAGCTGCCTGCAAAATCTAATTCATAGTAAAAGTTTCCGGGGCCTTCTTGCAGCTGTCAGCAGGTGTCATATTCACAGTATTTTGTCTTAATCGCAGCTCTGGAATTCATCACCCAGGCCAGAAGACCTTTCTGGAATACTGCCTCCCAGGCACCAGGCCAACAACCCTGTCCCCACTGCTGCCACATGCAGGCCTGTTTCCTGATGAGCCCCCAAAGTGGAGTCTGCTTTCCATCTTCCCCTGGCCGTGTCTCCCACCCCTGCTGCCCAGAGAGGCTGTGTGGCCTGGCTAACTTGGCACCCTTCCCAAGGACTCAGACTCCCCAGAAGTAGGCTGGAGGACCTGGGGTCTGTCTTCTCACTGCCAGACATGCTCTCCTTGACCAAACTTTGGTCAGGCTCTGAACCAGGCCCCCATCTTGGGCTTCCTTGCTGAGTCCAGTTTTAGCAAGAAGCCTGCTAAGTCAGTTTAGAGAGAATCGCCACCCTTGAGATCTGTTCACCCTTGATATCTGATCAAATTCCTCATCTCCCCCACCCCTGATTCCTTATCACCTGGCCTGCCTTCAGCAAGAATCCTGTTAAGTGGCTTTAGCAAGATCCCCCTACCCTTGAGGTCTCTTGGTAATTTTCCATCTACCAACCCCTCGATCTGCTCCTTGACTACAAATCCCCACTTGATCCTGTTCAATTCAGAATTGAGCCCAATCTCTCTCCCCTCTTGAGAGAGTCTTGCCACCCACGGCAATAGTCTCCATCAAGGTCTCCCTTACTCTTTCAACAAGCATCAGAATTGGGCTTCCCTGGTGGTGCAGTGGTTGAGAGTCTGCCCGCTAATGCAGGGGACATGGGTTCAAGCCCTGGTCTGGGAGGATCCCACATGCCATGGAACAACTGGGCCCATGAGCCACAACTACTGAGCCTGAGCGTCTGGAGCCTGTGCTCCGCGACAAGAGAGGCCACGATAGTGAGAGGCGTGCACACCGCGATGAAGAGTGGCCCCCACTTGCCACAACTAGAGAAAGCCCTCGCACAGAAATGAAGACCCAACACAGCAAAAATAAATAAATATCCTTCTTAAAAAACAAAAAAAAACAAACATCAGAATCATTTTTTCTTTGACACAGATCCAGTGTTTTGTCCACAGCAGAGCCCTGTAACAGATCCTACTTCAGCCCACAAACACTTATTGAACACGTACTATGTGTCCAGCCCTTGCTATGCCACCAGGACAGAGAGACAAAAACGCCCACGGTCTAGCCTCTGGAGGGCAAAGAGTTTTCATATCATCTGCTAATGCCAACGATGGGTGCAGATTTCCTGGAACACTGTGTTGAGAAGAACTCTGAGGAAAGAGGGTCACGACTTATGGGTATTGCCTCCCAGAGATGAGAGGAAGGAGTGGCATCTGTGCTGCTTACTTGCTGGGCCTTGTTTAGCAAAATCCATGAAACAATGACAACACCGGACTCAGCACAGCCCACGCATTATCGCCCTGAATCCTCAGAGAACGATTACCCTCAATTTACAGAGGAGAAATCTGTAAATTTCAGATTGGTCCAGGCCACACGGCTAGGACTGGGGTCAGAGTTCAACAGGACTCTCGTGCAGCCCTGGGAGAAGGTGGCCTTCTGGTGGCCGCTTCCCCAGCCCCGGGGATGGCTCCCTGTCAGACTGCCCTCCCCGCTCCTGCTGCTTTCCCTGCTCTTGTGGGCCAGGCAGCTGCCCTCCAACCTGGCCCTTCCCTGGTGGCTGGCTCTCTCTACTCTTAACCCCCAGCCGCTGACTTTACATCCCAGGACCTCCTCGGAGTTGGGGCTGTGAGGAGAAGGCTGGGACTCCCCCAGAATGTGTGCTCCCCGCCACCCCATAGGCCAGAGCTATCCCTGAGAAGCAGTGGCACTGCCCAGCTCCCCCGCAATGAGGGAGCTATGGTTCTGAACCACCTATGGTTCTGCCTGGATGCAGGAGACTCCAGCCCTGGGCAATGCTGGAGCCAGGATGGAAAGGGCCTGCGTCTCTGGATGTCAGTGAGGAGGCTGGTCACCCCCAACCAGGGCCACTGGACTCTTGGGCGAGCAGAAAATGAATTTTTACTAGACAAAGTCACGGACATATTGGCGTTTGTTTGTCACAGCAGGTGGCATTACACCAATGGGGGGTGAAGCACCAGCCACAGGAACACTCGTGAGCATCCGGTACCCTTCCCTGGTCCCCACAGCCACTGCACGCGGTGATATCAGTATCATCAGCCTCACCTCCAGATGACGGTCAAGATCTAAGGATGCGCCTGAGGTCACACACAGCTGGTAGGTAGTTGGCCAGATGTCTTGAATTGAAGACATCAGCTGAATCCAGATGTCTGACCCTGGAGACTTCTGGAGGTGACCAGCACAAAGTGGTGACCTTGCCCCACACCCTCACCAGCCAGCGAGAATGAGCAGGGAACCTCAGACAAATGCAGGTGTGTCCCAGCCAGCTGGGCTTGGAGGCGTTTCCAACACCCAGTCCCATGTCTTTCTAACCAAACCTCATGATCACTCATCTTCGGGTCCTAGTTTCCTGGTTGGTAAACGCAGTCCGACCTCCCTGACTATCCTGGCCGCAGAGAGGGTTCAGTCATGTGTGCATTTACTTTCTCTGTTGAATAGTTTACTCTTCAAGGTGAGCAAGGGATCTGCAACTCATTTTGAAATTCATCGAATAAAATAAGGTGGATAAACAGATAGAGGATAGAGTAAATATAACAAAGTGATAACGACTGCAGAATCTATGTGCTGGGTGTATTTGTTTGCTAGGGCTGCCATAGCAAAGTACCTGGGCAGCTGAAATAACAGAAATACATTTTTTGCAGTTTGGGAAGCTAGACGTCCAAGACGAAGGTATCGGAAGGTTTGGTTTCTCCCAAGGCTTCTCTCCTTGGCTTGCAGATGGCTACCTTCTCCCTGTGTCCTCACATGGCATTTGCTCTTTTTAAGCATCCCCGGTGTCTCTTTGTGTGTCCAGATCTCCTCTTCTTATAAGGACACCAGTCACATTGGACCAGAGCCACTGCTATGGCCTCACTTAACCTTAGTCACCTCTCTAAAGGCCTATCTCCAAATACAGTCACATGCTGAGGTATTGGGGGTTGGGACTCCAATATATGCATTTTGGGGGAGGGGGGAGATGCAAGGCAGCCCATAACAGTAGGCATACTGGTGTTCCCTGGACAACTCTTTCCACTTTTTTTTGAATGTTTGGGATTTTCCCTAATAAAAAAGAATAAACTTAAAAAAATTTAAGTAGGCAACAGAGAACCAGAAGTTACCTCCACGGGGTTAGGATTGGGGGTGGACCATCCAACACCCTTGCTAGCAAATATCTGGGCGCTCTGGAGCTGCACACAGAACCAGGACACCAGTGTCGCCTGGAGGAGCCTGTAGCCATTAATCAGGAGACCTTGAGCAAGTAACCAAACCCTCAGGAAAGACATGAGGTGGACATCCCCTTCCACACCCCACACCCCCGATAAGGCTGCCCAAGCCACAAGGATGAAGGAAAATCACCTCACACTGGCCATTAATTTGTAGTAAGTCATGTATCAGAAGTGACTGCCTTGTGCGTAGATCTAAGGAGACAAACCCATCTCTCCTTCCTCCCACAAGAGAATTTTTTGGATGTTATCTAAAGGAAGGCATCTGCTTTTCTGAGTTCAAGTTCTAATTTGACCAAATGGTATGTGGTAAATGGAGAGGAAGAAGGAGGCAATGTTATTAGGAGCTGAGGGAACATCAAGAAACCTCCTCAGGGCTGGCTGTGCCTTGGCTCTGAATTTGATTATGGCGGCCAGGATAAATCAGTGAGTCCTATTAACTCTTCTGCTTTGGCTTGATGGGGGAGGCCAAGTTTCTAGAGTTATTCGGGAGATCTGGCCACAGGTCAGAGATGAAACCCTCCAGCTGCATTGAGCCCAAAGGGTCGGCTGTTTCAAACATGTGCTGACAACTGGGGCTGAGTGGAAAGACCCTGTATTTCCACCAGCTCTACGGACACTTATGATTCAAAACCATGTGGCTCACTTAGCCCTTTCCCTAGAGCCTCCATCCCTGCCCCATCACCTCCAGTAATTGTTATCCAAGGGTCTACAGCAGGTGGGGAAGAGGGAAGCAGGGTCCCTGGGTGCCCGTGGCTGCCCATTGGCACAGTGAACACTTCTACCCATTGGTCTCATGAGTCACTGAAGTCCCTGGATTCCAGAAAGTGGGGGACCTTGGGTTGACCCCCTTGAACTCAACTGAGCAATAGAGCTTACTGACTGAACAAGTTGGCAAAAGGAACCTTATAAACACCGCTATAATTACGTGATTCTACCATTCTGGAAAGTCTCTGAGATCTCAATTCCCTTTGCTAATTTGGGTCTAACGGACTTTTAAAGACAGAAAAATCCCATCCTGTGCTCCAGATGAGAGGCTCTGTTTTGTATGTATATACGGGATTTTGTCTACTTCTTTAGAAAAGGTAATACATTCATGTGATTCAAAATTCAAAAAGTATAAATGCGTATACTTGAAAACTCTCCTACCCTGTCCCAGTTCCAATTATTTATTATCAATTAGCCTCCTGTGTATTCTTCCATGAATATTTTCTGCATACAGAAGCAAATAAGTAGGTATAATATTTCCCTCTCTTGCTCAAACGGTTACCTATAATATAATACTATACCTGCGATATTTCACAGTATTTCTAAGAGTATTCTGTATTACTGCATAAAATGCATACACATTCTTTCCTATGGCTATGCAATATTCCTTCATTTGGAAGAACCATAATTTGTTCACCCTGCCCTGTACTAATGTGCATTTGGGTGATTTGCAAACATTTGTTGATATAAACAATGGTACACCAAAAATTTATATGGAATTATAACAGAGCCAGAATTGCTAGAGCAGTCCTGAGGAAAAAAAACAAAGCAGGAGGCATAACTCTCCCAGACTTCAGACAATACTACAAAGCTACAGTAATCTAAACAGTGTGGAGTTGGTACAAAAACAGGCATAACGATAAACATAACAGAATAGAGAACCCAGAAATAAACCCACACACCTACAGTCAATTAATCTTCGACAAAGGAGGCAAGAATATAAAACGGGAAAAAGACAGTCTCTTCAACAAGTGGTGCTGGGAAAGTTGGACAGCTGCATGTAAATCAATGAAGTTAGAACACACCCTCACACCCTACAAAAATAAACTCAAAATGGCTTAAAGACTTAAACATAATACACGACAGCATAAAACTCCTAGAAGAGGACATAGGCAAAACATTCTCTGACATAAATTGTACCAATGTTTTCTTAGGTCAGTCTCCCAAGGCAATAGAAATAAAAACAAAAATAAACAAATGGGACTTAATCAAACTTACAAGATTTTGCACAGCAAAGGAAACCATAAAAAAAAAAAAAGAAAAGACAACCTATGGAATGGGAGAAAATATTTGCAAATGATGCTACAGACAAGTGCTTAATCTCCAAAATACACAAACAGCTGATACAACTCAACAACAACAAAAAAACAAACAGCCCAATCGAAAAATGGGCAGAAGACCTTAATACACATTTCTCCAAAGAAGACATACAAATGGCCAAGAGGCACATGAAAAGCTGCTCAACATCACTAATCATTAGAGAAATGAAAATCAAAACTACAATGAGGTACCACCCCACACCAGTGAGAATAGCCATCATTTAAAAGTCTACAAATAGCAAATGCTGGAGAGGGTATGGAGAAAAGGGAACCCTACTACACTATTGGTGGGAATGTAAGTTGGTATAGCTACTATGGAGAACACTATGGAGGTGCCTCAGAAAATTAAAAATAGAATTACCATATGATCCAGCAATCCCACTCCTGGGAATATACCCAGACAAAACTATAATTCAAAAAGATATATGCACCCCTCTGTTCATAGCAGCACTATTCACAATAGCCAAGACATGGAAACAACCTAAACGTCCATCAACAGATGAATGGGTAAAGAAGACGTGGTACATATATACAATGGGATACTACTCAGCCATAAAAAAGAATGAAATAATGCTATTTGCAGCAACATGGATGCAACTAGATATTATCATACTAAATGAAGTAAGTCAGAAAGAGAAAGAAAAATACCATATGATATCACTTACATATGGAATCTAAAATATAACACAAATGGGGACTTCCCTGGTGGTACAGTGGTTAAGAATCTGCCTGCCAATGCAGGGGACACGGGTTCGAGCCCTGGTCTGGGAAGATCCCACATGCCGTGGAGCAACTAAGCCCTTGTGCCACAACTACTGAGCCTGCGAGCCACAACTACTGAAGCCCACCTAGAGCCGTTGCTCTGCAACAAGAGAAGCCACTGCAATGAGAAGACCGCGCACCACAACGAACAGTAGCCCCCACTCGCCACAACTAGAGAGAGCCCACGCGCAGCAACGAAGACCCAACACAGCCATAAATAAATACATACGTACATTTATTTTAAATAAATAATTAAACTAAATTAAATTAAATATAACACAAAGGAACTTATCTATGAAACAGAAACAGACTCACAGACATAGAGAACAGACTTGTGGTTGCCAAGGGGGAGGGGGAGGGGAAGGATGGACTGGGAGTTTGGGATTAGCAGGTGCAAACTATTATATACAGAATGGATAAACAACAAGGTCCTACTGTACAGCACAGGGAACTATATTCAGTATCCTGGGATAAGCCATAATGGAAAAGAATATGAAAAAGAATGTCTGAATGTATATAACTGAGTCACTTTGCTGTACAGCAGAGACTGGCACAACATTGTAAATAACTACGCTTCAAAAAAACCCCAACAAAACAATGATACAATAGAATAACCTTTTGCATGCATCTTTGTATATGTTGTTAAGCATGTCCATTGGATGAATTTCTAGAATAGAATTGCTGGGTCAAATAGTGTGTGCATTTGTAGTTTTTACACATGATGCCTAATTCATCTCCACAAAGTCTCCATTAATTCACATTCCGTCCCACAAGCAGTGGATGAGGGTATCTATTTCCACATACCCTCACCAGCACACGTGATGTCAGACCTTTTGAATTTCACCCATCTGATGGATGAAAAATGGCACTTCAGTGTGGTTTTAATGTGCATTTCTCTTATGGTGAATGAGGCTGGGATATTTTCACACGTTTTAGAGCCATACGTATTTATACCATTTTTCCATTAGGTTGTTGGTCTTCCGTTATACATTTTTAAAATATATATATTTTAAAAAGCATCATTTTATGATATGACTTGCATGTATTTCCCCCAGTTTGTTTTGGTCTTTTGACATTGTTTTTTTTTTTTTAATTGTTTTTCCTATACACAAATTTTTTCTTTTTATCTGGTAGAATTGATTGTAGAAGCCTTTTTTTTATGGCTTCTGGGTCCCCCCCACTAAAATTACCCCCCAAATCCCCCAAAGTTTCTTCTAATAATTTTATGCTTTCATATCTTATGTTTAAATCTTAATTGATTTGTGCTTTATTCTGGTAGAAGATGTAAGTTTGTTTGTTTGCTTGTTTTCCAGAAGATGTTTTATCTGTGACCTAAAGCAGGAAACAAAAACATTCTCTAAACTCTGAAGCCTGCAAACATCACCTATCGCAACACTCGGTAACATAAGTAACATGCACGGTGGGAGTGGGACTTGAACCCAGATCAACTTATCTTCACTGCTCTGTTCATTCAAATGCCAACCACCTGTGCACCCCAGATACTGCTGCCATGACCCACTTCACTTCTCATTTATTATTTCATTTGTGTGGTTTTTTTTTTTTTTTTTTGGCTACACCATGAGGCATGTGGGATCTTAGTTCCCAGACCAGGGATCGAAACTGTGCCCCCTGCATCAAGAGCGCCAAAGTCTTAACCACTGGACCACCAGGGAAGTCCCATCCATTTGTGTTACTTTAATGTCACAAACAGACTATGGGCTCCTTGTGTTAGTTTGTCTTGTGAATCTTCTTGTTCAATATAATAGTTAAGTATATAGTAGGAGGTGCAATAAAAATTGGTCATTTGATTGATGGGATGTGTATCAAAAGCTACATTTATCAAGTAATAGTCATAATTAATTTAGAGACAGAGACAGATTTAAACATGCTAATGAGGATGATGAGGATGATGATGGTCTGAATCCATTCAAATGGATTTTATTGCCTCATGTAGGAAAAAAAAGTCAAACAAAATGCAAAGTGGCAGCAGATGGGTATGCGGCCAGAAAACTGAGCATCTTTGTCAAGTCAGCCACCGTTTGCTGGCATTCCGTGTGAAATTTTCATGTTTAATAATCTGCCTCTGATTTCCCAGGAGGACCCACACTGGCAGGCCTGGTGATTTGACACTGCTGTCCATTTGGAAGGGGGCAAGACTGTTATTCCATACAAGGCAGATGCCACGTGGACAGAGGGCCCCGTTCTGACTCGGATGAAGTGGATATGGGAAGTGACTTGTCTACCAGCTGGATCCACACAGGGTTGCACAACTTCCAGTGGGGGGAATGCCCTCAGGCTGCAGCGCCCTGGGGGCTCCTAGTGTGCTCACCCTGTCTGGGGAGGTGAGAGCTTTCTCCCTCACAGCTCAGGGAGGCGTCTGTGGGTGGACTGTGCCCATCAGCTCAGGACTCAGTAGCTAAGGCGTCATCCTCAGGCGTGAGCCCGTGCTTTCCAGATCGTGCCCTCCCATGCCTCCTCCTTTGATTCTCAGCACAATCCCTCGAATTACCCTCTATTATGCCCCCCTTTTCCAGGTGAGGAAAACTGAGGCTCTGGCAGTTAAGGTCCTATGGAGCTGGGCTTCTGAGCCCAGACCTCCAGTTCCGAAGCCCACGCACTGTGATGGTTCCCGCTCAGTGCAGGCTTTCGATGGAGACTCTGAATTCTGAAACTCTTCAGCACCAGGAACAAACCTCTCCAGCCGCTGAATAAGAGCAGGTGGGATTAGAGTAAAAACGCATCATCCCGGGAGAAGGCAAGCAGCCTAGATTCCAACACTCTCACTGCCATTTGGCATAATGGTTGCAACCACTGACCGAGAGCTTAACTATGTTCCAGGCACAGCGCAAAGCTCTGTACCTACTACACTGCCATCTGATGAGGCAGGTACACTTACTAACCCCATTCTACAGAGGTGGAAACTGAGGTGCTAAGAAAGCAAACCAAGACCACTTGGCCCAGATCACTCAGCCAGTGGGTCACAAAGATGTCACTCAAGTCCACAGCTGTCTGAACCTGAACCCCACGCCTTTTCCTGCCACGTCGTGAGTTCTCAGGTGCCGATGCTTGGAAGAGAAACATGTGCCGAGACCCCTTCTTTGTGGAGGAGCTAATTCTGTAAATTAGCAAGTGACTTGCGAGCCACAAAGTCAAAGAAAGTCTACAGCTAAAAGGATTTTTGGAATCTGGTCCATCCCTTCATTTTACAGATGAGAAAACTGAGTCTCACAGGCAGCAAATGGCTGGTCCAACAGTACACGGGTCCTAGAGTCAGTGGCAGGTCAGAGAGAGAACCCAGGTTTCCCGAGTTCCACCTCCGTGCCTTAGCACTGCCACTGTTCCCTCTCAGGGAACATCAGTAAACAGGCAGGTGGCCAAGCCCTCTGGCTAACCGTCCCCAGGCCGCCGCATTCTAGTTGGACCTGGACTGAGCGGCAGGCCCCATGCCGGTCAGGCAGGTGCCCTCTCGCTTTCCTGACTGCGCAGCAGAGGAAGCGTGGGCTGGACAGTCAACTCGGATATTGAAGGAAAAAAAAGAAAAGAAATCATTTACTCAGACACTTTGGGGAAAGCGCTGCCAGGGCCTGAATCGTCCAGCCTTTCAGCCTCCCGGTGCTCACTTCGTGGGCAGCCACGGAGCGTGGAAGAGCGCCACCCAGACCCAAGGCCTTCGCTCAGGACACTCGTGTCCACTGTTGACCTTCCCCGCCACAACCTGCCCGACACAGCTCTCAGGAAGGCGGACATGAGGGAAAGGGTTGTCCTCATTTGGAACCCCCCTAAATCCAGAACACTAACCTCAGCAGCGGAGAATCTGGTTTCCGGATGACCACAGAGGATCTGGAGGCCTTTTGGGGGCCACCCTGTGAAGTCCACCCCAATGCAGATGATCTCAGAAACCGAGCCAGTTCAGTTTGGGCAAAAAGGGCAGGCTGGTTTGAACTCTCGACAATAATGATGCACCTGGCAGGCCCCTCATAGAGGCCCCTCATACCTCCTCAAACACTTGAAGAAACCCTGAGTCAGAGGAAAGTAAGAAAGCCCCAGTCCGGCAGGTAGGCCTCCACAGGTAGCATGGCTATCATTACCCCATCCCCCATCCGCCTGGGTCCCCAAGACCCCCATGCCAGGTCTCAGAAGGTCCTTCCTGGAGCATGTGTCCCAAGAGAAATCTACCAGCTGCAGCAGGAAAGCTCCAGTGCTCTCTCCAGGCTTCTCAGAAAGATGCCAAGAAGACCAGGTGAGCGGTGTCAGGATGCGTGAGGAAAGGAGCAGGGAGACCCAGGAGGGGAGGGGCCTGTCCAGCTCCCATTCATGGTTCCTTCTTTTCTCTCCTCGCTTTTTTCAGACCTCAGCTGGTTCATGGTGCAAGCCCTCAGCAGCCACCAGGCCTCCTCTGCAGCTGTCGCAGCTCCGGGCACCTGCCTGCCGCTTGTGCTTATGTTGGTTGCCGTGGAGACATAAGGGCGGGCTTGAATGGAGTCGAAAGGTCCAGGCTGGGCGATGGAATAGGGCCAGGTGTATTTTTAAAGCCATCTGGGAAAGCTGGTCATCACGAGAAGAGCCTCCTTCCCTGGTCAATGGGTCCCTGCTTTAGGGACTGGTTCACAAATGCAAAATGGATGAAAGCTGAGCCCCTCTTTTGGCCTTAACCCACTGGATATTTTAAGTAAAAAGTTACTGTCTGTATTGTATTTGGGACTTTTGCCTTTTGACGCAAATGCACCTTAGGGGAAATCATGACCTCCCGGCATGTGTAGAGACAGCGTGGGGTTCTGGACATAATGAGAGAAAAGGTTTATACATCACACACCAGGCACTTTTTTACAGTTCTCTGTGTTCCTAATTAGCCCACTTAATCTTCACAACTGCTTCGTGAGTGAAACCCTACTCTGAGCCCCGTTTTACAGGCAGCGAAACTGAGGCACATAGAAGGCAATTTGCCTGCCCAACATCACAAAGCTAAGGGAGACACAAGATTTGAACCCAGGCAGCATGGCACCAGAGGTCCTACTCCTTATCAATAGGCTGTTCTGCCTCTGCAATAATTTGGGGCCCAGAAAGTCCTGATTTGGAAATTTGGCCCTGGCACTATGTGACCTCAGGCAAGTGACTGCATCTCTCTGAATGGTAGTCCCCTCTTTGGTAAAACTGGGGTACTAATGTCTTGTGAAATTGTTGTGAAGATTAGAAGTCAGGTACGTAAAGAGTCTAGCAAATAAGCAGTTACCTTGCTCTATGCAAGGTAACTATTAGTGTTAGTGGCGGCTCCCTTAGCTACTGGACCCCAGCTCTGGTATCACAGCAGGGGGGTGCTGAGCTGTAACCGCCGCTGTCCAGAAGGGGCGGGTGGGCAAGCAACTGCAAAAGGGCCAGCAGGACCACAGCTGCTGGCAGATGTTGCTGCTTCCCTGGTGAGTGCTTCCCTCCGCACTCACCAGGCCCCGTGGGCTGCCAGCTTCTGTCACAAGCACCTGTAACTATGCCAGAAGGCTTCCCCAGTCGTGGAAGTTGCCTGGGGAAGCATGTCCCCAGGAGCTGGTGGATCAATATCCCAGTCCCCTGTCTCCCTGAGGTCCCAGGAGATCTGAGCCCCAGCTGCCCACAGCAGGAATCGGCTCGTGAACTCCCCCAGGACTGACGGCCTTCCCTTCCCTGTCTCGGTTTCCCAATGCCCTACAGGGATCACCTCCCAAGCACGCCACTTGCGCCCAAATCCTTGTCTCAGGGTCTGCTCTGGAAAGGGATCCAAATGACGACAGTATTCATGCCTGTGCCTCTGATCCTGATGTCCTTAAAGAAAGCACTCGGGGGACACTTGACCCAATGGAAAAGGCAACTGTAGGAGAAAAACTGATTAATGGCCCCCAAAGAGGTCCAGACCCTAATTCCTGGCACCTGTAAAGGTTACTTTATGCGACAAAAGGAACTTTGCAGGTGGGATTAAATTAAGAAATTTAGGAGGGGGAGATTATCTGGGTGGGCCCTAAATGTAGTCACAAGGGTCCTTATAAGAGAGAGGCAGAGGAAGACTGACACGGAAGAAGAAGACAATGTGACCACTGAGTGGCCATAGGAAACTAATACAGGAACTCAGGGGCAACCTTGAGCAGTGGTCCTCAAAGCGCGGCCTGTGGACCTGCAGCATCAGCAGTGTCTGAGATCTTATTAGAAGTGCAAACTCATGGGTGCCACTCCAGACCCAATGCGTCAGAAATTCCGGGGGTGGGCCCAGCAGTCTGTCTTAACAAACCTTCCAGGTGATGCTGATGCTGGCTATAATGGTTAGCCACGGCTAGGCATTAGAATCACCTGGGGAGCTCTCAACACTCTCAGTGCCCGATCCCATGCCCCGGAGAGTCTGATAAAATTGGTCTGTTCAGCCTGGACGCTGGGCGCCTGTAAAGCATCCCGGGTAATTCTCAGCTCTCCAGAGCTGAGAACCAGTGCTGTAGTTTGAGAACCACCGATCCAGAACATTACATTTCAAACTGAGCTTTGAAGAGCTTGGGAAGTCTGGGAAAATGCCTAGACTGCTAAAGAAGGATGAGGCAGGGTCCAAACCAGCAGGGCTTCTGACCCAGAAGGTCCAGATAGGCAGAGGTAACGAGGAAGGCAGCCCAGGTGTGAGACGGGAGCGCGCAGTGGGGACTCAGGAGCTTCTCCATATGCCAAACAGCTGCTGTGGTGTGGGTCAGGACTGCCAGGTTGCCCTGGTTTCCAAGAGGTTTTTTGGTTTTTAAGAGACATCAGAAATATATTTTAAAAATTTGTTAAATCACTTGAGTTTTAAATGTTAGCAACTAAGGCAATTTTTAAAAGTTTTCTCTGTCTCTTTTTTTTTTTTTAAGTACTGCAACATGATGGCTGAGTACAGCTCCACGTGAAGACTGGACTCGGTCCTTGGGCAGGTGGTTTGCGAGCTCCAGCTCTACTGTAAGGGTCTTTCATTCACCCCTTGAGCCCAGCAGACTAGTCTTCTCAGGCTGATGACAGGAACTCCATGTGGGCATGATGTTCTTGTCTGCTCACTGCTGCGTCCCAGTTCCAGGTACCAGAGTTGGGACTTACTAAGTGTTTGTTGAATGAATAAGTGCTCATAGCAATCCTGTGAGACTACTATACCCATTTTACAGATGAGGGAGTCGGGGCTCACACCACAGTTACGGTGTGAGCGCCCCACATTCACCCAGAGGCAGGATTCAGACCCAAGGCTCCCACAGCAGGGACAACTGTGAAGAGCAAATACACTGCAGCTGTGAAAAAGCTTGGCCAGATAAGGGGTTTGGGGGCACTTGGTACCAATTGTAAGAGCAACGCGAGCAGTAGTTACGACGTGAACTGCGTTTCAAGAAGACGGGTCCCCAGCCTACTTCGTGACTCACAGAAGTCAGAGGGGTTTCTGTTCCTTCTGGAGCTGTGTTGTTTTTGTATGGTCGTGGGTCTGAGGAAAGAAGGCTTGGGTGTGGTGAGTGACAATGTCGGTGCTTGGCCTGGATCTCTGGAGAGAAAGTCCTTGTCTCTCACACCCACCCCTCTGTGAGCTGGAGAGGGGTCCACTGCTTCATTCAGAGGCTTGGGGTGGGGTGAAGTGGGCAAGCTGGGACCCCTGGAGGGCCCTTAAATTTAAGAAGCCTCTCTGATTATATTATCCAGAGGAAATATGGGGAGCTAAATCGGAGGAGATGGCAGGGAAGTACATTACAGAACATTAAACAATAGCCGACCAGCATCAGACACAAATAAATGGCCCATAATCTACTGCCAAGAACATGATTGGTCCCAAGCAGTGGCCTGGCTGGCTTCCAGTCATGGGAGTGCAGGGCTGGACACCACGTCCTATAGGCCACAAAACGCCTGCCCTGGTCACATTCCAGCACCCACAGGAGAAGACTGCAGCACCCAGACAGAACTCATAAGCTTCCACAAGATCTCACTCTCCAGGACTGGAGGTGGGTCTTCTCTCCATCTTGTCCTGAGCCCTGGACCCAAACATCATCGGGAGAGTTCCTGCCTGCCTGAGAAATCCCATGTTGGAAAAGGGAAGCCACGTGTGTCTATGGGCTCACACCCCTGAAGAGAATGTCTGTGAAATGGGGTTCTCCTGGCTCCAGGAAGCCTCATTCCCCAAAATGCGCAGGTTGAAGCTCATCTCACTAGAGCATCCTTTAGCTTAGATCTTTAACTCTTGTTACAACACAAATACCTCCAAAGAAAGACAAACCAGTACCCTGGCAAGTCGTGCACCTTTAGTATGAAGTCCTTGTCTCAATCGTTTGCTAAGAGCTTCAGGCACTGATGTCCTGAGGAGAAGGCAGGAGAGTGCAGAGGATAAAGACCTGGAGCTGGGTTTTTGGAGGCTGGGGTACAGGACCTTAAAAGCTACTATCACTGTTTATCCATGGTCATAGCAGATTTGGTCTACATTGGTAAGAGCCCTGGACTTAGAGTCAGCGGGCAGGGTTCCAGTCTCCAGCTCTCCCCACACCAGCTGTGCCATCTTGGGCAAGTCACTTAACCTCTCTGAGCCTTCATTTCTCCATCTGAAAATGAGGAGTGAGGCCACACCCATCCTGGGTGCTGTGAGAGACTGAAGTGTGCAGAAGGCCTTTCATTCTATAAATATCACTGTCCTTGGGTCTGTGCCACCACATTCTAGAAACTGTACAACGGAGCTGCATCCGTGGATGGACCCTGGGGCTGAGTCAGTGCACAGACCACAGCGAGTCCAGCCAGGCCCGCCAAACCCAGGCCAGATCAGCTGACCCTTAGCTGATCCACAGACACATGAACTTCAACAATAAACAACTGTTGTTCAGCCACTGAGTGTTAGCGTGGTGTATTGCCCGGCAGGGGTTAAAAGACACCAAAGTTAGGGCTCCTGACACTTTAAATCTTAGGGTCATGTTCAATAGAAATTAATATATATGACACGTTTCTGCCTTCTTAGGCAAAATGAAGTGAGTACAAGTCTGTCTTCACTGGGTCATTCATGCTCATCACAGTGCAAACCAGTCAACGAGCAGTAAGTCAGTGGTGCCTTCAGGGGATACAAACAGAATGGAGGCTCTAGAAATAATTCCAATTGGCTATCCTTTTTGATCTCAGAACTATTCCCTGGTTCTTTGCCATTTTTCTTGTAATCAGTTTTATCAGCTGCCTTTGTTGTTCTTATTGTCACTGTGTCTATCTTAAGCAGCAGTCCCCTCCCCAATCTCCTGTGCTACGGCTACGTCACCACCCTCAAGAAGCCTGCTCTCTGAGCCTGCGAGGATGATGTCCCACGTAAGAGTTCACAGGCTTGGAGTGCGGGCCTGAGCTAGTTTTCTCTGTATCCAGGGCAGGTGCTTTCGTGCTGGGATTGCTATCATCAATTTTGGACTCTTTGATGCTTTTTGTTCTCTCCTGCTCCTCTCGGGGACCCGATAGTGGAGGCTGCCAGGCAATGAACATCTGATCCAGAGAGCTGTGCTGTGTCTGGCGTTGCTGGAATCCAGTCTCTTCTGAAGAGAGTGAAGGAAAGAACCAGCCCACAGGCCTGTAAGAGCGCTTCCTCCATCCCAGCCCGTCTCTGGGGCCTGCGCTACCTGCGGTTCCCCCAGAGCAGAGCCGTGTTCTGCTTGTCTTGTGTCCCCTGCAGCCACTTCGCACAGTGCCAGGCGCACAGTAGGCGCTCACTAAGCTACAGTGGGTGGAATGAAAAGACTTCCTGGTGGCACTTTTCACTATGTGCACAGGGCTGGGCTTCTTCAGAAGAGTTAAGAATCCATGAGCTTCTGAATACAGACCATTTCACATCAGATTGTGGGAAACTATTTTGAAAGGATTAAAGTTCTCCTGTGTTAAGGAACAGTTCCCGTTTCAGGGCATAAGTTTATTTCTGAACTGTGCTATCAGGAAGCCCTGGCGACAAGAAGAAGGGGACAAACAAAGTGAGGAAGCAGGAGGAAGCAGATGTTTTTGCTCTGTTGAGCTGACACCTTAGTGATTCCCCCCAGAGCTACCCCATTGTTTTACCAAATGTTTAAAGAGCACATTCTCCACCAGAAGACCTGGATGTAGCAGTTTACGAGGAAGTGCCTATGGACAGGTGAGCTACCTCTTCTCAGTTTCCACTCCCTTCACTCAGCCAGGGGCTGACCCCCATGACTGCCTCAAGGGGCTCCCCTGCCCCAGCTTCCGGTTGGGTTTGGCCATGAGAGGCACTGCCAAGAGGTGGTCGGATTGGAGGGGAGAGCGGTCGGGGTATTTCTTCTGCGCTTGCTCTCTGCTTTGGGTCCCCTTGTGACCAAGGCTCCTCTCAGCGGCCCCTCCTCCAAGGTCCCAGATCTCCCCGGGATCCAGTTCCCCACTTGGTCCTCTTGTCTCCTCAAGCACCGGGGTGGTAAAGGCTTCCCTCGGCTGCTCATGTCTCAACCTTCCTTCTTGGCGCCCCTAAGCCCACCCACACCCCTGAAAGCGGGCCCCTCATTCCAGTCTTTTCTCGAACCGTCTGAGTTACTTCTCCTTCCTGCTGTTACCCTGACTGGAACGGTCTGTACCAAGTCTTGCCTAAGAGATGTCTAAGCTATGCCGAGGCTCTCTTGAGGGCAAGGAGTTCAAAGAAAATCAGAGGTCCTCTTCTCTCCAGCTTTCAGAACTCATTGGCCATTTTGGCTGTATCTAAATTAAGTGGTACAAAATGATGGCAGACTCCAATCTACAGATGAGAAAAGTTTTCATTCCTTCATGCACTCATCCACTCACCAACTATTTATTGGGCATCTACCCGATATTTCCCCGCGTAACTAGTGATAATGGCCAAGACAGACACAGTCCCTGCCCGCATGGTGTTTACAGTCTACCGCCAACCACCTGCCAGAAGCCAGAGAGCCCGCCAGAGGCAGGGCTGGGACCAGAAGACTGAGTTTCTTTGAGTCCTGAGCCTTTGGCAGATCCTCCAAGGAAGCTATGGCCCAAACAAGGTTAAGAACCAGCAAGCAGACCAAATTAACTATGAAGCTTCCCCCCTGAATTGGGGAATAACGACCCACTCACTCCCAGAAGCTTGACACTCTCAGCCTGAACTGGGGGTGGGACATGCCGAACCGGCCACCTTTCCTGCCCCCCACCTCCAACATTCTCCGCAAACCGCCTGCCCTCCTCCCGCCCCTCACACGTTTATAATTAGCCCCATGCCCTCCTCTGCGTCCCTCCCTCAGGGCCCACAGATGCTGGCAGCTCGATGGGTCACTGAGCCATTCTTATGAATGGAGAGGGCTGGGGACTGCATTCAGAGCTGTGCCCTCCCTCCTGGAGCGGCGGTGCCCTCCCTCCTGGAGCGCCTGTGCCCAGCAGAGGCGGTGGCAGTGAAACTTCTGCCTCAACTCAAGTACTTCTGAGCTGCGTGCTGGAGGGTGTGAAGGAAACGGCTTTTTTCTGGGGAGAGCCAGGGGTGACCGAGAACTGAGGGGGGCTGTGATGGGACCAGCTGCCAAGCCTGGGGTCTGTCCGCCCCCCTCAAGCCCTCCGGAAACATCCGAGTTTCCTCAGAAAGCTTTAAAGAGGCCGTGCCGGTAACCCAATACTTCCCCTGCCCGGGGTCGGGCCCGACAAGGGCAAAGCCTGGAGCCCTCGGAGAGGTTGCCAGGCCGGGCGGAAAGAACCCTCTCCCCACCCCCAGCGCTAAGCCCAGCTCCGGGCCCGCCTGCCCCCTGCAGCCCCTCCACCTCCCCTCTTCGCTGAGGCCAAAGAGAAGCCCACCTCGGGAAGAAAGCCCAGCAGGAAAGCCCACGGGGCCGGAGAGACGGAGACCTGGTCCTGAGGCTGCAGGGGCCCCCGGACCCGGGACAACCAACGGGACTCCCGGTCAGCCCGCTGCACAGCATCCTCTGTGGGCCGAGCCCCCCGCGAAGGGTCAGGGCTGTATTTATCGAAGTGTCTGGACGACTCACTTGCCTTCCCCTCTGCCTCTGTTAAGCTCCCCACAATTCCCGACCCAAACGCAACCCAGCAGCCAGTGAGGGGAAGAAACAGTCTGTTTAAGGGTCTCTGGCTTTGAGCAGCCGGGCGGGGACAAGGACAGAAGGGGCGTCCCAACGGGGGCTGGCCGGGCGACCGGAGGCTGCTGGGGCCGGCTCCCTCCCAGCCTCCCTCCACCCCGAGGGGGACGGCTGCAGAACAGCCCTCCTCCCTCCCCCTGCCCGACACAGGGGAGACAGGGAAGTTGTGGTCCTGCTTTACCTGCTGAAATCGGAAGCACGCTGGTGAGGAAAGTGGGCTGAGACACGATGAAGCGGAAGAAAAGCTGAAGATAAATTCCCAGGGTCACTGGATTCAGGACAACCATGCTGGCTGCGGTCTGGAAAGTGTCAAGTTCTCAACGGAGGGCTGCAAGGAGCCTCGCTTATCTGTGCTTTGTCTTCCCCACGCTGTTTGCCTCTCTCTCTCTCCCTCACTCTCTCTGCCTCTCTCTCTCCGTCTCTCTCTCTCCCTCCCTCTCTCTCCCTCTCTCTCCTTTCCCCATGCCTTTACCAAGAAAGAATGCCAACCATTTCCCACTAAACCTTCTCCGTACTACACAGGGTTATATTTATCTTGAGCACTGGATCAAATGCCCTCATTAAAATTAAGATATCTGAATTTTCTTCTTTGGCGACTGAGGTAAGAGGCCATTGAAGAGGTGATTAAAAAGGCAGCCAGATCTCAAACATCCACTAGAAGCAGTCCTCAAGGGCAGACAGATTTCCTCATTGATTATCCACCAGTGCCTATCGCCTCACAGCTGGGGTGTCCAGCAGCATCACAGAATCCATTCGAACCTCTGGATTCAAACTGAACTTCCGTGGAGACAAATCCTTCTGATGTCAGTCTGTGACATTTTTACCCACTGGGGGACAGATGTAAAGCTGACCCTGGATTTTTTTTCTTTAATCATCCAATAAAACGTGGAGGTGTGGGTGGGGAGATTTTACAGTTTCCAAGACAGCTTTCTCCATAAAAAAGTGTTTCTCTCTCTCCAGAATCTACAGCCTGTATCCCATGCAAAGCAGCGCATGAAAAAATGAAAAGTGTCAATGTATTGCAAAGTGAATGATTATTGATCAAACTGCATTTGGGAAACAACATCATTGACTTGACCTTCGGCCAGACAAAATTCTTCAAATAAAAAGTGTCACATCCTTTGATGAATCCTCTTATGAGTTTATAAAGACTGTTATAGAGATCCTTAGGTCTCTCTATATAAATAATTAAAATAATAACCCACATTTTGCTTTGATCTACATAACATACTCCCAGGGCCTCATGGGAGCTAATTCAGAAATGGTGTGGTAGCTCCTGACTCTGGGGTCCAGTAGCTGAGCCTCACTCTGGGGGAAGGTGGGGTTGGGTGAAAGCATAGGATGAGGCGATACCCACGGCGCCAGCACCAGAGGGGCTTGACTCCAGCTCTGCTGTGACCGTGGACAAATTGCTTGATCTCTCTAAGCCTCAGTTTTCTCATACAATGGAGGCATTCCCCTTTAAAGCCTTGTTGGAAAGGTTAAATTAGGTAACGCGGGATGACTCATACATGAATTTAAAATTGTGTATAGAGACAGCCAAAATGAAACCCGCGGAGCCATCGTAAATGGGCGGCAGATATGGCCACCAACAATCTCTCCCATCCCTGTATGTACACTCCACTCTTCCCAACAAGAGGCAGGGTCTGTTTCCCCTCCCGTCCAGTCCGGGCTGGCCTTGTGACTAGCTTTGACCAACAGAATGTGGCTGAAGTGACACTGTGCCATTTCCAGGCCTAGGTCTTAACAGGTCTGGCAGCTTTTGCTTTTGCCTTTTCTTGGAAACCAGCTGCCACATTAAAAAGTCTGGACTATTGAATAGGCCACAGGAAGCGGGAAGCAGCAGGCCCCTGGCTGTCTGGCCATCTCAGAAGAGGCACTAGACATGAGAGTGAGGTCAATTTGGATCATCTGGCCTCATTCAGGTCCCCAGATGATGGCAGTCACAGAAGTGACCAGGGGAGACCAGCTGAAGAACTACACAGATGAACGCAGCCCAAATTACAGATTCATGAGCAAATGAGATGGCTGTTGTTTTTGCCTTCAGTGTCCTGAAGCCACTAGGTCTTAAGGTGATTTGTTATGCAGCAACAGCTAACTGATACAGGATTTATAAGAAAAGCATGAAGAATATACTTGAGTTACATTCAAAATTAACAGGGCAGCTTAAAGAGGGGGTACCCCATGTCGCTGTTCCCAAAATGTTTAATAGAAGGATCGTGATTGTTGGCCAAGTCCAACCAGGGAATTCTCAGGCTTGTTCTCATTAACTCTGGAAACCTCTGGCCCCAGCAGTGGGCTTTGGGTGGCTTGGAGAAGATGCAGGCTACGTGGGGGGAAGGTAACTTTTAAGTAACTTGGTGCCAGAATCTGAACTTTTACCGTCCAGCTCTGATTCCTCCTGTGAGAAACAAAGGGATATCTCCTTCTCTCAGCGCACAGATTTCACCACTGACCATGCAGTTGGCACAGATTATGTCACTATGTCCTGCCCGTGACACCTGCTGGTATTGTTTTTGAACTGCTTCTAAACCACCGTATGTTGCTTTTTAACCTGTGTTAACTTCTCTAAAGATGAGAGACTGGGACTTCCCTGGTGGTCCAGCAGCTAAGACTCCGCGCTCCCATTGCAGGGGGCCCAGGTTTGATCCCTGGTCAGGGAACTAGAGCCCACGTGCCGCAACTAAGAGTTTTCGTGCCGCAACTAAAGATCTTGCACGCGGCAACAAAGATCCTGCATGCCGAAACTAAGGCCCGGCGCAGCCAAATAAATAAATAAATATTTTTTAAAAATATATGAGGGACTGTTCCAGAGCTCTGTGCACCCCTACAGGCCCCAGGACAGTCCTCGTCACCTAATAGATCCTCAACAATGTCAGTTAATGTGATCCAATCACACCATTGTAAGATGAAAAGAAAGTAGGAAAAGTGACATAAACTTATGCTCCAGCCATACTAAGCTGTGGGCCAGGGCCTTGTCCAGGGAGGGCTGGGGCGAGCATGGAGACTGTGGACAGTGGCCTGCATACAGGAGGCTGAATGTACACTCAGGCCACCAGGGGGAAGTCACTACTGATGTCAAGTTACGACGGTAACCTCTACCCTCTGGGGAGGCCCCAGCACAGAGGTATTTATAAGCTCCCAATATTTATTAAATCGTGTTTTGTAAATTTCTGTGTCCCATGGACCATGTGTTTTATGAGCCTATTTCACATCAGGTGACCTTAACTGACTGAGGCAGAAATTATTATCTCTCTTCAAACACTTCTGGAAGGGCTCTGAATCTTTCAGAATCTAATAACACAAGCTATTGGATTTTTCCAGAAAGAAATTATCTGAGATTTGTGAAAGGTTACACCAATAAAGCCAATCAAAGTTAGAGCCTTCCACCCCAAGCCTTGTAGGTGGGGGGGAATACTAAGAAACAATCTGGGGTCCCCATCACTTAACACTTAACATGCACATGCCATTTCACCCAGAGATTCCACAGAAATACTCATTCAACTGCCCAGTGCTTTAGATGCAAGGATATTCATCACAGCCTCAGATTTGAAACAGGCTTTCACTCCATTCAGTGAAACATTATACAGTCATTACAAAGAATAAGGTAGTCTCTGCAACAAATGATGCTGGAAAATTGGTCTTCCATATGCAAAACAAACAAGAATGAACCATAACCCTTACATTGCCCCCTACATAAAAATTAGCTCAAAGTAGATCATAGACCTAAATGTAAAAGCTAAAATCATTGAACTTTTAGAAGAAAACAGGAGAAAATCTTAGTGGCCTTGGATTAGGCAAATATTTCTCTTTTTTAAAAAATTCTATATATTTAAGGTGTAACAACATGATTTTTTTGATGTACATATACATTGTGAAATGATTACTACAGTCAAGCTAATTAACACATTCATTACCTCACATGGTTATTTTTTTTCTAGTGAGAACGCTTAAGAAGTACTCTCTTAGAAAATTTCAAGTGTACACTACAGTATTATTAACTATAGTCACCATGCTGTGCAGTAGAACTCTAGAACTTATTCATCCTACGTAACTAAAACTTTGTTCCCTTTGATCAATATCTTCCCATTCCCCCCCATCCCTGCTTCTGTGAAAAAAGGTTTCTTAAATAGGACACAAAAAGCACAAACAATAAAAGAAAAAATTTTTCATGGACTCATCAAAATTTTTAAACTTCTGCTCTTCAAAAGACAACGTTAAATTGAAAAGACAAGCCAAAAACTAGAAGAGAACACTTGCAAAACACATATATGATAAGGGACTTGTATTCAAAATACATAAAGAACTTTTACAACTCATTAATAATGGAACAACCCAATTAAAATAAATGGGCAAGGGTTGCCCTGGTGGCGCAGTGGTTGAGAGTCCACCTGCTGATGCAGGGGACACGGGTTCGTGCCTTGGTCCAGGAAGATCCCACATGCCGCAGAGCAGCTGGGCCCGTGAGCCATGGCCGCTGAGCCTGCGTGTCTGGAGCCTGTGCTCTGCAACGGGAGAGGCCACAACAGTGAGAGGCCAGCGTACTACAAAAAAATAAATAAATAAAAATAAATGGGCAAAAGGTGTGAATGGGTACTTTACCAAAGAAGATACATGCATGGCAAACAAGCACATGAAAATATACTCAACCTCATTAGTCACTAGGAAAATGTAAATGAAAACCATAGTGAAATACCACTACATACTACTAGAAGGGCTAAAATTAAAAAGACTGACAATTCCAAGAGTCGGTGAGGATGTAGAGCAACTGGAACTCTCCTAGTTGCTAGTGGGAATGCAAAATGGCACAACCATTTTGGAAAACAGTTTGGCAGTTTCTTATAAAGTTAGATATATACTTACTACACTACCCAACAATTCTACTCTTTGGTATTTGTTTAAAAGAAATGAAACATATTTCCACCCAAAGACTAGTATGTATGTGCATGTTCATAACCACTTTACTTGTAATAACCAAAAACTAGAAACAACCCAAGTGGCCATTAACTGGTGACTAGATAAACAAACTGTGTACAAGGCAACTGTAGTCAGTAACATGTGATGAACTGCCGAAACGAGGGACATGGCTGAATCTCAGACGCATCATGCAAAGTGGAAGGAGCCAACACAAAATGCTAATCCTGCTTAATTACATGTACACAGCCTTCTGGGAAAGAGAAAACTCTAGGGATGGAGAACAGATCAGTGGCTGCCAGGAGTTAGGGTTGTGAGGAGAAAGTTGATTGCAAAGGGAACTTTTGGTGGTGAGAGCAGTGTTCTCTATCTTGATTGCAGTGGTTGTCTCCTATGTCAAAACACAGCCAACTGTACTCTTAAAAACAGTAAGTTTTACTTTATGTAAATTTTCCCTCAGTAGGGGACTTCCCTGGCGGTCCAGTGGTTGAGACTCCTCACTTCCACTACAGGGGGCATGGGTTCAATCCCTGGTTGGGGAACTAAGATCCCACAAGCCACGTGTCACAGCCAAAAAAAAAAAAAAAAAAA
Source organism: Mesoplodon densirostris (assembly GCF_025265405.1). Classification (NCBI taxonomy): domain Eukaryota; kingdom Metazoa; phylum Chordata; class Mammalia; order Artiodactyla; family Ziphiidae; genus Mesoplodon; species Mesoplodon densirostris. The sequence goes on from NC_082665.1 coordinate 122,442,099, forward strand.
AAATTTCCCTCTATAAATGTGACTTTAAAAAATAAGAAAAAGATAGTTCCCATTTATGCACTGACATGGAAGCTTGTCCATGTTGAGTGAAACTGGAAAGTTGCAGTGAATCTGACCAAAAAAGCAAGTCTATTTATCAATTATTTATATGTGCTAAGAGAAAGGCAAAGAGAAACCCTAGAACAATGTACACTACACACTTGGGGATGGAAGCATGTGGGCTAAGGGGAAAAAGAGGGAAACTTTCCTTTTCAATCTTATACAAATAACACCTTCTTAGCCTTCTATACCTTTTAAACCTTATACAAATCATATTTGTATTAGTGGAAATTCTTACAGTGAGCATTACTTACTTTGCAATTTAAAAATAAAAGGAGGGCCTCCCTGGTGGCGCAGTGGTTAAGAGTCCGCCTGCCGATGCAGGGGATACGGGTTCGTGCCCCGGTCTGGGAGGATCCCATATGCCGCGGAGCGGCTGGGCCCGTGAGCCATGGCCGCTGGGCCTGCGCATCCGGAGCCTGTGCTCCGCAATGGGAGAGGCCACAACAGTGAGAGGCCCGCATACCGCAAAAAAAAGAAAAATAAAAAAAAATAAAAATAAAAAAAAGGATTTTTTTCCCGAAATCAAATTCTTGGCTATCTTAGGAGTACAGAAGAAAGAAGAAAGGGAAAAGGTGTCTTTCCTGCATGTTCAAGGTTCAAGAAGTCCCTGCCGACGTGCTGAGAGGGGCAGACAGACCATTATTGTCTGGTTCTGGCAGAGAACAGAGCTGTGAGCCTGGTCTTCCTGGCCCAGCATGAAGGGTGATTCACTTACACCAAGGCCCCGGCCACCCCCGCCGGCAGCTGCGTCAGCAGCAGGCAGACAAGACAGGGCAGCTGGGAAGCCTGGGAGAGCCCTTCCTCACAGCCCTGTCCCGCAGCAAAGGCTAAAGTCGGAGCCAGAACTGATGGAGCCTCGCAGCGCAATGGAAAGCTCGGCTGAGAAAGCTGCTAGTAAGTCTAAGGTGCCTAGCCAGACTCCCCCAGGCCGTGAGCCCGCTGGTCCTCTGCAGTGCAGGAGGTGTGGTTGTCCTCACTTTCAGAGAAGAGATTTGCATTGGGCGGGCCTTGAGCCACTGCATCTGGAGTGCAGTCACAGCAGTGACAATAACCTTACAACACAGCCTTCCCCCAAGCTGAGCTGGAGGTGCACCAATTCTAACTCCGTTTTTAAAAAGCAGACGAGTTTAAATAAATTGAGAAATGCAGCTTATTGTATGTCCCTCTTGGCAATGTATACTATATACTAGCATACCAAAGCCCCTGGGAAGTTCTGCAGAAAAGAAACCCATTTACTTTGCTTTTTCCCCTAAAAGAACCTTGACCCCAAATCTATTGTTATTTAATTCCTATTATTTAATCCCCCCTTTTACTTCTGTTTTATACAATAAACGTCATTGGTGCGCTAAATAAATAATTGTGATGTAGGGCTTTACTTTTTTTTTAAGTGAATATATAAATGTTTCTGTAATAAATTTATTTATTATTTATTTTTGGCTGCATTGGGTCTTCGTTGATGCCCACGGGCTTTCTCTGGTTGCGGCCAGCGTGGGCTACTCTTTGTTGCAGTGTGTGGGCTTCTCATTGCGGTGACTTCTCCTGTTGCAGAGCACGGGCTTTAGACGTGTGGGCTTCAGTAGTTGTGGCACGTGGGCTCAGTAGTTGTGGCTCACGGGCTCTAGAGCGCAGGCTCAGTAGTTGTGGCGCACGGGCTTAGTTGCTCTGCGGCACGTGGGATCTTCCTGGACCAGGGCTGGAACCCATGACCCCTGCATTGGCAGGTGGATTCTTAACCACTGTGCCACCAGGGAAGTCCCAGGGCTTTACTGTTTATAAAATCTTGTTTAACAGTTTTGTTTTGTTTTTTTCATTTGACGGTCACGAGCAAGGCAGCAGGACTAACGTTAATTCCTGTTTTGCAGATGAGAAAATTGAGGCTTCTGTGAGGCTCCAGGGGCAGCAGCAGAGATTCAGGCCACTGTCCAGCAGGTGGAGCGATCACTGGCAAGACTAGACCTGAAACCTCCCGCTGACACCCAAGCCAGATGCCACCATTGCTCCAAGGCCTCAGGCCAGACTTGCTCCCCAAGGGAATATCATCAGCCAACCTCGTCTCTACCAGACTCAGAAATGCTGTGGGTCCAAGAATCATTCAGCTATGAAGAGGGGAAACCACATTCTTGGAAGGGAAATGGGAAGGTCACAGCTTTAAGACAGGAAGTCAGAGAGGGCTCGAGATGCCGGAGGAGACCCCAAAATCGTCTGTGACAACCAAGGTTGGATGGAGTTTGAACTGAAGCCCACAGGCAGGGAAAACATCCTGAATCCTGAGCAAAGCCAGTTTCCTGATGTTACATATTTCAAGAATCACAGAAATAAAAGAGCTCAAAAGAATTGTTAAGCCACCAAAGGCTTACATGTAACAAAATACATACCTATACAACAGACCTCAGCCCCACTCTCACAGGTGGGGTGGTGGGTCTGCCTGAGGTTTCCCAGAGGGTGAGCCCTCGAAAACATAGTTGACATTCATTTCATCGTCTTCTAGCCAGACCAAGTGCATGTTCCTAGTTTACTGTCTGTACTGGCCATGATACTTTATTGCGAGAACGTTATCACTCCCGACCCCATCACCTCCCCGACCTCACCTCATGCCTCTCCCCATCACCAATACCCTCCCACCTTGGATTCCAAGAGGTTGGATGGGGTGGGGAGGAAGGGCCGTGCCATAATTTGACCTGGCCGAAGGTAAAGGCAAAGCATCGGTCTCAAAGCTTGGATCTAGTCTCTGCAGCTGAAGGTGGAGATCGAGGGCGTGGGGCTGTGCTGTTTGCTGAGGCCCTGGAACAGGACGGCTCGCTCCTAACACACTGCTAGGCCAGGGCTGCCCACGACTCCACAGTGTGGGAAAGGAGCACGGCCCCAGCTCTGTAAAATTATGCACATGCCCACCCCTGTTGTGGGAAGGGACATCTTGGCCAATGCAAGCAATACCAGCAGCTGCTGAGGGACGTTTTAGAACCACAGACTTTAGGAAAAAATAACCTGAGGAGAACACACACAGGCATGGCAGCCTCTCGCCGCTTTGGGGTTTGCGTTCAGTGAGGCCCTATGGTTCCTGCAACCAGGAGGTTCCCCATCCTGCAGGCTGTGTGGGAACAAACTGCAAACCGGGGCCTCAGCATGTGCAGTATTTAATCCCCTCCTTAAAGTCTTAAAGTGCTTTAAAAATGCTCAGCCACAGGGAAAGGGCTATCTGCAAGGCCAAAATATATACCTACACAATCTGGGTTAAGAGAGTAGTGATTTTTTTTTTTTAAGCACTAGAGAGATTAAAAAAAAAAATGTTCCATGTGGTTACCATGGATTATGTGATAACCTGTTTCCTTATATACAGTTACCGAATGTTTTGCAAACACATGTGTGTCCTTAGGAGGTGGATGGACAAGGCTACACTGGAGAAGATGGAAATAGAAAAAAAAAATGATTCAGGAAGGTAAGAGAGAAGTCAGAGGATTCATTCATTCAAAAATAATTACTGAGTTCCTGCTGTGTCCCATGCAAAGATCTAAGAGTTAGGGATTTAGCGTGAACTGAATATATAAAATTCCTTGCCCTCAGGAAATTGCACTGTAGTGAAGGTGTCAAGACAGACAAGAAGCGTAGTCCAGGCATTCAGTGTGATGCAGAATGGAGAGAGGACTAATCAGGGAGGGCCTCCCCGAGGAGGTGACATCTTGGCAGAGACCTGAGGGGACGTGGTGTGTCTCAGGCGCGGAAAGTAGGCCCCTGTGGCTGGAGTAGAATAAGCAGGGGTGGGTGAGGGAGAAAGGGTGGGAGAAGACACAGGGGCCAGGTCATGTAGAGTCTGGGCTTTGTTTTAAGGTGGAAGCCAGTGGAGGGTTTTGAACAGAGGAGCGACAAGCTCTGACTCTTGTTTTAACGGGATCACCCTGGCATACAAATGGCAAGAAAGGGACTTAGAAATGGACGTGGGAGGATGCAGGAGGCCCCTTAGGAGGGTCCTGAAGGTGGAGATGAGGGACACAGTGAATAACGCCCAGATTGGGTGTATTTCTAGGGTGGAGTGTGGCCGGTTGTGTTTTCCCAAGGCGGCTGCACCAATCTGCACGCGTCCTACACCTCCTCGTTACAGTGTGATGCTGCCACACCTCTGCTGAGCCCAGACCCCTAGCCTCTCCCCAGCCCTCTGGACCGCTCTATCTTTCTCACATCACACTGGCCCCAGTCAAAGGCCTCCCCACCCCCCAGGTCTTTATAAAGTTACTAGAACCGATGAAGGGCACATTTCTCACAGATCCTGGGCTGGTGTAGGACAAAGTAGAGACTGGGCAGGAGAGAAAAGCCTTTCTTCGGAATATGCAGAAGTGCTGAGGAGACTTGGAGTGACCAGGACTGTGGAACCAGGGTCAGAGGTGATCTGGGGAGGGCCCACCGCCGTCTAGATTACAGGAATTTGGCAGGAGGCGTGCCAGAGCCGATGAGGACGGTAAGAGGTGAGATTTGACTGTACTTCTCAGGGAGGGATTCATGGAAGACTTTGAGGCCTTTCTGATCTTAAGGGATAAAAACACTGATGCCAATCACCAGTCATCAAACACCTATTATACTTGCACACCTGTTTCATTTTTTTTTTTTTTTTTGCAGTATGCGGGCCTCTCACTGCTGTGGCCTCTCCCACTGCGGAGCACAGGCTCCGGACGCACAGGCTCAGCGGCCATGGCTCACGGGCCCAGCCGCTCCGCGGCACGTGGTATCTTCCCGGACCGGGGCATGAACCCGTGTCCCCTGCATCGGCAGGCGGACTCTCAACCACTGCGCCACCAGGGGAGCCCGCCTGTTATTTCTTGAAAGCCTCACAGCAACTCTGGGAGGTAGCTGTCACTCCCTCCATGTTACAGATGCAGAAACAGAGGCCAATGAAGGCAGCTTAGGTGACCTGACCAGGGCCACAGAGCTAGAACACAAGTACCCCAAAGCCTGCGTTCTACACACCACCAGCCCCGGTTCAGATACCACAGGGAATGGGGAGGCACCTGAGGGGACCTGCCCAGGCACAGGGTGGGCGTGACCATGGCCCTTCGGGGGCCAGTGGCAGGGCCTCACGGCCAGAGAGTCCTCAGATTAAAGAGAACAAGCTAAGATGCTGGATGCAGATCTTGGTGGCCTGCAACACAGGCGGTCGCTTCCCAGTGTGAACGGCTGGGCGATGGGGGAAGATTCTCCATGTGTGCAGGGCATTCCAGCTTCTGCTGCGAGCTGCCAGCAGGGAATGCTGGCCTCATGTTTGTCTCCTATTCCACCTATTCCAGAATTCCTGCTCTCCCCTCCACTGGGAAAGACCCCTCCCTGCATGTCCAAATCCTCCCAGATCTCCCAAGTTTAACTGTTCCCTCCTCCATGAAAACTCTGCCAGGAGGGATGCATTTGCTCCTGGGAACGTCCCCGGTGGTTCCCTCATCTTCATTCTTGCACTTAGAGGGCAGTGTGCATGGTGGCAACAGCACTACGGTTTCAAGTCAAACAGTACCTGGTTAGAATCCCAGCTTGGCCGCTCACCGGCTGAGGAAACTTCTCAGAGCTCAGTGGAGATAACATCCCTTATGGGGCTCTGAGGAAGGGTCGGGGATGAACCCTGAGATTCCCTGCACTAGGAACAGCCAACCTTGGGACTCACCTCTCCCCACTCAGGACCTGACTAGGGGGCTGCATGCAAGTCTCAGCACCCAAGTGGGAACTGGGGACACTTTATTAATTGTGGTAACAACCAAGACGGATTCTGGCAAAGGCTGAGCTGGGGAATGTGGGTCAGACCTGGAAGCCACAGAGGGTTGCTTCTTCCTCCCCAGGGAATTGAGACGACCAGCCCTTCTTTGGGCTTCTGCTCCCCTCCCCTCCAGAGACAAGAATGAGGAGGAGGGGGGCAAGGCCAGATCTGGTAGGCAGCCCCTAGGAATTCTCAGGAGGCCACAGAGCTGATCTTCAAGGCAGAGTGAGCCCACTCATGAGCAACACGGCCCTGTGAGGATCCTGGGTTCTGACCCATCAGACCGAGAACTCCTGTTTTTTGGAGGGCATGGGCACATGGCCTTAGAAGGGGTGGCCCAGGGTGTAAGTGTGGGGAGAGGGGTCTCCTCTTCCACACTATGGATTCAATATACCACTTCTATCTTTTTTTTTCCTTTGGCCCCGCCATGCAACATGCAGGATCTTAGTTCCCCGACCAGGGATCGAACCCTTGCCCCCTGCATTGGGAGCGTGGACTCTTAACCACTGGGCCGCCAGGCAAGTCCCTCAGTGTACCACTTCTAAAATGCCTTATACAATGCCTTGCCACGTGGTAGGAGACATTTAAACTATTCAAAAAGAAGAATACTTATGTTCATGTGTATGTATATGTGCTAATATAAAGGGAGCTCTAGTTTGTGCTTTCAACCTTGTCTTATTTCTCTGAGTAGATTATTAATTCCTTGAACACAAGGCCCATGACTGGTCCTTCTCTTTATCCGCCCAAGTGTCAAATCTGATACACAGTAGTCGTTCAATAAACATTAAATGAACTAATGAATGGATTTCCATGGTATATGCAAAATAGTTAACTACATTGCAAGATATCCAAAATCCCTAAGAGTAATTCAGCCTGGGTCAAGATTCTCCTTGCAAAGTCTCAGAACAGACTTGCCTCTTGCCAAGGGAAATGCAAGTGTGCAGCTGCAGAGGCCTTAGCTGTAAATGAAATGACATGTGTGAGGCACTTTCACACAGTCTGGCCTATAAATGTTAGGTTCCAGAGGCCCCTCTGTAAGTTGAGGGCTGGGCGAATGCATTCTCCCCCCGCCTCCCCCAGGCTCTCTCCGCCATGTGCCAGACCCCTCTCACATCAGGCCTGCACCCAGCCTGGAACAAAACAACTAGCTCTGTCCAGCTCTGGCTTCCATGCCTCAATGCCATGTCAACAACTCCTGAAAAATAGTCTTCAGCGGAGAAGATGTTGACATATCCTCAATTACATTCTGTGATTCTCCACATGCTGTCTGGAAAATGCATTAGTCCAGTATATTCATTTGCTAGGGCAGCCATAACCAAAAGACCACAGATTAGGTGGTTTAAACAACAAATGTATTTTCTCACAGTTCTGGAGGCTAGAAGTCCAAGATCAAGGTGTCCGCAGGTTTGGTTTCCTCTGAGGACTCTCTCCTTGGCTTGTAGATGGCCACCTTCCAGCTGCATCCTCACATGGCCTTTGCTCTGTGCATGGACATCCCTGTTGTCTATGTGTCCGAATTTCCTCTTCTTATAAGGATAGCAGTCAGATTGAATTACGGCCCAGCCATAAGGCCCTATCTCCAAATACAGTCACAGTTTGAAGTACTGGGGATTAGAGCTTCAGGATATAAATTTGGGAGTGGATACAATTCAGAAGAACTGGATTCAAGTCCATTTCCTGGTTGTGTGATCATAGGCAAGTTGCTAAGCCTCTCTGAGCTTTTGCTTCCTCATTTGCAAACTGGGCTCCAGGGTTTTGTGAGAATGAAAGGAATTACCATGTGGCAAGTGCCTGGCACACAGTGGGTGCTTAAGGAATGCTGTTTTCCCTCTCAGCCTATATGTGGGAATGTTTAGACTCTTGTATATACAAGACATATTGCTTATGGACCTGGTGGGGTGGGAGGAGAGGACTGCTCATGGCTTCTTTTAGCCGTGTACTACCCCATGAAGAAGGAAGGCTGCTACAGAGCAGATGCATTAGGACGTTTTTCCGACCACTGTGATGGTGCAGGGCGCAGGAAACAGATCAGGTGTCAAGCACATAAGAGAGCATCAGTAATTCTCTTTAGGTGTGGGCACCTAACACCCCTTGGCATCTGAACTGGATGAGAGGTTGAAGTTTTGGTATAGACTGAGCTGGACTTTCTAAAGCCTGAAAATGAGAGTTGGTTTATACCTGAAACTGACAGCAAAAGCTATGATTCCTCTTTGAACTATTGCCTGGGATCTGTGAAAGGGGGATGTGATAGACCTTGTTTAAGAACCTAAAGCTTTCTGGGACTTCCTTGGTGGTTAAGACTCTGCACTCCCAATGCAGGGGGCCCGGGTTCAATCCCTGGTCAGGGAACTAGATCCCATATGCGTGTCGCAACCAAGAGCTAGCATGCCACAACTAAGGAGTCTGCGGGCTACAACTAAGGAGCTGGTGAGCCGCAACTAAGAAGCCCATGAGCCTCAACTAAGGAGCCCGTCTGCTGCAACCCAGACCTGGCGCAACAAAATAAATAAATAAATAAATATTTAAAAAAAATTTTTTAAACCTGGTTATTAGTACTTGTTATTTCTTGTATCTTTGTTGTTTTATGTCCCTTAATACCCCTCAAAGTACCAAAGGTTCAGATCTTTCAACTTTTCCAGCAACACAAGGGTCAATTTAAAGCATTCTCTTAATTGAGTTTTCCCCTTTGAATAAAACTTTTTATCTCACTTGATTTTACCAATTTTCCACAGAAAACCTCTTACAAAGCACTTTTTAAAAAGCGTGTTAAAATAAAGACCATATATGACAAGCTGACAGTTAACGTCATACTAAATGGTGAAAAGCTGAAAGTTTTCCCTCTACTATCAGGAACAAGAAAAGAGTGCCCACTGTCATCATCTCTATTCTATATACCACTAGAAGTCCTAGCCAGAGCAATTAGGCAAGAAAAAGTAATAGAAGGCATCTAAATTGGAAAAGAAGAAATAAAATTGTCTCTGTTTTCAGATTACATGATATTACATAGAGAACACCTTAAAGACTCCACAAACAAGCTACTGAAACTAATAAACACGTTCAGTAAAGTTGCAGGATATAAAATCAACATAGAAAAATCAGTTGTCTTTTTAGAATTAACAATGAAATATCTGAAAAAGAAATTAAGAGAACAATTCCATTTTCAATTGCATAAAATAAAATAAAATACTTAGGAATAAGTTTAACCAAGGAAATGAGAGATCTGTACACTGAAAACTATAAAACACTGATGAAAGAAATTGAAGAAGACACATATAAATGGAAATATATCCTGTGTTCATTGATTGGAAGAATTAATATTGTTAACATTTCCATGCTACCCAAGGCCATCTAAAGATTCAGTGCAATCCCTATCAAGAGTCCAATGTAAGTTTTAAGAGAAGTAGAAAAAACAATCCTAAAATTTATACGGAACCACAAAAGACCCTGATAACCAAAGCCATCTTGCACAGGAAGAACAAAGCTGGAGGTATTACATTACCTGATTTCAAAATATATTACAAAGCTATATTAATCAAAATTGTATGAGACTAGCATAAAAACAGACATGTAGATGAATAAAAGAGAACAGAGAGCCCAGAAATAAAATCCACACATTTATGGTCAATTGATTTCAAAAAAGTGCAACAACATACAATGGAGAAAGGACAGTCTCTTCCATAAATGGTGTTGGGAAAGCTGGATAGCCACAAGCAGAAGAATAAAATTGGATCCTTATCTCACACCATATACAAAAATCAACTCAAATGGATTAAAGTCTAAAACATATGATCTGAAACTATAAAAATACTGGAAGAAAACATAGGGGAAAGGCTTCTTGACATTGGTGTGTGTAATCCTTTTTTAGATAAGACCGCAAAAAGCATAGGCAATGAAAAAAGATAGTCAAATGAGGTTGTATTAAACTAAAAAGCCTCTGTATAGCAAAGGAATCAAGAAACAGTGAAGGAACAACCTATTTGATGGGGAAAATATCTGCCAACCATACATCTGATAAGGAATTAATATCCAAAATATATAGGGAACTCAAACAACTCAAGCAAGAATACAAATAACCTGATTTTAAAAAGGGCAAGAACCTGAGTAGATATTTTTCCAAAGACACCCAAATGGTCAACAGGTATATGAAAAAGTGTTCAACATCACTAATCATCAGGGAAATGCAAATCAAACCACAATGAGATATCACACCACACCTGATGGCTATTATCAAAATAATAAAAGATGAAGTGCTGACAAGAAAAGACCCCTGTGCTCTGTTGGTGAGCATGTAATGTACAGCCATTATGGAAAACAAAAACATTCAGATCACAGCAATAGATGAACCTGGAGGACATTACACTAAATGAAATAAAAGAAGCCAGGCACAGAAAGGCAAATACTACGGGACCTCACTTATATATGGAACCTAAAAAAGTCAAATTCCTAGAAGCAAGGAGTGGAATGGTGGTTGCCAGGGGTTGTGGGTGGGGTAAATAGGGAGATGTTGGTCAAAGGGAACAAAGCTGCAGAATTACCCAGGATGAATAAGTTCCGAAGACCTAATGTACAGCATGGTGACTGATATTAACGATACTGTATTGTATACTATTTGAAATTTGCTAGGGGAGTAGATCTTAAGTGTTCTCACACCACCACCCCCCAGATGGTAACTATGAGAGGAGTTGGATACGTTAGTTAGTTTGACTGTGGTAATCATTTCACAATGTATACATATTATCAAAACATCATATTGTAAACCTTAAATATATATCATTTTTGTCAATTATGCCTCAGTAAAGCTGCAGGAGGTGGGGGGAGGACTTTCCTGGTGGCGCAGTGGTTAAGAATCCACCTGCCAATGCAGGGGACAGGGGTTCAAGCCCTGGTCCAGAAGATCCCACATGCCATGGAGCAACTAAGCCCATGCGCCACAACTACTGAGCCTGCGCTCTAGAGCCCGTGAGCCACAACTACGGAGCCCACGTGCCACAACTACTGAAGCCCACATGCCACAACTACTGAAGCCCACGCGCCTAGAGCCAGTGCTCTGCAACAAGAGAAGCCACTGCAATGAGAAGCCCGTGCACTGCAATGAAGAGTAGCCCCCGCTCGCCGCAACTAGAGAAAGCCCGTGCGCAGCAATGAAGACCCAACACAGCCATTAATTAATTAATTAAATGAAAACGAAAGGAAAAAAAAAAAGCTGGGGGGAAAGCATGTTAAAGGTGCCATCAACACAACTGCAGCCTGTGTCTTTGTAATACGGGTTTCTCCAGGTTTGGAGGTGTGACCTGCTCATAATAATAGTTCAGCCCTTCTGTGGGGAGTTCAGGTCCTCAATGCCCTCCCAGGTTCTCCCTATAGGAAGTACTCCTGTTCAAGTCTATATCCAGATAGCCCTAACCTGTTAATCCTGATGCATCCTCACACGGGGCTGGAGATGTGTTCCTGCTCACCACTGCCCTTCCAGCTCTGAGTACAGGCATTTTTGGTGCCGTAGTGCCAGGCAACAGGGAGAGGTCCCCTGTCGTGCTCACTCGTGTATCTATTCCCACCGCTCCTCCCTCTGCCCCTGCAGGGATGGGCTGTAGTCGAAAGAGGGGGAAACACACAGAGACCCCAGTGATTTAAGGTCCTCCTCTTCTGAGGGCTCGAGTGCAAGTGTGGGTGATGGGAGGGGTAAAGGGTGGAAGCCAGGGCCATCTGAGTCACACTGTGGGACAGGGCGGGGCGGTGCAGGGGTCCCAGTCTCTGCAGTCATCTGAAGGCCTGGCTGGGGCTGGAGGCTCTTCAGAGACCTCAGTTCCTGGCCACACAGACTTTTTCACAAGGCTTTGTGAGTGTCTTCATGACACATCAACAGGCTTCCCCAAGTACAGCGATCCAAGAGTGAGAAAAAGGAAAAGGTCACAGCCTTTTGTGACCTAGTCCCGGAAGTGACACATTGTCACTGGAACCAAGTCACTGAGTCCAGGCCACAGTCAAAGGAAGGAGAGTTAAGCTCCACCTCTTGAAGGCAGAGCACCAAAAAAACCGTGGCCATTCCCCCACTATCTGCTCTTCTTGAGTGAGCCTGTGCTTTCCAACCTGCTCTTTCCTTCTCAGAAGGCTTCTTGGTTCCTTTTGCATCCTCGCCAGCTCTCCGCCCTGAATCTGCAGGGGGCACACAGCTGGTCCTTCTCTTGAGCTTAGCACTCTTTCTCCAACTATGTGACACTGTCGCCCAGAACCAATTCACGCCTGACACCGTCTTCCCCGTCCTGACACCCTGTGTTTTGGAAATGAGGCACACCTGAATAGCAGAAAAATGGGCCAAGTTTTCTCTCTTAGATGCCTGGAACTAAAAACTTATGAATCTGGGGTAAACAGGTCTAACTTGAGCGTGCATCAGATCACCCAGAGGACTTGCTAAAACACAGATTTCTGAGTTTCCAAGACTCAGAAGTCTTGGAAGCTGGGTGGGGATTTGCAGTTCTTATGTTTCCAGGTGCTGCTGCTGGTCCATGGACCACACTTTGAGAACCACTGGTCTAAGGGTTAAGTTAGCAAAATAAGTGTATCTTCAGTGACTGAATTATTAGGGTATACTTACTCAGATGACCGTTTTTCACAGGGAAATTTGGATTAGCTTACAACTTCCTTGGAAAATTCTACTTTGTGGCAGTCTTCTTCTGTCTCTTATCTTCTCCCTATGTTCCTGCCCTCCCTTTAAACATCGCATCCACCTTAAAAGCATACATAACCATATTTTAAGATTTCCGTTTGTAACGATATTTCAATTCATCGGAGTACAGATTCTCAGAATTGAGGCACTCTGGAAGAGGCCTGTGGTTTGCAAATTCAAAAACATATTTTGAACTGAGGTCAATTTAAAATATATATCATTACTTCTTTTTGGCCTTTCTTACATGCTCCAAATTTCTTTTACCATCCCCCCGCCCCCCCGCCTTATATATCAGTTTCAATCGTCTTTATAAAAGTGAACAGCTCTTGAATTAGGAACTTCACAAACTCAAGGCAACTGATAAGTGGTGGCATCCAATATTCAAATGACCTTCTAAAGTAATTTTCCATTTTTATTCCTGCCCTATTTCAGTCAGTCTGGGAGATTCCTGGAAAGAACATGTGCTAAAAGAATTTCCATTTCCATTTCCATTAGTAGGTGGCTCCATAAGTAGCCCATTTGTTTTATTTTTCTGTGGATCATTCTCAACCCTATTTGCCCAAGTTGAGTCACACTATCAAAGAAAGCTTAAATGGTTTATATTCAAAGAGCTCAAACTTGTTTGTCCTGGTGTGCAATTATAAACACATTTAGAGAAAAAGGAAAAGAAAGCCATACCAATATATACTATTTTTCTGTCAGTGACCTCTCTGTCTCCAGTCTATTTTTATTTAAAATGGAGTCCAGCTTTTAAAAAATAATGAATGTAAAGCGTTTACTACATAATGACTTAGAGGCAGGATCACTATGTATTAAAAGACCTACTGGGAGGCAATTTTCCAAGTTAAGGCCCCAAAGCCAAGGTCTTTGAGGAGTCCTTCCTCCCCCATGTCTGCAGGTCTCATGAACGCCATGTCCTGTTCTGGTGAGTTCCTTTACACAGGAATTTGTGGAGCAGCCTCAGCTGCACACAATAAACAAATGGAACCTAATCAAATTTTATAAGCTTTTGCACAGCAAAGGAAACCATAAACAAAATGAAAAGACAACCTACGGACTGGGAGAAAGTATTTGCAAATGATGTGATTGACAAGGGCTGAATTTCCAAAATACACAAACAGCTCATACAGCTTAATTATCAGAAAATCAAACAACCCAATCAAAAAGTAAGCAGAAGACCTAAATAGACATTTCTCCAAAGAAGACATACAGATGGCCAACAGCCACATGAAAAGATGCTCAACATCGTTAATAACTATAGAAATACAAGTCAGTGCACTCACCACTAGGGTTGAGAACTTAGGGGTCAATTTCAACCACTTTTCACAATTTCAACCACTTTTCACTTTGCACACGGAGGTCCAGTGCAGACAAATGGCTGTGAAATATGCATTAATTGGCTGTAGCCAATTTTCTCTGATGTGCCCTAACAGGAGAGAGCTGTGGCATGGATAATGCCAAGGAGTGAATAATCTAAAAATAATTTCTGTTTGGTTTGGGAAAGCAGCACGTGACTTCCCGGCCGCAGACTGGCCTGGCTAATTCAGTTTGGTTCAAATGAATGTGCCTTTTCCTGATTTTACACTGACAGCCCAGGCCTGTGCTGAGCTGTGGAAGGAAGGTGGCCAAATTAAAAGCTGGCTGTGGCCAGTTTCCCAATGGGAACAGACAAGCTGTCAAAGGCACACAGTCACTATAGGGATATGGGGACTTCTCTTACCACAGTGGGACAAAGCTAGCTCTGTGACTCCATGAGGGTTGGGGGCCAGAGGCAGAAGAGGGTGTGAAGGGAGAGGGGTTAATGGTGATCAAAGCACTCTTTTGTGCAAGGTTTCCTGCTAAGCATTTCTGTAAACACACATGCTCCAGGCAACTCTGAGTTAGGTGTTCTATTTCCTCCCCCCATTACAGAGATGAGGAAACTGAGGCTCGGAGTGGTATAACCACCAAAGCAGAGCAGGGTGGAAATTCAGGCTTATCATCCTCTGCCCAAGAGAACAGTCCCGGCCCAAAGTTGAAAAATGAGCTGTTGATGGACCTGGGTCAGATCCTTAGATTTTAAGTCTTGGTGAATGAACTTTGGCCCCTTATTTTTCAGCTCTAACAGTCTTACGGCAGCAGTAGAGAGACCTCCAGAAGTGCCCTGCGGCAGCGGAACTGACAGAGAGCCCCAGTGGAGGCTCCCTGAAACCTGTCTCTAGCATCTGTGCTGAGCCTGCATCTCCCAGGCACCATGTGGCTCCCCTCCCATGTCTGCATCCAGAAGGATGTGAAGGGGGCGGGCCCTTTCCCGGGAGACATGGATCTCGGATAGAAGCCTTGCCAAAGCTTCCGTGGACTGCGTGGCAACCAGGGTGCTCCCACCCAACCTTCCCTCCTGCCCTCCTTTCCTGGGGTCTGGTCTTCATTGCATCTGATGGCCCTCCCAGCCTTCCCAGCCCCTCCCATTTCCTCTCACATAGATGTTTCCCTTAATAAAATTCTCACGTTTAATCCCATCTTGCCATCTGCTTCTCAAAGGACCTGGAATGAAGTAATGCCTCTCCCCACTGGTGCCCCAGCCATGCACACATCACCGTGGGTGGAAGAGGGAGCAAAGGAGGTCACCTTCTGCTGATTCACCTGGGGACCCTGGCCTGAGATTCTGAAAGTGCAGATGACAGAGGCAATATGTTTGCCTTCGTCACTGGTCTCAGTGCCATGAAGGAAGGAAGTCGAAGTGGCAAGTAATTGACTAGCACTCCCATTTGCCCTAATTCAACTGCCAAGAAGTCACTTTTTGTTGCAGGTGACCACAAGCACAAACAACAGTTTGGATTTTTTCCCCCATCTTGTTAGGTCCCTTGGGGAAGATATTCAAGCACTGCACCCTCAGTAACTCCTTGTGGGGAGATTTTCTTGCCATCTTTTGCTCCCCGTGAAGGAAGAGAGCACATAAACGATATCCTGATTCTAAAACACCTAGAAGGAAGTGGTCCACGGTCATCAGTATCATTTAGCATTGTTCTGGAAGTACTAGCCAATGCTACCAGATGAGAGAAAGGAAGAAGAGGTTAGAGAGAATTCATTAAGGTACAGAATTAGTATACGAAATATGCAAACAATAGCCAAATATAAATATAGTGGAAGATAAGAACTTATTTACAATAGTGACAAAACAGAATAATGTCTACGAACAAGTTTAACAAAAGTTGTGTAGTGCCAATAGGATGAGAGTTTTAAAACTCCACGGAGGAACAGAAAAAATACTTTAATAAATTCAATGATACCTTATTCTTGAATAGAAATAAAAGTTTAAGACCCAATTATCCAAATATTCATATTTAATACAATATTTAATACATATCCATTTAACGCCACTCTGTATTAACCACATCTTATTTTCTGTAATGCTGATGCTTTGACACCTGGGCCTTGCTGACCCCAGGGACTGCCCCTCCCAGGTTAGCTAGTTGGCAAACTCTCTTTTTATATGCAAATCAACCCTGAGCCCATGATCCCAACCTCCCTCTTTATCGTGCTCTGCATTGGGCTCTCACATTCCAGGCCTCTTATCTCCCTGTCCTAATCACCACAGGGTCAGGTACCAGATGCCTGGGGCAGCCCCTGCATCCTGGAGCCCATGGATATTGTTCAAACTAGCCAATCCTAAACCTGCTTAATCTGCCTCACCTGTTTCTTTCCAAGGAAAGCACGGTAAAGGCTTCAGCTCTAAGTTGCCTCTTTCTCTGTGCCCGGAGAACACCTTCACCCTTTCCCCGTGCAGCCCTGCACGGTGTGGGACCCTCTCCCCTCCAGAACTGTAAGAAACTATCTTTTCTTGGCAATCGTCTCCTGATCTGTCGGCCTTGCTGAATGTGAAGTCCTTCTATTAATGCACTAAATTTTAAAATGTACTCCAAAGAAAATACTAGATTTTTTTGTGCTACTAGAGTTAATACAGAAAAGTAATCAAATGAAGATAAGCATGAAAGCTCTGAAGAAGAATGATGTAGGCAGAGTGGTGGGGAGAGGGCACAGCTGGACGGTGGACAAAGGGCGGGGGGCGAGAACGGCACTATGAGTTATGAAATGGAGTTAGGAGTGTAGTGGATGTAAGTTTCAGTGCACAGCACTCAAGTGTGAAAGAAATACTTATTTCCAGTAACTCAACTTTACTTTTGACCTCCATTTGGAGGAGGAACTTGGCCCAGTTCCATCAGGGCCTCAAGGCCCAGACCCCAGCCCTACACGGCTCTAAGGACGGTGGGGCTTGTCTAACCCAGGCACCAGGGCTGGGCTTTGATCCTCCGTGGCTCACCTTTCCACGCTGCACCCTCAGAATTGTTTGTTGCGGCTTTTTGTGATATAAACCCCCCGGGGTTGCCACCCCTGCAAGTAAATGTCCGTGATGTATATATAACTATATACACTTAGCAATATGTAGATTCTTCAAGGGGGAGCCCACAGAGGAGCTTGCCAGAGCAGGAGGAGGCAGGCCCTGGAAGATGAGGGGTGAGTAGTGAAGAAGGTACACGCAGGGTGCTGTAGGAGGGCTGAGAGAGAGGACAACTTCACGCAAGAGGTGACAATATGGCTGATACCACATGGCAAACGGCGGGGAGCACACAGAGCTCAGGCTAGGGTGAAAGCGGGTCTGATTTCCTGAGCCCTCCCTGACCACTGGGGTGAGGAGGCAGTGCCTGGGAACACGCTGGGACCAGAGAATGAGCCTCAGGACGAACCAGGTAGCTGCAGACTAAGCACCCCGCAGAGCTGGCTCCAGTGACCCCTGGGAGGAAGATCACGGATGATGCCATCTCTGGATATTTCCAGGCCTGAGTCAAAATTGAAAGTGTTCCCTTCAAACTTTGAAACTGGAGATCCAGGGGTTTCTAGCTGTGCCTTTTCTCTCCACTCCCTAACTGCAGGGGTAACCACACAACCTGGATTTACCATGGGTTCACTGACCAGCTAGCCTCTCTCCTAGAAGAAAAGGCCTTGGAGGGGAGGGATGATCCAAGATAATCCAGTGAAAACCAGAGGCTTAGGCAGCCTTGCCTGTCAGATCTGAACCCAAGGTGTACTTTAATCTGCACCTTACCTTTGGGAGGATTTCACAGGATCTTCAATTTCCTTTATCCACATTACTCCATTATTCAGATGAGCAGCAGCAAATGCAACCAGAAGACACCAGATGATTCAAACTTCATCTGTATACATTTCACTCTCCACAGCAGTCAGCAGAGTCAGTTTTACCATAGCTTCTCAGTCATAATTCCCATCTGGAATTTAATTGGTTTCCAACTTTCTTAATACACTCATATGCAATTCCATCCTAGTCACTCTAAGTTTGCATTTATCAATACTATAATCATGTGCCACTTCTTCATGGCAGTGCACTGCCTCCCCACTGCCTAGAGAAGTGTCTTAAAAACAGTAAAGGAGGGGCCTCCCTGGTGGCGCAGTGGTTGGGAGTCCGCCTGCCGATGCAGGGGATACGGGTTCGTGCCCCGGTCTGGGAGGATCCCATATGCCGCGGAGCGGCTGGGCCCGTGAGCCGTGGCCGCTGGGCCTGCGCATCCGGAGCCTGTGCTCCGCAACGGGAGAGGCCACAACAGTGAGAGGCCCGCATACCGCAAAAAAAAAAAAAAAAAAAAAAAAAAAAAAAAACAGTAAAGGAAGTTGGTGCAGCCGCTATGGGAAACAGTACGGAGGTTCCTCAAAAAACTAAAAATAGAACTACCATACAATCCAGCAATTCCACTTCTGGGTATTTATCCAAAGAAAATAAAAACATTAATTCAAAAAGATATATGCACCCCTATGTTCATTGCAGAATTATTTACAATAGCCAAGGTATGGAAACAACCTCAATGTCCATTCATAGATGACTGGATAAAGAAGATATGGTGTTAATATATATAATATACTACTACTCAGCCATACAAAGCATGAAATCTTGCCATTTGCAGCAACATGGATAGATCTGGAGGGTGGTATGCTAAGTAAGTCAAACAGAGAAAAACAAATACTGTATGATTTTGCTTACATGTGGAATCTAAAAAACAAAACAAATGAATAAACAAAATAAAACAGACTCATAGGTACAGAGAATAAACTGGTGGCTGCCAGAAGGAAGGAGGGTGGAAGGATAGATGAAATAGGGGACAAGGTTTAAGAGGTAAAAACTTCCAGCTATAAAATAAATAAGTCATGAGGATGTAATGTACACATAGGGAACATAATCACTAATATTGTAACAACTTTGTATGGTGACAGATGGTAACTGGTCTTATTGTGGTGACCATTTCATAATGTATAAAAATATCAAATCATCATGTTGTACACCTGAAACTAATACAATATTGTATGTTTCTTATAATTCAGTTGAAAGTAGTAAAAGAACAAATACATTTTTGGCAGCAATATTATTTTCATTTTCCTTTGGTGTTCAAAATCCTATTATTTCTTTGTAACAGATCTGAGACCTTTTTCCCTAAGGAAAACATACTCAAGTGACATAATAAGCTGAGCTACTTCAGAGGTGCATATGTGAAATAACCATAGAAAATATCCACTGAGCTATTTCCAAACATCATGAATTCTCATTCAGCTATTACCCAGTGAGTAGGTGGCTGTTTAAGGAAATAAAAACACACAGCCCGTCTTCCAGGAAATGACTCATCTATTTGGGAAATAAGACCCATTACTTGCAAAGTGAAACCACACTGTTAAATAGGACACAATTCCAGCCAACATTCTCCTCTTCTCTAAAGTTGTATCTTCCTAAAACACAATGGCATTTATTGAGTGCCTTCTATATACCTGGCACTGGGCTTCTGGATAACTTCTTGAACCCCCAGACAACCCCATGAAGTATGAAAGGTTTGGGAAAGAATACAGTAGAGGAACTAACCTGATAAGTCATTTCCAAGCCTGAATTCTCAGCGTTCCTAAATTAAGAAAACAACCATAATCTTTCAAAGTTCAGTTTTTATGAGGCACTTGAGTATTCAACATACTAGGATCACGTAAGAATGTTCCTTATTAAACTAGGGGATACAAAATATTTACCAAGTAAACTTTGACTATCAACCAACAGATTCATTTTAGAGGGGCTTATTCAATATCTCATCCTTCTAAGGAAAGATCCCATTTATAAAGCAGGCAGTCAGGGGACAGTACTCCTGGACTAATATGATCTTTGTTCAGACTGACCTCTGCTGGTCAGTCTATTAACCTGCCATTTTTTTTTCTCTCTTGAGATAATATGACTAGAGAAGGAGCCTTTTCCCCAAATTACATCTAGTACCCAGATTTATATAGTTCAACTCACAAATATTCATCAAGCCCTCAACCTTTCAGCAAAATCTTACATAGCACTTGGCCACCAGAGGCCAGCGTCCACAGGCAGAGTAGGACACTGATGAGATTACATAAGCCGCCCACTCTCTGCCCTCCTTGGATATTCCCTACGCTCTTCTGCAGCCCAGGCTCTCTAGTCTGTATCTCAGAACTACATAACAGGACCTGCCAGGGGGCCTGATCTCAAGGGCCTGTCAGGCAAAGCCACAGCTCCCTGCAAGGATCTCCTGGGTTCACACCTCGAAGCTGGAGTCCAAGACACTGTGGAGGTCACTCAGGCCCCTAACTAGCCAACGGATATAAGTCTGATGTGTACGATACAGTCAAACTAGCTGAACTTGGATATAAAGTCCTATACTCCAGCTCATATATAAAACTGCAGATAATAAACAAGAATGACCCTGAAAATAAGTGATACTTTTCCATTTCTAGTATTTTCTTAAAACAATGTCTGTTTCTGGTAATACAATTACATAATTATTTTTACTTTAAAATCTTATAAAAGTAGGAGAAACATAAGAGGGAAATAAAAATTACTTAAATCCCATCACCAAGTTACATTAAAATTTTGGTTTATTTTGTGCCCACCTTTTTTCTCTTTGTATGTATTTGTGTATGAGTAAAGATGTATATCCTGACCTGGACCCATCCATTTTTGTAGCTGTGATTACTTCTCCATTAATAAATATTCATTCTTTAACACAATTTTTATTTTATGATGTTGACAGATCATAATTTACATAACCAATGTCTTATTATTAAACATTGTGGTTGTTCCTAAATAAAACTATGCTGAATGGCCTTATATATAAATATTTGACCAAATGTTTTATTACTTCTTTAAAATACATTCTTGAAATAAGCCCACTGGGTCAAAAGTTATGGGGTATGAACATTTTATGATTGCAAATACAAGCAATGCTAGAATTCCTCTATGGAATTTGTACCAATTTCATCTTCCGCCCCAGCACAGCACTCCTCTCCTCACTTCACCCTCACCAAACGCTGAAAATTATAATTTAAAGAGTGCTTTGCTAAGTGTCTGGAGTAAAAAAAAAGGGTTTTCTATTTAACTTACGTACTCATTTGTATTCATACTCATACTTTTATTGATCATTTGTGTTTTTCTGTTAATTATGCATTCATGCCCTTTCCCCAGTTTTCTACTAGTGCATTAATATTTTTCTTATTTATAAGAGTTCTTTACATACTAAGGCTGTTGATTCTGTTGGTCTCAATGTGGTACACATAAACTAAGGTTGATAATCCAAATATACCCTGAAATTATTAGTTTGGGTGTGGTGTGACTTCTCCTTTGGCTTAATAAATTCTTTCCTGAAAAACAAAACAAAACAAAAACCCAACTCATAAGATGTAGAACAAGCCCCATTAAATACTGGGTAGACTAAGGTTGGGTAGACTAAGGTATGAAGTGGTCAATGGATAAACTATGAAGGAGAGATAGTCTAGGTACTCCAACTTACTGAACATGCCTCTACATTGCATAGTTCTTGAAGCTTTTTTCTTCGAAGATATTATTAAAAGATATGTGACTTTAAGAATGGATTTACTTAAAAGAATACTGATGTGTCATTCAATAAACCAGTTATGATGCTATTTAATAAACCCCTCTTTCATCTGTAAATGATTATTTCTGTGGTAGAATACTGGTATCTTTTTATGTTTTTAATCAATTCCTGCACTATAAAATGTCACTTAGAAATGTTTTTATTTTTCTTTGCAGAACAATTTTAACATTATAGTAATTTTGCTGTGGAAAATAAAATTCCATCTTACAGGAAAGAGAAACCTCCTCAAGTCACTCATTGGCATCTTTATTTACATATTAGAGCGGGTCAGCCAGTGAAAATCCTAGTAAAAGAAAAGACAACAAACATTCAGTCAAAAGAAATAACTGTGTCAAACTATATCCTGTTTTGCTTGCTCTAAAATCTAGAAGCCCCACTATAGCCACACTAGCCACTGTGGTGGTAAAGTGAAATTTGTCTTTGGTCTAGAGCTTTTCCCAAAAAGGAGCTAAAAATCCATTAGTGAATCTTGCTGTCTTGTCCTACAAAACAACCTAACATCACTTTCTGGATCTTCCCCCATTAACAGTAATCAGGGCACAAAAAACCTAGAGTCTGAAAGAACCAGAAGTACATGCAAAAGAAGAGAGGAATTTACAAAACAGAAGTAGAGTCACAGATGTAGAAAAAAAACTTATGGTTACCAATGGGGAAAAGGGGGAGAGGGATAAACTGGGAGAATGGAACTGACATATATACACACTATTATATATAAAATAGATAACTAATAAGAACCTACTGTATAGCACAGGGAACTCTACTCAATACTCTGTAATGTACTATATGGGAACAGAATCTAAAAAAGAGTGGATATAACTGATTCACTTTGCTGTACAGTAGAAACTAACACAACATTGTAAATCAACTATACTCTAAAAAAAAATTAATTAAAAAAAAAACAAAAGAGAGAGAGGGGATGAAGGAGGCCCAAAGAGGACCGCAAGCTCCCAAGTCTAAGAAGAACTTGAGGAGAAAAAGCAGTGCATGGAAGCCTTGCCCAGGACTAAAACCATCCTACCCATGTGGCCTGGACACAGGCAACTGCAGAGATTAGGTCTTCCCTGTATTTATAGCAGGAAGCAGCCAGCTACACCATGTATTGATGACAAATGGTAACCACTAGTTTGTTCTCTATATCTGTGAGTCTGTTTCTCTTCTGTTATATTCATTTTATTTTAGATTCCACATATAAGTGATAATATACAGTGTTTTTCTTTCTTTGTCTGACTTATTTCACTAAGCATAATATCCTCTAGGTCCATCTGTGTTGTTGCAGATCATGGAATTTCCTTCTTTTTATGACTGAGTAATATTCCATTGTATATCTATACCACATCTTCTTTATCCATTCCTCTGTCGATGGACACTTAGCTTGCTTCCATATCTTGGATATCGTAAATAACGTTGCTATGAACACTAGGGTGCATGTATCTTTTCAGACTCACAGATACAGACAACAAATTAGTGGTCACCAGTGGGGAGAGGGATTGGGGGAGGGACAAGATACGGGTATGAGATTAAGAGAACCAAATTACTATGTATAAAATAAATAAGCTACAAGGATATATTGCACAGCACAGAGAATATAGCCAATATTTTATAATAACTTTATGAATAATTTTATAAAAGTGTAATGTATAAAAATATTGAATCACTATGTTGTACACCTAAAACTAACATGATATTGCAAAATCAACTATACTTCATTTTTAAAAAATGACAAATGGTAATGGACACACAATCAATCAATGAAAAATAAACAGCTTAGAAACTGTAATATATGGGGAATTCTACTGGAATGAAGATAAATAATGTTGAAGTGGTAGATGCAAAAAATACAAGGATAATCCTCATGGAATTACACAAGAGGAAATAAGAACTTGTATTCTCCAGCAATAGCCCCCAAATTCATAGAGAATTCAGAGAATAGACCGTTAGAATGATCTGCTGATCATTTAGAAAGGCATTAGCAAAGAAGGGACAATCAATTAGGGCCCTTCTGTGACTAACACAGGTCTCAAGTCTATTTTGTCTGTGTGTTCTGAATGTGCTTACCAAGCCCCTTGTGGCTTTAGTTTCCTTAGTGCTCTGATGCCCTGATGCCAGGAGAGGGCATCATGGTTGCAAAACTGACATCCCAGCTATTGAAAAGCATATACTCAGCTACAGATAAAATGACATGCAATTTTTTTTTTTTTTTTTTTTTCTGTACGCGGGCCTCTCACTGCTGTGGCCTCTCCCGTTGCGGAGCACAGGCTCCGGACACACAGGCTCCGCGGCCATGGCTCGCGGGCCCAGCCGCTCCGCGGCATGTGGGATCTTCTGGGATCGGGGCACGAACCCGTGTCCCCTGCATCGGCAGGCGGACTCTCAACCACTGCGCCACCAGGGAAGCCCATGACATGCAATTTTAAAACCTATCTATTGGGTGTCTAGCTTGCAGAAATCATTTCAACAAATCGTTATTTTTTTTCAAGGCAGTCAGTAAACCCACAAAGGTACTGAGTAGGTCCTGAAGGTTGTTAATCCTACCTGAAAACAGTCTGCCTGCTTGCTCCACATACATCCCTGCTAATGCCACCTACCCCATCACCTTTCTGGCCTAGCCTTTCTGTGCTCACCATCCCCATCACCATGCTTCTTCTTAAGTATCTCTTCTCTCTGCTATGAGAAGAGCCTACAAGAGGCTATGCCAAAGCCTCTCTCTTTCTCTCTTTCTAAATTTTAATTGAAGTATAATAGACATACAACCTTATATTAGTTTCAGGTATACAACATAATGATTTGATATTTGTACACATCGAGAAATGATCACTACAATAAACCTAGTTAACAGCCATCACCATATATAGTCACAGAAATTTTTCTTGTAATGAGAACTTTTAGTATCTACTGTCTTAGCAACTTCCAAATATGCAACACAGTATTATTAACTACAGTCACCATGCTGTGCATTACAACTCCAATGACTTTATTTTATAATTGGAAACTTATACCTTTTGACCCCCATCACCCATTTTGCCCACTCCCCACCCCCAACTCTGGCAACCAACAATCTGTTTTCTGTATCTATGAGCTTGGTTGTTTTGTTTGTTCTAGGTTCCATAAGAGAGATTATATGATACTTGTCTTTCTCTGTCTGACTTAAGTCATACAGCATAACGCCCTCAAGGCCCATCCACGTTGTTGCAATGCTAAGATTTCATTCTTTTTTTATGGCTAAATAATAATCCATTGCGTATATATACACCACATTTCCTTTATCCAGTCATCCACTGTAGACTGTTTCATATCTTGGCTACTATAAATAATGCTGCAATAAACAAGGAACTCTTTTAGAGTTAGTGTTATTTTCTTCCCATAAATACACAGAAGTGGAATTGCTGGATAACATGGTAGTTTTACATTTAATTTTTTGAGGAAACTCCATATTGCTTTCCATAATGGCTGCATGTATTTATATTGCCACCAAGAGGGCACAAGGATTCCCCTTTTCTCTACATCCTTGCCAACACTTATTTCTTGTCTTTTGATAACAGCCATTCTAACATGTGTGAGGTGATACCTCATTGTGGTTTTGATTTGCATTTCCCTGATGATTAGTGAGCATCTTTTCATGTACCTGTTGACCATCTGTATGTCTTCTTTGGAAAAATGTCTATTCATATTTTCTGCCCATTTTATTTATTTATTTATTTATTTATTTATTTTGCGGTATGCGGGCCTCTCACTGTTGTGGCCTCCCCCGTTGCGGAGCACAGGCTCCGGACGCGCAGGCTCCGGACGCGCAGGCTCAGCGGCCATGGCTCACGGGCCCAGCCGCTCCGCGGCATATGGGATCCTCCCAGACCGGGGCACGAACCCGTATCCCCTGCATCGGCAGGCGGACTCTCAACCACTTGCGCCACCAGGGAGGCCCTTCTGCCCATTTTTTAATTGGATTGTTTCTTGCTATTGAGTTAAATGAGTTCTTTCTATTTTTTGATATTAACCCCGTATCAGACAATATGATTTCAAATATTTTCTCCCATTCAATAGGTTGCCTTTTTGTTTTGTTGATGATTCCCTTTACTGTGCAGAAGCTTTTTAGTTTGAGGTAGTCCCACTTTATTTTTGCTTATGTTGCCTTAGCTTTTGTGTCAAATTCAAAAAATTATCTTCAAGACCAGCGTCAAGGAGCTTATTGTCAGTTTTCCTCTAGGAATTTTATGGTTTCAGGTCTTATATTCAAATCTTTCATCCATTTTGAGTTAATTATTGTGTATAGTGTAAGATCGTGGTCGAGTTTCATTCTTTTGCATGTGGCTGCCTAGTTTTCTCAACACCATTTACTGAAGAGACTGTCCTTACCCCACTGTATATTCTTTTCTCATTTGTCATAAATTAATTGATCATATATGCA
This sequence comes from Mesoplodon densirostris, assembly GCF_025265405.1. Taxonomy (NCBI): domain Eukaryota; kingdom Metazoa; phylum Chordata; class Mammalia; order Artiodactyla; family Ziphiidae; genus Mesoplodon; species Mesoplodon densirostris. The sequence goes on from NC_082665.1 coordinate 122,467,931, forward strand.
TGGCTTTATTTCTGGGGTCTCTATTCTGTTCTAGTGATCTATGTGTCTGTTTTAATGCCAATACCATATTGTTTTGATTAATAAAATCTTGTAATATATTTTGAAATCAAGTAATTTAATACCTCCAGCTTTGTTCTTTCTAAGATTGCTCTAATTTGAGGTCTTTTGTGGTTCCACACAAATTTTAGGATTGTTTGTTCTATTTCTGTGAAAAATGCCATTAAAATTCTGATAAGAGGGCTTCCCTGGTGGCGCAGTGGTTGGGAGTCCACCTGCCGATGCAGGGGATGCGGGTTCTTGCCCCAGTCCGGGAAGTTCCCACATGCCGCGGAGTGGCTGGGCCCGTGAGCCATGGGCTCATGCACATCTGGAGCCTGTGCTCTGCAATGGGAGAGGCCACAACAGTGAGAGGCCCACGTACTGCCAAAAAAAAAAAAAAATTCTGATAAGAGATTGCACTGAATCTGCATATTGCTTTGGGTAGTACGGACAGCTTAACAATATGAATTCTTCCAATCCGAGAGCATGGAATAGTTTCCATTTCTTTGTGCCTTCTTCAGTTTTTTTCATTAATGTCTTACAGTTTTCAGTGTACAGATCTTTCATCTCCTTGGTTAAATTTATTCCTAGGTATTTTATTCTTTTTGATGCAGTTGTAAATGAGATAGTTTTAATTTCTCTGATAGTTTGTTGTTACTGTATAGAAACACAACAGAACTCTGTGTTAATTTTGTATCCTACAACTTTACTGAATTTATTATAATAGTTTTTCAGTGGAGTTTTTAGGGTTTTCTATATATAATGTCACACCATCTGCAAATAGTAACACTTCTACTTCTTTGCTTCCAATTTGGATGCTTTTCATTTCTTTTTCTTGCTTAATTGCTCTGGATAGGACCTCTAATACCATGTTGAATAAAAGTGGTAAGACTGAGCATCCTTGTCTTGGTCCTGATCTTAGAGGAAGCTCTAGCTTTTCACTGTTAAATATGATCTTAGCTGTGGGCTTGTGACACATGACCTTGATTATGTTGAGGTATGTTCCCTCTATAACCACTTTGTTGAGATTTTTTTGTCATAAATAGAATTCACCAATGAAGCCATCTGGTCCTGAACTTTTGTTTGAGAGGTTCTGATTATTGATTCAATCTCCTAACTTGTAATCGGTCTGTTCAGATTTTCTATTTCTTCATGACTCAGTCTTGGTAGGTTATATGTTTCTAGGAATTTATCCATTTATTCTAGGTTGTCAAATTTATTGGTATATAATTATTCATAGTAGTCTATGAAATTTTATATTTCCATGGTATCAGTTGTAATGGTTCATCTTTCATTTCTGATTTTATTTGAGTCCTCTCTCTTTTTTTCTTGGTGAGTCTAGCTAAAGCTTTGTCAATTTTATCTTTTTAAAGAATCAGCTCTTAGGTCCAGTGGTCTTTTCTATTGTCTTTTTAGGCTCTATTTCATTTATTTGTGCTCTGATCTTTGTTATTTCCTTCCTTCTACTAACTTTGGGCTTTGTTTTTTTCCTAGTTCCCTCAGGTGTAAAGTTAGGTTGTTTGATTTTTGTTGTTGTTGTTTTTTGAGGTAGGCTTTTACTGCTATGAACCTCCTGCTTAGAACTGCTTCTGCTGTGTCCCATAAATTTTGATATGTTGTATTTCCATTTTCATTTATCTCAAAGACATTAAAAAATTTTTCTTTTGATTTCTTCTTCGACCCCTTGGTTGTTCAGTGGCATGCTGTTTTATCTCCACATATTTGTGAATTTTCTAGTTTTCTTCTTGTAATTCATTTCTAGTTTCACACCACTGTGGTTGGAAAAGATGCTTTTAATCTTCTTAAATATATGAAGATTTGTTTTGTGGCCTAACATATGATCTATCTTGGAGAACATTCCATGTGCACTTGAAGAATGTGTATTCTGCTGCTTTTGGATGGAATGTTCTGAGTATATCTGTTAAGGCCATCTGTTCTAATGTGTCATTTAAGGCTGATGTTTCCTAACTGATTTTCTGTCTGGATGAGCTATCCATTGATGTAAATGGGTATTAAAGTCTCCTACTATTATTGTATTGCTGTCTATTTCTCCTTTTAGGTCTGTTAATATTTGCGTATATATATGCACTCCTATGTTGTGTGCATAAATATTTACAAATGTTATGTCCTATTGTTTGGACTGACCCCTTTATCATTGTGCAATGCCCTTCTTTGTCCCTTATTACAGTCTTTGTTTTAAAGTCTATTTTATCTGATATAAGTATAGTTACCCCAGCTTTCTTTTGATTTCCAATTGTATGAATTATCTTTTTCCATCTCTTCACTTTCAGTCTCTTTGTGTCCTTATATCTGAAGTGAGTCTCTTATAGGCAGCATATAGATGTGCCTTATTTTTATCCATTCAGCCACTCTATTTATTTTGATTTTTTTTTTTTCCGGTACGTGGGCCTCTCACTGTTGTGGACTCTCCCGTTGTGGAGCACAGGCTCTGGACGTGCAGGCTCAGTGGCCATGACCCACGGACCCAGCTGCTCCGCGGCATGTGGGATCCTCCCAGACCGTGGTGCGAACCCGTGTCCCCTGCGTCGGCAGGCAGACTCTCAACCACAGCGCCACCAGGGAAGCCCCACTCTATTTATTTTGATTCAAGAATCTAATCCATTAATACTTGAAGTTATTATTGATAGGTAGGTACTTATTGCCATTTTGCTGTTTTCTGGCTGTTGTGTAGTTCCCCTTTGTTCCTTTCATCAACGTCCTTGATATGTCTTATAGAAACAGAATTTCAGTAGAATTCTATATATTTCATAGTTTCCAAATTAATTTATATTTCATTGATTGTCCAGGTATCCATTCTGCCCATTTATCCACTGTCTTGTTCAAAAAAGAAAAACATCTAACAGCAGATACATGTATAAAGAACCAAGACAAAAACTACTTGAAAAAAAGTAAAACACTGAAAACAGCAGCTGATATGCAAGGTGCAGGCATGGAGGCCAGGTATATAAGAGAAAGCAAAAGTAGTTGGACCAGAATCAGAGTACAAAATATGAAAAGCAACTTAATCTGGGATGGGAAAGGAACATACTACACACTTTGTCATTTATTTTACTGCTATAGTCTACACCGTAGTTTTGCTTTAGAGGCCAAAGCAACTAACTCTGAATATAACTGCATAAGTTACCATTGTGCTTCCTCCTCCACTCTCTGTCTTCCAGCCACTTTGGCTTTCTTTCAATTCCTTGGACTTGCCGTGCTCCCTCCTGCCAAAGAGCCTTTGCACATCTTTTCCCTTGCTTCTTTGCTGAGTTTGTCCCTACTTATCCTTCAGCTCTCAGTTTAAGCATCACTTCTGAGAAGTCCTCCTGGTGACTCAAATATAAATCGAATTCCTTTGTGGGGTTTTTTGTTTGTTTAAATTTATTTTATTGAAGTATAGTTGATTTACAATGTTGCGTTAATTTCTGCTATACAGCAAAGTGATTCAGTTATATATGTGTGTGTGTGTATACACACACACATTCTTTTTCATATTCTTTCCCATTATGGTTTATAATAGAATTGTGAATATAGTTTCCTGTGTTATACAGTAGGACCTTGTTGTTTACCCATTTTATATATAATAGTTTGCACCTGCTAATCCTAAACTCCCAATCCATCCCTCCCCCACTCCCTCTCCACCTTGGCAACCTTAAGTCTGTTCTCTATATCTATCTGTTTCTGTTTCGTAGATAAGTTCATTTGTCATATTTTAGATTCCACATACGAGTGATATCATATGGTATTTGTCTTTCACTTTCTTACTTCACTTAGTATGATACTATCTAGGTCCATCCATGTTGCTGCAAATGGCATTATTTCATCCTTTTTTATGGCTGAGTAGTATTCCACTGTATGTATATATATATATATATATATATATATATATATATATATATATATATATATATATACATACACACACTACATCTTCATCTGTCATTGGACATTTAGGATGCTTCCATGTCTTGGCTGCTGTAAATAGTGCTGCAGTGAACACTGAGGTGCGTGTATCTTTTCAAATTATGGTTTTCTCCACATATAAGCCCAGCAGCAGGACTGCTAGATCATGTGGCAAATCTGTTTTTAGTTTTTTGAGGAACCTGCATACTATTTTCCACAGTATGGAAATTTACATTCCCATCAACAGTGTAGGAGGGTTCCCTTTCTCCACACACCTCTTGGGTTCCTTTGCTTCACGTTCATTCAGAACTGGGTTTCTTTTCTTCAGAGGAATTGCCTCACTCTATTGTGATACATTCAGTTGAGAGGTGAGTGGACTGCACTCTCCTACTGGACAGTAAACTCCATGAGGTGAGGGCCGAGCCTGGTTTGCTCACTATGCTATTCTTAGCACCTGACACAGCACACCTAACACATACCTCGACAAATATTCATTGAACAAACAAATGAAAGTGACAAGCTCAGAAACAGTTTAGACAGAACTCAGTAAATGATAGGGTGTTCTATTTGGTAGATACTTTTGGGGGTGGGAGGGGAGATGCATTTCTGCTTTCTGCTTAGCAATCATCTTTACCTGGGCTTTCCGCGTGGCTTGCGGCTCAATCATGATGTTGATAAGAGAGGGTTTAGTTGTGTCTTCCAGGCTCTGCCTCAGGGATTTCTGGAGTTCTTCTGGTGTTTGTACAAAATACCCTTTGCCTCCAAATGCAATCATGACATGCTCGTAATGTGAGTGTGGCAGAAGACACATTGGAGGGGCCCTGAAAAAGAATGTCACAAGTCAATAGAAAAAGTTCTCTAAAATAATTTGTGGAAAAATTTCGTCTAAAATGAAAGGCATGCCTTAACGTAAACTGAGATGCCAGTACATTAAACTTTCCATACATTTTTTTTGTATGTATAGCAATGTCCAATAGAACTTTCCGTGATGATGGAAATTTTTATATCTGTGCTGCCCAGTATAGTAGTTACTAGTGACCTGCTGTGGTGAGCACTTGAAATGTGACTAGTTAAAAAGCGGAAGTGAATTTTTAATTTAACTTAAACAGCCACATGTGGCTAGTGGCTACTATACTGGGCAGTGACGTCTACACCATCAACTATTATGAATCCCCCCTCCAAAAAAAAGAGGAAAAAAGGAATGGTTACTACAAAACAGCAAATAACAACAATACAACAAACAGAGTCAGCGAGGCATAGCAAACATACCCACACCTGCTCCCCTGAGGATGACTAACAGATTCACAACTTCTTCATCCCACAGCCAGCCACAATACTGTCTCAGTTTGGCTCTGTCATCAAATGACCAAGATTTAGCTAAGCGGTAAAAAGAAGGAAGGCCTCTATATCATAAACAATATGTAAACATCTATATTCCTACATGGTGTAGTAGGAATAGTAAGACTGGTAGCATTTGCAATAAGTCTTTTCATTAACAAGGCTTAGACATGAAACTCATTCACCCGAGCCTTCAGTGGCTCCCTGATCATAAACTATTCATTGAAGTGCCAGCCAAGGATGGTTGTGCAAAAAGGAACCATGCAGACAAGGTTTCTGTCCTTTAGAGCAGCTGACCATGAAAACAAGGAATACTGACACCACAGAAGCAGCTTTCCAGTATAGCAGACTTTTAAAAGAGAGATTAAAATAGATGAGAAAACATAAATATACACTGTTCTGGGTTACTTACACTGTAGTAGCATCTCCAAATTTTAACATTTCCTTCCAAGTATCTGCATCAAAACCTTGGTAAATTCCATTATTATTCACCACCAAAAGTATGATTGGCAAGTTGTACCTAAAATTGAGAGCAAAATATAAAGGAAATCATTTTTCATTCTGAAGCAATTTCTTTTCATTGGATTGAAATTTTAACTTGAAAATGGATACTTTTCTATAAGCTTTTTTGTAATATTAGGGTAAGACCAAAAATTAAGCATTTGTTATCCTAATAAAGACTTATCAAATTATTAACAGAAACATCATGGAGCAGTAGAAAGAATGCAAGGTTAGTGGTTGGCAGACCTGGTCCCACCACTATGCAGCTATGGACCTCAGGCAAATGACTGAGCTTTTCTGACCCTTGGTTTTCACAGATCTGGGAGTTAATAAGAATGACACCTTCCATACTTAATTCCCTCTGAAGCACTTATTCCTCACAACTGTCCTATAAGGTAGGAACTAGTACGACTCCTATCCCTACTTTAGAGGAGACTTAAGTTTGGTTAAGAGAATTAACCCTAGTCATCTGGGTCTGATGTGGTCAAGCCAGTATTTAAATCCAGGCCAACTGACCCAGAGGCCGTTCTTTTAACTACCAAGCTCTGTTATCTCCCTGAAGAAAACAAGCTTTTATCAGACGAGAACTTTTTTTTCAGTGACCTAAAAACTACTCCCCAATTTTGCAGGTTTTGGGCATATGGTAGAGAGATCATGAACATGCTGTCCTGGATGAGACAGACCCCAGGATATTTATACTAGTATTCTCAGGACACAGCACAGTGCCGTGCACGGGGCACCTGGCACATGGTGAATGCTTGGTAACTATTTGTCAGGCAAGTGGGTCTTGGGTATAATTTTTCATATTTTGGAGAAAGAAATGCTGACTCAGGATGCTGTTTTACCTGCAGATGGTTTCCACTTCCATGCCAGAAAATCCAAATGCACTGTCTCCTTCCACACAGATGACCCGCTGCCCTGGGTTTCTATCTTTAGCCACTAGAGCAGATGCAATGGCAAATCCCAAACCGACTCCCATTGTTCCAAAAGTACCAGCGTCAAGCCTGTTGGGGAATAGAGCTAAAATGAAACCCTCTGGGGCATATCACAGATGGTGGAGTTGGCACAAAATCTAGTCATTTTTACATGGCTCATGGAAAAATAAAGAACAATAAAACATTCTCCTTAATATTAAGTTTTTAGACTGTGAGGAACTAATTTGTTAAGGATAAGCAAATGAATGGGAGAAATCACTCATGATTTCTTGGAAGCCTGTGAGTATCTCCTCTGAACACTGAGTATACAAATTACCATTATGATCTCAGGACATACCAAGCATAGATATGCTACAAAACGTCACCTACGCATACTTTTATGAAGTATGTCCTTACAATGGTTGCGTATAATTTTCTGCTTTTTGTAGTTTCTAATTTAACACGTTCCATTTCATTATAATTGCCTTGACCTGTGACGAGGAAGGTAGTTTTGAAGCACAGTGCGCCCAATATCCATAGTATTTGCTCCTTCGCTCACCACAAAGCAGTCTCTGGGCAGTTGTTCTTGAATGTGGTAGAATACTGTGTAATAATTCATAGGCAGGGATTTTTTGAAAGCGAATTCCTAAAATATCAGAGGGAAATAGAATCAAATTAGATTAAGATACAGTGAAAATAAACAGCATCAATAAGCTACTTTCAAACTTACTTGCAACAGCAAAAGGCTATGAAATTCCCAAATGGCCACTGGATGATGACTCTGAGAAGCTAACTGATCTGTCAACAGTCCTAGGGGACAGGCTAAGAAAAACAGGTCCCAGTCCCAATTTGGGACACAATCAAACAAGGCAGGAAATATCCCTCTTCCTGGAGATCCACAATGCACACTAGCATATTAAAGACTAAGACGTCCTATAGTAAAGATAGCTGAAGACACTGGGTTAAGCAAAACTAAATAGTCTTATTTGAGCACTTTCAGGGAAACACTGTCTTAGAAAAAGTGAAAATTTTATTCTAGAATATTTTCATCTAAAATATGACCCTACACTTAAAATTAAAAGTGAAGTTGGGGTTTTAGAAAATCTAATCTTTCCCCACATGTACTGGAAAGGGGATATGCTTCACCCACTACTCTGGAGGGTCTCTAAATAGAGGGGAAACAGAAAGGTTATTGTCCTTGTCTAGCCAAATGCCTTTTAGAGCTTCAGCAGCAAAGCCCCACTGCCTCTTCACCTGTACTACTTTGGTCTGCTGGAGATTATACCCAAGATAGATGAGGGACCCTCCTATACTCATGCACCAGAGAAGACAGGCAAGATCCTTCCATCTTAAACTAAGGTGATTCCTACGGATAAGAAGGAATTAATCACTATACCATTCAGGAAAGAGAAATGAGACTGGCTCCTGATAGGAGAAAGTCATTGATTAAAATTCCAAAGAAAGAAAGAATCATATAGAAACAACTCTACTTGTTTGGAAAATGCAAATTTATTCCAAGACGACTGATATATTAGGGAACGATATGAGTATAGCTGGAATTTCGTATTTGCTTATGCATGATTCCATCAGTTAGAAACACTACATGAACACAGAAAACTACACCCAGCTGAACCAAGATGCAGAGGAATACACAAAACAGCAAAAAAAAAAAAAAAAATCAGGAACAGCTGGAGAGGAACTTCAAGATGGAAGAAGAGTAAGACGTGGAGATCACCTTCCTCCCCACAAATACATCAGAAATACATCTACATGTGGAACAACTCCTACAGAACACCTACAGAATGCTGGCAGAAGACCTCAGACCTCCCAAAAGGGAAGAAACTTCCCACGTACCTGGGTAGGACAAAAGAAAAAAGAAAAAACAGAGACAAAAGAATGGGGATGGGACCTGAACCTCGGGGAGGGAGCTGTGAAGGAGGAAAGGTTTCCACACACTAGAAAGCCCCTTCGTGGGCAGAGACTGCGGGTGGCAGAGAGGGAAGCTTCGGAGCCACGGAGGAGAGCGCAGCAACAGGGGTGCGGAGGGCAAAGCGGAGAGATTCCCGCACAGAGGATCGGTGCTGACCAGCACTCACCAGCCCGAGAGGCTTGTCTGCTCACCTGCAGGGACGGGCGGGGGCTGGGAGCTGAGGCTCGGGCTTCGGAGGTCGGATCCCAGGGAGAGGGCTGGGGTTGGCGGCGTGAACACAGCCTGAAGGGGGCTAGTGCGCCACAGCTAGCCGGGAGGGGGTCCAGGAAAAAGTCTGGACCTGTCAAAGAGGCAAGAGACTTTTTCTTGCCCTTTGTTTCCTGGTGCGCGAGGAGAGGGGATTAAGAGCGCTGCTTAAAGGAGCTCCAGAGACGGGCGCGAGCTGTGGCTAACAGCGCGGACCCCAGAGACGGGCATGAGATGCTAAGGCTGCTACTGCAGCCACCAAGAAGCCTGTGTGCGAGCACAGGTCACTATCCACAACTCCCCTCCCAGCAGCCTGTGTGGCCTGCCACTGCCAGAGTCCCGGGATCCAGGGACACCTTCCCCGGGAGAACGCACGGCGCACCTCAGGCTGGTGCAATGTCACGCCAGCCTCTGCCGCCGCAGGCTCGCCCCGCCTCCGTGGCCCTCCCTCCCCGCGGCCGGAGTGAGCCACAGCCCCCAAATCAGCTGCTCCTTTAACCCTGTCCTGTCTGAGTGAAGAACAGATGCCCTCAGGCAACCTACACGCAGAGGTGGGTCCAAATCCAAAGCTGAACCCTGGGAGCTGTGAGAATAAAGAAGAGAAAGGGAAATCTCTCCCAGCAGCCTCAGGAGCAGCGGATTAAATCTCTACAAGCAACTTGATGTACCCTGCATCTGTGGAATACCTGAACAGACAATGAATCATCCCAAATTGAGGAGGTGAACTTTGGGAGCAATGATACACATTGTTTTTTCCCTTTTTCTCTTTTAGTGAGTGTGTATGTGTATGCTTCTGTGTGTGATTTTGTCTGTATACCTCTGCTTTTACCATTTGTCCTAGGGTGCTGTCTGGTTTTTTTTTTTTTTTTTTAGTATCCTTTTTAGCACTTGTTATCATTGGTGGATTTGTTTTTTGGTTTGGTTGCTCTCGTCTTTCTTTCTTTTTTTTTAATTACTTAAAATTTTTTTTTAATAATTATTTTTTATTTTAATTATTTTATTTTATTTTATCTTCTTCTTTCTTTTTTTTCCTCCCTTTTATTTTGAGCTGTGTGGATGACAGGCTCTTGGTGCTCCAGCCAGGCATCAAGGCTGTGCCTCTGAGATGGGAGAGCCAAGTTCAGGACATGGGTCCAAAAGAGACCTCCCAGCTCCACGTAATATCAAACGGCGAAAATCTCCCAGAGATCTCCATCTCAACAACAAGACCCAGTTCCACTCAACGACCAGTAAGCTACAGTACTGGACACCCTATGCCAAACAACTAGCAAGACAGGAACACAACCCCACCCATTAGCAGAGAGGCTGCCTAAAATCATAATAAGGCCACAGACATCCCAAAACACACCACCAGACGTGGACCTGTCCACCACAAAGACAAGATCCAGCCTCATCCACCAGAATACAGGCACTAGTCTTCTCCACCAGGAAGCATACACAACCCACTGAACCAACCGTAGCCACTGGGGATGGACACCAAAAACAACAGGAACTACGAACCTGCAGCCTGCAAAAAGGAGACTCCAAACACAGTAAGATAAGCAAAATGAGAAGACAGAGAAACACACAGCAGATGAAGGAGCAAGATAAAAACCCACCAGACCTAACAAATGAAGGGGAAATAGGCAGTCTACCTGAAAAAGAATTCAGAGTAATGATAGTAAAGATGATCCAAAATCTTGGAAATAGAATAGAGAAAATACAAGAAACATTTAACAAGGACCTAAAGAACTAAAGAGCAAACAACAGTGATGAACAACACAAAAACTAAAATTAAAAATTCTCTAGAAGGGATCAATAGCAGAATAACTGAGGCAGAAGAACAGATAAGTGACCTGGAAAATAAAATAGTGGAAATAACTACTGCAGAGCAGAATAAAGAAAAAAGAATGAAAAGAATTGAGGACAGTCTCAGAGACCTCTGGGACAACATTAAACACACCAACATTCGAATTATAGGGGTCCCAGAAGACGAAGAGAAAAAGAAAAGGACTGAGAAAATATTTGAAGAGATTATAGTTGAAAACTTCCCTAATATGGGAAAGGAAATAGTTAATCAAGTCCAGGAAGCACAGAGAGTCCCATAAATCCAAGGAGAAACACACCAAGACACATATTAATCAAACTATCAAAAACTAAATACAAAGAAAAAAATATTAAAAGCAGCAAGGGAAAAACAACAAATAACACACAAGGGAATCCCCACAAGGTTAACAGCTGATTTTTCAGCAGAAACTCTGCAAGCCAGAAGGGAGTGGCAGGACATATTTAAAGTGATGAAGGAGAAAAACCTACAACCAAGATTACCCATCAAGGATCTCATTAAGATTTGATGGAGAAATTAAAACCTTTACAGACAAGCAAAAGCTAAGAGAATTAAGCACCACCAAACCAGTCTTACAACAAATGCTAAAGGAGCTTCTCTCAGCAGGAAACACAAGAGAAGGAAAAGACCTATAATAACAAACCCAAAACAATTAAGAAAATGGTAATAGGAACATACATATCGATAATTACCTTAAATGTAAATGGATTAAATGCTCCAACCAAAAGAAATAGACTGGCTGAATGGATACAAAAACAAGACCTATATATATGCTGTCTGCAAGAGACCCACTTCAGACCTAGGGACACATAGAGACTGAAAGTGAGGGGATGGAAAAAGATACTCCATGCAAATGGAAATCAAAAGAAAGCTGGAGTAGCAATACTCATATCAGACAAAATAGACTTTAAAATAAAGACTATTACAAGACACAAAGAAGGACACTACATAATGATGAAGGGATCAATCCAAGAAGAAGATATAACAATTGTAAATATTTATGCACCCAACACAGGAGCACCTCAATACACAAGGCAAATGCTAACAGCCATAAAAGGGGAAATCGACAGTAACACAATAATAGTAGTGGACTTAAACACCCCACTTTCACTAATGGACTGATCATCCAAAATGAAAATAAATAAGGAAACACAAGCTTTAAATGATACATTAAACATGATGTACTTAATTGATATTTATAGGACATTCCATCCAAAAACAACAGAATACACTTTCTTCTCAAGTGCTCATGGGACATTCTCCAGGATAGATCATATCTTGGGTCACATTTCAAGCTTGGTAAATTTAAGAAAACTGAAATCGTGTCAAGTATCTTTTTTGACCACAACATTATGAGACTAGATATCAATTCCAGGAAAAAAATCTGTAAAAAATGAAAACACATGGAGGCTAAACAATACACTACTAAATAACCAAGAGATCATTGAAGAAATGAAAGAGGAAATAAAAAAATACCTAGAGACAAATGACAATGAAAACACAACCACCCAAAACCTACAGGATGCAGCAAAAGCAGTTCTAAGAGGAAAGTTTATAGCAATACAATCTTACCTCAAGAAACAAGAAACATCTCAAATAAACAACCTAAACTTACACCTAAAGCAATTAGAGAAAGAAGAACAAAAAACCCCCAAAGTTAGCAGACGAAAGAAATCATAAAGATCAGATCAGAAATCAATGAAAAAGAGATAAAGGAAACGACAGAGAAGATCAATAAAACTAAAAGCTGGTTCTTTGAGAAGATAAGCAAAATTGATAAGCCATTAGCCAGACTCATGAAGAAAAAAAGGGAGAAGACCCAAATCAACAGAATTAGAAATGAAAAAGGAGAAGAAACAACTGACACTGCAGAAATACAAAGGATCATGAGAGACTACTACAAGCAACTATATGCCAATAAAATGGACAACCTGCAAGAAATGGACAAATTCTTAGAAATGCACAACACTTTGGAGACTGAACCAGGAAGAAACAGAAAATATGAATAGACCAATCACAAGCACTGAAATTGAAAGTGTGATTAAAAATCTTCCAAGAAACAAAAGCCCAGGACCAGATGGCTTCACAGGCAAATTCTATCAAACATTTAGAGAAGAGCTAACACCTCTCCTTATCAAACTCTTCCAAATATAGCAGAGGGAGGAACATTCCCAAACTCATTATATGAGGCCACCATCACCCTGATACCAAAACCAGACAAAGATGTCACAAAGAAAGAAAACTACAGGCCAATATCACTGATGGAACATAGATGCAAAAATCCTCAACAAAATACTAGCAAACAGAATCCAACAGCACATTACAAGGATCATACACCATGATCAAGTGGGGTTTATTCCAGGAATCTTCAATATATGCAAATCAATCAATGTGATACACCATATTAACAAATTGAAGGAGAAAAACCATATGTTCATCTCAATAGATGCAGAGAAAGCTTGTGACAAAATTCAACACCTATTTATGATAAAAACCCTGCAGAAAGTAGGCATAGAGGGAACTTTCCTCAACATAATAAAGGCCATATATGACAAACCCACAGCCAACATTGTCCTCAATGGTGAAAAACTGAAACCATTTCCACTAAGATCAGGAACAAGACAAGGTTGCCCACTCTCACCACTATTATTCAACATAGTTTTGGAAGTTTTAGCCACAGCAATCAGAGAAGAAAAAGAAACAAAAGGAACCCAAATTGGGAAAGAAGAAGTAAAGCTGTCACTGTTTGCAGATGACATGATACTACACATAGAGAATCCTAAAGATGCTACCAGAAAACTACTAGAGCTAATCAATGAATTTGGTAGAGTAGCAGGATACAAAATTAATGCACAGAAATGTCTTGCATTCCTATACACTAATGATGAAAAATCTGAAAGTGAAATTAGGAAAACACTCCCATTTACCATTGCAACAAAAAGAATAAAATTTCGAGGAAAAAACCTACCTAAGGAGACAAAAGACCTGTATGCAGAAAATTATAAGACACTGATGAAAGAAATTAAAGATGATACAAATACATGGAGAGATATACCATGTTCTTGGATTGGAAGAATCAACATTGTGAAAATGACTATACTACCCAAAGCAATCTACAGATTCAATGCAATCCTTATCAAACTACCACTGGCACTTTTCACAGAGCAAGAACAAAAAATTTCACAATTTGTATGGAAACACAAAAGACCTTGAATAGCCAAAGCAATCTTGAGAAAGAAAAACGGAGCTGGAGGAATCAGGCTCCTTGGGTTCAGACTATACTACAAAGCTACAGTAATCAAGACAGTATGGTACTGGCACAAAAACAGAAAGATAGATCAATGGAACAGGATAGAAAGCCCAGAGATAAACCCACGCACATATGATCACCTTATCTTTGATAAAGGAGGCAAGAATATACAGTGGAGAAAAGACAGCCTCTTCAACAAGTGGTGCTGGGAAAATTGGACAACTACATGTAAAAGAATGAAATTAGAACACTCCCTAACACCATACACAAAAATAAACTCAAGGGCTTCCCTGGTGGCACAGTGGTTGAGAGTCCACCTGCCGTTGCAGGGGACATGGGTTCATGCCCCGGTCCGGGAAGATCCCATATGCCGTGGAGTGGCTGGGCCCGTGAGCCATGGCCACTGAGCCTGTGCATCCGGAGCCTGGGCTCCTCAACGGGAGAGGCCACAACAGTGAGAGGCCCGTGTACCACAAAAAAAACCAAAAACAAACAAACAAACAAAAACCTCAAAATGGATTAAAGACCTACATGTAAGGCCAGACACTATCAAACTCTTAGAGGAAAACATAGGCAGAACACTCTACGACACATATCACAGCACAGATCCTTTTTGACCCACCTCCTAGAGAAATGGAAATAAAAACAAAAATAAACAAATGGGACCTAATGAAACTTAAAAGCTTTTGCACAGCAAAGGAAACCATAAACAAGAACGAAAAGAGAACCCTCAGAATGGGAGAAAATATTTGCATATGAAGCAACTGACAAAGAATTAATCCCCAAAATTTATAAGCAGCTCATGCAGCTCCATATGAAAGAAACAAACAACTGAATCCAAAAATGGGCAGAAGACCTAAACAGACATTTCTCCAAAGAAGATATACAGATTGCCAACAAACACATGAAAGAATGCTCAACATCATGAATCATTAGAGAAATGCAAATCAAAACTACAGTGAGATATCATCTCACACCAGTCAGAATGGCCATCATCCAAAAATCTACAAACAATAAATGCTGGAGAGGGTGTGGAGAAAAGGGAACCCTCTTGCACTGTTGGTGGGAATGTAAATTGATACAGCCACCATGGAGAACAGTATGGAGGTTCCTTAAAAAACTAAAAGTAGAACTACCATACGACCCAGCAATCCCACTACTGGGCATATACCCTGAGAAAACCATAATTCAAAAAGAGTCATGTACCACAATGTTCACTGCAGCCCTATTTACAATAGCCACGACATGGAAGTAACCTAAGTGTCCATCAACAGATGAAGGGATAAAGAAGATGTGGCACATATATACAATGGAATATTACTCAGCCATAAAAAGAAATGAAAT
The DNA here is from genome assembly GCF_025265405.1 of Mesoplodon densirostris. Lineage (NCBI taxonomy): Eukaryota > Metazoa > Chordata > Mammalia > Artiodactyla > Ziphiidae > Mesoplodon > Mesoplodon densirostris. The sequence continues at coordinate 122,483,221 of NC_082665.1, forward strand.
TGATTTATTTGTAGTGAAGTGGATGGACCTGGAGTCTGTCATACAGATTGAAGTAAGTAAGAAAGATAAAAACAAATACCGTATGCTAACACATATATATGGAATCTAAAAAAGAAAAAAAAATGGTCATGAAGAACCTAGGGGCAAGACAGGAATAAAGACACAGACCTACTAGAGAATGGACTTGAGGATATGGGAGGGGGAAGGTTAAGCTGGGACAAAGTGAGAGAGTGGCATGGACATATATACACTACCAAATGTAAAATAGCTAGCTAGTGGGAAGCAGCTGCATAGCACGGGGAGATCAGCTCGGTGCTTTGTGACCACCTAGAGGGGTGAGATAGGGAGGGTGGGAGGGAGGGAGACACAAGAGGGAAGAGATATGGGGATATATGTATATGTATAACTGATTCACTCTGTTATAAAGAAGAAACAAACACATCACTGTAAAGCAATTACACTCCAATAAAGATGTTAAAAAAAATCAGGAACAACTTTTCTCACAATCAAAGAGAAAACACTATCCATATACAAAGACTTTAAACAAAAATTGCCAAATCCTGCAGAAGTGGCTCATTTTAGTGCTAACAGTGGATGGTTTGGTAGTTTCATACATTACTATAAATTTCAAAGCCTTCAGCTGTCAGGTAGAGCCATGAGTGCAGATGAGGAAGCTGCAAAAGAATTTCCAGCAGTGATACAAAAGTTAATTGAAAAAGAAAGCTACAAATGGTCTCACTAACATAAAATGAAATTAAATGAAATGAAATAAATGTGAGGGGATGGATGTGTTAATTAACTAGATGGGGTGAACTCTTTCACAGTGTGTTTATCAATGCACCATGATGTACCTTTAAATATGTTACAATTTTATACGTCAATTACACCTCCATAGGGACTTCCCTGGTGGCTCAGTGCTTAAGAATCAGCTGTGAGCCCTGGTCCGGGAAGATCCCACATGTCGCAGAGCGACTAAGATCGTGCATCACAGCTACTGAGCCTGCGCTCTAGAGTCCATGAGCCACAACTACTGAGCCCACGTGCCACAACTACTGAAGCCCAAGCACCTAGAGCCCGTGCTCCACAACAAAGAGAAGTCACCACAATGAGAAGCCCATGCACCCAACAAAGAGTAGGCCCCTCTCTCCACAACTAGAGAAACCCCACGCACAGCAACAAAGACCCAATGTGGCCATAAATAAATAAATAAATAAATTGAAAAAAAATTATACCTCAGTAAAGTGGAAATTTTAAAAAAAAGAAAAAGGTGGCTATACATTAGATCAAATTTTTAGTTTTGATGAAACATCTGTCTATTATAAATGCATGCCTTGGTGGACTTATATCTTACAGGACAAACATGCCCCAACATGCCCCAGGATTTAAGGTTCCAAAAGATCTCTTGTGATTTGGTGCCAAGGTCAAACTGAGGACAAGGAGCCACACCCACCCACATTGGCTCTTACGACTCTGTCCAATGTCAGATCCCCTCTTTCCACCGCTTCACAGTAACTCACGAGCTATAACCTTCCCAATGCCCACTTCCACAAGAAACTTCAGGTGTCATATTTATTGTAATACATATATGAATGTGTGTGTGTGTATCTTACACGTTATGATTTTAGGAATGCAAATGTCATGCTATGACAGAACTAACCGAACCATGGACCTGAAGCATTCTTGAGTTTCAGTGGGTCCCATATTACCTTGGATAAAGCTTCATTGCTCTTCATTTTTTCTCTCAGAATTTTCCACCACTTGCTCTCAGGTGGATACTGCCATGGTGTTTTATCAAATTGTTCTAAAATCTAAAAAAACAGAAACTTTTTCTTTCCTTTTTGAAAATAAACTTAAATCATATTAGCATAAAAATCTCTTCTAAAAAAGACAACACAGCTACACTATCCTACCTTTCACATCACTCATACTCTGTTTTTCCTCTGAGCAGTAAACAACTGATAGAAGATAAATAAGTACCACGGAAAGCTTCTGCTTGGTTCAGTGACGACTTCTACCAGAAATTGGGATCCCATAAGACAAAGAAGAACTGTAACCCCCTCCATACTTCACAGGCAAGGGGGCTTGCAAGCCTTCCTCTGCCTCTGACAACAGAAGGAAAATCACCCTGCCAAAGAACCCCTGGAAGAAGACTCATAGCCCCAATACCTGGGGATTCCCATGATACAGACCAAATGCTCCAGAGTGTTTTAATATTGGGGATTACATCCTAATTTTGTATAATCATGATAATGATACCAATTTGTATCCAAAGTCATGTGACAAATGTGCCTATATTTTATCTGTCACAGTGAAGTGTATAAATTATATACAAATAATAAGAATCTGGATAAGTCACTGATTACAGTTTGAAGAGTAAAAATCTCTTTATTGCCTAAAGAAATACTAAGTTAGATTTTTTCCAGTACATAAAGCCATTTCTTGGCTGTAAGTTCAGTTCCTCTGGAAGCTGTATTATAGTCTTTCAGATACCTGAAATCAGTTTGCCGACTGAATGCCTTTAAATTTTCAATCACCTTTCAAAAATGCTTAACTTACCCACATACAAATTATCTATACATAAGGAGTTGGATTTACCAAGTTCCATAGTTATATTTAAGAATAGCTTTCCACCATAAATTTTATTTAAAATAGATATTAATAGACCTGTCACCAAGTGAATCAAGATTGAAACATTTTCAAGAACTGACTTCCCTAAAGACCAAGCCACATAAACTAAAACCCAGGCAAAAGCTCTCACCTGTTTAGTGACAGCATTTATGTCTCCTAGCAAGGTCACAGCAGGTCTTACATTATTCCCCAACTCTTCTGCACAGATATCAACCTAAAAAAGAGGCAAGGCTAAAGAACAAGCTGTGTTTATTCTTAAAAATCTTTAAGACAATAAATGGACTGTGCATGTTACACATAAGCATATGATTAAGATTTGATATTCAAGAAGTACCTTGATAAAAGTATAAATCCGCGGAACTATATGAGTATCATAGCTAGTATAGAAACCTCACTATCACTTCAAGAAGTAAAATTGCTGTGTCAGTTAGGCTTGAACATTTAAAATTTTATTAAACCTTGTGTAATTGTTCATTTAAAAAAAAAAAAAGAAACCTCACTATCTTCCCTCATTTTAAAATCTACTCCGGGGACTTCCCTGGTGGCGCAGTGGTTAAGAATCCGCCTGCCAATGCAGGGGATGTGGGTTCGAGCCCTGGTCCAGGAAGATTCCACACGTCAAGAAGCAACTAAGCCCATGGGGCACAACTACTGATCCTGCGCTCTAAAGCCCACGAACCACAACTACTGAGCCTGCGTACAACAACTCCTGAAGCCTGTGCGCCTAGAGCCTGTACTCCACAATAAGAGAAGCCACTGCAATGAGATGCCCGCGCACCGCAATGAAGAGTAGCCCCCGCTCGCCACAACTAGAGAAAGCCCAAGTGCAGCAATGAAGACCCAATGCAGCCAAAAATCAATCCATCAATCAATTAATCTCTCCTCTTTGAGTACCTGGATAAACTTCACATCTGGCTGATATCTTGGAGGCAGTCCAAAATGTAAAATCCAATTTAATCTGGCACCAAATAACACAATTACATCAGCAAATTGCAAAGCCCTATTAAAAAGAAAAATCTGATATAACAAAAGTGATATCTACATTCTTATTTGAATTATTCTAAAGTATTTGGAAAAGTCTAAATAACTTGGATCTTGTACTGTTCTTGAGAATCAGCTTATATGGTAAATTTGATCTTTCAAACTGAAATAATTTATGAAGCCATTCTATTTAAATGGTAATCCAAAAGATGAAATAAGTAGAAAATACTACCATAAGACTTTATCTAACTCTATATGGTTTATTACTTTTTTTATCATTAGAAAAATTAATACAAGTATACTGTAGATAATCTGGAAAAAGCAGAAAAGTATAAAGAAAAAGCCAAAATCTCCCAATAATACTATCAACTTATAAACTATTATTAATATCCTGGCATAATTTCATCTAGTCTTTTTTTCTATGCATGTGTATTTTTATATAGTTGAGCTTATATACTAAATGTCTCATGCACTTTTGCTTATCATAAATGCTTTCCTTTATCATTAAGTTCTTCTTAAATACAAATTTTAAAGGCTACACATTTTGTTGAACACAAATTTATTTCACCTCTTCTCAATTGCTGGATATTTTCTTTGTTATTAACAGTACTGGGTTGCACATCTTTATTTGGATCTTAATATATACTTCATATTGATTCCTTGAAGCAGATATTTTTATGATGATTGATTCACATTCCCCAACTGCTTTAAAAAAATGTTACACCAAGTATATTTCTAATAGTTTTATATATATTAGTATTTTTGTCAATATAACTTCAAGTTTTTGATATTTACTTTGATATCTACTCTGATATTAATAACCCTTGCTTTCATTTTGTTTACCTCATACATCTTTGCTTGCTTTTACACTGTATCATTTTGTTTCAGATGTGGCTCTAATGATGCATACAACTGTCATTATTGTTGATCCAATTGAAATGTCATGCCTTTTTCCAGGATAATTTTTATTATAACTGCCGTGGGTTTTCTTTTTTCTACTTTTTGGCTATTTCCCATTTTTCTTATCTTTTGCCCAAAGAAGATCTGTTTGGTTTTTTTTTTTTCGCTTTTATCTTCTGCAGTGGCTTATGCTATTTTTCACAGAAATTCAGTTATTATTTCAACTATATAGTCAAAAAAGCTATCCTCATATACTGTTTTGGTCCTGTGGGACCCAATTTAACTAACAGATAAAAACTGAAAATGGAAGGATAGATTTGCTTATAGATACTCCAAAACCCTTGAAATTGTTGATACAATTATTTACAGCCCCGTACAACCTTTTTTATATTATTAATGTCATTAATATTATCTTCTTAAAATTCAACAGGAATGAAGATAAACTTCAGCTCAACCCAAGTTAAAGTATATTAAAAGAAAAAAACAGTGTAATAATTAATTTGGCTACTGTACAATGTATACTAATATGAAAAAAGTAAATGTATAAGCTTATTAAAATAGCATTAAATGAACAACATTAAAGATTGAACAGCAAACATGACATTTAAAAACCCCTCAAAATTAATTTAGTGTGTGCATGACAACATGAAAATTACCAAATGTAGAACAGTGGTAAACTGTGGAGAGGGAGGGAGGAAATGGAATCAGGTAAGATATGCAGGGACTACAAACAAATCTGTAAGTTTTTGTTTCTTAAAAAAAAAACTTAAAGCAACAGCATACTACTTAATACTATATTTGATAAAGTTGAGTGGTAGTTACATAGTGCTCATTAAATTATTCTCTCGTTTGTATATTTATAATATTTCATAATAAAGAAATTAAAAGAAAAAAATACATGGTTTATCAGAAAGTGTGTTTTAAAAATTTAAAAAGAAGAGGTGCTTCCCTGGCGGTCCAGTGGATAGACTCCAAGCTCCCACTGCAGGGGGCATGGGTTTGATCCCTGCTTGGGGACTAAGATGCCGCATGTGGCAGGGCAAAAAAAAAAAAAAAAAAAACAGTAAAAAGAATGAGGTGAAGTCAATTAAAAAAAAAAAATCTAAGAAGACACTTCCAGTGCCAGCCAAGGCTGGGTAATCCCACTCCAGCCGAGCTCTCCCACTGATACAGTGGAAACTCTGAACAAACTATAAAAGGCAACTACCTGAGGCTTCTGAAAAGTAAACAACAGTAGGTGGACTGGGATGAGATCAAAGAAGTGACCCATGCAGGTGGTGAGTTTTTAAGGTTTTCCCCTCTTTTATCTCTTCGCTTTGATTCAGAGCAGTTCTAGCTGCAGAACTAAAGGAAAGTAAAAACTTGGAGAGAAACCGTGTCTTTTGGGCCAGAAGATCAGGAAAAGGGACCCTGCATGCCTGAGAGCATGGGGAGAAAGCTCCAAAATTTTCTTTTTCTCTATTTCTCTCTCACAGCTGTGCTCTGAGGGCAGCACAGCGGCACTGGGGTAAGTCCTAAGTAGCTAAAATCCCAAGAGAAACTTCATTTTTCAGGCAAGAGGAACTGGGAAAAGGGGCCCCTGTGGTCTGGAGAGTATGGGGGCATCCCCCTTATCTTTCATCTTTCTTTTTTTTCCTGCCACTTTGCCTCAAAGGCAGCACCTGTTGTGTGGTACGATAAGGTAGCAGCAAGGGCCAGGAAAAGGGACTCTGGGAAATGGGTGGGCTATGTCTTAAGAGAGAAAAGGAATCCCTAGTTCTGGATATGAACCAGCATGTTTATATCCAGAACTGGGGCTGGGGCTCACCCCTGGGCTAGGCATGTGTGGACAGACCCAAAGGAGCATAGTAAAGTCTTTGGAAATCAACTGACCCTGGAACCATGCTCACAGTGAGTGAGTCAGAACCTGCACTCTGAATCTAACCAAGCTAACTGCTTGCTAAAACAAACAAACAAAGTCAACATTTTATAGAGGATTTTGGTATGGCCTAGAATCTCACAACACAGTATTCAAAATTCTAGGATACAATCCAAAACTACTCAAAACACAAAGAACCAGAAAAATGTAACCGATTTCAAAAGAAAATAAATGAATAGATGCCAATTGTACTGATGACCCAGATGTTAGAATCAGTAAACACATACTTTAAATCAGCTATTATAACTATGTTCCATAAGGTAAACAAAAATACTCTTGAAATAAATGGGAAGATAAACGTTCTCAGCAGAGAAACAGAACATATATAAAGTAGACAAAAGGATTAAAAAGAATTAAACAGTTATTCAGGGACCTATGGGACAATATCAACATGCCTAATATTTGTGTTACTCCAGAAAGGAGAAAGAGATTGGTGTAAAAAAAAAATTTGAAGGAATAATGGCCAAAAACTTTCCAAATTTGGTGAAAGGTATCAATGTACAGATTCAAGAAGACTAGAGAACCCCAAACAGGATAAACTAAAAGAAAACTGTGTCCAGACGCATCATAATCAAAATGCTGAGAAACAAAGATTAAAAAAAAGTTCTGGAAGGAGCCACAGAAAGACAAATACGTCGGCGGACAGAGATTCAAATGACTACAGATTTCTCATCTGAAACCATGAGAGTCAGGAGATAGAGGATAACATCTTTAAAGTGTTGAAAAGTCTAAAAAGAAACAGATGTGCTTAAAATTACATGATTCTTTCAGAACTTCTCCTAGATTCATTAAAGTCACAAAATAATTTAAATTAGCCTGGAATCTGCCAAGCCATTGTATTTAAAATCTAGAGCGCCACGTACCTGGATCTGGCAGCACCTACACAGTTTGGATGGTTGTCAGGGACAACACCCTTTCCCATGGGGGTGGGCAGAAATGGCAATTTACATTGCTCCACCAATTTCCTGATACTCTCCTCTGCACAGGCATAAGCAGCACCTACAAGAAATTGAAATGTATTGGACAAGTCAGTTAAGCTCCAGACACTGTGACCCTTAAAACAGTTCATGTGCAATTGCTTTTAGAACTTCTCAAACATTCTCCTGCTCAGGGCTTAAACTCAAAACAAATTGTGACTATGGTTTTTGTTTGTTTTTTGGCCACACCGCGCGGCATGTAGGATCTTAGTTCCCTGAACAGGGATCAAACCTGTGCCCCTGCAGTGGAAGCACAGAGTCTTAACCCCTGGACCACCAGGGAAGTCCTGTGACTATGGTTTTTACCTTTGGTATTTTAAAATGTTTAAGAAGGCAATAGTTCTAATTTCCCCCCCAAGTAATATTATCAATTATTCTGAAAGATGTCTACCCCCAAACAAAAGCTGCACTTCACATCTCTTGCTGCTCTTTTTTTTTTTTTTTTTTTTTTTCTTTTTGCGGTATGCGGGCCTCTCACCGTTGTGGCCTCTCCCGTTGCGGAGCACAGGCTCCGGATGCGCAGGCCCAGCGGCCATGGCTCACGGGCCCAGCCGCTCCGCGGCATATGGGATCCTCCCAGATCGGGGCACGAACCCGTATCCCCTGCATCGGCAGGCGTACTCTCAACCACTGCGCCACCAGGGAGGCCCTCTTGCTGCTCTTAATTGTCAGTTCTATGCTACCTTCCTACAGGATTACTACTCACAGTTCCCTGGACACACATCTACTGGTAGGCGCAGGTAGGAGAGGAAGGACTCTGCCCTGACAGGGAAGAGCAACCTCACACGTTGCTCCCCACCACCAGCTAACCAGGACTGCACCGTCATCTAGTCTGTGTATGGAAATTCTAACAAGGGGCCTACGTTTCTAAAGCTCTGTAGATCGCTTCATAGGCTCTATAATCCTGTGATCACAACCGGACTAACTCGAATGGGTCACATCATTTGTTTTTACAGTTGTGTGCCTGCAGAATAACCATATGCTTTATGCCCTCAATGGCACTGAAAACAACTTACTGTTTGAATATAGAAATGATTTCGAGGGAGACGCAAGAGGGAAGAGATATGGGAACATATGTATATGTATAACTGATTCACTTTGTTATAAAGCAGAAACTAACACACCATTGTAAATCAATTATACTCCAATAAAGATGTTTAAAAAAAAAAAGAAATGATTTTGTTTTAATGTCATCAAGGTCATCGTTTTAGCTATTTAACTTTATGCTCTTTTTCAGGGTTAGTAGAATATTACACCATATCCAGAACTTATAATTCTCTACTGAGTCTCAGTAAATAGTATAGTATAGTATAGTATGTTCAGATTCAATTTAATGCTCCCCCCTATAAAACAACCTTAGAATCTTTTGTCATCCATGTAGGATGAAAAATAATCCCTTTTTTTTAATCCAGAAAGTTTCCTTGTATTCTACTTCTTGCCTCAGCATTTGTCCATTCAGTTCCCTCTTCCTGGACTGCGTGGATTCCCTGTGTCCACTCAGTGACCGGTCCACCCATTTTTTCAAGGGGTGGCTACAGTGTCATCTCTTCTGAACGGTCTTTCCACACCACCTACACGAGAACATTGTTGCTGCTTCCCCTGGGAATCCACCTCAGCTCTCTATACACATCCCACTTATTTGTGACCAGGTCTGTCTACTTATAAGTAGGAACCATTATTTCTCTATATACCCCACAAATGTTTTCTATAATCCCTGCCTTATCATAAGGACTCATTAAATGGTGGTTAAAGGAAGTACAAAAACTAGCATCCACTGAGCTCTTTCTATTATTTTGTTGTTTAATTTTAACAGTACTGTTGAGGTAGCTAATCTCTATTTTACAAGTGAGGTAACTGAGACTCAAAGCAGTTTTTGCCAAGGTCACAGAGCTAATATATCACATAGCTGTACACAACTCAGCTCTGACTTCAATTTTTTTCTGTTGTCCACCGTTTTCACTAAAACTGTTTTTGGTTTCTATGTAGTTATCTCCTAAGTAGTTGATAAATGATTAGCATGGTCATAGATGATTCATAGCCCCTTTAGGTCTAGAACATATAATGGATACTATAATAAATTGCTGACATGCGTATAAATTGGTACAATACCTTGGGAGAAAGCAATTGGACAATATGTTCCAAAGGCCTTAAAATATGAATACATTTTAACTTAGTTAATGTTCTTTCTGGGAATCTATCTTATATCCTAAATATGGAAAAAGCTTTAAGTACAAACGAGTCTGTTGCAGCTATTCTAAACACAAACAAAAACTGGCAAAGATTTAAATATTTGCCAGTAAAGTATTAGTATAGACATGAATGGACATTAAAAATTATATTTGGGAAAAAAATTTAAGACCATGAGAAAATGTTATCCTAATGTTAAATGAATTAAGTATAATACGAAACTGTCTAATAGAGTGGCCATTTGACTCAGCAATCCCACTCCTAGGTACATACTGAAGAGAACTGAAAACATACATCCATACAAACATCTGTACATGAATGTTCATAGCGACATTTTTCACAGTAGTTCAAAAGTGGAAACATCCCAAATGTCCATCAACTATGAATGGATTAAATTAAATGTGGTATATCTATACAATGGAATAATAATAATAACTATGAATTATATTTATTATTATATTATATATAATTATAGTAAATATATTATCATCATTATTATTCAGCAATAAAAAGAAATGATGTACTGATACATGCTATAACGTGGATGAACCTTGAAAACATTACGCTAAATCAAAAAGGTCAGTCACAAAGGACCATACATTATATGATTCTATTTAAAAGAAGTGTCCAAATAGGCAAATCTATAGAGACAGAAAATAGATTCACAGTTGCCTGGGGCAGAGGGCTAAGGAGGTTTGGGGTGACAGTTAAGGGATGTGGGATTTGGGGGAGGGTAATGACAATATTCTAAAATTGATTGTGGTGACGGCTGCACAACTTTGTAAATATACCAAAAGATATTAGATTGTATACTTAAAAAAAAACTGTCTAGGGCTTCCCTGGTGGCGCAGTGGTTGAGAGTCCGCCTGCCGATGCAGGGGACACGGGTTCGTGCTCCGGTCCGGGAAGATCCCACATGCCGCGGAGCAGCTGGGCCCGTGAACCATGGTTGCTGAGCCTGCGCGTCCGGAGGCTGTGCTCCGCAACGGGAGAGGACACAGCAGTGAGAGGCCCGCGTACCGCAAAAAATAAACAAACAAACAAACAAACAAAAAACTGTCTATACAGTATGATCACAATGTATAAAATATAAATGCAAAAAGGAATACAAAAGTACTACATGTTAAAATGATCTTCTTTGGATGAAGGGATTTCTTCTTTCTAATCTTCTGGATTTTCCAAATTTTTAATAATATTCATGTGTAAGTGGTTGAGAGTCCGCCTGCCGATGCAGGGGATACGGGTTCGTGCCCCGGTCTGGGAGGATCCCATATGCCGCGGAGCGGCTGGGCCCGTGAGCCATGGCCGCTGAGCCTGCGCGTCCGGAGCCTGCGCGTCCGGAGCCTGTGCTCCGCAACGGGGGAGGCCACAACAGTGAGAGGCCCGCATACCGCAAAAAAAAAAAAAAAAAAAAAAAAAAATAATATTCATGTGTAATCTTCATAATGGAAAAAAACACATTTTATTCATAAGAAATGTAACAGGGACTTCCCTGGTGGCGCAGTGGTTACGAATCCGCCTGCCAATGCAGGGGACACGGGTTCAATCCCTGGTCTGGGAAGATCCCATACGCCAAGGAGCAACTAAGCCCGTGTGCCACAACCACTTAAGTCTGTGTGCCTAGAGCCCACGAGCCACAGCTGAGCCCAAGTGCCACAACTACTGAAGCCCGTGCGCCTAGAGCCCATGATCTGCAACAAGAGAAGCCACCACAATGAGAAGCCTGTACACCACAACGAAGAGTAGCCCCCACTCGACACAACTAGAGGAAGCCCACGTTCAGCAACGAAGACCCAACACAGCCAAAAATAAATAAACTAAATAAATTTACAAAAAAAAGAAATGTAATAGGTGATATTCCAGGCATTCTAGAATAATTCTATGATTTCAAAACCAATAAATAATGCTAAATGAATAAAGAGAATTTTTATTCCAATTTCAACCATTAGAGCCGATGCTAATAAATAATGAAGACAATTTCTAAACAGAATCAGCATTCTTTTGAAAGCCCAGCAAGATTTAGAGTTCCATTCAATGCTACCTTTCCCGATGATAAGAAGGGGCTGTTTGGCATTCCTAATAACAGATGCTGCCATACATACAGCAGAGCTTTCTGCCATACTAACAGGAGGTGGCATGCAGCACTCCACGTACCTGGAAATAAAGAGCCCTGTTAATTAGGAGGCCAACTTTTAAACTTTTTTATTGTGAAAATATCAAATACATAAAAAGGTAGAAAAAATAGTATAATAAACTCCATATGCCCACCCTGTAAATTCAACTACTAATATTTTACCACATTTGCTTCACACATACACACATAAATATACATATACATTTCTTCCTAAACCATTTGACAGTAGATTACCACAGTAAGACTTAAAAATTAAAAGATAAAGACTTTCTCCCATGTAACCATAATATCCTTATCATACCTGGTAAATTAATATTTATTCCCTAAGATCATCTAACAACCAAAGGAGCAATTCACTGACAGGAAATCTGAGTTAATGGCTTCACACTGACGTAGTAGTTGTTGTAGTAATAATAAAAAACATACTAAAAGTTAATATTTCATACCTACTATGTGCCATTTATCCTTATTTAATTTTCAAAATAATGAGATTAGGTATTACCATTATCTCTGTTTCACTACTGTGAAAAAAAAAAAACTCAAAAAGTAGGTAACTTGCCTGGGGTCCCCAGATGGCATGTGGCAAAGACTGGATTGAAATCGGTTTTTCTGTCTCCAAAGTCCATGCTTTTAACTGCCTCACTATATTTCCACTCACTGAGTAACTCAATATTTTAGTACCACAATATGCATTAGTAAAAGAAATATTAAATATTAAAACTGTCACAGTTAAGCATTTCTAGACACCAACTCCTCAGTGTTTTAGTTCATTTATCTTAATTAATAAACATCATACTGTACAAAACTTGGGCATATAATACCAAAAAAGGACATCCAAATCTTTACAAAAATTTTAAAGAAGGCTTACAGAGTTAACTTACCTAAGGCACATCTCCCCCCAACCCCAATAATATTATTTTGATTGTCATGTTCAGGTATTATGAAGAATAGATGTCCTTTTTGTCTGACTCTCCCAAATGGAAACCTCTACTTGGTTCTGAGTGAACAGAAATGCCCACTGTCTCTCTGTAGTCACTAGGTCCATGACAGCAGGAATGTGCTAAATGGTACTCAGGGTGATGCATTAACCCAAGTACCCATCCTTACCAGGTGTGACTTAGATACCAGTCTGTTGTACTTAATGTTCACTCAGTGTTTATTTATGGAATAAGGGAACTTGGCAAATCATAGTAACATCTGGTGTTGAAATATTTTTAAATCACAGAGACAGACTAAAATTTTTTATGCTGAGTTCTTACTAGAACTATTTGAAAATTACTATTTTTCAATAGTCACTTCATCTCTTGGTTTATACCATGAAGACTCTAAGTAACCATACTACATGAGGATTAGTTTTTTATGGTTACTGAAAGAATAATTTCAAATGAGGAGTTTGGGAAGCTCCAAGTATTTGATTTAGTAATTAAACCCCAAAATAATTCCTAAATAATGCCATTTTAATTAAGAGAATTAAGCCCTTTGGCCAGGATTCAGTTTAATTACTAGATCTTCAAAAGTTAAGACAAATTGAAGATTAACTTATAAACTGTTAGGTAAATTCTTTTTAAAAGGTAAGCATTATGGTAACACAATTAAGAAAGAACACCAGTTAACTATTACTCACCTTATAGAATTCACATTCACCTGGAGGTTCACAAAATCTGCAGGTATGTCAACATAGCAAGCACCTGGACGACCATAAATACTGCTTCTCACTGCCTAAGTTCATTACAAATGGAAGAAAATATTTTAAAAATCTCAATCCTTATTATCACATTCCACTCAAAGATAATTTAAAATTGTGAAATGAACACTATTTTGATTTTTCTAGACATCCTTAGTTGATGCAACATCCTTAGAAGTAACCAATTTTAATTACATTGAAATGCCCTCTATTGATTCTATATATTTTATTTTATTTTATTTTATTTTATTTTTTATTATTATTTTTTTTTGCGGTATGCGGGCCTCTCACTGCTGTGGCCTCCCCCGTTGCGGAGCACAGGCTCCGGACGCGCAGGCTCAGCGGCCATGGCTCACGGGCCCAGCCGCTCCGCGGCATATGGGATCCCCCCAGACCGGGGCACGAACCCGTATCCCCTGCATCGGCAGGCGGACTCTCAACCACTTGCGCCACCAGGGAGGCCCTCTATATATTTTTAAAGATATTTTTGTTTAAAAGGGGAGAGGTAAGAAAAAAATACACACTTAGGGCTTTAAAATTCATTTTCTATGACACTTTAGTCCTAGAAATTATTTACTAGGTTCTGCCTGCCAAGTCTTTACTCTATAACATTACTTTCACCTGCTTCCTAATCCTAATGATTTGGCAAAGGTTTCAGAAACTGTGATGTTGTTACATGTATCAAATGGTTTCTATAACACATGGTTTCTGAAACAGCTTAAATGTAACTTCACATATAAAACTAACTTATAATACGCTGTTTAATCAACTAAGAGATGGCCTTATATTAATACTAATATAAGTACTAATTTTCAAAACCTTAAATTTAAGTAATAATACTTAAATAATTTAAGTAATAAGTACTAATTTTCAAAAATTTAAGTAATAATACTTAATAATATAAGTATTATTTTCAAAAATAATCTTGCAAAAGCATAAGAGCAAGGGTACCCACGGTTTCATTATATCCTTCTTTTTATTTTTCCATAATTTAAAATAATTTTAAAAACTAAAGTAGAGGGGAAATTTTTTCCAAAATAATTTATTTTATCTGTTTCTTTAATTAAGTTAATGACAGTGAATATTAAAATGTACATAGCTATTTATCAATATCATTGCTAACTGCCTGAATATATTCCAAATTGCTACTCATTCTATGGAGAATAAAAGTAACACAGGTATAAGCAATTGAGAAAAACCAGCTGACTTGGAGAGCTTGTAATTAAATACTGTACCTTTTCGATAATAGAGGGAATAGCTTCTATGCTACTTGGCCGGGCAGAGAACTTGCTATATAACCTACAAGCTTCAACCTATATGTGAAAAGAAAATCACTTAAAATTCAGCTCATGTATCATATTACTCTTCTGAAAGACAACAAAATGTTAAGCCATTACTTTCTATTATGTTTAGAGGCAAGATGGAGAAAAATGCATTACCTAGATTGCTTCTTAAAAGCCTATTCACAGTACAACCAAATCTCTGCCTTGGTGTGATTCAGGAAGAAAATCAAAACAAGACACAATTTTCATTTCTTAGATTGTCAAAAATAAAAAAGTTAGATAATACCCAGCATCTACCATAATACAGGAAAACAGGCACTCTCATAAACTCTGGTGAGAATATAAATAGGAAGGGAAGTTGACAATGTCTCCTAAAAATGTAAGCAAGTATATCTTTGGACCCAGAAATTCTACAGCCAGGAATACACAACTTCATCTGTTATATCTCATTACAATAATAATCTAGTTTTACATTTCTGCCAGTTTTCCTGTTATATATTTTGTTGTTATGCTGTTTGGCATAAATTCAGTAGTGTTCATTTTTCACTGTTTAATGTACTTTGAAGCACTGTATATTCAATAGAAACTGTTTCTCTTAATACTTTTTGATATAAAATCTACTTAACAGTTGGTAGTCTTAGTCCCACAGGTATGAGTAGGAGTTTTCCTCTCAACTTTTCTCTTCCTCAAAGTCTGATAGTCCCAAACCATTTTTATTCCTGCATTTTCTTGACTCTTTGAAGAGCTTATTTTCAGAGTTTAAATTTCTGTCAAAAAGGTGTATTTCTTGGAAGATTGCTCCTAAACAGAGCCTAAGCTTTCTTAATAACCACATTGAGAGTTTCTTGTAGTTGAGGAAAATTACCTTTAAAATATCTCTGGTACTTTTATTTTAATTGTTTATTTTGCAGACAGGAGTTTTAATTTCTTCTCCATAAATCTTAATGGAGTATACTTACGTTACTAAAATGATAGAGGGAAGATCTTAGAGTTGGGTACCTGAGGAAACTCCTGGAAGGCCCCCATTGTTTCCTGACTTCTTTCAGAGGAACCACCAATCACAATCAAGGGCCTGAAATATTAATTTTTTAAAAAGAGAATTACAAATGAGATCAACATGTAAAGTACTCAGCAAGTACCTAATAAATAATGAACACTCAATGAATGTTAAAAAAGAGAGAAAGAGAGAGAATTACATTTTCCCTTAAAAACTGCCAATTTAGAAAGATTTAGGAAACAACTTGGTGTGAGAGAACACTTCCTCAATTTTGGAAAAATCTATAATTTGTGGTAAATATTTTTCCTCCATGCCCCTCTCTCCCCTGCCTCTTTTGGATACTGATTCTTAAACTCTGGGTGTGATGATGTAAAATGAATTGTTATGCCCTTCCTGTTATTCTTGACATTAAGAGAAGAAAAAAACTTTTGTCACACTTTTCTAAATGAGTCTATTTGGAAATGGCAGAATGAAAAAAATTCCTCAGCAATAAAATTCTTATGCTTTGGGGAGAAAAAAAAGATACAGCAAAGTTAAAGTTACTCAAAAATTATCAGACACTAAAGTAGATAAGAAAGAGAAAGTGTAGGAAGGACGAAAGAAAAGAAGTCAAACCCTAAAAAGTAGGAAACACATGGCAAGAAAGAAAACAATGTCCTTCCCACAGAAATTTAAACATTTTATGAACTGATCAAAACATAGCCCCCTTTAACGTGATCTTATGAGTAAAGAACCAGAGATGGGATTAAGAGCAAGAGCAACTAATCCGCTTATAAAGCCAACTCAATAAATATAAGATTTCAATTGTCCTGCTAGTTATGCAAGACAAGGTGAAAAATTAAATACATTCTTGCATATTGAGCTGGGATCTTTGATAAACAGTTCTTCACTTAAAGTAAAGAGGCTTATACACACATTCACACATATATATAGATAGATAGATATGGAATATACACATATTCATTCCAAAATATTAATAGTCTTTTTTTCTAGGTAAAAGAGCTGTTGATTTTTTTTCTTATTTTCTTCCTAACTCTTAATTTTTCACTAAGCCATTTCCTCAAGCACCTGACCCCTGGTCTTCCCACCACAGATCAGTGGTTGCTCCACTAGGTAAAATCATGCATTGAGATTTTTAAGAAAATGTTTTAAGTAATTACCAACAGTTCATGTTTGCATTTGCCATACCACCCAAAGCATGGATGAGACCTGGGCCAGAAACAACAAGGCAAACTCCTGGCCTAAAAGCAAAACAGAATTAATTTTATTAAAAGCAGGTCAAATGCAATACTTGATTCATATCTCTTTAGGGTGAAATGTCACCTTCTTGGACTTCAAAGGCAGGATATATAGATCTTTACTACAATTGTAAAACAATTATTAGAGTATTTTTTTAATTAGAATGAAAAAGGTTGTATCAGTCTTCCTGCAAGAAATAAGGTACCTACCATCCTCACACTGTATTTCACTAACCTCTTTATACTTTGCTCCTAGTATATTTGGGCTAAATCAAGTTGACTGCATATAGAAGCAAATTTTTGACTACTGAGTACATTTCTATATGGAAAAACAGTGTTTTTAAAAATTTTCTTAACAAATATATCATGTAAATTGGTCTTTGCCAGGAAGTAGTTCTGAAATGTAGTGCTCTGCCCCAAGTTTTTAAATTGAACTTGAATGCTTTACCTTAGACGACTTGCTAAGCTGAAAGCACTGAAGAAAAAGGTATCTCCATATAATTCAACTTGCCATCTTCAATTTATAAAGTAATTTCTTAAGAACCTCTATTTAAGACAGCCTTTAAATTGGTGCAGCCACTGTGAAAAACAGTATGGAGCTTCCTCAAGAAACTAAATACAATCCAGCAATTCCACTCTGGGTATTTATCAGAAGAAAACAAAAACACTAATTCCAAAAGATATATGTACCCCTATGTTCACACAGCACTATTTACAACAGCCAAGATATGGAAGCAACCTCAGTGCCCATCCATGGATGAATGGAGAGAGATGTGATTGATACACACACACAATGAAATATTACTCAGCCATAAAAAAGAATGAAATCTTGCCATCTGTGTCGACATGGATGGACTCGGAGGATATTATGCTTAGTGAAATAAGTTAGACAGAGAAAAACAAATACCATATGATTTCACTTATATGTGGACTCTTAAAAACAAAACAATGAACAGAAAATAGACTCAGAGACAGAGATCAAACTGGTGGTTGCCAGAGGGGAGGTGTGTGGAGGAATGGATAAAATAGGTGAAGGGGATTAAGAGGTACAAACTGCCAGCTATAAAATACGTAAGTCATCCGGATGAAATGTACAGCATAGGAACACAGTCAATAATATTTTAACAACTTTATATGGTGATAGATGGGAACTGGTCTTATGGTGGTGACCATTTCATAATGTATAAAAACACTGAATCACTATGCTGTACACCTAAAACTAATATAATACTGTATGTTAACTATAACTCAGTTTAAAAAAAGAAGTTGAGATAAAACATAGACTTGAGTTTACCTGCCTGTCAGATATCCAACTGCAGAGGCAGCATAACAAGCCTACAAAGAAAAAACACTGGGACTTAAGCATTTTGAGACTCTTAATAGTATTAAATCATATTAAGTAATAAGCATTATTAAGTATTATACATGTATAAAGTATGTATATAATAATTCACTCTCAAGTAAGGGGGAATTGGAACATTTTTCATTCTAACAAGTAATGTTCTACCTGTAAATTTTAAATAATGGTTTAAGCATCTAATTTTTAGTTTTTCAAGGAATTTGTCCATATCATCTAGTTTATTCATAATATCATCTTATAATTGCTTAAACATCTGCAGGATCAATAGGAATGTCCTCTTTTTTATGCCTAATTTTTTTTTTTTTTTTAATTTGCAGTACGTGGGCCTCTCACTGTTGCGGGCTCTCCCATTGCGGAGCACAGGCTCCAGACGCGCAGGCTCAGCGGCCATGGCTCACAGCCCGGCCGCTCCTCGGCATGTGGGATCTTTCCGGACCAGGGCACGAACCCGTGTCCCCTGCATCGGCAGGCAGACTCTCAACCACTGCACCACCAGGGAAGCCCTATGCCTAATACTGATAATTTGTATTTTTTCTCTTTTATTCTTCATCAGTCTTGCTAGGGATTTACCAAATTTATTAGCCTTTTCAAAGAACCAATTTTTGGATTTGTTGATTTTTCTCTATTGTTTCTTTGTTTTCTCTTCCATTGATTTCTGCTGTTTAAAAAAAAATAAATTTACTTATTTTTGGCTGTGTTGGGTCTTCATTGCCATGCGTGGGCTTTCTCTAGTTGCAGTGAGCGGGGGCTACTCTTCCTTGCGGTGCGTGGGCTTCTCATTGTCGTGGCTTCTCTTGTTGCGGAGCACGGGCTGTAGGCACTCAGGCTTCAGTAGTTGTGGCACGTGGGCTCAGTAGCTGTGGCTTGCGGGCTCTAGAGCTCAGGCTCAGTAGTTGTGGTACACGGGCTTACTTGCTCCACGGCATGTGGGATCTTCCCGGGCCAGGGCGCAAACCCGCGTCCCTTGCATTGGCAGGCAGATTCTTAACCACTGTGCCACCAGGGAAGCCCAATTCCTGCTTTTGTATTTATTATTTTACTACTTTCAGTTTGGGTTTACTTTGGTTTTCTTTTTCTAGCTTCTTAATATGTAAGCTTAGAGCACTGATTTTTGATCTTCTTTACTAAGTATAGATTCATTTAAAACTATTTCCTCTAAGAACTGCTTTAGCTGTAGTTTACATGTTTGAGATCTCATCTTCTCATCATCATTCAATTCAAAATGTTTTCCATTTTCCATTGTGATTTCTTCTTCACCCCACTGGTTATTTAGGGTCCATAGTGACATCCCCTTTTTCACCCCTGACACTGGTAATTTGTATTTTTTCTCTTTTATTCTTAATCAGTCTGCCGTGAAGGTTATTGATTTTATTAATCTTTTCAAATATTTACAAAGGATTCAAACGTATTGAATTTCCAAATGTTTGGGGATTTTCTATCTTTCTGTAATTGAATTCCAGTTTATTTCCATATGGTCAGGTCACATATACTGCTTGTTTCCAATCCTTGGGGATTTGTTGAAATTTCCTTCATGGCCTTCATATGGTTAGTTTTTATTTTTAAACTGCACTTCAGCTCATTACAGGAAGACAGGGAAGGTGCTAAATTAAATACAAGATAACCTGGAAAAATGCTAAATGCCCTTTAGGAAGAAATGAGACTGGGTTGGCAAAATGTCCTAACTTCCTTTCTTGTGCTTCCAAATAAGCCTCCGAGAAGGGTGGCAAGGTAATGAGGTGGAATGAGCACTGGACTGGGACTTAGGACACCTCTGGAGTCCAATCACGTCTTTACCATTTGTGATGCCTGTCACCTTGCAGAGCCACCTACTATACAACATGAGACTTGGCCTTCACCCATTCACCTTGCAGGTACTACCGGACCTCCTATCAAGTGCAGGCTCTACGTACGCACTGGGGATACAGATGTGTCAAGAAAAAATAACATCCGTGACCCCCTGAAGCTCAGAGCCTAATAGGGAAGTCAGACCGGACAAATAATACACAGACACATAATAATTGTTAGTTATAGAGTGAAGGTCAGGGGCCAGGATTCAGACCAGGTAAATGTCCCTTCCAATTCTGACACTCTAGACTGAGCAGAGTACAATACTGTACAGTGTAAGAGCATGGACTCCAGACCCAGAATACCTAAGTTCAAATCCTGGCTCTGCCAATACCAGCTGCCTCGTTGAGCAAGTTTCTTAACCCCTCTGGGTCTCAGTTTTCTCATCTGCAACTAGGATTAACAATGGTTCTTGTCTCCTAGGATTGCTGTGATTGATACGTGTAAAGTATGAGAGGAGCGATAAGCGGGACTGTCCTCAGTGGAAAATTTGCCATTACTATTACTCATCCCCAATCATGCATTCGGCTCTCCGAGTCCATACTTACCGCCTGCTCGTTCCTCATCCCGATGTATCTGATGCCCACCTCCTGGGCAGCAAGGGCGATTTCGGTCACCGGGATGCCTACGATGCCAAACATGTAATTCACATCCTGGGGGCCAAGAACAGAGGAATGAGGCCGCTAAAAGGAAAACCTCCAGCAAAGCTCCCTCCTGCCCTCCCCCGCCGCTTTCCCGTTTCCAAGACAACGTCTCTGTCCCCGTCGGCTGCCGTAGGAGCCTTTCAATCAGGAAGGTCCAGCACACCTGTGTTTTCAGGGCCTGGGCGACGACTTTAGCACCAGACACCAGCCTCTCGCGTCCGTCGCTGCGCTCTGCCAAGTTACTTTCCGACATCTTCCACCTGAAGTTCGAGGCCCTCTCGCAGTAGACAGCAGGCTGACGCGGAGTCACCCAGCCAAACCAACCCCGGAGACACCAACTGTGGAGCCGCTTCTCTGAGGGAGGAGGAGGGCGACCCACCGCTTTAAACGGCGGAGAGGAGGAGGCGGGGCTGAAACCAGCCCGCTCGGCGTGAGGTGAGGGGTAAACACACTCTCTCTCCTGCCACAACCAGGCCTTTTCCCCGGGCCCTCCATTCGCGGCCGGCGGAGTGTCAGGAGGAGGCGGGACCAGCTGGAGGCGGAGGCCTGTGCCGAGCAGGTGAGAGGTCGAACCGCGGAGGCCTGTCGCCTTAGTCCACCACGCTGAGCCATTTCGAGACCGCGTAGGGCGGGTGGTACTTACGCAGAGTCGGGGCGAAAGGGGGCTAGGGGCTTGCGCAGAAGGGGGCGTGGCGCGCGCTCCCGGCCTCGCCCCCGGCCTCGGGGCTCCGGGGGCTGCGGGCTGGTTTCGCAAAGGCTGCTGGGACGCGGGTGGCTGGATGGCGCCGGTTGTGCGGCGAGGTCGTTTTGGCGTTGCGTTGTCATTCTTCTGCGTCCCTTAGGTTCGAGGCTTTGACTTACACGCTTTTTTTTTTTTTGTACGCTCATATTTTTGTGGCTTTGCAGTCCGTGAAGATTAATACCGGCAGTTAAATCCGTAAGCGGATGTGTACTCTTTAAGTCGTGTCTCTGAGGAGGACGCGGAATCTCCCAAGCGAGAGATAAAGTAACTTACCCAGAGCCATTGGACCAGACCGTGCTTCAGACTAACAACCTTGGGCTCTATTCACTGTTAAGCCCTTTGGCCACAGGAGATAAGAGGAGCCCCTTGAGCCTAGTTACTTTTGACCGTTATTTTCTCTAACCCTTGCCAATAACCCTCCACTCTTGTCTTTACAAAGTCAGGAAATGGGGGGGGGGTTGTGATTCTTAAGAGTCAGTCCCTCACCACAACCAGCTCCTGCAGCTGAGAACCTTTTTAAAAAAAAAAAAAAAGTTTACTGATTAAAAAAGGAAAATAAGTAGTTGATTTACAAAGTTGTGTTAATTTCTTCTGTACAACAAAGTGATTCAGTTATACATGTATATGAATTCTTTTTCATATTCTTTTTCATTGTGGTTTATCACAGGACGAGAACCTTTTAAAACACATTTTTGAGTGAAAAATGTCCTTACAATGAGTGATTTATGAGGCTAAGGGTCAGTAGACCATCTGCTCAGTAGCAAACAAAATCGCCAATGGTAAGGAAGAGTGGAACTTTAAATTTTTGAGGATTTGGGGTGTTTTAAAGCAAAAAGACCAGTAATATGTGGAAAGTAAAAAAACAAGAAGAGAGGGGAGTGGGTCATGGGTAGTAAAATGAATGAAAAGCATTAGAAGTGAAAGGATTTCTAAAGCCAGTGGGACCTTCCAAAAAGGTTTCCCCTCGAATTTCAAGCCCTAATGCCCACCCTGGCCCCCTTGGATATGGGGACCTAGCCTAAGGTAGTCCATCTAAGAGGGAGATTTCTTTGAAGTCTCAGAGTTCATCTACAAAATAAATGCAGATCTTGCATTGTATTCCAGAATCTATCCATATTTTAATATAAAAGTGATCTTTTTATTGAGGTAAACATACACTTAAATGTACAGATCTTAAATGAGTTTTGACAATTGTATATACCTATGTAACCACCACCCAAAATACAAATGACATTTTAAAATATTTACCTGTCAAATAAAATTGACATTCCCGAAAGATGCACAGTGCTCTTTGTGTGGCTTTGAATAGTCTTTGGTACAGTGTCTCCTGTCCCTGTTTGAGAAGCATAGAGCCTATACCTCTCTACCATGTGGGATCGTTTATATCAGTACCTGTATGACAGTTTCTATCCCCAAGCATCAGAATCACTCGGAAAGCTTTTTAAACAAACAGTTGCTTGGGCACTACCCCACATCTTCTGAATCAGCATCTTAAGACAAATAAGGCACCTGTATTTTTTTAAAGCTGCTACCTAAATTTGATTTGCAGCCTGACTTGAGAACCACTAGCTCTGTACTCATGCTAGAGGCATGAGTTAATAATTAAATGTGTGATTGCCTGTTACCAAAAACTGTTGCTTAATTTGGATTTATGGGTTCAAGGCTGGTTTGACATCAGTAGCACTGACCGTGTAGATGGCAGTTAGTCAGTTCATGTGACCTTGTGTTCAAAGAAGAACTGTGTTCTTCTGTCCCAAAAGAATCACTGACAGAATCACTCAGTATAAAGTGGAAAAATTAAACTATGAATTGGAACAAATCCCCTGAATTCAGAATAACCAATTGTGCAAAGGGACAAATTCTCCACTGACTGGACTCTGCCCTTTAGCAGAGGGAATCGGTGAGACTGTTGAAACTTGCTTCACCTTTACAGCTTTGAGTTCAGGACCCAACATTCCATGGCTCACTTGGGTCTGGTGATTCAGCAAAAGTGCTGAGAGTCTCACCCCAAGATTTGCAGGCACTTGGAGCAACTGCTTTCAATCCAACGGCAATGACAGGATTCCAGGATTCTTTTGTAACTTTCCCAAGGCCTTTTGTGCAGACATTGTAAGCGTTAACCACATTCTTTATTACTTTCATTGGTGGTAGGCATGGAATTTTATTTGTTCTGCCTTGTTTGTTTATTTGTGGAAAGAGGTCAAAGGAGGAGTAAGTCTAGGTTTCTTTTTAACAGAAAAGGCTAAAGTAATGATTACATGCTCTCCAAAGAGCATGCTGGTTACTGTATTTGTGGGCTCTGGACCTTAGATCATGAGGGAGATATTTGGTGGCTTTCTTACATCTGGGTGAAGAGAACATCCAGGCAACCAGGTCATTTCCTTAGAGTTGCAAAATAATACCTGGAGAAAATATACTTGCTAGAGATTTAAAACCGACAGCTTCTACAGTAACTTCTTAGGCCCCAGAATTATGTTTTAATTTCAGTAAACTAACTGCTATGAGGACATAAGTGATTTATGTCAAATGGCTTAGAAGTCATAACATAGTATTTCTCCATATACAAGTACACCACATTCGGAGGTGGCCTGTGGCCTAGGGGTTGGTCAACCATCACGTGTGAAACATGGTATCAGTTTTTAAATGTTTTCTGTTTTCATTTGTTTCTTCTGTTTTGCCATCAGCTTTCATTACAGCCCCTTCCTTTAGCTTTTTTTTTTTTTAATAAATCTATTTATTTATTTATTGGCTGTGTTGGGTCTTTGTTGCTGCGTGTGAGCTTTCTCTAGTTATGGCAAGCAGGGGCTACTTTTCATTGCGGTGCGCGGGCTTCTTATCGCGGTGGCTTCTCTTGTTGCGGAGCATGGGCTCTAGGCACACGGGCTTCAGTAGTTGTGGCACACGGGCTCAGTAGTTGTGGCTCGTGGGCTCTAGAGCGCAGGCTCAGTAGTTGTGGCGCACGGACTTAGTTGCTCTGTGGCATGTGGGATCTTCCCGGTCCAGGGCTCGAACCCATGTCCCCTGCATTGGCAGGTGGCTTCTTAACCACTGCACCACCAGGAAGTCCCGATATTTTTTTTTATATATACTTAAAGATGTCATTTATGACATCTTTCAGACACATGAATAAGAACAGAGATTAATACACACCCATGTGTCCAGTGCTAGCTTAAGAAACACTTAACAAATAGAACAAAACCCCTATGTTTCCTTCCCCCATCACATCTCCTGCCCTGTGCCATAGAGGTAACCACTATCTTGAATTTGGTGTTTATAATTCCCACCTGTGCATTCTTTAGGTGATTGGCATTTAAGTTGTTTTAAGCTTTTTAGTGTTATAAACAGTTTTCTTTGAATATTCTTGCATGTCTCCTTGTGCACTTGTGTGAGTTTTTATGTATATGTATCTAGCAGTGTTATCAGATGGTAGGTTCTTATCTCATAGCAGAAGGAATTCAGAGATGAGACAGGGAGGTCAAGAAAGCAAAGTGAGGATTTATTTAAGAGAAAGTATGCTCTCAAGGGGAGAGCAGGCAGTCTCAGGTGAGTAGCTGCACTGAATTTCTTCAGCTAGCTGGTTTGTGGGGCATAGAAATGAAGGGGTGGAATATTCACTGGTGAGGGAAGGGGTGGGTTCATATTCCCTGATTTTCCTCCAGCTCCACCTTCCCGAGGGGAGGAGGGATTTCTGTCCTTATTTAGCCTTGATCAGAAGTGTCATGACATTGGTGCATGATAAGTACCAAGGAAAGGGGAAAAGTTTGAATCTTACCATGCATGTGCAAGCAAAATGCATTCTGTTGGAAAATCTACAGGTCAAATGACCAGGCTTCTTCAACAAGCTGATTTGAAGGAAATAAAAGGAATGGAAAAGGAACCTATAGATTGAAAGAGACTTAAAGGATATATTTTGTAAAGCCCCAGACCGGGGTACGAACCCGTGTCCCCTGCATCGGTAGGTAGACTCTCAACCACTGCACCACCAGGGAAGCCCCTGACATTGTCTTACACAGAGCAGAAGTTGTTGTTGTTTTGTTTTGTTTTTAATTTGAGGTATAGTTGATTTACAATGTGTTAATTTCTGGTGTACAGCAAAGTGATTCAGTTATACATATGTATACATTCTTTTTCAATATGGTTTATTATAGGATATTGAGTATAGTTTCCTGTGCTATACAGAAGGACCTTGCTGTTTATCTATTTTATATAGAGTAGTTTGTATCTGCTAATCCCAAACTCCTAATTTATCCCTCCCCTACCCCCTTTTCCCTTTGGTATTCATAAGTTTGTTTTCTATGTGTGAATCTGTTTCATAAATAAGTTCATTTGTGTCATATTTTAGATTGCACATACAAGCGATATCATATACTATTTGTCTTTCTCTGTCTGACTTACTTCACTCAGTATGATCATCTCTAGGTCCATCCATGTTGCTGAAAATGACATTATTTCATTCTTTTTTATGGCTGAATAATATTCCATTGTGTGTGTGTGTGTGTGTGTGTATATATATATATTTATGTATGTATATATATGACATCTTCTTTATCGATTCATCTGTTGGTGGACATTTAGGTTGCTTCCATGTTTGGCTGTTGTAAAAAGTGCTGCTATGAACACAGGAGTGCGTGTATCTTTTTGAATTAGTGTTTTCTTTGGATCTGTACACAAGAATGGGATTGCTGGATCATATGGCAACTCTGTTTTTAGTTTTTTATGGAATCTCCATACTGTTCTACATAGTGGCTGCACCCATTTACATTCCCACCCACAGTGTAGGAGGGTTCCCTTTTCTCCACACCCTCTCTGGCATTTATTTTTAGACTTTTTAACGATGGGCATTCTGACCAGTGTGAGGTGATACCTCACTGTCATTTTGATTTGCATTTCTCTAATAATTAGCAATGTTGAGCATCTTTTCGTGTGCCTGTTGGCCATCTATATGACTTCTTTGGAGAAATGTCTATTTAGATCTTCTGCCCACTTTTTGATTGAGTTATTTGGTTTTTTTTGTTATTGAGTTGTATGAGCTGTTTGTATATTTTGGAAATTAAGCCCTTGTCAGTCGCATCATTTGCAAATACTTTCTCCCAGTCCATAGGTTGTCTTTTCATTTTGTTTATGGTTTCCTTTGCTGTACAAAAGCTTATGAGTTTGATTAGGTCCCGTTTATTTTTGCTTTTATTTCTATTGCCTTGGGAGACTGACCTAAGAAAACATTGGTATGATTCACGTCAGAGAATGTTTTGCCTATGTTCTCGTCTAGGAGTTTTGTGGTGTCATGTCTTACATATAAGTCTTAAACAATTTTGAATTTATTTTTGTGTATGGTGTGAGGATATGTTGTGACTTCATTGATTTACATGCGGCTGTCCAGCTTTCTTAACACCACTTGCTGAAGAGGCTGACTTTTCTCCATTGTAAATTCTTGCCTCCTTTATCGACGATTAATTGACCATAGGTGTGAAACTGCACACCTCAGATTGGGAGGACTCGAACCCAGCCAAAACCCAGATTGGGACTTCAACCCACTCTCTTTTAATTGCAATCACACACCTGGTCCCAGGACTTAAGCTCAGGTTCTTTATGTCTCATTGCAGAAAGAATTCAGTGAGAGACTTTCAGTGAAAGTGATAGGTAAGAAATGGATTTATTTAGAGAGACACACATTCCATAGACAGAATACGCATCCATCTCAAAAGGCGAGAATGGCCCTGGGAGAAACACACTACGCAATGTGTGGGCCATCTCAGAAGGCGAGAGGCCCGAAATATGGGGTGGTTAGTTTTTATGGGATGGATAATTTCATAGGCTAGCAAGTGGAAGGATTACTCCAACTATTTTGGAGAAGGAGTGGGGATTTCCAGGATGAGCAACTGCCCACTTTTTGACCTTATAT
The DNA here is from genome assembly GCF_025265405.1 of Mesoplodon densirostris. Taxonomy (NCBI): domain Eukaryota; kingdom Metazoa; phylum Chordata; class Mammalia; order Artiodactyla; family Ziphiidae; genus Mesoplodon; species Mesoplodon densirostris. The sequence continues at coordinate 122,510,638 of NC_082665.1, forward strand.
GGTAAACCTTGGAACTGTCATGGCGCTGGTGGGTGTGTTATTTAGCTTATGCTAATGTATACAATGAACATATAATTAGGCTCAAGGTCCCCTGGAAGTGGAATCTTCCTCCATCTTGGACCTAGTTGGTTCTAACCGGTTTATTTTATTTTATTTTTTTTGCGGTACGCGGGCCTCTCACTGCTGTGGCCTCTCCCGCCGCGGAGCGCAGGCTCCGGACGCGCAGGCTCAGCGGCCATGGCTCACGGGCCCAGCCGCTCCGCGGCATGTGGGATCTTCCCGGAGAGGGGCACGAACCTGTGTCCCCTGCATCGGCAGGCGGACTCTCAACCACTGCGCCACCAGGGAAGCCCTAACCGGTTTATTTTGTATCCAATAGCTATGTCATTCTTTTACAGGTTGTACCCTGCCCCCTTCCCTCCTGTTTCTGGTGTGTGAGTTTATTTCTGGGCACAGGGCAGAAGTTTTTAATTTTAATGAAGTCCAGCTTATCAGTTATTTCTTTCATGGATCATGCCTTTGGTGTTGTATCTAAGAAGTCATCACCATACTCGAGGTTATCTAGGTTCTCTCCCATGTTATCTTCTAGGAGTTTTGTAGTTTTACACTTTACATTTAGGTCTGTGATCCATTTTGAGTTAATTTTTGTGAAGGGTGTATGTGATGAAATTTATAATAACAAATATATGTTTAGTATTCATCCCCATTTCTATCACAGAGCTCCTAAAACCCTTGGAATTTCCGAAGTGATAAGGGCAATATGTGTCTTTTGATATTCATAACAAGCCCCTTTCAACCACACCTGAGTTTATGTTAATGCGTTAACTTTTGGAAAGCTCCTAAATATGGGGTCTGATTGCCAGGGTAATCAACCATGTGATTGAAGTGTTGTAATTTAGCCCCTGACCTCCTGGGAGAGGGGAGGGGATGGAGTTTGAGTTCAGTCACCAGTGGCCAGTGATTTAATCAAGCATACCCAAAAAGACGGGGTTCAGAGAGCTTCTGGGTTGGTGAACATTTGGAGATACAGGGAGAGGGCACCCCTTCCCATATACCTTGCCCCTATATACCTCTTCATCTGGCTTTTTTTTTTTTTTTTTTGCGGTATGCGGACCTCTCACTGTTGTGGCCTCTCCCGTTGCGGAGCACAGGCTCCGGACGCGCAGGCTCAGCGGCCATGGCTCACGGGCCCAGCTGCTCTGCGGCATGTGGGATCCTCCCGGAGCAGGGCACGAACCCGTGTCCCCTGCATCGGCAGGCGGACTCTCAACCACTGCGCCACCAGGGAAGCCCCATCTGGCTTTTTTATCTGTATCTTTTATCATGTCTTTTATAATTGTTAACTTAAATAGATGTTTCTGAGTTCTTTGAGTTGCTCTAGCAAATTACCAAACAGGAGGAGAGGGTTGTGGGAATCTCTAATTTATAACTAGTCAGTCAGAAGCACAGATAACCTGGATTTGCAATTATCATCTAAAGTGGGGAAGGAGTGAGCCCTTAGGCTGTGGGATCTGACACCACCTTTAAGTAGATAGTGTCAGAACTGAGTTAATTGTTTGGTGGTGTTGGACAAAACACATAGGGGGTAAGATCTGCGTCTAGACTGATTTTCTTGCATGTAATGTCTACTTGTTCCAGCACTGTTTGTTGAAAAGACTGTCTTTGCTTCAGTGTATTGCCTTTGCTCCTGTCAGAGATCAGTTGACTGTATTTATGTAGATCTGTTTCTGTGCTCTCTATTTTATTTTTTTATTGATGTATTTGTTGATTCTTTTGCCAATACCACACTGACTTGATTACTGTAGTTTTATAGTAAGTCTTGAAGTTGGATAGTGTCAGTTCTCAGACTTTGTTCTTCTCCTTCAATAGTGTACTGGCTATTCTGGGTCTTTTGTTTCTCCATATAAACTTTTGAATCAGTTTATTGATATCCACAAAATAACTTCCTGGGATTTTATTTGGGGTTGTATTCAATCTGTAGATCAAGTAGGGAAGAACTGACATCTTGACGATATTGATTCTTCCTCTCCATGAACATGGAATCCTTTCATTTCATTCATCAGAGTTTGGTGGTTTCTCTTATAGATCTCTTACATATTTCATTAGATTTATACCTAAGTATTTCATTTTTGGGGTGCTAATGTAAATGGTATTGTGTTTTTCATTTCAAATTCCACTTGTTAATTGCTGGTATATAGAAAAGCAATTGACTTTTTAAAAAAATATTTATTTATTTTATTTTTGGCTGCATCGGGTCTTAGTTGCGGCATGTGGTATCTTTCATTGCAGTTCACGGGCTTCTCTCTAGTTGTGGCACATGGGCTCCAGAGTACGTGGGCTCTGTAGTTGTGGTGCACGGGCTCCAGAGCACATGGGTTCTGTAGTTGCAGCACGTGGGCTCACTAGTTTTGGCGTTTGGACTCAGTAGTTGCGGCGTGTGGGCTTAGTTGCCCCGTGGCATGTGGGATCCCAGTTCCCCGACCAGGGATCGAACCACATCCCCTGCATTGGATCCCTGCGTCCTCTTAACCACTGGACCACCAGGGAAGTCCCTAGGAAAGCAGTAGACTTTTGTATATTAACATTTTATCCTGCAACTTTGCTATAATCACTTATTAGTTCCAGGAGTGTTTATTTTTGTCAGTTCTTTCAGATTTTCTACATAGATGATCATGTCATCTGCAAAAAAAGACAGGTTTATGTCTTCTTTCTCAATCTGTATGTCTTTTTTTTTCCTTTGTCTTATTGCATTAGCTAGAACTTCTAGTACAATGTTGAAAAAGAATGGCAAGAGGGAGCATCCTTGTTTTATACCTGATCTTAGTAGGAAAACTTAGTTTTTCTCACCATTAAGTATGATGCTAACTGTAGGTTTTTTGGTAGATGCTCTTGATCGTGTTGAGGAAGGTCCCCCCTCTATTCCTAGTTTACTGAGAGTTTTTATCATGAAGGGTTTTGGATTTTATCAAATGCTTTTTCTTTTTTTTTAATTTAATTTAATTAATTTACTTTTTATACAGCAGGTTCTTATTAGGTATCTATTTTATACATATTAGTGTATTCAAGTGCTTTTTCTGCATCCGATTTTTCTTTTTTAGTCCATTGTTGTGATGGATTACATGAACTGATTTTCAAATGTTGAATCAGCCTAGCATGCCTGGAATAAATCTCATTTGGTCATGGCATATAATCCTTTTTATAAATTATTGGATTGGATTTGCTAATATTTTGTTGAGGATTTTTGCAGTTTTATTTTCTTGTAATGTCTTTGTCTGGTTTTTGCATTAGGGTAATGCCAGCCTCATAGAATGAATTTGGAAGTACAGTTGATCCTTGAACAACACGGGTTTAAATTGCATAAGTCCACTTATATGTGCATTTCTTTTTTCAGTAAATACTACAGTACCACACAATCTGCAGTTGGTTGAATCCACAGATGTGGAACCTTGTGTACTGAGGGCCGACTCTGGGACTGGAGCATCCGTGGATTTAGTATCTGCAGCAGATCCTGGAACCATGGATACCAAGGGATGACTGTGTGCTCTCTGATTCTGTCTTCTAGAAGAGATTGTAAAGAATTAGTATAATTTCTTCCTTAAGTGTTTGATAGAATTTACCAGTGAACCTATCTGGGCCTGTTTTACATGTTTTGGAAGGCCCACTGTTGGACAGGGCTGGGTCCCAGGGTGGCTGGCTGTGTGGCCCTGGGGGATTCAGGGCTGGTGCCCATCTGCTGGTGGGCAGCTAAGCCCCCAGCACTAATAGGCTAGAGGGAGGACTCTGGAATGGAGCTTGCTAGCACTAGTGTCCTCGTGGTAGAACAAGTACCTCAAAATGGCTGCCACCAGTATCTATGTGCCCTGAGGGACCCTATTTGCCTCTTGCCTCTCTAGGACTCTCTAAGATCAGCAGGTGGGTCTGACCCAGGGTCCTTTCAAATCACTGCCTCTGCCCTGGGTCTAGGAGCCTGTGAGATTTTGCTTGTGCCCTTTAAGAGCAGAGTCTGTGTTTCCCTCAGCCCTCTGGCTCTCCCCTATGCAATCCCCACTGACTTTCAAAGGGAGACTTTCTGTGGACTCATCTTCCCTGTGCAGGACCCCTGGGCTGGAGCCCAGTGTAGGACTCAGACCCTTCACCCCTTGGGCAGAACCTCCACAATTGTAATTACCCTCCAGTTTGTGGGTGTTGACTAAACTGCATCTTTGCCCCTCCTACCAGTCTCCTGTGGCTCCTTCTTTATATCTTTAGTTGTAGAAAATCTTTTCTGCTAGCCTTCAGGTTGTTCTCATATAGTTGTTTTGTAAATAGGTGTAATTTTGGTGTACCCGAAATGGGAGGAGGTGAGCTCAGAGCCTTCCTACTCTACCACCTTGGTCACACCAAAGCTTAGATTATTGATCTTAGATCTCTTTTCTTTTCTAATATATGTATTCAATACTGTTCAAAATATCCCTCTCTACACTCCTATCGCTGCATCTCACAAGTTTTCATAAGTTGTATTTTCATTTAGTTCAAAATATTTAAAAATTTCTCTTGAAATTTCCTCTTTGACCCATGTGTTATCATAGAAGCAAGTTGTTTAATCACCAAGTATTTGAGGATTTCCCAGTTATCTTTCTGTTATTGATTTCTAGTTTAATTCCATTGCTGTTTGATTGCAGACATTGCATGATTTCTGTTCTTTAGAATTTGTTAAGGTATGTTTTATGGCCCATAATGTTTTCTATCTTGATGAATACAAGATACTTCATGCAAGCTTGAGAAGAATGTGTATTCTGGTGTTATTGGATAAAGTAGTCTATAATTATATCCAATTAATTGGTGGTACTATTTTTTTTGAATTTTTGAAATTTATTTATTTTTTTATACAGCAGGTTCTTATTAGTTATCCATTTTATACATATTAGTGTATACATGTTAATCCCAATCTCCCAATGCATCACACCACAACCACCCCCCCACAGCTTTCCCCCCTTGGTGTCCATACGTTTGTTCTCTACATCTGTGTGTCTATTTCTGCCTTGCAAACCGGTTCATCTGTACCATTTTTCTAGGTTCCACATTTATGTGTTAATATACGATATTTGTTTTTCTCTTTCTGACTTACTTCACTCTGTATGACAGTCTCTAGATCCATCCATGTCTCTACAAATGACTTGATTTCGTTCCTTTTTGTGGCTGAGTAATATTCCATTTTATATATGTATCACATCTTCTTTATCCATTCATCTGTTGATGGGCATTTAGGTTGCTTCCATGACCTGGCTATTGTAAATTGTGCTGCAATGAACATTGGGGTGCATGTGTCTTTTTGAATTATGGTTTTCTCTGGGTATATGCACAGTAGTGGGATTGCTGGGTCATATGGTAGTTCTGTTTTTAGTTTTTTAAGAAACCTCCATACTGTTCTCCATAGTGGCTGTATCAATTTACATTCCCACCAACAGTGCAAGAGCGTTATCTTTTCTCCACACCCTCTCCAGCATTTGTTGTTTGTGGATTTTCTGATGATGCTCATTCTAACTGGTGTGAGGTGATACCTCATTGTCGTTTTGATTTGCATTTCTCTAATAATTAGTGATGTTGATCAGCTTTTCATGTGCTTCTTGGCCATCTGTATGTCTTCTTTGGAGAAATGTCTATTTAGGTCTTCTGCCCATTTGTGGATTGGGTTGTCTGTTTTTATAAAAATTGAGCTGCATGAGCTGTTTATATATTTTGGAGATTAATCCTTTGTCCACTGATTCATTTGCGTATATTTTCTCCCACTCTGAGGGTTGTCTTTTTGTCTTGTTTGTAGTTTCCTTTGCTTTGCAAAAGCTTTTAAGTTTCATAAAGTGCCATTTAATTTTGTTTTTATTTCCATTACTCTAGGAGGTGGATCAAAAAAGATCATGCTGTGATTTATGTCAAAGAGTGTTCTTCCTATGTTTTTCTCTAAGAGTTTTATAGTGTCTGGTCTTACATTTAGGTCTCTAATCCATTTTGAGTTTATTTTTGTGTATGGTGTTAGGGAGTGTTCTAATTTCATTCTTTTACATGTAGCTGTCCAGTTTTCCCCGCACCACTTATTGAAGAGACTGTCTTTTCTCCACTGTATATCCTTGCCTCTTTTGTCATAGATTAGTTGACTATATGTGTGTGGGTTTATCTCTGGGCTTTCTGTCCTGTTCCATTGATCTATATTTCTGTTTTTGTGCCAGTACCATATTGTCTTGATTACTGTAGCTTTGTGGTGTAGTCTGAAGTCAGGGAGTCTGATTCCTCCTGCTCCATTTTTTTCCCCCTCAAGATTGCATTGGCTATTCAGGGTCTTTTGTGTCTCCATACAAATTTTAAGATTTTTTTGTTCCAGTTCTGTAAAAAATGCCATTAGTAATTTGATAGGGATTGCAGTGACTCTGTAGATTGCTTTGGGTACTATAGTCATTTTCACAATATTGATTCTTCCAATCCAAGAACATGGTATATCTCTCCATCTATTCGTATCATCTTTGATTTCTTTCATCAGTGTCTTATAATTTCCTGAGTGCAGGTCTTTTACCTTCTTAGGTAGATTTATTCCTAGGTATTTTGTTCTTTTTGTTGCGATGATGAATGGAATTGTGTCCTTAATTTCTCTTTCTGATCTTTTGTTGTTAGTGTGTAGGAATGCAAGAGATTTCTGTGCATTTTGTATCCTGCAGCTTTACCAAATTCATTGATTAGCTCTAGTAGTTTTCTGGTGGCATCTTTAGGATTCTCTATGTATAGTATCATGTCATCTGCAAACAGTGACAGTTTTACTTCTTCTTTTCCAATTTGTATTCCTTTTATTTCTTTTTCTTCTCTGATTGCCGTGGCTAGGACTTCCAAAACTATGTTGAATAATAGTGGCGAGAATGGACATCTTTGTCTTGTTCCTGATCTTAGAGGAAATGCTTTCAGTTTTTCACCACTGAGAATGATATTTGCTGTGGGTTTGTTGTATATGGCCTTTATTATGTTGAGCTAGGTTCCCTCTATGCCCACTTTCTGGAGAGTTTTTTTATCATAAATTGGTGTTGAATTTTGTCAGAAGCTTTTTCTGCATCTATTGAGATGATCATATGGGTTTTATTCTTCAGTTTTGGGGAGGGGGGCATTAAAGGTCACCAGGCTTTTTATTTCAGTTAAAGCAGACTCGGACAGGATGGTCCCAGCCTCGAGAGGGAACAGCCCAGTGGTCATGGGAACACTCGTCACAGAAGCCCTGTCTGCAGGCCCAGCAGTGGTACTTGGAAAGCCTGACGCTGAACTCCTTCTGGCAGTTGTGGCAGTGCAGGATCTCATGGTCTGGTACCCAGTACGCCGGCCTGGCTGCATCCTTCACCAAACCTAGTGGTATGTCATTGGCTGTCACCACGGCTCCCAAAGTGTTCTGCACGGACTTGCCCACCTTCCGAGCAATCAGCCTCCCGCCCTCATCATCCGCCTGTGCCTCAGTCACATCGAACTGAGAATTCCTGGCTTCATAGCAGTTGTCACACACCCACACGGGCGCAGGGCCCCAGCCCCGCTCCAGCACTGGCTGGGTTGTGGGTGAACAGCTGTCACAGAAGCGTCCCCCCAGGCCCGGCAGTGATGCTTGGTGTCATTATCTTTAAAGGATGTAACACACTTGTTGCAGCTCAGGATCTGGGAGTTGGGCCTCCAGTAGACAGGGGCGATCTGGTCTGTCAGCCAGGACGTCACAACCTTGGTGGGCCCAAGGCTAAGCTCAGACACTGACTGAGCCATGAAGTTCATCCCATCCAAGAGGCACTGGGCAGCATTGTTGTTGTCCTTCAGAAATCCATCAGCTCCAGGCCACACATGGACAATCTCTGTCTGCACCACTGTATCCACAGGATGTTGGCTCCCAAACCAGTACTGCCAGCTACGATAGACCACGTCGCAGTTGGGACATTTGATGACATACCCAGACCAGGCATATTTTGTGAGACCCATCCAGGGGGAGTCGGTTGAAGCAGCCGTCTTGGGCACCATGCTGACTTCATTGCCTCTCTCGTAGCAGGCCTTGCAGGTAAAAACCCAGTTGTCATACTGGTGAGAGTATCTGCAGCGGCTTTTGTCTTCATGAGGTACTCCTTCTTTCCCGTGATTCATGCTGTTCTTACATCCAGCCCCAGAGCTGAGGCACAGGACGGAGCAGGTGAAGTACTCATCTGGAAAAAGGGAGCTGTGTGCCATCTTGTCATCGGGGATCTCACCGCTGAAGCGGTCGCTGAGGGCCTTCAGAGCTTTGAAGTTGATCCCCGGGTGCCGGGGAGAACGGGTGGTGTTATTCTCTGGTTGTTGCTCCAAAGCACGCCGAAGACCAGAAAAGTCTGTGGGAGGATTGTATCCTCGTTCCCTTGTAATGAATAGAACTGAAGGCTTCAGGGAAGCAGCCCACCTTCCAGAACCGGTCCTGGATGAGCTTCTCAGGCACCTCGGAGTGATCAGAGCCTAGCAGCTGAGTGTGCACAGTCTTGTGGAAAATGATAACAGCAGGGCCCAGGGTGGACAGGGGGACATCCAGGCCACAGCGGCCAGTGGTAGCCTTGAGCTCCTTGGTGAAGTGCTTCAGATAAGCTTCTGAGGCATCCCCAAGGAACTTGAAGAGGTCATTGTGCAGTCGGTCTGCATGAGTTCGATACATGACGAAGTCTGAGATGGCCAGGACCTTAAGCAGCAGCCATGTTCTCTGGCTTAGATTCACTGTAGCCCCCAAGAGCCCTTCTGTGTCTATCGCTGCTACTTTGTGGACTGGATCATATGCCACCCACACTCCCACAGTGCAGGATTCCTGGGCAGGGGAGGTTTTGAAGACTTCCCGGCCACAAAAGAAAATGTGGTTGAGGGTATGAGACTTCTCATCCCCAGTATTTCCAAAAATGGAACCACTTTCAGATGCTGATAGGGTTTGCAGTCCAATTTTCTAATAAAGTCCTCCTCATTCGTTACCTGAATTTCTTCATTCTCATCTACTAGGAGGAAACGCACAACCTTCTCAGTCATCTTCCTCTTGGTGTCCTCATCCATCGCTTCTTCCTCCAGCAACTCCTGGACCTTAGCCTCATGGTACACGGTAACAGGGTGCCTCCTTTTGTTACCCCCAGAATGAGTCCTCTTCTGGCACTCCAGGCACAAGTTGATTTTACAGGTCTGGCACCTCACGTCTGCCCTCTGCTTCGTACCTGGAGAATGCCCACTGGGGCCCTTGCAGGGGTCACAGTAAGGGACGTGGCCAGCTTTGAGTCTGATCCGCTCATGGTTTCTCAGGCGCTCCTGCCGCTGGAGCTCCTCCTCGCAGCGGAGACACTGCAGGCTGCAGCACTCGTCACACTCAAAGACGGCTTCGTCAGTCCCGCTGCAGGTGTAACTCTCCTGGCACAACAGCCCAGGGTTCAGGCCCTTCTCTGCTGGGGAAGTCTCATATTCAGACTGGGAAGGAAAGCATCTACCATATAACGGTACCTGGGCTTTCCCCAGAAGTGAAGACAAAGGCGTTGAGTCTGAAGACTGAGCACAGCCTCCAAAGGGTTCTGAACACCCTTAAAAAAATGTTTTTAAAGAGACATTCGATGTCCTATTAGAATTCTTCACACATTTACAAATGTTCGGATGTTTAATTTTCTGCTGCCAAGACTCCTGAATCAGCAGCAATGTTGACTTGGCTTGATAGTTTCATCCTCCGTAAAGTGCAGACAAATACGTGGTTAAAATTAACTTGAGAGGGTCTTTTATGGCTATCTGAGAGAGGTCTGATGGGTTCAGTGAGGTGGGCGCATGTATGGGGCCTCAGACACAAGGTTTTGGTAATGAAAGAGAGCGGTCAGGAACTTTTCAATATTTTCCAGCTTAAGTCAGTATTTCAGAGGATACCTTGACACCTCTCTCTAGCCGGGGATTCCTCACCCTTCCTTCTTTCTGGACAACACCACCACAACCCGAGGGGCAGGAGCAAGGTCTAAGAACAAAGAAGGGCCCCCCAAATCCCCCCATGCTGGCAGAGGCCAGAGCCGAATCCATTGTTTATACCCCCCACCCGCCGCCCCCGCCCCCTCTTCCTTCCCGGGGCAGAGGGAGCTCCAGGGCTATCATTCGTCCGGCGCAGGGCCATGCCCTTCCCTCCCCGACCGCAGCGTCCCAGGAACCCCACCAAGAAGCAGCTCTGCTGTGGCGAGGCAGCGTCGGGGGATCCCGGGGTGCCGGTGGAGGTGTGGGCTGTTCCTCAGGGCACCAGTGGATCCATCCTCATCTCCATCTCCATCCCCCTCCTCCTTCACTGCCTCCTGGGCTTCCTCCTCTCCTGTTGTCAGTTAGGGTCAGCTGATGCGAATGAACTTCTCCCTGCTCCCAATTTGTTAATATGGTGTATCACACAGATTGATTTGTGTATATTGATACGCAATATAAATATTTTGCATCCCTGGGATAAATCCCACTTGATTATGGTGTATGATCCTTTTAATATGTTGTTGGATTCTTTTTGTTAGTATTTTGTTCAGGACTTTTGCATCTATGTTTACCAGTGATATTGGTCTATAATTTTTTTGTATGATACCTTTTTCTGGTTTTGGTGTCAGGGTGATGCTGCTGGCTTCATAGAATGAGTTTGGGAGTGTTCCTTCCTCTGCAATTTTTTGAATGTGTTTAAGAAGGATAGGTGTTAGCTCTTCTCTAAATGTTTGGTAGAAGTCACCTGTGAAGCCATCTGGTCCTGGACTTTTGTTTGTTGGAAGATTTTTAATCACATGTTCAATTTCATCACTTGTGATTTGTCTGTTCATATTTTCTGTTTCTTCCTGGTTCAGTCTTGGAAGGTTATACCTTTCTAAGACTTTGTCCATTTCTTCCAGGTTGTCCATTATTGGCATACAGTTGCTTGTAGTAGTCTCTTACGATGCTTTGTATTTCTGCGGTGTCTGTTGTAACTTCTTTTTCATTTCTAATTTTATTGATTTGAGTCCTCTCCCTCTTTTTCTTGATGAGTCTGGCTAATGGTTTATCAATTTTGTTGTTTATCTTCTCAAAGAACCAGCTTTTAGTTTTATTGATCTTTACTATTGTTTTCTTTGTTTCTATTTCATTTATTTCTGCTCTGATCTTTATGATTTCTTTTCTTCTACTAACTTTGGATTTTGTTTGTTCTTCTTTCTCTAGTTCCTTTAGGTGTAAGGTTAGATTGTTTATGTGACATTTTTCTTGTTTCTTGAGGTAGGCTTGTATTGCTATAAACTTCCCTCTTAGAACTGCTTTTGCTGCATCCCATAGGTTTTGGATCATTGTGTTTTCATTGTAATTTGTCTCTAGGTATTTTTTGATTTCCTCTTTGATTTCTTCAGTGATCTCTTGGTTATTTAGTAACGTATTGTTTAACCTCCATGTGTTTGTGTTTTTTACGTTTTTTTCCTTATAATTGATTTCTAATCTCATAGCGTTGTGGTCAGAAAAGATGCTTGATATGATTTCAATTTTCTTAAATTTACCAAGGCTTAATTTGTGACCCAAGATGTGATCTATCCTGGAGAGTGTTCCATGCACACTTGAGAAGAAAGTGTAATCTTCTGTTTTTGGATGGAATGTCCTATAAATACCAATTAAATCTATCTGGTATATTGTGTCATTTAAAGCTTGTGTTTCCTTATTAATTTCCTGTTTGGATAATCTGTCCACTGGTGTAAGTGAGGTGTTAAAGTCCCCCACTATTATTGTGTTACGTCGATTTCCTCTTTTATAGCTGTTAGCAGTTGCCTTAGATATTGAGGTGCTCCTATGTTGGGTGCATATATATTTATAATTGTTATATCTTCTTCTTGGATTGATCCCTTGATCATTATGTAGTGTCCTTCCTTGTCTCTTTATTTAACATTCTTTATTTTAAAGTCTATTTTATCTGATATGAGTATTGCTACTCCAGCTTTCTTTTGATTTCCATTTGCATGGAATATCTTTTTCCATCCCCTCACTTTCAGTCTGTATGTGTCCCTAGGTCTGAAGTGGGTCTCTTGTAGACAGCATATATATGGGTCTTGTTTTTGTATCGATTCAGCGAGCCTGTGTCTTTTGGTTGGAGCATTGAATCCATTCACTTTTAAGGTAATTATCGATATGTTCCTATTACCATTTTCTTAATTGTTATGGGTTTGTTTTTGTAGGTCCTTTTCTTCTCTTGTGTTTCCCACTTAGAGAAGTTCCTTTAGCATTTGTTGTAGAGCTGATTTTGTGGTGCTGAATTCTCTTAGCTTTTTCTTGTCTGTAAAGCTTTTGATTTCTCTGTTGAATCTGAATGAGATCCTTGCTGGGTAGAGTAATCTTGGTTGTAGGTTCTTCCCTTTCATCACTTTAAGTATATCATGCCACTCCCTTCTGGTTTGTAGAGTTTCTGCTGAGAAATCAGCTGTTAACCTTATGGGAGTTCCCTTGTATGTTATTTGTTGTTTTCCCCTTGTTGCTTTCAATAATTTTTCTTTGTCTTAATTTTTGTCAATTTGATTACTATGTGTCTTGGCGTGTTTCTCCTTGGGTTTATCCTGCCTGGGACTCTCTGTGCTTCCTGGACTGGGTGGCTATTTCCTTTCCCATGTTAGGGAAGTTTTTGACTATAATCTCTTCAAATATTTTTGGGTCCTTTCTCTCTCTCTTCTCCTTCTAGGACCCCTATAATGCGAATGTTGTTGCATTTAATGTTGTCCCAGAGGTCTGTTAGGCTGTCTTCATTTCTTTTCATTCTTTTTTCTTTACTCTGTTCCACAGCAGTGAATTCCACCATTGTGTCTTCCAGGTCACTTATCCGTTCTTGTGTCTCAGTTATTCTGCTATTGATTCCTTCTAGTATTTTTCATTTCAGTTATTATATTGTTCATCTCTGTTTGTTTGTTCTTTAATTCTTCTAGGTGTTTTTTCTTTAATTTTTCTAGGTCTTTGTTAAACATTTCTTGCATCTTCTCGATCTTTGCCTCCATTCTTTTTCCGAGATCCTGGATCATCTTCACTATCATTATTCTGAATTCTTTTTCTGGAAGGTTTCCTATCTCCACTTCATTTACTTTTTTTTCTGGGGTTTTATCTTTTTCCTTCATCTGGTACTTAGCCCTCTGCCTTTTAATCTTGTCTATCTTTTTGTGAATGTGGTTTTAGTTCCACAGGTTGCAGGCTTGTAGTTCTTCTTGCTTCTGCTGTCTGCCCTTTGGTGGATGAGGCTATCTAAGAGGCTTGTGCAAGTTTCCTGATGGGAGGGACTGGTGGTGGGTAGAGCTGGCTGTTGCTCTGGTGGGCAGAGCTCAGTAAAACTTTAATCTGCTTATCTGCTAATGGGTGGGGCTGGGTTCCCTCCCCATTGGTTGTTTGGCCTGAGGTGACCCAACACTGGAGCCTACTTGGCTCTTTGGTTGGGCTAATGGTGGACTCCGGGAGGGCTCACACCAAGGAGTACTTCCCAGAACTTCTGCTTCCAGTGTCCTTGTCCTCACGGTGAGACACAGCCACCCCCCTCCTCTGAAGGAGACCCTCCAACACTAGCAGGTAGGTCTGGTTCAATCTCCTGTGGGGTCACTGCTCCTTCCCCTGGGTCCCAATGCGCACACTACTTTGTGTGTGCCCTGCAAGGGTGGAGTCTCTGTTTCCCCCAGTCCTGTCGAAGTCCTGCAGTCAAATCCCACTAGCCTTTAAAGTCTGATTCTCTAGGAATTCCTCCTCCTGTTGCCAGACCCCCAGGTTGGGAAGCCTGACGTGGGGCTCAGAACCTTCACTCCAGTGGATGGACTTCTGTGGTATGTGTTCTCCAGTTTGTGAGTCACCCACCCTGCGGTTATGGGATTTGATATTATTGTGATTGCGCCCCTCCTACCGTCTCACTGTGGCTTCTCCTTTGTCTTTGGATGTGGGGTATCTTTTTTGGTGAGTTCCAGTGTTTTCCTGTCAATGATTGTTCAGCAGTTAGTTGTGATTCCGGTGCTCTCGCAAGAGGGAGTGAGCGCACATCCTTCTACTCCGCCATCTTGAACCAATCTTCACTATTTTTTTTAAATGGTAACTTTATAATATATATATATTCTTATTTATTTTATTTATTTTTGGCTGCGTTGGGTCTTCCTTGCTGCGCGCGGGCTTTCTCTAGTTGCAGCAAGCGGGGGCTGCTTTTCATTGCGGTATGCGAGCTTCTCATTGCGGTGCTTCTCTTGTGGATCACAGGCTCTAGGTTCATGGGCTTCCGTAGTTGTGGCACACGGGGTCAGTAGTTATGGCTCATGGGCTGTAGAGCGCAGGCTCAGTAGTTGTGGCGCACAGGCTTAGTTGCTCCATGGCATGTGGGATCTTCCCAGACCAGGGCTCAAACCCATGTCCCCTCCATTGGCAGGTGGACTCTTAACCACTGCGCCACCAGGGAAGTCCAAATCATAGTTATTTTTAATTGCTGGTCTGATCATTCCAACATGTCTGCCACATCTGACTCTGGTTCTGTTGCTTGATGTGTCTCTTCAAATTGTTTTTTTTGTTTTTTGCCTTCTAGTATGCCTAGTAATTCTTTTTTGAAAGCTGGATATGAGACATGAGGTACTGGGTAGAGGAACTGTAATAAATAGGCATTTAGTAGTGCTGGCCAGGTGTGGAAAGTGAGAAGTGCTCTTTTGTCCTGTGGTCTATCTTTTAGTGAACTTGACAAGTTCACGCTGCCCAGTCTAGCCCACCTCTCTGGTGGGACAGGATGGCTAGAGGGGGCTGGAGTTAGGTGTCTCCCTCCCCCTAGGTCATTTAGGTTCTATAAAACCCCAGTAGGTTCGCTGTGCTAAAACAGTTTCTTTTGAGGGCAGGCCTCCTAAGGAACAGTGCACTCTGGCTGCTTTTCCGCTCTCTCTAGCCACAGAGATTTTCTCCAGCTGTACTGCGAGGACCGGGTACAGCTCCTAGAGGAAGAACTCAGAACTGTGGGCACACCCTGCCAAAGCCGGGCTCCCCCGAAGTTCTTCATTCTTGGACCTGTCCACCCTGAGCCTCCAGCAACTGGTCAGTTACAGTTTAGCTTTTCCTGCGCTGGTACTGGCTCCACTGAGGTTTCTGCTTACAGGTTTCTACTCAGGTTGTGATTTTTTGTATTCACCTGTCTGTCTCTCTAAATTTTGGAGGCAGCCGTTTGCCCTGTGATCTCAGTTCTCAGATGTATCTAAGAATAGCTGTTGGTTTTCAGATTGTTCACATTTTTACTTGTTAACATAGAATGGCTGCTTCCAAGCTCCTTATAGGCCAGACTGGAAACCAGAAGTCTCAGCTGTTAATTTTTTTCCTTATGTTTTTCATTTAGTAGAAAAACAGTGTGATATTAAGAAAACATTTTAAATCTCCATAAGATGACCTGTCATGTTTTCAGTTATTTGCATTCTTTTCCAGTCTTTGTTCACATGCATGCATGTTTTACTTAGCTATTACCACTGTAAAAAGAGAAAAAGTTTTCACTATGTTTGTTGAGCATAGCTATCTTTAAAATTTTTGCTTAATAGTCCACCTGGTTTGTATATATTTTCATAGCATTCTTCATATTGGATGTTAGATATTGTTTGTTTCCAGCTTTCATCTATTGGGACTTATTCTTCAATTTTAGCTAGCATCCACTTACTAAACACTAAGTGCTTTACATCAGGTATTTTCACTTCCAGCTTGTAGATGAAGAAGTTGAAGCTTCGTTGTTAAATAACTTATCCAAGCTCATATAATGAGTAAGTATCAGAGCCAGGATTTACTTTTTTTTTTTTTGGCTGCGCCACGCAGCATGAGGAATCTTACTTCCCCAACCAGGTATCAAACCCATGCCCCCTGCGGTGGAAGTGTGGAGTCCTAACCACTGGACCACCAGGGAATTTCCAGATCCAGGATTTCAAATCAGACATTTTAAAATTCAAAAGCCCATATTCTTTACTTCTTAGTATGCTGTCATTTCAACTGACTTTTTTCTTATTTAAATGACTTCCTAAGATAAAGTCCCAGAAGAATACTATTTGTGATTTATAATATGAATTATTAAACTTTTTCCCCAATAAGAAAGTACTATTATTATCACTTTACTAGTTTATTTTTTCCCAAATTTAATATTCTAAAATAGTACAAGTTAATGTTTATTTTGTATATAAGTTCAAAGTTTTTCAACGTGTTTGTTTATGATTTCTTTTTTTCCTTAAATCTGTTCTTGTTTATTGCCTATTTATAAGTGTTGTCTTGACGTTTATATTTTGCATGTAAATTTTAATTTATCAATCTGTTTCTTCTATTATTTTAACTGCTTCAAATTTTAGAAAGTTGTTTCATCAAACCTCTGATAGCCAATTATAATTTATTCTAGTTTTCCTAACATTCAACATTTAACTCCTGATTTTGAGTTTGTTTTTGTATATGGTGTGAGGTGTTTAAACTTATTTACAAATTATTGTTCAGTCATCCCAATATAACTTATTCAATCAAACTTTTCCTCTTGTTGTTCTGAGTGTGGTGGCATACAGAGAACTACCAGTAAGGCACACAAATAATTACCAGTCTGTCCAAAGCAGAAGAAAACAAAAATGCTCAGTGCCTCTAGGAAGAGAGGCGAAGGCAGAGATACTAACCATTTCTCTGCCATTTACCATGCCCTGCATGGAGTCGGCCACGTCTGTGAGTAGGGCTAAGGTCACTCTCATTCTTGATCATGTGCTGCCCTCTAACTGCGCTCTGGGTCACCTACAGCTTGCCACCATGCTTGTGTCGAGAGCATCCTCCACAGGTACTCAGAGGGACAGCATATGGACCCATTTGCTTGCTTTTTGCTGTTTCTCTCTTAGTGAGCTTGACTGTGCCTCTCCCCTGTAGATACTTCCTGGATCCTCCATAGGAGAAGGTGGCCTTTGGCATGTTTTCTCTAGTGCTGTGTTTTACCTTAGATTTTTTTTTTGTTTCTTTTACTCTTCCTACTATCATTCATTCTCAGTGTTTCCAGACTATCCTATTAGGGATTGTTCTTTTGACTTGGGGACCACGGTTTCCTGGCTCTAATACTCATTCCATTGTCCTCCACAGTCTGCATTCAGGGCATCCTCACCATCTTGCTGGTCCTGTGATCTGGGTGTTTCAGTCCCGAGCACTGGCAGACAAGAACACAGAGGTGATGGGACGTGGTGTCGTGATGTTTGGCCCACCATGCCCTTAGAGATGTTGTATCCACCATACACTTAATTCACAAAGAACCTTTGCATTGCCCCCACTTCTGAGCACATCTTCCCTGAAAAACTTGACCTGTGGTTCTAGGGCATCATATTTTCCATGCGCTGGTTGTGTTTCTCCATCTCCAGTCTTCAGGTCCTCATTCCCTAGAAGGTGCTTCTTCTGATGACTCTAATTGAAGTAGTCCAACAAAGAAATGGGGGAGAAATTTCCCAAGGGCTTTTTTTTTTTTTTTTTGCGGTACGCGGGCCTCTCACTGTTGTGGCCTCTCCCATGGCGGAGCACAGGCTCCGGATGTGCAGGCTCAGCAGCCATGGCTCACAGGCCCAGCCGCTCTGTGGCATGTGGGATCTTCACGGACCGGGGCACGAACCCATGTCCCCTGCATCGGCAGGCGGACTCTCAACCACTGCGCCACCAGGGAAGCCCTTCCCAAGGGCTTTGAAAGACAATTCTTTGCTGACACCCATGGAGTCTTATTTCAGAGACCCTGATGATAGTTCTAGAGGACTGAGAAGAGCAGGGTAGCTACAAATGCTCCCACCGTTCTTCTCTCCCAAGACTGACAGACAGCGAGGAAGCCTTCCCTGAGTGCTTTCCTTGCTCCCTTGGCCAAGGTCTACGAACCACAGTTTAAGACTTAACTTCCTCAGCAATTCATTTTTGGCTCCCAAAGATTTCAGATAAGCTTTTGAGAAGAAATCTGATACACTTTTGCAGAATATAATTGGAAGATTTTTCAGATTACCTGTAAATGTATAATTATATTTATAAATAATTATGTTAAATTTTTAAATTTATTTAAATTTATAAATATATTATACATTATTTACTTACTCATTTAATTCCTACATATTTCTTTATTCATCTCATGTAATTACCTAATGGAATATCTATCTCTTACCCCTGTTCTAGTCTTTTAAAATCAGGAACCTTATTTAAACAAATGAAAACCAGTAACAACCTGGTTCTACAGTGATGTTCCTGTCAAGGCAAAGACAAGCACTGAATCCTTTAACCGACCTGGACCAGATTGTTTTGGGGACTTTTTTCCCCCCAGTTTGAGTATTTAAATACTTTGCTGGTCATTTCCACTAATGTGGTGGGAACACTTTGAAATCCGCCCACATTCTCTTAGCCCTTTTGTTGGAGAAGCACCTGGGATATAAAGGTGATGGTTCTGACTCATGTCTTTCTTTGACGTGAGGGGAAGATAGTGTTAGAATGTACCTGCCTTTACCCTCCAGCCCAGTGGCTCTGCAGGTGACCCCAGGCCAGGAATATCAGCACCACCATCACCTGGGAACTCATTAGAAAATGCATATTCGGGCTTCCCCGGTGGCGAAGTGGTTGAGAGTCCACCTGCCGATGCAGGGGACGCGGGTTCGTGCCCTGGTCCGGGAAGATCCCACATGCCGCGGAGCGGCTAGGCCCGTGAGCCATGGCCGCTGAGCCTGCACGTCCGGAGCCTGTGCTCCGCAACGGGAGAGGCCACAACAGTGAGAGGCCCGGGTACCGCAAAAAAAAAAAAAAAAAAAAAAGAAACTGCATATTCTAGGGCCCTACCCTAGTTGTGCTGAGTGAAAACTTCTGGGCATGGGGTCCAGGGAACTGCATGTTCAAGCCCTTCAGGTGCCTCAGCGTCAGTGTCCCCATTTGAGAACCCCTGCTCTGGTCTGACCAACCAGTCTCTCCCTTGTGAGGGTACTTTGAATTTCTGTTGAATTCTGCTGCAGCTGCAATGAAGACACCACAGTGGTCTTTGAAGGTCTAACTGATAAATTACCCCCGTCTTGAACATGTACTGGGAGGGTTGGACCAGGAGACAGGAGAGTTGCTTTCCATTCTGTTCTCACCACTAACTAGTCCTGGAGGATTCCCTCTTCATAAAAATGGAATTTTACCATCTGCTTTCAATGCTTTATGTGACAGGAAGATAAAATCAAGCAGTGGATGTTAAAGTGGTTTGAAAACATTAACATGTAACATAAAATGCAACGTGGCAGCCATATAAAATTTGTCACTTTCGATCCTTTACCTCAACTAGATTTCCCTGTGAAGAGTGCTGTCCGTCTATGGATGGGTTGCATTGCTTTGCACACCCACTCACATCTATGGGGTGCACTGCTGTAAGAAATCACAGCAAATTTAGAACCTGTGAATATAGAAGATGAAATAAGTCCTAGGAACATGGCAAATAAAAAAATAGCTTTCATGAGACCCAAATCTTGGAAAATCAAATGTTGTCTAGTTTTTTCACTGTAAAAGCGTTAGGTGGGGAAAAAAGAAATAGATGAAGTGTTAGGAATGGAAAGGAGGAAAAAAACATCCATTTACTTCAGCGCGAATCCCCACGTGGGTAAGTGGTACTCCGTTGGCCCACAGGGTGGCAGTAGCGGACCTGAAGGGGGCTCTTCTTTGGAGCAGAGTCTCGTGGGCGCTCTTTTCTGTCTGCACAACAAAGTGAAGAAAAGAGACTTCTTCCATTAAACACCTGTGCATTTCAGGAGGAAGTTTTGTCTTAAAGTATGAAGGTAATTTCCCATTTGAGGAAAAGAAAGGTGACATATTTAGGTTCAAGTGTCATGATTGCTCATTCGGTGTTCTAAGAGAAATTACTCCCGTCACCAGAAAGGGGCCCCAGTACAAGGCCTGGTCCACGGTTACACTTTTGTATGTCACTCGCTTTTTGGAGATAACAGCTGGAATGTTTTTAAAAGAGAAATGACAATTTACCAGTTCAGCCAGGAGTTCCTGGTAATTTACTCACTGTTCCATGTAAGTTCAGCCTTGAACCTCAGCATCACCCTCAGTTGCCACCTGACCTCCCCCCCCCCCTCCGAGGCATCAGAGCCTTGGTGGTGGATGGTTTGCATGAAGCTGTTCAAGCTACAGCACTGTGGGGCTTTACATTTTTCCAGGGCCGGTCATGGACCACGTCACTAGGCGCAGAGGCAGAGAACAAGAGGCTTTCTGGGAAATAAAGGTCTCTCTGGGGTTTCTTTAAATTCAGATTATGTAAGTTAGATGGAGATGGGCATTTCTCCTGCTTATGTAAAAGGATCTAGACAAGGAAATCACAAAACTCATGAGAATGGGTTTAGAACTATTTGGAACTTAACAATATTTTTCATGGCATCCTGTCAGATACACGTATAAACGTATACAGTGCTCTCTCCTGATGACTTAGCTGGTCCCTCAGCTTTGTTCCACAGGATATGACATTTCCTCTGCCAACTTCCCAATCATGGGGCTGTCATTCTCCTTCACAAGAGTGACAAGATCTCTTATTAAAATGATCAGTATGTCTATATATAAAAATTTAAGTGTAGGTACCTGCCTCTGAAATTATCTTATTAAGAATACCTTCATAATAATCCTTTCATTTTATTGCAAAAGACACTATTGTAATAGCATGGCTAGGAAGGAAACACAGCTAATTTTCAAGGTGACTCATTTAGCAAGATGGAAAACAAAAGTTCCTTGTGTGTAAAAATATCTAGTGATTGACATGTTACCAAATTTCCACAAAATAGATTTCCATGTAATTTAAGACCTTGATTTCTTTTCCTCATAGATCATAAGAACCCTCCTGACCAGGATTAGTGTCAGGGGAACATGTTTCCTTACGAACTGAGAAGCAGAGGCTTCTGTAGGGCGGTGAGAAAAAACGTACCCCCACCCACGCCAGGCCCTCCCTGCCCCCTCCCCGTCTTTATGGCTCCTTCGTACTTATTGCCAAAGGACATGTTAGGTGCAGTCAGTTGGCAATGACAATGGGGTTAACGTCCCAATAAACCCATCGTAAGTTGAAAATATCATGGGTCAAAAATGCATTTGATGCACGCAGCCTCCCGGACATCCCAGCTCAGCCCCGCCCACCTCACCCGTGCTCAGAACACTCACATGAGCCTGCACGTGGGCAGAACCCTCTAACGCAAGGCCTAGTTTATAATAAAGGGTTGACTCTTTCATGGAGTTTATGGAATACTGCACTGAAAGGGAAAAACAGAATGGAGTGCGGGTCCGGATGGTTGTCAGTGTATCGGTTGCTCACCCCCGTGACTGGGGGCTTCAGCTGCCCTGCCCAGGATCAGAGAGAGGGTCGTACTGCACGCCGGACCCCCAGGGAAAGTCCACATTCTGAATTCTGAGCACGGTTTCCACTGAACGCATATGGCTTTCGCACCATCGTAAAGTCGAACCGTCATGAGTAGGGGGACGATCTGTGTTGATTGTGGCAGTTTCCGCATACATGGGGAGGGTCCACTCGGAAGGGCTAGGCGCCTTCACCGCTGGGTCCCCGACGCCTGCACCTCCATCTGGCACAGGCGGGTATCACGTGGACGTTGAAGTGAGCGCGCTCCCAGCCCTGCCGTCTCCCGCCCCCGCCTCGGTGGGGCTCAGGAAGCAGGATGTGGGAGCACACTGTCGCCTCAGCCACGCCTTCACGCTGAGCCCTTCCTGGAGTTTAGACTCCCGTCAAATGCCTACGATGGAAGGAGGTTCGTAGCTAGCTTTTCAGACTGAGCGCACACCTCCAGCCACCATTCTGTTTATGGTCCAGGTCCTGCCCTGCTCTGCAGGTGGATCCCTTGCTGGATCGCCAAGAACCTCGTGACTCCCAGGGAGACCCCGGCCCCTCAGCCACTCAGTGAGCGCCATCCTGCGCCAGCAGCGGGCCACCTGCGCCCTTGCATCCTGTTGCCTGCCAGCACCCTCTGCTGCCATCCAGGCCTTTCAAAGCCCCTGCCACATAGAGAGGGAAAACCAGAACACCACTCTTCAGCAAGGGTGCACTCTGGTGCCTATTTTTATTTTAATGACTCATTCTCTCCTACCTCATGAGGCTTGCTTCTTTCAAGGGGGAATACCTGGCTGAATCTGCATAACCCCTTATTATTGACCTACCTCTGTTCACGCAGAAATGATTGCCACTCACGGCTCTCCTACCAGGCTCTTTTTGTAAATAATCTAAATTTATTTTCTCAAAATAGAAAGAAAGGGGATATCTTGCTCGTTCCGCAATTTCCTTGTTTTGCTGGACGGCAAGGCCCTGAGATATTATTTATTTATTTATTTATTTATGGCTGCGTTGGGTCTTTTGTTGCTGCGCGCGGGCTTCAGTAGTTGTGGCACGTGGGCTCAGTAGTTGTGGCTTGCGGGCTCTAGAGCGCAGGCTCAGCAGTTGTGGCGCACAGGCTTAGTTGATCCGCGGCATGTGGGATCTTCCCGGACCAGGGCTCGAACCCGTGTCCCCTGCATTGGCAGGCGGATTCTTAACCACCGCACCACCAGGGAAGCCCAGTCCCTGAGATTTAAACGAATGTTCTTTGTCCCCGCATCAGTGGCATGCAGCTCTTAGCTGAGGAAGGAGGACTGTGCAAACGCCGCTCTCAGCTCCAGGACCTCCTGACCTGTCCCCACCGGGTCCTGGCTCATGTGCTCCCCCCACCACTCGGCCTTGTTTCCGCCCCCTTAGTGAGGCCATGGCCTTATACTGTAGAAATATTGCGAATTTGACTTTGAAGATGAAAGTTTTCCCCTCAAACCACTCCCCATTATCATCATTCTGAAACCAGAGCTGGAATGGGAAACCGATTTTGAGACTTTAAAAATTATTCCTTGCTGGGACCTGGAGACTGTCATACAGAGTGAAGTCAGAGAAAAACAAATATCGTATACTAACGCATATATGTGGAACCTAGAAAAATGGTATAGATGAACTGGTTTGCAGGGCAGAAATAGAGACACAGATGTAGAGAACAAACGTATGGACACCAAGGGGGGAAAGCGGGGCTGGGGGGATGAATTGGGAGATTGGGATTGACATATATACATTAATATGTATAAAATAGATACCTAATAAGAACCTGCTGTATAAAAAAAATAAAATAAAATTCAAAAAAAATTATTCCTTGCTGGTCTTCAGAGGCAAAATTCAGATAAGAGAGCTTATCAGTTATACTTCTGTTTCTACTCAAAAGCTCATGGCCGCTCACTCAAAGGCCTCTTGTTCTGACCTTCCAACACTGCTTACAGTGCCCCAGACTGAGGGCAGCGCACCCTGGGGCCTGGCATTTGGATGGAACATTTCTTCCCTGAGGAAAGAAGTGACAGTTTGAGACGGGGTGGGGTTGGGATGGAGAGCGCTGCTCACCCTGAGAAGTACCTGAGTTGGTGGGGATTCTGACTGAGCACCCCGAGTCCGTGGTCTGCTGCTGAAAATAATTATGGTTGCTTTTGTTTCTGGAACTTTGAGAGAAAAAGAAATTTGTGGTGGCCCGGAGGGTCTGGATTTAAAATGCAAACACAGGGGTTCTGAGTCAGACTTGAGCAGGGTGGCATTTTGTCTTTAAAGAGCAGCAATGTGGTTCCTTGATTTGTCTCTGCTGTCTTGACATTTAGTTGGATTCCTGGGCAATTGGTCGGCCCGGGCACATCTCCATGGAGCAGGGGGCCTGGCCTTGGCACTGCCTGGCAAGTCTGTGTGCTTGGGGAGGGACTGTGGCTGGGAGGCCAAGCCGATTTTCAAGGCAGAACTGTGTGTAAAAACACCCAGTGACACATAACTTTTAGAAATTAAAATGCCTATCCCTGGGGGAAAAAGGCACACAGAAGTGTCATTGAAAGTTTACTTCTAATCTCTTACGGTAGGAGCTACAAAGCTGAGTTTACTTTCTAGAAAATTCTAGTTTATTTTCTAGAAAGTTGCATTTTATTATTGCAAAGGGATTTTATTTCCAAATGAGTATGGTTTTTTTGGGCAGGAGTTTTGGAGTCCCAGAGACAGAGGTTGAGAAGGTGATGGTGTGCAGTGGCAATTCTCAAGTTCAAGGAGGGGGAAAAAGTCATGCTTTGATGGGGAGACTTCTTTTTGACTGTCCATAAACTGGCATTTAAGTAGAAGTCAGCAGTTTCTCTGCCCCAAGTTAAAGAATGTGGTGCTGGGTAAAGGGAGGCTTACGCTTTATATTCATTACTAACCAAAGAAAAGCAGGGAGAATTGTGATCCATCAGGTTTTTATGGCTAAGATAGCCGAGCTGTATTATTAGGATCATGACAGTCACAGCTGGAATAGATGGCTGACCTGTAGTATGTTTGTGTGTCCTGAAGGCAGGCGGTGGGGTGTGGAGTATGTCACAGAGTCATCTTAAATAATTAGAATAGTTATTATTGCCTAAATCTGAAGTGTGCAACTAGAAGAGTCCTGCTGGGGAAGCTAATCGTGGCAAACATTGGGTCTGTTGTGGAAATGTTCTAAAACCAGACTGCTAACACAGTGAGCCATTTTAAACGTAACTCGCTATGTGTTTGGAGAGAAACACATACCCTCTTATTAGGAACCTGAAACAAACTCTTTGAGCTGCAGCATCACAGCCGGTGGGTCTGATTGCCGGGATTAATAACTCACGGCTGCACAAGTCCCAGTCTTGGCGGGATTCTGGATTCAGCTGTTTTCTCCTTGCCCCATTACGTTCTAGATTGACGGTCTGCATTATGTCTGGAGCCAGCCGTCAGCTCGCTCTTTTCCTCTGCGGCTGTTGCGTGGCTGCCCTGGGGGCCCAGGCCGAGGAGCGCTGCCCGGCTGAGCGTCACCAGGCTGCCCAGTACGTGGCTGCCGTGTACGAGCACCGGTCCATCCTGAGCCCGAACCCGCTGGCTCTCACCAGCCGCAAGCAGGCCTTGGAGCTCATGAACCAGAACCTCGACATCTATGAAGAGCAAGTGACGATCGCGGCCCAAAAGGCAAGAAGTGCTCCCGGGTCAGCTTGTTTGCAGAGCAGGGCAGATTAGCCCTTGGTGTTGCGTCCCCTCTGGGAAGTCAGCCAGGCCAGTAAAGATGAGCTGAATGAGTCAGTTGGCTGGAGTCCCGCTACTGAGAGGGTGGTCTGCAGCATCAGCAGACCCTCCAAGGTTGGGAGGAGTGCAGAATTTGGGGCCTGCCCTAGACTTGCTGAGTCAGAATGTACATTTTAGCAAGATTCCCCAGGTGATGCTTCCCCTCCAGCCTGGGAAGCCCAGGGCCAGGCACGTGGCGGTGCCAGAAGAATCGCTTGGTTGCTTGTAAACAAATGTGTGTGCCCGGCTCCCACGCCTGCAGAGTCAGCTGGGGAGCGCGCCGGGGCCCTGGGATTTTTTAAGGTTCCCCGGTGGATTCAGATGTGCAGAAACATCTGAAAGCCAGCAGGCACGACGGCCTCTCATGCTCTCGGAGGCTTTCAAGGATAACTAAAGTGGTAAGCGGCCCCAGAGCTGTGTTTGCTGCCTCCCGATGACGTGGGGCTCCTTTGTGGTCCCCGCGCCAGACCACTGAGCCCGAGAGCTCAGTCCAGACAGAACCCAGCCCAACGGACAAAGGACACCGGTGCCGCCTTTGTGAAGGCTTCCTGCGCAGCCCCCTTTTCCTCTCCTGCCGGGAAGGGTGGGGCAGACGGGGAGGTGTGGGAGCCAGAAGTCTCTGTAGGAAAATGGCCTGCTGGGAGGGCAGTCTGGCCTTGAGCCCGGCTGGGGCGGGGGACCTGCCCGGCTGCTTGAGGAAGCCCCGCTCCGCCCTGCCCCCGGAGAGCAGAACGGCCCGCGTCTGAGTTCAGCGGACAGACCTGTGGTGCCTTCAGGTCCTGCCCAAACAGCCCCCATCTCTGTTCAGTGTGGTCAGCACTGCCTGGACAGCCACTGGCCATCGCTATCTTTGAAAATGTAACCTCTAGTACCTATACATGTAACACCCAAATGTTGGAAGGGCGCTTAAAGGCCCAGTCCAGGTGTTCTGATGGGTGACACTGCTTTTTTTTTCCCAACCCGACGTCCAGCTTCCCCTGGACGCCTCCAGTGGCCCAGGACTCACCGTCCACTGGAGGACAGTGGGAACTTCTGGAAAGGGCTTCCTTTCCATGTGCAACAATCAGCCTCCCTGTAACTGCCACCCATCGTCCTGTCCTCCTAGCCAAACAGAACAGACTGAATCCCATCCCACACACGCCATCTTTCCCAGATCTGAGGACGGCCCCGGCATCTCTCCCAGGCTGTGTCTCTCCAGTCCCATCCACAGTTCCCTGAGGGTTGCGGTTCCAGCCCTGTCCCCCAACACTTTCCAGGTTATGTCCGTGCCCTGAGCTGCATGCGGTTTTGTCAAGGGTGGGGCGGAGGAAACCTGCCACCATCCTCATTCTAGGCGTTGTCCCCAGAAGGAAAGCTTTTGGCAGCCACATCTTGCTGTGGGTTCATTAGGCACTTGCTGTCAGCCACAGCTCCTGAGCCCTTTTCACACAGACACACACGCTGCTGTGGCTGTCCTGTACTTGTAAGGTTAATTTATTTAACCCGAGAGCAAAGCCTCACATTTATGCCCTTACATTTCATCCTGGTGGGCTATTTGGGGATCTCTACTGACAGACATCCTGCATATCAGTTACCTTCACGTCATTCACACTTCTGGGACATACCTCGTTTGTGTCTACACTGAAGCCGGTGTAAAAACATCCCAGCCCGTGCCCGCAGGCCTCCTCCTGACACAGGTCCGTTCCCTGCACGGAGGTGTTGGCTTGCAGGCAGCTGAAAAGTCACCCCCTTCTTCTCCATCCTGTCCACAAGACCATGCTAAGACACTTGGCAGATGCCGTACTGAAACGCAGAGACTGTGACTGCAGTCTTCCCCTGCATTTTAATCACCTGCCCCCAAATGAAACATACGTTTTTTCTTGAACCCATGCTGCCAGCAGGCATCATTCCTTCTCTGTCTGTGGTCCAGGAGCAGGTACAAAGCTGTTGATCCAGTCATTTTTAGGGCTTACAGACATCTCGGCTCCCCTACGTGGTTATATGTGTTAAAGTAACCTCTAACACAGGTTGATGCCATGCATGTGTCAAAGTTTTATATCAAACTTGCTATAAGGGCAGAGGTTCCTGCAGGCCAATTAAGAGTTCTCTCATTTACAGGGAAGAAAAGGAGTTGTGCTTAAAAATATTAGGCTGGGTGGTCAGCTGGGTTGGCACCCGGAATTCCCCAGGGGTTCTTGAGCTCACTGGTCTGTCAGAAAATTGCTCAAGCCCTTTATCAGGAATGCAAATTCCTTCCTAGAATGGATGGGTAATCACATCAGACCCAAAGTTCTGTCCCGGCTCAAGTCTGAGTCCTCATTCTGGGCAGATGTATCTTCAGGAAATGCAGTTTAATTTGAATATTAATCTAATATGTATCCATAACTGTTAATGTCCATAGGAAACCATTCAGTGCTTTCAAAGTTGTGTTTTTAATAAAGGAAAACATGTGTCCAAGTATAATTTTCAAAAAGTTAGAAACATGACTCTTACACATAGAGAAGAATGGACATGTGTCAAAGCTCTTACTTAACTCATTAATTAACTCAGGAACCAGTAAGATGGTAAAGCTGGTTCAAAAGATAACTTGAGGAACAGATGTGAGTGTATCTGTCAGTCAAATGAATGTTGAAATGAATCTGCTAATAGATACAAAACGGGCTAATGTCCTACAGGGCAATAAAACTGTCATGGTTAGGATGCTTTTATTAAATAGCAAAGTCAAACAGTGATACATTCACTAGATGAATAATCCTTGAGTGTGCTTGTCAGTACCCTGGTATATTGTAGAAAGATATACGTATACAAAGAATGTATACATAAATTCTTCGTCTTGCTTTATTTCCAAGTTTGTGATAATTTTTCTTTCTAACGTGCAATAAGATGACCAGCCTCGTATTCTGCTGGAGGGAGTGTACATTGCTGTAAGCTTTCTGGAAAGCTACTTGGCAATGTATATTAAGAATTTAAAAATGTTCATACACTTGACTCAGTATTTTCACTTATAAGGCTTTATTCTAAAGAAATAATCAGAGCCCCAATCAAAGATTTGTGTACAACGCTCATTCAGGAAGTGTTTTGAGCACCCTGTATGCAGATGGTCACCACAGTTTTTTTATTACAAAAAGTTGGGAACAATTCAAATGCCCAATAACAGAGGATAAACTGTGGTGTCCTCTTAAATATAATCCAGCATATAATACAAGTGATATTTCTGAAGGTATCTTTGTAGTCTTGATGCTCTGTAGTGAGAGAGTCAAGATGGAAAACCGTATGTTTATTATTGTATCAATTATACACGCACACACCTATACAGAGGGGGAAAAATGAAAAGAGGCAAGATGTTAACAGTAAATATCTTCATGATATAGGATTATGAATTATTCTTTTATGTTGTGTTTTCCAAATTTTCTACACTTAAACTTTTGAAAAATTTTTTATACCCAGGAAACAAATTATAAGGAGTTTGCAGTGCATTCCAGAAATAGTGACTCAAATTGCCTGTGATTTTAGATTATTCATGCCTGCTCTGCCATCCTCCTCCACCTTTCACTGTGGGGTGATGCTGCTCCAGGCTTAACATTTTCAGCCGAGCAAGTGGAGAGCGGCAGCCGAAGGGGCCCTGGTGCTGGGAGCTGAGGGCTGCCCTGTTGGTTTGGGTTTCCTCAGGTTGCTGCCACTGTCACAGGGAGCCTCGGGCTGTCACAGGCAAGGACCCCCAGTGTCTCCAGGTGTGGGAGAAGGCCTGTAGGGCGGTCAGGGCTCTGACGGGAGTCTCCTAACTCCCAGTGGGAGAAATGCAAGTTAGAGCAAGTCCTAGTTCCTATGCTGAAATCGGTGCACTTGACTTTCACCCACCAGCCCACTGGGGCCCATTAGAATCACGTGGGGACCTGTTGCCGGGACCCCACCCACAGTTGATAGAAGCAGACTTTTTAGGGATGGGCCCAAGCATCACTGCTAAACAAAGATTGTGTTTTCAGAAGTCCCCTGTGTGATTTAGAAGCACAATGAAGGTTGAAAACCACCCACCGGACTAGCGGTAGCACATCTGCTGAGCCTGATACTCAGGCCTGTTATAGTCGCCGCTCCATCTCCCATGGCACCGCCACCAACTCCAACCCCCTCCAAACTCACTTGTAACCTTCTTCCCTGGCCAGCCCTCGGTACGGTGCTGGTCCCTAGAAGACTTGGTCTTTCTTCCCTCAGAGTTAGGCCAAGTGAGACGGCTCCCCCAAGGCTCAGATCCCTGCCGAGCCCAGCTACCACGTCTGGACCTCTGTGGTTCCTGGTTCAGAGCAGCTGCAGGACGGCTGTCAGAGGAATGAAGGCGTGCTTCCCGTTATCTGTTAACGGACTATTTCTGATGTTTTGACTTGCAGGGTGTACAGATTATAGTGTTTCCAGAAGATGGCATCCATGGATTCAACTTTACAAGAACATCCATTTACCCATTTTTGGACTTCATGCCTTCTCCCCACTTGGTCAGGTGGAACCCATGCCTGGAGCCCCACCGATTCCATGACACGGAAGTATGTAAGGGGATCAGCCTTCCTCAGGAGGTGGGAGGCTCACGGAGATGATCCAAGCCAGGGGCCAAGAGCCAGGACATGTTGAATGAGAGTGACAGGAGCCCTTAGGGGCCTGAGAACCAAACCCGAGCTCCCTGTGCCACAGTCATTCACTTAAAGAACGTCTGCTAGGGCTTCCCTGGTGGTGCAGTGGTTGAGAGTCTGCCTACCGATGCAGGGGACGCGGGTTCGTGCCCCGGTCTGGGAAGATCCCACATGCCGCGGAGCGGCTGAGCCCGTGAGCCATGGCCGCTGAGCCTGCGCGTCCGGAGCCTGTGCTCTGCAACGGGAGAGGCCACAACAGTGAGAGGCCCGCGTACCACAAAAAAAAAAAAAAAAAAAAAGAATGTCTGCTATTATGAGGCATTCACTCATCTGTGGATCGTTCTATTTGTTAGTTATACAAGAAATGCATGAATATATGCTTCTACAACAAATCAAAGTTAAAAAAATGAAAGCCCACCTTCACCACACCCCATCCCTCATCCACCTCCCTTTCTAGACAAACTGCCATCAGTGCATCCACCTATATTCTTTTCTGTGCATCTCATAGATACTGACATCTTTATTTTTTAATTTTATTATTTTTACTGAAGTACAGTTGATTTACAATGTGTTAATTTCTGCTGTACAGCAAAGTGATTCAATTATACTTACATATATTCACTTTTTTATATTCTTTTCCATTATGGTTTATCACAGGATATTGAATATGGTTCCCTGTGCTATACAGTAGGACCTTGTTTATCTATTTTATATATAGTAGTTGGCATCTGCTAATCCCAAACTCTCAATTCATCCCTCCCCAGCCCCCCTTGGCAACCAGAAGTCTGTTCTTTATATCTGTGAGTCTCTTTCTGTTTCATAGATACGTTCATTTGTGTATATTTTAGATTCCACATATAAATGATATCAAAGGTATTTGTCTTTCTCTTTCTGACTTAACGTCACTTAGTATGATAATCTCTAAGTCCATCCATGTTGCTGCAAATGACATTATTTCATTCTTTTTATGGTTGAGTAGTATTCCATTGTGTGTATGTATATATGTATATGTGTATATATCTATACACACATACCACATTTTCTTTATCCATTCATCTGTCGATGGACATTTAGATTGTTTCCACGTCTTGGCTACTGTGAATAGTCTGCTGTGAACACAGGGATGCATGTTTCTTTTTGAATTATAGTTTTGTCTGGTTATATTCCCAGGACTGGGATTGCTAGATCATGTGGTAGTTCTGTTTTTAGTTTTTTGAGGAACCTCCACACTGTTTTCCACAGTGGCTGCACCAATTTACATTCCCACTAACAGTGTAAGAGGGGTTCCTTTTCCTCCGCACTCTCTCCCGCATTTGTTATTTGTAGACTTTTTAATGATGGCCATTCTGACTGGTGTGAGGTGCTACCTCATTGTAGTCTTGATTTGCATTTCTCTAATAACTAGCAGTGTTGAGCATCTTTTGATGTGCCTGTTGGCCATCTGTATGTCTTCTTTGGAGAAATGTCTGTTTAGGTCTTCTGCCCATTTTTTGATTGGGTTGTTTTTTTGTTGTTGAGTTGTGTGAGCTGTTTGTATATGTTGGAAATTGAGCCCTTGTCAGTCGCATCATTTGCAAATATTTTATCCTTGTCTGTAGGTTGTCTTCTCATTTTGTTTATGGTTTCCTTTGCTGTAGAAAAGCTTATAAAGTTTGAATAGGTCCCATTTGTTTATTTTTGCTTTTATTTCTGTTTCCTTGGGAGATTGACCTAAGAAAACAGGGGTACAATTTCTATCAGAGAATGTTTTGCCTATGTTCTCTTTTAGGAGTTTTATGGTGTCATGTCTTATATTTAAGTCTTTAAGCCATTTTGAGTTTATTTTTGTGTATGGTGTGAGGATGTGTTCTAACTTCATTGATTTACATGTGGCTGTCCAGCTTTCCTAACACCACTTGCTGAAGAGACTGTCTTTTCTCCATTGTATATTCTTGCCTCCTTTGTTGAAGATTAACTCACTGTAGATGTGTGGGTTTAGTGCTGGGCTCTCTGTTCTGTCCCATTGATCCATATGTTTGTTTTTGTGCCAAGACCACACTGTTTTGATTACTGTGGCTTTGTAGTATTGTCTGAAGTCTGGGAGGGTTATGCCTCCAGCTTTGTTCTTTTTCCTCAGGATTGCTTTGGCAATTCTGGGTCTTTTATGGTTCTATATAAATTTTAGGATTATTTGTTCTAGTTCTGTGAAAAAATGTCATGGGTAATTTGATAGGGATTGCATTAAGTCTGTAGATTGCTTTGGGTGGTATGGCCATTTTAACAATATTAATTCTTCCAATCCAAGAGCATGGGATATCTTTCCATTTCTTTATTTTTAAAAAATTTTTTTAAAATTAATTTATTTATTTTTGGCTGTGTTTGGTCTTCGTTGCCGCACATGGGCTTTCTCTAGTTGTGGCGAGCGGGGGCTACTCTTCGTTGTGGTGCGTGGGCTTCTCATTGTAGTGGCTTCTCTTGTTGCAGAGCAAGGGCTCTAGGTGCGCAGGCTTCAGTAGTTGCAGTTCATGGGCTCAGTAGTTGTGGCTTGCAGGCTCTAGAGCGCAGGCTCAGTAGTTGTGGCTCATGGGCTTAGTTGCTCTGCAGCGTGTGGGATCTTCCCGGACCAGGGCTCGAACCCATGTCCCCTGCATTGGCAGGTGGATTCATAAGCACTGCGCCACCTGGGAAGTCCCTCCATTTCTTTAAATCATCTTCAATTTCCTTTATTAATGTTTTATAGTTCTCAGCATATAAGTCTTTCACCTCCTTGGTCAGGTTTATTCCTAAGTTTTTTTGGGTTTTTTTGATGCACTTTTAAAAGGGATTTTTTTTTACATTCCCTTTCTGATAATTTATTTTTAGTGTACAGAAATGCAACTGATTTCTGTATGTTAATCTTGTATCCTGCTACCTGGCTGAATTCATTTATCAGTTCTAGTAGTTTTTGTGTGGAGTCTTTAGTGTTACTATAGATTGTATATATATAGTATCATGTCATCTGCACATAATGACAGTTTTACCTCTTACCTTCCAATTCGGATACCTTTTATTTCTTTTTCCTGTCTGATTGCTGTGGCTAGGACTTCCAGTACTATGTTGAATACAGGTGGTGAGAGTGGGCATCCCTGTCTTGTTCAAGATTTTAACGGGAAGGCTTTCAGCTTTTCACCTTTGAGTATTATATTGGCTGTGGGTTTGTCATAAAAAGCTTTTATTATGTTGAGATATGTTCCCTCTATACCAACTTTGGTGAGAGTTTTTTTCATGAATGGATGTTGAATTTTATCAAATGCTTTTTCTGCATCTATTGAGATGATCATGTTTTTTGCCTTTTGTTGATGTGATGTATCACATTGATTTGCATATATTGAACCATCTTTGTGACCCTGGGAGGAAGCCAACTTGGTTGTGGTGCATGATCTTTTTTATGTGTTGTTGGATTCAGTTTGCTAATATTTTGTTGAGAATTTTTGCGTCTATATTCCTCAAAGATAATGGCCTGTAATTTTCTTACTTGGTAGTGGCTTCGTCTGGTTTTGGTATCAGGGTGATGGTGGCTTCATAGAATGTCTTTGTGAGTGGCCCCTCCTCTTCAATCTTTTGGAAGAGTTTGAGAAGGATCAGTATAAGTTATTTTTTGTATGTTTGGCAGAATTCCCCAGTGAAGCCATCTGGTCCTGGACTTTTGTTTGTAGGAAGTTTTCTTTTCTTTTTTTTTTTATTACAGATACTATTTCACTTGTAGTGATCAGTCTGTTCAAATTATCTGTTTCTTCTTGATTCAGTTTTGGTGGGCTGTATGATTCTAGAAACTTGTCCATTTCTTCTAAGTTGTCCAATTTGTTGGCGTATAATTGTTCATAGTATTCTCTTATGGTTTTCTGTATTTCAGCAGTATTGATTGTTATTTCTCCTTTTTCCTTTCGTATTTTGTTTATTTGAGCCCCCTCTCTTTTCTTCTTGGTGAGCCTGAGCAGAGGTTTGTTGATTTTGTTTACCCTTTCAAAGAACCAGCTCTTGGTTTTATTGATTTTTTTCTATTGTTTTTTATTTATTTATTTATTTATTTATTTATTTTTTTGCAGTATGCGGGCCTCTCACTGTTGTGGCCTCCCCCGTTGCGGAGCACAGGCTCCGGACGCGCAGGCCCAGCGGCCATGGCTCACGGGCCCAGCCGCTCCGCGGCATATGGGATCCTCCCAGACCGGGGCACGAACCCGTATCCCCTGCATCGGCAGGCGGACTCTCAACCACTTGCGCCACCAGGGAGGCCCTCTATTGTTTTTTAATCTCCATTTTATTCATTTCCTCTCTGATCTTTATTATTTCCTCCCTTCTGCTGACTTTAGGTTTTGTTTGCCCTTCTTTTTCTAATTCTTTTAGGTGGTAGGTTAGGTTGTTTCTTTGAGATTTTTCTTGTTTTTTGAGGAAGGCCTGTATCACTATGAAGTTCCCTCTAAGAACTGCTTTTGCTGCATCCCATAGATTTTTGTATGGTTGTGTTTTCATTGTCATTTGCCTCAAGGTATTTTTAAATTTCTTCTTTGATTTCATTGTTGACCCATTGGTTTTTTAGTAGCATGTTGTTTAGTCTCCATGTAATTGTTTTTTTCTCATTTCTTTTTCTGTGGTTGATTTCTAGTTTCATGCCATTGTGGTCAGAAAAGATGCTTGAAATAATTTGTCCTCTTAAATTTGTTGAGGCTTATTTTGTGCCCTAGTATGTGGTCAATCCTAGAGAGTGTTCCATGTGCACTCGAAAAGAATGCATTTTATTTTTATTGTCCTGAAAATATCAATTAAGTCCAACTGTTCGATTGTATCATTTAGGATCTCTGTTGCCATATTGATTTTCTGTCTAGAAGATCTGTCCATTGATGTGAGTGGGGTGTTAAAGTCTCCTATTATTGTGCTCCTGTCAGTTTCTCCCTTTATGTCTGTATTTGTTTTATGTATTTGGCTGCTCCTGTATTGGGTGCATATATGTTGATGAGTGTAATATTGTCTTCTTGTATTGATCCTTTTGTCATTATATAGAGTCCTTCTTTATCTTTCTTTATGGCCCTTGTTTTAAAATCTGTTTTGTCTGATATGAGTATTGTGACCCTTGTTTTCCTGTCATTTCTGTCTGCATGAAATATTTTTCCACCCCCTCACTTTCAACCTATGTGTGTCCTTTGCCCTAAAGTGAGTCTCTTGTAAGCGGCATATTGTAGGCTCTTGTTTTTACTTTTAGTTTATTTTATTTTTTGTGGTACGCGGGCCTCTCACTGTTGTGGCCTCTCCTGTTGCGGAGCACAGGCTCCGGATGAGCAGGCTCAGCGGCCATGGCTCACGGACCCAGCCGCTCCACGGCATGTGGGATCTTCCCGGACTGGGGCACGAACCCGTGTCCCCTGCATCGGCAGGCGGACTCTCAACCACTGCACCACCAGGGAAGCCCAGTAGGCTCTTGTTTTTTAACCCAATCTTCCACTCTGTGGCTTTTGATTGGAGCATTTAGTCCACTGACATTTAAGGTAATTATTGATAGATATGTATTTATTGCCACTTTAGAACTTGTTTTCTACTTTATTTTTTAATTTCTTCTTTGTTCCTTTTTCTTTTTCCTTTTGTGGTTTGATGATTTTCTTTTGTATTATGCTTATGTTCTCTTCTTTTTGGTTTTTGTGAATATATGTTTTTGATTTGTGGTTACCCTGTATTTCAAGCACATTAACCCCTTCCTATATCTAATTGCTTTAGACTGGTAGTCATATACACTGAAACACATTCTAGAAAAATAATCTATGTTTTCATACTCTCCTTTTTCACATTTTATGATTTTAATTATTGTATGATTTTACACCTTCATATTCATCTGTTTGCTGTTCATTGTGGTTATCATTGCTTTCACAGAATTTTTTTTTTAATCTGTGTACTGGCTTATTTAAGTGATTTATTTTCCAATTGTGATTTTCCTCTTTCCTATAGATTCCTTCTTCTTTTCTAGAGAAGACCTTTCAATATTTCCCTAGGATAGGTTTACTACTGCTGTATTCTTTTAGCTTTTGCTTGTCTGGGAAAGTCTTTCTCCTTCTATTCTAAATGATGATCTTGCTAGGTAGAGTATCCAAGGTTGCAGCTTGCCACTCCCTTCTGGCCTGCAGCTTTTCTGTAGAGAAATCAGCTGGTAGCCTTATAGGGGTTCCCTTGTAAGGAACTCTGTTTTTCTCTTGCTGCCTTTAGAATCCTCTCTTTAACTTTTGCCATTTTAATTATAGTATGTCTTGGTGTAGGTCTGTTTTGGTTCACCTAGTTTGGGACCCTCTGTGCTTCCTGTACCTGGATATCTGTTTCTTTCTTTAGGTTTGGGAAGTTTTCAGCTGTAATTTCTTCAAATACACTTTCGATCCCCTTTTCTCTTTCTTTTCCTCTGGAATCCCTATTATGTGTAGATTGGCATGTTTTACATTATCCCATAGGTCTTTTATATTGCTTTCATTTTTTTAAATTTGGCTTTCTGTCTGCTGTTCTGTTTGGGTGATTTCCATTATTCTACCTTCTGGATCATTTATTTGTTCTTCTGCATTATTCAATCTGCTGTTCATTGCCTTTAGCTCAGCTTTTGTCTGGGCAAATGAGTTTTCTAATTTTTCTTAGCTCCTCTTTATAGTTTCTAGTTCCTTTTTACAGTAATCTGCATTTCTATCAATAGTCCTTCTTAATTCCTTTAGTATTTCATTATCTCCTTTTTGAACTTGGTGTCTGTTAAGAGATCTGTTTCATTGTTTGTTCTTTCCGGGAAGTTCTCTTATCTTTTAATTGGGAGTGGTTCCTCTGCTTCTTTATGTTACTTATGTTTCTCTTACTCTGTGAGTTTGAGAGAAACAATTATCTACTGAGGTCCTGGAAGGCTGTTTTTATGTGGGAGTGTCCCTTTGTAGCCTGTGTGGGTTTAATATTTTTTGGTATAAGGGCTGTTTTCACTATGAGTGCCTGCGACCTCTTTCTCCATTGTGTGCTGGCTGTTATGCCCTTGATAGGAGATGTGGTGGTGTTGTGGTGACCAGAGCCTGCACTGGGTATTGAGCAGGGTCTGATCCCTAGTTGTTGGAGTAGAAGCCCCTAGGATCCATTTCTGAGCTGGGGTACGAAGTAGGCAGGATTGGAGCGCTCCCACTGGGAGAGGACCCACTGAATATTCCTCTGCCAGAGCTGTTCACCCGTAAGGGTGCTCTGTGGTGTCACCTGTTGTATGCTTACAAAGTACACCTGTTGTTGGCACTGCCTTCAGCCCCATCTCAACCTTGGGAATGCTGGCAGTCAGCCCTGATGTCCCTCAGGCATTGTTTTCACAAGGCTACCAGTGCAAATCCATTGAAGTCAGGTACCAAGACTGCAGTAGTCGCACACCTGGACCTGCTGTGGGAGGTATGGAAGCATCCCAGACCCTGGCCCAGCCTCTATGTACACGCACCCACAAAGCCCACAGATGCTAAGGCCAGTCCTGTCCCAGCCACGGGAGCACTCATTGTCCACTTGGGTGTCCCTCAGGTGCTGAGTTTACAAAGCAGGCCCCAGTAGGGTAAATCTGCACAGCCACAGGGAGAGGGCTCAGACTTCAGCCCCGCCTCTGCAGGTGGGCAACCCACTAGCGCGCTCCCAGAGCTCGTAGAGGAGCGCATGGAGAAAGAGGCTGCTGTGGTGGGCCCCACCCCTCGCTTTGCTGACATGCATGTTGACAATGGGGTTTCAATGGCGGCGCACACCTGCCATGAGCATGCCGAAAGTGAGGCTACTATGGCAGGCTCGCCCCTCCCTTCCGCGCTCTTAACAAAGGTTCTTCGCTTCTATGGAGGGCCTGGGCTTCCTCCATGTATACCGCTGGTTGCAGCCCGTACCACACCCCAGCCCCTTCAGGCTGTCTCTGCAGCCAACCGCAGTGCTCTCCCCAGGTCTGTCCTCTGAAGCCCGAGTTTCAGCACCCAGCCCCAGCACGTACCAGTGGATGCACGTCTCAGGCTGAGGAGCGCAGGGCAGTGGCCTGGCTGATCCTCCTCTCCAGTGAAGGGGCTTCCCAGAGTGTGGGAACCTTTTCTCTTTCACAACTACCTCCCAGGGGCACAAGTCCCGTCCCAATTCCCTTTTTTTCTTTCGCTCTACCCAGTTGTGTGGAGATCCTTCTTGCGATTTTGGGTGTTGGAGATATTCTGCCAGGGTTCAGTAGGTATTTTGTGAGAATTGTTCCAGATGTAGATGTATTTTTTATGTATTTGTGGGAGGAGGTAAGCTCCCTGTCCTTCTGCACCACCATATTGATTGGAGCCCCCCCCCAAGGTAAGCACTTTTAAAAATTATTTTTTAAAGAGCACCAAGTTTTCCCTTTAAAAGATTTTGATTGCACTTCGCATCCCCAGTAATAGTGCATGAGTGCCTGTTTGCCCATCCTTTGGTCAATGCAAGATAGAATAGTCTTTTTAATTTTTGCCAATCTTATAGAGGTGAAAAATGATATCTCATTATCATTTTAATTTGTATCTCCTTACTACTAATGAGACTGAGCATCTTGTCAATGTTTGTTGGCCATTTGTATTTGTTCATCTATGAACTACCTGTTCATATCCTTTGCACGCTTTCAGTAGTGGTTACTTTTTTCTTATTGATTTATGATAGCTATTTATATATTATCGATACAATACAGGTACTATTTTAAAATTGTAAGAAAAAGGCAGGGTTTAAAAATTTCCTTTATTTACACTTTTTTTTCCCCCTCTAGGTCCTCCAGCGCCTGAGTTGTATGGCTGTCAAGGGAGAGATGTTCCTGGTGGCCAATCTTGGGACAAAGCAGCCTTGTCATAGCAGTGACCCAGGGTGCCCAAATGACGGCAGATACCAGTATAACACGAACGTGGTGTTCAGCAGTAATGGAACCCTGGTTGACAGCTACCGCAAACAAAACCTCTACTTTGAAGCAGCATTCAATACCCCGCTGGAAGTGGATCACATCACCTTTGATACCCCCTTTGCTGGCAAGTTTGGCATCTTCACTTGCTTTGACATATTGTTCTTCGACCCTGCTGTCAGGCTCCTCAGAGACTCGGAGGTGAAGCATGTAGTGTATCCGACCGCCTGGATGAACCAGCTCCCACTCTTGGCGGCCATTCAGATTCAGAGAGGTTTTGCCATCACCTTTGGCGTCAACTTTCTGGCTGCGAACATCCACCATCCATCTCTGGGGATGACGGGAAGTGGCATACACACCCCTCTGAAGTCCTTTTGGCACCATGACATGGAAAGCCCCGAAGGTCACCTTATAATTGCCCAGGTAGCCAAAAATCCACAGGGTCTCATTGGCACAGGGAATGCCACGGGGAAAATGGACCCATCCCATAGTAAGTTTTTAAAAATCTTGGCAGGGGATCCATACTCTGAGAAGGATGCTCAGGAGGTCCACTGTGATGGAGCCCCCAAATGGAACACGAATGCCCCTCCCACATTTAACTCTGAAATGATGTATGACAATTTCACCCTGGTTCCCGTGTGGGGCAAGGAAGGCTACCTCCGAGTCTGTGCAAATAGCCTTTGCTGTCATTTGCTTTACCAGAGGCCCACTCTGTCCAAGGAACTGTATGCCCTGGGGGTCTTTGACGGCCTTCACACTGTGCACGGCACTTACTACGTTCAAGTCTGTGCCCTGGTCAAGTGTGGCGGTCTTGGCTTTGAAACCTGTGGGCAGGAGGTCACAGAGGCTGCGGGGATATTTGAGTTTCACCTGTGGGGGAACTTCAGTACCTCCTATATCTTTCCAGTGCTTCTGACCTCAGGGATGACCCTGGAAACCCCTGACGAGCTGGGCTGGGAGAATGATCACTATTTCCTGAGGAAGAGCAGACTGTCCTCTGGCCTGGTGACGGGAGCTCTCTACGGGCGGTTGTATGAGAAGGACTAGGGGGTGTGGGGTGGGCTCCCCCTGCACTGGCACAGGCCAAAGCTCACAGCACCGGGACCACTTCTTTGCCCCAGAGCCCATCCTGGGAGCCACGGGAAGAGGTAGGGAGACAGATTTCGCCAGTGTCTTTTCCTCTTAAGTGCAAATTCGTGAGACATTTTCTGGTATTTTCTACTCACATTTCTATTATTCAAGCCACGTCTTCCTTCAGCAGATCTTTCATTACACAATTGTTTTAAGAGCGCAAACAAAAATGTATGTCAGGGCCTCCCTGGTGGCGCAGTGGTTGAGAGTCCGCCTGCCGATGCAGGGGATACGGGTTCGTGCCCCGGTCTGGGAGGATCCCATATGCCGCGGAGCGGCTGGGCCCGTGAGCCATGGCCACTGGGCCTGCGCATCCGGAGCCTGTGCTCCGCAACGGGAGAGGCCACGACAGTGAGAGGCCCGCATACCGCAAAAAGAAAAAAAAAAAAAATGTATGTCAGTTTGTATTTTACATGTCTACAAAACAGCAGGTTTTGTGTGTGTGTGTGTGTTTTTTTTTTTTTTTTTTTTTTTTGCAGTACATGGGCCTCTCACTGTTGTGGCCTCTCCCGTTGCGGAGCACAGGCTCCGGACGCGCAGGCTCAGCGGCCATGGCTCACGGGCCCAGCCGCTCCACAGCATGTGGGATCTTCCCGGACCGGGGCACGAACCCGTGTCCCCTGCATCGGCAGGCGGACTCTCAACCACTGCGCCACCAGGGAAGCCCTCGTGTGTGTTCTTGCTGTTGATCAAGTGACACCCAGGATATACAGGTATTTCAGAAGCCTCAAACATTTTCTAGGGTAAGAAACAAACTCTCAAAGCAAAAGCCGTGTTAGAAGTGGCTGCCAGGGGGACTTTTCCATTCTGGTTGGCCAGAATTCATCCCCCTGGACTGATCGTGCCAGAGCCACCAGCAGCATCAGCAATGTGGATCCTGAGGCAGCTTTTAAAAATAGAAGGGAAGCTTTTCTCACATCTGCCTTTCTGTGAGTGATCGGAATGTGTCAGGCGGGACTTAGAATAACTGGAAAGAAGGAGTGCAGTGCCCTGGAGAGAGAGGCTGGAAAAAAGTGCTGGAGAGAGGGCAGGGATGGGAACAGATGAGTCATAGGGTTTTTGTGCACAGCGTGTCTCATCCAGGGATTCCAGACACCTTAATAAATCACGCTAGCTCTGGGCAAGAGCCTTCCGGCTGCCCAACTGTGCAGGGAGGAACAATGCTGGGGATTCATTCCCAGTCCGCTGGCAGGACCTTCTCTTTGCAGACGGGTTGCAGGAATGGTGTGGGGTTTGGCCCACTTAGTCTTTATTCAGTCACTCAACAGGTGTCTTTGGAAAGCCCACCAAGGACAGAGTGAGGACCTCCCAAAATATGAACTGCACGTGCAAAGTCATGTTCAGTGTGTGAAGACATTCTTTAGGCCACTGGTCTGTATTATTTGTATCCAACATTTCAAAGTCACTTTGACTATGCCTAGTAACTGTTTCAGATCATTTTTAAGGTGGAAAATCTGTAGCTTTTAAAGAAAATGGATAGTTAGCTTTCTGTGATTTGCCTCTTCAATGTGTGGCTATATTTAGTTTCATCTCCTTTATAAATTAGGTTTTTAAAAACAGTATGTGCATATATCTATACGTAATTACATGAAGTAAAAAAATGAAATTCTTTCCCCATCCACCCCCCCCCCCCACCCAGTGTGGCTTTCCAGACCCCTTCCTGGCTTTTAGGCAGGATACTAAAGAGCATAGATCCTAGGGTCAGACTGACCAGCTTTATTTTCTTGGCCTCCCTGTTTACTCTTCACTACGTAGACCTCGACTATTTATTTGAACCTTGCTGTGCCCCAGTTTTCTCATTTGTGGGATGTGTATTGAATCATCCATGTGGGAAAGAAGCAAAGACCCGCTGACTCACTGCCCGCTTGCAAAGGCCTAGAATGAGTCAAGTTGTCCTTCAGGGAATTTGCAGGAACAGCTCGGGATTCCTGAGGAAACCCAGGAGGTCCCCCCGGAACGGGACGGGGACCTCTCCCACCAGATGCTGGCGCAGACCCAGGAGGGGCAAGCTGGAGGGGGCACACGGCTCCGGATGTGGCCGCCCCTGCTCCAGGGAAACAAATCATCTCAGAAATGCATATTGTTGCTTCCTGCCAAGATGATTCAAATCATCCAGAGAGAAACAGAGGCCAGGCCTGAATACAGACTTGGCGGAGCTACTTCACCCAGCAAACATTTTTGAAGCACCTGCTGGAAGCACATTTTGCTCTTCTAAGCAGAGTACTGAGAACTTTCCCCAAGTTACTATCTACTGACAATTTAGAACTAACGAACTGCTCATGAAGTAGAAATG
This sequence comes from Mesoplodon densirostris, assembly GCF_025265405.1. Lineage (NCBI taxonomy): Eukaryota > Metazoa > Chordata > Mammalia > Artiodactyla > Ziphiidae > Mesoplodon > Mesoplodon densirostris. Next base: position 122,552,556 of record NC_082665.1, read on the forward strand.
AGGGGGACAAGAAATTATGATTTTTATGATAAAAAGTAGTTGCCAGATGGCAGAACAAAGTGGAGGGTAGGGGGGAAATGAGTAAAATAAATCATTTTCAGGGAAAAAAAAAGGCACGTATGACTCACGGTTGTGATACGCTTCTGTCAGCCGTGATCCTGAAACTCAGGAAGCAGATGGTGATCTTGACCATAACACAGGGGCAGACACCCAGTGTATTTTTGGTGGAATGAGGCCTGGGGGAAGCGGCTGTCCATGTGGTTTCTCATGGGGGTGCAGCTGCACCTCTCTGTGGTCTTCTGTGCAGAGGGAGTGAGAGACAACGATGGGCTTAAAAAGTCCTGTTCTTAGAGAAGGTAAAGCCACGGCCTGCTGGCAGCCTGTCCGCCCCAGTGCCCACCATGGCCTCTTGAGAGGAGGGCCTGCCCACAGCCCTGCTGAGGGAAACCCACCTGGGCCAGTGCTGACCCACAGGTGGCCGGCTCAGTGCCCTCACCCCCAAAAGAAACCCTGTACCCACGAGCAGTCATGTCCATTCTCCCTCCCCCCATCCCATGGCAACTACTAATATACTTTCTATCTCGATGGATTTGCCCATTCTGAACATTTTTTATAAATGGAATCATACAATATGTGGCCTTTGGTTCCTGCCTTCTTCCACTCAGTGTAATGTTTTCAAGGTTTATCCTTGTGTAGTATGTATAAGTTCTCCCTTCTTATGGTTGAATAGTATTTCACTGTATAGATATACCACATTTGTTTATCCATTAAGTTAGTGGACATTGCGTTGTTTCCCCTTTTTGGCTATTAGGAATAATGCTGCCATGAATATTCATGTACAAGTTTATATGTGAATATACGTTTTTCAATTCCTTGGGTATATATCTAGGAGTGTAATTGCTGGGTCATACCAGTCAATGTTTAATTATTTGAGGAACTGTCAGACAGTTTTCCAAAGGGGCTGCATCATTTTGCATCCCTATTAGCAATGTGTAAGAATTCAAATTTCTCCACATCCTTGCTAATGCTTGTTATTGTCTGTTTGTTAAAATCACAGCCATCTCAGTGGTTGTGGTGTCGCATCGTGGTCGTGATTTCATTGACCTAGTTGCTAATAACGCTGAACATCTTTCCAAGTGCTTATTGGCCACCCAAATATCTTCTTTGAAGAAATTATTAAAATCTTACGCCCATTTAAAAAATTGGATTGTCTTTTTATTATTTAGTTGTAAGAGTTCTTTGTCTATTTTGGATATTAGACCCTTATCAGATAAGTGATCTGCAAATATGTTTTCTCCATTTGTTGGTTGTCTTTTCACTTTTTGATACCATTTTCTGGTATACAAAAGTTTTTAATTTTGTGATGAAATTTTAAATTTTAAGATGAAGTTGGGGCTTCCCTGGTGGCGCAGTGGTTGAGAGTCCGCCTGCCGATGCAGGGGACACGGGTTCGTGCCCCGATCCCGGAAGATCCCACATGCCGCGGAGCGGCTGGGCCCGCGAGCCATGGCCGCGGAGCCTGTGTGTCCGGAGCCTGTGCTCCGCAACGGGAGAGGCCACAGCAGTGAGAGGCCCGCGTACAGCAAAAAAAAAAAAAAAAAAAAAAAGATGAAGTTGAATTTATCTTCTTTCTTTGGTTGGCTGTGCTTTAGGTGTCATACCTAATTAAAGGTCATAGGCTTACAGCTATGTTTTCCCCTAAGAGTTTTATTGTTTGACCTCCTATGCTTAGATCTACGATCCACTGAAGTTAATTTTTCTATGTGTTGTGAGATAGGGGTGCAAATTCATTCTTTTGCAAGTGAGCATCTAGGTGTCCCAGTGCCATTTGTTGAAAGACATTATTCTTTCCCCATTGTATTGTCTTGGTGCCTTTATTGAAATCTATTAACCATAAATATACAGGTTTATTTCTAGACTCAGTTTTATTCCATTGATCTGTATGTCTGTCCTAAATCAAGTACCACACTTGTCCTTATTACAGTAGCATTGTAGTAAGTTTTTAAATTGCGAAGTGTTGAGTCCTCTTTGTTCTTTATCAAAATTGTTTTGGCTATTTTGGGTCCTTTGCAGTTCCATATGAACTTTTTAGGGTCACCTGGTCAATTTCTGTCAAAAAAATCAGTGGAATTTTGATAGGTATTGCATTAAATCTGGAGATTAATTTGAGGAATGCCATTTTAATAATATTAAATCTTCCAGTTCATGAACACAGGATGTCTTCCCATTTAGTTTTGTCATTTTTAGTGTACAAATTTTTATACTCCTTTTATTTTTATTCCCAAGTATTTTTTGGATGCTATTATAAATGGAATTGTTTTCTTAATTTCATTTTTGATTGTTAATTGCAAGTGTATAAAAATAGAGTTAGTTTTTTATTTTGATCTTGTGTCCAGTAAACTTGCTGAACTTATCAGCACTAATAATGTACTGGTGGAGTTTTTAGGATTTTCTATACACCAGATCATGTCATCTACAAATAGATTAACTTCTTTTTATATGAATTCCTTTCCCCCCCCCCCCTTCCTAATTGTTCTGGCTAGAACCTCTAGTACAGTGTTGAGTAGATGTGGTGAGAGTGGACATCCTTGCCTCATTTCTGATCTTAGGGGAGAAAAGCTTTCAGTCGTTCATCATTAAGTATGATGTTAGCTGTGGGCTTTTCATAGATGAAGTTTCCTTCTACTCCTACTGTTTAGTGTTTTTATCATGAAAGGGTTTCAAATTCTTTTTCTCCATTAATAGTGATAATCAAGTGTTTACCCCCTTTATTATACAGTGTATTACACTGGCTTATTTATTTAACATTGGCTTATTTTTATATGTTGAAAATATCTTGCATTCCTGGGATAAATCCCACTTGGTCATGGTATATAATACTTTTTAAGCATTGATAGATTTGGGTTGATAGTATTTTTTTGATGACTTTTGCATCTGTATTCATAAGGGATATTCATGGTGTATAAGACTTTCTAGATGTTGATAGATTTGGTTCAATGTTATTTTGTTGATAATTTTTGCATATATATTCATAAAGGATATTGGGTCTGTAGTGTTCCTGAGATGCCTTTGTCTGGTTTTGGTATGAGGTTAATAGTTCACAGAGCGAGTTGGGAAGTGTTTCCCCCCTCTTCAGTTTTTTAAGAGTTTGTGAAAGACTGGTGTTAATTCTTCAAATGTTCTGTAGAATCCACCAGTGAAGTCACCTGGTCCTGAGCTTTTCTTTCTGGGGAGTTTTTTTTAATTACAAATTCAATGTCTTTACATGTTATAGGCCTACTCATATTTTCCATTTCTTCTTGAAACAGTTTTGATAGTTTATCTTTCTAGGAATTTGTTCATTTCATCTGGGTTAGCAGATCTGTTGGTATGTAATTATTCATAGTACTCTAGTAAATTTTTTATTTCTGTGAGGTTAGTAGAATTCCCCCCTCTTCATTCCTGATTTTCAATCGTCTTCTTTTCTTGGTCATTCTTAGCTACAAGTTTGTCAATTTTGTTGATTTTTGTAAATGAATTTTGTTTTGTTGATTTTTCTCTATTTTTTTTTGAATCCCTACTTCATTTATTTCTGCTCTAATTTCTATTGTTTTCTTCTGCCTGCTTTGGATTTTAGTCTGCACTTCTTTTGTCTAGTTTCTTAAACTGGAAGGTTATAGACTTGAGACCTTTCTTCCTTTTTACTGTGTTTACAGCTTAATTTCCTTCTAAGCACTGCTTTCACTGCAGTGAAATGGAATGTTATACTTTTGCTTTCATTAATCTCAAAATATTTCTCATTTATTTAGTAGTACAGCCATTACAGCTCTCTCTTGGATGCTGTTGCCATGGTATTTCTCTTCATCCTCTTTCAACTTATTTGTGTCTTTGAATCTAAAGCACATGTTTTATAGACAGTATATAATTGGATGTTTTATATTCATTCTGTTACTCTCTGCCTTATAATTAGAGTTTAATCTATTTACATTCAATGTATTACCGATAATGTAGATTTTACACCTGCCATTTTACGATTTGTTTTGTATCTGTTCTTTTTTGTTTCTCTAGGCCTCCATCACTGCCTTCTTTTGTGTTAGATATTTTCTAGTGTACCATTTTAATTCTCTTGTCATTTCTTTTATAATTTATAGTTACCTTCTTAGTGTTTGTCCTGGGTATTCCAACTAACATGTTAACTTATAACAATTTAGTTCATATTAATAAAGCTAAATTTCAATACAGATACAGCTTGAAGATACTGCAGGTTCAGTTCCAGACCACTGCAGTAAAGCAAATATCACAAAGTGAGTTACACAAATTTTTTTTGGTTTCCCAGTGAATATAAAAGTTATGTTTACAATATACTGTAGTCTACTAGGTGTGCAATAGCATTATCTCTAAAAAACTGTACATGCCCTAATTAAAAAACATTTTATTGCTGAAAAATGCTAACCATCATCTGAGCTTTCAGTGAGTTGTAATCTTTTTGTTGGTGGAGGGTCTCGCCTCAGTGTTGATGGCTGCTGACTGATCAGGGTGGTGGTGCTGAGGGCAGGGGTGACTGGCAGTTTCTTAAAATAAGACAACAATGCAGTCTGCCCCATCAATTGACTCTTCATTCATGAACGATTTCTCTGTAGCATGCAGTGCTGTTTGATAGCATTTTACCCACAGTAGACCTTTCAAAATTGGAGTCAGTCCTCTCAAAGCCTGCCACTGCTTTATCAATTAAGTTTATGTAATATTCTAAACCTTTGTCATTTCAACCATCTTCACAGCATGTTCACCAGGAGCAGATTCCATCTCAAGAACCCACTTTCTTTGTTCATCCATAAGCAGCAACTCCTCATCTGTTAAACTTTTATCATGAGATTGTAGCAATTCACATCTTCAGGCTCTACATCTAATTCTAGTTCTCTTGCTGTTTCCACCACATCTACAGTTGTTTCCTCTACCCTCACAGTCATCTGTGATGGTTGGAATCAACTTCTTCCCAACTCCTGTTTATGTTGATATTTTGACCTCTTCCCATGAATCACGAATGTCTGTCATGGCATCTAGAATGGTGAATCCTTTCCAGAAGGTTTTCAGTTGACTTTGCCCAGATCCATCAGAGGGATCACTCTCTATGGCAGCTATAGCCTTAGGAAATGTATTTCTTACATAATAAGGCTTGAAAGTCAATATTACTCCTTCATCCATAGACCGCAGAATGGATGTTGTGTTGGCGAAGTATGGAAACAACATGCCTCTCATTGTGCATCTCCCTCAGAGCTCTTGGGTGACCAGGTGCATGAGCAGTCATCTTGAAAGGAATCTTATTTTCTGAGCAACAGGTCTCAATAGTGGGCTTAGAATATTCAGTAAGCCATGTTATCAACAGATGTGCTGTCATCCAGGCTTTGCTGTTATGGAGGACAGGCAGAGTAGGTGGCATAATTCTTAAGGGTCCCAGGATTTTCAGAATCCGAGTATTGGCTTCAATGTTAGCTGCATTGTTAACTGCAATGTTAGCCCATAACAACAGAGTCAGCCTATCCTTTGAAGCTTTGAAGCCAGGCATTGATTTCTCCTCTCTAGCTATGAAAGTCCTAGATGGCATCTTCTTCCAATAGAAGGCAGTCCATGTACATTGAAAATCTGTTGTTTAATGTGGTTACCCCTTCATTAATGATCTTAGCTGGATCTTCTGGATAACTTGCTGCAGCTTCGTCATCAGCACTCACTGCTTCACCTTGCACTTTCATGTTATGGAGATGGCTTCTTGCCTTAAACCTCATGAACCAACCTCTGCTAAGCTTCACACTTTTCTTCTGCAGTTTCCTCACCTCTTTCAGCCTTCATAGAATTGAAGAGAGTTAAGGTCTTGCTCTGGTTTAAGGGAATGTGGTGGCTGGTTTGATCTTCTATCCAGACCACTTTCAATTTCCTTCATGAACTTTTCCTTTGCATTCATTCACAATGTGGCTAACTGTTTGGTGCACTGGGCCTAGCCGTTGGCCTATCTGGGCTTTTGACATGCTTTCCTCACTAAGCTTAACCATTTCTAGCTTTTGATTTAAAGTGAGAGACATGAGACCCTTCACTTAAAGTACTTAGAGGCCATTATAGGGTTATTAATAGGCCTAATTTCAATATTGTTGTGTCTCAGGGAAGAGGGAGGTCTGAGGAGAGGGAGAGAGATGAGGAAACAAATGACTGATTGGTGGAGCAGTCAGAACACACACATTTACTAAGTTCGCCATCTTATATGGGTGTGGTTCGTGACACCCCCAAATAATCACAATAGGAACATCACAGATCACGGATCACACATCACTGTAACAAATATAATAAGAATAAAATTCCAAATATTGCAACAATTACCAAAACGTGACAGATACGAAGTGAGCATACGTTGCTGGAAAAGTTCAGCATTGCCACAAACCTTTAATTTGTAAAAAAATGCATTATCTGTGAAGTGCAATAAAGTGAAGCCCAATAAAACAAGGTATGCCTGTACTATACAAAACCTTTTTCTACAGGAGTTAGCTCCATTTCCCCTGTTCCTTTGTGTTGTTATTGTCACAAATTACATTTTCATACATTGTGTGCCCATCAACACAGATTTATAATTACAGCTTTATGTAGTTGACTTTTAAATCAGATAAGAGAAATAAAGATTTACAAAAAATAGATTTGTACTGTCTTTAAATTTACTTAGCTGTTATATTTACTGTTGCTCTTTATTTCTGTTTTTTAAATAACAAATAGGTAATAATAAATAGAATATCTTGTCTGTCATTTTTGAAAGAGAGTTGTGCTGGATATAGAGTTCTTGACTGACAGTATTTTTCTTTCAGTGCCTTGAGCACCATGCCCCTGCCTTCTGACTCCCTTGACTCTGATGACAAACCAGCTGTTACTCGTATTAGTAAGATTTCTTTTACATGATGAATTGCTTCTCTCTTTCTGCTTTCAAGAGTCTTGTTTTGTCTTTTGATAGTTTGATTATAATGTGTGTAGCCTGGATCTCTTTGAGTTTATATTCTACGTGGAGTTCTTTGAGCTTTTTGAGTTTGTAGATTAACGTTTTTGAAATTAAGTTTTCAGCCATTATTTCTTCAAATATTCTTTCTCTTCTCCTTCTGGGACTTCCCTTGTGTGTATGTTGCTATGTTTATTGGGATCTCACAGATCTCTGAGGCTATGATCACTTTTCATTTTTCCCCCCGTTCCTCAAGACTAGGAACTGACCTATCTTCAAGCTCACTGATTCTTCTGCCTACTCAAATCTAACACTGAGGCCCTCTATTCCAGTTACTATAATTTCCAAATACAGAAGCTCCATTTGCTTTTAAAAATATTATCTCTATATATTTATCGATATTCTCTATTTGGTGAAGCATTTAAAAGAAAACTTTCTCTTAATTCTTTAGACATGGTTTCTGTTAGCCCCTTGAACATGTTTAAAATAAATGATTTATGGGCTTCCCTGGTGGTGCAGTGGTTAACAATCTGCCTGCCAATGCAGGGGACACGGGTTCAATCCCTGGTCCGGGAAGATCCCACATGCCGTGGAGCAACTAGGCCTGTGCACCACAACTACTGAGCCTGTGCTCTAGAGCCCGTGAGCCACAACTACTGAGCCTGTGTGCCACATCTACTGAAGCCTGCACGCCTAGAGCCCATGCTCCGCAACGAGAAGCCACTGCAATGAGAAGCCCTCGCACCACAACAAAGAGTAGCCCCTGCTCACCACAACTAGAGAAAGCCCGCATGCAGCAACGAAGACCCAATGCGGCCAAAAATAAAGTGAATAAAATAAAATAAATAAAATAAATAAATTAAAAAAAATAAAATAAATGATTTACATTCTTTGTGTAGTAAACCCAATGTCTCAGCTTCTTCAAGGATAGTTTCTATTGATTGTTTTTCCTGTGTATGGGCCATACATTGTTTCTCTGCATATCTCAATCTTTTGTTGAAAACTGGACTTTTAAAATAATATAACATAGCAATTCTGGAAATCAGATTCATCTACCTCCCCTGGGTTTGTTATTGCTGCTTGTTATAGTGGTTCAGTGACTTTTCTGAACATGTTCTGTAAAGTCTGTATCGTTTGCCATGTGTGGCCAATGAAGTCTCTACTCATATAGCTTAGCTGTCAGCTAACGATTGGACAGAGATTTTCTTAAACATCTGGGACCAAAAGAATTCCCTGGTCTTTGCCAAGCGGCTGTGTACGTAAGGGCACATCTTTAGAACACAGCCTGGCAGTTGAAAATTGACTTTCACTTCCTGTTTGTGCAGAGCCTCAAAATTAGGCACAGGCAAGAATTTCGGGTAGCCTTGGGTCTTCCACAAGCATGCACACAACTCCACATATGTGGGGCATTCTAGAATTCCTAGAACCATGTCCTATGGATATCTATTCCCCTAGCTTTTCCTTTTAAGCTTTTTGGTTGTCTGTTGCTTGCCTCAGCTCTTATCCACCTCCTAAGACAAGTGCAACATTAAAACTCTCGCCTGGTGCTGGGAAAACTGGAGAGCTACATGTAAAAGGATGAAATTAGAACACTCTCTAACACCATACACAAAAATAAACTCAAAATGGATTAAATACCTAAATGTAAGACCGGATACTATAAAACTCCTAGAGGAAAACATAGGCAGAGCACTCTTTGACATAAATCACAGCAAGATCTTTTTGGATCCATCACCTGGAGTAATGGGAATAAAAACAAAAATAAACAAATGGGACCTAATGAAACTTAAAAGCTTTTGCACAGCAAAGGAAACCATGAACAAAATGAAAAGACAACCTACAGATTGGGAGAAAATATTTGCGAACAATGTGACCAACAAGGGATTAATCTCCAAAATATACAAACAGCTCGTATAGCTCAATATCAAAAAAAAACCCAATCAAAAAATGCACAGATCTAAACAGACATTTCTCTAAAGAAGACATACAGATGGCCAACAGGCACATGAAAAGATATTCAACATCGCTAATTATTAGAGAAATGCAAATCAAAACTCACACACAGAGTGGCCATCATTAAAAAGTCTACAAACAATAAATGCTGGAGAGGGTGTGGAGTAAAAGGAACCCTCCTGCAGTGTTGGTGGGAATGTAAATTGGTGCAGCCACTATGGAGAACAGTATGGAGGTTCCTTAAAAAACTAAAAATAGAGCTACCACACGATCCTGCAATCCCACTCCTGGGCATATATCCAGAGAAAAACATAATTTGAAAAGATACATACACCCCAATGTTCATAGCAGCACTATTCACAATAGCCAAGACATGGAAGCAATGTAAATGTCCATCGACAGATGAATGAATAAAGAAGATATGGTGTACACACACACACACACACACACACACACACACACACACACACACACACTGGAATATTATTCAGCCATAAAAAAGAATGAAATAATGCTATTTGCAGCAATGGATGGACCTAGAGATTATCACAGTAAGTGAAGTAAGCCAGACAAAGAAAGACAAATATCATGATATCACTTAAATGTGGAATCTAAAATATAACACAAATGAACTTATCTACAAAACAGAAATAGACCCACAGACACAGAAAACAAACTTATGGTTACCAAAGGGGAAAGGGGAGGGGAAGGATAAATCAGGAGTTTGGGATTAACATATATGAACTACTATATATAAAATAGATAACCAATGAGGACCTACTACTACATAGCACAGGAAACTATACTCAGTATTTTGTAATAACCTATAAGGGAAAAGAATCTGAAATATATATATATATATAACTGATCACCTTGCCATATACCTGAAACTAACATGACATTGTAAATCAACTACATTTCAATTAAAAAAAAACAAACCCAAAACTCTTTCCTGTAATTGTTTTCAACAAATACCTCTCCAGGGAGAATAACTCACACTGGGTCAACTTTGAGTTAGCTCCACTACAGACAGTGTGGTAAGTGGGATCTTCCAGGGAACCATCAGACAGGCAAAATAATGACAATTCTTGGGAATGAGGCTTTGACAGAGCTCTAGTTTTGTTTTGCTTCTTTTGGTGGCTGCTTGTCTGCACCAAGAATGTGGGCTTAGTTGTTAAGGCTCCTGCAGAGCTGGAATGAGGAATGCAACTTGAGCAAACTGAAACGCCACAAAGGTCAAAGATCTTATCAAGACTCAGTGGTCCTTGCTCTGCCATTTTCACTGACATCACTTGGAAAAAGTTTTTGGACCATTTACAATGTCTTAGGTCCTATTTCTACTAGTCACCTAGTACTGCAGGCAACCAATGGCCTTTCTTCCCAAGCCCCTACACACTTATGGCCACCTAGATGTGAGGAGAGACAAAGCTCTTCTCAAGAAGGCCCTTTACCTTGAATTCTTTTCATTCACATTCTCTTTGACTTTGCCATTTCTTTCCATGAGTATCAGAACCATGAGAAACTTTCCTCTCATGTATACTGGGTCCTACCATCTTTGTGGCAGGCATGGTAAGAGTTCAAACCAGGTTACACAAGAAGTAAGATGTTAAGTGAAAAATTTACTGTCAACATAAAAAATGCGTTTTGTTTCTACTAGGTCTGAGGCAATATAACAGTACCTGCTGTTACTTTGGGTACCAGAAATGAACCAACTTCCCATTTTTGGGGGGTGGCCAACATTACCGAAAAGCCTGTTTTAGAGCTTAGTGGTAACCTAACCCCAAGCATTGTGCCATGTTCATTTCTAACTGAAGGTTTAAGCAAGTTACATGTCAGGGACTAGGGATGGCAGAGCTAGGAGACATCTGAGAAACACTTCAATCAACCCAGATCCCCTCTATTGAAATGACAATTGATGCCTGGGTTAACCTATGACATGCTCTGGGTTAGTTTAACCTCAGATTTGCTTTTGGGGATTAACTCACCATCTTTCTCTATCCTTTTCCTGCTTTTATTAGTTTGTTGCTTCAACATTCTTCCACTTTCTCAGCAAAACCTTACGGTGTCTCATATCAGAAATTGTTTGTGTAGGGACTTCCCTGGTGGTGCAGTGATTAAGACTCTGTGCTCCCAAGCAGGGGGCCGGGATTCGATCCCGGGTCAGGGAACTAGATCCCATGTGCATGCCACAATTAAGAGTTTGCATGCCACAACCAAGAAGCCTGCCTGCTGCAACTAAGGAGCCCATGTGCCGCAACTAAGGAGCCCATCTGCTGCAACTAAGACCCAGTGCAACCAAAATAAATAAATAAATATGTATTTTTTAAAAAGGTTATCCCATTAAAACAAATTGTGTGTAATCCCCTCGTGCATAAAAGGGCAAGGCATTTTTTAAAACAAGGATCTCCCCCAAATACCAAATCTCACAAATCTTTCTCTGCAGAATAATCACCATTGACATCCTTTTTGTCTTTCTCCCCGACTAAAATGGAAGCCTCCTGAGGGCAGGGACTTCATCCCTGGTGTAGCTCCAGGATTTAACACAGTGCCTGCTGTAGAGTGTGTACTCAAAAAATGTTTGCTGAAGGGCTTAAAAGCGAAAATGCAATTTTTCTTCAAGTTTAGAGAAGGGCGAAGAGGAAGAAATATTTTAAGATCAAATCACTGGCTTTTCAAATAAAGCCTGCATTTCAGTCCTAATCAAGAAAGAAGACAGATAAGAATCATAGGAAGGCAAGAGGAGTAAACCACCCTCAAGAAAATGAGAAATAACACAGAAAGAGGAAGGCAGAGAAACGGAGACTCACATGAGTGATGCAGACAGTGAGGCGCGGAAATGACCTAGACAGTGGAGAGCGTTCCACACCCGTGTACTTTTACTGTCTTCCGTTAGATTAGGCTCTGATTTGGAAGGGATGGTCACAGTCAGACACGAGAGAGGGGAATGGTGCTACACTGAAATCAAACACCTACGCAATCAGTTCGACACTGCCAGGGAAGAGCTTTCCAATTCCAAATTCATTTTTGCTACCCAGTTTTACATCTGAATCCCCTACACCAGAAGGAACCACAAGAAGGAAGGAACAGGCACAGAGCAAAGACTGCTAAGCACGCCCGTGGATAAACTGAGAACAATGACACGCTGGCCTGGCTTATCATTTCAGGGCTAAATGAACTGTGAACTGAACTCAAATTATCCTTCCCCAACGAGCACAGCCAACTGCCTGATCTCACTGAGGTTTGGAGTATTAGTAGCAGTGATGCATACAGAGGTGTGAACTGTGTGGGTCAGGCTTGCCTTCTTGTGCTTCATCCACAGAGAACACAGATGGAGCAGATCGAGCCCAACTCACCATGAGCGGTCAAGCCCAGCCAGACTCCAGACTGAGGCGTCACCCAGCTGAGCCCATCAGCCAACCTGCAAAGGCATAAGTGAGGATGAGTATTTTAGCTTGACGAGACCTGAGGCAGCAACAGAAACATAAGCAGATGCCATTCTCTTAGGCTCCATCACGAGGACACATTCCATTAGCTCTTCCTTCACTGCTCTATGCCCAGAGCCTAGCACAGTTCTTGGGACACAGCAGGTGTTCAATAAACATCTGCTGCGGTACATTTCTGTTTAAAACTAATGACCTAGGATAATAAAACTGAACTTACATAATTTAGTAGTCAAGCATATGGTCCAACTTCAAAATTGCCTATTTCAACAAGGACCGGAAAGCCTATTAGAGGTCATCAGGTGATTGAGCAGCAGTGGTGGAAATGACTGCCTGGATGTGAATCTAGGCTTCATGAATTACTGGCCAAACAAGATTGGGCAAAAGTCACTTCACCTCTTTGCCTTATTCCTCACCTGTTAAATGGTGCTATTAATAAGACCTACCTCATAGGACAGTTGTGTGGATTAAGATATGGATTTCAAGTACTTACAATCATGACTGGTACGTGACTAACACCATAAATGCACCTTCTGTTGTTATCATCAGCATAAGATCATTTGGAAAAGTTATTAACGTCTTCTTGACCTGCTCCTCCAATCACCTATTTATATCTCCTGTTCTCACTTCTAGCTAATCTCTGTACATGTTTATAATAAGCTTTTTTTTAGCTCGGGAATGCTAAGTGCTGATGTCTATTCCATCCACCTCCCCTCCACCAACCATTTTAAGAACTGCTGATTTTGTTCTTTTCCTCCAAGATATCATTTGCCCCTTCTCCACCTGCTCAGATCATATTTGTTCCTCAATGTCCAGCCTAAATGCCACCTCTTCCAAGAAACCTGTTCTGATCACCCTTCCCAGAGTGAACTTGTTGTTCACTGACCTTCCATAGTTAGCAGTTCATCTCTACCTCAATTACACTTTCACACTTTCCACTTTTAGGTACGTACCTTTCCATGATGAAATTTGAGCTCCGAGAGGACAAGATCCCAATTCCTAGGCTCGCTTTCTGCCCATTCCCATCCCCAAGTATATAGCGGGCAAGCAGTAAGTATTTGTTGAATAACTGTATTTGAAAAGCCCATTTAGAAAGCTTCATCTAAACTGTAAAACAGCTTTATTGAAAATTCAATAAGTTTCTAAAGAAAGGTAAAAACCAGTTACAACTGAACACTAATCAGATATTTTAAGGGAAAAGAAGTTTGCACATGAAAGACATTTGATTTATTGCATTAAAAAACTTTATTTCATTTAAAAGGTCCAATATAAGCCAAATTAAACCCCAAATCGACAGCTACACTTAGAGATATCCTGAACTAAATGGCACTGTTTTGAGTTGTGTGTCTTATTAAAGGAGATCATTTGCTATTACCACCACTGCCCTAAAAGTAGTTCTACAACAGAAGCTGGTACTATAATACATAGCAGATACTTCAGATGTCATCTTTCATGCAGAAGTTAAAAAAGCAAACAGGCTTTTCTATTCTGTGCAGGTATAAAAACCACTACAGAACAGGGCCTGAATGCCTCTGACACACAAGGTGTAACTATAAAGGAACTCACTGGCGCTGTGTCCCTTCATTCAAGCAGTCCATGTGCTTCCCCCAACAATACTAGTGCCATTAAAATACTGTTTGGGACAGTACTTTGGGATTTCCCCTCATCAGGTGCCGACCAAAGGAAGTGGTTGATCAAGCTGGGGAATAGACTATCACAAAATGGGATCACAGAGTAATGGAATAGCTTTCCTAGTGGGCAAGTGATTTGGAAGACCCACCTCACCAGTATTTCCAGTCATGGCATCATTTACATAAAATGATGCAAGATCTAAATTCTGGTATGTGTGAGGATAAATTAAAAACAGCTTGTTACTTTATAGCTACACCTTGGGTTTCATTAGAGGCGGTAAATCTAACAGTGTGTCTAATGAGTCCTTCTGGAAATCACTTCAGCAGACAAGTCAAATAGCCTGCAAAAGAGAAGACACGGCAGAGGGCATAAGTCATCCTGCCGAGGTTCTCAGCCTTCTCTTGGAGGACAGACCAGGGCCCAAGGACAGAAGTTCCCAGGAGGGAAGGAGGCTTCAGCTCCACCTAAGGAAGACCTTTCTAACAGAGCTGCTCAACAACTGAATGGACTGCTTGGTGAGGTAGAGTCACTGGAAGTATGCAAGGTGGAAAGATCACCCTTGTAGAAGAGACTCCTGTATTTGTTAAGAGGTTAGACTGGATGAACCTCAGGTCTCTTTCAGTTCTGAGATTCTAGAAAATTCCCTCAGGGAATTCAGAAGAGAATTCCTAAAAGGAAAGAGAAAGCACACATATGTATACTTTTAGAATCCTCTTGAGTTTTTTCTTTTTTTCAAAAGGTACAATAGAAAATGTAGTCTGCTGTCTTCAAAATGCATATTCACCTTCCTACCACTAATAATTAGGAAGGGTCCATTATGACTTCTTTATATTATAAAGAAAAGATGGATGATTACATTTATAATTTCTGTAAATACTTTAGAAAAAAATGCTTAAAATCTAGTAGTCAATGCCCTAGAAACTTTATAGATTTTTAGGTAATATGCACAGATACAAATACATTATTAAATACAACTCACATCTGTGTTTTATTATACTCTAAAATATACAGGAATCTTGATGTACTGAAAGAGTGCAAGTAAATACAGTATTCAAGCAGTCACTATTTCTATTTACATGCTCATTAATTCTTCAAAAACCCACAAAATTATCAAATAGATCAAAATACTGTTCTGTGTTTTCACACTTTATATTCAGAAAAACCAGCTGATAATTTACAATGTCATAAAGTTTCCAGTTTCACAATACAAAAAGAATAAAATGAAATTGGGTATCATTTTGTGAAAATTTATGGAACTCTACCCAGACCTGGAAGACCCCCTACATATATGAAATCATTTTCACTGGGAAAGTGACAGTTACAGTAAAAGCAGACCCATATAAATTGTTATTTAAAAGCCTAAACATCAGCCTTTCCCCCCTCTTTTTGTTACTTAAAAGGCAGTCTTCCAATTCGGCAGGCAATTGCTTCCTTCCCTAAACAGTAGCATGTTATAAACACCCTACTTTAAATGTCAACAAGACCTGAAGGCTTTAGTATTTTAAACCTTGCCCAATATAGAAATGTCTTCCGAGAGAAACCTGATGGCGTTAACTTATGAATAACAAGGGAGTTTCTCTTTTTGATTCTTCACTAAACAATGACAACAAAAATCCCCCAATCCACTGTGGAGGCACAAGGGTGACACAGGCGATGAAGGTGTACCATCCAAAGTAGTGAGATTGAAAACTCCACTCCCCAGGACCACTTGGCTGCAATAGGGTGAAAATCATCTACTTTCTGATTTCATGAAATTTCCTTCTTCTAGGAAATTCTTTACATTTTCAAACAAAAATAGTTCAATTTTAAACCTAAACCATTCAAAACTGGGCAACAATAGCCCGACCCCAATCTACCTCATGTCTACATCACAAATATTTTCACCCTGACTGCACCCAATCAGCTGGTTTTCAATTCTAATATTATAAAAGTTGGAATTTTAAAATTTTTATGTAAAAGAAAAAAAATGTAAAAATACATCTGCTTTCTCTCATGGTTTAATACAGTATTAGAAGGCTTTCAGATGTTTTCTTTAAAAAAAAAATCAACATTTAAAACCAAATCTCAGCTTCATTTTCAGAAATATTGAAGTTTGGTTTAGATAATGTCTCATTTCACCCGCTCCAGCTTCCGCAAAGTGGCATTCTATTAAAACCCTTTGAGTTATTTGGTCCTTTGGCAATTTGCTGTGCAATCATGCCTACTGTACCAAACTTTTATTGCCCTTAAATTTAGTTGTAGTTTTACTGATAAAACTGAAATCTAGTGTCCTTATCTCTTCTTTCACAATAGTGTTGCTTGTGTGAGCAGATTAGGGTACGCAGTGTCCCAAGTAATTCCTGGCACTGCAAAACCAAATTACATAATTCCACAAAGCCATGTGCCATCCAAGTGTTTTCCTCTGGTCAAGTCTATTTCAAGTTTCTATAAGTCTCTTTTGCAAAACCTGCCTTTAAAACTCTTCTTCCTAATGTTACCTCATTTCTTCTATTCGCCCACTCGGTCATCTTCCCTCTTAGGCTGAATCTGTACGTGAATGAGAAAGTGCCTTCTTCCTGAAAAGCACAGTCGGAAGCGTCAGTGCCAGAACTCCCTCCCTGGACCTCTGGCTCAGCCGGTCAGTAGGTCTCGGAATCGGAGTCGTTGAGCTCGTCCACATCAGTGTATAAGTACTCCTGTTCCCCGCTGACGTTGTTGAAGCTGCAGTAGGAGCTGGGCTCATTCCTCATGATGGGCAAGGCTTCGAAGCTCACTGTTTTTGAGGTGTTTGTATAACGGTTAATGGCATTGAATGTCAGAGATGATAAAGGACTACTTGATGAGACAGGCATCATGGTGGCCAAAATGAGGGCGAGGCAATCAGCCACGTCCTTGTTGGGAGCACAGGCCAAAGCTGGGGTATAGCCTAGAATTAAAGATAAAATTTAAAAATTACTCATCCTAAGACTCACTTCACGAATACAAGGAAATAAGCCTAAAGGCCTTCAACTTTACACATACTTTAAATTACCTAGCTTATATAATAAATTGGTTTTACTGGAATGACTCAGAACTTTCCAGTAAGTAGAGAAAGAGGAAAGTCATAGAAATCTAGGGTGGGAGGAGACCTAACAGACTACATTATAGCAGAGGAAACTGAGGCCCACGATGGATGATTCCTCCACTATCTCACAACTTATCTCTATCCATCCAGATTCATAGACAATATCAGACTAGAATAAGGGGAAAAAAACAGACTGATCAATCTTTGTTCAGAATGGTGGGAGAGTCTTACTGTTAATTTGTCGTTCTGTAAGTGCTTACAGGCTGAGAAACCTAAATGTGCACAGATTCATGAATGAGGCTCTGAGCAGGTGCTCAAAAGATGCTTGTTCAATGAATGACACATGGCCATCAATTAACTTTTCTTTTAGGGTCATAGTCCACTGAAGAAAAACAGATAAAGTAAACAGGTTTAAAGCTCCTAAGTCAAAACAAATGTTTCCTTTGTATATGTTCCCTTCTTTAGCAGAAGAAGACTGACTTTAGCCCTAAGGCACCAGAGTATCAATACAACAGAGTAAGGAAACACTTGGTTGGGTAGGGAGAGAAGATGGTGAGAACATACAGCCTAATTTAATCATCAACCTCTGTTGCTACTGGAGCAATTTATAACTGGATCATTAATTTGAAGGTTAGAATTGACTGTAAAATAAGATGGGTACTTACTATGACTTGCCAGCTTTGGACCGTGATTACTATTTAACATTGCAAAGTATGTCAGAAGACATCAGGTCACAGGCGACCTTCATTATCATCTGCTATACTATCCCTTCCATCTCTTTATAAGGAAAAGCTATATAAAACCTTGAAAATGATCAACAAAGATTGCCTACTGGCTACTGATTTAGAGCCTCACAGTGTGACCAAATATCTTATACAAGTTAGCGATTTAGGCTCCTGATTTTAATCTATATAGTTGCTGTATTTCCAGAAATGTAATTTACTGATAATGAAAGTGTCTTTTATAGCTAGGAGAGTCTGAACTTATCTTAGTGGGTGATACCACTCACTTCTATGGATTTCATGACTACATTTTACTAAGGATTCCCGAATCTCTATGTCCAACCTAGATCTTGTTGACTTTGGGCTCCAGATCCATATATCTACATCCAGTTACCCACTTGGAGTTTCCAGTGAACTTTTCTCATGTCCCTAACTGAACCCAGCTCTTCCTCCTACATTCTCATCTTAAACAATGGCACTTCCCCCACACATCACCCCACGCCAGGCTGCAGGCGACTTCTTCCCTCCCCGAGTTCCATCAAAAGGGCTCTAGAAACATCAACGTCCTTTCATCTCCAATGTCTCTGCCTTAATTCTGCCCACCCCCTCCTTCCACCCCTAACCGTGAACTTGTTTCCTAGTCTAGGCTTGCTCCCCTGCAGACGAGCTGCTGACTCCCTGATACACGGATCCTTTGCCACTTGACCTGAGAGACTCTGGTGTAACTCAGTACTCAAGTTGCCTTGCGTTGTATCTCTAAATACGTCACGCTCTCTGCTTAAAAAGTTTTCTCCCCACTTTTTACTTGTCCTTTGGATTTTGGCTCAGAACGCACTTTTGGGGGATGCCTTCCCCGATATCTCTCATGGCATTCTAGGGTTATTCTAACTGAACTGCTTCAAGGGCCTTGTGACAGCCTGTTTATATGCTCTGCCATTCAAGGAAGTAGGCTGTCTTACTCTACACTGTATCTGCAGGATTTAGCACGGTTCTCGGCACATCATCACCTAACACATACCCATTGAGCCCCACATGGCCGGGCGCTCTTCTAACTGCTTAGAGTAGATCTGTGAGTGCAGCTGACAAAGACTCCTGCCCTCATATGTTAGAAGATAAACTCTATGGAAAAAAGAATGAGGAAGGAGTAGAGCAGGTTAAACACGAACTGAGAATGCCATGGGGGGTGTGCAGCAGGCTGCAGTATAAAAAGGGTGGTCAGGATGGGATTCACTGAACAGATGACATTTGAGTTAAGACTGGAAACAGGTGAAGGGTTTAGTCAGAGACTGCTGGGGGCAGAGTGCTCCAAGCAGAGGAAGCAGCCAGAACAAACATGACAATGCATGTACATCCCTGGTGTGAGGCGCCGCCACAGCGGAATGCAACGACGGAGGAAGAGTAGGAGGTGAGGTGGGAGAGGTAATGGGGAGCAGGATGACCCAGTAGGGCCTTGGAGATCATTTAAGGATTCTCAGTAAACTGAGATTCAGAGGGAAGCATCTTCCCATGTATTCTAAAAGGATCCTGGCCAGGATGGTAAATAAGGGAAAAAAGTGGGCATATTTTGAACATACTCTGGAGGTGGGTCAGTAGTACACGCTGGTGGACGGTGCCCTGGGTGTGAGAGGGGTCGAGGAGCAGCTGTAAGGATGGGACCGGCCACCAGCTGAGCCAAGGGTGGCTGTGGGCACAGCAGGCTTGGCAGAGGGGGAGAGAAAGGCCCATCAGTTCAGTTCTGGACGTGTGCATTAGACATCCACTGTCTATTAGGCAGCTGGAGACAGAAATTTAGGAATTCTCAGCACAGAGGTAGTGTTTAGAAGCAAAGGACTGGATGAGGTCACCCAGGGAGTGAATGTAGGTAGGGAAAGCAAAGAGAACTGAGTACTGAGTCCGAGAGCCCTCCAATATTAACAAGCTGGGGATAGTGCAAGAAATTATAACTAGTACTGTAGGAGGAAAACTAAGAAAACGTGGAGTCCTGAAAGCCAAGTAAAGAAAGTTTATCCAGAAAAAGGGATACACCTAAAACTAATATAATACTGTATGTCAGTTATACCTCAATAAGAAATGAGTAAAATAAAAAATAAACAAAAAATTTTCAGTTCCAGTAAATCTGGTTAATCTAACCAACAAAGTAGTGAGTTATAAATCCTCACCCGGTTATCAATTCAAGGAACCAGACATTTGTGAATGAAGAATGTCCTAGGGACCTCCCTGGTGGTGCAGTGGTAAGAATCTGCCTGCCAATGCAGAGGACATGGGTTCAAGCCGTGGTCTGGGAAGATCCCACATGCTGCGGAGCAACTACGGAGCCTGCGCTCTAGAGCCCGCAAGCCACAACTACTGAGACAGTGTGCCACAACTACTGAAGCCCCTGTGCCTAGAGCCCGTGCTCCGCAACAAGAG
The DNA here is from genome assembly GCF_025265405.1 of Mesoplodon densirostris. NCBI lineage: Eukaryota > Metazoa > Chordata > Mammalia > Artiodactyla > Ziphiidae > Mesoplodon > Mesoplodon densirostris. Next base: position 122,572,701 of record NC_082665.1, read on the forward strand.
ACGCCACCGCAATGAGAAGCCCACACACCACAACGAAGAGTAGCCCCCGCTCGCTGCAACTAGAGAAAGCCTGTGCACGGCAACAAAGACCCAACATAGCCAAAAATAAAATGAATAAAATAAAATAAACAAAAAAAAGAATATCCTAAAGAAGGATATTATAATCAAATCATATGTATTCTCTCCGACTCTCCCTCTTATCCTGCCCTGAAGTGATCTGTACCTACTGATCCCGGGAACAGTGTGCAGCACAATGGAAAATATGGAGATTTTTTGGGGGAATAGCGGACACTAGCTATGGTAAACTGCAACCTTCACATCCCTTATTCACATATGTTTTCAATTCCACATTAAAAGCCTTTTCTTATTTTTAAAGAAGGAATAATCAGTTGTGTCAAATTCTAATGTGTCAAGTGAAAGGAGAGGTGACTCTTAGCATTGCAGTGGTCACTGGTGACCTTGCTGAGAACCGTTCTGTAGTGCGGTGGGGGTAAAAGCCTGACCGGGGGGATGCACGAGAGGAAGAAAAAGGAGAAGTGGAGAGAGGGGGAGAGCCAACTTTTGAGTAACTGCTGCAAAGGGGAACAGAGAAATATGGCAACAGCTGGTAGGAGCAGTGGGAGTAATGAAAGATTTTTTAAGATGAGAGAAATAATGTTTTTATGCTGATGGGAATAATCTAGAAAGATTCCTACAAAAAAAGTCATTATTACAGGACACGAAAGCAAAGAATAGCTAAAGTGACAGTCTCAAGTATGCAGAAGAGGATAGGACCTAGTGCATAAGTGGGAAGATTAGCTTTAGACAAAACCTGGCATTTAAGTAAGGGCCTTGATATATATTTGTTGACAGAACAAATTCTTTGAATACTAAGATAAACAAAAGTGGTATCACTAAACCAAAGTTAGTAAACCCTAACTCTGATTTAATAAATACATGAAACTCAGAAGTTCACCTGTTAGATGGACTTTTCCTGCTTCTCTTGCCCTTATTCCCTTTGCCACAAAGTATAAGTCCTAGTCAGTATTAACTTCAGCTCTTCTCTTTGACCAATAAAAAATATCCAAGTCTACTTTACTTCAAATATGGATCATCGAAAGACGAAAGCTTCTAACAGGTTAAGGAAAGAGAACACAGAAGCTACTTACCATTTTCATCTACTGCAAGCACACTTGCTCCTTTCCCCAAAAGTTCTTGAACCACCATTGTTAGCCCATTTCGGGCAGCAACATGCAGAGGTCTGGAGGGAAAAAAATATGTGTACACGTACATGTGTGCATGCCCGTGTGTGTGTGCTCGTTCACTCTCTCCATCCTGGTTGTTGAAGACCATTTTTGCTTGGCTGTGCAGATCTAGAGATGCAAACTGGAGGCCCGTGGTCCTGACAGCAATGAAGATGGGAGCAGGGCACGGCAGAGCCAGCGTGCAGTGCACTGTCAGGCCTTGTCATGCACCTGAGCTCAGCACTGGGCCCGTCAACAGGTTTCCACCTTCACCAAACTCTTTTGTGAGTTTCCTTCAAGACTCAATGTTTGAAGAGATTTTACTAACTAAACTGCCTTCTTAAGTTGTTTTAAGAAATGTGGTTGGCAAACACGTATAATAGAATATACAATAAAAACTGTAAATTGCAACAGCACAAATTCCAACAGGCTCTGAAAACAGTTTACAGGTTCCATGACTCATTTTTGGACCCTTAAGGGATCTGACTGATACATGAATGGGAACCAGTATTATAAGGTTTTTCCCTTCACTAAATCTCAAAGTAGAACAGCAAATGAAAATGGAGAGAGGACAATGGGAGACACTGATCCAAGATTTAAGGAGTCACCTGGAGGCTGGCGGTTCACAATTAGAACTTGATTATTTCTGAAATCTCTCTAGCTTACAGACACGTATAAAACTTTTTGCCTCATTTACTGCTAGTGTCAAATAATGTATTATTCCAGTTGGTTGCCATAAAACACACAGAACAGTATTACTTTCCTCCATAAAACTGGATTGAGAACACATTTCAATTCAAAAGCTTTTTTAGTAATATGCCTTTTAATTATGCTGATTTTAGAAATGAGTTTTGTCACTTATAAGAACTGTTCCTTATTTTTTAACTGCTTCTGTGACAGACTGATTCCAATGGTCCCATGTTAAAAAAGAACCCCATTAATCATTTTTATAATTATAGATCACAAGGTTTACACTAGACACTGAAAGTACTCACGTTTGCAAAGCTGCATTGGTTGCATTGATGAGGTTTCTATCTGTTATCTTTTCCAGTATTAACAAGGCACTAGTTTCATGACCCTAAAATTATGGCAAATAACTCTTAAAAACTTCAGCACCATTAAAGATAAATGTATACACTCAATACACCCCAACCCTAGTCCATGTAACATACACATCACCATACATATGCCATGCATTTTCTTGGCTAATGCCTTAAATATTTGCCCGAACATGTGTTGGTGTAATGGGGTTACAGAAGAGGACAGGAATATTTAAGGTCAGAGAGATTAGAGAAAGACAATCATTACGTTTAGGCTTGTGGTCCAAAACTTACTTGGCTTACTGGAAACTTTCATATACTACGGTGCTTAACACATCAGTATTTTTTCCCAAGAAATCTGATGTCAGTGATTATTAGAGAGGTTTGGTCCCTAGCTCTGTTCATTTTAGTTAAGTGGAAAAACTTTAAATGCCACTGTTAATATTAACAATGAAAATATATCCTTAAGATGTGTACCTACCTTGCTGCAAGCCAAATGGAGGGCGGTGTTTTTACTGTTATCTTGTAAAGTCAGATCTGCACTAGCACTGCTAACCAGCATCTCTGGGAGGAAAAATTGTATCAACTCTTTTGCTTATGAACATACACCTCAGATTACTAATAACTCACTGTAGAGAAATGAAGACAGAAAGGAAAAATATCCCTCTAGCAAAAACTTAAGTGCAAAAAACACACTGTAACATAAAGGTCTATACCATATTGTTATACTGTTGTATAAGTAACAGACAAGAAAAACAGCAACTAACATTCCTTTTGTGAGGCCTTACTAAATTTCAAAGACTGTTTTAAGTGCTCTGGATTTATAGTAACTTATTTACCCCTCAAAACAACCCTACAAAGTAGATACTGTTATTTTTCTCACTTTATACATGAAAAAATTGAGGCAGGAGGTTGCTTAGTTGGCAGATCTAGAACCACATTCGATCTGACTCCAGAGCCAGGGTTCTTAACTACTATCCTAACACTGCCTGCTAACGTCACTATTCAATCAGTAAGGGTAAATGGAAATACTGTGGGCCTAAATGAAAACGTGGGTGTAAGCAAGGTTTTAAATCTCAGAAGCGGTGAGATAACTAATGCAAAATTCAGTGAACTACAGTCAGATGGGAGCTACATTATACATAAGCAATATCCACACTTAGAGTAGTAAAAGGCTTAAGCAGTTTCTTTACCAACTGTATTTGTCTGTCCGTTTTCTGCAGCCATCATGAGAGGTGTTTTCCCAGAGGAGTCCACAGAGTTGACATGAGCATTATGGCTGAGCAGCAGCTGCAAACACTCTACATGGTCTGTGAAGGCGGCCGCGTGAAGAGGAGTTCTGCACACGGAGAAATGGGAAGACTGGACTAAATCTGTGCACTGTATACTCTTAATTTATGAAAGCAATTTTCAAGGGTTTACATACTAGGCATTGCTTGGATACAAATAGGCTTAATGGGGGAGCTTACTAACTCCTGCCACAAAAATTTGTGTTTCTGATAATACAGAAGTCCCTTAATTAAACTAGTATAAATAAAGATAAATTATGAAATTGCCCAAAAAATTACATCATTATAGGAAACTCTGAAAGAAATAAATCCTGACCCAAATACAGCCATCTATTACAAATGCTGGACTCTTCCTATTTAGAAATCTGTTAACTTTACTAAAAAGAGTCTTTGGGTAACACACATCTTTTTTAAAAAGGGAAATCTTTTAGCCAGGAAGACTGGCTAAAAGTCATGGTAGAAAAGCCTTTTATAATGAGAATGTAATTAAGGTTTTATAACAATTTATACTTGTAAATATAAAATCAACTTTTAGTTAATAATGGGGTCTCTTTAAATTCTTCCACACTAATCTAGTAGTTAAAATTTCCTACATGGTTGACTTCCTACCTTCCTTTGGAATCTGTGGCGTTCACGCTGCTGGCGCCTAACGTGTCAATTAACATCTCAGCAGCACCTTCGTTGTCATTTATCCTGTGAAGGTAACAAGGTGATCACTCTCACAGCCATGGTGTATTTCTCAACCACTCAAACCAAATCCAATTCATTCTGCCTTTACTTACACAGCACAATGCAATGGACTGAAAGCATTTCCTTCCGTTTTCTGGAAAACGTCCTGTTCTAAAAGGAGTTCTACACATGTCTCGTGACCTAAATAAGTAAATGAGGATCAGATATTAAAATCCAAAAAGGATACTGAGGTGCCCATGCACACCAACATATCCCTACAGATAAGGCTTTACATGGACTACAAGTCATCAGTTCCCTGAACCCATTAAACATCACATTTTTAGGCACTTTGGAATTCAATGTACAACCTCAGGACCTAAAGTACAGTAGCTTCTTACAGTAATTTAATATCAGTTTATTATTATTTGTGTGTGCGTGTGTGTGTGTTTTGGCTGTGTTGGGTCTTTGTTGCTGCGCATGGGCTTTCTCTAGTTGTGGCGAGCAGTGGCTACTCTTCATTGTGGTTGGTGCATGGGCTTCTCATTGCAGTGGCTTCTCTTGTTGCAGAGCACGGGCTCTAGGCTCGCTGGCTTCAGTAGTTACGGTGCATGGGCTCAGTAGTTGTGGCACATGGGTTTAGCTGCTCCATAGTATGTGGGGTCTTCCCGGACCAGGGCTCGAACCCATGTCCCCTGCACTGGCAGGTGCATTCTTAACCACTGCGCCACCAGGGAAGTACAATATCAGTTTATTATGGACATGACAAATATTTACTTTGTGGGGAAAAAAAATTAGTCTCATTATTCTTTTCTATGGTGACCAGTTAGAGCTATTTGGGCTTTATTTTTTAAAATGTCCTATTTATATAGCATAGTATAACTTTCAAAATAATATATGTTTATGCAGCATAATTAATTTCAAAATTTGAATATTTTCTGGCTCTACTAAGGAGTTAATGGTAAAATCATAAATTCTATCGCAGTGTTCAGAAGGAAAAAAGTACATGTCCCTGTCCCCACCCCATTCCCCAGTTCCACTCTCTAGTGACCACTAGTGACCATTATTACCTTACAGTTCCAGAAAAATTTTAGGCATATACAACTGCATGCACATAAACACTTCCTTTTTAAAAAATTTTTACACAATTGGGATGTTCTGTTCTGCAACTTGTTTTTTACTTTAAAAACTATATATCTTCCCACAGTAGCATATACAGATATCCTATTGTTGAATGTTTGGAAGAACTTCACAGTATCAGAATGTATCATAAAGGATTTAATCTCTAATTATCGGTTTTGAGGTGATTGCTGGTTTTTCTTTGTGATATTATCAACAACGTTGTAAATGTTCCAGTACTTAAAAAGTATTTATTTCTAGGAACAATTTTCTAGAAATGATCTTGCTGGGTTAAAGGTCAAGTATATTGATTACTAATAGGTATCAGGCCCACAGTTTTTAATAGCAACTTTGAAAACAGGGAAAAACCTCATATTTCAAACCTCGTATTTTCAAACCTCAGATTTTCTTAATCCAATTTTCAAAGCCAGGGTTTTAGTAAAAGTACCCCCACTGCTGTATTAATGGCAGAAAATGAAATGTTGCTTCTTTTATTTCGTTAGTCATTTGGGATGTGCGTTAGGAATAAATTAGATTCTTAAACAGCCTCTTTGCTTCCAGGGCTTAACATCTGACTAACAAAGTGATGCTCTATTTCTTTTCTTTTTTAATTACTCTAACATTCTCAAACAATAGTTCATCTTAATCTTTATCCTATAATTGTTTTTACAAGGAAAAGAAAGTATGTTTTAGGAAACCTATGGTTATGTTCCATCATCTGTCAGTTGTTTCATCCAGTGATTCTCAACTGGAGCAATTTTAGCCCTCAGGGGACATTTGGCCATGTCTAGAGACATTTTTGCTTATCACAGCTGGGGATGGGGTAGGGAAGGACTATGGCATCTAGTGGGTAGAAGCCGGGGCTGCTGTTAAACCTCTTGCATGCACACGACAGTCACTCACAACGAAGGATTATCTGGCCTCAAAGGTCAACAGTGCTGAGGGCGGGAAACCCTGCTTCAATTCTCCTTCTCCAAATGTTAACTCATGGCCAAGAAGTAACCAAGGAAAGTTGTCCAGTATTGATTTGAGAGTCTCTTATTTTCCTGGGATAGCAGTTCTCAAGGTGTGGTCTGGGGAGCTGCAGGGTGATACTGCAAATTATTCTTTTCTTTAACGAGCCATCAAATAAATGTGCCACTCTATTAATATTTTTTTGAAAAATAGTTGTTTTTCATAAAAATGCTATTTTTATTAACATGTAATGGATTTATTATTATTTTAAAATAAATTAATAAATATCCTTAAATTTCTCAGTCCTAATTTCCAATACAGTAAATACTAACAGCTATAAGCCACAGGTCCTGAGACTGAAAGATGTGAGAATCACTGCGTAGACTGTGGATGGCAAAAGGGAGTCCCAGGGCTCTGGATTCAGCAGTCATTACTGGGGTCATGTCAAGCTGAAAAATTCTTCACTTTGTGTCCTGGTTTATAAAAGTACATAGGATAAAACTGGTCTCTTCATGTTTTAGAGGGATATTCTGAAGATGCTTATAGCTTCATAAAAATTGATACATTTTTAAAAGGAACACATGAGATCATGGAAGTATTCTTAGTTCTGTGACTGAATGACTATATAAACTGGAAATCTGAACTTTAAAGTTGGGTATGCATAACCAGTTCTCTTCTAAAGCTCTGTCATCATTCCATTTTAATTTTGAGAGAAAGGTTGTTTTCTATCCTGTTGGAGTGCTTCCAATTTTTTTTTTTTAGCTGTACAATAATTACTAGTCAAAGTAAAACTATTTTACATATTCTACTCTCAGAATGCCAAATTATAAAATAGGCTTTTGGCTGTAAATATGGTATTAATTTTACACTGCCTGTACAGTCTTTGTACATATAGCCAACACACATCTAATTCCTTTCAGCTCAATTCAGAATCATCACCAATTCTGCTACAGTCTGGAAATTAGACACATCTGTTATGATCTTTAAATGGCAACCAGGCACGTAGTTTGTGCAAAATTTTGTGTCTTGTACACAACGTGCTCAGAGAGTCTAAATTCAGCAGTGATGGAGTAAGAAACTCACTTTAGGAAAACCGTGTTCTCCGGAAAGACGTGGTAGGAATGTTATAATAAATAGCAACTCTCCAAAGAACAGTTACAGCAGTATTTTTACAACTAAATGCTCTACCTGAGGAAAAATACCTTACTGTGTGATTTTTCCAATGGTTAATTCTCACTGACTTAAAAAAAAAAAAAAAGAACCAATAAAAGTCTGTTTCAAAATAGTTTTATCTGTGGATGTTTTCCTACTATTTGGTTTTCCTTATACTTGTAAGATGTCAAGTTACATTATAAAGACAAACCAATTTCAATGGCAAAATACAGTATCTTCTTTGACTTAGGATTTATCTTGGACAACTTTGCTATATTCATTAAATACCAACTTTAGTGAGTTGAAAAAGGAAGAAGAGTTGAAATCCAAAGGTTTTATAGTTTTCAAAACTATTCTGGCTAAGGATCTGAGGTAGTAAAATATGAAACTGACTAAACCAAGCTTTTGAATTAGCAATATATTTAACTATTCAAGTTTTCTATGGCACCATCAGTACTCAGAGTTGCAAAATGACCAAATGTAGCTACAGGTCAATCCTCAAGAAGAGATCAAAGCTTTCTCAGAGCAAAAGAATAGAGCTCTCAATTCTGATACAAGAATTAATATGAAAATCAAACTACTGTATCTAGAAAATGTTTATGAAAATGTTTAAACTATAACTTTGCAAGATTCAGATTTCTCCTCTTTTACCACAACTCAACAATTATTTGTCAAAATGGCTCCCAGTAAAAGAACCACATCAAACAGTGTATTACAGAAAGATCGGAACCTCCTCTCTGGCAAGGCAGTCAGCTGAATTTTATAACAGCCACTATGCTTATTTTTTTAAGCAAGTGGATATTATATAAAGAGGCAATTTCTATTTTCTGTACATTTTGAGGGAAAGTTGTTAGAACTGTCAACTAGTTTTGTAGATGTGCTATTACAACTAACAATAACCTGAATGCTACATTGAAATTCAAAACAAATAAAAAAACCCCTCTCATCCCTGATAAAACCCTAAGCATACACTTAGGCAGGACTGATGTTTTACACCGCATATAACGTACCCAAATGTTTTCTAAGATGATCAAATCTCAATATGCTCTGTTACTTACATTATTTTAGTGACACTTCAAAAGCCAAATCCCATTTTTCACATCTATCCTTTAAAAATAGCTTTATACTTCTCTGATTGACCTTTAATGAGTCTACCTGTAAAAGGACTTAACTGTGATGGTTAGTCTCCAGGAAGCTAAAAGTAAGTCTGTTATAATCATGCAGCCAAGTTCACTTAACCACAAATGTGTCCAAGTTTCTAGTTTCTACTTCCGTGATTTATTCTACTAGGATTTTATTCCCTTAAAATGTTGAACATACATGTTACTGTTGATATAAGGATCTTAACTTGCAACGTGCTCAGAAAACATACACAGATTTCAGCCTAGAATATGATACATTTTCAGTTTCTCTTACTTTTGTCATTTTTTCCCTAATAACAAGTACATTTAGAAAGAAAAATATAATAAAAATACAAACATAACTATATAAAAGACATTGGAAATATTATAAAAGTATATTAATAACAAATAATATTAATATTATTAATGTTATAAAAGTAATATTATAAAAGTATCTTAAAAATGCAAAATACTTATTGAAGCAAAAGTCTAAAAAACTTTTAAACTTAGTGACTGCTTATCTCAAAACATCTGTGACAACCAGCATCTTGGCTTTGGCACGACAAGGCACTGGAGTAAGCCATAACTACATGGTAGGTCATTCTTAATATATCATTCTCATGAAAGTCAGAATGTGTTAGTTGTCTCTCTGTGGTACATAACGGGCAGGTAACGTGGGTCTATGTCTGTGTACTTAACCGTTGTAGCAAGCCCAGTGAAGCGCTGTGTATCCATGATTGTCAGCCATGGCTGGATTTGCATCCATAGATGCTGCTGACTGCAGAAGAGCTCCGAGAACACCAATGTGTCCACAGGCAGCTGACAAGTGTATTGGTGTCCGGCCCCTGCTATCTCGTAATAAGCACTTAGCACCATGTTGAAGCAATGCATCTACACACTCTTCATGGCCTGTGACTGCCTGAAAGAAAAATTATTTGCATGTAGCTGAATACACTATGTTGGGCACTCCATGCTAATTATTGCTAATTACGAATTTTAAAGTCCATATTCCCCATGTCCTCCCACCAATCAAGGCATTTATCATATTTTGAGTAACCCAGTATTTTTACTGAAAGTGGCTTAAAATTTAAAGCAGTGACTTTGTCAAAATAAAAGTAAATATGAAAACCAGGAATAATGGGACTTCTAGTTCAACAAAAAAAATATTTCAAAGGTGAAAAAATTAAGACAAAAACATATAAGAAAATAGTTGTGATAATGGAAAAAAGTAAAACTGACATCAATTCTACTCAAGGCTTTAGGGTTATAAAAATTCTTTTTTTAAATTAATCAATTAATTAATTAATCAATTAATTAATTTTTGGCTGCGCGGGGTCCTCTTCACGCCCTCCAGCCATGGTGAGTGAGGGTCACTCCTCGCTGTGGTGCGCGGGCTTCTCATTGAGGAAAACAAGCCCCAGGCACCCAGGCCCCAGCAGCCGCGGCACACAGGCTCAGTATTTGTGGCTCGTGGGCTCTAGAGTGCAGGCTCAGCAGTTGTGGCGCATGGGCTTAGCTGCTCTGCGGCACGTGGGATCCTCCCGGACCAGGGCTCAAACCCGTGACCCCCGCACTGGCAGGCGATTCCCAACCACTGCACCACCAGGGAAGTCCCCTAAGATTTTAAAATTCTGTTCCAACATTATTCTTCTCTGGATTAAGTTGTGTTTTGTGGTTGTTAAAAATTAGAGTTCAAAAACTAAGACAGTGAAAGAAACAGTAAAGATTATTTGGTAAAAATTAAATGAAGAAAAATATAAACACAGCCTAGTTCAGTTTTAGGTAAAATGAGGTCATAAAAACTTTCAGAAAGGAAGTGAGAACACTCTGCTTACCCCTCTGTGCAGTGCCGTCCTTCCCCATTTATCTTTGGCATCTACGTTTGCTCCTTTGTTCAGCAGTGAGTAGACACAGTCCGTGTGCCCGTTGAGCACAGACAGCATCAGAGGAGTCCTGGGTAACAAAAGGAGCAGCTCCGTCACCACCGAGACTTCGTCCATGAAAATACACTGTGCTGGCCTGCCTTCTAAACATGTCTTTCCGTGATGCAACTTTAAAGTATACTTAAAAAACTGTATTTGATGTTACTCAGTTACACACTATGACAGACTTACTAAAATAGGGGGGCAAAGGTATGAAGATTAACAAACATCCTAAAACTAATTTAAAAATTAGTAAAACTTACTGTCCATTTCCATCTTGAATATCTACTGCATTCTGTGGTTCTGCATTTCCTATTAGTAGCCGTAAGCATTCCGAATGACCATTTGTTGCTGTAAAGTGATATTCAAAAATTTCAGCAATTATATATCTATAAAATGATAAAATAGAAAATGTCCATCTTAAACCACATTTGCTAGATATAATTTTGGAATATTCACTGAATCTAACAGGCAAGAAAGAAAATGCTCATTTTATTTAGCTCTCTGGTGGTGCCAATGTGGTCAGGAAGGGCTGCCTGCCTCCAGCCAAGGGATGAAATCATGATCAGACAAGTCAATCACATCAACCCCATTCTCCTTTGCCAATGATTGGTTTCAAGTTCTGCCCACTGAGATGTGAAGTCTGGAGGACGTCTAGGAAATATTTTTATTCTCGATAGTGAAGGTCCTCCTTCTTTCCCGATTTTAGATGTGATCCTTGGGAATGCTTCAAGGAAATTGTTTGGTCCATCATTTTTTTTTTAAACTGGATTCACAGATACTCAGTACACAGCAGCTACTGATGAGTGTTTGTATCGTCTAAGCTCAACACCCAAAGCATCAGGCATAAGATCCCTGTGGGAAAGGACTGGCTCACATACAGAACCAATGTCCTTTCCATGATTTAAGAGTGAGATGCTCCCCAGCAGGTCTCCAAATTTCAAAGGCATCCTGGTTCTAACCAAGGCTTGCATTTATTGAAGAGGTGGGTGCTAACAGTAACCTGTAACTCTTTCAGTGGGTAGGACTTATGAATTACATGGCATTGGACAGCCACTTCTGAGGGACGTACTAGTGTCTTGGTTCAATATTTATCTATTAAGAGTGCAAACACTCCATGAAAGCTTTAAATTAGCTCTGCAAATAACGTGCTTACAATATAATTTTTCAAGTTGCAGAATAATATACAACTTCACTCTTTTTCAGAATAAGGTAACAGAAAATGATAGCATTTTGACTTCTTATTTTTACGATATAGCAGTTTATATACATATCCTTATTAGGACTTTTAATCCATGATTAAAATTTATGTCTTTGAGCCCTGCTTGATTATCTGATAGTTCCTGAAAGGCTTCTCTGGAGCAACAGTGGGTGTTACCTATAGTCTTCTAAAATGCAAGTTTTCCAAATGACCAGAAGCAAAGTCCCAGACCTACATTCAAATGGATCCACTTTAAAGATCACCCTATAAAAACAGACTAAGTGAAATGAATCTAATCATAGGAAGATGGCCTATGGGGGATGAGACAAATACTTGGCTAGGATTTCTTCACATATACCAGTCTTGAATTCATTATTTAAAATTAATACTGCCTTGTAGTAATTCCTGTAGAGAGTTGTGAATCTGCATCTGCCAGTGGCACAGCGGGTACTGAGTCATCACAGTGGCATTGTTATGTAGTTTTGCATTTTCACACATCTACAACATCACAAAACACTCCATGGAGTAGTTCTCGCATAGCAGGCACTCTGTATTCCTGTCTGATTAATGTTTAATGCAGTACCCTGGTACAGTAAGTAAAATGTTTATCAGTTATTAAATGAAAGCACATACCAATCCAAAATAATTTCCATCAAAAAGCAGTAAAAAAAAAATTGTATTTTTTTTTGTTGATAAAGTACTTCAGAAGTTAGACTATTATATAAATCCAATTTCTAAGGTAGATATTTTTTTAAAGTGATTATAATCTTGCTGTTGGTTTTTCCCTGACAGTAGAATCATTAGAATTGTTAAAGTCAAAATTGTTAAAACAATTACCAGGAGTATAATATACAAGAAATTGGAAAAGAAGAGCATTAGATGGAACATGGTAAATAAAATCATTCATAGTCTTTGACATACCTGCTGCATGTATAGGTGTTCTCTTCAAAATGTAATCTTTGACTAAGATTGAGGCTCCCTGATTAATGAGAACATCCACACATTCTACATGGCCCTTAAATGCTGCAAGATCCAAGGGTGTTCTTCCACTACTGTTTCTCACATCAAGATCTAACAAAGACTGTACTAACACTTCTAGTGCTTGATGGTGACCATGATAGGCCTGGGAATAAATAAAAATATAAATTAAAAAAATACATATTTAGACTGACTTCTTAGAAACCCTAGAAAACATAAAGGGAGTAGTAAGCCAACTTGCCTTACATCATTATATTTGAGATAATCTAAAACTTCTGTATTGATAATTCAGAAAGTTACCTACAAATTTTTCTAATAATCAATTAGTAGGCTACAGTGTTAGGGAATGGGTATTCCACAAATAATAGAAGTTCAAATGACAGGTGATCTTTTCATGAGTATACAATGTCTGGTTCATGGCAGACATTCAACGACGTGTGACATGGGTTCAATGAAAGCTTTCATTCTAAGTCTACGATTCCAGAGCCCGTGTTCTTCGTCACAGTTCAGTGCCCCCGCTTCGCTCTCCGATAAAATGTTACTACACTTAAATCATAGAGACAGTTGCAACTGAAGTTCAGCTAGTACTTGAGCCTTCTGATTTCTCAAATTAAAATGACTACTCCATCCCATAACATGCCATCTCAAAAATAAACGTCTTTTCAAAAATATTTAGGCTGAGCCCTGCTTGAAAAACTGCCATGTGCTATGCACTGTCCTAGCAGTACAGCAGAGCAAGAAGATTGAGAGATTTGTCTGAAACCCGACTGACTGAAATCCCCTTCTTTACACAGTCTGCTTTCCAGAGAATTCATTTCAAAAACCAACATGTCAACTGCACATCTGTTACTCTTACTGGACTAGATGCTGAGCAGGACATAAGGCAATAATGACACAGCTCTGATGGGGAAGGAATATCTCCTCTGGTTCACTCATGCCACCCCTTTTAGCTAAGGGACAAGTCATTTTCTGATACTGTTCAAATCTGCAGCTTAGCACATACAGGCAAACTGTAAATGATCACATAACTTTTCATTAGGGAATTGAAAAATACAAAATTCTACCATATTTGTGCTAAATGTCACCTGCTTCTAAAAAGAGATACTTAGCTAGAAAGAGGGCCCCACAATGTACCAAAGGGCTGTAAAACCACTTCTTGTGGGAAATGTCAGAAAGTACCAGCAGGAGGTGAAGCTGCTCTGGGCCTTACTGACCTCTTGATGTTTCTGACTCCCTCAAAGGTTAAAGTGACTGGAGATCTCTGAGCTCTACTGTCTGAGGATCACATCTAACCTTGTTCCTCAATACCAGGTCAACAAAACTATGCTATTAAAATGAACTGTGAGAGGCACAGTATATGCAGAAGGTGGTATAAAAGGCAGCAGAGGGAAAATAAGGATGGCTAGAGCCAGGGTAGTCCGCCACAGGAGTCTTCCCCTCACGATGGCTCTGACTGCACTGGGACAAGAGGCTTAGAAGTCTAGTATGTGCGAAGGCAGGACCAAGGCCAGTTTCCTGAGTCCTCAAGCCAGCGTGTTTTTACTGCATCAAGTTGTCCTGGACTGGGAGAGTTTGGAAGGAGAAAAATCACTTCAGTAATTTCTGAAAAACCTCCTAGGGATGGATACAAAATGCAACAGTGGTGGTATAACCACATTTCATTGAGCCTAATTATGAAATCATAAAATTGTTTCCATTTCAGCTTAAAAACACTATTTAGCACACCCATGTTAATAACAGCACTATTCTCAATGGCCATGGAGTAAAATAACTAGTTAAAAAAACCGAAGTTTTTGAGATAATGCTTCAAAAACTTGGCAAAGTGCTTAGTCTGGCACCTAGTAAGTGTTCAAGCGATGAGGCGCTATTATTATAAGAATGATGATAATGATGCAGGAAGAACTGCCTAGTCATCTGCTCAGACGTCATTTCTTGCCACCCATAGTAAAATAGCTATTTTCTCCATGCTAGCTTTGCACTTCCAGATGACTTATTATGCAAGTCTGGGAAAGTAAATAGTATGTCCAAAGACCCAAAGGGCAAGGAGAAAGGAAGCTTCAGCATGTCTTCTTAGTTATTTAGACCATGGTAGGAAGTACTGCTGGGGAGAAAGGGGGAGAAAGACAAAGCAGAAAATTCAGTGTACATGTGTCAGTGTTAGAAAATATGCCAGGAGAATATTAAAATAAAAAATAATAGTATATGTGAGAAGAAACAATTAAGTGGATCATTGAACTTGTGATACACATTAACCTAAGTAGAGACCCTTATAAGCATTTTACTCTACTTAAAATCAGAGGTCTCACAAATAGTGACAGTACCCAATTCTCCTGATTCTCAAAGTCCCCCAGCTCCCCACAACATACTTTATTTCAAAGATAAATTCTTCTTTCAGCACAGAAAGAACTAGATTGGGCTCTGCTTGAAATTTCCTAAGGTAATTCATTTCCATATTTGACTTAAAGAATTGTCACACTCTCTTCTAATCTCCTCTTAGTGATGGACATTAAGAGGAAAACTTCAGTGGCATCTGAAGCTAGAAGGAACATTACAGACCATGTAGCTAAATCCTATAGCATGAGTAAGTGAAGGACCAGTGAACACAAACTTAGCGCCCCAAAATCACAAAGTAAGCAAAAAGTTGTAGAAATACCACAGAAATTACAGTTCTTATATCATCTGCTTAAGAAGTCAGAAGCCATTCCACTAGGGTGGGTCATTTTAAAATTCACATCTCAGGCGTATTCTCTCCTTAGGGCAGGCCTTGGGGGAAGCTCAAACCCCCTCCCCCCTACCCTTTTTTTTTTTTTTTTTAAGACAAACAAACAAACGAAACAAAAGTACATTCAAGAATTCTCTGAGTTAAGAAAGTTCTTACAGTTTTAACTCCATGATGATCATTATATGGACCAAAAGTTCTGGGTACCAGTTTGAGTCAACACAAACAGGTATGAGACATTTTCAGTAAACCAGCCATCAAGTTGGCTGTGAAGGCAATACTCACAGCCA
Organism: Mesoplodon densirostris; assembly: GCF_025265405.1. Taxonomy (NCBI): domain Eukaryota; kingdom Metazoa; phylum Chordata; class Mammalia; order Artiodactyla; family Ziphiidae; genus Mesoplodon; species Mesoplodon densirostris. The sequence continues at coordinate 122,588,375 of NC_082665.1, forward strand.
AGTGTAAAGGGCTTATTGTTGCTCTATTGTCTGAATCACTCAGCATGTCTGTTCCCGAGGTTTCCATTAACTGAGAAAGAAAAGAATTTTAAGTGTCAGAAATGGTACTTTTAGACATACCACAGCAGTTATTCCTCGTCCCCCTCCCCCAAGTTCAAATCCATTTTAGAGTATAAACTGATACTTGAATATGAATTTAAAAATTCCAGACCATTATATTATGAAAACTAAATTCAGCAACCTTATGGAATGGATTATCCTGAAAATGCGGTAAGGACCACATACTAAGAGCTTTGAAAGAGGGCTATAAACTTAAGAGTTTGAGAGAAATGCCATTTAATTACCACCAAGTAAGAACCTTCCCTCCCCATGCAAACATGATTTCTGTCACTATCTTTGTTCCCAGCAATGTGTAAGACAGGCTCCGGCTCTAGTGAGAGCAAATATGTAAATACTCAGTATTAGGGGGAAAACTGACTAATTAATACTTACAACATCTAAAGGAGTTTCACTTGCAATCTGAAATAGAATTTAAAATAAAAATACTTAGTTGAGGAAGCAGTCATATACAGTAAAGAGATAAATGTTAACTACATGTCTCTATTTACATAGGGCCTTGTTAAATTCTATTCTGAACCTGTGCTTCCTTTGCCTCCAAAAATGAAGTCTTTTAAATAAACAATTGTACAATATAATAGACCACAAATCTATACACATGGGTCTCAGATTTTAGTCTAAAGCTACCATAATAAACTAAGGAAATATTACTTCTGTAGCAGGGTTCTAAATGCTATATTAAGTATGTCAACCTCTTTTTTCTATCTTTTATACCCACCCTCCTTGAATTTTGTTTCCCCTTTAAGGGAAGCAATGTTAATATAATTTATAAGTAGGTCTAAATGAAGAAACCTCTAACGTGAAGCATGTGCTACACACTTCAGAATCATTTAACTTGTCTTTTACTCTCCCTTTGGTTTGGCAAAGAGGGGTGAATGGTGTATACATTCAGGAATGAGACCACAGTTGAAATAAAAAGTTCCTTTGCAGAAGATGAATCTCCCTTGTCAGGAGAGACTGACAGAAGACTGGGTCTTTCGGAATTCCTGAATACACAGGGGGAAGCTTCCTCTCACAGGAACATGTATTTCTCACATATGACACAGTTAACAGTTCTTTAAAACGTTCTGGAAAACATTTAAAGGGGCAGGAGCAGTGAATGCTACATGGACATGGGGGGCTCTAAGGGAGCCCTCTCCAGAGATCTAATTTCCTCCTTTCTCTATGAAAGGGAAAAGGGAATGAGAGAAAGCTTAGTGAGGCAAGTATGAATTTAGGAGGGACTAAATTCAGGGATTCTAAAAATGTTAAAAGGCATTTGTTTCTTGGTTCATTTATTCTGTCATTACATTATTAGAATATAAACTTACATTGGTCTTTCCATAAGAAATCAGGAATCTTACCAGCTGAAGACACAGACGGTGACCATATGCAGCTGAATAATGAACTGCATTGTATCCTTGCTTGTCCCGGATCCCTGGATTTGCATCATTTCTTAATAAGTATTCCAGGCACCTATTATAGTAAGACATATTCAAATTCTAAATCCTGCATTTTAACCAATGATAAAAACAGAGACAAACTCAAAACTGGAAATTTTTCTTACATTTGAGTAATGTAAAAATCATAAACACATCTACAGTACATACATTTGTCATTTAAATGATATTGACTCTAAGTATCATAAAAGCACAAACAAAACGTTTGTAAGAGAATCTTCTTTATCCACAGTCTGTCAGCAAGCTCAGTATACCTGAAGACTGTTTCGTACACAGTCTATATTTATGGCACCAGCTAGTCGACTCAAACAACGTTTGACAGGATTAAACCCTTAGTGGTGGGGAGCATCCAATCTTTCTGGAATACATAGTTAGTGTGATATCTCATTAGGAAGCTCAAGAAAGGAGGTAAAAATATCTCCCAAAACCACGGTCAGAATTCAAGGATCTTGCATTAGAGACCTGAAAAGTGTGGGAACGATGTAAAAGTGGTATGTAGGTAACACGAAAGACCTTCCCATGGGAAATACACTTCATTCCTGTGCTATTAAAATATGAGGAAAGTAATTTTAAAAGGACTGTAAGATCTTTTGATGATGGCCATTCTGACTGGTGTGAGGTGATACTTCATTGTAGAAAGAGAAAAACAAATACCATATGCTAACACATATATATGGAATCAAAAAAAAAATGGTTCTCATGAACCTAGGGGCAGGACAGGAATAAAGACACAGACATAGAGAATGGACTTGAGGACACGGGGAGGGGGAAGGGGAAGCTGGGACGAAGTGAGAGAGTAACACTGACATATGTACACTACCAAATGTAAAACAGCTAGTGGGAAGCAGCCACTCAGCACAGGGAGATCAGCTCGGTGCTTTGCGACCACTTAGAAGGGTGGGATAGGGAGGGTGGGAGGGAGACGCAAGAGGGAAGAGATATGGGGATATATGTATACGTATAGCTGATTCACTTTGTTATACAGCAGAAACTAACCATTGTAAAGCAATTATACTCCAATAAAGATGTTAAAAAATTTTTTTTCAATAAAAGGACTATAAGGTTCACAATTTGTTATAATTCTGATGTTACTGTAGCAAAAAAAAAAAGAGTACTGAATTAGAAATTAAAAGATTTATCGCGAGAGTTAGTTTGATACCAGTGATCTTGGGCAAATCGTTTCACCTTTATGGTGAAATGGCTTCTGTTTATTCATTTGATAGATGGGAGTAGGAATTCAACTAAATAATCTAAAATCCATTCATGTTCAAATTCCAAGTCCATAATTATTCAGTGATAATTTGTCTAATACTGCAGTATGTCTAACTAACTACTAGCTCTACCACTGGGGGGGGAATCTATAATCAGATACTACTTGTCAAGTTTCCAAAAGCATACTGAAGTTATAAGAACAAGTAGAAAGGAACAATGGAGTGATGTAACTGGGAGTAACTCTATCATATATGTATGAGGACCATTCTTTGCAATGCCAACCCTTATTTCTTTAATGCTAATTGCTGAAAGTACTTTAGATCTCTTAGGAATTACTTACAGAATCTACATTTATTATAATATCCTTAATGGTAGCAAATGTTCATCCTTTTAAGCGGGATTCTGATATTTATATGCAGTGAAAATTATGATGAAATGCATATCACTATGATAGAACAACAACATCACCTGAATCTGACTCTAAGGAACAAGCCTGGTGTTTCTCGGTATTCCTAAACTAGCTCTGAGGGCACTCCAGGAAGTATTTCAGGCAGTGTGTAGACTCTGTACACAGTCTGCCTAGGTACCAGCTCACAGGTCAATCTTCACTGGGATGAAGGAAAAACCTGCTGGCCTGGAAGGACAGTCTCACTGCTTTAAAGGCAGAAACATTTCACCCAAGGGCATATCTTTTTACCTTTAATCAAGTTCTCTAGATGTGAATGATAAAACAGAAATAGTTCTCCCTACTGAGACCTGAATACAAGGCAGATTCTGTCAGTGGAACAAACTATTTTAAGATAACTTGCTGATACATGAGTACTGGGGGGGAAAAAAACCTGACTTATTTAAGGAAAGCAAAACAAGTAGGTAAGTTCATGTTTACTTTCTGCAGTAGGAGAGCATGTCTCAAAGCACTACTTATATTTACTAGTTGCAAGTGTACAACATTAAATGGTTTGAAATAATTCAACCATAATACATGCAGTAGTTCTTATCAAATCATTATTTCTTTGTCTACCTTCATAGTACTAGGTGATTGGTCTCCTATAACAAAACAAAGACTAAGAGTTGATTTATAATTATAAAATTATTTCTATTGCCATGCCTTTCAAATTTTGCTAAGCAATATGAATTTTCATGACTACTTTGTAAGCATTACCTTTAACAAATGAAAAAAATTACTGACATTCAGGAAAATTAAATGACTTGCTCCTAATCTTTTGGCTAGAATATGGCAAAGCAAGGACTAGGCCTTGGGTCTTTTCTTCAAGTGTTCTTTCTATGCTACAAATGCTTCAGCACAGGGGTTAATGAGTTAGTGACACTTTAACCTGGGTGTTTATAAAATTCTGAACCACAAAATTGCTTGATCTTGAAAATCTGAACCTCACTTTTGATTTTCAAATGAGGTGCAGGGGAGAGAGTCAATCCTAAGGTTTTTTTCTCATTGTAAGTTAACACGCTCATTTTATAAAACTCAGAAAATCAAGAAACAAAGATTTTCTACAATTTCTCTTATTTCCCTAAAATGAACCATGTATGCAAAATCTGGAGGAATATTTATGGCTAAATAGCTAAGTAATAAACCAAACTTACTGTTAAATATTTTGTTTTCTTCATTTGTTAGACAAATATCCTCATCCCAATTAAGCATGTAATTCAAATCAGAGTGATTTTCAAACTATTTAAACTTCTCCTACTCTTCCCCTACCACCCATGAACTCCTACCACTTTTTCTGGTGCAGGTTCAGACTGAGTCAAATCCATGTGTCCCACGGCTGGTCAGAGCCCTGGGAGAGGACCATTCGGCCCAGGGCAGAGGATGTGGCATTGTCACCAGAGGCCCTCCTAACTCTACTCTCCCCCATCACGGTATATGAGTGTCTGACTGACAAAAAAAGATATTAAGCATAGCTTTAAAAAATACAACTAATCCTTACAGGAAGATTACAATGTGTCAGGTATTGTTCTAAGCAATTCAGATATTCTGTACCACATATGGCCATGAGTTAATAAGGTCAGACTATTATTCCCACTTGACAGATGAAATGTGCAGAGAGGTTAAGTAACCTGCCCAAGGTCTCACAGCAAGTGGCAGAGCCAGAATCAAACCCAGTTCTGTCTTACATGCACACATAAAACAGGTTTAACAAGGCTGCTGAATGCAAAGTTGTATACAAAAGTCAAATATATTTCTCTATTTCACAACAAAGGAAATTTAAAGATAGATTTATTTTGGCAATCAAAATATCAAATACTTAGGAATAAACCTAAGGATTATAAAAGTTCCAAACAAAAGACTGTATGATTCCATTTATATAAAGTTCAAAACAGACAAAAATAAACAATGCTATTAGAAGTCAAAATATGATCCCATTTTTGTGAACATCTATCTCCATAAAAGTGTATCTTGGTGAAATATATCTATGCATTCATAAACACATGTACATATAACCCTACAAACACAGAAAAGCCTATGGACAGACATTTACCAGGTTCATAACTCTGATTACACTGTGATGGATGTGAAATGATCTACATAAACGTATAGAAACACTTCTGTTAATGGTAGTTATCACAGAAGAAAAGGCATGAGCAGGATTTCTTCCTTATATGTGATCACAATAAATAACCCCAGCCTTCCCCTTCTCTTATACACAACACACAGGCGTGGGGTAGGTCCTCACCATCATGCTTATAGCCAGTCCTATTTTTCTTCAAATGGCAAAGAGGATTTTATTTGTTAATATTTAATACATTTAGTACGTTTCTCCCGTGAAAATAACTATATATTTGTTTGCTGAGTCACAACTGTCTAGAGTGAATGTGGGCATCAGGATGATGGGGGTGACTAGCAGGATGAGTAGAATGAGTAGGAACGATTTCACGTATTTTTCCAACATTTACTGAAAGTAAAGACAGGCACACAAGGCAGAGTAGAATTGTAATTACTTATGTCACTTCTGAACAGCAGAAAACCAGTGGCAGAGTGTCAAAAATCCCAAAGTATATACAACTTACCCTGGGGATGCTGACAGGACATTATTAAACCATCATTAAAGAAACAAACCAACAAACACACATTACTGAATAACAGTATTTGAAGTCATGGGGAATTTGTTTCTTCTTTTAGAAAATATTTCACTCTGGCTTTGGCAGCAGAAAGAATTATTCCAGATTCTCTTATTATCCAACCTATTCCTGGGAATTAAATCCTTGGAGTTCAGAAAAATAAACCAACTCTTTAATTCTACTATTTAACTATTTAAGCCTCCAAAACAATCACTTACTGAAAGGATGCCTATGGTATCCTAAAATGGTTACTGTAGTGAATAGTTTCCAGAAGGTTCCCAGGGAACAAATCACTGAGTCAATAAATGATGGCAGGGAAGGGACGTGGGAACAGATGTATATGTATGACTGATTCACTTTGTTATAAAGCAGAAACTAATATAAATGAATGAATGAATGAATGAATGATGGCATCAGACAAGACCTCTGGGACTTTGATATTTCAAAGGTAAGAAAGAGGCTCCAAAAAACAGTGCTAGATTCTTTTATACACATGCCCTCAGTTTTCCCCACAATTCTAAGAAGTACGCTTCATTCTAATTTTACAGATAAAGAAGATTTTGCCTAACAATTATTTGCTCAGGCTCAAAGAGGTATAATATGAAGCCCCCATGAGTTCAGCTGGGTCTTTTGGATAAAGCTCATGTTCTTTCTGGTACATCAGGTTGCTTGTGGACATACTGAGAATTAAGTGTTTAAGTAATAAATATCTCTAGACCAGCGGTCCCCAACCTTTTGGGCACCAGGAACCGGTTTTGTGAAAGACAATTTTTCCACGGATTGGGGGGCGCGTGGGTGGCGGGGATGGTCCAGGCGGTAATGCGAGCGGTGGGGAGCGGCAGATGAGTTTCACTAGCTCGCCACTCACCTCCTGCTCTGCGGCCTGGCTCCTAACAGGCCGTGGACCAGTACTAGTTCACAGCCCAGGGTTTAGGGACCCCTGCTCTAGACTATTGCTCAAAACAGTTTATATTAGGTGAGAAAACTAACAATTTAATTCACTTTAGTACTAAGTATACTTCTAAAGAAAAAGTAGACTGGCTTAAAATAAAACCACAAATCTCAAACAGTATAGGTTGAACATTGTTATTCTTTTGTTCCTGCGTAAGAATTCAGATTTAATGTAATTGTATAAGGGCAGGAGGACCATGGGGTAATCTCTGTCTGTGTGTACGTGAACTCAGTGGAATTTACTTAGATCATGCTGGGCAGTACCCAATAAACAGTTTATGGGAACAGTGGTAAAGGACTTCTGATGGTGACAGTCATTTTGGGTATAATCTATTTTAGGAAAATCTATAAATCAAATCCTGAAATTACAAAATTTATAAATCAGAGGATAATCTACTTACCCAAGTTTACCAAAATATTTTCTGATTTACAAAGTCTCTATCAGAGATTTTCTTTAAAGCTCTACTATCCAAAAACATACTTCAAATAATTTAGCTCCTCCCAAAACCTATCTATATCTAACTATTCTGGTATATATGAAATTGTATGAAGTGATATATTCCTCTGAACAGAAAATACGGTCATCCTTCGGTATCTAAGGGGGACTGATTCCAAGAGTACTCGAGGATACCAAAGACCAGAGACTTGGACCCTCAAGTCCCTTATAAAAAATGAACACAGCCCTACAATGAATACAGTCGACCCTCTGAATCTGTAGATGCAAAACCAGTAGATACAAAGGGCTGAGAGTATATTTTACTAATGCTTTCAAGATTAGGGTTTTAGCCACAAATCCAACATAACAAAGTGTTACTTATAGAAATGGATTTGAAATTAGTTACAGAATTTATAATAAATTAATATTTGTGAGTAATACCATCAAATTATGCTTTTTATTTTGAAGGTAAAAAAGTAAACATTAAAAACCAAGGAAATAGTTCTGTGTTAAATGCAACTTCCTTGAAGTATATTTTATGAAACCTTTCCCCAGAAACCATTATTTGTTTTCCCTACCCTTCACTGACCCAGACTCATGGGGAATACCACAGACATTGAAGATTTCTTCTCTGTCTCTAATGAGTTCATTTCCTTCCAAGAAGGCAATATACATTAAGGTACTATAAATAGGTCTGATCAACTTTGGGTGAACATTAATTATGAAATAATTTATAAATATCTCATTCTTTTGAGTTTATTAAGTCATTCTTGGACAACATTTACTCACTACTCCATTATCTATATAATTTACTTATTTAAGCACTATTTAGTACCAACTATGTGCCAGATTCTGCCAGTTCAATTATTCCCTATTTGCATACCAATTTACAGGGACCCCTTAGAAATATGAACTTTCTACCTCTGAAGAACACTGGCATTCCAATCTCCTCTCAGTCTTCTGATGGCACTGTCTGTGTACCTCCTGCCTTTCCCTTTCCCTATGATATACTCAAGACTGCTGCCTCTAAGAAGCCAGGTGGAAAAAACATGGAGGTGATAGACATTAAGATGTGTTTTTGGAAGGGAGGACAAAAAGGGACCTTGATCTTTCTTCTACCTGATTAGTTCATAACGCAGGCTACCGAGTAGAAGTAGGTGGTAATAACTATGACTGGGAATAATTATGAAAACAACTTATTTTCCCTACTAGAGCATCAGGGAAAGATAATCAGTAATAAAAAGTACAAAAAAGGAAATATAAATTTGCTATAAAAACTGCCAGATAGAAACAATCCTTCATTCTCACCACGTGATACTTACTTGCCATCTGTGTCTGATGTAGCTGCATAGTGCAAGGGTGTGCATCCTCTTTCATCAAGGTCATTCACACTTGCTCCTGAGCCCACAAGAGCAAACAGGCACTGGTAGTTGCAGTTGGCAGCAGCATAGTGCAGTGGAGATCTTTTTGCCCAAGTTAATTAAAAAAAAAAAAGTCAGGGACACAAACCAGTAAACAAGAGCACAGTTGATCCACCCAGTTATAAATATTTATAGAAAGCCTGAGATTGATTTCTGCCATATACCTAAGTCTTTTGGAGGGCCAGACAGAAAGCTTGGAGGAGAAACTAAGATGGCAAAGAGCCTCTAAGAATACAAAATAAGATAGGAACACAATTAAATCATTTCATGGTCCCCAGACAGTAACAATTCCAGTCTTTTGAGTGAACTACATACATCCTTCATATTCTGCTCCAAAACTTGAAAACTTATTTTTTTTCCCTCCCTAATGCCATCAGCAATCTGAGAAAACTTTCATTTAACAAAGCTTCCCCTATACTAATAGAGATGTTTCATAGGTAGCAGCTTCTGTTCCTGTCTCAGTAAAGGAATAAAGAGTAAGAAAAATACAGAAGCATTAAAAAGAATGCTGTTATATCAACTATATGGTAGAGCTGCACAGATTCCTCAAGCAAAAAATGCATCGTTTTGAAGACTTCATCATTTTGAAGAGTTTAGAGCACTGTTAATTTCTAGAGATGGAATATTTGTAGCTTATTTCTTCTCAGTTACTGAAATGAAAAAGAATATTACTAAATTTAGGAGTTTCTGTCTTTAGATTTAAAAACTATGATGATCCATGACCTTTCATTAAAAAAAAAAAAAAAAAAACAGAAGAAGAAGAAAACAGAAAAGTGAAGGTAAATTTAGTCCAGAGTCTTCATGGTATAATTTTTTCTAAAATATTTACCTGGTGAAAGGACAGTGAAGCATTATTTTACTTTATTGGATAATAGTATAATATAGTAATAGTATTTTTGAAAATGCAATTAACCCTGAATTACTTTCAAGCTTCTAAATTCAGAATGTGCCCGAAGTGTAGTACAGAATGCGTCAAGTGCTACAGATTAACTAATATAGGCTGGATTAAAGTACACTTATAAAAATAAATTAGCTATAAATTGCACTCCAAAGTCAAACAAAGTGATTTTTGATTTTGTGGGTCAGTAGTTCCTTCAATTAGCAGGCTTATAAGAACAGTCTGTTCCTCAAAATAATTATGGGGTCAGATAGTCATTTTTCCTTTTCTTTTCTTATATGCACTTCTGATTCCCTACCACATGTAATTCTACTGTGCACTGGCCCAATCCCGTGCACTGACACAGATTCACACACACCCTCTCTTGTCATATACTCTGAAAATTCTCAAACTCCTGATACACAATTTTGCTCATACTGCCACCTCTCTTTTTTTTAATTGAGGTAACACTAGATTATAACATTAGAAGTTTCATGTGTACATTATATTTAGATTTCTGTACACACTACAGCATGCTCGCCTCTATTTTTCAAATTGCCTTCTGTCCTTTCCTATGTGGTTCTAACAGACTCTGGGTCAATTCCTACTCTAAGTAACTTAGTAGATCATGGTGGCTTTAAGTACTGCAATCACAGATGCAAGTAACAATGAGGCCTGGGGCTGAACAGTGAGACTGCAGATTGGCTGGGTGACTACAAAGGGACTCTGCATTCACAGGTGCTTTCCTGTGGGTCACGCTCACGGTGTGTGCGGAGAGTCAGAGAAGAGGAGAAAGAAAAATTACACATAAATTTGTAACCTGTTTCCTCCCTCTTTCTAGTGCTCTGGAACCAAATATAGGCAGCAGAGTCTCTAACAAAAGAATGACTTGAAGGAATGGAGAACTACCACTGAGTTCCAGCTCTTTTGAGTTTTTTGAGGGAGCACAGGTACCATGCAGTTTTATATTTTCATGGCTATAATTACGGGAGGAGGAGGAGGAATGACATCACAAGAGGTATAGAAGTGCTTATAAAGTAAAGCTGTGGCTGGTAGCCTGGGGCTATGGCAGGGGCCCAGCTGGAAGAAGACTGTGGGTGAGAATGAATATTCAGAAGTTATCTACTTATTGGGGCCTCTCAACGAATCATGATCACAATGCAAAAGTCGTAGAATTATTCAGTTACCTCTCAGAAGCCACATTAGAAGGTCAAGAAAGTCATTAAGTAAGTAACGTTAAGTAGGCTCTATAGAGGAACTGTACTACACCCTACCTTCCAAACTTATCCTTTTTGTTGAAGTCTGCACCAGTGTTCAGCAGAAGGTTTAGGCACTCCAAATTCCTACCCAGGAAAAATACATTGAGAAGATGTAATTGTAATGAAATTGTAATTATAATGAAATCGGTAGGTTTAAATAAGTATAAAAGCATGTTTTCAAATGAGGGCAGAGTGAATAAAACGCTATGATTTATACTTTATGAAACAAACAAAAAAAAAACTGCCATGATCAACTACCTTTTTCTTAAAAAAAGTAAAAATTTTGTTAACATACCCTCCAGCTGCAGCTGCATGTAGACAGGTCCTGCCAAAATCATCTGGGGTATCTATATCAAACCCTACAAGAATGAATACATCTTATATAATAGTATAGGTATGTTACTTTATATTAGAGTATTACATTAAAAAAATGTAAAAAAAAATCACACACCCCCAATCTTAAACAAAACTATGAATTACAAATAGGTAAAAATTAACTGAAAATAGATTAATAATGTACAGTATTTAAAAAAAATTACCACTAAAGGATTGGTGGTTTTAGAACAAATGCTAGAGTACTTGTTTAAAAGTCACAGGATACAATGGAATATTATTCAGCAATAAAAAGAAATAAAGTACTGATACATGTTTATAACACTGGATGACCTTTCAGAACATTTCTAAGTGAAAAAAATCAGTCACAAAACCACATCTTGGGTGATTCCATTTCTATGAAATGACCAGAATAGGTAAATTTATAGAGGTGGAAAGTAGATTAATGACTGCTTAGGGCTGGGGGGAGGGAGGAAATGGGGAACTGACTGAAAATGAGGGGTTTTTTTTGGGGAGGGGAATGAAAATGTTCTAGAACCCATTGTAGTCATGGTTACATACCTCTGTGAATATACTTAAAAAAACCACTGGATTGTAAATTTTAAACAGGTGAATTGTATGATACATGAATTATTTCTTAATAAAACTTTTTTTTTAAACCCACAGGTGCTTTGGTACTTGCAGATTAACACTAACACTGAGAAGAGGTTTTTAGAATTCTCCTTCATAGATAAATGGGTATGTGATTACTTGTGGACACACATACACTTAAAACATTAACAACAATTACCTCACTTAAAAGATATCATTAAGAAAAACTCAGAAGTGTCTGTCTCACAATATGTTAATTTTCACTGAAACTTTCCCATAATTCTTTTAGCAATCAAGAGTATTAATAGGGCCTCCCTGGTGGCGCAGTGGTTAAGAGTCCGCCTGCCGATGCAGGGGATACGGGTTCGTGCCCCGGTCTGGGAGGATCCCATATGCCGCGGAGCGGCTGGGCCCGTGAGCCATGGCCGCTGGGCCTGCGCATCCGGAGCCTGTGCTCCGCAACGGGAGAGGCCACAACAGTGAGAGGCCCGCATACCGCAAAAAGAAAAAAAAAAAAAAAAAAAAAGAGTATTAATATACAAAATCTGTTCAACTTTCCTAACACGCTAATAGAATATCATTAAAAATTAAATCTTATATATTTAGTAATTCTATGCATTTAATAAGGATCATAATTTTGTAGTAATATTTATAGAAAGCTACTGATCCTGTTTTGCTTCAAACTGACTATGTGGTATTTTAAGACAGTAATTAGATATGGCATAAATAATTTCACAAACCTAGAAGATATTGTAAACTGGCCATTGGCTCTTAAAAAGGAAGCATGCAAATGAAGATATTTTACTTCTAGACACAAACGGACTGCTCTAGAAATATTCCACACCCCATTCCCCAACTAAGAGAGAGAGGAGGAAATCACTGGAAAAATAAAACCTTTCCCAGAGCTGAAGAGAAAATCAAATCTTAAAGGGTCCAAAATCTTCTAAGAGGGGTTAATAAATGATCCACACATGGACATATCTATATGTGATTCTGGAAAAGCAGGATAAAGAGACTGTATTAAAATGGGAGATGGCGGGGGGCGGATGGGGAGGTAAAAGGGGTTAATCTGTCTGTGAAGGTTCCACTTACCAGAAGAAATAAGTTTCCTACAGCAATCTGAAAAACCACTTAAGGCTGCCAAATGGAGGGGGAACATTCCATGTATGCCACGCCTAAAGTGAACAGGACAGTGTCCTCATCACAATGCAATCACTTAAATAAATTAAAAAGAAACTATTCAATACTTAACTTATCCAGCAACTTTCCTCTTAGCGCAGGACTTGTCAACCTCAGCACTACTGTCATTATGGATTTTCTGTGGGGCTGGGGGGCTGGGTTATCCTGTGCCTGTAGGATGTCATCAGTGCCCCCTGGTTCTACCTACCCTGGATGACAGTAACACTCTCCTCCCCAAATTATGACAACGAAAAATGTCTCTAGACACTTGCCTCAGGAGCAAAACCCATTCCCCCTGCCCTGATGTTGAGAATCATGACCACAAGGCAAAATGTTTAAGAATGTTCACTGCAGTAATTTTTGTAATAGTAAAAACTTGGAAGCAACTTGTTTGTAAATGAGAATGAATAAATTGTGAAATCTTTACACAAGAATTAAATTTTATAAAATGAATGAACTAGAGTTACGTACAGAGGTGAGAAAAAAAAGCCCAAATTTATATCTACATGGCTAAACCAACAACTTCATGTAAAAAAAAAAAAAAGTTAAAAAGTGTACAGTAGCACACCGTTTACAGAAAGTTTAATAGATTTAAAACATGTTAATAAACATATAAAAAGGTAATAAAAATTTAAAAACATACATAAGAATGATAAACATCAATTTAAAAGCAGGGTGTTTCTTTCTGCAGAGCATGCAAGAGAATCCATCCTTCAAACAAAATCTTACATGGAAACTTTAATGTTACTCATAATCTAGAAAGAACTGGGGTAAAAAAATATAAAAATACCCTATGCTGGTTTACCAATGAAATCACATTAAACATTCTATTCTATTACATCGCCAATACAAAGAGGGAAAAGCTCAAGCAATTAGTACTACATTGAGGACAAAATCCACGTTTCCCTGACAAGGCATCAACACCTTGGGAAGTACTTACTTTGCAGTGTCAGCACCACTTGTAATTAGAGTGTTGATTAGCAGCTCATGGCCGTACCTCGCTGCTATGTGCAAAGGGGTGTTGCCATTCTTATCCTCACAGTCGATTACTGCTCCTGCAATAAAGGACATACTATCAGACACTGGACTATATAACGATCAAGTCAAATCTATTACATGGAAAGTGATATAAAATGCAATTCAAGCACAAACTAATGGGTATAGCAATTTAACCATAGATTTCATCCACAGCACATTTACTGGGCCAGGCACTGGGGTTACAGATTTCACACTTAAAGCAATTTTGTGAACAAGCATAAGATTTTAACAGATTTAAAAATTACAAAAGGGTTCTGGGCATCCAATGTTTGGAATCCACTGTATTTAAACAAAATTAAACACATTTCTTTAGAGTGAGACTTTCCAAAGCTTTAATGTGCACACTCTGTGTCACCAAGAAGACAGCATGCAATATTTTATGAATTATTTGATCATGAGCTTATTTCTACCCTTTCCCTGCAAAATCAGAACAGCTGTTGTCTTCAGCACTACTAATAAACAGTTCCTCGGAACATGGCTTGTGAAAACACTACTTTAATGTACCCAAAAGTTCTTTTTATTTAAAAGTTTAGCCTGTCTAGTACTAATTCAAATGCAAAAGAATACAAGTTCAGAAAATAAATGAAAATGCTAAAAACATTTCAAGATAGTCAGAAGGGAAAAGAGAAATGCAACCGAGTTTTCTTAATATATAATACAGTTTGCAGTAGAAAGGCAGAGTTTTCTATCTAGCATGTTTTAAAAAAGCCAACACTAACTGCTAGAGAAATTATATTTATAATCTAAGGGAAACAATACAAAAATAAATGAAAAACATAATTACAAAAGATACATGGGGCTTCCCTGGTGGCACAGTGGTTGGGAGTCCGCCTGCTGATGCAGGGGACACGGAATTGTGCCCCGGTCTGGGAGGATCCCACATGCCGCGGAGCGGCTGGGCCCGTGAGCCATGGCTGCTGGGCCTGCGCGTCCGGAGCCTGTGCTCCGCAGCGAGAGAGGCCACAGCAGTGAGAGGCCTGCATACTGCTAAAAAAAACAGATACATGTACATGGCATTTAAAATTCTTCATTATCTGATTTTCATGAGCTCTGATATCAAATGTCAAAAATGTGTATACTGCTATGACAATTCCTCAATACCATTCATTATGTGGATGCTTTTACTACACTTAAGAAAAAAAACAAACAGAAATACTTTTTACCACTCTGGATAATGGTTTGTGATCTGGAGAATCTACCGTGGAGGGCAGTCATGTGCAGTGGGGTTTTTCCATCTTTGCTCTGAAATAAACACACATGAGATTTAAAATCCTTGTTATATCTGTAACATGTAATTGTTAGTTTTATTTTGAATATCCTCTTGCAACTTTACTCTGTAGAACTATTACTCAAGCGTTAAGTTTAACTGAAGCCTGTGGCAGTAAAACAGCTGTTTGAAATTATGAACTAATTTTTTAGTACATATATCATAAAGCACAAATATATAGAAACCTCAATGCCCACAGTTTTAAAAAGGCCCAGAGTGGTGGGTATGGTGTAATCTTAATATCACTCCTATTTCAGGTGGGGGAACTGATGCACAAAGGATATTAATGATTCGACCAAGGTCACATCACTGGAAGTGGTATTGCCAGGATGTGCTGCCCAGGGTTCAAAAATTTCACACTGCTAAAATTCTTTGGTTCTAAGAAATGCTGAATCCCTCCTTGACCAAGGAAAAGTGAATGTTAGAATTAACTTCAGAAACTATAATTCACTTAAAAACTTTATACATTATTTTGTTTATAATTATTTGTAACAAATAATGTTAGCTATTTTCTCAAATTACTTAAAATAATAAACCAGACTGGCCTTGCATGTGTGTTTGATGTAGAAATTCTGAAATTCTAGAGGAATTCCAAATATGAAGAAAAACAATGCCTGAGTTAGGTGATATCTTTTATTGTGAGTTAGGTAAAGTCTTTTCTTCCCTAAAATTATTTTGTTAATCAAAACATACATGTGACCATCACAAAGGAAAGAAGTATTTGGGGTATTCTGTTTATCTGACCAAAATTTAAAGTACACGGTGGGGTGGGAAAAGGTGTGACAGCTATCTGGGTTGACAACTTCATATATTGTGAGAAATTGTATACTTCTTGCTTTCAACCTATATACAATTGGGTTCCTGTCCTCTACAGTAACTGATTATGGAATAAACACTTGAAGACTGGGGAAAAAAAAAATTGGTAAGTGACACAATCAATGAGGCATGGTTCATAAACAAGGTTATGAAAAAACAGAGGTATACTGCTTTTTAAAAACCATTCATTTTACTTCTATGTAGTATTCTGTAGGACAACCAATTAAAAAACTTATAAACTGATTAATTACAAATCTAAATTCACATTCCAATTCTAGTCATCCACAAGGACAGAAACATCAAAATAGAGAATGGGATGGGAGGAAAAGATGAAGGAGAAAGGTGCCTTGATAAGGAGAACTTGAGGGTCAGCAAATATAATTTTTTTCTTGCAAGGCAAATGTCAAAGCCTTAACTCCTTAGTCAAACAATAATTCGATAAGCATCAATTTGACAAATACAGGAAACATAGGTGTCAGGAACGAAGATATATTCTTGAATGAACGCACATTCTTATGCGTTGAAAACTCACTGCTATCAACAATTTTTACATAATGTCAGTTGGACGGTACCTCAGAAGTCATCAACAACTTGGGGAGTGTGTTTCATTGGAACTTGGCGGTAAGAAAACTGGGCAACTGCACATCAGCAGGATGTCATACGTCCTTAGACAAGATTAAAGCAACTTTTATGAAATCTATTTTTAAACCAGCATCATGGTCTGTTGTCTTCAAACTTAACCACCACATCTTAACTGTTTTGCTAAAACATTCCCTTGTCATGTGTAAAATCTACCACTGAATTTTCTAAATCATTAAGGAGGTAACTTCAAATAGGACCACTGCTAAGCATTATACTACAAGTGACCCTCTTGTAGAATTGATTCTCATCTCAACATTTCAAAAGAAAATACAGACTTAAAAATAATCATAGGTACTAGAGTCAGCTACGTAGGCAATGACAAGAAGCAAGTGATTAATTATCTTCAAATTATAGTAAACAGTCATGTCTAAATGGCACTGTATAAAATAGAAAGCCTAATTTTTACCCAGCCCCATATAAACTAAAAAATGCGTAATAGTTAATGATATAGGTAAGCCTCTTATTCCATGATACTTAATATTTAACAAAGATAATTTTAACTACAGCCACTTTATCATAAAGGGGTCTCACAGAGACTAAAACTACTTGATGAGATTTTTTCGTTTGAAGAATATGAAGATAATTTCAAAATTTTTATTTTGAAAAACTCTTCATTAAAAATATTACTAGGCTTTTGAGGAAACAAGTAACAAATCTCCCACCCCCACAAGAATTCTGATACTTTTTCTAGGCACTGATTATCCAAACAGCAGGAATTCTTCAAATCAAAATAAGCAGTTTGAACTTATCAGTAAATATTTAGAAGTTATTTAAATTATTAAAAATAAAACTTTAGTTTAGTAGGTGATCTGATTGAGAACTGAAAGCTTTAAATGTATATTCTTTTTTTTTTTTTTTTTTTTTTGCGGTATGCGGGCCTCTCACTGTTGTGGCCTCCCCCGCTGCGGAGCACAGGCTCCGGACACGCAGGCTCCGGACGCGCAGGCTCAGCGGCCATGGCTCACGGGCCCAGCCGCTCCGCGGCATATGGGATCCTCCCAGACCGGGGCACGAACCCGTATCCCCTGCATCGGCAGGCGGACTCTCAACCACTTGCGCCACCAGGGAGGCCCTAAATGTATATTCTTAAAAGAGACATTTTAACCAGAAAGGGGTTCTTTATGATATCTCATGCCCTTTCCTTCCATATGTATAAGCTTTGTCCTTTAGCTGGCAGGGGGGCAATTTAGAGCAATGACCTAATTATAGATGGGCTTGCTGCTGCTACAGCTGTCAGAGTGGGTCAGTGGCATCGTTAAAGGATTTTCTACAGTTAGAGAGGTAAGAAAATAGACTCCTTTCTCTACCAGTCTGAAAGACACTGGCTCATCACACCTACAAAAGGAGCTGAAATTTTATGCAATGAAAGCTCTGGAAACATTTGAAGCTTAAATGTTTTTACTAATCCTAAACGGTTCAATTTTGTTTGTGGTTTTGTTTTCTTTACACCACAGACATGGTTTGGCAAGTGCTCAAAGAATGAATTAATAAATTAATACAGAAGCAATCAGTGAAAGCATCTTGGAAAATATAAAATGATGATTATACATTATGAAGTAGTTATGTTCAAAACTGTGGTTGCATGTGCATTTCCAAAGAATTATGCAGTAAAGGTACATATATTTTGGCTCCAGAATTTTCACATATTTCTAAAATTCAAATGTTCACTCTTGAAAGCGAATGACCAAGAAACCAAAAAGCAACTATTCTTATATGTAAAACACTGTATCAGTCTTCTAACTTTTCTAACACTGTGAAAAATTTCAAAACAGAAAAGTTGAAAGAATATTACAGTGAGCACCCATATACATATCACCTAGAGTCTACCACTAACATTTTACTATGTGAGCATTATCATACATCCATCTCTCTACCCACCCGTGCAATTAAGTGATGCTTTTTTTTGGGGGGGGGCCACACCGCATGGCATGCAAGACTAGGGATCAAACCCGTGTCCCCTGCAGTGGAAGTGTGCGGTTTTAACCACTGGGCCGCCAGGGAAGTCCCTAAATGATGCTTTTTAAAGTCAGCTGCTGATATCACTACCTATTACCTCTAAACACTTTGGTATGCGTATCATTAACTAGGGTTCAGTATTTGTTTGATTTGTAACCTACTACGGGAACATTTACATGCAATGAGACATATAAAAAATGTACCACCTGATGAGTTTTGACTAACACTTATTTATATAACACAAAGCTGTCAAAATACAGGACATTACCACCACAGAGAAAGTTCCCCCACGCCCCCTTTTCATCAATCCCTCCTCCCAGAGGCAACAACTGTTCTCTTCCCCCCACCCCAACTATAGAGTCTGGAACCCCATATAACTGGAATTTTGTCTGTTCTAAAACCTTATATAAATGGAAATAGTGAATATATTCTTGTGTAACGCTTTCACTCAGCATAGTATTTTTAAGATTCATCTGTGTGTTATCAGTAATTCACTCCTTTTTAGTAGCTACTGATACTATGGTGAACTCCTAAATACTAGATAGGGATTCTGATCTTACTTCATACCTTCATATTGACATCGGCCCCATTGCCTACTAGAAGCTCTAAACACAATGCTCCATGTGTTGATGCAGCAGCAAAGTGCAAAGGAGTAAACCCTTTTTCATTCTTTTGATTTACATTAGCACCACAGTCTATAAGTTCATTCACGACAACATCTTGTCCATTGTAGCAGGCTACATGAAGAGGTGTATTTCCATAGGCATTTGGTTCATTCATCTATTGGAAGAAAAAAATTGTCAATCTTAAAGCAGTCTTCCTGATTATTGTTGTGAGCTATTTTAGCAACACTGTGGTTGAAATCTAATTATTAAAGTGAGAAACAAACAGGGATAAATACACAGATATGGCTTATAATTTTAAACTTCTTTAAAAATAACGAACATAACAACATTTTGGCGTCAAACGATTTTGTAGCTTCAGGGAATGTAACTCATATATACAATGTCTACTTCATGACAAAACTGAATGATTCCAAGAGATATTTTAGGAAAGTGAAAACAAATAATATATTTTTAAAAGCATTCTAGGTAAGGGACAATCAGAATTAATTCTAAGAATCATGAAAAATGAACACAAACGGAAAATTCTGACATATATTGAAAAACATGCATATTTTCTGCTATTTACAGTGACTAAAGATTAAAATTGGTGATTAGTAGAGAGAAAGATTTTTTTAAAAATGACTGACATCCTTTTCTATTTAATTCATTTCTGCAACAAACTTGGGCTTTAGATATTTTCCAGCCTACATACTGACATTTTACCAAAATGAATGTGCTCAAAAAATACAGTCAACATTGAGAAATAATTCATGTAACTGAAGTTTATCTATTTCTTAAAAAATATATTGGATGAATATTTTAAAGTTTACATAACTTTTCTGTGGTAAAGAATTGTACTTTCGCTCCTGTCTTCTGGGAGGTCAGCTATGGCACACCTGACAGCTGTGTCCTTGTCCAGGGTGGGAGCTGGCTACCCTGGACCTGAGAGTAGGAACAGGCACAACGGGTCTTTAGGGCAGGGCCAACCACACCACATAAACCAACCATGTGATGGAGGGGAGGGGCTATCAGTGGACCTGGAGACTGAAATCAACCATATGAGCAACTTTGATCAATCAATCATGCCTATGTAGTGGAGGACCAATAAAACGCTGAAAACAAAGCTCAGGAGGGCTTCTCTGGTTAGCAATACTATGTGCATATGTCACGTTCTGATGCTGGGAGAGTAAGGGGTCCTAACTCTGTAAGGAGAGGCCAATGGAAGCTTTGCGTTTAGAATACTCTTAAGACCCTGCCTTGTGTGTCTCTTCCTTTGGCCAATGTTAATTTGTATCTTTTCTGCATAATAAACCATAACTGTGAATATAATAGCTTGCAGTGAGTTTCTGGAGTCCTTGTAGTGAATCATCAAAACTGAAGTCAGTCCTGTGTGGAGACTGTGCCCTCTAACCTTGTGGTTGGCCCCAACTTATCACAACTTTATTTAACATTTTCTTTTCTCACATCTCCGGTAACAGAAATTAGAGGAAGTGAAAAAGCAACACTTAACTTTAGTCAAGTTATCTAGATTTCATCACCAAAAGCTGGTGGACACAGAAAAGATTCTCCCTCGGAGCTTCCAAAACTTTGAGAGATTAAATTTATTGTTTTAAGTCACTCACTTCAGCTCTAGGAAACTAAGTCATGCAATTGGAGGCCACATGTCACTAAATGGCTCTAAGTCTGACCACTTTTTCTGAAGAACACTCTCACCAAAGTTTATAATTTTGCTGTCAATAACATAAGCTTTAAAAATTGCACCAGAATGGACTTGAAACAGTGATCAGAAACAAGGCTATCTCATTTACCTAGATCAAGGGTCTCTTAAGGCATTATGTCACTCTGTTGAAACAGAGCTATAGGAAGTGCTGAGTTGAAATAAAACTTTCATCTGTTTGCACTCTACAAGCTTCTACCTAACAATGTGGTTGAATTTTTGATCCCGACATTTTCAGTAACTAAGTGCTTCACAAAGTCCTTAAATTAAATTAATAGGCTATCCTGCTCCACAGTTCTGCCACGTATTCTTTGTCCAATCAGATTACCACCTATCTTTCTGTCTTTGCAGCTGATCTAAACTACCTCCCTCTCCCCCTTCTACTTGGCTGCTTTTCATCTGTGTTTTAAAGACCAGATGAGTTTGTCAGAACTGTGCCTAAAGGATGGACTGTGGGAGCTACAGGTATTCTTAGCTATCCCAGTTCCGTAATCAAATACATTCAGATGAAAGAGCAACTCCTCTAAACCAAACAGATCATACAGTAAGGAACACTTGCAGCTAATGGGCCAGAAGCCTCTAGTTTTCCTGCCTGCCTCTGGCCAATATCCTGTAATGTGAACAGCTACGGTCATTTAAAGGAAATATTAGACAAACTGGGCAAATAATACTAACAATAACCCAGCCACTTAGGAAAATAATCCAAATATGTCTGATCTGCTGGTTTCCATAGCTGAAATGAAGCTACAGGGCCTAGAATGTGATGGAAAAGAAAAACTTCTGTCAATCAACCATTCACCTTTGGAATATATTTCACCTCTTAATACATTTGACTAACTTCATGACTTGGTCAGACATCAGTACACTGTATATTATGTAAAGGACTATAAACATAAAACTATTAAAAGACAAAAATGTTATTATAAGAAATCATCTTTTAAATTTGAAATAACTTCTGCCAACAACAAAATCATAAACACACAAAATGCTCCATTCTTCTGTACTGCTTAGTCTGTACACCTACATCAACCCCAAGATCAAGAAGGTACTTGACTACGCTGATCATCCCACTAGAGGCTGCTGCATGGAGAGGTGTATAAGACTTCTTGTCCTTGCATGTCACTTCAGCTCCGTGTGCCACAAGTAATTTCACTACTTCAATGTGACCTGAAAATGTGTTTATGAAGAAAAAAACAAGATGAGTGTATGGAAAATATGAAATACAATCCTGAATACCTTTAAAGACAGGTAAAAATATAATACAAATTAACTAGATAATACATGACAAGTCACCAATTAATCACATTATAACCAGAGAGAGGATAGAAGAAAAAAATAAGAATTCAGGATAATTTTGATAAATGCTGATGGAGGTAACTAATAACCGAAAATAATACATTTAATTATTTTATCCAATGATAACCCTGCAATCTTCCTTTTACCTAGATCTTGTTTCCAAGGTTGTTTTAATACATTCTCCAGTTCTTAAGTTAGCTTTTCATGTCTAATGTAAGACATTAGTTTATGTTGTGGAATCTTCTTCTACATGGAAATCTGGGAGTGACTTGGGCTTATTTTTCTTAAAAATGTCAGGTCTTTAGAACACGCAGCTAAAAACTTCTTTTCCCTTATTATTTCCACCAGATGCCTTAACAATCAGGATAGGCTAGGTCAGCAGTCCGCAAGCTTTTTGGCAACAGGGGCCAGTTTCATGGGAGATAATTTTTCCACGTGGCGGGGGTGGAGCGGGAATGGTTCAGGCAGTAATGTGAGTGATGGGGGGATGGTTCAGCCCTATGGGGGGGATGCGGAGTGGCAGATGAAACTTGGCTGGCTTGCCTGCCGCTCACCTTTTGCTGTGCGGCCCGGTTCTGGGGGATGGGGACCCCTGGGCTAGGTTATACATGCTACGGTTAACAACCAACTCCCAAATCTCAGCGACTTAAACAATTAGTGTTTTATTTCTCATTAGCATTATGATAGCTTGGCCAGAGGGCTCTGCTTAGTCACGCAAGGATCCAGATTCATGGAGCTGACACATGATTTAAAGGCAGCTTGGTCACTGTGCCAGAAAGGGGAACAGACTACAGTCTCACACCAGCAATTAAATGCTCTGGTCCACAGGGGATGCTACTTTCATTAGGCAGAACTAGTCTCAGGCCCCACCCAACCACATAAGGAGGCCAGGAAGGGGGACATGTATCTGGAAGGTGGGAGAACCACTGTTCTCCTTTCTTATCTCCTCACTTCTTGTCACATTAGATTATACAGTGCTTTCTCCTCCTCCCAAAAGCCTTTCCACCTCTGTGCCTTTGTTCATGGGACTGATTCCTACATTGTACAGAATGTTCTGCTTGGACGTTTCTTTCTAATCGTTGTTACTAATCCTCGAAGAAGGTCATGTCAGTTCCTATCTTCCCTAGAAGTCTTTTTAAGGCTTCTAGTTGCCTAGAATTACGTGGCCAAAAGCACAATGTACCTGTAAATACTATCTAATAAGCATACATAATAATACTTTGTGATATATCTTAATCTTGAATCATTATCTAACAAACTCTTTAAATACTTTTATGTATTAAGTTCTCAAATATATATATCTTTAAAGGCAAATATCATAGGCTCTTATGTTCTACTTCTTGGTGTATTTCAAACAAAATAGGTAGCTAATAAGTATGTTACATTAAACGAGTTGCTAATGATGCCATTTTTAATACCCGTCATAGGGAAGGAGTATATAAAGTAAATAACTATAAAAATGAGACTTTCAAACACAGTGCCTTGCCCCCTTGAAAAAAGGAGTCTACAAGATGCATAAAGAATCAAGTAGATATAGTTGTTCATATATATAAATTATCAATTAAAGCAGATACATTCAGCTATTTTTTTCCCCATTTCAATATGAAAAATATCTACTATATGTTTAGGAAAAAATCAAAAGAATAACTGTCAAATCATTAGGTGCCAAATTAAATGGGACTATCATATTAGAGCACTAATTGGTACAAAAGATCTCTCACTACACAGTACTCTCTGATCTATGGCTCTAGAAAGACAACTACTTGGGTTGACTGTAATGTATTAAAAACCAGGACTGATAATGCCCAGGAGGCTCACACATAAATATAGCTTTTTTAAACCAGGCAAATGCATATTATTCACTAAATATGCCAGAAAGAAACAAATTCTCCTGACTTTTAAGACCAGAAGGCCCATTATACAAACATAATGGAAAAACTGCCCAAAACCAACACATCATTCTAAGTAAATAACTTAGATCATATTAATTATGTAGATTCCAGGAAGTGTGAACTTTTCCTGAGACAGATAAAGCCCTATTTTTAAAAGGTGCCATGCACAGGGAACAATCTTAAAATTGACAAATATTTATTTAGCACATTTCTGAAATATGTAAAAATTCCTTTAACGGACCACTGAAAACATGAAGAAGGGGCCTTTCCATAGCCAGTTTGGGGTGACCTATTTAAAAGAAAAAAGGGAAGAAAGTTCTAGAGTGAAATAAATGATATTGTTCTAGCAAGGCGGAACCTAGTCAGAATACATATGTGTTTTCCTTATCAATTTATAGAACGATGCTACCAAGGAGACGATTTCATTCAATTCATCTGGGTGTATTTTTAGAAGACAGCATCCAGCAGACATGCATGGCATACATAATTCTGTAGTCAATAACTCCTTTAAAAAAATTATATCCATGCAATGTGAATTTGATAAATGTAATCATTATCTGTTGGGAATTTGGAAAATTCCCTACATTTTTCTTTTGTTTATGAATGTATTAATAAAAGTAAAATGAGCTATGCTCACAAGTTTTTATGGAAAGGAAAGTAAGAAGAAAAAACACCATTTCACATCAACTCAAATTATGCATTTCTTTAAGAAGAAATAATGTAATGAGTTGCTTATCAAGGTAATTAATATTTATTTAGTACCCTCTATGTCAAAGTCATCACAGTAAGTAAGGTACTCTGAGGCAAAAAGTGACTGGATATTGCTAAAAGCACTGAAGGCAACAGAAAAGATGAATGAGTAAATGGATTTTTTTTTTCAACAGATCTTTACTGGAGTATAATTGCTTCACAATACTGTGTTAGTTTCTGTTGCACAACAAAGCAAATCAGCCATATGCATACACATGTTCTCGTATCCCCTCCCTCTTGCGTCTCCCTCCCACCCTCCCTATGCCACCCCTCTAGGTGGTCACAAAGCACCGAGCTGATCTCCCTGTGCTATGCTGCTGCTTCCCACCAGCCAACTATTTTACATTTGGTAGTGTATATATGTCGATGCTACTCTTACTTCGCCCCAGCTTCGCCCTCCCGCCCCATGTCCTCAAGTCCATTTTCTATGTCTACCTCTTTATTCCTGCCCTGCAACTAGGTTCATCAGTACCAGTAAATGGATTCTTAATGAAGGTTTATGGTAGGAGCAAACAAGGCAGGGAGGGAAAAATGATCAGTTCATTTGCGGACAGAGGTGGGGCTGGGGAACATAAACAGAGGATTCAATCATAGCGTAGGGATAAGAGGTAGAACCTAACAGAAAAGTAAGGGTAGCCTGAACCACGGGACAGAAGGCCAGGGCAAATACAGAAGCCTGTGAGAAATAAATTACAAGAAGACATGTAATGCAATTATGTAATGTCTCTTAGGCTAATACTGGCAGATTCTCTAGAGGTGTCAATGACCTGGACTTAAGGCCTGTCTAACAGACCAGGCAATAACTCCCTACTTTCATATACTTAGCTCCTTTTTAATCCTGAACACCTAAAACAACCGATGGTTTTAGAAACTATGTGTCAATACTCCTCCTTTTCCAAGCTTAAAGGAAGGAAGAGACACGGAAAGGAAAATTACGAATCTCTGAATGTTTATGCTCAAAAATTAAATGGACTATGAGGTCCAAGAAATACAGAATATCTTTTACAATCCACAATCGGCCTGAAAAATGACATTTAGTAGATCAAGGAAAACAAAGCCATCCAAGGGCCTCTGAGATACACACACCCAGCTACTCTGGGAGCTCAATTACAGGCAACCCACAAAATTCCTTGGCCTTCAATTTTATGAAAACAGCTGTTTAGCCAAGTTTAATTCTTTGGAGATAAAAGGCCTGACACCCTTTGCTTAATGTGTGAACCTTTTAATGTAAGGTATATAGTTTAAAATCACAGACTATCTGTTTCTGAACTGTCAGGAATAAGCTACTCCAGAATATTCAGAAAAATCCCGAAGACTTAAAATACAGAAAACCTACAGGCTGTGAGGAGGGCACTTTAGGACACCACAGGAGACTTGCTTCTGGATGTTTTACCTTCAATTAACAGAAGAAAAGTGCCCATGACATAACTAGAGGCACAAACCTTTGGTGTGAGAGAAACACCAAGAGCCCAAGAGTTATTTCCATGATGGGCAAAGGATTTTCCTGGACCTTGGGGTTACTGTCAACTGGTTTGAGTTCATTTGGTTTCTTACATTTTTGTATTTTACAATTTTATATAGTTTTTAAAATTAATAATCTTCTATCAACCTTCGAATTTTAAGTGAGAGCTAGGAAAAGACAAAAGCAAAGGCAGGGAGTAGTGAGGATAAGCTATGCCTGTGAGAAGAGGGGCTAGACTGTCTTTGTAGTCAGTATGAGAGGCACATGGGAATGAGACCAGGACTACACGGCAGGTCCGTCAGTCCATGTAATTTTTCCTAAGTCAGAGGAGCAAGAACAGCAGAAGCAGAATGGACTGTTGGGAGGAAAAGAAAAAGCCCTGAGCTCCATGGCTGCAAAGAAAGGAGTTCTTCAGCTCTATTGTAAGACGCCCCACCCACGGCTTCCTTCCAGAGGCACAGCCTAGCCCTACGGGACTTGCAAGGTTTGCAGCAGGTTGAGATCCACTTCGACCTGCGTGGTCTTAGCGCCCGCAGGCCAGCATCTCTGCTCTGCTCTTTCTGTACGTTTTAAAGTATCCTGAGGAAGGCTGACCTTTCTCCTCCCTGGCTGTCCCAGTTACCTCAAAAACCCATTAATGCTTTCGTTAGTGCTCTCCTCGTGGAGCTGCGTAGGTTTTAAGCAGTCTGCCCCAGGACCATTTTCCCATGAGCTCTGTTAGTTTCAAACTGTAACTGTGCACATCCTAAGACTTTTCAAGAATCCTTTTTTTTTTCTCTGTTTGGTCGCACTGCGCAGCTTGTGGGATCTTAGTTCCCCAACCAGGGATGGAACCCACACCCTCGGCAGTGAAAGCGAGAAGTCCTAACCACTGGACTGCCAGGGAATTCCCTCAAGAATGTTAAAAGCAGAAAAGCTGATATCTAAACCTCAGTTTCTTACTGTGAAATTACTGTGGTAGAAATCAAACGTGATATGCCTATTTAACACAGCGCTTGGCACAAGATAACAGGCTTCTTCACAACTTCTACCTTAATATTCCCATACAAACAAGGATGGGTTCACGATGGGTATGAGAATGGGCTTTTAGTAAACACCAATCTAAACTCTGTATCCCTAACTTGTGTCTAGGACATCTCTCCCTTTAAAAGTAAACAGAATTAATTTTAAACAGCTTTCAGGAGAATTGGACTTAATGTACTCCTGTCCTGGCAAACCTCCCCCGACTGCCAGGCTGGTTCCACTTGGGCAGCAAACTCAGATATGGAGCAACTTCTCACTATCCCAAAAGACATGTTATACCAAATGCAAGAACGAAATGTCCAACTTTTCCTTAATACTTAATGTCAAAAAATAAATTTAGGGCTTCCCTGGTGGCGCAGTGGTCGAGAGTACGCCTGCTGATACAGGGGACGTGGGTTCGTACCCCGGTCCGGGAAGATCCCACATGCCGCGGAGCGGTTAGGTGCGTGAGCCATGGCTGCTGAGCCTGTGCGTCCGGAGCCTGTGCTCCGCAACAGGAGAGGCCACAACAGTGAGAGGCCCGCGTACCGCAAAAAAATAAAAAATAAAAAATAAAATAAATAAATAAACTTAAAACACACATACCCATATATGCTGCCCAGTGGATAGCACGTCTGTCTTTCTTGTCAAAAGCATTAATATTGGCACCTCTAGACAAGAGTAGTTTGACCATCTGGAATAAAAATAAACACAGTTTCATCAACATTCAGAAGCAGAACTGTTCACGAATATCCATCGTGAAGACTACTCATCTCAAGCTCTCTGGCACCGAATTTCTGCATTTGTAGAAAGGAAAGACAAGACTATATACTGAAGATGCTTTAACATAATTTAATAAACAACAGGACAATATACGAAAAAAGGTTTCACTATGGTGGTTACTGAAGTCAGGCATCAGCACCTTTTTAAAGATGCCACTTTGTGTCCTGGTATTTTATGAACAACTAAACACAAATCTGGAAGTCTAAAGGGAGAGTATTTAACAATAGGTTTTATTTCTTTTTATAGCCCAAAGTGTTATTAAAATTCAAAGTGCATTCTGATCCCAGAAATGTCTTAAATTTAATTCAAACACAGATGCAGTGTCTGTAATATGATTAGACCTGAAGGTCACTGCATAGTCTACTTACCTCATAATGTACCAAAAAAAGTCATTTCCATTATGTCCAAGCATATTTACAATAGTTTCCCCATTAGAAAGGGCATTCCAGATGTCAAAAAGGGACTCATCTAGTGACCTGAACTGCAGTAGAGACAAGAATTCTTTACATTGCAAAAGCCGAGAAGAACAGTGAAAACAGCACTGCAGTGACTAGCCCTCAGCCATGGAATCTTGGGAATGTCACTTTACCTCTTTTTTTAAAAAAAAATTGAAGTATAGTTGATTTACAATGTTTCAGGTACATAGCAAAGTGATTCAGTTTTATATATACATATATTTCTTCCAGATTCTTTTCTACTACAGGAAAAGAATTGATATTGAATATAGCTCCCTCTGCTATACAGTAGGACCACCATTTTTACCTCTTTGAGTATCTGTGTCTGCAACAAAAATGAAGGACTGGACAAGCTGCCCTCAAAGGTTCTTCTAACTCTGAGTCTCATTCTTTCCTAAGTCTTCCATGTACATACACAAACCCCACTCTTTGCTATGGCACACCTAACATTAACCAATACTCCTTGTATAAGATAACTAAATACTAATTTTCTTAAATTGTTTTCTTTTGATGGTCTGTCATCAAAGAATTCTTGACTAAATGTTCAATATAAACTATTAGAAAATGTTTTCGGGCTTCCCTGGTGGCGCAGTGGTTCAGAGTCCGCCTGCCGATGCAGGGGACACGGGTTCGTGCCCCGGTCCGGGAGGATCCCACATGCCGCGGAGAGGCTGGGCCCGTGAGCCATGGCCACTGAGCCTGCGCGTCCGGAGCCTGTGCTCCGTAACGGGAGAGGCCACAACAGTGAAAGGCCCGCGTACCGCAAAAAAACAAAAAAAGAAAATGTTTTCTACACTCCCCCTTCCTTTGCTACCATCTTTCTGGGAGAACAATGAAACTGTTCTGCCTTCCTAGACACTTTTTCCTGCAATGACAGAACATACTTTTCACATTGTGTTACAGTTGGCAGTGTTGTCCTTTGTCTCCTGAGGTTGACCATGAAATTCAAGTGCAGGGGCTGTATCTGATAAATAAATTTCTAAATTTGAGAAAGTTATATCATGAATTATCATGAAAAGAAGTCTGAGGGTTTGAAAAAGGTAAAATTAGATAAAAATGAGCAAAATAGGCAAGTTCATTAATAATGGGGGGCGGACACACACACACAGAGAGAGAATCACTGTCTAACTAAATACCACTTACCTCCCCGTGTCCACTGAAAGCTGCATGATGCAGTGCAGTTCTCCCTGCTCGATCGGACACGTTTACATTACTCAGCAGAGGCACCAAAGCTTCCGCACACTTTACAGCTTTATTAGCAGCCGCTATGTGTAAAGGGGTTTGCCAGTTTTTGTCTCGAGCATTAACATCTGCAGAATGCTTCAAAAGTACCTGAACTGCTTCCTAAAACATATGAAGATATACAAGACAAATGAGTTAACAGCTTTAGAAATGGCACACACATGAAGGAAATAAAATTTCTTGAGAAACTAAAAATAGTTCTGGCAGAACCTGCTATAAACAACCCAGAAAACAAAATAGCTTGAACTAAAGGCAGTACTCAGAGCCATGCAAGATACATCAAAATAAAACATTCCCTTTCTCTATCCTCAAATTAAAGGCACAACAATCAGTCTCTATCAAAATGTACAAGAAATACTGACAAATATTCTTCAAAAACATTCATTACTAATCTTGCTTTTCTAGATGGTGAGATACAATTAATTTATATTTTCAAAGCTTTAAAAAGTAGATTTATCACTTTGCCATTAAATATATAAAAATTTAAACATATTATTTCCTAAAGTATTCCACATGCTATATTTTACAAAATGAAAAATCACTAGGATCTAATTCATTAGAGAGAGAGAGAGTGAAAGAGAGGGAGGGAGGGGAGGGGAGGGGAGGGAGGGAGGGAAGGAAGAAGGCTTTGTTGTGATGCTACCTGGTGGGAAAGTTGGTGTTAACAAGGCAAATTAAGAGTTTACTATTCAAAGGGATTGGTCTCCCAGAAGCACAAGAAAAATGTCACAAAACATCCATAAACTGGACTCATGGCAAAATCAAAACGAATCCAGTATGCCATCAATATTAAGCAATATAATCAGAACTAAACGTAGCAAATTTTTTCTCCTTACAGTGATAATCCTATTTTTGGCAGATGAACAACAAACTACATACGAAATGAAAAGGACCAGAACCAAATCACCTCAGTTCTGTCATTTACAAGGTATAACTATTCAAGTCTAGTGAAACTGACCCTTGGTTTTCTTATCAGTAAAGAGGGGAAAGAGCACCTGTCCATCACTCATCTCAAGTCTGCTATGAAGCAAAAAAACCTAATGTACATAAGATTGTTCAAAAGACTAAAATAACTGTAACTATGCAAAGTAGCAAGGAAGACCAAGCAAAACACTATTATTCATGATTTTCACATAGCCTTTGAAATAAAAAGTAATCAGAACTGCTGAAATATGGGAACCAGCACAAGGCTGGCAAAAGACTGGAGAGACGCCCATCAATCTATCGACCTGCTGAGTAGCTAAGTAAAGACATGTGGAGGCCTGCTCTGTGACCCCACAATTCCAATCCAGCTATTTACCCAAGAGAAATTTTAACAAGACCCATCTAAGAATGTTTTTATTTATTTATTTTATTTTTTATTTTATTTATTCATAAGAGCCAAAAACAAGAAATGTAAGTGTCCACCTACAGGAAAATAGATAAACTGTTGTACATCCATACAGGAAACACTACTCGGCAATAAAAAGAAATGAACCACTAATGTACACAACAATATGACTGATCTCAAAAGAAGTCAAGACATTAAGAGTACATACTGTATGATTCCATTTTTATAAAATTCTAGAACAGGCAATTCTAGAACAGGCAATTGAGAGGTGCCTCTGGGGACAGGAGGGACTGACTGAAAAGGGACATGAGGGAACTTGCTGGAGTGATGGAATCTTTTAAATCTAGATTGGGAGAAAGGTTACATGGGTGTATACATTTGCCAAAACTCAACACTATACACTTAAAGTCTGTGCATTTTACTGTAAATTATATTTCAATTAAGAAAAAGGAATATAGGGAAAAAGATACACAGAGGAATATATACTCAGAATCATGGAGAACAAAGTACAAATACTGTCAGGATTCTCAATCTTCATCCTCAAGAAGGGTATTTTGTGACTTAGGGAGTAACACTAATACCATCCTGGGAAATAGATATACTAGAAAATAATTAAAAACAAAATGAAGAATTTATAATTGGATAAACTGGGCAAATACAGCATACTATAGATGCCAGGCTTGCCTTAATT
Source organism: Mesoplodon densirostris (assembly GCF_025265405.1). Classification (NCBI taxonomy): domain Eukaryota; kingdom Metazoa; phylum Chordata; class Mammalia; order Artiodactyla; family Ziphiidae; genus Mesoplodon; species Mesoplodon densirostris. The sequence continues at coordinate 122,620,209 of NC_082665.1, forward strand.
ATTTCCAACTGGAATTCACAATGCATACCTTTAAGTTTCTAAAAAGTGTGTGGAATACTTACGTTCCATCAGCAAGAACAGAAAAATCAAATCTATACTTTCGTTTCACAGAAAAACAAGAATAAATCCAGTTTATGGTTGAGGGTGGGTAAGATGGCACCTAAAGAAGGCTATAAACACAACGACTAAGACTGTTTGAACCCTGGGTCCACTGCTGGGGACATTTAATTGTGTACCCCACAATTCATGTCGAAGCCCTAACCAACCCCCACCACAAAGCAGTAAAGTTAAATGAGATGATAAGGGAGAGACCCTAACCTGATCAGACTGATGGCATTCTAAGATGAGGAAGAGGGAGAGAGAGATTCCCCCCTCCCCGACCAAATGTGAGGACACAGTGAGAAGGCAGCCATCTGCAAGCCAGGAAGAGAGTCCTCATCAGAAACTGACCCTGCTGGACCTTCATCTGAGACTTCTAGCCTCCAGACTGTGAGAAAAAAACATTTCTGTTGTTTAAGCCACCCAGTCTATGGTATTTTGTTATGGCAGCCGAGCTGACTAATATATCCATCATTTACTACTCAGAATAATATATGTCAGTGCCATATCACAACAGCAGTGATCTTTGAAAACTTAGAGAAAACTAAAGAACTCTCTAAAGACAGGAGATTCAAAAACAAAAACAAAAACAAAATTTTTAAGGGTAAATTTCTGGAAATTACAAACCAACGAGCCTGATGTCTTACCCTAGTAAAATTCTAGATTTTATTAGCAACACATTACAAGCATTTAGAAAAAAAATGTAGGGATAACCAAGGATATACATAGTTTACTAATGACAGAATTACCATAGTAACCTTGATCCCAATTTTTCCATTATTAGAGGGTATGCATGTGTAAGAAATGCTGCAGGTGTGCCTTGTCTTCAAACAAACAAGTAATATCCTATGATACTGATTTAAATAAGATTAAGAAATATGGGGGTGGGGTGATAACAAAAGGTTAACTAATTATATCCAAAGAGTATTTATTTATTCATAGCTTAGGGTCAGGCACAGGGAAAAGAAGGGCTAACGCATTCCAAATAAACACAATGTTTGGGTGAACCACTAATATCTCACATGATAATATATTTTAAACTCAGTTATCCTGATAGAACTAAAATGTTAATTCCTGGAGTTAGGTTAAAAAAATAAATGCATATCCTTCAGAGGATCCAGTGTGATGTGGATGGATAGACAGATAGATAAATAAATAAATAACACACACACACACACACACACACACACACACACACACACACACACTCACAAAGCCCTAATACTCAGAAATTGATTTATTCAGAAGAATACTCAGCATTTATGGAGAGCTAGATTATATGCTACTCTTCAAGATTGACAGTCACAAACCAGTGGTGGAGAAAAGATGAGGCAGCCAGGCAGTATGACCAGGTGCATGGAAACCATGTCACGGAAGGAGAGTTGGGGAACTTGGTATAGTTAACCCGAAGCAGTCTTTCTAAACCCAAGTTCAGTGAGGGAATTAAGCCTTAAGACATCATCCACTATCTGTGAGGAGTTAACTTCCTTACTATGCATCTTCTGCGATGCTAGTCATCTCTGTCCTTGGGAGAAGTGAGAAAACAGTCACTCTAATCATCTTCTGTAGAGCTTACTTCTCTCATGGTATCTCAAAAACATAAACCAAAAGCTACCTAAAATTTTGCCTTTTTATATACCCCTTTGTGGTTATGTTTTCTATTAAATGAAGTAAGTAATGTAAGTATAGCCTTCTTTTGCTCGTAGGTTATGACAGGAATAATTAAAAGAACACCAGTGAAACTGATAATCTTGACTAGGTTTCCTAGCAGTTTTCCTAATCATGGCATTCTCCTTTTAAAAGAAAAATAATCCTTAGGGCTTGGGGTTTACAGAAGTTATATATATATATATATTTTTTTTCCTTTTTGCGGTATGCGGGCCTCTCACTGTTGTGGCCTCTCCCGTTGCGGAGCACAGGCTCCGGATGCGCAGGCCCAGCGGCCATGGCTCACGGGCCCAGCCACTCCGCGGCATATGGGATCCTCCCAGACCGGGGCACGAACCCGTATCCCCTGCATCGGCAGGCGGACTCTCAACCACTGCGCCACCAGGGAGGCCCCAGAAGTTATATTTTTATGGAATGGTTACATTTTATAGCTGTTTCCCATACTCCTGCAGAAGAGTAGTAATACTACATAGCCTAGTAGTTTTTAGGATGAAAAGCCTAAACCTTTTTTAGGTTGACAAGCTTAAACTTAAACTTATTAGGATCTGCTGCTTTCTAACCTACAGCTTGCCCTTAAGTTCAAGCCATGTACACAGTTTTAAAAAATCAGCAGTTAGGTCTCTGGGTGGAACCTGCAATCTACCTTTAACATTAATTATTTTTTTTAAAGAATCTTTGGCCTGTTTTACAATCTCTACAAATATACAAAGTGTTATTTCTGATTATTTGACAAAACTCCACTAAATTTAATAGTCATATTTCCAAGAGTCATACCAAAAAATAGGTAAGTATGACTAATTTATCAATAGGTTGCCATGATGGCAATGTTTATCTTCCTTAACTGCCTTTATTTAAAGAAACTTCACTGCAAGAGGGCTAACCACAAACTTAAAAACATTACCATGAATTTCAGAGTTCAAAGTATTTTGGTTTAATAGGTCTTAGCTTTCAGAATTCCCAGATTTGCCCAAGATCACACAGCTAGAAAGTGGCAGGTGATATCTGAAGCCAGTGTCACCTGATCCAAGTCCCACAGTTCACCAGCTGTAGCCACCAAGGATCACCGTTCCCTCCCTATCCAGAGGCTTATGGTCAACAGTCCGCCTCTGTCACACCGCAGCATTTACAGTCCCTCCCTTCCAGCCACCTTCTCCTCCACTCCTCTTCACTCACCCAACTCTCGTTTTGGGTTCAAGGTGTACTTCGAAATGAGGAATACAAAGAAGAATGAACAGAAAGGAGCACCCCCAGTTTCTCTTGGGGAAACATCCTCCCAAGGCATGTGTTCCCCTTATCTCTCCAGAACTATCTGGCCCCATGATGGGGAGAAGCAGCAGTAGCCACCCTCCCTCGTCTCCCACAATTTGAATAACTGAAGAAAACATTAATTTATACAGTCCCACCCTTTATTTAAAAAATGTTTTCAACTATCGTAAGATAGGTAAAAGGGGTGCTTTGGGCACAATGCATTTGTAGAAAGTACCCAATCCTTTTTAGAAAGGCAGTAAAATGACAGAAAAAAAGAGGGTCCAGGTATTTGTGTCATCTCTGCTACTCAACAGCTGAGTGGTTTCTGGCAAATTATTAACTGCACAGTTCCTTAAAATATCTATCCTACAAGGATGTTATGAGGACTAGAAGATATGACAAATATAAAAATGAACTTTCTCCAAAAATGTCAGTTATCTTGAAGGTCAAACAATACACAGGATTATAAATAAAAAGGAATTGTTCTTCCTCATAAGACACCTAACATATTTTAAGACTGTATTTAGAACTGGCAACATGTGAGATCAAGTAATGTTTCTGAAACTAATTTCAGTGTTTACCTAAACAATATTTCATTTAGTCATTACACACTGCTGAGATTATTTCTTGAGCACAACCAGCAGAACCTCTGCAACACGTCTATTAGGCTATTGTGAACCAGTCAGCAGAGAAAAGCCTTGAGGAGGAATTTGTAAGATAGAAAAACAACTGCTCTCTTGTAAGAAGTACAGAAGGAGGGTTTTCCCTGCCACTTCAGCCTCTCCAACTTGGTTTGAACAAATTCCAAAGTAAAGTGACCAGTCTAGGTATTTTCAGTTGCTTTTTCCTTTTTTGAAAATACAGAATTTGAATATGGACTCATAGGCAGGCCTACTTAGTGATTTTATATACAAAATATTTACTAAGAGAAATTCCATACCTCACTACAAGATGCAACTGCTCTGTGTAAAGGTGTCAACCATTTGTTGTCTTTGGCATTAACTCTAGCTCCTGCAACAAAAAGAAAAAAATAGATTGAAATATTTTGCATAAAATATTTTAAATAAATGTCCTGAAATACTAGTTACATATAGTCCAAATTGGATAAATAACAATTGAAAATGTAGTACTTCATTTTTATACTTTCTGCTAATAAATCACCCTTAAATTACAAAACAAAACTATCCTTTTTAATTGATATAATTATCCAGTAAGGTATTAGCTCTTTATATTAAAAATCAAAGAAACATCATTTTATATATAGTCTAGAAAAGCCACCTTTATACAGAGCATATCCAAAATGAAAATCAGACCCCAATGTAGAATGTGTGTTAAAAACCTCAAATACTTAAATACATGAATAAGAATACTAAGACATAAAATGTAGACCATTACAAAGTCTTCATTATAATTCTTTACTAATGAATGTATCATGTTATAATGCAATACAGTAATATCAAAACAGTTCTCCAGTAATGATTACAAATGCTTTAGTATTATAAAGTTATTTTATAAATGGATACAATGGCTATAAACTTAGGGGAAAATACTGAGAAAGGAAATGAACCAACCCACGTCTTTCCATGTTATACCTAAAGTTCTAAAGTAGTAATACTTAAAACAAATCAACTATGTCTTTTTTAAAAGTCATTAAGTCAATGGACACAAATTTTCCTTAATAGAATGGAAATACCATTTAGTAAGACAATAAGTGTATTATGTAATTTGAGGGGAAAAAAAATCTATCACCTATGTAAAATCCACTGATTTGGTGCTTAAATACCCACCAAACAGAAGCAGCACACCGTGGGATCCCTCTACGTAGAGAGAAACAACCCTGACTCTCAGGACTAGAGGAACTTGAAACAGGTCCTGCACTATGAGCAATCCTAGATTTACATCTAGAATAATAACTAGCTAAGTGAGAAGAGGCTTTAGGAACCTAGTCCAACCTCCATACTTTCTAGATGATGAAATGCTGGTACAAGCAAGCAGCTCACCGCCAGAGTCAACTACAGCAGAACCAAGGAGAGAACTCAGACATCCTAATGTTTACATTCTGTTTTGAGTGTGAGGTTCTAAGTAATAATCAAGCACAGTGACTCCAAGTTACAGCCCGAATAACCTCTAGCTATAGGTTCCTAACTAGCTGTATGATCCCTCTGAACCGACATTTCTTCATCTATAAACCAGATCCCCTAATACCTTGTTACAAAAATTAACCCCTGGTCAAGGAACTGAGATCTCACATGCAGCACAGCACGGTCAAAAGACAAACAAACAAACAAAAACCAACAAAAAAGATTAACATACAAACCAATGTACCTAATACATGTAGTACGGATACATTAGAGGTAGATTTTATAAGTCTGAATGTGAGAGGAAATGAATTAAAGGCAGGTGTAGGAAATCATCCACAAGTGCAGCAGTTGAAGCTGAACTCTGTGTGGGCAGGGCCAGTGAATCATGAACCAGCAGGAGAGCTTTCAAGATTGCTTAAAGCTGTGGGAGAAAGAAAGGGAGTCAGCAAAATAAAGAACCAGCCAGAGGGACTTCCCTGGTGGCACAGTGGTTAAGAATCCACCTGCCAATGTAGGGGACACGGGTTCAAGCCCTGGTCTGGGAAGATGCCACATGCCACCCGTGCGCCACAACTACTGAGCCTGCGCTCTGGAGCCCGCGAGCCACAACTACTGAGCCCGCGTGCCTAGAGCCCATGCTCCACAACAAGAGAAGCCACCACAATGGGAAGCCTGCACACCGCAACAAAGAGTAGCCCCCGCTCGTCACAACTAGCGAAAGCCCACGTGCAGCAACGAAGACCCAACACAGCCAATAAAAAAACAAACAAACAAACAAACAAAAACCCAGCCAGAGACAGTGATATATTCATGTAATAAGCATCTGAACAACTACTGGCCAGGTTCTGTGGAGACCAAAATGGTGAAAAGAGGCTTTTCTGACCACAATAAAATCAGCATTTGTTTTGGGTAAGAGCACAGACACTTGAAATGTTCACGGGTCAGAAAGTTGGAGCCCTAGAGACAGTGAACAGGCTCCTTCCTTCTCCCCATTTATCACTTGGAACTTCAATGGTTCTCTATAATCCCTGTACCTCTTTCTATGATTTTGGATTTATGTGCACAGTAGGAGGGCAGGTCCTGGCATTAAGGCCTGAAGGGTAGTGACACAGACACTCAAAAGACACAAGTACCCTGGAAAGACAGAAGTAGAGAAGAATGAGGCCTGAAAATGGGCCTCCAACAAATGGGAAGGGTCAGAACTCTGAGTCAAGGCATTAACCGACAAGGAAATAGAATGTGGCTGTCACAAAAAAGAGGATGATCTCTACGTGCTGATAAAGATCTGAGAAATAAAAAGTAAAAATAGGGCTTCCTTAGTGGCGCAGTGGTTGAGAGTCCGCCTGCAGATGCAGGGAACGCGGGTTCGTGCCCCGATCCAGGAAGATCCCACATGCCGCGGAGCGGCTGGGCTGGGCCCGTGAGCCATGGCCGCTGAGCCTGCGCGTCCAGAGCCTGTGCTCCGCAACGGGAGAGGCCACAACAGTGAGAGGCCCGCATACTGCAAAAAACAAACAAACAAAAAGTAAAAACAGCAGTAAGTAAGAGCTGTATGAATAATATTCTTTACTTTTACATAGAAAAAGGAAGAGTTAAGTATCTATATTTACATTTGCAAAAGGAAGCCCTGGAGGAAAGCTAAGACATTAAGAACAGCGGGTGCCTATGTGTTTGCATTGGTGATGGGGGGCAATGAGAATTGGATGACGTAATGGGGAACTAGGGTAGAAAGGCAACTGCGCTGTAAGCTGTATACCTTTAAAGGTGTGTATATTTTAATTCGGAAATGAAACTGAAATAGTACATATTCAAAAAGTGAAATGTACCGAAGAGGAAATGAAAGGAGTGGTCATGAAAAAACACTCCAAGAATTTGGCTTCAAGTGCAAAGAAAAAATTGGAAAGCAGGAAGAGGGTGAAGACAGTCTGTCTTTCTTTTGGAAATGGGTTATCAGATATACAACTGAAGGAAGAAAATCTAATATTTATGGTGCATTTGGCAGCCCAAAGTAAAAAACCCTGCTTGCTTCATTCTTCCATTTTAAGTTACAATAATTAACTAATTAATTAAATCGTCTTTCTTTCTCTTTACTTTTAATAACAAAATCAAAGTTAATTTTATCAAAAACATGAGTGACTATAACAAATAATCCACTAGTGGCTTAACGAGGACACATCATGCTGCCACTTGCAACTAGCAGACAACTTGATAAAAAATTTGGCTTGCTCTTTTTAAAGATTCTAAAGATACTTAACTGCAGGAAGATCAGCACAATGGGATTTTAGACATCTAATCATATCCTATCTCAGAAGACACTCATTGTGTTAAGGCATCTTTCTTCTAGTAACACTAATCAGATATTTTAATTCCTTGGAAATTAAAGGTCAAGTATGTGAGTCATGGTTGAGCTATCTCTAAGGGCACAATACAACAAATATCTCCCCTGACCACATGGGTAAATTAGTATGTGCTTTATATATTAACAGACAAACATGGCATAGCAAGGTCCATTATAAGAGCAGCAGTTGGCTGCACAATGAAAAATGGCTTAAGAACAATAAACATGGCAGTGCACATCAGACGTCCAGGCTACCAGAGCTCATCTCATGTGAGCTCTATGAAGGTAACCAGACTTCTGTTCCACACAGAGCTCCAAAATTAGCTACATAGTCATATACACACCACAAAGTAATTCCAGTAATGGAAAAGACATTTCCAGAGTAAAGTAACTAATCCAACAGCTGAAAACTAGCCACAAAGAAGATGAAGACAGGAAAAAGAGAAGGAGAGGGGAGGGACAGAGAGAAGGAGATGGGGAGGGGAGAGGGAGAGGGAGACAGAGGCAGGGATGGAGGGAGACAGAGAGGAGGAAGAGGGGGAGGGGAACAGACCTAGGGGGAAGGGAGAGAGTGGGAAAGGGGAAGATGGGGAGGGAGAGAAGGGAAGAGGGAGAGAGGGAGGGCGGGAAAAGAAAGAAATCCTATCCACTGAAAACACAAAATAGTTTTCCTAGAGAGAAATAAAACCAAATGTAACAGCTCCAGTGGCATCATCACAGGCTCTCTACCTGGCAGAGTAGAGTATTTGTGATTCCAAAGGATGATCTTAAGTCACCAAGAAAAGATTAATTTCTTTATTATTTCCTAATCATTAAAACAGGAAAGAACATAAAAAAGCAGTGCCATCTCAATTGCTGCAGTCAGGCTACCGGGAGACCCTGTGGTAGGAGAAGCACTGCTGTGGAAGCCGAAGACAAGACAGCAATTTGAGGATGATGTCACTGATGACCACTGCAAACTGACACCCAGAGAAAGCCTCCTGAGTGCTAGCAGCATATCTAGGAAAACCCAAGGTCGTTATGCCCAACTGTATAAATCAAAGACTGTCTTTACTAGACTCCCTTTCCCCCACAAATCCATCAAATGTACATCAACTGAGCTTTCCCTTAAGAAGAACAAGCAGCCAGAACCTACGTCACATCAAATATCTGAATTTGGATTCACCTTTCCAGAACAGAGATGTGATCAGATTTCCAATACGTTAAAAGCAAAAAGAAAACAAGCAAGCAAAAATCAACTGCAGGGTCATCCAAACAGCTTGGTTGTATCCATTTGATACCACAGTTAAATTACACAGAAAAATCCAGATAACCTTCTTCCTTTCACCCAATCTTTTCATTTACTAATTCACACATATAAAATTTATTCTGAAACAATAGTTTTTTAAAAGAAAAAACATATTTAAGGTAAAATTTCTTCCAAAATTAGATAAATGTCTACTACATTTAGAGATAAAACAGAAAGTAATTTTAAAAAATAAAAAATCTGGTTCACTTTTATCAGTCTACCCTGGGCTCTAGCCAGCAATGCAGCTAAGAGAGGTCTGGACATATGAGGAGGCAGTCAGGGGTCAGTGGACGGAGCCCAGGAGTAAGACCTGTGATCTAATAATGGCTCTGTAACCAGCAGGCTGTGTGACCTGGGACTGCTCCTCACATGCCTAGCCTTCATTTTGGTAATAATAAGCCTTGTGTGTGTGCGCCCATGTGCGTCTCTGTCTGTCTCTCTCACAAGGGAGGCTAGGCCCCAGGTTAAAACAACACAGGGAGCGCCTGTTTCTGAGCTCTACAAAGTCAGGAATCCAAATCACAAGTGTCCCACGTGACTCTAGGTCTCACTCCGCAAGAAGACTAATTCACCTGCTTTCTCCCTCATCTGATCACTCACCAAGATCTGCCAATTCTTTGATTTTTGAACCTCAGTTATCAGTAAAATAAGAGCTGTGGTAAATGATCTCTACGATCCATTTCCAGTGATAATATTCTACCCTATTTTGAAATACTCAGAATAAGTTATTTCATGCTTTTTAAATAGCTTGCCTTACTTTAACATTAAATAGATAATATCTTTATAATCAATGCCAGGGATCTTCAAATTACAGCCCACAGATTGCCAGCCACCTATTTTATAAATAAAGTTTTACTGCAACATAGCTATACCTATTCACTTACGTGTTAAATAAGTAGCTTTCGCATTACAGGAGTAGAGATGAGTAGTGGCCAGTGTGTCTGTATGACCCTTCACATAAAAAGTCTATTAGCCTCTGATCTAGGCGAAGTACCTGAGAGTTGATGCTATTAAAATTATTTCTATTTTCCTATGTGTTTGTAATAATTATAGTCCCACTAATAATTTTCTAAAACTTCTGTTTGCAGAGCATAGTTTTTTTTCTCTGCTCCTAAGCCACAGAGGAGATAGTCCTTATAGAGTGAGCTGGGCCAGGAGCCAAGTACTTTTAGCACTCTTCCCAAACTGGAAATAATGCTTTCCTTTGGCTGTCTACCAAAAGCAGTGGCAAAAGCTTCAGATTCCGTTTTCAGGTTGGGAGAAGAATGAGCAAAAAGCAAGTACATTTCCACTTTTCCACCTGTGATGCTAGACCACCCCCCCTACCACCAAGCTAGTGCACTGTACCATTTAACAGGGTGTTATGGATATATGGATATTGTGGGTTGAACTGTGTCCCCACCACCAAATTCATATGCTGAAGTCCTAACCCCAGCACCTCAGGGTCTTCACAGAGGTAATTAAGTTAAAATGAGGTGTTTTTTTTTTTTTTTTTAAGCACGGGCCCTAATGCAATATGACTGGATCCTTATAAGCAGAAGAAATTTGGACATAGACTTGTACCGATGGAAGACATAAGAAGGCGGCGGTCATCTACAAGCCAAGGAGAAAGTCCTAGAACAGATCCTTCTCTCACAGCTTTCAGAAGAAACTGACTCTGCCAACACCTTGATCTTGTACTTCCAGCTTCCAGAACTGTGAGAATATAAATTTTGTTGTTTAAGCCACTCATCTTGTAGTAATTTGTGATGGCAGTCCTAGTAAACTAATACACCAACACTGCAGTCTTTCAAAGGTCACACGCTTTAGGTCTAATTCTTAATACCAGAAACACAGTATACATATTTCCTTAGTAAGAACTTTATTTTCTATAAAAGGTCAATTAAATGATTAACTAATACAACACATTATTTAACCACCTAACACATGCTAGAAACAGCCTGAGGTACTGGTAAACCTATGTTTGAAAAATATAAGCATTACATGAATAGCTCCCATAAAAATATCTATATTTAGGCAGGCAGTAAATTTAGTCCTTAAAACAGAAGTTCTTCAACAAAAGTTATTTCCTATACAAATTTTAGTAAATGCTAAGTAGATGGGGGTGGGTAGAGTGTAGAGGGGGAGCACAGTTCAGACTGCAGCAGAGTTAAGAGTCAGATAGCCTGAACTCCACAGTCAGATAGCCTGGGTCTGACTTACTATGCTGGCTCTAGCTTTTATTAGCAGTATAACTTTCAGCCAGTTATCACATCTCTAAATGCTTTCATTTCCTTTATCTATAATAATACCTTCAGAGTTGAGGATAAAATGAGGTCATAAATGAAAAAGCTAAATTTAACATAGTACTTGAGATATAGTAAGCACTCACTGCTTCCAATTACTTCGTTCCATTCAATAATAATTGTGAGAGTAATTCTCCTAGACTCTAGTGTTACTGTATAGATTCCATGGAAGGATTCACTTGTTTGATTACATGTAACATGTCAAGTTATACCCCTCACCCATGAAATCTTAAAAATGCATCATGGACATCAAGTGAAGTTTCTTCAGGAAGGCTACCAATTCGACTAAAAGAGTGTGTTTGTGTGCATGTCCTTTCGCCCCCTTCTCTCCACTGTGTGTCCTAGAATCCCTATCTAACACCCTTTTAGATGATCTAGAGGTCATCCACAGGAGAATCTCCCTTTATAACACAGAAGAACAAGGTAAGGCTGTGCTACAGAAGAGATCAAGCAAGAATCTTCATTATTTATTTTTTTAAAGGGTTTCTTTTTTAAATTTATGTGTAACACAAAGTTATTTAAGTCAATGAATTTTTAAGGAATTTCGCATGTTCTGATTCTTTCCACTGCCAATCACCTTAGTTCCTCCAAACTCATAATCTTCAAGATAAAACAGCCCTTTCAAAAAGAAGCTATCATGTGAGTCAGCCCACAATTCTTGTAGTTAGGCTTCTTTGATCTCCAATGACATATGGACACACTTCAATAATTCCCCGCCTGTAATCTTTGGGATCCAATTTCCTCAAGCGATTTACTTTAGGACCATGTTTAGGGTCAGGCGATGGATCTGCCTGGTTCTGAATTTGACACCCTCTAAAAATTTATTAGGTTCAAATCACATTCACTCCTAAGCTATCACACCCTAGAACAGTACAGATCATTGGGATATGCCAATACCTAAGATAAAAAGTTAGTTAGGCTTTTCATAGTTTACTTGGCAGCTCTGTCTTGTAGTTCTTTCCCACAGATCTAACAGGTAGTTCTGTGAGTAAAGAAAACCACACAGTTAATCTATGAGGCATTTCCAACGATGTAGGTTTACAGAAAAAGCCCCATCGGGATAGACCTCAACAATCTTCATTATTTTTGACAGAGCTGCTGGAGATGGAGGGTAAGAGCCAATCACCATCGATCACAATCTAAGAACCTGTGATCCAAGGAGCTGCCGGGTCACCCCAACTATCTGTAGTACATCAAGAATAAAGAAAGCTATGCTACTAGGACTCAAAGAAAACACATTTGGTTTGAGAGCTATGTGAAGAAACAAACGTTAAGTGATGCTAACTTTTTGCCCCTCCCTACTCCAAACAGATATTCTGGAAAAAGCATATTCCTCAATGATATATAATGGCAGTCCAGCGGTTAGGACTCCAAGCTTTCACTGCTAACAGCCCGGGTTCAGTCCCTGGTAGGGGAACTAAGATCCCACAAGCTGCATGGTGTGGTCAAAAAAAAAAAAAAAAAAAAACCTTAAAGGATTCAGCACAGGACTAGAGCAAAAATATACCAAAGCAGAGTAAACTGAGCAAAGTACAGTTAATAGGTAAATATATTCAAAAGATATTATCCCAAGAAAGGAGAGGAAGAATTTGTGAACTACTCTTTATACACAACTCCAGAGAAATTAAGTTCTGAACAGAGACCTCAAAGAAAAGCTCCAAGAAAGAGGTAAGACAATGCAAAGAGATGAGAGCTGGCAGATCAGGAAAGAGAAAAGGAAAATAAAAGCAATCAAAGATAAAAGCCTAGAAACAACAAAAAACAGAGTAGACATGTCTTACAACACAGTCAAGAATTTGAAGCCACAGCCAGAGTGAATCTTTAAAAAACTAGGTAAGGGGCTTCCCTGGTGGCACAGTGGTTGAGAGTCCGCCTGCTGATGCAGGGGACACGGGTTCGTGCCCCGGTCCGGGAAGATCCCACATGCCGTAGAGTGGCTGGGCCCGTGAGCCATGGCCACTGAGCCTGCGCGTCCAGAGCCTGTGCTCCGCAACGGGAGAGGCCACAGCAGTGAGAGGTCCGCATACCGCAAAAAAAAAAAACAAAAACAAACAAACAAAAAACTAGGTCAGCCTCTGTCCCTCCACCTAAAACTCCCCATTGGTTTTCCATAACACTTTAAGGGCCAAAGCAAGTCTTTACCTGGAACACCCCCAACCTCTGCTTTACCTCCTACTGCTTTTTTCACTTGCCTCCAAACATGCTACACCTGGCAGTGTTTGTTCTTGCTAATCTCTTAATTTCCACTAAACATCTGCACCGGTATGCAAGGCTCGCTTCCTTATTTGCTTATCTCCTCGAATGTCACTGAATCCTTTCCTGATAACCCAACACAAAATAGCAAGTGATCCCCACCCAACATACCATTCCTTTAATTTTTCCATAGCAATTATCAACACATGACAAACTATATATTAACTTGCTACTATCTCCCCCATTAAAACATAAACTCCATAAAGGCTGGGACTTCATTTATTTTATTCACTGCTCTACCACAGCACCTAGAATGGTACCTGCTATGCAGCCAGGCTCATTAAGTATTTGTTGAATGAATGAAGGATAGGTAAAAGGAAATAACTTAAAACTAAATGTAAAGACAAAATTACAATCAGAAAAAAGCTGATAAAGACAGATGAAGGATATCCATTTTAGTAGCAAAACACACTGCAGAAAAATTTACTGATAGAAAAACACACGGAAATAAAACATGCAAAGATGCAATGAAAGATATAAATGAAATAAAAGTCCAAATTTCAAAACTAAAAGTGTACATTCACATAATGCCCTAGCAAAAAGAATCAGTAGATTTAGCCTAAGAAAGTTAGCATGAATTTCAGGGCTAAAGAATGGAATCCTACAGGCATCCAGGCAGAAGAGAATGGACTATGGTGCTGGAAAGTGTAATGGGGGGATGGAATGTAAGCAGAGAGGAACTCAATTCAAGACTTTCACTCAACGCTAGAAGACAGTGGAGTAACATGTACAACACTGAAAGGAAAAAGCATAAATTGAGAATTTTATAACTAGCTAATCTACCCTTCAGCTAAATAAAAAAAGGAAATGGTCCAAAATAAATAAGATACCACAGAATACAATATCCATGAGCTCTTACAGAAAATATAAAAACAAAAACTACTTGATGATGATGTCTATTCAACCAAGAGACATGAAAATTTTAAAACCTGGGAATAGAGAAGCTATGAATAAGGACAGAATGTGTGTGTGATAAAACAGTGGGAATTATGATTACAAAATAAACTGTAACGTCGTAATTCTTGACAATGGAAACACAAGAGTGAAACAAATTACAGAACGTTACTTCCTAATTTCTCATCATAGTAAATCAGAAAACAACCAAAACCTGAAACATAAACATCCATGAACATCAAAGTACACAGCTCTAAGGAATGATCAATTTCTTTATATTCTTCACTTTTCATTTTAGAGAAATATTTTAGGAACTATTCATTCTTTGCCATGGATACCAAAGTAGTTTTTATAATATGAAATTATAGTAATTTATTTTATTGTGTGTTCTTATTGGAGCATACCATGACTTCTGTATAATGCAAGAGCTAAATGGAGATTATTATTTCACATTGCTTTATTTTCTTAAGATTACACTAAAGTTAACCTAATTACTATTGTAACATGTCATTGGTAACTAACATGAAGGGTAAGAACAGTCTACCCAAACTTTTCAGTAACAATTTTCATTACTAATTACAAACAAATTAGCCTAATCTTGTTGTCTACTTTCCCCTTCATGTATTTAATTCTCTTCTTTAGGGAATTATCAGGTCAAACACTTAGTTTCAATTCTAACTTATAAAAAATCCATTCAATACAATTATAAGGCTATTTTGAAATCGGGGTATGTAAATTAGTGTATAACTTGGGCCTCAACAACCATGGCATTCAAACCAAATTTAAGCAGAATCCGTGAAGCACCACTACAGAACCTCACGAGTGTACATATACTGTTTGAAGACTACTGTTCTGGGTGATAATTATTTTTCCCCCAGTTTTATTATATAATTGACATATAACATTATATTAGTTTAAGATGTAGAACAAAATGATATGACATATAATATAGAAATGATTACTACAATAAGTTAACATCCATCACCTCACATAGTTAAAATTTTTTTCTTGTGATGAGAACTTTTAAGCTTGCATCCCCAGAACTATCTTATAACTAGAAGTTTGTACCATTTGACCACCTTTACTCATTTCCTCCAACCCCCAACTTGTCTACCTCTGGCAACAACCAATCTATTCTGTTTCTATCAATTTGGTTTGTGTAGATTCCACATATAAGTGAGATCATGAATTATTTGTCTTTCTCTGACTTATTTCATTTAGCATAATGCCCTCAAGGTCCATCCATATTGCTGCAAATGGCAGGATTTGCTTCTCTTTTTACAGCCAAATAATATTTCAATGTATGCATTTACCACATCATCTTTATTCATCCATTGACAGACATTTAGGTTGTTTCCATGTCTTGGCTATTGTGAATAATGCTGCAATGAACATGCCTGTATCTCTCTGAGATGGTAATTTTGTTTCCTTTGCATATACACACAGAAGTGGGTTTGCTGGATCATATGGCAGTTCTATTTTTAATTTTTTGAGGAACCTCCATACTGTTTTCCACGGTGGCTATACCAATTTATATTCTCACCAACAACAGAGGTTTTCCTTTTCTCCACATCCCTGCTAATACTTGTTAATGCTTGGTTTTTTTTTTTTTTTAATGATAGTCATTCTAACAAGTATGAGGTGGTATCTCATTGTGGTTTTGCTTTGCACTTCCCTGATGATTAGTGATGTTGAGCACTTTTTCATGTACCTTTGGCCATATCTCTGTCTTCTTTGGAAAAATGTGTATTCAGTCCCTCTGGCTGACTTTTAACCAGATTGGTTTGTCTGTTTTTTGCTACTGAGTTGTACGAGTTCTTTATATATTCTGGATATCAATCCCTTATTAGATATATAATTTGCACATTACTTTCTCCTATTCTGTAGGTTGCCTTTTCATTTTGTTGGTTTCCTTTGCTATGCAGAAAGAAGCTTTGTAGTTTGATATAGTCCCACTTGTTATATCTGATTTTGTTTTTAGTGTCAAATCTAAAGTATCATCGCCAAGACTGATTCCAAGGAGCTTACCCTGTATGTTTTCTTCTATGAGTTTTATGATTTGGGGTCTTATGTTCAAGTCTTTAACCCATTTTGAGTTGATTTTTGTGTATGGTGTAAGATAGTTGCCCAGTTTTCCCACCACCATTTATTGAAGAGATGGTCCTTTCCCCATTGTCTATTCTTAGCTCCTTTGCCTTAATCGATCACAATATGCACAAGTTTATTTTGGGGCTCTCTTTTGTTCCACTGATCTCTGTGTCTGTTTTTATGCCAATACTATACTGTTTTGATTATTACAGCTCTGTAATACAGTTTAAAAATCAGGAAGTTCCAGTTTTATTGTTCTTTCTCAAGACTGCTTTGGCTACTTGGGTCTTTGTGGTTCCATATATATTTTAGGATTGTTTTATTCTACTTCTGTGAAAAATGCCACTGGAATTATGATAGGGATTACACTGAACCTGTAGATTGCTTTGAGTAGTATGGACATTTTAACAATATTAATTCTTCGAATCCACGAGCACAGAATATCTTTCCATTTCTTTGTGCCTTCCTCGATTTCTTTCATCAATGTCTTATAGTTTTCAGTGTACAGCTCTTTCACTTCCTTAGTTAAATTTATTCCTAGGTATTTTACTCTTTTTGATGCAATCATAAATGGGACTATTTCATTAATTTCTCTTTCTGATAGTTATCAGTATATACAAGCACATAGATTTTTGTATATTGATTTTGGATCCTGCAACTTTGCTAAATTTGTTTATTATTTCGAATAGTTTTTTGATGGAGTCTTTATAGTTTTCTGTATGTAATATGTCACCTGCAAAAAGAGACAGTTTACTTCTGCCTTTCCAATTTGAACACTTTTAATTTCTTTTTCTTGCCTAACTGCTATGGCTAGGACTTCTAGGACTGTTGAAAAAGTGATAAGACTGGGTATTCTCACCATGCCCCTGATTTTAGAGGAAAAGGTTTCAGCTTTTCAGCTTTAAGTATGTTCGCGGTGGGCTTGCCATATATGGACTTTATTATGTTGAGGTATAGTCCCTCTATACTTACTTTGTTCAAAGTTTTTACCATGAGTAGGTGTTGAATTTTGTCAAATGCTCTTTCTGCATCTATTGAGATGATCATATGATTTTTAGCCTCATTTTGTTAAGGCGTGTATCACATTGATTGATTTGTGGAAGCTGAACCATCCTTGCATCCCTGTAATAAATTCCACTTGATCATGGTGAATGATCCTTTTAATGTATTGTTGAATTTGGTTTACTAATATTTTATTAAAGATTTTTGCGGGCTTCCCTGGTGGCGCAGTGGTTGAGAGTCCGCCTGCCGATGCAGGGGACGCGGGTTTGTGCCCCGGTCCGGGAGGATCCCACATGCCGCGGAGCGGCTGGGCCCGTGGGCCATGGCCTCTGGGCCTGTGTGTCTGGAGCCTGTGCTCTGCAACAGGAGAGGCCACAACAGTGAGAGGCCCACATACAGCAAAAAAAAAAAAAAAAAAGATTTTTGCATCTATGTCCACCTGGGAAATTGGGGTATAACTTCCTTTTTTTGTAGTGTCTTTTTCTGATTTTGGTATCAGGGTAATGCTGACCTCAAATGAGGTTGGAAGCATTCCTTCCTCTTCAAATTTTTGAACAGTTTGAGAAAGATAGGTATTAACTCTTCTTTAAATGTTTGGTAGAATTCACCTGTGAAGCCATCTGGTCCTGGATATATTATTAAAGCAGAATATGCCTCAATTAAGAGGAAGCATTATTGTTCTCTTGAACCTCCTCAGTTCTTACCTCTAGTAAATTTCAGCTGAAAACTAGTGAGCTAGCATCCACAGAGGAACAGACATCTTCAAGGAAGTACGTCAGTGATAAAGTTATTCATAAAGAAACTAATATAAGAATATTAGCTTGGTCCATAAGTGACTGTAATTCTATAAGATCATGCAATTTGTTATAAAAACCACATTTAAAAAACTTTATTAATTTATAATGGCAAAATTCTATTCAGGCTACTATTTAAGAGGATTTTCACTCAAAATTTCTCTCACTGCTCCTTCTCCCAAATATCAAAGGAATGATACTATCTCTCCAATTGCATCATGCATATATCTGTGCAATCTGGCAACACAAGCACAATTCAAACATAGGCATCCTTTTTCAATAAATATCACTTACGATCATCTGGATACAACAAAAATATTTCTAAGCTCTCTTTGATTGCCTGTTTTAGGACTGCAAAAAGTCTGACCACCATAGGTGCTATTCTATAGGACACAGTTTTACCATTACTTCATATTGTAAGGTCTTGAACAGGTTAGAAGAAATTTAAAAATAAAGTACAATTTCCTCAAATATATTTTACAGACCCTCAAAAAGAATTAGACACAAGCTATTTAAAGACATAAATCTTGCTGGCATCATTTTCAAAATACATCTACAATCACATCTTTTCTAATCCCCTCCAATGCTGTACTAGCTCCAAGCTACTACCACCTCCTCGTTGGAGAACTATTATCATCTCCCAGCAACTCTTTGGTCAATGAGGCCTTGTATGACTACTCCATATAATACCCAACTTATATAATGCTCATCCCACTCCATTACAGCTGTCCCTCAGCATTCGCAGGGGATTGGTTCCAGGACCCACTGTGGATATCAGAATCTACAGATGCTCAAAGCTCTTATATAAAATGGCATAGTATTTACATATAACCTATGCATATTCTTCTGTATACTTTAAATTATCTCTAGATTACTTATAATACCTAATACAATGTAAATGCTATATAAATAGCTGTAAATACAATGTAATGCTATGTAAATAGTTGCCAGGGCATGGTAAATTCAAATTCTGCCTTCTGGAACATTCTGGAATTTTTTCCAAATATTTTTGATCTGTGGCTGTTTGAATCCATGGATTCAGAACCCATGAAAACAGAGGGCTGACTGTATCCTGATCTACTTTTTCATTTTTCCATAGCACTTATCTCCTTCTAACATACTGTAAAATTTACTTGTATTTGTAGCCTGTTTTTCTTTAGCGTATATGCTCCACAAGAAGTGACTTGTTTTCCATTGTACTCTAAGTACCAAAACAGTACCTGGGACATGATATGAGATCATTACTTCTAGAATGAACAAATAAGTTTCAGGTTGTTTAACATATATGAAGAAATAGTCAATGAGGTTTAATAACTATTAAATATGACCAAAATGTGCATGATGTGCTCTTATACAGAGCTTACCATACCAGATAAAATAAGCAATTCAATGATTTCTGCATCTCCAAGATAGGCAGCAGCATGAAGTGGAGTTCTCTTTTCATTGTCCTGTGATAAGAAGGAAAGATGGAACATAAGTTTTAATATAAAGTTAATTTTAATATACTTTAAATGAAGAAAAGCCATTATTAACTACAGCTTACTACTTCTACAACTCTAGTGTAGTCTGCAAGTCCCATTATCAGAGTATTTCTCTGCAAGAAGAAAAGCCTAAAAAATATATTTTGGCCTTAAAAGAATGGTATAAAATGCAGCAAAGAATAAAAGAAAAATCTAAGATGACAAAGAAATAACTTAAGACTTTCTTTGAATAAAGATGCCTATGCTGCTTGTATACACAAGAAAATTTCCTTTACTTCATACTACTCGCCCACCACCCCCAATATATTTCCACAATTTTACATAGTTTAGAATTGTTGATCTAACTAAATAAAACAAACCCTAACAAACAAAAAAGTTTGCTTATCAAAATGTTTCCACAGGACTATAGTGGCAAAAATAGAAAATATCTCTGGGGATCTGAAATTATCCCTTAAAATAATCCTAAGTTTTTTCTTAAAGGTCCTGCCAATTTCGTTTTTAGCTCTAAAATATATTCCTATCCTATGCATAGTCTTCTAAATCTTCCTCCAGGAAGAGAAGCTACATCTAAGTGCATGGCTGTGTGTACTTCCCCCCTCAAACAACAATGTCCTCCAGTCTGAGAAGCAAGATCTTAGAGTAATGTCACATTCAGGGATTCAATTCACATTACACTTCATCTAAAGTTACAACAGAGTGTTGCTGACTTGGCTGTATCTGAGAAAGCTATTCATTTAGAAATATTTAGTTTGAAATTTACATCCAATTTTTTAGATACTGGCTTTTGAGCCAGATTATTAGTTGTTTTCCATTATCCATTTTCCCCTTTGTCCATAGGAATAAAGTTTTACCTGGTTATTTACCCACCAGCAAGAGAATAGACTCCTAGAATGCCTTGAAGTTTTGTTACTTAGTGTGGACCAGTGGTACGTGAGTGGAAGTAAAGGCGCAACTTTCAGGGCATCTTCAACCTAAAAGACACCAATCCAGAGCTAGACTGAAACTTTCCCACTGCCCTCAGGCTAGAAGGCACATGTGCAACTGTACCAGCTTTGACCATGCAGAGGCAGGCAAATATCCTACAAGTCTGTTAAGCAAAACGTACTGAATCATCTTGTAGAGCACAGTTGCCCCACCAACAAAGAGCTGGACCACTAACTTCTAGACTATTAAGAGAAATAAAATTCTTATTTAAATAGGTATTGTATTTTGGGGTCTCTTGTATTAAGATAACATTATAACTTTCAAGATTAAAAAACTGAAAAATTTCACATCATAATAATTTTCCAGTTTGTCAATCAAAACCCCATTTATGCAAAGAAAAGATAGTTAGGCCAATAAGAATAAATTAGGAAAAAAACTGCTAGTCAAAAGAGGGGTTAGGGCTTCCCTGGCGGCGCAGTGGTTGAGAGTCCGCCTGCCGAAGCAGGGGACATGGGTTCGTGCCCCGGTCTGGGAAGATCCCACATGCCGCAGAGTGGCTAGGCCCATGCGCCATGGCCGCTAAGCCTGCACGTCTGGAGCCTGTGCTCCGCAACAGGAGAGGACCACGTACCGCAAAAAAAAAAAAAAAAAAAAGAGGGGTTAAAAATATTCATAGGCAATTTCGAAAAGGTTTAGCTGTAGTATATAAAGGAAATAGAAAGATGTGTGTAACACAATTATAATTGGCTCTACATACATTTCTTCATATAATTTTAATATATTTGAGACACTGTTTTTGTTCTTAAAATAGTTGGTATACTGGTTATTAATGTTTTTAATAAGCGAAGAGTTCCTGTCTCTCAAACCCCAATTAATTTCCACAAGACCATGTTTTTTATTCCAATACATACCCCATCAAACAAATGGTTTGCATTGAAATTACTGAACAAACTGTCATTGAAACAGTTAACACAGAACCACTAAAATATCAGGCTTTATTCAAAGCTGAGTCCTAACTTAGTCAATTTAATAAAAAGATCCTTGGCTTAAGGCTTTTCACTGTTAATCACTAACACATCAAACTTCCCTAGTGTTTAAATATGAACAGACCCACTCAAACTGAGGAACACATCTATTTCACAGTATAAACCACATACACGGCACACACAGAAAGTCAATCATTTATGTGTGAGAGATGTCTGGAATTCTATGACTCAATGCCTTAAATCATATTTATGTATTATTTTATGACTCATGAACTTTCTTTTTTCTTTAATTTGATTTGGAGAGAGGAAAAACTAAGGAATAAATTGGTCAATTTTTTTTTTTTTTTTTGCGGTACGCGGGTCTCTCACTATTGTGGCCTCTCCCATTGCAGAGCACAGGCTCCGGACACGCAGGCTCAGCAGCCATGGCTCACGGGCCCAGCCACTCCGCAGCATGTGGGATCTTCCCGGACCAGGGCACGAACCCATGTCCCCTGCATCAGCAGGCGGACTCTCAACCACTGCACCACCAGGGAAGCCCCAAATTGGTTAATTTTAAAAGAAAAAATTTTACCTATCATATTTTACTTTACTACATTCAATATTGAAAATCATGCAATAAAACATTTAAGATTCCCTTTAACAAAATTTATTAGAATGAAAAAATGACTATTCCCTTATACACATTGAATTCCACTTCAAGGAATTTTTTTTTAAGATAAAGGTATTGCTATGTGTGTGCAAACAAAACTTAAGTTTATTTACTGATCATATAGGAAGCAAAATGCCAAAAACAATTTCAATGCCCATCAATAAGGAAGTGGTTATTTAAAATTATGAAACACAAGCAGCTCTTAACCAACCCTCATTTAACTGAATCACATGATTAATCTTATATTCTGTTTCCTGAGTAAAACAGACGGTGACTTTGGCACACCATGTGTTTTGACTAATAGACCACCACAACCAAGACACTGCATGCTTGCTCCTACCACTGGGTATATGTTTACCAGGGTAAGACGTGTTTGTTACCACAACTGCTTGTGCCAACTGCACCTGCAATAATTTATGTAATTTTAAAAAATATTATTTAAACTGATGAAACAGGAATGAAAAAAGCAAATTGTTTCTATGATCACTAGGTTGAATACTATATAAAGACTCAATAAAGGCAAGCTACGAAAAAAAGTACTGTTGAATTGGGTGTGGCCAAGACAATTGAAACACTAAGGCAAACAGTTAAAATATGGAGAAGTTTTGCCCTCAGTTTGATTCTTAGGTATCTAAATTCTCACATCACTTAAAGAAACCCAAAATGGGAATTAAAGATAACGCACTGTGGGCATGGTCTATGCAAGGAAGGTAACATTGAACTGTCAGTGGACTCCAAAAAGCCTTGGCCCAGTATTTTTTTTAATGGCTGGAAAATACACATTGTTGCAGTAAAATGCTTAAAGATCATTTAAAATGCTTCCTTCTGTCAGACTTTGATCAGCTTATCACTACCAGGTATGAACGTTTTTCAGATGAGAGGTCTTTGAGCTGCACATCCACATAGTGAAATACTATGTAAGGGCTCTGAATCCAATTCCAACGTGGTGGTGGGGGGTTTCCCCACACATCCAAGCAATGCTCCAACATCAGCTGGTCGTCCTACAACTCAACACAATTCTGACACCACCTACCAGGGGACAGCATCAGGTGCCACAAGTTAAGTGTTCAGTCCTACAAGACAGGGGCCCCACCCCACCTCAGAGGTCAAGAGCAAGTCCAGGTTGTTACTGGTCCTCTGACTGACTGGCTACAAATCCAGGTTCCCCGGACCGCCTCCCTGGGTTTGATTAATTTGCTAGAGTGGCTCACAGGACCCAGGAAAGCAGTTTACTCACTAGATTATTACAGATTATTACAGAGGATACTGGAGGATATGAATCAAAAAGTGCCTTTTTTAAGTGTTTAAGTAAAAATAAAAGACACTTTTTCACTTTCACCAAGAACTTTATTGAACAATGATTCACCCTTCTCTTCCACTACCTTCTGCCATTTTTCAGGCAACTTTGTAATTCCATCTTCCCAAAACTTTTTTTTTTTTTTTTTTAAAGCTGTGGTTTTCTTTTTCTTTTTTTTTTTTTTTTTTGAAGATGTTGGGGGTAAGAGTTTATTAATTAATTAATTTATTTTTGCTGTGTTGGGTCTTCATTTCTATGCGAGGGCTTTCTCTAGTTGTGGCAAGCGGGGGCCCCTCTTCATCGCAGTGCACGGGCCTCTCACTATCGCGGCCTCTCTTGTTGTGGAGCACAGGCTCCACACGCGCAGGCTCAGTAGTTGTGGCTCATGGGCCTAGTTGCTCCGCGGCATGTGGATCCTCCCAGACCAGGGCTCGAACCCGTGTCCCCTGCATTAGCAGGCAGATTCTCAACCACTGCGCCACCAGGGAAGCCCTTCCCAAAACTTTTTATCTTTTTGACCAAAGAACTGTTCCAGGTGCCTTTTACAGTCTTCCAGGGAATTGAAATTTTTTCCATTAAGAGAATTGGTAAACACCGAAATAAATGGAAATCGAACGGTGCAATGTCTGGTGAATACGGTAGATGAATCAGAACTTCCCAGCCAAGCTGTAACAGTTTTTGCCTGGTCATCAAAGAAACGTGCGGTCTTGCGATATCCTGATGGAAGATTATGCGTTTTCTGTTGACTAATTCTGGACGCTTTTTGTCAAGTGCTGCTTTCAGCTGGTCTAACTGGGAGCAGTACTTTTTGGAATTAATCATTTGGTTTTCCGGAAGGAGCTCATGGTAGAGGACTCCCTTCCAATCCCACCATATACACATCACCTTCTTTGGATGAAGACTGGCCTTTGGTGTGGTTGGTGGTGGTTCATTTCACTTGCCCCACAATCTCTTCCGTTCCACATTGTTGTACGGTACCCGCTTTTCATCGCCCATCACAGTTTGTTTTAAAAATGGAATGTTTTTATTACATTTCGGTAGAGAATCGCATACGGAAATGTGGTCAAGAAGGTTTTTTTCACTTAACTTATGTGTGGAACCCAAGCATTAAAGCAATTCACACAACCAAGCTGGTGCAAATGATGATTGCAACGCTTGGTTTGGATATTCTGAGTATGTTAGCTATCTCCCGCGTGGTATAATGTTGATTGTTCTCAATTATTGTTTCGATTTGATCGCTATCAACTTCAACTGGTCTACCCGACCATGGAGCATCATCCAGCGAGAAATCTCCAGCACGAAACTTTGCAAACCACTTTTGACATGTTCAATCCATCATAGCACCTTCACCATACCCTGCACAAATCTTTTTGTGCATTTCAGTTGTAGTTTTACATTTCTTGAAATAATAAAGTGTTATATGCTGAAATGTTGCTTTCTTTCTTCCATCTTCAATATTAAAATGGCTACACAAAAATTCATCAATTTTGCTAAGCCTTTTTTTGAACGCACGCTGATATGACAGCTGTCACGTACAATCTAACGAAACCATTTTGAATGAAGTTAAAGACAACTAAGTGCTACTAGAGCCATCTTACAGAAAAAAACAAATGAACCTTTTGGCCAACCCAACATCACACTATGCTTTCAATTTAAAATAACAAGCAGACCCCCATGTTCCTTATCAATGGAACATCTCTAAAGCACAGTGTTAAATGAAAAATGCAGCCTCGAAACAATTATATGCTAAAGGTTCTACATGCTCCTAGGATTGAATATGCATAAAACACCTTCGGAAGGATACTCAAGGATATCTTGTATACTCAAGATACAGTGATTGCCTCTGGGTAAAGAACTCTGACACTAGAGTCTGAAGTGTGAGAGAGTTCTTCTTCACCATTTGTGGCTTTTGGTACCGTACGGAGTTATTACCATGTACATGTTTCAAAAAGTAAAATTAAAAATAACATTTCAATCAGCTGAAAAGCATTTCAGTAATTTACCATACCAGGCATTTCACAAGTCCAGGTGCCCATTAAAAAAAGAAAATGTTTCTTAGATATTAAGTCGGTTTTTAAAGAAACCGTACCTCCATGTTGTATCCTAAAACAATCCCAACTAGAATTATGAAATACACACAACAGACTCAAACAAAAAATTTAACTCATTTGATCAAACAGCTTTTGATTATATCCACTGAAATAAATATTTTTCTTACAGTTCTTATGTGGTGCCCTGAAAAGATATTTTGTGCATATGATTAGGACTACAAAAAATTATTCACCCTCCCCAAATTAAAGCAAACTGAAAAATAGCTTTTGTGCTTATAAGTGATTATCCTGAAAGATGGGAAAAGGACACATATTAAAGGAGACCAGTGATTGCTAACCACTTTGGGGTTGGGCCCCATGCTAACGGTAGACACAAGTGACTGAAACATGAGGGAGTTCGCTTGTGGTGATGCAATAGCTCTGCATCTTGAACATGTTGGCGGTTATACAAATCTACACATATAACAAAATGTCAAAGAATTATACACAGAGATGTTACCATCACTCCTCTCCTCCTCCCCCATATGAATGCATGCAAGAACTGGTGAAAACCAAGAAAGGTATGTGGTCTAATTAGTTGTACTATGCCAGTATCAACTTCCTGTTTTTGATAATGCACTGTAAGATGTCATCACAGGAGGAATCTGGTTGATAGAAACACAAGATCCTCTCTGTACCATTTCTGTAATTCTGCAGTATCTATAATTTCTTCAAAATAAAGTTTTTAAAAAGTGTTCAGAAACATCCTGAATTATACTTTAGTTTTTATGTTGTACTATGGCGAACTCCAGAAACAGTCAGCAAAACAGAGTCAAGCAAGGTTAGACAACCTAGGGAATGAGTCTGTGAGAAAGAAGGGAATCTATGGTATATCCCAAGCACAGCCCAGGAAAAGGGGTATTAGATCTAACAGGAAGTGCCTTACGTCAAACCTGGGAATTCAAACTGCACTTACACATTCTCAACATTTTCTGTGGAAGCTTTAACTTAAAGCAGATTTTAGGATCAGGTTGGAATAAGAGGAAGCCTATAAGGTAGGAAAACAGGTGAAAAGTTAGAAATGATAAATTGAAAGAGAGACAGAACATCTGTACAAGAAGAAATACTTAGAGAGTCTAAGAATTCATCTATGTATACGGATTCAACTACAACCTTCGCAACAATGACTCAATTCCACAATTCTGCCCTACTCCAGGTACTGAAGCATTCGTGTATATTAGCTGTAACCAGGAAGAATAGTAACACCAATATCACAGAGCTTGCTTTATGCTACGACTGCTCTAAGCACTTTACCTCACAAGGTTAAGGAAGTGAATACATATAAGGAAATCAAGTCACAGAAAAGTTTAAGGAATTTACTCAATATCATGTGGAATTGGCAGAATCAGGATCGAAGCACTGGCAGTTGAGCTCTAGGTGTGTGATGTTAACTTATTATACAGACTCTATTTACAAGGCTCCACTATCTATTTAACCGCTGTCTGCTTAAAACTAATCACTCTCCCTCAAAACATTCTGTGGCCTGACTTCACTTTTTCTTATCAATTTCTTATCATAATTTTCTAAGTAGTTTTTTTTTTCTTTTCTCTATTTTCCCCACTTACTTTCCCATAATGGTCACTCTCTTTTCTGCCCCATCATTTTTACTTTTTCTTTTATTTCTACTGCTATCAGACTGAAACTTCCCTGTTGAATATCTGGGTATCATCTTTCAATGCTCAGCTTCTGGTCCATAGAACTCAGCTGAACTTAGCTAGGATTTATCAGATCCATTCTTGTCTTGACCCCTTCATAAAGTAAGTTATGATGGCTGGTTGTCCTCAACACCCTGCACTCAGAGAAGCCCCACGGTGAACCTTGGCTTTGGGGATATAGTTCTGTAGGGTGTTGGTGGATGTCTGAGATGCTTCAAATAAGAGAACCCTAGCTTACTTTGGCATGGAAGTGACACTCTGTACACTTACAGCTATCTGGAAAAATCCTTAGATTGTGCTTTTAGTTTTTATTTTTAAATTCACTACTATCCTCCAAACTTATCCTCTCATCCTCAAATCAGAGATCCAACTGGTTTACGTACTAGCAGATCAAACTTGAAGGCAATTTCACATTCATTAAATCAAAAGCTCAATCACTTTTAGTGGCTGACACCATCACCAATCAACTCCATTCTCCCTCGTTAACCTGATGTTCAGAAGTACTAACCTATAGCTGAAACCAGTTAATCTCTACTAATAGAATGAATAACAGCACATTTTCATCTTTCACCTTTCTTCCCTTTACCCAGAATGCCTTTCCCCTGCCCAAATCCCTGCTACTCTTCATGGTCCAGCTCAAATTTCATCTCCGTCTCAAAGTCTTCAGGAGCACGTCAGCACACTGGGGTCTCTCTATCCTGTGCTTCTATTACAACATTATCATTTGTACCATACAGATGGCATTCTTGTTATTGCTCAACTCTGGGCTTATGTCATGGTTTCATAATTAGGTAATAAGTATCTGGAGGAAGCAAAGTGTCAATTTTATACCCACATAGCACCTGGCTTAAAGTTACATACCACACAGGCAATACAGAGGTTTACACAAATTTAAATGTTAATGAAGAAAACCCGCCCTGAATCAATAATATTCTAAAGTACTGTATAGCTCGTAGAAGACTCCAATATTGATTTTGGGGTCCCAGAACACCGTACATTCTAGAATAGCCTCTGACAGACAACTACCCAAATCTCTGGGTACAGACAACTATACATAAATGCACTAAAAACCAGTTCTAAAATGTTTGCTACGATTCTTTTCCAAGGAGTACTTTGAGAACCTCTGTGGAACCTTAAAGTTCCAGATTATAACATGAAAAATCATCTGCATTTAGCAGAGGAATGTAACTGTAAGTAAAGTAAAAAGTATTTCGGGGGACTTCCCTGGTGGTCCAGTGGTAAAGAATCCACCTTCCGATGCAGGGGACGCGGGTTCAATCTCTGGACGGGGAACTAAGATCCCACATGCCATAGGGCAACTAAGCCCGTGCTCCACAACTACTGAGCTCGTGCGCCTCAACCAGAGAGCTGACGTGCCACAAACTACAGAGCCCATGCGCCACAACTACAGAAGGGAAAACCCACACGCCACAACTAGAGAGAAGCCTGTGCCACAACAAAGAGTCTGTCCCCAATGAAGGATCCCGCATGCCGCAACTAAGACCCCACACAGCCATAAATAAATAAATAAATAAAAATCTTAAAAGTATTTTGACTAGTAAACAGTCTCTGTTTCTCTCACTGTCCTTAAGAGTTACTATTTATTGAACACATACCTTAGATGGCATTACTGGGTGCAAGCAAAATAAATCTAAATTGAACCAATTTAGGTAAAATGGACTTATCAGAAGGACACCAGAATACCTCATGGAACTGAGCACCAACAACTACAACTTAGGTCAGGAAGGCATGTGGCAAGGCCACAAGAGCACGTGAAACATTCAGGACTCTGTCTACTTCTCAGTTTCTTCAGCATCAGCTGCTTTTCTTTGCCTTCGCCAACAACACTTTTCCTCACTTTAGGAAACAAAGCATTAGAGATCCCAGGATTTACTTTTAAAACTTCAGCAGACCAAAGAGAAGTCTTTTAATTCTAAACCTCAGAACAGTATTCTGATCGACTCAACTTTGGTTAGTTGCTCACCTGTGTACAAATCAAGTGAGAATAGCTGAAGAAGTCAGGTTTTATTAACACAGCAGTTCCTAGAGTAACCATGTGGAATGAGGAGTTTCTCAGAAAAGGAGTGCAACCCACAGATCTTTATTTTGCGGTAGGCACTGCATAAAGCACTTGACACATCTGTTTTACTTTGCAAAATTACTGTACCGTTGAGCATGCATTATTCTTTTTTTTTTTTTTTTTTTTTTTTTTGCGGTATGCGGGCCTCTCCCATTGCGCAGCACAGGCTCCGGATGCGCAGGCTCAGCGGCCATGGCTCACAGGCCCAGCCGCTCCACGGCATGTGGGATCTTCCCGGACCGGGGCACGAACCCGTATCCCCTGCACTGGCAGGCGGACTCTCAACCACTGTGCCACCAGGGAAGCCCCTGCATTATTCTTAATAGATGAGGAAATTGCTTTCAAACAGGCTCTTCACCAAAACGTTATACTGACAACTGACCAATTAAAAGTATTTATCAAAGCTTGGCCAGTTGTGGCTTCTCCTGGGAATCTTGAAAAAAAAGCAAAACTGCAGCAAGTACACTGCTTAGCTATTTGGGCTAGAGGCTGAGCTTCCCCACACTTAAGGATACTGAAATCTAGCTTATTCCTTCTATGCACAGAACTATTATTAGCCTATAAACGATGCCCCTCTATATTCCCTTTCTGTATTCCACAGGAAGCAAAAGGAGCGGCTGAGGAATAATTGGGTAATAAGCATGCTATCTCTCCTTTTACTGCTTTAGAAAAGCTGCACTAGCCAGAGATCCAGGACTGTATATACAGTTGAGCCTTGAACAACATGGGTTTGAACTGCGTGGGGTCCATGTGTATGCCGATTTTTTTCAATAAATATATTGGGAAAAATTTTGGAAATCTGTGACAATTTGAAAAACTAGCAGATGAGCCATGTAGTCTACATATACTGAAAAAACTAAGAAAAAGTTAGGTATGTCATGAATGCATAAAAGATATGTACATAATAGTCTATCCTTACTCAGGCACATAAGGTGAGTGATATTTAATATAAATGATGTTAGTTTTTTTTTACTGTTTTATAACTTTGCTTTCAAAGAATTAAATTACCATACAGTATACCCTCCCTCTCCCCGTCCCACCCCCCCTTGTAATTGGAGAAAATGTGTTATCAGCCTGTCAACACAGATAAATGGTTTTTATAATGATTCATTCATTAGTGTACAAGCTAGGCTACTAGGAAACAACTGATTACACCACGCTACCATAAAGTAATCATATTGTTGCTGCTTCAGTATCAGTGCATGAATTGTTATACCTGCACATAAGTATGAATTTCTTTTTCATATTATCTTTTCTTTTTTGATGTCTAGTATTAGTAATACATATAACATCTAGTGTTTTGTATCATTCATTATAAGACAATACTGATGTAGGTAGTAAGAGAGATGATTCATCTTATAAACAGATGATGTAAACTTACAGTACTGATAAATACAGTAAAGTACTGTAAATGTATCTTCTCTTCCTATGATTTTTAAAAATATATTTATTTATTTATTTATTTTTGGCTGTGTTGGGTCTTCGGTGCTGTGCACGGGCTTTCTCTAGTTGCAGTGAGCGGGGGCTACCCTTCGTTGCAGTGCGCAGGCTTCTCATTGCACTGGCTTCTTTTGTTGCGGAGCATGGGCTCTAGGCCTGCGGACTTCAGTACTTGTGGCACGCAGGATCAGTAGTTGTGGCTCGCGGGCTCTAGAGCACAGGCTCAGTAGTTGTGGCACACGGGCTTAGTTGTTCTACAGCACGTGGGATCATCCTGGACCAGGGCTCGAACCCATGGCCCCTGCACTGGCAGGCAGATTCTTAACCACTGTGCCACCAGGGAAGTCCCCCTATGATTTTCTTAATAACATTCTTTTTTTCTAGTTTACTATAATACAGTATATAATAAAAATAACATATATTATCTGTGTTAATCGACTCTTCATGTTATCGGTAAGGGTTCTGGTCAACAGTAGGCTATCAGTATTAAGTTTTAGGTGAGTCAAAAGTGATACATGGGGGCTTCACTGGTGGCGCAGTAGTTGAGAATCTGCCTGCTAATGCAGGGGACATGGGTTCAAGCCCTGGTCTGGGAGGATCCCACATGCCGCGGAGCAACTAGGCCCGTGAGCCACAACTACTGAGCCTGCGCGTCTGGAGCCTGTGCTCCGCAACAGGAGAGGCCCGCGCACCGCGATGAAGAGTGGCCCCCGCTTGCCACAACTAGAGAAAGCCCTTGCACAGAAACGAAGACCCAGCATAGCAAAAATAAATAAATAAATAAATAAACAAACTCACTCCTACCCCCAACATCTTCTTTAAAAAAAAAAACATGGATTTTCAGCTGCATGGGTTGGGTGGGGTGTTGGTGCCCCTTATCCCCACATTGTTCAAGGGTCAACCGTATTTAAGTACCAGGGACAGTGCATAGGTATGAATGTCTACACTCTAAAAACTTCTAAAAACACTTAAGAAAAAGTATACCCAACAATTCACTAATTAATATACAACAATAGTCAGCTATATTCAAAATAATATAATGACCTAATTGTGCTGGCTAAACTAAAAAGCCAAAACAAAAACACTTCATCTCAAATAACATACCTTACACATGGCAAAGGATGCTTTACAAATCCTAATCTTCAGTACAACAAATTCAATCCAAACTAAAAAAGTTCAGAGCAATAAAATGGATGCTCAATAAATATTTGCTGGCTTGAATTTATCAAACTCACAGGCAAAACTTGTAAGACAGATAAGAATTAAAGAGTAGCAGAAATCAAAACCTAAAGGAACTTGACATGTTTAGCTTTTGACAGTAACAAACACTCTGGACGACAGTAGACAAGAAGATTTTACACGACCTCTCAATCATCCTTGTAAAAGGACACAGTCATGAATATACTGTAGGGAAGTTGGGGAAGGGGGAAAGAAAGGTAGAGAAGAGGGAGAAATTTTATTCTCTTAGTTCAATATGATATTAATGAGATGTTAAAAGCAGCACAATCTTTTAGGACAAACAATGTTTACAGTTAGTTCTTTAATTGTATCCTATGTTATTTTTCAAGTACAGAAAAACATCAATTAAAAATGGCTTTAAAATAAAGAAGATCTACTCTCATAAAGGGTAGGGACAAAGCTGGTTGATCCAGAAGCTCAATGACATCATCCAGATGTCTCTCAGAAATTCTACCTTTCCACCGTGCCTCCAACTACAACTATATGTTATAACCAGTGTAAAGGCTCATCTCAAGCTAGTTCACCCCAAACAACATCCGGCAACAGGAGAGAAGCCATCTTTTCCTGTGTATCTATTTTAATTAATTAGTTAATTAATGAAATTGTAAAAGAGCAGCTTTAGGTTCACAGCAAAACTGAGGGTATAGAGACTTCCCATACACCTTCTACCCCCACACATGCACAGCCCCCAGCATTACCAACACTCCCCAACAGAGCGACACATCTGCTACACTAATGAACCTACAATAACGCATCATAATCACTCCAAGTCCAGAACCTTAGGGTTCACTCTTGGTGGTGTAAATTCTATGGGTTTGGACCAATGTTTAATGACATGTATACATCATTATGGTATCAGGGTATTTTCACTGCCCTAAAAATCCTATGTGCTCTGCCTATTCATTCCCACCCCCCACCAACCCCTCATATTTATTTATTTGCATATTCATTCATTCATGCGTTCATTTAGCTGCGGCACGTGGGATCTTAGTTCCCTGGCCAGGATGGAACCCTCGCCCCCTGCAGTGGAGGCGTGGAGTCTTAACCACCAGACCACCAGGTAAGTCCCAACCCCTCATATTTATACTGTCTCCAAAGTTTTAACTTTTCCAGGTCATATAGTTGGAATCATACAGTATGTAGCCTTTCAGATTGGCTTCTTCCACTACGTAGCATTTAAGGTTTCTCCATGTCTTTTTTTTTAAGATCAGAATTTATTTATTTATTTATTCATTCATTCATTCATTCATTTGGCTGTGCCAGGTCTTAACTTGTGGCATGCAAGATCTTCACTGCACCATGCGGGATCTTTAGTTGCATCATGTGGAATCTTTAGTTGCCGCACGTGGGATCTTCTTTTTAGTTGCAGCATACGGGATCTTTAATTGCAGCACGCAGGATCTAGTTCCCTGACCAGGGATCGAACCCGGGCCCCCTGCACTGGGAGAACGGAGTCTTAACCACTGGACCACCAGGGAAGTCCCTCTCCATGTCTTTTCATGGCTTGATAGCTCATTTCTTTTTAGTGCTGTATAATATTCGATTATTTGGATGCACCACAGTTTATTTATCCATTCACCTACTGAAGGACTTCTTGGTTGCTTCCAAGTTTTAGAACTTACGAATGAGGCAGCTATAAACATCCACGTGCAGGTATTTGTGTGGACATAAGTTTTCAACTCATTTGGGTAAATATGATGACTGGATCATATGCTAAGAGTATGCTTAGTTTTTTATGAAACTGCCAAACTGTTTTCTGAAGTGGCTGTACCACACTGCATTCCAACCAGCAATGAGTAAGAGTTCCCACTGTTCCACGTCCTCGCCAGAAGGTTCTTTGGTCAATTCTTTTAGATTTTCTACCTAGATGATGATGACATCTATGAACACAGAGAGTTTTATATCTTCCTTCTCAATCTGTATACCATTTATTTCCTTTCCCTGTATTTTTGCATTAGCTAGAACTTCCAGAATTATGCTGAAAAGGAGTTGTAAAAAAGAACACTCTTGTCTTATACCCAGTCTTAGTGGGAAAGCTTTGAGTTTCTCACCATTAAAATATAACGTTAGGGCTTCCCTGGTGGCACAGTGGTTGAGAGTCCGCCTGCCAATGCAGGGGACACGGGTTTGTGCCCCGGTCCGGGAAGATCCCACATGCCGTGGAGCAGCTGGGCCTGTGAGCCATGGCCGCTGAGCCTGCGCGTCCGGAGCCTGTGCTCCGCAACGGGAGAGGCCACAACAGTGAGAGGCCCGAGTACCGCAAAAAAAAAAAAAAAAAAAAGAGACAGACACTTGGAAAATCCCCAAGTATTTGAAAATCAAAGTATATACTTTAATAGTAAAGTAGAATAAAAGAAGAAAACTAATTCTAAATAACCCATGTAAAGAGGAAATCTCAAGGGACATTAGAAAATATTTTGAACTGAATGAAAATGAAAATATATCAAAATCTGTGATATGAAGTTAAAGCAGTATTCAGAGGAAAATTTAAATAGTAAATGTTCCTAGACTTCCTTGGTGGCACAGTGGTTAAGAATCTGCCTGCCAATGCAGGGGACAGGGGTTCGAGTGCTGGTCTGGGAAAATCCCACATGCCGCAGAGCAACAAAGCCTGTGCGTCATAACTACTGAGCCTGTGCCCTAGAGCCCGCGAGCCACAACTACTGACCCCACGCACCCTAGAGCCCGTGCTCCACAAGAGAAGCCACTGCAATGAGAAGCCCGCGCACCGCAACGAAGGGCAGCCCCCACTTGCTGCAACTAGAGAAAGTCCGCGCACATCAACGAAGACCTAATGCAGCCAAAGAATAAATAAAACTTAAAAAACCCGAAACTGTAGAAGTAATATTTTTTTAAAAATCATGATCATCACATTTTAAAAAACAACATCCTTTCATGATTTTAAAAAAACTCTCAGCCGACTAGGAATAAAAAGGAACTTCCTTAATTTGATAAAGGTAATTTACAAAAATTACAGCTAATATCCTATTTAATGGCAAAAGACTGAATGCTTTCCTTCTAAGATCAGGAACAAGGCAAGTTTGCCTATTTTCATCACTTCTATTCATTCTCATACTTGAAGTTCTAGTTGGTAACATAAAACGCATATAGATTGGGAAAGAAGAAATGAAACTGTCTCTGTTCATATTCTATATAGGGGGTATTCTATATAGAGAAAATCCCAAGGAATCTATTAAAAAAATCCTAGAATGAGTTTAGAAAAATTACAGAATGCAAGGTAAACATACAAAAAGCAACTGTATTTCTATATACTAGCAATTAACAACTGGAAATCAAAATTTTTAAAACTGTACATTTACAATATGAAAGAATGAAAGAAAGAAAAAAGAAAAAGAGAAATGCTTAGGTATGAATCTGACAAAAATTTGTAAGATTTATATGCTGAAAACTACAAAACATTCATGAAAGAAATAAAAGAAAACCTAAATAGAGAAAAATACCATGTTCATGGATTGGAAGACTCATTATTGTTAAGATGTCAATTTGATCTATATAGATTCAATACAATCCTAATCAAAATCCCAGCAGGACTCATAGTAGATACAACAACCTAAAATTTATGTGGAAAGGCAAAGATATTAAAATAGCCAAAGCAATTTTGATAGAAAAGAACATGGTTGGGGGTCTTACACTATGTGATTTCAAGAATTACTATAAAGCTGCAGTAATCACGGCAGTGTGGTATCAAAAGGGAAAGAGATAACCAGAATAAAGAGTCCAAATATCAACCCACACAAATATGATCAACTGATTTTTGGCAAAAGTAAAAAAGCAACCGAATGGATATATAATATTTTCAACAAATGGTCCTGGATATCCACATGTCAAAAAAATAACATCAGTCTATACTTAACACCTAACACAAATATTAACTCAAAAAGAATCATAGACCTAACTGCCACATCTAAAATTTTAAAACTTCTAGAAGAAAAGATAGGGGAAAACAAGTAGGTTAAGCAAAGAGTTCTTGGATGTGAAACCAAAAGCACAATCCATGAAACTGGTACATTAAATCCATGAAACTGATACGTTCAACTTCATCAAAATGAAAAACTTTTGCTCTCAGGAAGATACAGTTAAGAGGATAAAAAGACAAGACATACACTGGGAGAAAACATTTGTAAATCACATATCTGACAGAGAACTTGCATTCATAATATACAAAGGACTTTCAAAATTCAACAGTTAGAAAACAGTCCAACAAAATATGGGCAATTAAATTGTGCTGGGAAAATTCAGTACCCAGTTGGAAAGGGGGGAAAAAACTCCCCACTACCTCACATTATATGCCTAATTTAACTGCAAGTATATCATAAAGCTAAATTTAAAGAGCATTATGATAAAGCTCTGAGAAACAAATATATTACCTTTATGACTCAGGTTAAGGAAAAGACTTCTTAAGGTAGCAAAAACTCAAAAGCATTAATAATAAAGGAAAATACTGAAAAACCTGACTACATTAAAATTAAGACCTCACGTTCAATGACACACTAAAGAATGAAAAGGCAAAGTGGAATGGGAGAAGATATCTGCAAAACTCACAAAGGGTTCATATCCAGAATATATAAAGGACTACTGTAAATTAATAAGGAAAGAGAGAAATCAAAAGAAAAATGGGCAAGAGATTTAACAAGCACTTCATAAAAGAGGTTATATGAATGTCTAATAAACATAAAAAGGCACGTGACACTGTCATCAAAAAAAAAAACCCTCAAACTTTACAAATAATGAGATACTACCACATACCACAGAATGGCTAAATAAATAAGACAAAAAGCAAGAATATGGTCCAAGAATGTGGGCCACCAAAAATTCTCATATAGTGCTAATGGGAGTGTATACTGTTTAAGAATATAGCATTCTCTAAGTTGAATATACACATAGCCTTATATGCCAGAAATTCTATGCCTAGGGGTCTATGTCTTATAGAAATGCACGGTAATGTGCAACAGAAGACATGCTTATGAATAGCTGCATTGTTTACAACAGGCAAAACCTGGAAACAAACCAACTGTCCAACAACAGCAGAATATGGATAAACTGTGGTATATGCATTCAGTGGAATACTATGAATAATCTTTAGCAACACATAACACAGGTAAATTTTTAAAATGAGACAGTTTGTGCACAAGAACCCAGATCCAAAAGAATATATGTTGTATGACTCATTTAATTAAACATGCAAAATTATACTGCTTTAGGGAGGAATAATTAGGTGGCAAAATTATAAAAGAAAACTAAGAAAGAGACTATAATAAAAGTCAGGGCTTCCCAGGTGGCACAGTGGTTGAGAGTCCGCCTGCCAATGCGGGGGACACGGGTTCGTGCCCCGGTCCGGGAAGATCCCACATGCCGCGGAGCGGCTGGGCCTGTGAGCCATGGCCGCTGAGCCTGCGCGTCCGGAGCCTGTGCTCCGCAACGGGAGAGGCCACAACAGCGAGAGGCCCAAGTACCGCAAAAAAAAAAAAAAAGAAAAATGTCATATTACTGGTTACATTGTGGGGTGGGAGGAAACAGTTCTAATCACAAAGTGAGCACAAAGGGCACTTGTGAGATGCTAGCAGTGTTCTGTTTCTTGATCTGGGTAGTGGTTACATTTAAATAATTCATCATATTCTATATATGTTCTACATATTTTAAATGAGTTATATTTCATAATTTTTAAAAGGTTACAAGAAAGGAGAAAAATATCAGACATGAGTGCTTCAATATTCTTTCAAAATATCAATTAAAACACATTTGAACTAAGAGGAAACGTGCATCAAAAAATTGGGGGACGGACTTCCCTGGTGGCACAGTGGTTAAGAATCCGCCTGCCAATGCAGGGGACACGGGTTTGATTCCTGGTCCGGGAAGATCCCACATGCTGCGAGGCAACTAAGCCCATGCACCACAACTACTGAAGCCTGCGGGCCACAACTACTGAGCCCACATGCTGCAACTACTGAAGCCCACGCGCCTAGAGCCTATGCTCTGCAACAAGGGAAGCCGCCGCAATGAGAAGCCCACCACACCACAATGAAGAGTAGCCCCCACTCGCTGCAACTAGAGAAAGCCTGCGCGCAGCAACGAAGACCCAACGCCGCCAAAAATAAATAAATAAATGCATACATACACACATACATACACACATACAACTTTTTTAAAAAAAGAAAATCCTTAAAAAAAATTGGCAGAAAACACAGGCTCTGAAACAATATTTCAGCTTAAGAAAAGTAGCTTCCTTTGTTGGTTTGTCAAGATTCATTCTCCTGAACTAATGTTCAAAATGAAAATGAAAGTCTCCTGAATATTGGAAAAGAAAACTACTCACCCTTACACCCGTGCCCTTCCCCCAACCACCATTTGGATCTACAAGGGAATTAAGAATAAAAATAGAAATTTTATTACCAGAAATTTGTGCAACACAATCTGAAAACACTCAAACAAAATAATCTAGTTTCTATGTAAACAAAACACCAAAACCCTCACTGTACATATCTTCCAAACTAATGATAAAAATGCTTGACATACAGCATTTTGTAACTGTTTTCTCATACGAAGACAAATATATTCTAAAATGAATAAATTATTATTTTTTGCACTTGTACAAGAAAACATGCTTCAAGTCACTTGGGTAAGTAATATTCAAATCATTGATTCTCTAGAAAAACTACTGAGAGAAAAAAATGATACATTATTAATTTAAAATATTTATGTAATTTACATGTTTTCCTCAACAATTATGCTAAGATACAAAAAAAACTCAAGGTTTTATCATTGTTATTTTACGAAAAATGTATATTTAGTAATTAATCGACTCAAATCACTCACTTTCACAGTAGATAATCTAAAACTATCATCTAAAATATTTTATATTTTATTTGTCAATACATGATTTGGGATGGGATGGGACAAGAAGTTTCCTTTCCCAAATCTGACTCTGGCTATTACAGGTACTTTGGTTTACATAAAATTACCAATGTATTAGCTATTTAGACTTGTTTATATGTGCCACTGTTTTGGCAGCATGATCTGAATGAAAACTGAACCCCATGTTATCAAAAAACTATACACTTGGCTTTATTAGGCAGTTCTTAACACTGAATGACATCTCTGAATCCCCTCTTCACCTGCAACGTTTCTATTATTTCCTGTGTTGCTTTTGTGCCATGCTCAGCAATCCTGCAAACTTTACTTCTATTTACTGAGTATGATTTAGACTTGTAATACAACAGTAAAGCCGCTTTCAAGGCTGTCAGGGAAATGTAAATGCTAAAAACTTTATTAAATGCCATCCCTAAGAACCAACTTCTGTTCCTGTGCATTGAGGGAAGATGGGATTTAGTCCCCTCGGCAGAGAATAGGGTGGAACAGGTCTACCTCCAGCTGTCCCTTTAAAGTCAGTGCTCTGATAGACCATCAGCAGAATGGTGCAAATGATAAATTTATTTTTCACGAGAGCCTTTGCTTGCCTGCATTTCAAGTGCACATGTTTTTTTTTTGGTTTCTTTTGTTTTGCTTTTTTAAAGAATTCACCCTTCCTATGTCAAAGTGATTTGAATTGTCTAAACAAGTACTGATGGGAATGCAAGGCAAAAAGACTGTGGAAAGAAGCCTGTTTAGCTTAATTGCACTTGGGCAACTGACAGTAGACGGCCCCCCCCCCAACCAAACCCAAAACCCACACACCCCTGACACAAACAAGAAAACACCTACAAACAATACAGCCAAACACTTTAGATTATAAACTTGCTAAAGTCAGAGACTGTGCCTTATTTTTATTCACTCATTTCCTACACTTTTTAAATGGCTACTACTTACAGTCGGCCTTCTGTATCTATGGATCAAAACTACTTGGAAAACAAAATTCCAGAAAGTTCCAAAAATCAAAACTTGAATTTGTCCCAGGCCAGCAACTATTGATATAGCATTTACTGCTATTTACATACATTTACATTATATTAGATATTGTAAGTCATGTAGAGATGATTTAAAGTATACAGGAAGATGGGAGGATGTGCGTACGGTATACAAATGGCAAATACTACACCATTTTATACAAGGGTCTTGTTGAGCATCCACAGATTTTTGGTTGTCTGGCGGAGATGGGGGAGGGTGTTCTGGAATCAATCCTCCATGGATGCTGAGGGATGACTATACTGGGTATAAATACAGAACTCAAACAAGGTCTGTATCTCCAGAGAGTTACTGAACATGACACAAATAAATTGAGCTTTACAAAGGAGAAGTTCAGAGTGCTACAGCCATCTAGTAGGCTGACATACTACTACCTGGGGGACCAGGAAAGGTGTTCCAGAAAAAGAGATACTTAAGTCTTGTATTAGTTTTCTATTGCTGCATAACAAATTACCATAAGTACAGCAGCTTAAAGCAACACTCATTTATTAGTTCACCAGTCTGTAGGGCAGAAGTCCAAGTATGGTATTGGCTGGGTTCTATGCTCAGGGTAGCTCATAAAGTGGAAACCAAGGTGTCAACGGGCTGTGTTCTCAAAAGGAGGTCTGACTAAGGGAAAAGTTCACTTCTATGCTCATTCAGGCAAAATTTGGTTCCTTGTAGTTGAGAGACTGAGGTTCCAATTTTCCTTCCTGACTGTCAGCCAGAAGGATCCCTCTGCTCCCACAGTCCCACAGTCTTTGGCATGTGGCCCCCTCCATCTTCAAAGTCAGCAGCAGAGAATCTGCTTCATATCACATTCCTTACTCCCTTTGTTTCTGACTCTAGATCCAGATTTAAAGAGTTCATGTCATTAGGTCTGGCCCATCCAGCTAATCTCACTTTCCTAAAGCCAACTGTGCCAGATGTCATAAAGTCATCACAGAAGTGCCATCCTACCATATTTACAGTACAGGAGATGTACCCCAGGGAATGAGAACTTTGTAGGCCATCGTAGAGTTCTGCCTGTCATAAGCTGCAATCTGCAGAATGAACAGAAATTGAAGACGAGGTAAAGGGAGGTGGAGACAATGTGGGCACAACTGATATCCTGAGTCGGGAAAGAGCATGAACAACAGGGGAAAAAAGTATATATGACTGGTCTCCCCAATACCCAGCATGGTAAATGGCACATATTCGTCAAGGGAATGAACCAACATACCAAATTAAATCAAATTAGGCTATCAAGTATTTAGTAAGGGCTTATATACTTATGGCTACAAGAGAAAAGCTAAGAACTTTGCTGTAATAGTAACCCACTGGGCAGAAATGAGGGGTGACAAGCCAGGGGAGACAACACGGGCAGAAAACTGAACTGGACTTTAACAAAACCAGGCTCTTAAGCTATTTCTGCTAAATGGAAGTGACCAAATAAACTCCACGGGTCTTATTTTTGCCTCATCTATAACAGATGATGTAACTACTAGATCTCCAAAATCCCTTTCCAGTGCTATCTGTCTTACACAGTGGAAGGCATGATTCTTGCCCTGGGGCAAATTCTATTTAGGAAGTTTTGAATCTAGTATTAATTCATGTTGTAATCTAGATATTGCCCTATCAGTAGTAATATTAAAAAGACAAGTCCACAGAGCATCCTATTCTAAATACTGAATTTATTCTCTTCTACAAATTTAGCAGTAATCAGATACTCCTAGGCTAACTAAGGCTTACTTGCTTTTCATAAAAAAAATAAAATGCCAAAATTACATATCAATACCAGGTCTTACAAGAGTAAGAGGGAGCAGAGGTGATGCCATCTATGATTGGGCAATTTTGTTTTTGGTTGTTTTTTTTGTTTTTTTTTTTTTTTGGCCACACCTTGCAGCATGTTGGATCTTAGTTCCCTGACCAGGGATCGAACCCATGCCCCCTGCAGTGGAAGTGCAGATTCTTAACCACTAGACCGCCAGGGAAGACCCTGATTGGGGAATTTTAATTATCAAATGCAACACCAGTGTTTTGAAAACTAATGTACAGAATTTCTTTTTAAAAAATACTGCTGGACGACAATAAAAAATTGCCCTTTCACAAAATATGTAAGGTGTAAGTGTGAAAACATTCAGTGGAATGTCAGTCAGCTGTTTCAATAAATAAAATGCTTCTCAATGGCTTTTCCAGAGCTATGTATATTTTTAATAGGCATATTTCCCTGAGTTGAAGAGACAGAGTTGACAGTCTGGGGAGAAAACCAGGATTAGAATTCTCAGGACAGAGTAACAGAGAGGAGAGGATGGTACACGAGAGAATCTCTGAGACCTGCAGGATATCCCTTCGTGTACTCCACTGAGTACTGAGCAGCACGTGACGTGTGTAAGAATACCACTGAAGACTCATGAAAAGAAGCATCCAAAATAATTAAAGCAGTGTTTCTCAACCTTTTTTTCCCTTATCACCCTGACCCAAGAGCCTTTTTAGATTTTTTTCTCCCTAACTGCCCCCATGAAATTTTAATACCACTGTATACCTAATTTATACACTTCGGCCCTTTAGAGGGCCACAAATCATTGTACTATGTAAGACTTTTCACACACACATGCATTCCAACAAAAACCACAATTTTTGCCAAGCTGGAGGTGATATCATCAATGAGAATGCACGCATTAGACGGAACAGTGCCTGGTTCGCACACAGGAAACAGTGTCCTGTTCCTACCAGCCAAACCAGAAAAACTCATCACTCCCAGAACCTTGGATAAAGTACTCAGGAAAAATTATCTCAGGAGTGGAGAATAATCAGCCTATTTTGAAATTAAATAACATTTATAGTAGGAACTAAATTTATAAAATATGGATAAATCTGCAAAAGATGTAAATGTAGAATTACAAAATTTGCTGAGGGAAATTAAAAATGACCTAAATAAATGGAGAAATATAACTTCTTCATAGGTAAGGAGAATCAATATTGCTAAAATGTTGATTTTTGCCAATTTCATCTATAGATCAACACAATTCCAATTTCCTTTTTCCCCAAAAGACTGACAAACTGATTCTAAAAAATTCACATCGAAATGCAAAGGACCTAGAATAGTCAAAACAATTTTGAAAAAGAAAAAAGTTGGTTTCAAGACTTATTATAAAACTATAGTATCATAATGGTGTGGTATTGGCGTTGAGCTACACAAATACATCAATGGAACATAACAGAGTCCATAAATAGATATACACATATATCGACAATTGACTTCTGATAAAAATGCAAAGGCAATTCAGTGAAGAAAGTATAATCTTTTCAACAAAAAATTGTTTTTTGACCATGCCTTGCGGCTTGTGGGATTCTCAGTTCCTCGACGAGGGACTGAACCCAGGCCATGGCAGTGAAAGCCCAGAATCCTAACCACTAGGCCACCAAGGAACTCCCCTTTGCAACAAATATTTTAACAACTGGATATATCCATATGTAAAAAAGTGAACTTTGACATACACCTTGTACCACATGCAATTATTAACTTGAAATAGGCTGTAGATCTAAATGTAAAATTTAAAACTACAAACTTCTAGAAGATATGAGAAAATCTATGTGACACCAAGAGAGACTTTTTAAGATATATCACCAAAACAAAAATCCATAAAAGAATAAATTGATAAATTGGACATCATCAAATTTTTAAACTTCTGCTCTCCAAAAACACTCATAAGAGAGTGAAAATAAAGCCACAGATTGAGGACTTGTGTCCAGAACATATAAAACTCAAAAGTAAGAAAACTATTCAATAAGGAAAAAAACAAGCAAAAACATTTGAAAAGACATTTCACCAAGGATACAAAGATTGCCAACAAGCAATGAAAAGATGCTCAACATCATCAGTTATCTCAGAAATGCAAATTAAAGCCACAGTGAGATACTCATCTATTAGAATGTTTAAGATTAGAAAAGACTAATCATACCAAATATTGGCAGGATGTGGAAAAAACTGTAGTTCTCATACCCCGTTGGTGGGAATGTATAATGGTATAACCAGTTCGGAAACAGCTGGCAGTTTCTTAAAAAGTTAAACATACACCTACCATATGGTTTGACCATTCCACCACCATATATTTACCCAAGAGAAAGGAAAGCATATGTTCATACAAAGACTTGTAGACATGCCTTCACAGTAGCTTTATTTGTAATAGATGAAAAAGAAAAACAACTCAAACTCTATCAACAGGTGAGTGGATAAACAAATTGTGTATATTGATACAACTGAATACTATTCAGCAACAGAAAGTAATGAACTGTTAACACATGCCTCAACACGGATGAATCTCAAAATAATTATGCTGAGTGAAAAGAGCTAGATAAAAGGAGGACATATCGTATAAAGCTCTGGAAAATTCAAATTAATCTATAGTGATGCAAAGCAGATCAGAGGTCAGGGGCAAATGGAATCCTTTGGGAGATGGGAATGTTAACTATCTTGATTGTGGTGATGGTTTCACAGGCATATACCCACCCATGTCAAAACTTATGAAATTATAAATATATGCAATTTATTGCATGTCAATTATACCTCAATTAAACTTAAATAAAAATAGGCTGAGGTGCTAGATGAGACTTAGCAGACCAATCAGTAATTTCAGCTCAGGCTGAAATTTAGGACACAATCTATGACATTTTTACTATGCTATATAACTATCATTATTTACTGACCACCAATTTATACAAACATGTCCACTAAAATTGCTTGAAATAAAGAACTTAGAGGACATTTAGTCTATTTGGGAAGTTGATAATATATTTAAATAATTCATAAAAAATCCCAACATTCTAAGTTTTGCTTACATGCTCTCGCCTTCTGAGTCGGCCTACACTCTGTTTATGGAGTGTGTAGCCCTCTAAATAAACCTTTTACTTTAAAAAAAAATAAAGTTTTGCTTGCCCACCAGAAGGTCTGTTTACTTGGTGAATTTATCTCATTTATTACCAATTAGCAATAAAGACTAAAAATAACCCAAATGCCCTCCAAGACGGGGACTGGTTAAATAAATTGTTATAAACACCTAAGTGTAGAGCTATGTGATTATAAAGAATAAGGAAGCTCTCTCTAGACTGGTATGGACTGATTCCCCAAATATACGGGATGA
Organism: Mesoplodon densirostris; assembly: GCF_025265405.1. Taxonomy (NCBI): domain Eukaryota; kingdom Metazoa; phylum Chordata; class Mammalia; order Artiodactyla; family Ziphiidae; genus Mesoplodon; species Mesoplodon densirostris. The sequence goes on from NC_082665.1 coordinate 122,665,113, forward strand.
AAAAAAGGAAAATGAAGAAACATATATGCTAAATAAAAAACAATGAATGGAATACAAAGATAACTCACGACCAGTTTCTAGCTGAAAAAACAGCTGGTTTCATTAGACAAAACCGCCTTTGTTTCAGGACCAGTATAACAGCCATTTAGTCACAATGACATGGAACATATACTCGTTTATGGATCTTGGAGGAAACAAGAACATTGGTAAAGAAAATTTTAAAATCTGAGGCTGAAATCTAGAAGCACTGGCAAGAACAGAGGAGAGGTGCAGTTTCTAGGGATGGAGAAACTACAGGGCAACCCTCTCCAGGGTGGAAGCCGAGCTGGTTCTTCTCTCTTCACTACCTCCCCGTTTCACTCCATGCTTCATGGAAGCCAGCTGGGAACTGGGTGGGTACACGTGAGATGGGGCTGGAGGTTTGCAGGCCACAATACTAATTACTATAACTACAGAAGACCATGTACACACATACAGTTTTGGGACAGAGAGTTCATATAACCTCAAGTAACTGAGTGAGAAGGTTTTTAAGAACCTCTCCAGAAACATCAACAGCTTGGTGTACTGACAGCCAGCAGAAGCGACTTATGGTCACAAGAAAGATTTATTAAAGATTAGAGCACTTCTTGCTAATTTCCAGAAAAGACTAGAGAACACTGTGTAGAATGAGGGTGGGTGGAATTCAGGCAACCTGTGTAAACTTATGGTTTACTACTTTGTGTAAACTGCCAACTACCTTATTACAATAATAATGAAAACAAATGATCTGCTTGTGTGATGTACATACACACATAAACATACATGAACAGGTATGTATTTGCCAAACACTTTATCTGACAAAGTAAAAGCAACATCATTTCAATGATCCCAGAAAGTATTTTTGAAAGCTTAGAAGATGTTAATAATTTTGAAGACTACTTTGGCAAAATCAATCCCAAAATATTCTAAATAAAAAAGTACATCTAAATTCAGAAACCAATATGTAAAATACACAAGGTAGCATTTTCAAAATTATCAAGTTTATATGATACAGGCAAGATCTACTGACTAGCTCTTAAATCAATTCTTTTGAGTTTAAAAAGGGTCACAGTCACAGAAGTCATAATCTAAGACTTCCTGTTTTAAACACTAAAAATGGTGTTGGCTAGATTATAATTACCCCCAGTCTGACACTACTTCGAATGACATTTTTAACCAGCCAAAAAACATGGCACTAAGGGAGGCTTTATTCACTCATTTGCAATGCTAAAATTTAATAGCACTTGACTATGAAAATCAGGATCACATTTGTATTACAGTTTAAAAGGTAGGAGTCCACACAGAATGTGGACATAACTTATAGGGGGAAAAATCCATTTTTTAACAATTATTGCTTTATGGCACTATTTGGCAAAAGAAAAAATATTTCTCTCCAATTTACTTTTTTATTTCCGGGCTTCTGTCAAATCTACATAGGTTCAAATGTCTGTTCTGCTATATATACTTTCTAAGTTTTAGTTCTGTCACCTATTGGTGGGATGGAAATGTTAACCTACCAACTTTACAAGATTGCTGTGTGAGTTAAAGCAGGTACCAGAAAAATGTTTAGGCACATCACTGTCTCTGAAATAAAGTCTATAATTAACACCAATTTCTATCACTGTGGATTAAGAAACACAATTTCTGCTTGTAGAAAATTTTCTTATAAAGTCATACCTTTCTTCTGAAATGTGTTATTAATATTTCAAATTAAATTATTTGGGCTCCACAACATGGCATGGCATTAAGTTCTGGTAAATCCTAGGGAAAGGCATTTATTATTATTATTATTATTATTTTGGCCACATAAACCTGAAAATACAAATGAAACCTTCTGGGCAAAAGCAGGAGGTCATTCAAGGTCGCTTGGAATTTTTAGAGCATTCCAAATTTGGGGTGTGAAAAAAACATGAAGCCCATTAATGTAATCCCACACATTTTACAAAAGAAAAGTGAGTCCTAATAAGTGAAATGGATTTGTTCATGTAGCATAAGGGTAAGAAGACAGAAGCACTTAGGTCTTACAACTTATGTTCCAACTGTTCTTTACATTATGTATACCAATCTGTCTTTAAATTTTTTTGACCGTTTCACCTGTTTGTTTTACAGTGCTTCTTCCATATCCAAGTGACTTATTCTTCTAAAAGTTTGCTATTTCAACTATTTTTATGCAATAAAAAATCTTCTTCTACTAGGTTACCTATCCAAACAACTATTTCCCTTTTATTCCTTCATGAAAATGCTGATTTTTTCCAGATACGGAGTGCAATATAATCACTGATGATAAGCCTCTCACCCTAGGGGATGAACCAGGTGATGAACAATGACTGATCTAAGCAAAAAGTTAATCCCCTTCTACCTCTGCTGGTGGACTGGTTTACAGTGGGCTTGTAACCGAGGAAACTCAGTGGGAGTTTTGTGGGGATTCTGGAAAAGATCTTTTTGCTTTTGATTAAAAAAGAAAAAAAGGAAATGTACAGGGAGAATTTCCTTTCCACCTTCTCTGGCTGTTTGTCTTGAGTGCAGGATACAGCAATCATTTCTCTACCAGGAGGAGAAAGCCAAGAGTCTCACAGAGAAGCTCACTCAGAGATATGACATTACTGTCTTAATCAACCCCCCACCAATCACCTTGCTCTGGATTAAATTACTATATAAGCAATAAACCTATATTTACTCAGTCAACTACTTGTGGCCCAAAGCCTCCAAATATAAAACTCCAGTATTTTCTAGTGAAATCATCTCAGCTAGCTTCTACAATAAAAGACTTCCTTCTCAGACCAAATAATATGAATGTGTAAAATTTTATATTAGTTTTTAAAAAATCAATTAGGTGTGTTAATAAGAAAGATGCTATTTAGTGGTCTACAGTATTCAGAACTTCAGGATATGACTCAAGAAGCTAACCTAAAATAATTAACAATGCTTACTTAACAGTATAGGACCAAATTTGAGCTCTTTTACCCACTCTAAAATTTTATAAAAATAACTGCAAAAAATGTAAATTTCAAAAAGTCAGCTGTTATTCTCAAATACTCATTTAAATAAATCTATTTTAGAAAACCACCACTGTCGCACTGACATAAAACTTAAAATATTTTATTACCTGTCAAGAGTGAGTGGGTTTTATATTACAAAACAGTGTAAGTTTTATTACACACACCAGCACATACACAAACATACATACCTGCCTCTTAAAACCCTATGCGATTCCTTATCATAGAGGACAAAAATAGAATAAAAAAACAAAAACAAACTACCATCCTAAATCAGAACAATTGCCAAAGACTTAACACATCTGATAATTATGACTATACTCTCAACTGTGAAGAGTCACACGAGAAAAGCAACTGTAAAAAAATTTGTCAAAAACCCATGAATCACTGAAGACACAGTCACTCTCAAGAAGGGTCTACTGATTTGAAGCACTAACCAGACTTTTAGTTCTAAGCTTGGTCCCCAAGTTTCAGAGCAAGAGAACAAGCTAGGAGATGTTAAGAAACGATGTTTTAAAAGTAAGCAAGGAAAGGAATCTATAAGGAGAAAAGCAGAAGCTGAAAGTCATAAAAGTTAGGGGGTCACCCACTAGTTATGGATAACACAATACCTCCCAAGGACATCACAGCAGAATAAACTGATGCTCAAAAATGATTTTTTGAGCATAAAATTTTAAAAACTTAAGATAATTTGATTATTATGGCAGAAAAGCAGTTGGCTATAATGAGACTTTGTAATGATAGAGAAATTAACCATGGTAAGTAGGATTATAGTCCAAACTTTCTCACCAAGATGAGATTTGTTAGTTCTATTTAAAACAAACAAACAAAAAATACTAGAGTTAAACAGAACAGAAAGCCTTTTTCTTCTTTTCCTTAGTCTATACCCCTATAGTTATTTTGTCTTAGGGAAAGTAGACTCTCTAGAACACCCCAATTACGTAAAGTGACCAGCGCTCCGTTTAAAATAAATCCTGAACTAGGTGCATGTTTCCAATAAATGTAAACTTAAATGCAACGCACTTAGGAATGTTTAAGGAAAAAAATGTAATGATGAACCATTTTAGTTAAAGATTCAAATCTATTCAGTTAATTCAACCTTTAAAAATAAGATAAATACCTTTTATATCTACTTAACATCAAGTGGTCACAATAGTACTGTCCAAAAGAACAAGGGAAAAAATGAGAGTTGGAGCTGAGCTGGCAGAGCACAGCTTTCTTAGAACCGGCCACTCAATTCCAGGTCATCTGTTTTGCTGTTGCTATAGGGACCTTAGGAATCATGACCTCTCCCCACTCTCCATCATTCAGAGAACTGAATTATGTATGAAAAAGATACTGAAAACGTTCACTTCCAGTAAAAATATATACATTAATAAATTTGATCTTATTATAGTTAATTATATATTTTCAGCCTCAATTTAGTAAATTAAAAAACGTTTGGCCACTGGAGAAACATATATGGAAGGAAATTATCCATATGCCCACTCTTTCTAAAACTGTCCGTCATGTCACTCCTGAATGTTAAATCCACTGTATCTTTAAAAGTCTGAGGAATTTTCAAACAATATGTCTTTATTTACTGCGAGACCCCAAACAGATGAGTCTTTGTGTATAATGTTATTCACAGAAAGCAAATTTGATCTCACAATCAAGTTAGATATATTATAAATTTTATAGACATGTCTCTTCTTTCAAGTTCACAAAAAAAGAACCCTCATCTGAAATGCACACAAGTATTTAACAGTGAAGTGTCATAATGTCTATAACTTACTTTCAAATAGGATTCAGCAAAAGAAAAAAATATATGTGTACTATAAATATAATCTGTGTAAATATGGGAGAGAAAGCAAATGTGGTAAATGTTATCAATGCTAGATATAAGTGGAGGTTATATGGGTATTCAAAGTCTTTTTTCAACTATTCTGTGAAAATTTTCAAAGTACGAAGTTGGGGGAACAAAAAACCCTCATTGGCTCCTAGTTCTCCTGTGTTTTAGTCATTACCCTGAATATATGTCCAGTCCCTTCCTGTTTGCTTCAAGACCCTTCTACCCTCGTTTAAAACAGCTGTTACAGAATTGTGTTATGCCTTTTAACAAAAATCATAACTCTAGGAAAGTAGGTTTCAAGGCTGGTATCAGTGAAACTGTTTTACCTGAAAGTTAACATCTTCTTTCTTAAATATTAGTGCTCGAACTTCATCAGGATCTCCATTAAATATAGCTTGCACCAGTGATGGCTAAAATACAAGAGAGTAATAAAAACATTAATCACACCACATGGATGATTCTAAAGCTATTTCCACATAACTTTTAAATCTAAAAACTTTCTTCCCTATCGTAATAATCACTTGGCTTTTGACATGAACCAAGTTTCATGAAGTCAAATCATATGAAAGTACAGGATTCCTCCTTGGGAAAAAAAAAGGCCTAATTAAAAAAAAAATCAATACCGTATGACCAAAATTAGGTAGCATAATAAGCATAATCAGATTTTATTTTATATGAGTGGAGGCCTTTTGAATATACATACGGTAAAAAGAAAGTCTCTTCCAAATACAAGTGTGACATCTCAAAATCTACTTGTGGGATATAACTTGTCAAACAAGTAGTTCCTAGCCCATGTGGAGGCCCACGAAGGCCTCCTTGAAAAGTTCTGTTTGGGGCACCAAAACAACTTGCATGGGTTAGTATTACATGTATAAAGATAAAAACCTAAAGAAAGAAAATCTGGCAGTTGATGAAAATCACTACTATTTAAAGACCAAAAATTACTGTAAACCTGAATAACATGAAGAGGCAGACACACGAACATCTAAATATATAACAAGTTCTTAATCAACGACACAGCCTCCCTGATAAGGTATCATATACTAGTCAAACAAGAAGTCAATTAATTGACAACAGCATTAAAAATAAGATTAAAGATGAAGTCTGACTCTTTTTCATATAACAGCCTTGCATGTAAATACATACAATTCATTACAGAAAAGGCTGTGCCTCGGTGTTGCTGGCAGTAGTCAACCTTTCCCTAAAACATAGAGTTCCTCATTCTTGTTACATCGGTTTTTAAAACCACTAAGTGAAAACAGAAATGTGGTTGCTATAACTACTATCCTCAAATTATTTTTAAAAGTCTTTTTAGGAGATTAAGAGATAAAGTCTGAACTGTTATCTAAACATCTGAAAAAGTGAAAATCAGAAATGTGTGCATTCATATACAAGTAATATTGCATCATATTCACACACCTATACTGCTTTAATTTGGGTTTTTAATGAAACTAGTACAAATTACATTTATTCTTAAAAAATAAAATTTACCCTACTAGTTCAGTAGAATACAGTAAACATAAACTCTCATATCTTACCAATACACTTCCCGAAGGTGGAGAATGTAGGGACTTATATTCCTGTGGCAATTTAGAAATGAATGCTGGAGACTCATCTTCTACCTCCTCCAAAACAACAATACACACTCGACTCATTCGCTCTTTTAAAAAACTGAATTCTAAGCTATGTGATAAAAGTCACAGTTGGAAGAGCACAAGTAGTTTTTCCTCCTCTTCTGTACAACACTTAGAATCATTCTCTGAACAGCGCAGCTGGTTTTTTAAAGTTAATAAATACTATCGGAAAAAGTGAAGTTTAAAATTATAACTACATACTTGTAACTTACTAAGAAAACAATTCTGTTATTTTCTGTTGGGTTACTGTAAAACTCAAAAGAAATTTGACATCAACGTGTCAATAACTAAAACTGAGTCCAGGACAAGCTCATTTAAAAATATTTTTCCCCTACCAAAACAGTCATATCCCTCTGTTTCACAGAAATTTACTTGCATAAAAAGATCACTGTCTGGGTGACATCAACACACGCTGCAGAATAAGATGAGAAACAACTGCTGTGACAGAGAAGATCGCAGCTGTACCCACTCTTGCCTGCAAGGTCATATAGTTACCAGTAGCTGGCTTGCTTATAATTGAAAATAAAAAATAAAATCTCATTGTTCTGTTTCCACTTCTAATTTGTCTTCATTTCTTCAGCTTCACTGGTTTAATGCTGATACTATCCAGAAAAAAAATACATCTAGAGCTCAATACAAATTCTCAAAATGTTGCTCAGAGGTTGACAATTCTTTCTGTGTTTGAGAAAGAAAAAAAAAACAAACAACACTGCATTAATAGCAAAGCTGCAGTACATTTACATGCGATGAGTCAGACCACAAGAGACAATAGGACTCTTGGTACTAGAATATGGCTTGATTAATCCAGATTTTCCATATAAGAAACACAGTTAGCTTTATTCCCATCGACAGCATAGGCAAGGCAGAGCGTTCATTCTTCCTCCATCAGGCAGTGGTCTGTAGCTGCTCCAGCAAAAGGACACAGGCACCAGGCAGAAATGGTGTTAGCGGAGAATCCGAATGGAACAGGCAGGCTGCGAAGGAATTCGAAGGCATCTGAGCTCAAATTACTGCTTCAGGCTTTTTCATTTTTAAAAAAGAGAAGGGGAAAAAAACCCAGTAGTTTATCATTCCAGTGTTTTCTTTGATCTCCACATGAATACAGCTTCCATTAAAGAGTCTTCATTCAGAGGAAGAAACAGCAGACTGTGCATCTTCTTTGAGCCAACTACTTTATTCAATCATCTGCCTCTGTGCCAGTATAGTTTCCTTCCACTGTGAAAACCGCTACAGTTACCCTTTTCAGTCGATTTCAGATGCTTTCCTTTTCCTCAGATGATCTTGCAAAATGTCACTGACACCTCCAAATGAGTAGGTCCTTAAAAAATAGAGAACCTCAGGATCCGCGCCACAGTAGCATTTCAACTGAGCAACAGTCTGAAGAGCAAAGACTGCAGAACCGCAGAATGAAATGCCTAGTAATGCTCACATGTTACACTTACCAAAGAGCTGAGCTACTGCTCAGGATGCAACTTCCTCTAGCAGGAGAAAAAAAATAGCGCGTTTGGACAGCCTTCACAATGAGAAGGTTCATGCCAGTTCTGTGACTAATCCAGATCAAACTAAAAAACTCTGTAACTGAAAAATGAGTGCGCTTTTAACATTTTCCACGAAAAGCCACAAGGAAATCTGGTGTACTGCCTCTGCTGACTAACACTGGTTTCAGCAAGTAAACAATTCCAAACAGCTTAACTGCTTTCATATGTTACAAAATAGCAAATGTTTAACCCTATAGAGTCAGCTGCAGTGATAATGTCTGCAGTGAATCCATAAAAGAGAACTAGAGATAAAGAAGCATTTTATGAGAATATAAATACCATGAACCTAACGTTTTCTTTTTCTTATTTTACCAAGACCATTTTTAATCTACTAGATGTTATTTTCAAGAATGCACAAAGTTTAAACAAAATAAATTTAAGATTTACTAACAATTTCTAAGTTGTTGAATTTAATCAACCAAGTCATATTTTGAAAGGGAAAAAATAAAATTTTCATATTTTAGAAATTATAATTGTAAAATTCTATAGATCACTTGAATTTCACAAAAGAAATAATTCTATCTTCCCATCTGGATGTGGAATAAAGCCTTAAATCTGTTAAATAGCTATGTGAAACTACTGTTTCAGGTCCTTGGTAGTGAAAAGGCACAGGGTAACCAAAGCAAAGAATCTTCTCCCTTCCTATAAAATTAATTATCCCAAGCTACAAATAACTGTCAAAACAACCAATTTGGGCTTCCCTGGTGGCGAAGTGGTTGAGAGTCCACCTGCCAATGCAGGGGACATGGGTTCGTGCCCCGGTCCAGGAGGGCCCGTGCCGCGGAGCGGCTGGGCCCGTGAGCCATGGCCGCTGAGCCTGCGCGTCCGGAGCCTGCGCTCCGCAGCAGGAGAGGCCACAACAGTGAGAGGCCCACATACCGCAAAACAAACAAACAAAAAAACAAACAAACAAAAAAACAATTTATTGTTGGCTTTCTCTGTTTCCTCCCTGCTTCTCTGCTTACTCAAGGATGGGGATATTTCCCCACAGGAAAACTACAAAGAAAATACCATGACCTCCTCAACCTTTGTTCCTTCTTCTATCAACCAGCATTCTTATTAATAAACATAATATTCTTGAACATTTGTGATGTGCTAGGTGCTATACATTCTCATTTAATAGTCACAGTGACCTTGCTACACTGCCATAGTATAGAAGAAAAAAACAGACTTAGAAATTAAATATTATATCCAAAGTTAGGCAAATTAATAAAGTTGTACCTAATTACAAACACATGCTCTTTCTAATCTACTCTGCTTCCACTGATTGTACGCACACACTCTCCTGAGAGCTTTGCAACCTATAATTGCAAAATAGACTATAAAAGTGATTTTAAAAGACAAACAATGGGGGGCTTCCCTGGTGGCGCAGTGGTTGAGAGTCTGCCTGCCGATGCAGGGGACACGGGTTTGTGCCCCGGTCCGGGAGGATCCCACATGCCGCGGAGTGGCTGGGTCTGTGAGCCATGGCCGCTGGGCCTGCGCGTCCGGAGCCTGTGCTCCGCAACGGGAGAGGCCACAACAGTGAGAGGCCCGCGTACAGCAAAAAACAAAAAACAAAAAACAAACAAACAAAAAAGACAAACAATGTATAATGATTGCAAAAAGCTTAGGTAACAAAGGAACATACTATTTACTGCGATAATATTCCCAAACAAGTTATTTTTAAATAGGTACTTCAGGGCTAGTGTTACCTCACACGTTTAAGCCAGTTGACTTAACAAAAAAAAAAAAAGACCAGCATGATATAGATAAATAAGAGTGCCAGAATTTAACAACAAAAGCCATTAAGTATCAGTTTATGAAAAAACCTGTAAGCCTAACATAACTGTACCAAGATACTATGCTAAAAATTCGGTTATTTTAAAATATATAAATGGTTTTAAGCCAAGTTAAGGACATGCAAATATTTTGACATACAAAAATGACGTTAACTGTCACCACAGGGCTAAATAAAAACTATCACCTTGATGTCCGAAGTATCTGAAAACAAAACCACTATAGTAACAATATCCTATATTCTACTGTCTCTGTCAGGGTTCTGCCCCGCCCTCCCCCCAAACAAAATCTCTTTTTATATGGACAATTTTAACTTGTTCTAAAGTATCCAGATAAGTTCACCTACTTAGACTTAGGCAGGTACATCCTGTTTTCCTGTTCTAGGTCAACTTCCATACTTAGGTTTTTCCCAACCAGAAAGCAAGCTCTTTGAAGGCAGGGGCTGTGTTATACACATATTTTTTCCTTCCAATTTTTTCCATCTGTAAATAATTTCATTGAAATAAATTATATTATGTCACAAGAACTCTGGAATAGAGTAGCAAAATTACAAAAGACAATGCGGGGAGGATTCATATGCTTTAACCTGTAAACATGGGAGGCTTTAAAGTGCAACAGAATGAGTTTCGTGCCTCTAGTGGGAGAGCAACTTAAATGTATCCAACATAAGTTGACAGCATATAAAACAATGATGCTGAATGACAGCTAACACTACGGGCTCAGGAGTCAGCCTACCTGGAGTTCAAATTCTGATTCCATTATTTATTAGCTGTGTCCTTGGGCAAACTACTTAAATTCCCTGAGTCTAAATTTCTTAGACTTCCAAGAATAATAATCTCCAGAGATTTTTACCTAGGAGACATACTGTAACAGCACAGTGTTGGAGAAGATAGACTTTGTGGCCAAACTAATCTAATCGGGCTTCCCTAACAAATCTAACTGTGTGACCCTGAGCAAGTTATTTAACCTTCCCGTGAATCATTTCAACATCTATTAAAGAACTGAACAGAATCAACTTTATAGTGTTATTAATAGTGAAGTTTAATAATATTATTACAAATTATTATTATTACAAATATTTAGGAGAGTTGAAAGATATCCTCTGTGAAATCACAGAGTATAAAAAAGGGCTACTGACAACCTCCCCCTACTGGTGAGGTGATTCAGACTGGTGTCTGGAGATCCCATTCAGTTACTAAGTCCCCCCACCCTTTTCAGGCCTCTAGAGAGACTTTAGAGGCTTGTCTTTACACTCCAGTGTTTATGAAGTGTTACTGGGGGAGGGTGCAGTAAACTTAGGCAAGAAGTAAGACTATAGAGTTTTGCATTCCTCCACATTCATTGTATTTTACAGTCTAGGGAAAGAGAAGGGTAAAAAGGACTGGCCCATAATATATTAAATTATTAAAAATACTGAAATATTATATATAAGTTAACAGCACCATATAACACTGTTTTATATCTCCTCCTGAATAAGACAGGCCCCCTAGTTTCAAGGAACTCACATCTTAAAGGAAAAGGACACAGGTAAATAAGTATTTAAGAGGCTTCCCTGGTGCGCAGTGGTTGAGAGTCCGCCTGCCGATGCAGGGGACGCGGGTTCGTGCCCCGGTCCGGGAAGATCCCACACGCCGCGGAGCGGCTGGGCCCGTGAGCCATGGCCGCTGAACCTGCGCGTCCGGAGCCTGTGCTCCGCAACGGGAGAGGCCACCACAGTGAGAGGCCCGCGTACCGCAAAAAAAAAAAAAAAAAAAAAGTATTTTAAGAAATTAGTAATGGAGAAAGTGGAGAAAGTACTCGTGATGAAAAATTATTGACAATAATTTTGCAAATTTAAATTCACACAACTTTTTTGTTGTTGTTACTTCTTTTTTCAGCTGAACAATGGCAAGGGGATGTGGTTTTTTCTTGAGGCATTTACTTTTTAGGCCAAATTAGATTAATTTTTTAATAGGCCAACAATTTCAACCCTGACAACTTGATAATCCTTCCATTCTTTATGCTAAAATGTACCCTATCAAAAGCTTACTCCTACTCTTCACACAGTCTTTTAATGGAAAAGCTGGTTTAAAACCTTCATTTTACTGATAAAAAACATCCTGAAAGATTACTTTTAGGTTCCCAATTTTGTTACAACAGAATTTCTTTTTTTGACACACATGATTTTTCCTTTCTGCATAGAGAGTCAACCCAAAGCTCGTCTTATCTCTTACAAATCTGTGAACTCCAGATTGATTACTATAGAATAAAATATCTTATTTAGGGTATGCTAAGTGGTTACTCTGTGCCAAACTAGTCTCTGAGTATTAAAAAATAAAAAGCTTGTGGGATAACTGAGTTCAAATCATGTTTCACAAACATATCTCATAGTTCAAGGATCCTGAACAATCCTGAGTTACATGCCTCATCAGTCCATATACTTTAGAAAAAGTCTTATGAACAGATTTTAAAGCAAAAGGGGGTGCAAGGAAAGGGGGGGATCAAGAAACAGCTGCTCTCTAGGCTACTGGTCAGATTTCCTTGTGATTAGTACAGCCACTGCAAAAATGTCACTATATGTTTTTTAAATGATGAATTCAAAATCCTTATAAGAGATCAGATTTAATTCTCTATGTGTAATGTATTTATCAACTAGATCATTTTTTTAATGTTTACCGATCATACTTCCAAAATGACCATCAATGTTACCTTAAGATCTCAATTGGTTTCACCCTACCAGCATAATGATAAATTGTTAACCCATTCATTATTATATTACTATATACTACATAGTGTTAACACATTAACATATTATTAATGTGATGTGTTCTTTGCAAAGACCTATATTCTGCATCCATTCTTGCCATTTTCCATTCAACTAGAACATTCAAGTTTTTAGGTAAGTAGAGTCCCACAGGACAAAGACAATATTTCCCAGCCCCCCTTGCAGCAAGGAGCCACAGGACAAAGTTCTAACCAGCATTTTAAGTAGAGGTGTTATGTGGCTTCCAGAAAACTTCCTAAAAGGACAAATGGCATATCCATTCTGCTTCCTGGAACATGGATGACTGACTGGTCACCATCTTAAACCAAATAAGGACCAGAGTCTAGGCTAGAGGGGATCTGGGTCCCTGAGGACTTTGTGGAACAGAACTGCCATGAAAGTCCTGGACTGCCTACTTCCTGACTTTTATGTTAGAGAGAAATAAGTTCTGCCTCATTTAAGTTACTGTGATTTTCAGTCTCTTTTCACATGGAGCTGAACCTAACTCTAAGTGAGAATGTTGCTCTTCCTTTAATCATCAATCAATGGGCATATACCCTTCCAGCCCTGTTCTCCTACTATTCATACTCTAGTACAATGTAGCCACTTACATTTTCAATAAATGAAATGAATTATAAATGCTAGCCACAATAAATTTAATAGAAACAATAACTGACCAGAAAACTGCTTGAAGAACAATCCACTATTACCCTGGGTAAGCAAAGGAAAATTAACAGAGGGAAAAGGAAACAAATATTTATCACACATATTCTCGCTGAATCCTCAATCACTACTGGTGGGTACTACTCTACAATTTATACACGGGAAACGGAGGCTCGGTAACACCCAGTCAGTCAATGACTCATCCATTCATCTGTATTTATTCATCATCTACTATGTGCCAGGCTTTCTGCTAGGTCGAGGAAACAAAATTATGAACAAACAGTCAATCCTTGTTCTAATGAAGCTCACACACAAATAAATATTACATAACTGCAAACTGTGAGAAACTGTAGAAGGAAAAGAAATTTGGGAGGGTAAAGAACTTAAAGGAAGGTCCACGTGGCTGGAGCAAGCAATCATGAGGGACAATGGCAGATGCAGCTAGAGGAACAGCAAACTCAGATGACACAGGGCTTTGTCAACCAAGTTATAAAGTTTTATTTTTATTTTTTATTTATTTATTTTTTTTTTTTACTGGTACGCGGGCCTCTCACTGTTGTGGCCTCTCCCGTTGCGGAGCACAGGCTCTGGACGCACAGGCTCAGCGGCCATGGCTCACGGGCCCAGCCGCTCCGCGGCATGTGGGATCCTCCCGAACCGGGGCACAAACCCGTGTCCCCTGCATCGGCAGGCGGACTCTCAACCACTGCGCCACCAGGGAAGCCCTAAAGTTTGTATTTTTGATTAAGTGATGGAAAAGTCATTAAAACTTTTAAAACAAGGTAGTCATCATGAATTGCTTTAAAAAGATTATGTGGCTTCAGTGTAGAGAATGGAATGAAGTAGAAGAATGGAAGCCAAAGGACTAGTTAGGGGACCACTGCAGTAAACCAAAAGAATGAGTAATCTGAGCTAGGATGCTGGGCATGTAAATGGAGAGACAGATCTACTTTAGAAACAGGATTTATAGGACATGCTAACAAACTGGATGCAGGAGTGAGGGAGAAGGTGGTAATCACAACAACTACCAGGTTTCTGAGTTAGGAAACTAGTGCTTACTGGAGTTCAAGCAATTTGAGCCTCCTTCAGTTTACAAATTTATAAAATGCGGAATATGATTTGTTGTATCTTATCTAAGGTCCCTTCAAGCTCAAAGTTGGTTTCAAACCTTAATCCAAAGTCTGTATCTTAGCATATACCCTCATGATTTGAAAATGAAGTGTTAACAATCCCAAAGCTGCCTAATTCTAGGTAAGCATAAAAAAGTTCCTAAAGAATAATAAGATTTGGTTCAATCCTTCTCCAGTACATTGAAATAATCTAAAACCTTTTGCAAGAATACCTTATTCTTAAAGTGTGCACCAAAATTACAATAGCAACTGATTCAACAAATACTTAATATTACTATTTCCACTCCACTATGCACACCACACCAAGAGATCACAAAATGTCATATACCACCTTCACCTTCAAAGACCTTATGCAACCTAGTGATTTTCTGGATATGACACCAAAAACACAGGCAACAAAAGCAAAGAAAAACAAGTAGGACTACATCAAACTAAGAAGCTTCTGTACAGCAAAGCAAACCATCAGCAAACTGAAAAGACAACCTACGGAATGGGAGAAAATATCTGCAATCCATATATCTGATAAGGGGTTAATATCCAAGATATATAAGGACTCATACAACTCAACAGCAAAAACAAACATAAACAAACAAAAACACCCACAAAAAAACCCAAAAACCAAATAACCTGATTTTTTAAATGGGCAAAAACCTAAGTAGGTATTTTTCTAAAGAAGACATATGAATGACCAATAGGTACATGACAACAACAAAAGATACTCAACATCACTAATGTTTACGGTAATGCAAAGGAAAATCAAAATGAGATTTCACTTCATACCATTTAGGACAGCTAGCATCAAAAAGATGGGACAACAAGTGTTGGTGAGTACATGGAGAAAAGGAAACCCTTGTACGCTGTTGGTGGGAATGGAGATTGGTACAGCTACTATGAAAACCAGTATGGAGGTTCCTCAAAAAATTAAATATAAAACTACCACAAGATCCCGCAATCTCACTTCTAGGTATGTATCCAAAGGAAATTAAGCCAGTATCTCAAAGAGATGCCTGTATTCCTGTGTTCATTGCATCATTATTCACAAAGCCAAGATATGGAAACAACCTAAGTGTCTATTGACAGATGAATGGATAAAGAAAATGTGGTGTGTATATATATATATGTATGTATATATATATATATGTGTGTGTGTATATATATATATACACATACACACACATACATACAATGGAATATTATTCAGTTACAAAAATGAAGGAAACTGTGCCGTTTCCAACAACATGGATGAATCTGAAGGATATTACTGTAAGTGAAATAAGGCAGACACAGAAAAATATTTTATGATTCCATTTATATGTGAAATCTTTAAAAGTTGAATTCATAGAAGCAGAGGGTAGAATGGAGGTTGCCAGGGGCTTGAGGGTGGGGGAAAAGGGGAGATGTTAGTCAAAGGGTACAAACTTTCAGTTTTAAGATGAATAAATTCTGGGGATCTAACATATAGCATGGAGACTATAGTTAACAACACTGTATGTATATTTTGAATTTGCCAGAGTAGATCTTGTGTTCCTATCACAAAAGAAAAACATGATGACTATGTGAAGTGATGGATTTGCTAATTAACGTGTTTAGTTTGATTGTAGTAACCATTTCATAAGATATGTATATCAAATTATCATGCTGTACACCTTAAATATACACAATCTTTACTTGTCAATTATACCTAAATAAAGTTGGGGGGAAAAAAGGCCTTCTGTGGCTTAAATGAGGTACTACATCATACACACAAAAAACTAACAAGTACAAGGTAAGAATACAAAAGACAATAAAAGGCAATATATATAGAAGACCTAAATAAGAGATATAGACTATACCTGCCACTAATCAGTCACTGGTAAGAGTGCAGCATATGAATTTATTAATTGTAACTGGTATGTAAAGATACTGTCTAATTGTCCACTCCATAAAAAAAATGATGTCCTTTATAAAGCTATCTATAAACTTCACTGTTGCTAATTTTTCCACCTTTAATTTACTGGAAGGGTGCTTTCTCAAAGAAACAAATGGCCTACTAGCTAGAACATTTAACATCAAAATTTATTCTCGATCACATTTGTGAGAAAAATGTTGAAACGCTAAAACTATTTAACAGTAAAACTATTTATAATGCAAGAATAAGTTTAGCTACCCAAAGTGCAAATAAGTGCCATCTAATAGAAAAAGAAATATAAAGTGAGCCACATAGGTAACTTAAATTTTCTAGTAAACACATTTTAAAATGGTGAAACCGGTAAAATTAATTATAATAATACTTTGTGTTATCAAATATATCCAAAATATTGTATCAGCTTGTAATCAACGTAGTTATCTGATATTTTACTTTTAAAATTAAGTCTTCAAATTTTGTTGTGTATTTTATAGTTACAGCATATCTCAATGCAAACATTAAATTTTCATTGGAAATAACTGATTTCTATTAAGGTTTCATAAAATTTACAATACACGTGCTCAAGTTGTTCCAAACGTACTTAAGAAGTTTTCCAATAGCTAAGACAATTAGACAAAATTAAGAATTAAGTTCCTCAGTTACAGTAGCCAGCCACATTCAGCTAGTGACTATCATGTTGTACAACACTGGCTTAAATTTATAAGGACTGACTTAAATATGCTATCTACATTACTGTCTAAAGGAAAAGAACATAGTTTAGATTTTTATGGTGGTTCAGAGTCACTAATATGAATATACGTTGTTAGACTGTTCTACAGTAAAATAACCACATTAGGAGATAATGGCCTTAGTTGATGTTTCCTAAATATTTCTGTCTTAACTTGAATGGCTCACTAGGTTCTTTCTTTTTTCTTTGTCTCTTCTCTCAAAACATATAAACACCTCCCTAATTTTATCACAGTATTAACCCTGGCTTGAAGGCAGTAACATATTTTCTTGTGAACAAAGTACATGAACTTTATAGGTGCCATTTTCTTCATTATGCAGAGGCCTTTTCACATACATTAGGGTTCCACACAGAGTTCATAAGTTTAAGTTAACAAAAACTGGCTGTCAGCATATTACTTTCTTTCTTTAGGTACCTTTATTTTACTATCAAAGGAAATGGAACTGATCAAATATTTTTTATAGTTGTTTTCAGTTCTAACATTTTATGAGTTTGTGTCCCTTTTCTGATAACAGTAGGCTGATCCATGAAAGGGAAGTACCAAAAGTGGTGGTAGCAACCACTGATTATATTTATTTCAATAAGTTTGAGAGAAAAAAAAATAAATTAGGCAATATTTAACCCAAAAACGGTTAAGGGAAAAAGGTAAAGATCAAGATAAACATGGTGAAGGTTAAAGA
Source organism: Mesoplodon densirostris (assembly GCF_025265405.1). Taxonomy (NCBI): domain Eukaryota; kingdom Metazoa; phylum Chordata; class Mammalia; order Artiodactyla; family Ziphiidae; genus Mesoplodon; species Mesoplodon densirostris. Next base: position 122,682,758 of record NC_082665.1, read on the forward strand.
ACTTGATTTTCAAAAAAGAAAGACATAGGGAAAGTGATCAGCAAGCTGGTGAACAAGAAGCCATGGACAAGCTAATTCACCAAAAATACATGGACTTGTTCCCTTTGTGAAATCCAGAAACCAGCGGAGGGGCTTCCACACCCCAGAACTGTGCAAAACCAACCACACTGAAGCCTGTAGTAAAATCTGAGACACCCTTTCGCTATAATTCCTACCCCTGGTGCAGTGCCATACAATCGGCAATAAACCCCCAGCAACAAACTTCTCCCTGGGGAGGGGAGTAAAGGACTAAACTGTACGTTTAACATCCAACCTTGGGGTTGCTGCGGGAGGAAATGGCATCTTGTCTTGACTGTCTCAGAGTGCTGATGGGTTCTGACATACTCTAGATACCTTGTGGCAGCTAAGAACAAACAAGGCAGTTTGGAAGCATTCACCAGAGCCCCTCCCCCCAGCTCAGTGCAGTGTAAGCAGATGCAAAAAACCCAGGTCCCAGTTTTCCCTTGGGGAGGGTAAGAGCTGGACCATGTGGCTAATGTTCCAACTTTTCTGGGGGCTGACCAAGGACATGGATTCTGTCTCTTAGAGCACTGATGGGACCTGACATACTCCAGCTGCTTGGAGGCCACTGAGAACAAAGACAGTAGTTTGGATTAGCATGCAAGGACTCACCATTACCTCCTACCACCCTCCACACCAGCTCAGCACAGAATAAGTGAGGGAAAACCCACAGATCCCAGATTCTCCCTGGAGAGGGAAATAATTGGACTGTGTGCCCAATGTTCCAACTTTTCCAGGTACCATCAGAGGGACTGGCTTCTGTCTCAACTGTCTCAGAGTGCTGACAAGATCCTGAACACTGTAGTTGCCTGGGGGTTGCTAAGAATAAAGATGGCAGTTTTGGACTAGTATAAAGGTTTGAGACAGCCCCAGAATCTCTGGCCAGGCTGAGTGGTTGGGATCTTCCCCTGTATGAAACCAGTCCATGAAGACTGGGTGAGGTGTCTGTTTTTTCTATAAGTATAGATACCAACACAAGGAGTCAAAGAAAATGAAGAAATTGGGAAACATGATCCAAACAAAAGAACAAGATAAAGCTCCAGTAAGTGACCCAAATGAAAGGGAGGTATATGAATTACCTCACAAGGAATCCAAAATAATGGTAATAAAAATGCTCATTGAGATCAAGAGAACAATATGTGGACAAAGTAAAAATTTCAACAAATAGAAAAATTTAAAAAGAACCCAATGGAAATCTTGAAAGTGAAGAATACAATAAGTGAACTGAAAAATTCAAAAGAGGGATTCAACATCAGAGTAGGTCACACAGAAGAAAGAATCAGTGAACTCAAAAACAGATTATTTGAAATTATCCAGTGGAACAAAAAGAAAAAAGAATGAAAAGCATGAAGAAAGCTTACGGAACTGATGGGACACCATAAAAAGACCAATATACACACTATGGGAGTCCCAGGAAAAGACAGAGAGAAGGGCCAGAAAACTTACTCAAAGAAATAATAGCCAAAAACTCCCCAAATCTAGGTTAGGAAATAAGACATCCAGATCCAGGAAGACCAACAGGGTCCCCAAAAAATGAGCTCAAAGAAATCCACACCAAGACACATTAAAATCAAACTGTCAACAGTTAGAGCAGCAAGAGAAAAGTGACTTGTCATATACAAGGGAATCCCCGTAAGACTGCATGGGATAGGCTCAGCAGAAACTTTGCAGGCCCGAAGGGAGTGGGATGGTATATTCAAAGTGGTGAAAGACAAAAACTGCCAACCAAGAATAATACAGGTGGCAAAACTGTCCTTCAAAAATGAAGGAGAGATAAGGACTTTCCCAGATAAACAAAAGCTGAAGGAATTCATCAGCACTAGACCTGCTTCACAAGAAATGCTACAGGCTTTTCTTCAAGTTGGAATGAATGGATGCTAAAAAGCAACATGAACACAGATGAAAGTATAAAATGTGCTGGTAAAGGTAAATATATAAACAAATACAGAATACTGTCATACTGTAATGGCAGTACATAAGTAAGTTTTAATTCTAGTATAGAAAACAAAATTATTAAGAACTAACTATAAAATGTTAATGATTCACAATGTATAAATTGTGACATCAATAACAGTGTAGGTGCAAAGAAGTGTATAGTTTTTGCACGAGATTAAAGTTATCGGCTTAAAATAGACTGTTATAAACCTAACCCAGGGGTCCCCAACCCCTGGGCTGCAGCCCGGTATCGGTCCGCGGCCCGGTATTGGTCTATGGCCTGTTAGGAACCAGGCAGCACAGCAGGAGGTGAGTGGTGGGCGAGCAAATGAAGCTCATCTGCCACTCCCCATGGCTCGCATTACCAAGTGAACCATCCCACCTGCCCCGGGTCCATGGAAAAACTGTCTTCCGCGAATCCAGTCTCTGGTGCCAAAATGGTTGGTGACCACTGACCTAACAGACATATACAGAACATTCCACCCAACAGCAGCATTATATACTTTCTTCTCAAACAAACACAGAACATTCTCCAGAACAGATGACATTTTAGTCCACAAAGTATATTTTAACATATTTAAGAAGAAACTAATAATCCACAGCAGAAGGGAATGCTGGAAAATGGGGGGGGGGATTTTTTTACTTTATTTGTTTGCATTTGTTTGTTTATTTATGGCTGCATTGGGTCTTCATTGCTGAGTATGGGCTTTCTCTAGTTGTGGCGAGCGGGGCCTACTCTTCACTGCAGTGTGTGGGCTTCTCATTGTAGTGGCTTCTCTCGTTGCGGAGCACAGGCTCTAGGTGCGCGGGCTTCAGTAGTTGTGGTGCGCAGGCTCTAGAGCAAAGGCTCAGTAGTTGCAGCACACGGGTTTAGTTGCTCTGCAGCATGTGGGATCTTCCCGGACCAGGGGTTGAACCCCTGTCCCCTGCACTAGCAGATGGATTCTTAACCACTGCACCACCAGAGAAGTCATGAAAATGTGGAAGTTAAACACATTCCTGAACAACCAGTGGGTCAAAGAAGGTATCAAAAGGGAAATCAGAAAGTATCTTGAGACAAAAATGAAAACAAAACATACCAGAACTCATGAGATGTAGCAAAAGCATGAAGAGAGAAGTTTCTAGCAATGAACCTACATTAAAAAGGAAAGATCTCAAAACAACCCAAATTTGCATCTAAAGAACTAGAAAAAGAACAGAGAAAAGCCAAAGGTAGCAAAAGGAAGGAAGTAATGTAGGATTAGAGCAGAAATAAAATAGAGAACATAAAAACAATAGAAATAAAATCAACAAAACTAAGACTCGGTTTTTTGAAAAGATAAAACTGACATATCTTCAGCAAGACTAAGAAAAAAAGAGAACTCAAATAAGTAAAATCAGAAATGGAAGAGGAAATATTACAACTGATGTCACAGGAGAAAAAAAGAATATAAGACTACTATAAACAATTATATGCCAACAAATTGGGCAACTCAGAATAAATGGATGAATACTTAGAAACACACTACCAACCAAGACTGAATCATGAATAGGAAATCTGAGCAGACCTATAACTAGTGAAGAGACTGAATCAGTAATCAAAACCTCCCAACAAAAAAACCCAGGACCAGAGGGCTCTACTGGTGAATTCTACCAAACATTTAAAGAATTAATGCCAGTCCTTCTCAAACTCCTCCCAAAAAAATCACAGGAAGAATAATTTCCAAACTCACTTTATGAGCAAGAATTACTCTGATACCAAAGCCAGATAAAGACACTACAAGAAAATTACATGTCAATATTCCTGATGAACACAGATGCAAAAGTCCTCAACAAAATAGTAGCAAACCAAATTCAACAGCACATTAATAGAATCATGCACCATAACCAAGTGGGACTTAACTCTGGCATGCAATCATGGTTCATCACACAAAATTCAATTAATGTGATGCACAACATTAACTCAATGAAGGATTTTTTAAAAATCATAATCATGTTGATAGATACAGAAAAAACATTTGACAAAATTCAACACCCTTTCATGATAAAAACTTGCAACCAACTAGGAATAGAAGGAAATTACCTTAACATAATACAGGCCATATATGAAAAGCCCATAAACTCAATGGTGAAAAGATTCAATGCTTTTCCTCTAAGATCAGGAATATGGCAAGAATGCTCACTCTTACTACTTCTATTTAACACAGTACTGGAATTCCTAGCCAGATCAGTTAGGCAAGAAAAAGAAATAAATAGCATCCAAATCAGAAAGGAAGAAGTAAAACTATTCCTGTTTGCAGATCTTATGTTGCATGATCTTATGCAGAAAACCCTTAAGACTCCACAAAAAAAACTGTTAGAATTAATGAATTCAGTAAAAGTGCAGGATACAAACTGAACAAAAGTCAGTGGCATTTCTGTACATGAAGAATTTACCATCTGAAAAGGAAACTTCATAAACAATAAAATACTTAGAAATAAACTAAGGAGGTAAAAGACTTGTAAACTGAAAATCACAAAACAGAGATAAAAGAAATTAAAAATGACATAATAGGGGACTTCCCTGGTGGCGCAGTGGTTAAGAATCCGCCTGCCAACCCAGGGGACATGGATTCAAGCCCTGGTCCGGGAAGATCCCACATGCTGCAGAGCAACAAAGCCCATGCACCACAACTACTGAGCCCACATGCCTAGAGCCCGTGCTCCGCAACAAGAGAAGCCACTGCAATGAGAAGCCCACACACCACAACACAGAGTAGCCCCCACTCGTCACAACTAGAGAAAGCCTGTGCAGCAATGAAGATCCAACGCAGCCAAATAAATAATCTTTAAAAAAAAAAAAGACATAATAAATGAAAATATATCCTATGTTCATGGTTTGGAAGATAATATTGTAAAAAAAGAGGAAAAAAAGATAGGGAATAACTGAAAAAGAATAGTGATGAAGGGACTTTCCTGGTGGCACAGTGGTTAAGAATCCACCTGCCAATGTAGGGGACAGGGGTTCAATTCCTGGTCCGGGAAGATCCCACATGCCACAGAGCAACTAAGGTGTGTGCCACAACTACTGAGCCTGCACTCTAGAGCCCATGAGGTATAACTACTGAGCCCATGTGCCACAACTACGGAGCCCACGTGCCTAGAGCCTGTGCTCTGCAACAAGAGAAGCCACCTCAATGAGAAGCCCATGCACTACAACAAAGAGTAGCCACCGCTCACCGAAGCTAGAGAAAGCCTGCACGCAGCAACAAAGACCCAACACAGCCACACACACACAAAAAAAACTTATTAAAAAAAAAGGAATAGTAGTGAAAGAAGATCGTACAGATGCAGAAAAAGAAGGGAAGATCTAGAATGGAAGTAGAAAAATTATCTGAGTCATGGAGAGGGCATCTTTATCTTCTCAAACAGGAGGAAAGGATCAATGTAGGTAAGTTAATAAGTGGCAGAGAAAAGATAATGTTGAAAAGGAGTAGCAGTAAGTGTTTAGCAGTTGAAATGGGTCATGGGTTCTAAGCTGGATAACAAAAATACAGAAATAAAGGTAGTTTCAGTACACGAGACACGCTGTGGGGTGTGTTCACTGCAGTACATAGTTAGAACTAAGGGTAGAGGATCACTGATGCTGAACTGTGAAGTAGAATGTTCAAAATGTCATCTACAAAGAAATGAAATCCCCTAGATGATGGGAAAACAGCTACAGCCCAGAGGTGCTGGGGAGTGAGATTTGACAGACAACAGCAATGTTCTAAAAATAGAAGAATTACCTACCAGATGGCATGCGCCTCAAAATAAGGAAGGTTTTTATAGGTAGGTAGACTAGTAACATTTTCCCAAGATAAACTGGCTGTGAGAAAAGGAACAGCTACACTTAAGAAGACCTCTGGAGAAGGACGTACTTATGAAAACACTGAGTTTCAGCGAAGAGAGGACATGGAATGGGTTTTCTGGGAAGAGTGTAGATTCAAGAGTTATACATGAGAACATAAGGTCTAAATCAATATTTAGATGACTATTTTCAGACTTCAGTCTTGAGAAAAATAACTGCTTCCTTTGAAAAGTATGCAAGAAAAAAATTTCAACAAGCTAAATATAACAATACAGGTAGTTTTCTAGAACATACCCAATATGCCAAAACTAAGGAAGAAAGGAGAAGAAGTATATAGTACTGTATTTAAGCAGTATTTTTTTTTTTTTTTCTTTTTGCGGTATGCGGGCCTCTCACTGTTGTGGCCTCTCCCGTTGCGGAGCACAGGCTCCGGACGCGCAGGCCCAGCGGCCATGGCTCACGGGCCCAGCCGCTCCGCGGCATATGGGATCCTCCCAGACCGGGGCACGAACCCGTATCCCCTGCATCGGCAGGCGGACTCTTAACCACTGCGCCACCAGGGAGGCCCTAAGCAGTATTTTTAAAGTTAGATTATTTTCTTCATAATTTTGATTACCTCAGCAAGTAGTTTAAAGTTAAGCAAAAGTTTCATCATTCAGACTGGACTGAAGGCCAGACTGAATTAAAGTTTTTTACGTCGTGTTATTTGGGAAAATATCCTATTTGATCTCTTATGAGTATAGTTTTTGTCTGGAATTTATGTTGACTAGCAGCATGTCTGGCATATGACTTATGTTTACCAGACCCACGATAAACACATTTTCTGAAATTCATATTGTTTGCATAATTAATAATCTTTCAGCAACTGTTCTGAAAACAACTTAGGCCCAATATTTCAAAGTTTTAGAGTATAAAATTTTTATTTTAAATAGGCTGAATTTCTGCCTTTCTTTAAAAAAGACTGAAGAAAGGGTAGCTACAATTCATTCTGGTTTCTACAATGTAGTGACACTGGGGTAAAAGTAGCATTAAGTTACTGTACTTTACAAGCTGAAGGGAGAAAATTTTCAATTTAAAAATAAGTTGCTATGGTTACCCAATGTTTACCTTTATGAGCAATAACTATGTGAGCCATCGAGGGATTTCCCACAAGTGCAGTAGGATCAGCAGCTGAAGTGCACACTAGTTGTTTCACACACAAATTGGGGCTGCATACGCCACTTCCATTTCAAAGTAGCTATCGTTGGGAAATACTAAGAAAGATGATTCACATCTTTCTAAACCACAGAAGAGTGGGTGGAGACAAAAACACTAAAAGTAACTATTTTAAAATCCAAGTGATGACTCAGATAGTTTTCAACATTTTTCATATTCTTTAGTTTCCTTTATTAAAGAGTGCTATCTAAAATTTTACAAAGCAGCTTCTATTGTTGAAAGAAGGAAAGGGTGTTTCTAACGTGTTTCACTCATGGAATATTTTGCATAAATAGATGTTCATGCTTTTGATAAATCTGTAAAACGTCATGCTTATAACTTAATATTACCTCAGTACTTCAGAATAAAACAATGCCGATTCCTTTAGATGTAGTCAATTTTTAACCTCCTGAGTGGGAAGAAGAGGGTCCCTGTCAGAATTGATAATAAGCTCATTCTTGAAAAACTGGTAGTTAAACCTGCTATCAGTTACTGTATTATAGAACTTTTTTTGTATATTTTGTTCACAATTAGAACACTCAGTAATACAAGAATACTTATGAAACTTTGACCCCAATATAGTTCTAATGTAATCTTAAAATTATGAGACCCATTATATCTTAATGGGCCTTCCACAAAGTATCTAATTTCCTGCACAACAGATTTATCAAACATGCTTGTTCTTTAGTATCAGGGCTATCCTTAACTAAAATAAAATATCATGTTACACCAAACTAGTTTAAACAATAGAGTCTTATTATCATAAACAAAAAGAAGTGAAATAAGGGGGCTCCAAGGTGACTGATCTGGTTACTCAATGCTATCACGTAAGACACCTGGGCTCCTTCCAGCTTTTCTGTCAGACTCAGCATGGACCTCAGGATAATTACCTTCACAGTCACAAAATAATACCTGCCATACTTCAAGGCATCATATCAGACACAAACTGCTGTCCAGCAGAAGGGGGAGTTTTCTTCTGTGTCTCCTTTTTTAGGTACAAAGAAGACTCCCCCAGAAGCTGTTGGGTTGGCTAAAAAGTTCATTCGGGTTTTCCCATAAGATGTTATAGAAAAACACGAACGAACTTTTTGGTGAACCCAATAGCTAAACTGACTTTCCCTGATATGTGACCAGACTTTGCTCACTACCACTACTAAGCAGAGCAGGATCACCATGATTAGCTTACACTATCAGGGACTTCTCCAAGTCATGTGAGATAGAGGTGGGCAACCAAACAAAACTGGGGGCTTGCAAGGAAGGAAGTGGGTAATGGCCAGTGAGTAGGCAACTAACAGTATACTATTTACTATATAGAAAAAATAAATCTTGGCATTTTATTTCAATAGTTTAGTTTTCCCCCCATTATGAGACACTCTGAGAACTTTGGAGATTTATTTTTAAAAGGGAAAAAAAATCAGTCACCAATAATTTATCTTAAGACAGATGAAAGGGCTTCCCTGGTGGTGCAGTGGTTGAGAGTCCGCCTGCCGATGCAGGGGACACGGGTTCGTGCCCCGGTCCGGGAGGATCCCACATGCCGCGGAGCGGCTGGGCCCGTGAGCCATGGCCGCTGAGCCTGTGCGTCCGGAGCCTGTGCTCCGCAACAGGAGAGGCCACAACAGTGACAGGCCCGTGTACCGAAAAAAAAAAAAAAAAAAAAAAAAGACAGATGAAAGGCGATCATTTTATGAATACTATTGACAAAAGAGAATAGTATACTTTAAAATATATAATTGTAAAATTACACTTTAATTCTGATCAATTAAAATGAAAGTTTTATGTCAAAAATGTTTCCTGTTAATCTCACTTTTCTCTTCTAGGAAAAGTAAGGCTAACACTACTAGACATAGGTCAAACTGCACCTAGAGTAATGAGACCAGAACACATTCAAAGAAGGCAGCCAGGAATAATCATGGATCAGTGAAGCTGAGGGGTTTGGAGACAGGGAGAATATGCCAGCTTTAAAATATCTGAAGTGCTGTCATTGCGAAGAGATACCAAACTGCATAGGTCTGGAAATAAGAACTAGGATCAATGAATAGTAACAAGAAGGAAGATAAAATCTGGTTCAATATAAGACAGTACTTTTTTACCTAGCATTTTATCTGAAGATGAAACAGGTTGGCTGCTCATATGGGGCAGGGACGAATATCCCAGGTCACCTGAATACCTAGATTCTAGGCGCTTAATGTGTACTTAACTTGTAACAACATGCCTGCAAAATACACTCCATTTCACAGATAAATTCTGAGCTAGACAAGTTAAAAGTGGAAATCACACAGCTAAGAAGTGGAGAAAACTGGATTCTTACCCTGGCCCATCTGTCTCCAAAGCCTGGCTCTTCCCACACATCACACACCTAAAAAGTTAAATCAGTTGTTAAGGAAGCAAATGGGATTTCTGAGTTGGTGAGAACTGTCATCTGACTCCAAGTCCCTTTCAAAACTAAGATGCCAGAAATGAAAAGTAATACTCCCTTCCACTTGTACCAGCACTTCACAACTGTTCTCACAGCAGTGATGTAATAAGGTAAGTAAGCTAGGGAAGCATTCATTCTGTTGGCATTCTACCTCAGAGAATAAGGGACAACAAAGATGGATTCCTTCAACTTTCTTCTGGTTTACCCCCAAATATCTATTTTCCATTTTTTCCCTCTGATCTTTCATTCATTCAGTACTCATTTACTAAACAATTCTTACATGCCAGATACCAAACCTCAATGACTCTGCAGTCTGATGGGAAGAACCTGTAAGCACAGAGGGCAAAAAAAGTACATTTAAAAAAAAATTTCCATCTCCTTAACAGATCTTACTCTAACAATTTTAACTCCTTTCTTATATCACTTTGATTTATTCCTCACTGCTGTCCCTGTTCCTTTTTCTTAGCCTACAGAAAACTTTGCCCCCCTATACTACTCCATTTTTTACTTGTTTCTCCCTACTGCAGCCAGACTCCATTCTCAACCACCACTCAACTGATATTGCTCTAAGCTCACCATTGATAACCAACTGCAAAATCTTCATTTTTCTCAACTAGTCTACAATACTGGACACCACTGATCTTTATTAAACTCTCTTCTTGCTACTTCCATAAAGTTTTCATCTGTTTTTCAAACCTTTTTTGTAGTCCCTTTCATTTGGCTTTTCTTCCACCCCCTATACCTAAATATTGGCTTTCCTTTCAGTCCACTTTTCTTCCTCCTGGTCTACAATCTCTTCCTGGACAATCTCATCTATTTCTATAATATGAGTCATCATTTATGTGATATTTCCAAGACGTTATTTCCACTCCTAACCCCCAGACACAACTTCCAAATGCTCAATGGGCCCTTTTACCTACATGTTCTGTATTATCTCAGACTCGGCATATCAAAATTCAACATACCATCTCTAGTCCAGTTCCCCACATGGTTCTTTTGCTGAAATTCCCAGGTTGGTTAACAGCATTGACACTGTCATATACGCAGTAGCCCAGAACACAAAAAGAATTATCTAGAAGACTTCCCTTACTTTATCTCCCAATTCTAGTTAGTTGCCAAGTTCTAAGCATTCTACCTAAAATCTTCCTAAACTCTCTTCACCCACAGGGACCTAGTTCAGACCACTTCAGTCCTCATCTGAATTGTCAAAACCACCTCCTAACTGGTCTCTCAACTCTTGTCTCTCCTTTTTCCAGTTCTAACCATCCTTGTAGCAGACATGGGTTCTTTCACAAGAATCCCTTGCTTTAGGGAGTGCATCTGGTCCAAAGATATACAAGAGACCGAGGACTGGCCAGAGCACCCCTTACTCCTAGTCACATGTTTAGGTCAGGGATGAACATAGAATCAAATCCAGGCAGGATTTTCCTCAAGGTTTTAGTTTCCTGCTGAGGATATCAGGGAAAAATACTCTCTTTTTCTTTTGGGACTGTAAGGAAATGTAAGCTGAACTGCCTGGCTAATCAGTTTTCTTTTGCATTTAAGCCACTTTGAGTTGGGATTTCTGCCATTTGTAACCAAGAGTCCTGATTAACAATTTTCTATACCACAAGTCACTTCTCTAAATCACAGATAAAATGTTATTTGCCTGCTTTTATTTAGTCAACTAAATTTTACTAAAACATAACACTGAAGGCACCCACCACTACCCTGTCTTTAAGTTTCACAAATGCAAATATACTTGTTACAATTGTAATATACCATATCATTTCACGCAGCTGTGCCACTGTCTACACTGTTCCCTCTGCCTAGAATGCTCCCTTTCTACCTGCTTATCCACAAAATATATAGTAGGGTTGCATAAAATAAGGCTGGAAAATTAGGCAGGGGCCAAACCATGAAGGACCTTAAATGCCACACTGACATACACACATTATAACTGCAGAATGGTGGGGAGACCACCAAAAAATTGTAAGTCAAAAAGTGACGTAATCAGATTTGTATCTTAGAGGCCTCAATGCGGACGTAGTATAAAGGATGACCTAAAAATGACGTGATACTAAAGACAGAGAAAACAATAGTAGGCTACTGAAATAGTCTAAGCCAGAGGCTACAAAGGATGGTAAGAGGAATAAATGGGACATTTCTGGGGAAATAAATTTTGCCAATTGCTGTCAAATAACACTGATAAATCTATGAAAGTTTTTAAACTATCGTTTCGACTTGCAAGAAAGTAGACATAAGGAAGTAATGTGAAGCCTATAAAATTTACATATCAAGATTTTACTGAAGGAGCATCGATAAGAAAACATTAACAACCTAAGTGTTAAAAAATAATTTAAAATTTAGAATATATCATACAGTGAAACTGAATGATATTTAGAAACCGATTTTTTTAAAGCATGAGACAATACCCATAAATGTTAACTGGAACACACCACTGCACACAATATGATTCTAAGTTATGTTAAATAATGAAGATCAGAAGGATTTTTTTTAAAAAAAGCAACAACAGTATCGAGAGATTAGTTAGATGAGTAGTAGGATTATGGATAATTTGTTCTTTCCTTCATATGTTCACACATTTGGTTTTCTCTGAGTAACACTATTCCTTAGTCATGATTTGCTAAACTCAACCACTATTTAACGGTAAAGAAAAATAAGTCCTAGAGGGGTTAAATGACAAAAATTCACATTAATAAGTGCTGGAACCAAAACCTGAACACTGCCTGGGTGGAAGGCTTGCTGTTAAGAAGCAGACCCATGAAGGCAGAGCCATCACCCGCAGCTCTGGAGAACCTGCAACAGCTGGGCACTGAGCACAGACCAAGGCTGTTGAGGCTTGAAGCTGGCCTCTAAATCCGCACCTCAAAGGCATCAAAAGGCTAGTGAAGAGGAGACTATAAAAAGGCGTAATTTAAATGCTTTTTTTTTTTTTTTTTTTGCGGTACGCGGGCCTCTCACTGTTGTGGCCTCTCCCACTGCGGAGCACAGGCTCCGGATGCGCAGGCTCAGAGGCCATGGCTCACGGGCCCAGCCGCTCCGCAGCATGTGGGATCTTCCCGGACCGGGGCATGAACCCGTGTCCCCTGCATCGGCAGGCGGACTCTCAACCACTGCGCCACAACGGAAGCTCTAAATGCTTATTTTTATAACTTTATTTTTATATAAAAAAATCTTTCAAGGAACAGAAAAGGAAATAGCAATGACAGACTAGACAGAAGAAAGAAGGCCTCAGAGAAAGGTGTTTGGAGGCACTGATGTTCTACTGTCTGTACCTACTTTGCTTTTTAAAATACATGAATGCTTTTAACGTGAGACTATTATTTCCTTGAAGTGAGATTTCCACAACCTTGTTTCAATCCCAAAGAAACTCTACAGACCCAAGCATTCAATTTAGTCAAGCAGGATAACGATCAAAAAGTCCTTGGATAACTAACAAAACAGAATTTGAATATAATATTTGTGAAATAAAAGGCTTCAATGAAGAAGTTTGGGTGGCTAATGGATAGGAGAAAAAGACAAAACGATCAAGGACAATTTTTAAAGCCTGAGCTATCTGAATTTTTTCTAACATTACAAATTAAGAAACTGTGTTTTATTTAGATGTCACTTAAATTAAAGTACCACCTAAAAAATCAAAACATCTAAGATGGTTCTAAGGTAGTAGACTGAAGATTATATTTAAAAATCTAGTCAGGTATAGCTCTTAACCATTTCATACACAAGGACTTACTATCTTTTTCTAAAAATTAAACTGAGTATTAGATCACAAATGAGTAAATCTATGTTTCACTAGTTTTAATTTACCTACCTATAAGAGCAATTATATAGCTATCTTAATTTCACTGGTTCTTTACGAAGAATTTAAAAATGATTCCCTATGTAAATTTTGAAAATTTGCAGAAACCAATGCAAAAGCACCATCCAGTGGTAAAAGATGAAAATTACAACTTATAAATTTGTGACTCTACATGGTCTCCAGTACACATTGCCAGGAAAGAAAAAATAAATGGGCTAAATGATGTTGATGGTGTCTGCTATTTGTTACTATTTTCCCAATCAAATCTTATCTTACTATCTTAAGTTTGACATTTTTCCCTTTTCTGACTTTCCCACCCATTACCCAAATGCTTGACTAAATTCAAGACTCACCCAGAGCCTTTATTGAGCCAGAGGTTAGAAAACAGTTTCTAAAGAACAGAAATAAGGTGTGTGAGGGATGAATTTCCAATGGAATTCTACTCAGCAAGGGCCATTCCAGGTAACAACAAATGAGAGGCATCCTATGTTTCATTTTTATTTAAATGATAAGTTGGTAGATAATCCTGAAAACCCAGGTAAAGATTTACAATTGGTTAATGCATTCAGAATTCCTAAAGAGAATCTGAATATTTGACATCATCAAAATTATTCCAAGTTGAAGAATACAACCTAATAATGCTTTCCCAATAATCACCTCCCCATCTACCAGAATATAGATGGATAAAAATTTTCAGCTTCCAATAATACCTCTCTGATCACCCTCTTCTAAAAAAAAAAATTAAAAATTTAACTAAGAATAAATTACTAACAAAAAAGCAAAAAGCTAATAAGGATGATTTTTTTGTTTTGAAACAACGTTGCATTAAGTCTACTTAATATCAAGTGGTATTACCATTTGATAATCACCATAAACTATTTATCACCAAGTAAGGCAGGCTGCCACTTGGTAATGGTAAAGAAGCCAATGACTGGGCTATAGTTTCTTCCTTTCTACACAATCTTTCAATATGTATGAATTTCAAATAAGAAGCCTAACAAACCATACCAATGATATCAAACTAGCTTATATTGTCTTCACTAGTGCCTTCAGTTTGACACCTGCAGATTTTTAAACTACTTTCACTAACAACACAGGCATCACTCTCATAGTGAGGCTCCCTGGGGATGACAGGCTGACATGTCTACAGTGAATGGCTGACATGTCTACAGTGTGCATCACAAACATGGAACACACAGGAAAATGAGCTAAGAGCAGGGAGACACCAATCAGACAAGAGAAGGAAGAACATGTCCAGTACTACGTCAGTGTTTCAGCATAAAATAAAACTAACTGCAGTGCCATCATCAGCTATTTAATATTCTCTTCTCCAAGCTCCAACAGAGAGAGAGCTTATTAGATTCTTAAGCCCCCTCCACTGAAAATCTATTTGAATTATTAAATAAGTTGCTATACTAAGTTTCGCACGAATACAGGGCCCACCACACTTATAAACAGAATGTCTACAACACAGGATTTGCATTGACACTAAGTATTTATTCACATATCTTATATATAAAAGCAAAGTTTAAGTTACCAGGAGGCGTAAAGAGCAACAAACTAACAAATTACAAGAGCTGCCTCTATTACTTCAGAGAGACTATGGGAAAACCACCTAGGCATAATAGGAATTCCCACACTATCTCCTCTGGTGGAAGCAGTAGTGGTACTGTTTCAATTCCAGCATCAGGCCTGTAGCAGAAAACAAATATCAAAAGCAAGAATATGCTGACCCTAGAAATGAAGGGCTACAATATAAAAAAAAAACTAGTACTTTGAATTACTAGATCATATTCAAAAATCTTCCTAATTCAGAACTTAGTTTTACCCTTCTATCAAGAAAGAAATTTTTTTTTTTTTTTTTTTTGCGGTACGCGGGCCTCTCACTGTTGTGGCCTCTCCCGTTGCGGAGCACAGGCTCCGGACATGCGCAAGCTCAGCGGCCATGGCTCACGGGCCCAGCCGCTCCGCGGCATGTGGGATCCTCCTGGACTGGGGCACGAACCCGTGTCCCCTGCATTGGCAGGCAGACTCTCAGCCACTGTGCCACCAGGGAAGCCCAGAAAATTATTTTTAAAAAGAGAAAGAAAGTTATTAATCTGTGGAATGAGACAGAGTTTTTAAAAGGTTTTCTTTATATATGAACCATTTCTTGCTGGATTCTCTGAAGAGACTCAAAAAGTGGGGTTAGATTCTCAGAACTGCTAGCAACAAGACATTCTCATTAATTAAAAAAACAAAAAACAATCCAAATATATTTACTTTAACATTTATCAAATAATTTCATGGGGATATCTTAATCTAAGAAACTGTCTATAAAGTATAAAATATTCAATCTACATAATTTCTGAATATTAAAAACATGTTCATTTTAGAAATACATAAACTTAAGAAATAATATCTCCCAAAGATAAACACTGAAAATTATTTTCTATATGTGTACTAAAAATTTGTGATAATATACTGTTTAGTAACTTGCTTCTCTCCATTTTCTTCCACTTGACAATGTGGACCTTACTCGTGTTCTTGAATATTCCTCTAAAACACCTTCAATGACTATGTAACATAACATTCAAAAGTACTATCATCTGTATTATATTTAACCAATTTCCTAAGACTGAACATTGGAGTTACTCCTATTTTTATTTATATATAATAATTTTTTGAGGCTCATATCACAACAGTTATTTTTAGTGAAATGGCTTGTCTTCAAATAAATAAAATTAGGCCTAAAATATTCTGGAGCCTTAATTCTCAGGTGCACTGACTTAGAAAAATCAAACGTCAGAATTAAGTTCTCTGTATAAAAGTATTCTGTCAACGATATTTATTATTAGTCTGAATCATCAGTTTTATCATTGCTGTCATAGTGATTATTGCTATGTTCTAATATGCCTTTCCAGTATGTTAGAAGAAGACAGAAACCATCCTATCCACCTGGCAGAAGAAGGTTAACTACAGTTCTAAACATATTAAAAATTGTTATTTCTCCTCTTGTCAAAACTCTTTATGAAAAAATTAACCCTGTCAAAAAAATATTCAAGGGGCATTACTTTTACTGTCTTCTACCGTATTAATGCAACAGACATAGCAGTAATATTAACTTGCCATTTGGTGGCAGCAAACACAAAAGGAAGTAATTTCCTGAGTACACCTATCGTATTATTACCAATTCAAAGGTAGTCTTCCCTGAATCTCGAATTTTTAAACAAGAGTTTCAAATGAAAGATAGTGTTTTACAGGTTTTAATAGTTATGTTTTAATCCTGTTAACAGTCAAGTTCAAAACAGTATTACAAGAGAATTTGTGATTAATATTAATAGCCTTCTGTTACTATAGCATTTACCAATACAATTTAATAGCCTC
Organism: Mesoplodon densirostris; assembly: GCF_025265405.1. Taxonomy (NCBI): domain Eukaryota; kingdom Metazoa; phylum Chordata; class Mammalia; order Artiodactyla; family Ziphiidae; genus Mesoplodon; species Mesoplodon densirostris. The sequence goes on from NC_082665.1 coordinate 122,699,342, forward strand.
AAAAACTACAGAAATCTGGGCCTCCCTGGTGGCGCAGTGGTTAAGAGTCCGCCTGCCGATGAAGGGGATACGGGTTCGTGCCCCGGTCTGGGAGGATCCCATATGTCGCGGAGCGGCTGGGCCCGTGAGCCATGGCCGCTGGGCCTGCGCGTCCGGAGCCTGTGCTCCGCAACGGGAGAGGCCACAACAGTAAGAGGCCCGCATACCGCAAAAAGAAAAAAAAAAAAAAAAAAAAAAAAAACTACAGAAATCTTTTGACGCTTATCAAGCAACAAGTAACTGCAATAACTTTCATCTGTACTAATATTTATATATCTCACGTAAAAATTACGTTTTTTTACTCTAACCAAATCCAGCTAGCCTAGCCTCGTAAGCCACAAATACTTATTCAATAATCATTTGTTAATAACTTCATACGTGCTAAGTACAAGGAATACAGCAGTGAACAAAAGAAACTGTTTCTGGCTTCATGAAGCTTACACATCCTTTTCCCAGACTTGTAAAATGGTGTAGTAAAAGGCCAGCTTGACAGTCTAAATAGTATACAAATATACATAAAATACAAAAATATTGTTTCGCTCTACATACAATTTACAATTAAAAAACTACACAAAAAAATTAGAGTAAGGAAATGCAACAGAGTTTTACTTTTGTATTACGATTCCCTTAATGGCTTCCTCTTCTTTTGAAATATCAAGTTATTTTGAAAGGGAAAATGTTTGGTGCCCTTAATTTACTACTCTTGTTTACTCAACCCACAAGATGCTAAGTGATTGAAATATTAAGCTGTATCAAACTGAAAAAATGTACACAGAGTATCTTTTCACACAAAATAATCACACAGCAAAGTCTGTCAAACTTTGCAGTAACTTATTTGGAGAAATCACTGTCAAAATGTCTTGTAATCCAAGACACTGAAAAGCATGAGTCTAGGATCACGAGTGGATTCACAATGAGGCTATATGATGCACATAAGAACAGATGAACCATTGAGTTACACACCCCGTCCTCACAGCACAGCAGCTCCTCCAGGGCGAGGCCGTATGCCACTCACATCAGTATACCCCTATATGACTCTGCACACAACAGTCATGAACCATTTGCTATGCATGGATATTTATTTCTCATACTGACGACTGGATCTTGTTAGCAGAAGAGAAATTTCATTTTCTTTTTTCTGTTTTTGTCCCAAGTAGATACAAGATTCTACACGTTAAAAATTAACATCGGCAATTTCACATGGGCCAACCTAATACCAATTATTCACGACATAAGTTCCTTGAGGGTAGGCACCATTTCCTATCCCCCTCAAAATGTCTGTCTTCTAGTGAGGGAAAGAGATAAGTAAAAAGTAAACTGCAAAGCAGTACAATAAGTGCTTTGACAGAAGTTCAAACTTCTGTTTGTGTGTGTGTGTGAGAGAGATGGACGTACATATAATGCATTAGGAATCACAAGGTGTACAAGTCAGTGAATGATATCAGGAAAAGTGGAAGCCACCTGGAAAATAAAATTAGAAAATAAAATTAACTAGGACTCAAAAAGATTAAGTGATCACTATTTTGAGCTGTATGTGTTTAAAGAAATATAAAAGTACTGGGAAACTACCGACTGATTTCTCTCTGAGATGGGAAAGCAAGTCAGGGATGCCTGCCCTCACCACTCCTATTCAATTTATCATATTGGAACTCCTAGCCACTGCGATAGCACTATAAGAAGAAATAAAGGGCATACAATTTGGAAAGAAAGAAAACTACCTGTATTAGCAGACAACATGAGTGTCTATGTAGAAAATCTCATGAACATGTCTAAAAAAGTTTCCAGAACTAGTAAGTTTAGCAAAGTCATAGAATACAATTATATTTCTACATACTACCAATGAACTAAAAATAAAAAAATTTTTAAGCAGTACCATTTATAATAGCACCCCAAATTAGAAATACTAAGGTATAATTTAACAAAATATATGCAGAATCTGTATGCTAAAACTATAAAATATTGATAAAGGAAATCAAAGACCTAAATAAATGAAGATACCACATTCATGTACTTGGAAGACTCATTATTGTTAAGATGTCAATTTTTCCTCATTTAATATATAGACTCAGTGCAATCCCAATCGAAGTCCCGGTGGTATTTGTAGAAATGAATAAGCAGATTCAAAAATTTATATGGAAAGGCAATGGAACTACAAGATCCAAAACAAATTTTATGAAGAATGAAGTTGCAGGATTCACACTACTAGAAGGCTACAGTAATCAAGACAGTGTGACACTGGACAAAGGACAGACATATAGATCTGATGGGCTGGAATGGAAGTGTCTGGAAATATATCCATACATACGTCGTCAACTGACTTTTGACAAAGGTGCAAAAGGCAGCCCAACAGAGAAAAAATAATCTTTCCAACAAATAGTCTGGAACAATTTGATAATTCATTTGCCAAAACAACAACAGCAGCAAAACCTTAGACCTCTACCTGATACTACATACAATTAACTTACAATGCATCACAGGCCTAAATGTACAATCTGAAACTATAAAATTTCTTAAAGAAAATATAGGAGGAAATATTTGTGACGATGGTGAAGGCAAAGATTTCTTAGAGATGATATCAAAAGTACAACCCAAAATAAAAATACTGATTTCTTGGGCTTCCCTGGTGGTGCAGTGGTTGAGAGTCTGCCTGCTGATGCAGGGGACGTGGGTTCGTGCCCCGGTCCGGGAAGATCCCACATGCCGCGGAGTGGCTGGGCCCGTGAGCCATGGCCGCTGAGCCTGCGCGTCCGGAGCCTGTGCTCCACAACAGGAGAGGCCACAACAGTGAAAAGCCCGTGTACCGCAAAAATAAATAAATAAATAAATACTGATTTCTTAAAATTCATCAAAACAAAGAATTTCTACTCTTTGAAAGACATCATTAAAAGAATGAAAACACAGGCCACAGACTGAAAGAAAGTGCTTGCAAATTAGATATATGACAAAGGAATTATATCCAAAATAAGTGAAGAACTCCTATAACTCAATAATAGGATAGTCCAATTTTTTAAATGGGCAAAAGATGTAAACAATTTGACACTTCACCAAAGAAGATATATAGACATGAAAAATATATAGACATTAATCATTAGAAAAACACAAAATAAAATACGAGATACTATTACACACCTACTAGAACGTCCTTTTTTAAAAAAAATTGACAGTACCAAATGCATTATGCTAAGTGAAAGGCTGTATACTGAATGAGGTGACTCAAGGCAGGCCTCTAGACTGTTCCAGATTAGAGTTGACCATGCTGAAAGAACCATCGTGTGATAAAAGGACTGGGGCTGTGAGCCATGTGATATTAGCCTGACCTCCTGAACTCCAGGGAGAGGAGGCGGCTAGAGATTGAGTTCAATCATGTGGCCAATGATTCAACCCATCATACCTATGAATTGAACCCCCCCCCCAAATAAATAATCTTTACACTGAAGTACCAACAAGCTAGGAGGGTGATCTGTCTGAGACAGGCTGGGACCTGGGACCTGGGATCCTCTGTCGCAGTGCTTACACCTGGACAAACGTCTCTTCAAGCAACAGAGTACAAAGAAACTATGAGGGACTAAAAATAACTACATGCATGTGCAGTTGGGGCAAATTACAAACAACAAAATACAACAAGACCAAAAGCCCAACTGCCACTTCTAAGGTGTTAGGAAAAAAAGCAGGGTAACATGCATGATCCCTGCACTCACCACCACCAAGGGGGTGGGCAGACCACCTAAGCCACGCCTCCGTCCCTATCCACCGAGCTGCCCCTACCGTAAACCCCATTTAAGGGACCAGCTCACACACACCCCGACTCCCAACCCCCGCCCGCCTCAGGGAGCAAACAAAGGCACCTCTTGCTTGTTCTTGCTCCCTCCTGCTACAGCTCGAGCCCCAGTAAAGCCTTGCCTGAATTTCTCATCTGGCCTCTTATCAATTTCTATTGATTTGAGTCCAAGGACGCAGATAACACATCCTGAAGACTCAGAAAACGAGTGTGGGACCCTCTCAGGTCTATGTGTCTCCCCCTTTTGCTAGTTCAGCTCTCTATCTTTTTGCTCTAATAAAACTGTAATCATAAGTATAGCATTTTCCTGAGTTCTGGAAGTCATTCTAGCAAATTATCAAGCCTGAGGGGGTAGTGGGAAGCCCCAAATTTATAGCCAGTAGGTAGGAAGCGAGGGTGGCGTGGGAACCCCAGAGCCGCAGTTGGTGTCTGAAGTGAGGGCAGACTTTCTGAGGACCAAACCCTTAACCTGTGATGTCTACAGAACTGCCCTGTAGTAGGTCGTTATTCATTGTAGCCTTGTTTGCATTAGCAAGAAAAACAACCTATATATCAATAGGGAACTGGGTATATATAAATAAGAAAATACTAAGCAGCCATAAGTAATTAAAAAAAACTCTTTAAGTATTGATAGGGAATGATCCTGGAGGTAGAGAGAGGAAATAAGACGCACAACAGTGTGTGATATACTCTCCATTGTGTAAAAGGCAGTAGTAACCGATATTTGTTTATATAATGATAAAATCTCTAGGCATAAAAAAAAAATCCTATTGGTTGGCTACAGTAAGGGAAACCAAACAACCTGGGGGTGAGTGGATCGAAGTATAAGGAAATATTTTTACATTATATCCTTTCATTCCTTTTAAATGGTGAACTGTATGACTGCCTGTTAAAATTAAATTTTAAAAGCTACATAGATGAATCAGATGCATACCAATGGTAATAATTATTTAGAACAATGGTTCACTCAACACTGGAAATGTAATCTACTCCTTTGAAGAATAATTCAATTATTTAAATATCTAAAGGGCAAAATGATAAATCAACGTGATGTTATATGATGCAACCATAAAAAATCATAATTTGGAAGATTACATAGCAACTAGGTGAAGCGTGACACTAAAATGAGATGAAGCTGGGTTTCAACCCAAATTATATATAGGAGCCCCACAATTAATAATGTGTCCTTGACAAAACATTTTTTATGAAATAGAGGTGACTTACATGGTTGCTGTGAGGAGTCATATTAATATATAAAAAGCATCTAGTGCAATATATTTTGCTAAATGAAAAGGTTATAAAGCTGCATATACCCTCTGTTTAGAATTATGTATCACTCATTCATTCCAAGAGTTACTGAGCTGTTACTATGTGCTCTGGGCTGGTAACAAAGAGTACGGCATTGTTCTGAAGGAGCTATAGTTTAGTAGAAGAGACAAGCACACACACAATGTGCTTATGACAGAAGGATACACACTGATAATTAAGAACGCCCAGGCCTAAAAAGGGGCAGAAAGAAAATGCCTGTAAGTATTAATGAAATGAATTAATTAATGCTTATAAGTACTAAATTGATGAAAATGCTTATAAGTACTAAATTTTGCAATCATAGAGAAAGCAAAACTAATCCAATCTCAAGAAGTAGAAGAACTGAGTATGTGTGCGTGTGCATGTGTCAGGTATCACTTCTGCTAGGATGACTTAGTCTTGAAACAAGCTGCCCAAATAAAGGTAAAAAGGCATTTATAATAAGGAGGGCAGGGTGTAAAACAATAGAAAGCAACACACTACAGATAGAAATATAAATTAATATAGTCTCTGTATATTACAAATGTATGTCCTGCTGAAAAAGACCTCTGAAATATATCAATTGGGAGGAAAACGTACACAACAATCAAGTAAACCCCTTGTGCGTTGAAGTCTGCAACTACATTTCCCAGAATCCCTTTTCTCGAATGACTCAAGGATAGCGTTTCTCTGCCAATGAGGGTTACTGCAAGATTTACAGAAGAGAAGGGAACGCTATTATTGTCTGATGGCAACTGTGAGTAAACACATGGGCAGGCAACAGGCATGAGGTTTGAACTGGCTGCTGCATGAGAATCATCTGCTTTTTCCAGACACAATATTGTACAATGTCAATTTTCCAAATTAAATCCATCATTTCAATGGAATAACCATTAAATTCAAGTTTCCATGGCAATTTGAAATTTTTTTCAATGTGCATAAAAAATCAGAGTAAGGAAGAGTCAATTTTGAAGAAAAATGTGAACTTCTCAGCATATACAAAAATAAAATTCCAGGTGGGTCAAAAAACTAAGTGGGTAAAGAAACTGCAAATTTTTAGAAGAAACAGTATTTTTAGGAACTTGATGGTTTCTTACACAAGGAAGGAAAAAACATAAAAGATTGGTAAGTATGATTACACTATAATTTAAAGTTTCTGAACAAGACTCCATAAATAAAGTGAAAAGACTAGCAACATATTGAGATGTATATAACAAAACCACCACCAACAAAGAAATCATAGTATGCACACACACACACACACGACTGCATTGTAAGGAGGGAAAAAAAATGAACAACAGGCAACTCACGCAAAAAATTCCAGTTGGTCAAAACATATGAAAATATATTCAATCTCAGTATAATCTGAGAAATACAAATTAAAATGAGATACTACTTCATACCCATCAGACTGTAAAAATTGAAATCAAACTAAAACAATTACCAACAAGTTTAAGAGTAAAGAGGCAATATAAATTGGTACAACCACTTTGGAGAAAATTAAAATTACACAGTAAAGGTGAACGTGTATAACTGCTATGACCCAGAAAGCCTACTTGCACATGTCAACCTCACAGAAACTTGGGCATGTACACAAGGAGACACACCAGGATATCTACTGCACACTCTCTGTAACAGCTCAAAACTGGAAACTACCTAACTGCAGTATGTTAGGGGAATAAACTGCATTTATTTGTATGAGATACATAGCAATTACAACAAATGTACCACCATGAATAAATTTTTAAAACAGTGTTGCAAAAGACACATACAGTATACCATTTAAAAGTTTAGAAAACACAAAAATAATAGTTCATATTGTTTATGATATTGTTTATGATATTGTTTATGGATATATAAATACAGTGTAAGTGCAAAAAACAGAATGATGTAAGTCAATTTTCAAGGTGGTTACCTAGGGAAGGATGGAAACAGGGCTCTAGCTGTATATATAACTATTTTACTCTTTTAAGAGACAACGCAAATAGGGCAAAGTATTAACATCTGTTTATTCCTGGTACTAGGTATGTAGGTTTCTACTGAATTTTACTTTATCCTGTGTGTCTGAAAATCTCAATCTGATTTTAAAATATTTTTCAAGAAAGATCATTCTGCTTGGCTTCAGCAAAGAACATAAACTGAAATGGGCAAGCCTGTGGAAGGGCAGACTGGTGAGAGGCTCTGTCGATCCCAGCAAGAGGCAGAGCAGCATGAAGCCAGAGCAAGGAAGTAGGAGGAAAGAGACCTGTCCCTTACACACACGGATTAGGACTAGAGAGTTCCTCATACACTCATGCAATCCTTGGATGCCTGGGAGCCATTCTTTCAGGATCTCCCGTATTGTTGAAATATTTGTGCATATATGATAATTCAAAAAAAAGGCTCTCCAATGTCAGCTTGATTTGGGATTTGTCTTACAAAATTCAAGTGCAATTACATCAGCTTCTAGATACAGAACTTATGCTGCCTTTCTAAGGAACTACTTAATAAAAATCAAAGCTTGAGGAGCCTCTGTCCAGAAACTCTGCACTACTATTATTAAATCTGATTCACGGTATTATCATCACGTCTGTATTACTAACACAATGTAACAAAGACACATCCTTGTCAATCTGCACCAAAACTTGTCGCTTTCACTATTTGTGTATCACATGAAAGATGGCAGCTTATAAACAAAGTCTAAAACTCATCATATCTAATCATCATGTGAAAATAATTCTACAGACATAGGTCTCAAGAGTCATTAACATCAGATCCAAACAGAATTATAGGCAAAAACATTGCAAATTCCGGAAAGACACGTAAGAACACTTAGATAATGAGTCAGCCCCACTGAACAACGTCCTGATACACAGGTACAATTTGAACCTAAGAGCACGCTTTCATCAACACTAATATTTCAGATGATTCTATCTCATATAAGTGTGCATGCATGTGCATGCACACACATTCATGAGAATGACATGGTGGTCCAAATGGACCCAGCTCTGCTTAAGAAGAATGTAGGCCCAGAGGTCCAGCAGGTCACCATGGACCCAGCTCTGCTTAAGAAGAACGTAGGCCCAAAGGTCCAGCAGGTCACCATTCCTATCACAAAGCACTGCAGTAAGACAGTAGGATCCTTATGAAAAGTACTGCTATCAGACAACTACCAAAAATATGTTAAGCCCCGGAAGCCATCGTGTGTAGTTTTCCTTGCTTAAATATTGAGGTAATGCAACTTTTAGAACTGAACACTAGTTTCTTTCAAAGTTGTCTGCTTATCAGCATAAACCACCTAAGAGAGACAGAACAGGACAGTAAAGGAGATGTATTAGCTCCACCTTCTGCTCTACTTGTGCTTACACACAGCTGCTTTTCAGCTTGTAATGCGAAGGTCACATCACCCTTCAGAAACTCCACACATCTTTTTATTACACTTGCAAAAAGGAAAAATAATTTGTTTCTGTTAACTCGGAAGTCGACAAAAAATTCTCTAGTCTTTTGAGAATCATTTTTAGAGGCAAAGATAGAAGTATTATAACTTGGGCTGTCTGACTGATACAGCACTCTGTTCAGTGTTGCGATAGAGATATACTTTTTCTGGGCACTGGTATCACAATATAGTTCAATTAGTTATTAATATTGACCTACCATCATTTTTGTGTTTCTTCTCTTTTTAGTCCTTTATAGAATCATTTTTCCTCTTTTGTTCCTTCACTGAATCTTTGCCCTGACTTTGTCTTTTATTAGATGAAGTCAGATGCAACTAAGTCTGATCTCTGACTTATACATACATGACCTACTGCACAGTTAATCCACTCTCTAGTAGTTACATGAAATGGCCATGTTTTAGAGCTCGAACAGATCTAGGATTAGACCTGTGACTTTGAATAAAGTTAACTTCTGAGCCTGAATCTCCTTAACTTTAATAAGAACAATGCCACTTACCTCAAATTCATATGAAGTACCCAGTACACTTTAAGGACTCAATAAACGTAAATCTCTTGCCCATCTTTCTCCTCCTTTCCTCCACCCGTCCCCAGAGTAGCTGCTCTGTCTCTTGTGTTTAATGACAAAGACAGGAGAGGAAGTTAAAAAAAAATCTTTCTAGATAACATCAGGGTACCTCAGGTAGTAACCAAGAAGGGAAAGAAAAGGGGATGAAGAGGCCAGGGCTCCAAACACTACTCAACCAGAAGGGCTCTGACTCTGTCATAAGATACTGGTACACACCACAGGCCACATTTGGTAAAATGGATCCAGTGGCTTTTAAAAAATAAAATCCTTACTTGACCAGTTAACCAGAATAAACCTTGGGCAAGCTATTATCTCTGAATTAGCTTCCTCGTGTATAAAATGAGACTAACGTAAGATTTAGAAAAAAAAAAATTCATAAAGTTCCTAGCAGAGTTCTAGTACTTAACAGGTATAAAGATAAAAATGTTTTATTAGATCACTAATTCATTATATCTCACTTCTTTCACCAGTGAAGTTAGAAATAATCACATAAATGTTTACATACTCATATTAAGTGTTTATGAAAGTTCTTGCATTCTTCTGTCATTCAAAGTCATATAATTTCAGGGGAATCAACCTGATGCCTGATTATTTCCAGGAAGAAGTATTCTACACCACCTCTAAACTAGCAGCTTGTCTGGAGCCTGTGCTCCGCAACAAGAGAGGCCGTGATAGAGGCCCGCGCACCATGATGAAGAGTGGCCCCCGCTTGCCACAACTAGAGAAAGCCCTTGCACAGAAACGAAGACCCAACACAGCCATAAATAAATAAATAAATAAAGTGGAAGCCTGTCTAAACATTAAAAATAATAAAAAAGAAAATAAACTAGCAGCTTGCTTTCACTGAGCTTAAATCACTTCCTATAGTTTTCATCCACTAGTTTCTTAGTGTGACATATGATAAAAGTCCATTCCTGCTTCCCCTTGGCAGGCCTCCAAATATTTGAGGCAGCCATGATGCCTCCCACTCCCCTGCCCAGGTGAATTTTCCCAGCTGCACATCCTTATTTGCCTCAGTCATCCACATGACATGATTTCAAGTGTATCTCCCATCTGAACAAGCACCTATATCCAGAAATGTGGTAGGGTGGGCATATGGAGTAAGTCAGAATCGAGGCCTCCTTGTCATTTCCCCTGCACCAACCACTACACTTCTTTGTGCCACATGTGCTGATAAAGCTAGCAAGCTGCACCCCTCAGCCCCTTCCATCAACAGTATTCTATTGGGATTAGTTTGGGGAAGGAAGGACAGGCTCTTACAATTCTCCCTCTTCACTTTCCCTTTGTCTGATTCAGCTGATCACATCAGCCTACAAAGCTCAATCCTCTTAGCTCCTTAACCTGTCATCCAAAGTGCTCACTATCTCAGCAAGTCAACACTCATGTTCAGTGATACTTCTGGGTCCCTTCCTTCCAAATTATGGTAGGATTATACTTCCCTACCCCACAAACACCCGGGCTGGGTGTGGTCACCCCGCTTTGATCAGTTAAAAGTGAGCTGCAGTGATGTGTGACGGAAGCTTTGAAGCCTGATATGTCATTCATCATGTTCCCTCTCTGGTACCACAAGTACAAGCAACATTCCAGAAGGCAGAAACTCCAGACTGGGTTCCTGCATGAGAACAACACAAAGCAGGGAACCCTGCTGACCTGAGAACAGACATGTGATATAAGCAATAAATAAATCTCTTTTACTTTTTCAGCCACTGAGATTTAGAGGTTATCACTACAGCAAAATCTAGCCCATCCCAGCTAACACACCATCCCTCCTGTATCTGTGCCATCTGCAAATGTGATGAGTAATCTGTAAATCTCGTGCAATTCACTGAAGATAGGAGGTTTCATGCACAAAAAGAAAAGTGAGGCTGTTTTGGTTTGTTCTTAATGAATTCAGGCTAATTCTTAATGTTTAGTACTTCATCTCTCCTGGAAACAAGTAATTCTTTAAATAATCTACTCTAGAATCTCACCTGAGAGCCACATCAAGCTCTACAATCTTCCTTCTTCCCCTTTCTAAAAAATGGAGTAAACTTTCCCTGCCTCAAGTCTTCAGGTGCCTCTCTCCTTAACGCCACCAGGCCTGAAAACATAAAAAGTTACTTAGAGAATTCATTTTCAAGTTCATACAACCCAAAGATATAATTAATTTAAGTCAAGAACAAATAGTTCCTATCTTTAATCATCTCTCTGGATTCCATTTCCCTCATTCTGTTCTTTAACCCAAAGACTGACCTTTACTGACCATGGCCAGTCAGAGGAATCTTTTCTTTCAGATGTAATATTCATGTCTTCTCACACTGGGCTAGGCTCACTATCCTGTGCCATTCACTCACTACTTAAAATTTATTCAACATTTACCAAATATTTGCTATGTATCAGGCAACTGCTTGGTCTGGGACATGATATCTGCCTTCAAGGAATTTACAGTTAAAAATGTCAACTGAACACAAGAGAAGTGGATAGGAGCAACAACACAAGGAGTCTTGAATGCCTTACTTAAGTAGTAATAACATAGTGCCTAGGAACATAAACTTTGAAATTACACAGTCCTGGTCTCAATTTCCTCATCTATAAAACTGGGATAATTAACAGCAAAGAACCGTTCAAAGTATTAAATCAGACAACCCAATGGACTTAGCTATAATTAATGCTAATATTACCCTGAAGATAATGGTTAATAACTGAAAAAACTAACACACTGATATAACTGTTCATATTTCAGAAGTATTATGCTTTGGATCCAGTAGCAAGAACAGACTGAAGGATGAGTCTAAAGTCCATAAAGACAATTAAAAGGCTGTTGCAGTAATCAATGATTCAAGTAGACAGAAAGAATGAGAAAAAAAATTACCAAAGTGGTTTAGTCCTGACTCTGATAATAACTGTATAACCTTGTACAAGTTAACATCCTCTCCAGGCCTCAGTTCTCTCATCTTAAGATCTGACCTAAATGATTAAAGTTTATTTCCAGAGTACCACCTGTTTTTAACGACTTTACATTTTATGTATCTATAATGTCAGTTACAGGCATCTCTTATACAAATATCTATAACAACAAACACCAAAACTCCAAAGAATAATTAAATGCTAACAACTACCTTCAAAAGCAAGCAGAAAAAAACAAAAAGCATGCACAATGTCAAGGACTAGAAGAAAACTGCATCTGTGGTTAGCCTTTCTGAGATAGCAAAAAACAAAAACAAACAAAAACCTATTATAAATCTAGAAGCTGTGAGTTAAATTTTCTTTGCAATGCAGACTATCTTTATCACTTAAGTTCCCCAGTTTCCATGGAATAGCATGAAAAACTTTCAAGATATACTTTCCATAGTAAAGCCTCAGATAAACAGATTTCTAAATCATCTAATACCATTTCCTATTTTATCTCTCCATCTATTAAAACTAATAGTCAAGAAAAAGAAAACATATCCAAACTGGAAAGGAAGAAGTAAAATTACCTTTGTTCACAGATAACATAATCTTATACGTAGAAAACCCTAAAGAGTCCACAAACAAAAAGAATATTAGAACTAATAAATGAATTCAGCAAAGTTGCAGAACACAGAATCAACACACAAAAATCAGGGTTTTTTAATACACTAACAAACTGAAAAGGGAATTAAGAAGACAATTCCCTTTACAACAGCATTAAGAATGAAATACCTGGGAACAAACTTAACCAAGGAGGCAAAAGACTTGTATGCTGAAAACTAAAAAACACTGCTGAAAGAAATTAAAGAACAAAGAAATGGAAAGATATGGATTGGAAGACTTAATATTGTTAAAATGTCCACACTACACACAGTAATCTATAGATTCAATATAATCCCTATCAAAATCCCAACAATGTCTTTTTACAGATTAAAAATTCATCCTAAAATTCATATGGAATCTCAAGGAACTCTGAATAGCCAAAACAATCTTGAAAGAAAAAGAACTTGGAGGTTTCACATTTCCCTACTTTAAAACTTACTACAGGGACTTCCCTGGTGGTGCAATGGTTAAGAATCCACCTGCCAGTGGTTGAGAATCCGCCTGCCAATGCAGGGGACACGAGTTCGAGCCCTGGTCTGGGAAGATCCCACATGCCGCGGAGCAACTAGACCCGTGAGCCACAATTACTGAGCCTGCGTGTCTGGAGCCTGTGCTCCGCAACAAGGGAGGCCGCGACAGTGAGAGGCCCGCGCACCGCGATGAAGAGTGGCCCCCACTCGCCGCAACTAAAGAAAGCCCTTGCACAGAAAAGAAGACCCAACACAGCCCAAAATAAATAAATAAAATTAAAAAAAAAAAAAAAAGAATCCACCTGCCAACACAGGGGACATGGGTTCAAGCCCTGGTCCGGGAAGATCCCACATGCCGTGGAGCAACTAAACCCATGTGCCACAATTACTGAGCCTGAGCTCTAGAGCCTGTGCGCCACAATTACTGAGCCCACATGCCGCAACTACCAAAGCCTGCAGCCTAGAGCCTGTGCTCCACAACAAGAGAAGCCACCACAATGAGAAGCCCACGCACCACAATGAGAAGCCCACGCACCAAAATGAAGAGTAGCCCTTGCTCACCACAACTAGAGAAAGCCCGCATGCAACAAGGAAGACCCCATGCAGCGAAAAACAAATAAATTAAGAAAAAAACAGGGCTTCCCTGGTGGCGCAGTGGTTAAGAATCCACCTGCCAATGCAGGAGCCATGGGGTCAAGCCCTGGTCCAGGAAGATCCCACATGCTGCGGAGCAACTAAGCCCGTGGGCCACAACTACTGAGCCTGTGTGCCACAGCTACTGAAGCTCACGCAGCTAGAGCCCGTGCTCCACAACAAGAGAAGCCACCACAATGAGAAGGCTGTGTGCACCACAATGAAGAGTAGCCCCTGCTCGCTGCATCCAGAGAAAAGCCTGCGTGCAGCAACGAAGACACAACACAGCCAAAAATAAAATAAATAAAATTTTTAAAAAAAGAAAAAGAAAAAACCAAAACTTACTACAAAGCTACAGTAATCAAAACAGTGTGGAGCTGCCATAAAGACAAACATATAGACCAATGAAACAGAACAAAGCCCAGAAATAAACCCTCACATATATATGGTCCACAGATTTCAACAAGGGTCCCAAGACCATTCAATAGGAGAAAGGACAGTCTTTTCAACAAATGGTTTTGGAAAAACTGGGTATCCACGTGCAAAAAAATGAAGTTGGACCCTTACCTTACACCATATACAAAAATCAGCTCAAAATGGATGAAAGACCTAAACGCAAGAGCTAAAATTATAAAACTATTAGAAGAAAATGGGAAAAGCTTCATGACACTGAATTTACCGATGACTTCTTGGACATGACACCAAAAGCACAGGCAACAAAAGAAAAAGTAGATAAACTGAACTTAATAAAAACTAAAAGCTTTTGTACATGAAAGGACACTATAAACGCAGTGAAAAGGTAACCTACAGAATGGGAGAAAATATTTGGAAATCATGTGTCTGATGAAGGATTAATATCCAGAACAGATAAGACCTACAAACCAGTAACAAATGAAAACAACCCAATTAAAAAATGGACATTTCCCCAAAGATATACAAATGGCAATAAGCACATGAAAAGATGCTTAATATCATTAATCATTGAGAAAATACAAATCAAAACTGCAAATCAAAAATACAAATCAAAATAACACTTAACACATATCAGAATGGCTATTATAAAGAAAACAGAAAAACAGGCAGAAAATAACAAATGTTGGTGAGGCGCAGAGAAATTGAAACTCTTATGTGTTGTTGGTGAGAATGTAAAATGGTACAGCCATCAATGCACAATTACAATATGGCATTTCCTCAAAAAATTAAACACAGAATTACCATATGATCCAGCAATTCCACGTCTGGGGATATATCCAAACGAACTGAAAGTAGGGTCTCAAACAGGTATGTACATACCCATGTTCACAGCACCATTACTCACGAGAGCCTAATGGACACTTAGAAAGCAATCCAACTGTCTGTGGATGGATTAATGAATTTTTAAAATGTGGCATATACATACAATGGAATATTATTCAGCCTTAAAAAAGATATTTTGCCACATGCTACAACATGGATGAAACTTGAAGATATTATGCTAAGTAAAATACGTCAGTCACAAAAGGACAAATATTGTATGATCCACTTACAGGAAGCAGAATGATATCTGGTGTTTGTAAGAGGTTGGGGGATAAATGGTATAGGGAATTAATGTTTAATACATACAGAGTTTCAATGTGTGTAGATAAAAAAAGTTCTGGAGATGGGTGGTGGTGACAGTTGCACAACAATGTGAATGTATTTAGTGTCACTGCATCACACACCTTAAAATGATTAAAATGACAAATTTCATGTATGTTAATTTTACCATAATGAAAAATAAATAGAAAAATAATTTTTTGCTTTTATATAAATGAATAGGAGTTTAGAGTAATATATTTTTTTGTTTGATTAATTTTGGAATGAGAAATTTTTTTTTAACACCAGTGGTAAAATAGTATTCTGATGAATTCTATCACACACAAAAAAAAATTTATGAAGACCTATGCCCCTAAATATATCATGTTATTGTTCAGATAAAATAGGAATATAAGTTTAAATCATTTGATCTAAAAAAAAATTTAACATGTAATTTTAAAAGGTAACTATATCTACTTAAACGTTTCAAAAAAAGTACCTTGGTGATGAGGAAAAAACTTTTTCAAGGGAAGTTTTTAAAGACAGAACTTCCTCACATTTAACTAGTGAAAATTAAGTATACAAGTATTAATGCTAAAGTATTATTTGTATTAGAATTTGAGGAAAAACAAATTGTGGTCTTTCCTAACAATCTAGTTCCTAATCCCCACTATGAAATGACTATGGGTCACTTCAAAGGATTACAAGCCTCCTAGGGATTAAAATGCTATACAGAAAAATAACATTTACAAAATCGGGTTAACCAAAATATTAATATCTAGGGGGAAAAGATCACCGTCTTTAAGTTGTTAACTCAACTCCTGACAAGTTCTTCTCCCTGATTTCTTCTGGATCTTCCACAGCTTTGCACACCACGCAACACTTATTCATTGACCCCAAAGATACTGTTTAGGTCACAAGCCAAACTTACCCTTTACAAGGCTTAACTAAGACCAGGCTTCTAATAAATCAGGGTAATGCTAATTATTTTATATAGATAAGAAAATATCTATGGAAGTCTCTTTTCCTCTAAATCACTTCCAGTATGGTTCTCCTAAATGCTGCCTTAAACATAGTAACCTACCAACAATTCACTCAAACCTACAGAGCTTAGTTTCAGTGTTTAAGGAAACAGAAAGTCTATTATTTCTTTATGGTTAGATAAAGCTCTAGTGTGTGTGTTAATAATTAAAACGCTCCTATCACATCCCCTTTTTTACGGGGATGCAGTCTCTTATACTTAAGGTGTTTGCTAAACCTATTCATAATTTTTCTCTAAGACTCTCATAAAATGACACTTTTTCCACAATCATTTGTCTATTGTAACCTTTCCAAAATAATTTACCATTTCCTGTGATTCTTTTTGTCATTCTTCCAGATATAATTCTCCACTCATCTAATCTACAAGTAATGCTTTTGTAGCCCTATGAACTCAAAATTTAACCTTTGAAAATTCTGCTATATATTTTATACATTAAAAACATACTCAGGTCAAAATAAAAAGCCAGAACTTTCTATCAAAGCCCAAGGAATTTAAATCTTCTAGTCTATGGAAGCCTAAACCAACAAAAGACACAAACATAGATTCAACAGTGTCTGAGGAACCAATCTCAGGACACCATCTGTTCAAAAATATTTTGGCCTAAGGACCCCTTCACACCTTTAAATTATTGAGGACCTCAAAGAGTTTTGTTTATGGGGGTTATTTATGTTGGTGCATTATTCAAAATTAAAAGTGAAAAACTGTATATATACTTTCAATATTTCAAGCTTCACAGCTTCTTCACCAGGAGATTTCATCTCAAAAAACCACTTTCTCTGCTCACCCATAAATAGTAAGTAACTCATCTGTTAAAAGTTTTATCATGAGGTTACAGCAATTCAGCCACATCTTCAGGCTCCACGTCTAATTCTCGTTCTCTTGCTGTTTCCACCACATCTGCAGTTGTTTCCTCTACTGGAGTGTTGAACCCCTCAAAGTCATCCATGAGGGTTGGAACCAACTTCTTCCAAACTTCTGTCTATGTTGATATTTTGACCTCTTCCCCTGAATCATGAATGTTCTTAACGTCACCTAGAATGGTGAATCCTTTTCAGAAGGTTTTCAATTGACTTTGCTCACAGGCATCAGAAGAATCACTCTCTGTGGCACCTATAGCCTTACAAAATGTATTTCTTAAATAATAAGACCTGAAAGTCAAAACTATTCCTTGAGCTGCAGAATGGATGTTGTGTTAGCAAGTATGGAAACAACATGAATCTCACCGTATTGATACATTTCCCTCAGAGCGCTTGGGTGACTAGGTGCATTGTCAATGAGCAGTCATCTTGAATCTTTTCTTCTGAGGAACAGGTCTCAACAGTGGGTTTAAAATATTCAGTAAGCCATGTTTTAAACAGATGTGCTGTCATCCAGGCTTTGTTGTTCCATTTACGGAGGACAGGCAGAGTAGAGAGCATAATTCTTAAGGGTCCCAGGATTTTCAGAATCCGAGTATTGGCTTCAATGTTAGCTGCATTGTTAACTGCAATGTTAGCCCCTAACAACAGAGTCAGCCTATCCTTTGAGGGTCTGAAGCCAGGCTTTGACTTCTCATCTCCAGCTATGAAGTCCTAGATGGCATCTTCTTCCAACTGAATGCTGCTCACCTACATCAAAAATCTATTGTTTAGTGTAGCTTCCTTCATTATCTTAGCTAAATCTTCTAGATAATTTGTGGCAGCTTCTATGTGAGCACTCACTGCTTCACCTTGCACTTTCATGTTATGGAGATGGCTTCTTGCCTTAAACCAACCTCTGCTAAGCTTCAAACTTTTCTTTTGCAGCTTCCTCACCTCTCTCAGCCTTCACAGAACTGAAGAGAGTTAGGGCCTTGCTCTGGATTAGACTTTGGTTTAAGGGAATGTGGTGGCTGGTTTGATCTCCCATCCAGACCACTAAAACTTTCTCTATGTCAAGAAGTACAAACTACTATAAATAAAATAAATAAGCTACAAGGATATATTGTACAACACAGGGACTATAACCAATATTTTATAATTACTGTAAAATAGAGTATAACCTTTAAAAATTGTGAATCACTATGTTGATTGAAACTTATACTGTATATCAACTATACCTCAATTCAAAAAAAAAAACTTTCTCCATATGAACAATAAGACTGTTTGCTTTCTTATCATTCATGTGTTCACTGGAGTAGCACCTTTAATTTCCCTCAAGAACTTTTCCTTCGCATTCATTCACAACTTGGCTAATTGCTTCAAAGGGCCTAGCTTTCGGCCTATCTGGGCTGTTGACATGCCTTCCTCACTAAGCTTAATCATTTCTAGCTTTTGACTTAAAGTGAGAGTTGTGTGACTCTTCATTTCAAGAAGTACTTAGAGACCATTAGTAGGGCTATTTATGAATTGGCCTAATTTCAGTATTGTTGTGTCTCAGGGAATAAGGAGGCCAGAGAAGAGGAAGAGAGAGCAGTCGGAACACACACATTTATGGATTAAGTTCACCGTCTGATACGGGCACGGTTCATGGCACCCCAAAACATTACAATAACATTAAAGATCACTGATGACAGATAACCATCACAAATAATGAAAAAGCTTGAAATATTGCAAGAATTACCAAAATGTGACTCAGAGACACCAAGTGAACAAATGCTGTTGGAAAAATAGCGCCAACAGACTTTCCTGACACAGGGTTGCCACAAACCTTCAAGGTGCAGAAAACGGAATATATGCGAAGCGCAGTAAAGCAAAGAAAAGCACAATAAAACAAGGTCTTCCTGTACACACATACAGGTTTCTCTACACAGACATTCAGTTTTGCCCAGGGCCAAAAACGGGTATGTGTGCGTGCGCGCACACACAGACACACACACAGGCTCCATGCATTCATAATTGCCAAACTCAACAGTAACTACTAATGCTTTCTCCAAGCGGCTTGTTTAAAGCAGGGTTTCTCAACCTCTGCAATACTGACACTGTAGAGCAGGTGGTTCTTTGTTGGGGGTGGATGTCTTCTTGTTCACTGTAGAATGTTTAGCACCACCCAGGCCTCTATCCAATAGATGCCAGTAGTATCCTTTCCCCCTCCCCAGTTAGGACAATCAAAAATGTCCCCAGGGCTTCCCTGGTGGCGCAGTGGTTGAGAGTCCGCCTGCCGATGCAGGGGACATGGGTTCGTGCCCCGGTCTGGGAAGATCCCACATGCCGTGGAGCGGCTGGGCCCGTGAGCCATGGCCGCTGAGCCTGCGCGTCCGGAGCCTGTGCTCCGCAACGGGAGAGGCCACAACAGTGAGAGGCCCGCGTACCGCAAAAAAAAAAAAAAAAAAAAAAAAAAAAAGGTCCCCAGTCATTAGAGAAATCCCATCCCCCACCACTGAAAATCACTGTTTTGGAGAAGCCATCTAGGAAGCCTGACCTTGCCTTTTGTTGTTGTTAAAAATGGGGGGGAGGTAATAAATTCCATTCTAGCTTTCTTCTCACCACTCCTAAATTTAAGTATCTGATGGTGGAAAGCAACTGTCCATTCTGAGTCTTATCTGCAAACAATACTTGGAAAACAATACTGAATTAAACTCTTCTTTCTAGGGAACTCAGTCAGGTTTTCCCAATTTCAAGAGTGGAGAAAGCCTCTAATAATGATCTTTCAGTAAGGATACATATATACATATGTATCTTCTGTACCTTATGCACATTACTGCATGTCAGAGAAGGAAAATAGCCCAGTGGTTCTCAGCCTTGGAAGTGCATATCGAAATAACTTGAGATGCTTTTTAAAAAACATATAGGTATCAGGGTCCCATCTCAGATACACCTAATCAGAATTCTTTACTCATCCAGCAATTATCTGAATGTCCACTATATGCAAAGCATTACTGTAGGTGATGGGGATACAGAAGTAAAAAACAGACACGGTCCCTGCCCTCTTAGAGTTCACATTCCAGTAGAGGGAGACAGACCATAAATATAGTCATATAAAAAGAATTATTTCAGATAGAACCACAGGGAAATAAAACAGTGTAATGGAACCAATTTCCTGCATTCTCACCAATATCAGTAAATAGTATCAAATTATTGAATGCGGTAGGTGAAAATGTTTCTTTTGCATTTCAGTATTCAGGAAGCCTATGATATAAATTACACACCTAAATTTCTTGTTCCGTGTTTAGTACTGGGCAAAACTGTGGCCCTTACTCTTTGGGAAATTATAAGCTCAAGACTAAATAGGTAAATTCTCTCACAGCTTCAATTCCAACTTCCATGAGTTCAATAAAAACACTACGTCAAACTTTTGAAAATGGTTCAGTTTAATGATTTTATAAATGGAGGGGAAAGATCCTGCACTCCTAAATGCAAACGCAGGCAATAACAGAATAGTCCAAAAAAAAGGTTGCCTCCTGCAGAAGTTATTCAAAGGAAAAAAAAATCCACTGACAAGTTGACAGTCACAAGGATTGTTCACAACAAAATCTGGCAAGACTGAGGGAGAGGACTTCTCTTCCTCTCATTTTATACTTCTGTGAAAAACTGGTACCAAAAACCTAGAATAAGTAAGTTTTCTGCTCTTCAATTTTTCCTAAGAAGCAAAAACGAACAAACAAAAAGAACAACCCCCCCCAAAACAACAATCAAAACAAAAACCTCTTATATATCCTTTCTATGGTTAAAAAAAAGTTGTATGAAGAAAAGGGAACCCTCTTACACTGTTGGTGGGAACGTAAATTGGTACAGCCACTATGGAGAACAGTATGGAGAGTCCTTAAAAAACTAAAACTAGGGGCTTCCCTGGTGGCACAGTGGTTGAGAGTCCGCCTGCCGATGCAGGGGACACAGGTTCGTGCCCCGGTCCGGGAAGATCCCACATGCCGCGGAGCGGCTAGGCCCGTGAGCCATGGCTGCTGGGCCTGCACGTCCGGAGCCTGTGCTCCACAACGGGAGAGGCCCGCGTACCGCAAAAAAAAAAAAAAAAAAATTAGCAAGCCAAACCCAGCAACACACAAAAGGGATTACATAGCTTGGCTGTTCTTAAAACATTAAACAGAATACAATTCAGCAACTCATACGAATCTTCCCAAGCGAAATTAAAACACACATCTACACAAATTGAAGATTTGTGGCAACCCTGCATTGTCAAATGATGGTTCACATTTTTAAGCAATAAAGTATTTTTTAATTAAGGTATGTACATTTTTTTTTAAAACATAATGCTGTTGCACACTTAATACACTACAGTACAGTGTAAACATAACTTTTACATGCACTGGGAAACCAAACAATTCACGTGACTTGTTTTATTGCAATATTTGCTTTATTGCAGTGGTCTGGAACCAAACCTGCAATGTCTCTGAGGTATACCTGTAAATTAGTGGTTGCCTAAGGTTAAGAGAAAGGAGGGGAGGTTAGGAGTAATGGGAGTAACTGCTCATTGGCACAGGGCTTCTTTTTGAGGTGATAAATATTCCGAAATTAGATTGTGGTTGATAGTTGCACAACCCTGTGAGTTTACTAAAAACAAAACAAAACAACACATTGAATTGTACATGATTTAATTTATACATTATTAAATTATTTCAATGTACAGGTTTTGTGAATTATATCTCAAAAAAGATGTTAAAAACAAATTTCAGCTCAGATTTAGTTTCTTTGCCCAATGTCATACAGTAAGAAAGTGGAAGAGCTAAGTCCCAAGCCAAAGTATTTCAATACAATAGTGGCTGCCATTTATCAAGTGCCAATTATGTGCCAGGGGTTTTACACACTCTCATTTAATTCAACAATTCAGCGAGCTAGACACAACTACCACCCTTTTCTAGGCGAGGAAACACAAACTTAAGTGAAATAACTTGCCCAAGGTCACAGAGGGAATAAATAAATGAGCCAGAATTAAAAGTATATGTTCCAGCATTCCAGACATTCAATTAAGACTACCATAATTGTTTTCCATATCTATGAATGACATCTACTAATATTTACTTAACCTTTTCTTTAAGTCATTTGCTTCTTTTGCCCAACAAAGCCACAGGATAGAATGAAGGCATAACCTGAGAGGGTAACACTGGGGCTACAGACAAGAGTAGAAAAGGTAGAGGATAAGAATGTAAGACTGACATTAACAGCGCCAACGGGAGGAACTGTGGGTAAAGTGCCCACCGAGACTCAAGGCCTGCTGAGAAGACAGCACAGCCTGAGAAGGGGTGGGAACGCAAAGGAAGGACAAATTCCAAGAGGCAGCAGACGGAGATGAAGGGGAAGAGACTGAGGTGTGTGTAAGTTAGGAACTGAGGGTGGCAAAGGATTTAAGAAAGGAGCTGAGGTGGAAAAACAGAGATGAAAGCTGAGTAGGGATGGTTAATACGAAAGGGTACAATGAAGTGAGCTGGGAAACCCCCAAACAGGCCAGAGGAAAGTGAGACTGAAGCAGGACACCAGGCTATGGTCTTGAGTAGACTAGAAGCAAGGAAATGTGGGTCAACACCTGGAAGTCCAAGTAGACAGGTCACCCCGTAAAATCTCAAGAAACACACCAGTAGGAAAAGCTGTCCCACACTTCAGAAAACACTACCCTAGCCAACACTGCTTGAATTAAGAGCTCAAGACTTCTCAAGAGGTCAGTTTGTGGCCAAATTGAACTTAACCAACTAGGTGAAGTAGGTTCCAAAACAGCAAAGCTCAACTTCATTGTGGGTGAAAAGACGGGACAACCAACGATGAAAGAAGTTATGGTCAGAGAAAAGGAATTCCAAGTTCAAAACTGTGGCTCCAAGACTTTGAGGAAACTAGAAAGTGAGCCGGTAAGGAGTTCTTTTGAGTATAATAGAATCTGGAGTCATAGGTAGGTGGAACATTGCTAGTAAGGAAAGAAAATACACACAGGTTGATTAGCAACATTTTAAAAGCAATAATTCAATAGCCAAAACACAGAAGGTTCTAAACCAGTAATACATCAGAACATACAAAATAATCCATGTATTGCTGATCATTTGTAATAGTTACACAATCAAGTCGTTACATCTAAATTTATGTGAAAATGATATATAGAGATTCAGCTTTATGATAAAAGATTAAAAATAAGTTGTTTTATTAAGAGGCTATTTAAAATAATTCACAGTTTCTTTAAAATAGCAAGGTGGATTAACCATTATTTAACATATACACAATCTTCCAAAACATTTCTATAATACACCTGTATCGTCTTTCCATTTACAATGCTGGACTAGTTTCTAAGTTGGGAAATACTCCCACCACGTTCCCTCTGTTGTCCCCGCTACAGTATCAAATGAGAATGTCTGCAAGGTTACAGCCCCCAGCCCTCGTCTACTAAAGTCTCTTGATTCCAGACCTATTTGAATCATTCAACTAACAGACGTGCTGGTTGCTAACTACCTGCCTATACCTTGGATTAGGCTACTTACTGGCTCTGTGTGACTAATACTACACCTGCTGTTCCAATCTGTTCAGCTGGCTTCAACTCCACTGCCCACCCTTCATGCTGCAGTTTGCTTTTACATCCCTTAAAAGCCAGCTGTTGTTAACTCTGAAGTCCAACTAACTCCATTTCTCCAGGATGTGAATGTCACTTGCCTTGCTGTTTATAAAGTTCTCCCAGGGACACTATTCTCACTCTTGGCATGACCCAATCTGGCACTCTTGGAACTATACACCACCTAGCATAGAAGCTGTCAAAAAGTGGGGGAAACCTCTCACCATTCAGAGAACTATCCAACATAGATGCCTTTTGTTTACCCATCTACATACACATCCACACTACACACATATATAAAATCTTTCAAAGTCCTGTTTGAATTATCTGATTTTATCCTAATTAATTTAGACCAATAAAAATACAATGCTAAAGATAGCTAAGTAGGCCCTTTCTGACTTTCATCATTTTTAATCCAAGAGTTCCCTCAAAAGGAAAAGAGGGGACTTCCCTGGTGGCGCAGCGGTTAAGAATCCGCCTGCCAATGCAGGGGACACGAGTTTGAGCCCTGGTCCGGGAAGATCCCACATGCCGTGGAGCAGCTAAGCCCGTGTGCCACAACTACTGAGCCTGCGCTCTAGAGCCCTTAAGCCACAACTACTGGAGCCCACGTGCCGCAACCACTGAAGCCCGTGTGCCTCAATTACTGAAGCCCGTGAGCCTAGAGCCTGTGCTCCGCAAAGAGAAGCCACTGCAATGAGAAGCCCGCTCACGGCAACGAAGAGTAGCCCCCGCTCACCACAACTAGAGAAAGCCAGCACATACCAAAAAAGATCCAATGCAGCCAAAAATAAATAAATTATTTTTTTTAAATGTAGCGTTCAACTGTAATAACTTGCATTCTAGGCTTCCAGAACAAGCATTTGTGTCAGAAACAACTGCTTCCTAATTTCCCTTTTTAAATATCTTGTCCTGTGCTGCATGCTTTAATATTATCTGTGACCTTAAATCCGCAAGAGTAGAAAAGACATAACCTTTAACTTTATAATAAATCAAAGATGAAACCATCACCAATTAAGAATCTGAACTTAAATTTACTGCGCAAAAGTGAACTTTAGCTGTGGGAGTAGTAATTCTATCTAGAGTTTGCTTTGTATGACAACCAGTATACACAAAGAATCCTGGCAACTTTTCTTAAAATCAGTATCACATAAGGAAGGTAGATGAATCCCTTAATAGTATAACAAAGAACTGGGGCTAGGGACAGGAGTAGAAATCAAACCTAAGTACTTGAGAACTTTAATCATCGTGTACAATATACTGTAACACTTTAAAACATTATTGGTTTAAATAACTGGAGATTTCATTAATTTTCATTTTAAATTAGAAGTATTACTCAGTGACTGGCTTGATGTGAACTGTCCACAGGATACATTATCCAGAACAAAAAGGCTTAATCCTAACCTATTTTCTCCAGGCACAGAACACTTTCCAGGGGCATCTCAGTCTAGCCCAGGTATATGAATTTTACATTAGACTAGAAAAACGAAAAGGAAATAAAATGCCGAAAAACCTAATACAACCCAAACCTAACTACTTGGATTATCTGCTTTTTTTTCACTACCATAATCAATGTTCAATTGCATTTTAATGTGTGATTGACCCTAGTGGGACTATGCAACAAAAAAATTATCAATTGTTATATGAATATAAGACATAATTGTATGCATAAGTGAGTCATTATTACAGTTATAAGGATCCTTTAAAGATGTACTCATTTCCAGTCAAACTTTGGCTTAGTAATTAATATACTCCGTTTATATTAAATTAAAAGGTTTTACATATGTTCTGAATTACAGCAGTAGCCACCTAACCAGTCTTGGGCGTCCCTATTTGTCTTTTATAATCTACTCTTCTAAAACCTGTAATGTAACAGTTATTTAACTTTGGGGTGTCATGGGCCCCTCAGAAGATCTAATAAAACTATGAACCCTCTTGAGAAAAGTACATATATGCACATTCTCCCTGAAGCTCTTCACAGCCTAGCTTAGACTTCCCATCACCTACCGATCCATCCAAACTTCTTGTATTCCAAGTACTTCATAATGTAGTCACTGTTAATTCAACTAATCTATCTCCAGTCCTTTCCAACTACACCCACCAATCGGGTCTATCTCCTAACTATCTCAACAGAAATATACCATGCTCTTTTTCTGGCTTGCCTTCTGGGTTCCCTCTTGTTGCTTTCCTGCCCAAATGTTTGCTCTCAACAAACCCTTTCTGTGGACCTAAAATACCTCCCTTGCCATGAGGGTTTCCCTCTGTCTACAATCAGATCATCTGATCCTTTCTGAATTCGGAATCATGTTATCTCCATCTCTTATGGAGCACTCCATGTTCTACACTGTATTATACAAAGTATTCAAAAAAAAGTCAAGAAACATAGAACACACTTATTTCTGAATTATATATTAGTTACATTTCCAAAGAATATGCTCCATGTTTTTCCTCAACTTCTATAAACCTTTTCATGTGAAGTATCTCAGACGCTGTGCATTTATTTATGCATGTCTTTGCTCATTTTCTAGCCAATAAGATTCTTAGGAGCAGAGATGGTAGCTACTGCACCCTGTGTCCCCCACAATCTCCAACACAAAGCAAAGAGACATTCGATATGGAATACTTGAACATATGGGCATCAGTGTTTTTCGGGCATTTCATACATTCTGTATCCCCAATTATAAGATTTTTCAAGGATCATCTAGTTTTTTTTCCTACTGAAAAGTCAAATAATGCTCTACCCTTAGTGAATGCTTGACAAGTGAGAACTTACTATCTGAAACAGTGATTTATTCTCATCCACACAATATCTACTCGTTGATATGCCAACTTTGTTCAAAAAAAAAAAAAACCATGGGTTTCCCTGGTGGCGCAGTGGTTAAGACTCCGCCTGCCGATGCAGGGGACACGGGTTCATGCCCTGGTCCGGGAAGATCCCACATGCCGCGGAGCAGCTGGGCCCGTGAGCCATGGCCGCTGAGCCTGCGCGTCCGGAGCCTGTGCTCCGCAACAGGAGAGGCCACAACAGTGAGAGGCCCACGTACCGCAAAAAACAAAACAACAACAACAAAAAAAACCCAAAAACAACAAACCTTCAATATATCAAGAATTCTTACCTAATGACCATTAACCCAGGAGGGAACACAAAGATGCTCCTACACAAAAATAATCCAAATGTGAAAACTATTATCCTTTAGCACTACTGCAAACAAAGTTTAACTTGAGTTATAAAACCAACGCAGAAAACAGAAAAAAACAACATCCAGACTATACATATGCACACTACCAGAGGCAATAAAACAGCACAAAAGTATAGAAACTTTTTTAGAAAGTCTTAAACATGATATAAAATTTCTAATTGATTCATGCTAAAAGTATTATGCCAAGTGAAATAAGTCAGACATAAAAGGCCACATATTGTATGATTTCATTTATATGAAATATAACAGGCAAATTCATAGAGATAGAAAGTAGATTAGTGACTGCCAGGAGGTAGGAGGAGGGGAGAACAAGGAGTGACTGCTAATGGCTTTTTTACAGACTTTTTCTTTTTATTTTTTAATTTATTCTTGGCTGCACTGGGTCTTCATTGCTGCGCGCGGGCTTCTCATTGCGGTGGCTTCTCTTGTTGCGGAGTGTGGGCTCTAGAGCACAGGCTCCGTAGTTGTGGCGCACGGCTTAGTTCCTCTAGGGCATGTGGGATCTTCCCGGACCAGGGCTCAAACCCGAGTCCCCTGCATTGACAGGTGGATTCTTAACCACTGCGCCACCAGTGAAGTCTGGCTAATGGCTTTTTGGAGTGATGAAAATATTCTGGAATTAGACAGTGGTAATGGTTGTACAATTTTGTGAATATACTAAAAACTACTGAACATTTTAAAAGGGTGAATTTCATGGTATGCAAATTATATCTCAATTTTTTTTAAGTTTATGACCATTTTGGCTATTTTATCTCAGAGAAAACTGTTTTTTAATAGGAATCTAATTTTATAGTAGTTTGTTTCCTCAAGCTGATCTAAACTAGTGGTTATAAACTGGTCCCCCTTTTTAAAACCACGGCTTTGAATTTTTCTCAATGTTATCTACCAACTTGCCAACACTTATAAATAGAAATTTTTCATAAGAATCTGTGTTTCTGGCTTCCTACAAAAAACTGGAGTTCTAAAAATACTAGGCACACCTGCACAGAAACAATGGCCTGGAGCGAGCAGCAGCTAACATACCTGCTATTTGCCATGATCCCCATCACTCTCTATTGTGTCCTAGATACTGAAGCTAAGTATCAGCTGCCATTTAGCTCCCCAGTTGTGAGTTTGTTACCCCTGAACCAAACAAAGACCATCTACCTTTCTTAGTAGGGCATACTATGAATCACTGCTGATAAAATGTAAGCCTGTAATTGGTCTAAGGGTACAAATTTCCAGCTATAAAATGAGTGGATCTGGGGATCTAATGTACAGCATGGTGACTATAATTAACAATGCTCTATTATATATACATAATTGAAAGCTGCTAAGAGAAGTAGATCTTAAATGTTATCTCCACACACATACACACACACACACACACGAATGGTAATTACATGAGGGGATGGAAGTGTTAACTTACTGTGGTAAGCATTTCACAATATATATACATGTATAAAATCAAAGCTGTACACCTTAAACTTACATATGTTATATATCAATAATATCTCAATAAAGCCGGAAAATAAATTTTAAATGTAACCATGTATGATTACATTTTTAGTGACTGCAAAGAGAAAAAACCTGACAGTGACACCTGTTGAATAAAACCCTGCAACTGTTACAGATTCGTGCTCTTATAAAACACTTTTATGTGGGGGCGGGGGGGGAATCCAGGGATGTTTCCTACAAACGGGAAACAAATTCTTTTCATTTCATTTACAATTGAAAGTTATTTTCACCTACTAATAGAAAATAGCACCGTAGTAACTACTTACCCCCATATTGGTGTTGGCACAAAATGAGGGAAAGCTGTCTTACTCATTGTCATTGATTGGATATGAAAACAAACTGCTTTATTTACTCACTGATTTTATGTTTAAACCATCTAGAACCCCCCTGATGCTTATGTGCACAAAGAAAAGCAACCCCTACCCACGTTTAGCTTCTACGCAATAGACTGTATTTACAAAGATGGAAAAAAGCAAAATACAAGGTGTACATGGAAATAACACAGAAAAGTAGATTCTACTACCTCCTAGCTCAAGTGTAAATGAGGACTGAGCTAAATGCTATGTCAACTACCTTTCAGCTTTAAAATTCTGTGTACTTAAACAGATCTCCTTTCCTCCAAATAAAATAATTCGTCTAGCTGAACTGCCTGTCCTGTAGATGGGAAGGTTAAAATAGTATTTGCATTCCATTTCATTTGTACCATCGCTTTTAACAGCTAATAAAATATCAACACATAAAATGACTTCTAAAAGCAGCTATTCTCTTCCAGGCAAAAACAAACTCAGTTCTACATGTCTTCCAAAAGAAAGACCAAATGAGCCAATTCCTTAGTACTTTATTAGAGGTAAACCCCAAGGTTCTTTCCCCACCCCCCCACCCCCACCCCCAGCCATGCCACTTCATTAACTTGCCCAAATACCTTCAAGTTTACAGGTGACATTTTACATATCATCTTTACCACCAAGTATTAGTAGATATTATATAAAACTGGAGTAGCATCACAATTGTTTCACAACTGCAATTCCTAAATACACAAATGCAAAGGTGCAATTGGATTTTATGTCCAACTGAAAATACAATCCTGTTTCTGTTTAAACCTGATGGTGAATAAAATGAGATGCTCTCCCAAAAGTTCACCAAATTTCTAGCACACATAATCCAAATAACTTTCTTCAAAAGTGTAAGACGAGAAACAAAACAAAAATTGCTACCTCAACTATAAGTTATGGAACCACAAGGTGCCATTAGATTGGTAAAGATTAGTGGAGACCCTGGATCTTGAGTTACACACCATTAAGAGTACAACGTGCGTTAACTGTACAGGAATTGGTTTATGCTTTACCTTTTATTCTTTAATAGTGCTGCCCCACAGAAGTTTCTGATGATACAGATGCTCCACACCTGTATTGTCCAATACCATAATCAAGAGCCACGTGGGGCTACGGAGCACCTGAAATGTGGCTAGCCGGAATGAAGAACTGAATTTATTTTATTTAAAATTAAAGTTAATTAGGGACTTCCCTGGTGGTGCAGTGGTTAAGAATCCGCCTGCCAATGCAGGGGACACGGGTTCGAGCCCTGGTCCGGGAAGATCCCACATGCCAAGGAGCAACTCAGCCCGTGCACAACTACTGAGCCTGTGCTCTAGAACCCAAGAGCCACAACTACTGAAGCCCGCACACCTACAGCCCGTGCTCCGCAACAAAAAAAGCCACTGCAATGAGAAGCCAGTGCACCGCAATGAAGAGCAGCCCCCGCTCGCCGCAACTAGAAAAGCCGGCACACAGCAACAAAGACACAACGCAGCCAAAAATAAATAAATAATAAAATTAAAGTTGATTTAAATTTAAGTTGTCACATGTGGCTAGTGGCTATCATACTGGACAATGCAGTTCCACAATTTGAAATACAAAGTATAAGCTTGACTAAACACTAGAGTTTTTCAAAGTATCATGTCCTGATGATGTTAACACCAACTAAAAACTTCCTGATACCAAATGATACACAAGTTCAGCCATCAGCCTAAACAGAAAAGTCACTTATGAAATGACACTACTTAGATTGAGAATTTAAGGTACAATATTCACTAAGAGACAACATTGAAAAATATACCTCAAGTTTTTACCCCACTGTTTTTCAAAAGGGGAACTCACTTTCGGAATAGTTTCCCAATACATGCAATTACCTTCCCTTCAAATCTGTTCACCATCTTCTCTTCAGAAAAACAAATGGCAAAGATAAATTCTCAGCACTAAGGAGTCTACTGCGATTCGGTATATTTCACACGTTAATTTCCCTTTTCCTTCAAGGAGAGATTCAGGTGTTTGGAAACCTTTGCATCTCCTGAAAGCCTTGTTGCCCATCGTTCCACGTTTTCAGGTGTACAAGTAATTCTGATACAGTTGCGATTTCGTTCCTAGACACAAAGTATTTCCTCAATCCAAGAGTCATGACAGTTTACCACACTTCAGGTATTCTTGTATCAGCTCTTCCTGAGTCAAGAAAAGTAACCAAGATGGTGCACAAGATGTCAGAAGAAAACAAGTGTGGGAACTTGCACGTTGAATAACTACTCCCTGAGCAAAATCTCCTTTGACCCAAAGAGTCGGCCTCGAACTAGCCGGCGACGCCAACAAGCCAGCAAGGTCGTGACCCTCGGTCACGGCCGCCGGCAGCGCCCCGCCTGGCTGCGGGAAGCCACCTGTTAGGCCCCGGCCTCACCTGGAGAGGAGGCGCGGACCCGGACGCGGGCGCCCGGCGCGAGCACGGACCCGCCCCTCCGGCGGCGGCGGCCGGAGGCGGCACGTGGGCTCCCCCAGCCAGGCTGCGCTGACAGGCGGGCCGCCGCGACCCCCGAGGTGCCCCCGCCTCCCTCGCACCGCCCAGCCGAGCGGGCGCCCAGCGGCCCACACCGCCGGCCCCCCGCTTCCTCCCGCCTTCCCTCCCACCCCCGGGCCTGCCGCCCCTCGCCTACCTGGTCGCGGAGTTTGAGGAACGCCATGGCGGTCGGCGCCGCCCGGCCACCGCTCCCGCCCCAGGAGCCTCGCCTGCGCCCGGAGGCGACGGGTCGGCGGCAGTGAGCTAAGGAGTCCGCGGGCAGGGGGCGGCGCCGCCTCCCTGCCGCCCTCCGCAGCCGAGAGGTGAGGAACCGGAGGATCCCACCTCCTCCTCGAGGACTCCCCGCCCTCCTCCTTCCTTTCTTCCTTTTTCCCTCCGCTGTCTCCGCAGCCGCTGCCGCCTCACGCCCCCTTCCCGAGACAGCCGGGCAGCCCCCGCGGCCGCCCCGCTCCAGCCCGCGGCAGCCGCGGCATCCAAACTCCACTCCACAATATTACCACCACCGCCCGCCGCGATTGGCGGCCGCGCGGGGGAGAGGCCAGAGTAAGACGAGCGCCCATTGGCCACGCCGCCGCGCTCGCTCGGGCCCCGCCTCCCGGATGGGCAAGGGCGGGGGAGGAAGCGGTGAGGGTGGGCGCGGAGCCGGGCGCACTGGGCGGGGGCGAGCGAGGGAGTGGAGCCGGGGGAGGGGCGGCCAGGTGCCCTGGGCGCGCGCCCTGGGCGAGGTGGGAGGAGCCCGGGTTTGAGGTGCGGGTCCTGGGAAGAGAGGGGTAACTGTCAGGGGCTCGCACGTGGAGGGAGCGTGCAGAACGTTCCCCAAAGCCGGAGGAGACTGCAGGGGCTGGGTGAGGGGCCGGAAAGGGGGTGAGAGGTGGGCACCTGGGGGCTGCTGCCTTCCTGGGAGCGGCGAGGGGAGGGTGGCGAACAGGACTTGCACGTGGAGGGGGAGTGAGGATTCGCCCCTGGGCTTCCGCAGGATGCAAGAGCCAAGGGAGTGGGGTGAGAGATGGTCACCGGGAAGCGGCTGTCCTCCCGGGGGTTGGGGGGCGGGCAGGAGGGCAGGGCCGGAGGGAGGGGGAGGGGGAGCGTGAACTGGCGGAGTCTGGCACGTTGTCTAAGGAGAAAGAGCGCCTCTTTTCTCTCTGGCACGCGCCCCTCCGGACCTGAGGAGGTTAGAGGGGACGTCTGGGGGGGGGGGGCGTCCTCCCGCGGGCAGCAGCCGTGGGGGAGGAGGGCGATGCTGGCATTCTGGGCAGGAAGGCAGCACCTTCGCAGCCAAACTGGCGTGGACGCCTGAGCCTTTCTCTACCCGCGGTTCCAAACCGAAGCAAGGCTGTGGTTCTCTCCCCAAATCCTCCTGCCTGGCTTGCATTTTTCCCCCTTTCTTCATTTGCATCTGAAGGGTTTTGCCTCCCACTCGAGAGAAATCAATTAAAAAAAAAAAAAAAGATGTGTTGGATTGCCAATAAATAGCATCCTTGGATGGAGGAGGAGAGGAATGACTCCCCTGCTACACACGCCCCCACGCCACCCCACAGCTCTGAAACGGCTTTTCTTTCTTAGGCAGCAGCGCACTGTTGCCATTCCAGGCTTGTGTGGGAGAAGACTGCTGTGAGCCTGTGTCTGTCCGCCCGGGCGACTCCAGCCCTTGGTTAA